>NC_072388.2:23233902-24620777 GCF_028885625.2 Pongo pygmaeus | reverse complement strand
TAAATAAAATATTGTTTAATTCTAAAGTATTCAATATTTTGATTAGATTATTTTTTTAAGGAAAAATATTTAACGTGTATGTGCCGAATTTTTTTTAAATAGTTTTTTATAATTGCAATGGAAAGGCAATTGTCTCATTACAAAGTGGTACAGAAGCCAATACTTGGGTTACCATAGATATATAAACAAGCAAAAACTGTGGAACACGTTTTAAGCTCATTTTGGAAAATTAAAACAGTTCTGTAGAAATGCATATTTGTATTTGTTTCTCTAATAAATCTGCAAATAGCTTTAAACACAAATTAGTTTTAATTATTTAAATTATGAGTTCTCAAGTAATTTAACACCTGTTTTGCCTTACATTTTGTGAAAACATTGTCTCATGGAAATGAATAGAGGCTTATTGTGGAAATCAAGGTAGGTCTGCATTTATTCAAAAAGGTCAGTTATTTAGCATTTAAGTATGTTTACCTCTATGAAATGATTAAAGAATTTTTATGAAAAAGCAACACTTCTCCCCCCACCCAAATTTCATGAATTTAGCCACTGCCCGAAACAAAGGACCAGTTTGCATTTGCTTTAACTCGGTACCAAATGAAAGAGCAAATTAAATGAAATCATGTGTTCAAACAGTTGATAATCAAAAGATTATTTGATGCAGTTAATCAGTTTCTTTACATGTATCTATGAAGGAATATAGACTTTTCTGAACCATGGTGCCTCCTCAGTCTTCTCTAATGTCATTTATGTGTTATGATTAAAGTTGATATCTAAAAATACATATATTTTTCTTGAATTCTGATTTATGCTCATGCATTTGAAACTGCTTTAGGATAACATATAGTCATCTATTTCTGTTGTTAGTATAGAATCTCCATTTCATAACAAATGCTTTGTACACAATACATCAATAGATATCCTAGAATAAATACTAACGTGTCTCTTTTTTAAGTTGTCATTCTGCTAGAGCAGAGATGCTAACCTTTTGGTTAAGGACTCAATTGAGTATTCCAATCCTATTGAACTATGAAGAGCACTCAAATTTTAATGAAGTATTTGTATTTGCCATTTTTTTAAGTTAGTTAAATATTTCAGAGGATCTGGCTTATGAAAACTTTAAGCATTTCCAAGAGTATAGTTTATTGGCTTATCAATTTTACAACTTTTGATCAATAAAAAATAATGTTCTTGTCAGTATTTTAGATAACGGGTAATTGTATCAAATTTTTCCTTTAACAGAATTTCTATAATTTAAATTTCAAAATAATGACATCAAAATTTCCACACTTTTAATGTTATATCTTTTTCTGTGAATCTTAAGATAGTTCAAGTACTTAGTAGATTAACATACTGTATTAAATTATTGTAGTATACTAAGAAATAATCTTCGATGGACTTGATATGTAGCATTTTTATATTTTCTGTTGTCTATTTTAGGAGATAAATGTTGAAAAAGGCTCTGATAAGAGGAAGCCTATAGACCTATAGTGAGACCAATTTATGTTGAAATTTATTGAAAATAAACCATTACTTTTAAGGTTTCAGCACAGAAAAAAATATTGTAATTTTTAAAAATTGGCATAATACACATTAACTTATAAACCTTTTTTTAATAAAAGAAAAAGCTATATTTTTCAAAGTATCTTAGGAAAAACATTCTTCACTCAATTCTGTACAGAATATATTTTGTGAGGTTCCATTCCCTAGAAGAAAGCATTGGCTAGTAGTTCATCACTTAGGAGATACAACTCAAGATTTTTAACATTTCAATCTTGCATCAAGATTATGGGTGTTTTGTTTTAGGTTTATGTGTGCGTGTTTTGTTTTGTTTTTTTGTTGGGGGATGGTGATAGAGAATAGAAGCAATTATCAAAACTATTTGCACTCAGGCAACTACCGACTGTATAAAAAGTGATTCAGAAGACCAAATACTCAATTGGCTAGTTTCAGTTATTGAATTTTTGCATCACTTTGCCAGTATAGGGAAAACCTCTGAGGTTAAACTTCCTGTGAGGATTGACTGCATGACTCCCAAAACAATGTTACTTCCATATGCACTACAGAGGCTTAATCTGAATCAGAAACTTTGAAAAAATCATTTTTTATCTTCAAATCTATAAAACTGATTTTTATACATTCTAGCAAATAACTAAATAGAATCATTGTCCATTGTCTTTACAAACAGGCTTGTCATTTGAAATCTTTAAATAATTGCCAATGCAGTTACTTCTGAACATAAAAATTCTTACTTTCAATGAACTTTTAAAAATTGGGGGCCGGACGTGGTGGCTCATGCCTGTAATCCCAGCACTTTGGGAGGCTGAGGCAGGTGGATCACCTGAGTTCAAGTGTTCAAGACCAGCCTGGCCAACATGGTGAAACCCTGCCTCTACTAAAAAAATACCAAATTAGCCGGGTTGGTGGCGCACACCTGTAATCCCAGCTACTTGGGAGGCTGAGGCAGGAGAATCACTTGAATCTGGGAAGTGGAGGTTGCAGTGAGCTGAGATCATGCCATTGCACTCCAGCCTGGGCAACAAGAGCAAAACTCTGTCTCAAAAAAAAAAAAAATGGGGAGATGGGGGTTTTTTAAAAGATTTTCTTGTTATCTGCCTCCTTTAGGACCTATCTCATTTAAAACCATTAAAAAGTAGCTTGAAATTATACCCATTTTTTTAGTTGACAGCTTATTTTTTAATATTATGCATCAGTTTTTATTTTGTAATGATTTTTCTTTAAATATTAAAGGCATTTTAAGGTTTTATAGACTAATGATAATGATGGGTTTTCTCCCTTTTTTTAACTTTCTGAAAAGAATTTTGTATGCTGATGGATCCAGTCATCATCAGTATGCATGATATACAAACTTGGAATCTGTTTGGCATTCGTTTGCATGTGGATTTTTCAATTATGAACAAAATCAGATATTCTAAATATCTAGCTTGGACAAAAAAGGAAGAAAAATAGGACAAGAAGGCAAAGCACTAGAGAATCAATCGTTTGAAGAGTGACTGGACAACCAAGTCTAGTGATCTAAGCCAACCAACAGAATTCATTATAAGCCCTTGACCTTTGTAAGCATACAGAGGTTGATGACAATGTAATATTATCTCTGTTGTGAATTTTTATATTTAGTGAGTTTTTCAAATCTCGAGTATGATTTTAAAATCAATACTATCTCATCAATACTATCTCCTATAACAATAACCAAAGTTGTACACTAATTAAAGTACCAGTTAAGTGGCATGTAGAACGTAATGATGCTACAAAAACATGTTATTATTAATGTCAGTAATTCTGCTCTGGTTTGTTCCATACATCACATAGCTACAGATTGATACACACTTTTTTGTTATTTTATTTTTCACTCAGACATAAATTACTTTCTATCCTGACATGAAGAAATCAAGGAGGAACTTTCACCAATTTATTTTTAAATTTTAAGCACAGTGTTATACCCAAGGACAAAAGTAAATAATAAAAGTGCATATACAAAATCCTTTTTTTCTGAATAGTAGGACTTAACACTCAATTGAGATCATGTATTCATGTATTCTATGTATATGCTGATTCTGATTTTGAACGGAGAGTAAATTAGTTTCACCAACAGTGACAATGTCATCATTTGTGGTAAAACACTAAAAGGAGTATAATTAAGCTAATCACACCTCTTTATATAACTTCAAGTGTTTAGGGAAAACAAAGTTACAATGATAATGTTAAAATAGGCATTATAATATTTTTCTTCTCATTGGCTTAAGTTTTATTGCCGTTGACCTTAAATATATTTTAAAAGTTGAACTTCTACAGTTTTTCTGGGGCTTTTGAAGATACAAAAGTAAATAAGACATTTTCTCACATAATATTTGGAAAAGTATTTTCACAAATAATTCCCCAATGTGTGAATAGAATAAAATAACTAATATTTATATTATCTTCTGCCATATGCAAAATGTACTTTTATTCTTTAATTCTCATGTTATAAAGTATGGATATTAATTTGATTTCCATTTTACAGAAAATGAAATACAACCACTGAGTCTCAAGTCACTAAGATAAAATTAATAAATTGAGGATCCCACTTTACTGAGAGCTAAGATTTTAAAATTAAAATGATAAATGCATTAGAATATTTTAAGCAGTAAGCAACTTTAATGCAAGTTAATGGGTTTTGTTTCTGAAAAGTTGAAATAGTCTAAAGCTCTCAGAATCATAGCTGCACACAAGTAATTACATTACCATTTAATTTATACCTCTAGGCCTGTCACAGTGCGTGTTACCTTTTGAGAGATACCTTGAAAACTGTAGAAATAAAACAATAACTTTTATAACAACTAAAGCATCTTATGGAAATAAACAGGCAAGCAACTGGAATAGCATGGTAGGGATATATGGAATTACTTGAAATAAATGTGTATCTCATCTGTCCAGTGCATTAGTTGTGTGGCCCTAGAGAAAATTCATTTTATTTCATTTTGAGTGCACACAAGATGCAGTGCATTACATAAGTTTAAATCTGTTTCATAGAGCTATTACATTAAGAAATGTTTTGTCACTTGATAGTGATTGTCTTTAAAATATAAGCATTTTCTCAAACTATCAAAGGATGTACATAGTATAGAGGAATCAAATGGTGGAAAGTTTGGTAATATTACATGGATTGGGTCAATCCTGTGAAAACAAAAAGTGAGTTAGTAATACATACTCAGAAAATGATTACAATTTATTTAAGAAGTTTATATTTTAAAACCAATATAAAAGTAAACAACATCAATTTTAAATGGAAATAAATGCTCTCATATAGAGGTTACATGATATATGGTACTAATAAATACATTGTTTCTTGAAAATTCTGTTGGGACTTTAAATTTTAGAGTATTCATTGGATTTTTTAAATTTATTAAATTCTGAAATGTACTAAATTTTATAGAATTATCAAGATATAACCAGTGTGTTCTTATAAATCAAAAGGTCATATGTTATAAAAAGTTCAGGGGTGATATTTTATTAGAAATCATTTTAAGATATGAGTAACATCTAATAGAATGTTTTTAAATTCTGCAAAAATAATTCTTCATCTGTAATTTGTTATTCTCTTTTCTGAAAGGCAAGAAAATAAAAAAGATGTGGGCAAACTCCGTATCTGACATATATTGATATAGTTTATAGGATTTTTTTTTCAGTCTCCTAGTAATCAAATGCACTATTTATATTCCTCATCTTTTTTATTTGATTATCAAAATAGTTGTGAGAATCAAATTAACTGTACAATATCCAATTCTATCATCACATTCAACATATTCAGAGGTTATTTCTTTGTAGAATAAATATAACTAAGTTCTAAAAATATCTCAATTGTTTTACAAGGATTATTTTTAACATAAATTTTCTATATATTTCACAGCCAAAAATATATTATTAAAGGGAAAATATTTCCTAATATTTCATCAAATTATGCTATTTTCTAATTGTGAAGTAGCCCTTGCATATCCACTGTTAATAGTATAGTCATTTTTGTTTACATAGGTCTTCAGAAAAAATGAAAGTACATAATCACTGACAATCATCTTTATAAGATATTCTGTTTGCCTTACACTTTAGAGTGACAGAAAAAAATTAGAATTAGTGTGGCCATTCCATAATAGGAGAAGTATTATTTTCTCTAAAATAATAATCAATAGAATATTCTAGCAGGAAAAAATACAATTATCTTAATCTCAAGTGTTTTAAGTAATTGCCTGTGCCTTGTTGTCCAAATGAAGAAGGATATAAATCACTTGATTTTATTGGGTTTTCAGAGTTTTATTCTACCCTAAGGCAGAGCCTAGGCAACAAATATGTCTAGCCTAAAATAGATTGAAGTGAATTATCTAAGATAAATGATATCTAAAATGATGCATGATAAGAACTTAAGAGTTATAGATATGGTTTCTATCATCTCAAATAAATGTCAGGGTGCTATTTTTATTATTAGCAAAAGAAACTGTGTGACTTCTCTTAAGGAATTATGTTTATTACCAGAAATTTTAACCAAAGAACATCAGCTAGAAAACATAAATCCCACATACCCAGCATGATATAGAGGAAAAGTGGGTCTTGAAATAGACAAATACAGATTTGAATCTCAGTCTCACTCCTCTGATACTGAACATTTTGTAGATTCAGATACCCCGTATACAATATGGGGATCACAATTACCTCAGCATATAAGGATTAAATTACATTATATTTGTTTTAAGTATACCTACATTTCAGTACCTGAATTCAACCGCAAGGAAGCAAGAGGTTTTTCAATAAATACTAATTTCCTCTACAAATTAAGGGAAAAGAATTTATAAAATATGTCAAACAAGAGCATAGTAATATTTGTGAAAGTACTTTACAAAATATATGAGCTTAATAGAATGTAAGATAAAGTCTTAAATTTGAAAAAGTTTAGATTGCATAGATAAATGTCTACATATAAATATACAAAATAAGCATTAAATAAGTATTTCGTCTTACTCGTTTCTATTACAGCTACACATAGGGGCTCCCATAAAGTTATTACAACAGATTTTATTTAAAAATCAGTAGAATTCTTCATATCAACTAAAAACAAATGGTAACAATTCCCTAAATTAATTGAAGAGTAGAATATAAATGATCATACAAAGATATGTAATTAATACTGGTTTATTAATTGATACAATGAAAATTCTTATTACAGGCGCAAGAAGATGTTTATGAACACTTAAGGAAATTTTTTTTTTTTTTTTTAAGATGGAGTCTCGCTCTGTTGCCCATGCTGGAGTGCAATGGTGCGATCTTGGCTCACTGCAACCTCTGCCTCCTGGGTTCAAGCGATTCTCCTGCTTCAGCCTCCTGAGTAACTGGGGTCACAGGCGCCTGCCGCCACGCCTGGCTCATTTTGTATTTTTAGTAGAGATGGGGTTCCACCATGTTGGTCAGGCTGGTCTCGAACTCCTGACCTTGTGATCTGCCCACCTCAGCTTCCCAAAGTGCTGGGATTACAGGCATGAGCCACCACGCCTGACCAGGAAAACTTTTTAAATGTATTTTTCGGGCCAGGCGTGGTAGCTCGTGCCTGTAATCCCAGCACTTTGGAAGGTCAAGGCGGGCGGATCATGAGGTCAGGAGATCGAGACCATCCTGGCTAACACAGTGAAACCCCATCTCTATTGAAAATACAAAAAATTAGCTGGGTGTGGTGGTGGGAGCCTGTAGTCCCAGCTACTCAGGAGGCTGAGGCAGGAGAATGGTGTAAACACGGGAGGCAGAGCTTGCAGTAAGCCAAGATTGTGCCACTGCACTCCAGCCTGGGCGACAGAGCAAGACTCCGTCTCAAAAAAATAAAATAAAATAAAAAATAGATATATTTTTCTGTGTCCATAAACTTCAATGAATAATGGGAAAAAATGAAAACCTCTAATATTCTAAAGTTTAATAACAGAAAAATTTGCAATTAATTAAAATACTTGCTGAAATTAAGTGAATATCTGGCAATTAATTGCTTTTATTTGTGATAATAAGTTCAGCAAGCCAACAAGTTCGTCAGAGTGCCCATTAACTAATCATATTTCAATTTAAATCTTTCATAAACCCCTACATAAAAACCTACTGCTTTTTTATATAAGTACAAGAGTAAATAATAAAGAACTGGAAATGCATTGATACTGGTATTATACTATGTTAAATATTAATAAAAACTAATATCTCAGTATCTTTTGTGTTTAACCACGTAGTGTTGTATATTTCATATAAGTAATTTTCCTTTAAACTCATTTTTAATAATGTTAATATAGAATAAAATATTTTTTAAACACCACAGAATTTTATATTTTAAATATCTAGTGCACATGCTTTATTAAAAGATAAAGGAAATTTGGTTTGAAAATTTTAAAGATAACAAATATCTTCTCAGAAAGAACTCTTAAAAGCTAATGAAGAGATTCTGAGGTATATCTGTATTTATTTCTTCATTGAAGAATTGTAGGACAACAGATAAATATTCTCATCATTAAAGTGTTGTAAATGATCAGAGATAAGTTTACACAATAAGAAAAATGAGAGAGAAATTTTGGCAGTCTTCGTAGGGCACATTTTGTGAATAATTTCAGCCATACTCCATTCCACAGAGTGTATTTTCTGCTCATATGGCTAATGCAGCACACCAACATGGCACATGTGTACATATGTAACAAACCTGCACATTGTGCACATGTACCCTAAAACTTAAAGTATAATAATAATAAAAAGAAGGTAAGAGAAATTATAAGCACATCCTTACCCCTTCACTGGTTTTCTGCAAGTCCAAAAAAAAAAAAAGATTTAAATAATTCAGCACAGCCCAAAACTCTTATGACATTATCATAACTGTACCTTAAAGTTTTCAGAGTGCTTTGACATATCATCAATTTGTATTTTTTTCTTCACTAACCCTTGAACATGGTAGAACCAGTATCAAATTTAATGTTCTTTTTTTCAGCCATGATAATGATTCACCCAATTTCAATATTCGCGAAAAGAGCAAGGCAGACATCCTTTTAATACACACCACATTGTATTGTTGATGTCTTCAAAACGTAGCTTTTGGGTAGTTAAATACTTCATGTTAGAATTAAACAGTTATGTTCAGTTTCTTCACTGGGATTTCTTCACTGGAATAAAAATAGAAAATAAGAAGTAACTTGGACAATCCCACAAGAAACGCTGGCACTTCCATTAATATTCTGTGGGCCTATGAGTCTTCAAAATATTAGTGATCGCTACTCGTTATGGAATATTTAAAACCTAAATGAGAATATACTTTTAAACACTCATTCCTCTACTAGTTTGATCAATCAATACCTTTGCTGAAATTGACTGTCAAGCATAGCTCCCTTATTTGACTAAGAAGCAATCAACATCATGCATATGATCTGATAGACAAGGTGAAAATTTAAAACATGGTTCAGTGCTTCTTTCTGCTAAAATATGTTTAATTTTATTATGGGCATAATGGATTGGTAGTTGCATAGAAATCTGATTGCAAAATCTTACATGGTCTGAAGATTTTTTGAAAGGTATACAAAATGGAAAGATACAGAATTGCTTTTTCACTCTGGGCAAGAGTTACTCATCCAATGGATATATGTACTTAAGCACTATATAGAGGTTAATCAAAATGAAGTTCAGTATACACAGGAGCTTTGCATTCTGAGATAAAAGTATATTTTCTGCCATTAAAATGTTTTCTAAGGTCAATAATAATGGAAAAAATCAAATAATAGAAACATGGGGAAAGGACAAGATGTATATCCAAATGTAAACTAAGATATTATTAACTATTGACATTTGAAAACAAGAGGATTTTAATAAATACCCTTTCTTTTCATTTGATTGAAATACAATAGAAATGTGAAAATTTGGTTTGCTATGGTCTTGAAAGCATTAAGTTGAATATTGTAATTAATGTTCAAAACACTACTTTTTAAATGGTAAGAAAGATTTTCTGAATAAAAAAAGAATCATTTTTAAGTTGAACTATGAAACCTAGTTTATTTTGTGCTTATTGCTAATTCTGGTACGTAATAAGCAGTGATAATCATCTTAATTGCTTTTGATAGACAATTATATTCATTAAGAAGATAGAATAAAAAATGAATATTGTATATCCTAGATATTTACAATCAACACTTTAAAATTATTTCTTAATGATATGCATTTTAATATAGTGACCAAGTTTTGTTACCATTACCAACAAATATAGATCTGAAACATAATGTAGTTTCAAAACATGAATTACATAATAGATATGGAATTCCAAACAATCTGTAATAAATATAGTCAAGATAAATAGCAGATACTGATCCTAAATAAAAGAAGGCTTATTTTATCAGAATCAAGCAACAGTCTATATAGCATTTACCAAATGTCAGAGAATTATAATAAGAAATATTTTTTAAGAACCAACTGTGAAGAGGAAAGATAGATTTTTTTATAACCCTACTGAAGTTTTCAACATGCTTTAAAAGAGGGAGACGGCGATTTTGATGTTTTTGATGAAATTATACTTCAAAAAACTTTTCTATCTCAGTCTTTGGGTGTTTAAATTGAAATTCTCAATGTAAAGTCTAGAGCCACTTTGGTTCATCAGAAATGTATTTTTTACATCTAAGGCTTGGGAGGTTAATATCGTTTTAATCTTTAGTCAGACTTTTATTTTAACTTGCCATATATGTGAAGTTCATTACCATACAGCATAAGAAAATATCTTTTGTATATTAATAAAAGAGAAAAGTCATAGCACAGAAAAAAGTATGTGAAAAAATGACCCAACTTTATTATTACTATTTTTTTTGGCTGTCTAGTTTTCTTTCCAGAAACGATGTGAACGTTCATTAGGAACAATGTTAGACACATGTAAAATTGAAACATAGGCCAGGCCTATTGAGAGAAACAGCAGCTCTACACTGTTACGGCAGTAAGAGAGCTGAAAAATTGTTTTGCGGGATACATAGAACAAAGATAAAGATGACAATATCAACTTACATTTGCCTTTTGCTATAGTACAAATTTCAAAACACTCTCAAGTAGTTGTCTCATTTAATTTCTCATAACAGCCCTTTATTGCACTTAAAATGCACTTAAATTCAGTATTAAAATTTAAAATATATATCATAGATTTCTATGCATTAAACAAAAAAATCAATATTATACTTTTAAATAAATTTAACCTATAAGTTTGTTTCTCTAAAATATGCATTGCTATAAGTATTAAACTGTTTTTATAGAAGCCTAAAGAGAAAAAAAAACCCTGAAATTAAAGACGAGTAAAGTTTTCTTTTGTTTAATAATATGACTAAATTTGCACAACTGAACTTAAAATAACAGGTAAACAAAATTAGCAGACAAGAATGCTTTATGTGGACCAGTCTCGTCCCTTGGTATAAAGATTGAGTGAAGTTTCTGAAAAATAAATGCACATAATCCCATCTATTCCATTTTTCTGCCAACATTTAAGCTAGAATGGGATGCAAATTAATGAAATTTAAAGGATAATTGATAACTTTGTTTTATTTTTATCACTCCCAAACTTAGGACATTTAGAACAAACAGATTTAGAGCCAGAATATTTCTTACCTAGTCACAAATTTCATTTCTAACTTGATAAATTAATCTCAGATTCTGAACATTAGGAATTATTGCATCCTGGCTTTCAGCATAACCAAGAAAGATAATACATAATAAATGAAAACTAATTATGTCTTTATTTACTTTGAATTGAAAAAATGAAAATTATATTGTGTATATTCATAATATGAATATCAACCTGTTTAAAATATACCAAAACCTAGATATACCCCCAACACTGTGCTATATAGTATAGTTAAAAAATAATTTTCCTCTTATTTTTAAAAGATTAAAAAAAGGGGTTAATTTTAAATATGAATCTTTATATTCTACCTAAAATTCAGATAACACATATGCTTAATATCAATATTTAATGCCAAATGTATGAGAGTCACTTAGCTTTTAGTTTGTATGAAGAATATACCATGATTCAGCAACAATGGCAATAATAATATTTACATGTGTAATGTATTTAAATTTTTAACCTCTTTGCTGCCTACCCAGATCAGCTGTTCTCAGAAATAATCCAGAACCTGAGAAGGTAAGTTAAAATATGTTTGGATTGCAATCTTTATGTTCTGAAATACATTATAGAGACCCAACTCTCAAGCAATGAGTAAACATCCACCATTGGCTTAATAAAATTTTAAATAGCTATCAGATATTCCCTTGGCTCAAATTAAGACATAGACAATGGTAAACTTGCACTATGTAGGACCAATTGTAGAATCATATATTATCTATTTCATTTCTTTTTGCTTTTTGTATTAAGCCCACATTTGATGACATTTCAGCCGACTCCAAGAAGTATGACTGATTGAGGCCTGGCTCCAATTTGGTCTCAAATGATTATTTCTGCTGAATAATGGTGAAGCGTGGTAGGATAAAATCTCCTGGTTGAATTTAAACAACTGGTTCCTGATTGAATCCATAGTTAAAAGCCTTCTAACGGCTCTTTATTTCTGTGGGGGAGGACATAGCAGAGGTTGCTTATTGTTAGTAGCCTCTAAAATGACCATATTAAAATTAAATAATACCACAAAATACAAAACTCTCACCTCCTATAAACATTGCTTGCAGTCCTCATTATGCATGAACAGATACGATAGTTCCATTCCTAAGTATGAATATGTTCAAATACCATGTGTATATAATTGTGATATTCATGTTCTCATGAATGTTTCTGAACAACATCCTCATTGATTGGAAGTGAAAATAAACATGACAGATGACTGGGTGAAACACTACTTACTCGATGGCAGTCTCAAATCAGCACACATCTACGATGGTAAGTTTTTACATGAATGTCCTTTAAACACAGAAGGCACAGAAGGCCCAATACCAAAAATCTCCTTTTAGAATCAGACTATGAAATTCTGATTCTACAAATTATATGGGTGTCCACATTCGGATCCACAAAACCCCATCCCTAAAATAAAGGAAATCGCCTACATCTGAGTGTTATTCCCTAAACTACCTTCATGCCATAATCCAATACTATAATGAAGTATCAAGTCGAGATCTTCATACCGAATAAAAATGAATATATGTTTAATTCTTGAAACACAAGCTTGTATTTTTCTCATATAAAATAGTATCTACCAACTTTGAAAAAAAATTCAAGAAATGCACCTTAGGCCGGGCGCCGTGGCTCACGCCTGTAATCCCAGCACTTTGGGAGGCCGAGGCAGGCAGATCACGAGGTCAGGAGATCGAGACCATCCTGGCTAACACGGTGAAACCCAGTCTCTACTAAAAATACAAAAAATTAGCTGGGCGAGGTGGCAGGCGCCTGTAGTCCCAGCTACTCGGGAGGCTGAGGCAGGAGAATGGCGTGAACCCCGGGGGGCGGAGCCTGCAGTGAGCCGAGATAGAGCCACTGCACTCCAGCCTGGGCGACAGCGAGACTCCGTTTCAAAAAAAAAAAAAGAAATGCACCTTAGTCTTTTCAGAAAGAATCAGAAAAATTTCAGGAAAATAAGAAGTTGCATTTTAAAAGGCTCAGATGGTTGTAATCCTTCTAAAGAAAGGATAGTC
The DNA here is from genome assembly GCF_028885625.2 of Pongo pygmaeus. Classification (NCBI taxonomy): domain Eukaryota; kingdom Metazoa; phylum Chordata; class Mammalia; order Primates; family Hominidae; genus Pongo; species Pongo pygmaeus. The sequence goes on along the minus strand of NC_072388.2, from coordinate 24,607,625 downwards.
ACAAAACTAAATAAGAAAAAAAATCAGCAAACAAGACCTTTTCTTTTTCATTTAACGTATTCTCTTATTATTAAGCAAAGGAGACATCTCAGTGTAATTTAGTGATGATAAAAATGCGTTGAATTTTCATAGTAATTTTGCCACATAAAAATATTTGCATTTATTTAGAGGCTCTTCAGTGTCACATATAGAAGTCCATTATTCACTGAGGCATTTACTGAGTACCTGTTATGTGTGCATATCTCTCTAAAGTGCACAACAGATTCTGGATAGAACAAGACAGACAAAACACCTACCTGATAGAGCTAATATTTGAGTGGGGATGTCAAAAAATAGACTATGAAGAGAATAAAACAGCATGAAGTAAGAGGAAGTGACACAGGACAGAAGTAGAGAGAGGTAACTGCACAGGGGAGTTGGGGAAGACTACTTGAAAAAGGCAAGGCCTCTTTCAGGGAGTCACTCCCTCCGTCTTGTGAGTGTGGAAGAGCCAGAGATGGTTAGTTAGTCCCTATCTGTAGATAAGGACAGAATGCATAGCAGAGTCTGATCATTTTGTCTGTGATTTTTGTTTTTTAATTCAATAAACATTACATGCCTGCAATATGCTAGGCATTGTAATAAACCCTGGGTTTATTAAGATGGACAAGAAAAAGGTCTTGTCCGAACTTTGAAGGAAATGTGAAAGGAGACCAAGGATTATATTATACTTGGTATTTGATATAATAGAGGTTTTCTGTAGGATAATCACAAAACACATAGGAAGATGCAAAGAAGGTAACACTACACTAGAACACTAGCAGAGGGGAAAGCCATCAGGCTAAGCAGGCTTGTGATTTTTTTGGTGGGGAGCAGGTCAGTTAGTGATTACATGACAAAGACATGATAGAGTTGTGACTGGAAATCACACCTCCTGATCTTCACAAGTTTGCTTTCCAGTAATCCATACCACTCTCATAAATCTAATTGTGGAAATGTTCATTTTGATAAAATGCTTTTATTTGAAAAAGTCTGTTTTGAATGCTCATTATAACACATTTATAATCCAGAAAAGAAATGACTGGAAAAGTCTGAAAGGAAAAATCTGCATTCAGTGTTCTTATGTTCAGAATTTAAAGAGAAAGTTTATGAAAATTACTATGTAAGGTCCTACATTAATTTCACAATTATAATTACAATGGCACAAACTGAGCTGTACTCTCTTCCAATAGTCATGAAACCTAGGTACACATTGAGAAGAGTAGCTGCATTTTCTAAAGCTAGACAGAGTGAGGATGACTTTTACACACTGAAGCAGATAATAATAATTTGAGTTATCTGTACTGAAGGAAGAAAGTCCTACTTTCAAAGCCAACAGCAACATGAAGTGTCAGCCACAACACTAAAAACTAGTAAACACAGACTCAGGGCTGGCAGGGGCCTTGAGGATCAGCTTATTAATATGTGGAGTAAGCAGAGGTCTTCGGGTATAAATTAAAGGTGACAGCCCACTGACTCAAAATATATTTTCCCCTTTTATCACTGCCACAGCCCCCAACATAAGACTCTCTTGGGTAGGTTAAGAATACATTGAAATTCTCTGTTAAAATCTAAGTTTATTGGAAAAGTCGCCTTAAGCCATTCTCATCTTTATGCAAATTAATTTATTCTATTGACCTAATAAAGGCAGAGATTTGAATAAATAGAATCTGAAGAAGTATTTCAACAAGAGAAAGGACCAAAAAGTAAATAAGAACACTAGCTCCAGAAGAAAGACCTTGCAGAGAAATACAAAATGCTGCCGCAGGTGATACCTGCTTTTATCTGAATGGGGAAGTGTGAGGAATGTGTCATTAGAAAAATGGTATCAAAAGAAATATTGGAAAAGGAACAATACTGTTAACTTTCTTTGTGAAGTGCCTGCTACTATATTTCTTGCCTGCTTTGTCCTTACTTTATTTCCTTTTTTTCCAAATCTTTCCAACATCTGCCTCGGTCAACTTTCTGTATTTTCTGCTTACCAAATTCCATCCTGAGTTTGTCTCTTTCTATACACTTTAATCAAGAATGTCACCAGGGACAAGATCCATTCCCAAGTGTGTGTCTTGTATCAGAACTCAACTTAGCATGATGACTGGCAAAGAGGAGAAGGGTGCTGATTGCCAGACAGAACCTAGTCAAATAACCACACCACCTATAATGACCCTTCACCTTGGGCCTCAATCATAGATCTAGGAGGCCGTCACAATGGGGAGGAGGAAAGAAACAAACAACAGTAGAGTGACTGTGTAATGGATTGTCCAAACCAGGCCACTTCCACAACTCAAAGGGTGCACTGTGAATAACAACAATGGCATAAAACATGTACCCTGGATTTCCCAAGAAAACTGGTATATATGGCCACACTAGCTAGTATCTGCCAAGAATCAGCTTTGAATCGCACACTCAACGACAATATAAACAATCATCTAATCACCAAAGTGAAGTCCCAAGAGTATGAAACAGACCACTGAGGACAAGGAAAAGAATGGAACAAAGTGTGTGTGTGGTCTTTATTATAGTGACAAAAATTGGCCTTTCTGAAGACAGTATTTTATGCTCGTATAAAGGTTTGAACAAGTAAGTTTTGAAGATACTGATAAGAAGATAGGACTATGTCATAAAAATATCCCTAACTGCAAGCACTGTGAGGTTCTGAGTTTTAGAAATTATGTTTATCGTTTTAATAGATAAGTCCTAAATTAAGAAACTCCCTTCCACCATCCATTTGGCTTTGGCTCAAGTTGCAGTGAATATTCATATCTGGGAGTAAAAGGAAATTAGGCTGGAATTCTGCCATGTTTCATTTTACTGCATTCCTGTTGCTTTTGGAACAATTGATGAGGAAAGCCTCTGTAGAAACAGACCCCCACCTCCTACGTGGTGGGGATATGGTACTTAATATAACAGTTTCTATTGTAACTGTGATGGTGACAAATCCCTAAGGAATTTACTCATAGTGATCAGTTTGCACACAGCTTCTAGAGTCTAGGCCAAATTTCTAACACGTGGGCCCAATAGTTGCAGTTGCCTTTTTGAACGTTGGCGGGTCCAGCCATTTCCAGTGATACACCCAATGTCTCTTCTAGTACTTGTCTCTGAAGTATCTTGTGAGTTAATTGCCTTTCTTTTTCTGTCCTACTCCCCCACTCGCTGTTATTTATTGTAAGTACTTATTTTACCTTTACATGACATATTTTAAAAATTCATTAGCATTAAAATGTGACAGAAAACTTCCAAAAAGTTTTTTAATCAAAACTGGCTAATAATTCAGAACTAAAATCCCAATAGGAAAGGAAATGGGACTTAGTGTGGAGAAGAGGTGGCTGATAATAACTCAAAAACCAGCTCTAACTTTAGAGGGCAGTGTCAGGTGAGTTATTGTACTCTATTTCTACTATAACAGAAAAAGTTGGAATAGTATTAAATTAAATTTTGGAAAAGTCTCCTAGTGGAGGGGACTGATTAACTGTCGGAAATATGCAATACCATTTTTACATGAGTGACTTTTCTTAGAATATTTTAACAGCATAGCAGTCATATTTTCTTCTGTTTTCACAAGAATGGATTTTCTATGGCAGTGAAATGTAGTGGCTTTCTAAATTTTATTCCCAAGAGGATTTTCTGGCACCCTAATATTTTTTCAAAGTCTCCTAATATTGAATTCATTACAAAGTTAAGAAATTAAAGCATCAGCAGGAGGTCACTTTCAAAGAGGTTCTAACTATCAGCCTATGGGTAACAAAATCTATTAAAACCATAATATAGTAATATTTCTCCTAAAAGACAATAGCCCTGTCTCTGAGCTTTGAGCATAGTAAGAATTCTATTAATATTAATGAGTAAAGTCATAAGCAGCTTGAAGATGTCCCTAGAAAGTTGAAGAAAGGATATTCATCCTAGGAGGGATTAGTGTCTATTGTGTATTTTATAATCTTGGACTAAGTTTATACAGGTGAGAATATTCTACAGATGACATTTCTTGCTGGTTTATACCTCTTATTATAATAATTCATTTATATTCATAGCAAATCCTCTACTTAAAGAAAAATTATCCTAAAATCAGGTATTACTGTGGTTTTCTACAGAAGTCAGAGTTAAAAGAGTTTTTAATGTTCTAATTACAAAATCTTAAGATTCTTGGCAAATATGAAGGAATAATCTCAGGCTCACTATTCTAGTATTGCTAACGTGTATACTCTAACTCTGTGAGAGTCACTAAATTGTTATTTTTTATTAAATAACTTTTCATTAGAAAAAGTATATAATGACATAGGTTTGTAGAATCTTAGAAAAGAACATTTTAAAGCTTATTATTAGAAAAACAGATGTTGAAGGAGTGAATGACTTTGTAGATGAGGAAACTGATAAGAGATTGTGATTATATAATTTGCCCAAGGTGAAATGGTTTGTTCTGGAAGCAGAATAAAGGCAGATTTTATGCAGAATAGAGGCTGACACATAGTCTGGTGGTTGCGTTTCAGTTTCTATTCGGTGACTTGGGTCACAGAACTAAGGAAAGCTTCAGATTGCCTTTTTGAAATTTTACTGGAGAACTTACCTAATGTATTACTTATCTTAAAATGAGAGATAATATATACAATCTCTCTACCTCTCAGAGATCTTAGTAAAATAAGTGAGGTAGAAATAAAAATATGTAATCGATAATAATGGTAAGAAGGTCAGAGAGACAAAACAATGCTCAATCCAATATTGTATAATGCTGTGCTTGTTTTCCACAACATGTTATATTTCTCTTTATATCACGTTTAGGCTGATAATGTTTTCTTGCACCCGATAGTAACAAAACCCAAGAAGCAGCAATTAGAATGCTGCTACAAATAATTCAAAGCACGGCCGAGATGTAGTAAGAGTGATTTTTAAGAGTGAATAGCCTTCTTCTGAATGTGCTTTTCCAATGAACTCCAAGGCTCTGACATTGTAGGTAGCAGCTACAGTTACCTGTGTGACCGATGCACGGGAGCAGATCAGATTTGGGTACTCTTAGAGACCTCCCTGGTATTTAAATCAGACTTACTTGTTCTTCAAATATGATTGATTTCTTGTCAAGCCTAATTAAGCATAAGTTTTCATCTTTCTTATTCATCAGGTTATGTAAAATCCTGCCAAAGACCACTTAGAGGTTTTATTTTGCTAAGACATGAAACTAAGAGGTCTCCTGATGCATTTTTGCTTCCCAAGAGAGATTTCACTTCTTGGTAATACAGTTCATTTCTCTTCAGTTTTCCTGCCTTGTCTGGAATGCATGGTGCACAATGCAGTATCTGAGCTTTGATCAACATGGAATAGAAAGAAAGATATAAAAAGAAAGAAGGAACTGAGGGAGGGAGAAGGGAAGGAAGGAAGGAAGGAAGGAAGGGGAATGGAGGGAGGGAGGAAAAGAAAGAAGGAAAGAAGGAAGGACTTGTTTGCTTGGGAATAACACATAACAATCATATGTTCAAACTGCTATCATAGTTGAATTTCAAACTAAAACCTGCATTTTTGATAAAGAAATACATATCTCTTGCTTCATTCCCTGCCCCCTTAAAATTATAAATCCCTTTATAACAAGTTTCTTTCCTCAACATCTTGTTTTCCCAACCTCCCCAATCTTCTTTTGAATATAAATTATTATTAAATCTTACTAAATTCCCCTTAATGTTTTATTTCTTTTTCTTCATCTGTTTTTATCCTTTTTATTCTGAATTTAATTATTAAGAGTCTCCCTCCTTACAAATACTTGTAAATGGCCATACGTTTTGTTTTTCTTTATTTTTTCTTTTCTTTCATGAATGCAAAAAGAAATGCAGGTCTCATTGTGGATAACAACTAATATATCTGGTTAATTGTCTATTTGTAAATGTTCAGTTGCTACCATATATCATTCTTCTTTGTGTGTGTGTTTTTGTTTTTTTGTTTGTTTTGTTTTTTGTTTTTTGAGTTAGAGTCTTGCTCTGTCACCCAGCCTGGAGTGCAGTGGCGTGATCCCAGCTCACTACAACCTCCACCTTCCATGTTCAAGCAATTCTCCTGCCTCAGCCTCCTGAGTAGCTGGGACTATAGGCACGTGCCACCACACCCAGCTAATTTTTGTATTTTTAATAGAGATGGGGTTTCACCATGTTGGTCAGGCTGGTCTCGAACTCCTGACCTCGTGATCCACCCGCCTCGGCCTCCCAAAGTGCTGGGATTACAGGCATGAGCCACCGTGCCCAGCCTGCTACCATATTTCAATAAATTAAAAACTCCCTCTTTTCGCTGTACATGCATTGCTAATATTGCACATTTCACACAGGAAGTAGAAGCTTACAAAGCAGCAGCACTGATTGTGAGTTAATATCTAGTATAAAGAATAAAATTTACAAGAAATTATTATTTTTAAGCTCCTCTTTCTTGGCATAAGGGATTTCTTGTCTAAAATACATTATGTGGCCTGTCACGGTAGCTCACGCCTGTAATCTCAGGACTTCGGGAGGCCGAGGAGATGGATCACCTGAGGTCAGGAGTTTGAGACCAGCCTAGCCAACATGGTGAAACCCTGTCTCTACAAAGAATACAAAAATTGGCGAGGCGTAGTGGTGCATGCCTGTAGTCCCAGCTACTCGGGAGGCTGAGGCAGGAGAATCACTTGAACCCGGGAGGTGGAGGTTGCAGTGAGCCAAGATCATGCCATTGCATTCCAGCCTGGGTGACAGAGTAAGACTCTGTCTCAAAAAAAAAAAAAAAAACATCATAAATACAGTAAGACTCTGGAGCAAAAGGGAGCTAAGGGGAGCTCATCAAATGAGACCTTCATAGTGTAATCAAATCAGTATCATGTTCATGCATTAAATAACTAGGATCATGCTGTTTGGAATTAGGGAACCTGACCTAAGGGAGGCAAATATATATTTTTCTAGGACTAGGTATATTAAGGAGGTAATAAACTCATAGAAGATCCTCTATTTTGAAGTATTACAGAAGTAAAAATAGGTTAAGAAGTTGTCAAAAGAAAATCATGATTGATAAATCCTATTGATAAAGGATACTAAGGGTGCTTATAGTATATGTCAGACCAGATGAGGTAAATCACACAGAGAGCAATTACACACTCCCTTAAAATGACCTTCTGTTCCACTGCATTTTCAACCTCCCCAGGCAGGATACCCTGTCTTACTCATCTTCACAGCTCCAGATAATACTGGTCCTAACAGAGGCAATGCTTACATTATCAGTTAAACAAATGAAGAAATGAGGGAATTAACAAAAAAGTAAAACTTATTCACTGAGGTTTATTCTCTAGTGTTTAAAAAAAGAACAAAAAATTTTTACAGAGTCTAGCCCAGATGGATAATTGGTCTGAAAACAGTGTGAGTTATTTTGTTCTGAGGCCAAGAGCATGGAGACACAAGTAAAAGAACTAGGATGTTTAGAAACAAAAAAACACAAACCTAGAAACAAAAACATGTTTAAGGGCATTGAAACCAATTGTCATTATAAAAGACAGATGAATCCTTTCACATTCACAACTACATGAGAATCTTCCAGTGTGGGGGAGGGAAATAGGTCCAGGTTTTAGAATTCATGCTGGAGTGACTCGATACAAACAAAAGCCACACTAAGACATGCAGACCTTTTTCCATTTCTCTATATGGCTGACAGAAAGCAAGGCGCCAAAAGAGAGGAAGCAATTCACTGTAAAAATAAAGTTTACAATTTTTAACTCCAGTTAGTGGCTTTACTTGTATATAGCCTTTCACAAAAATGAACTGTATTGTTTACAAAATGTTTAGTTTTCTTCAAGCAGCACAATAAACAGTGAGTAAAAAAATAGATGTTGACAAGTAAATGTTAAACCCCAGCACTATGTTACATCCCAATAATTTTACATATTGGTGGGAGCAGCAATACACACAGTCCATCTGTCACATTCTGCTTAAGCTGTTCACAGAGCTGAAGCCTCTGAAAACCACTTTTCTCTCAGAGCTGTCAAAGGGGAATTAGGGTGCAGGTATTCCTGCCCGACTCTACTGATAACCTACTGTATGACAGTCATTAAATTATTTAACTTCTCTGAGCTTTAACGTCTGGTCTCTATAGAGTTTAAATGATCTCTAAGAGGCCCTCCAGCTCTAGATAGTATTTTATGTTTTAGTTACAGAAGTTAATTTAAAGGCCATGAAACCTACCTACAGATTTACAAATAGTTAACCAAACATGATCTGTCCTTTCTCTTCATTCGAGATTTCACTAAGAAAATTTGTCATTACCTCATCTGTAGTCCAAACTTACCATTCCCACCTCTTTTCCTGGTTTTCTTATCCTAGATAAAGTAGCCTATTATTTTTTTTTATTATTTTTATACTTTAGGTATATCTCCCAATGCTATCCCTCCCCCTTCCCCCCCACCCCACAACAGTCCCTAGAGTGTGATGTTCCCCTTCCTGTGTCCATGTGTTCTCATTGTTCAATTCCCACCTATGAGTGAGAACATGCGGTGTTTGGTTTTCTCTCCTTGCGATAGTTGGCTGAGAATGATGGCTTCCAGCTTCATCCATGTCCCTACAAAGGACATGAACTCATCACTTTCTATGGCTGCATAGTATTCCATGGTGTATATGTGCCACATTTTCTTAATCCAGTCTATCATTGATGGACATTTGGGTTGGTTCCAAGTCTTTGCTATTGTAAATAGTGCCACAATAAACATACATGTGCATGTGTCTTTATAGCGGCATGATTTATAGTCCTTTGGGTATATACCCAGTAATGGGATGGCTGGGTCAAATGGTATTTCTAGTTCTAGATCCCTGAGGAATCGCCACACTGACTTCCACAAGGGTTGAACTAGTTTACAGTCCCACCAACAGTGTAAAAGTGTTCCTATTTCTCCACATCCTCTCCAGCACCTGTTGTTTCCTGACTTTTTAATGATTGCCATTCTAACTGGTGTGAGATGGTATCTCATTGTGGTTTTGATTTGCATTTCTCTGATGGCCAGTGATGATGAGCATTTTTTCATGTGTCTTTTGGCTGCATAAATGTCTTCTTTTGAGAAGTGTCTGTTCATATCCTTTGCCCACTTTTTGATGGGGTTGTTTATTTTTTTCTTGTAAATTTGTTTGAGTTCATTGTAGATTCTGGATATTAGCCATTTGTCAGATGAGTAGGTTGCAAAAATTTTCTCCTATTTTGTAGGTTGCCTGTTCACTCTGATGGTAGTCTCTTTTGCTGTGCAGAAGCTCTTGAGTTTAATTAGGTCCTATTTGTCAATTTTGGCTTTTGTTGCCGTTGCTTTTGGTGTTTTAGACATGAAGTCCTTGCCCATGCCTATGTCCTGAATGGTATTGCCTAGGTTTTCTTCTAGGGTTTTTATGGTTTTAGGTCTAATGTTACAGATTCAATGCCATCCCCATCAAGCTACCAATGACTTTCTTCACAGAATTGGAAAAAACTACTTTAAAGTTCATATGGAACCAAAAAAGAGCCCACATTCAATCCTAAGCCAAAAGAACAAAGCTGGAGGCATCACACTACCTGACTTCAAACTATACTACAAGGCTACAGTAACAAAAACAGCATGGTACTGGTACCAAAACAGAGATATAGATCAATGGAACAGAACAGAGCCCTCAGAAATAACGCCGCATATCTACAACTATCTGATCTTTGACAAACCTGAGAAAAACAAGCAAAGGGGAAAGGATTCCCTATTTAATAAATGGTGCTGGGAAAACTGGCTAGCCATATGGAGAAAGCTGAAACTTGATCCCTTCCTTACACCTTATACAAAAATCAATTCAAGATAGATTAAAGACTTAAACGTTAGGCCTATTATTGATTTAATTTACCTTCAAATTTCCTGTCCTTCCCTGATTCTAAGCCTAGTTTTCCAAGGAGATATTTTTAAAACAGCTGGAATATACTGAATTCTTACCAGCAATTTTTTACTAAATTTGCTCCAGTATATATCAGGACTTCTGCTCATATGGTAATTGCTGCTTTTGATAACAACATGTCACACAGACATAAACAATTTAGGATTCATATGATAGAGGCTACAACTATTATAATTCTGTTTCACTGATGTTGACTTTTTTTTTTTTTAATTTGCTTTCTTTCTCAAATAAAAGATAGAGGAATGCTTCCTCTAACCTCCTGGGCTTTTACTTTCTCAAATATCAGTTGTATTTTGGTTGTTTTTTGTTTGGTGTTTTTGTTTTTTTAAGAGACCAAGTCTCATTGTCACCCAGGCTGGAGTGCAGTGGCAGGATCACTGCTCACTGAGCCTCAACTTCCCGGACTCAAGCGGTTCTCCTACCTCAGCCTCCTGAGTAGCTGAGACCGCAAGAGTGTGCCACCAAGCTCAGCTAATTTTATTTTTTTCATTTTTTGTAGAGACAGGGTCTCACTATTTTGCCCAGGCTAGTTTTGAACTCCTGAGCTCAAGCAATTCTCTCATCTCAGCCTCCCAAAGTGCTGGGATTACAGGCACAAGCCACTGTGCCTGGCTTGGCTGTTTGAATAGGAACAAATACATCTGAATGAGCCCTATCTTATCTGATGTTGACTTTAAAGTACTAAGCATTATTGTCATCATAGTAATTATCATCACTATCATCACTGTTGTCATTACTCTCTGCAAATCTCACTTTATTTTCCACGATGTTTAGAAAGCTATTGTGCAAATTAGAGAAAGTGAGGGCTTTTTTTTCTCGAAACATAATTCTGTTTTGGGGGTCTAAGGGTCCACGGAAGACTGAGTGGGAAATCAAGTGATCATATTCTTTTGATTTTGTGCTGGAACTACCCTCAAGCTTCTATTATACAAACGAGGAAAAATGACCTTGTCTCGAACAAGTCATGTCACATTATCCCACTCTTTTTAAAATTTTCTCTTTTTTTTTTTTAACTTTTACATTAAGTATAAGGGTATCTGTGAAGGTTTGTTACGTGAGTAAACCTGTGTTGTAGGAGTTTGTTGTGCAGATTATTTCATCAACCAGGTACTAAGCCTAGTACCCCATTAGCTGTTTTTCCTGACCTCTCTCTTCTCCCACCCTCCACCCTCTGATAGGCCCTAATGTGTCTTGTTCCCCTCTATGTGTCCATGAATATGCCACTCCTGAGACTAAACTCAGATGTTTTCCTAAGCACCTGAATGTGACACTCTACAACTCTTTCCATTAAGGAAAAAGTAACAAAAATGAGGTTTGTCTGTATTAGATTTCACATATAAAAGTCCTTCGTGATCTACTAAGAGGATGAGAAAATTAAGAAGAAAGAATAAAAATAACAAAAAGGTTTTCAACATATATCTTTCTTCACCTCGCCTTCCAATTGTTCCAACCATATTTTAAAGTAGGACTGTCTTTGGGAACACACCAAATTTAAACTTCATCTGATTCTGTATTTCACCAAGGCCAGTGTTGGTTGAGCTTTTTCAAAATTATCTCAAAAATCACTGTGGACATTCATATCCCAAGTTGCTGATCTGGCTTTCAGTCTTGATCATTTTACCAAGGCCTCCACTACTGAAAAAGTGATTGCCTGAGTGACATGATTTCAGGGGCTCCATGAAAATCAGCTGTTCCAATTATATCTTAGCCCCTGCTAACCTATGAGTGATACGGTATAGAGATTCACTTCTTTAATAAGATTTTTATCCTTATCAAAATATAGACCTCTAGCTAGTGCAATAGGGTGAGAATAAGAAATAAAGGCATACATGATTTAAAAATGAAATGCAACTTCCTTTCTTTGCTTTCATCAGTCTACCAAGGATTACCATCTTTAAATGCTACCAGTTATTTAATTGCAATATGGATGTGTTTGTTTCCCCAACTAGAGAGCAAAATTCTTAAGGATAGAGAATGTTTTTCATTGTACCAACTCCTGACCCTTTCTTTTCTTAACTCCCCTTTTCCTCATTGACCAGAAAGTGTACCTAACAGTATACATTGAATCAAGTGTAGTGGAATTCAGTCCTGATTCCTTTCAGCCCTGATGCACACCCAGTATCTCTGTAACAAAGAATGTGAAATGGCCTAAAACTTGCTTTGGAGATTCATAGCAAAAGAGGTGATCTGGTATACCTCATTGTTATAAGTCAGCTCTTGGTGCCAGCATATAGCTCTTCTCTCCAATACTTGATTCACGCTAGTGAGAGCTCTCTTTTTTAAACTACTAAATTATTGGTTTGTTCCTGAGTCATAATCTATTCTAAGAAGTTCTGAGTACTTTTAAGTTATCCACATTTTCTTGTACACTGCTTTTAAGATTTCACTGATAGAGGAATATTGGGCTGTGTGTCTTCTGAGTGTGCTCACAGATACCTTGTCTAAATAGTTATAATAGCATAACCTCAATTTCACGTGTTGCTGCTTTGGCAAATATAAGTTGCCTTTAAATACAGGTGTGGGTATGTTTTCCAAGAAAAATGCACTAGTGAAGAATATAAAATAATACAGTTTTAAAATACCAATGCAGACATTAATTTGGAACTCCCTTTAGGATAAACAGGGGCATAATATTTTCAAATGAATATTATTAGTATCTGGAAAAACTTAAAATTGAAGGTCCACTTATTCGACTTCACTGGTCATACTTTTTTATGTCTGTTATTTTTAGCATTTATTTCCATCATTCCCATTTAACATTGATCTGAGCTATCTGAGCCTTTCTTTTCACATGATAAAGAAAACTTAAAATAACCAACTTCACTCTTGCTGTCAGAGTAAGTTCTTACTAATTGGGATCATCTAAACTTTTAACAATCTACTTGGGGAAAATTTAATTGATAATTAAGAGCAATTCAGATCATCACTCCAAAGAACTTTTTAAAAATACATGAAAAGGAAGTATGATTCTTTGCTTGGATTAAAAGAAAGAGAAAGAGATTTTTTTTTTAAATTAAGTACACAATTAGCTAGAAAGACAGTCTTGATTGCTTAAATCAAAGCAGACTGTGTTGCTGAGATGAATAAAATCTACCATATGAAGTCCTCTTTCATGGATAAATTAGCTTATACGTACAATATCTGCCACCTCACCTACAGGAGCAACATTACATGTGGTTATTATTACCCATCCAAATACATAATACAAAAACCAAAGACTATCCTCTTGCAGAAAGGCCAATTAGATCTCTCTTGTTTTTCAGTGGTAAATACACAACCCATAACAAGGTACTCCAGGAGAAAAATAAATGATCTCTTTATAGGCTTAAAGTATCCTTTAAGCTCATAAATTATGTGTAAAATATTATGACTTTATGTTCATTTTTTTGAAAGAATGTTCAAAGCTTTCACCAAATTCACTAAGGAGTTGATGATTACAAATGTCAAGGAAACACCTCCCTCTTTGCACAGGAAAACTTGATGCTTACATCATGTAGGCCAGAACTCAGCGTCTGGGACCTGCCAAAGTCCCTCTCCCCCAAGCTATTGCCTGTCAAACTTTACACATCACTGGATTTTTTTTAATCAGCAGGCCTAGAATAGAACCTGAGATTCTTCATTCCAAGAAGTTCCTGGGGAACTGCTGGCCCATGGACCACACTTTGAGTAGCAAAGTTTGTGCATCATGTCACATAAGCCCTTATTTAATCACAGGCTAATCAAAAACAAATAGTTTTGGGTACCCATTTTTGCACCATAATGTTGGGTATTATGAGAAAAGAGAAGACACATAATCTCTGCATGAAAATTTTCACAATCTAAGTGCAAATTTTAGCTAAATGAACATAAATAAGCAAATTATATTAGATTGGATATAATTATGGATAAAATGTCAAGGTATAAATTGTATGTTCTGAAGAGTGTGAGTTAAATGAAAGGAAGGCTTAATTGTCAGAGAAAAGAATTAGTTGGGGGAGGTAGGATTTGAGCTTGAACTTGGTGGCACATGGGACTTAGGGTTAGAAAAACAACAGTTTGAGAAAAACCACACACCCAGATCTCAGCACTAGACATGTATATAGTACAGTGAGGAAAGTAGCCTAATGGGAGCAGAATTGGTTTGGGGATAGCGTACAATATAAAGATAGCAAAGAGGAAGATCTTAAGCTTTTAGGACTAACTGTAATTATGTACATTATTTCTCCCATAAAAGTTGAACTGCATTGCATAGTTTCTAGTTAGTTTTACACATTCAGTTCATGTTGGAAAGATTAAGGCAGTTTTTCACTTTTATGCATGTGCTGGCAATGGCACATCTGAAAGAGCAAGGGTAAAGCATTAACAATGAATTTGTAATGGGCATGATTACACTCCTGTTGTCAACTGCAGTAATTTACTTTATTGCTTTGCTTTATTTCACTCACACTGTATTCTAATATGTTTCAAAACATTTAAGAGAAATAAATTAGTGAATTTTGCAACATTAAATTGCCCAGAACTTTCTTATCACAGGATTAAAAAATAATTGGAGGGTCTTATAAAAATTCTGATAAGAATGTGTTACATTCAATAATTTTTTTTAAATAAATGAATGTGGTATGAGGAGTAAAGAGGTCTTGGTTCCAGGCTCAGATTTCCCATGAACTGGGTCGTAGGTCTCTCAGCTATAGAATAAACAGGCTGAATTGGTCGTCCTTGAGATCCTTTAAAATTCTAAAACCATGTGATGATATCACTTAAAGGCATTTACTATATTTTAAAGCATCATTGACCAGCAACTGTTATTATCAAGAAATAGACACCAGAGAGTCTGCTGAGTATAAAGGTCACATTTCTATTTCAGGGTCAAGTCATCACAACAGTGTAGTCCAGGAGAAGGTCCATGATAGAGAGATTCTAAGCAGAGTTTCCAAAAATAGTGGGCTCCCTATTTCCACTTGAAATATGAAAACACACAAAGGTCATGCCTACACTTCACATAAATGCTGATTGCTCTCTCAGGGAGTCAAAATCCTGCAAGGGTCTAGGTTACCTTGCTCACTGTGTGTGTATTTGTATGTACATGGATTATGTTAAGCCCAAATCTCACCCTTCTGTCTGTGTATGTTTGAGTGTGTCCCCTACTCAAAACTAGGAGCCAGAAATGTCTCTCCAGTCCATAAACTGCCTCATATATAGACATTTCCCTAGGTAACTCTCCTTAAACACAAACTCATCACCAATGATGACACATCAGTTTGTGAGGATCTGTGGGAATGACAAGTAGTACATATTTTGGTGATTGTGAAGAGATGTGATTAGGAGCATAAAGCCTTGTTGTTTTTCACTGGTGAGCCTGTAAAACCAGGGAACAGCATGGGCCCAGTGGGTTCTAAGGCAAAATAATGGAGAAATCCAAAACACGTAAGAATGTATCAAAATGTGGGGAAATCCTGGACCTGAAAGTTAAGGATACCCACTTCACAGTATTATCAGCCTCACACTTATGTGTGTCTCCAAATGGAAAGTTTGTAGGGAATCAAGAGTCTTGGCACAGATGTGAAGAATAAATACAAATACATTTGTGGCTAAGGAACACACAGGACTGGCAAGAGCCTAGTTCTGCAGCCTGTGGGAAGAAGGAATTTTTTTTTTTTAGAAGAATCTCTGCTGTTCTATTAATTAACTTTTGTTAGGATTGGTGTTGTATTCATTTCAGTTCAGGAGAAAGGAATGTACGCATGGGTGGCTTGTGTTTTGTGATCTGTTTACCATTTTTATTGCTATTTGAAAGAACATCATGCAAAACGGAACTATAAAAATCAAGATCCAAGGGGGATGGATCTGTTGCCCTGAGATTCTGCCCAACATAGTCCAGCACCTGGATACAAGCCGATTGACGTCAGCTGCAATATTTGACTTCACTAGGAGCTTGCCCAGCAAGAAAAAATAAAAAAAAAACAACTGTCAAATAAGCCCTAGAATTTACTCAGAACTCGGTCAGAGAAGTGTTCTCCGGGAAAGAGTGGGAAAAAAGCTATTTCTCCTCTTCCTCTGCATCCCACAGAGATCATCTGAGCCTGGAGCCTGCTTTGATGTCAGTAAGATCTTGGCAACCTGATCAGTTTCATGGGGAGCAGAATAAGACAAGCAAGAAGCATAGAGAGGAGCCCCTGCCAACTATAAAAATTTCTAAAACTTAACCAAAACACACACAGAGATTCAATACACAACACTCATATATACACTTTGCAGATGAGAAATGAGATCAATATAGTATCAATAACTTTGCCTCTTGCAATGCACAAATTCCATCAGAAGATATAGCAGAGTGCAGAGTTGGAAATGAATCCATTCTGCTTAACTAGAAGACAAAAAAAAAAAATTCGTCTTCAGATAGCCAAAGTGAAAAAGGAGTAAGGACGAGAGATATTGTAAACCCATTAACAATGCATTGCTTGCTTTCATTCCTGCTTAATATTTCTTAAAACTATGCATTGTATGATGTTAAGGTTATGTACAGTTATAATGGCAGCTAATGTGGTTCCCATTTACTGAGTAAGAAAGCATTTGGTAAAGCTGCTGACTGATCACATGCCATTCAGTCCAGCATTTTACAATCCAGGGTAGTTCAAGAGCAGTGTACAAGTCACAGAAATGACTGTGACCTCACCATCCACAGAGACTTCCTGGATTCCACAGGAGTGGTCCAGCCTTAAGTTTCAACATTAATCCAGGTCTTGCTTAGAGCAACCTCAGAAGCCTTGGCTTATTAAGTAGAAATTATGAATATCCCATTGTACCTCTTCCTTTCAGCTAGTCCCCCTGTACCTCCACTCTATCTCTACCACAAAAGACACAGCCACCCACATGGTGACATGAAGAAATTGTTGCAAATATAAGTTGGCAAAGAGGCAGGGGGATATTGTAGAGGGTGTTAAGTGTCAGGTAAAGAAAAGCAAACTTTACCCTGGAGAAAATGATTTTTGATTGAAAGCAGTGGAAAGTGGTATGTTAGAAGGATTAACAAGAAATCTATATTGAAGACTGATTCAAAAGGAGGAGGAATGGAGAGACCAGTTTGGAGTCAATTTTCATAGAATGATGGGTGAGGTGATGAGGATCTGCAGGAGGTAAAAGCAGTGAGAATGGGAATGAGGCCAATGTTCAAAGGGTATTTGTGTAAAGACTTACTGGTGGTAGTGACAGCTAACATGTGTGTGGCACTTATTATACTTATAAATACTTTATGCATGTTACACAGATTTAAGTCTTGTATCTTTGGGGGTGAGTACTTAGGAGAAAATAGAAGCACAGAGGGCTTACAAAACTTGCCAAGATCACAGTTAGCAGCAGAACTAAGAGAGGAACTCAGGCAGTCTGTGTCCATAGTCCCTGTGTTTACCTAGCACATAACATATACTGTATTGCTCTTCATGGTAAATAGTCATCCCAATATGATCCTGTAAGCTTTTATGTGGTGCATAACTGCATAAAACAAGGCAGTTGTCAATTATTCACAAAGGACAGTGTGAGAAGGAACAATACTTTGTCCTTACTATTGTAAAGCACGTGGCCCCAGTTAATGTAGTCCTACATCAGTCCCTCGGAAAGAATGCAGCCTGGGTGCTGGCAGGACATGCACTCCTTGACTTTCCCATGTAATGGAGAAGCCAATGCTCGAAGAGAATTACTGATTTTCCAGAAGAGCCACCTCTCCAATAATTTGAAATACCACTTCAAAGACATTTCCTGACTGTATCTCATGTAGACGATAGAAAGGAAATATCCACCAAAAGCTAATTAAGCAGTTTATTTGGGATATGGCAAATTCTATACTACTAGAATAAAATTATAATTGTGTACCTCTAAATAATCTATTTCTAGTCTAGTAAGTATTTGCATCCTCAAAGTTCAACTATTGACTTGATAAATTAATTTCCATTTTATTTCTCGTACAAATAAACAAAATAAAGCAACACAAAACAAAAGCCTGTCTCCATCTTTTGATAAGAGACTCTGGACTTACTGTGGTTTGCTGAGTATCTGGTAAGTTTGTAAGAAAGGCAGAAGAGTCTTGGCATGGAATCACCAAAAACCCAAGTTCATTTATTTGGGCATTCTATGATATTGGTGGATTTATTTATTTATTTATTTTTATTTTTGTCTTAACCTAGTTGGGGCTTACTTGCAACCAAAAGTACTCATTAATTCAGCTTTTATTAATTTGCATCACCCTGTTGACACGGCCTAGATTTGAAGCACAGAATCCTACACACGCCATTCTCTAGCAGGTTAACAAGAACAAGGCTCCGTGCCTCAGTGCATTATTGGGCTAAAGCACCATCCCTAGTGTAAAAGTTCAGAACCTGACAACAGAGCTGTTCACAGCCAGCCATCACATGGTTAAGCCACCAGTGGGTGTGGTCTAAGAGCAGAGTTCATTATAAAGAAAATGAAGTCATTCTTGTTTAATGAAGAGGCACACCAGGAACACAAAGTTGTCCAGCTCTGGGACTCATGAAAAGCGGAGGGACACTAACGAGTCAGAAAAGAGCAGTTCAGGCTTATTACTGCTCAAATCGTATCTGTATAGTCTCCGCCCTGAAGGAGCATTTAACCCAGTTGAATTGGGGCAGAAAGGAACTTTTAAGAGTCATCTAGCCCTTTCCCCAGACTGCAGGCAGAACTACCTATTCCTTTATGTAGAGAAACTCTTTTCACCTTAGCACTGAACAAGATCACTTCCATATAAGAAGAGATAAAAATGGCAGATAGGTATATGTATATAGATGTCGGTATGTAGGCATCGAGATATGATTACCCCCTACCTGTTCCAGAATGAGTTTAAGGTGGCTCACACGAATTTATAAAATTCTAGCAGAGTGATGTCATGTTTACCTTCCTGGAGTCTGGAGTTAAACTACATGGGTTCACATTTCAGCTCTACACTGGCTTTGGATCTTGGAAAGTGTAAACCAAAAATAAAATTCTAAGTCCCCCAACCAACTGGATGGACCACTCCTCTTAGCCAAGAGCCTTCCAAAGTCAACCTGAAACACTAGTGCAGGCCCTGACGGGAAGGGGGCCACTGACATGCCTCATTATACTCACCTCCCTTTGGAATTCAACCTGGTTAGCCACCACTGACCAGCACTAACATTAAAACAAAGCAGACTCTTTGTAGCAAGAAGATACCAAATTCCAACCTGATTCTAGTGTAGCATCACATGACAGATGGCAGGCCCTGAAAAATATCAAAGTATTTTACCTCAAAATATACTTCTTTGACATATTTTGAAATGGCCAAGCAAAGCTGTCTCTTGTGGAGAAAATCTACATTCTGTAGAGAATCTCCTTCCTTTACCAGGTCTTTTTCCTGATCCAGTAGAGAATTAACTGAGTCTGGCACCTTTTTAAGTTTGATAAGAAACATTTACAACCTATTGTCTCTGAAGCCTGCTACCGGGAGGCTTTATCTGCATAATAAGAGCTTTGGTTTCCACAACCTATTATCTTAACCCATGTACTCCCTTCTGTTGATTCCAGGTCTTAAGAGAAACTCTTTCAACCAATTACCAATCAGAAAATCTTTGAATTCACTTATGACCTAGAAGACCCCCAACCCTTCCTGCCCTGGCTTTCCTGACCAAACCAATGTACATCTTACATGTATTGATTGATGTATTATGTCTCCGTAAAATGTATAAAACCAAGCTGTAGCCCAACCACCTTGGTCACATGTTCTCATGATCTCCTGGGGATGTGTCACAGGCCATGTTCACTCTTATTTGGCTCAGAATAAATCTCTTCAAATATTTTACAGAGTTTGACTCTTCATCAACAGCAACTTAACATCTCTGTGCATGTTTCCTCATCAGTATAAGAAGGATAATAATCGTCCTTATCATAAATAAGTAGTACTGACACTTAATAATACTTATTATAGTAATTATGACATACAGATTCCCTGATTTTAATTAAGATAACACACATAAAGCACAATTGCAGTGATTGGTACCTAGATTCTGTTTTTCACAGGTTTTCTGTTATTGAGAGAACATATTTAAAGAAATCTCAATTTCTCCACTAACAGATCAAGGAAATACTAAAATGTGCTTTTTATCCCCTAATATATAACAAATAGATAATTATTATGAGTATTTTATAAGAATTATTAATAAATTATGTGTTATATAAAGAGCTCTTAGCAGGTATTCTGGCAAGTAATAAGCACACAATAAGTAAAAGTTGTTATTATTTTATTTAATATTATTATAACAAAATGGCACAACTTAAAACCATGGAGGAAAAATAAAGAATAATATGGATGGAGATAATAAAATAAGCTGGAAAGTTTGCTTAAATGTATTTATAATATATACACACACATATCACAAAATTGGATCTAAGTTTTCCAGGCATCACTACAAAATGGGAAACCTTTCAATTACACAATCACTATGTCCAGTCAACAAATACCAATCACTGTAGAAGGTAGAACTATCAAGTTTACTAAGACCTGGAATTCATTCCTCCCATGGGTCCTCATAAAGAGTAGAATGTGTACAGTAGAAAACAATCTCAATAGCATCCTTGCAGTAGGGATTGCTATGAGACCAATTTCTTATGCAGTGTGATAGCACCACATCAAAGTATAATTTAGTTAAAACATTCTATGGAGGTGGGGGTGGTGGCAACTGCACGTGCTCCAGTACCTAGCTCTTTCCAGATCATGTCTGATCAGAAAGAAAAACTGGATAATCTGGAGGAATGAATAACTTTTTCATAATGAACTTCACATTCTACAAGCAGTTCTTCCTAAGTAATGTCTTTCTCTGAATTTTTGATAAATATTGAGCAATAAGGTTAAATAAACAAATAAGTACATGATAGACACAGACAGATGAGAAAGAGAAAGAGAATGACAACATTTTACATCCCATTGCATACAGTTTCCCTTATTGGCTATTTCTAATCCCCAGCAACTTGTTATCAAGAGCAAAGTCTAACTTGAATTCCTTTACTAGAGTATAAAAGCCCATTGCATACTACACTATTCATAGAGAAGATGGAAAATATCTGGTCAATGTTATCTACAAAGTGAAGTATTATGTACTTGAAGATAGCTTAAATATTTCCTTCTGGTCATTTTGATACATATGGTGAATATGTTGCTGTTGCTTGGATACATCCAGCAAGCTATTGTTTATCACAAATACAGTGGATTTTGAAAGATGAACTCATCCTATTAAATGTGATTCATGCAGATTACTGAGATAAAATATTTGCCCAGTTATTTGAGAGTAAAGGCCCCAGCAACTCCTGCCTATCCAGATAGAGTAATGAGCACTTTATTTGAGGCATAGGACTTGCACTGAGAAGCAAAGCTCTAAAGAGTTGTAGCAAATATATATCTGTAAGAAGAGCTAGAAATAATTCTTCTTAAGCAAATATAACTGAGCATGTTAAACTCTGCTAAGCTTAGTTCAAGCTTGCTTAACAGTATTTACCTTGAGGCTGGATGTATTAAATTCTGAGATGCAGTTCAAGTCAACAATTCGAATTCTAGAAGATCATGCTTGAAATTTATATTCTTTCTTTATATCATAATTTTAAAATTATTTTAACTGTTCTGCATATTTCTAATAACCTCTAGCTGAAAAAGTGATAAACCTTGAGTTTTTATCTTGCTGGAAAAGACAAAGTGTGATCTCAATATGCCTATCAACTTGCTGTGTAATAAGGCAAGATTGGGTGGATCTTTTCAATTTTAGAAAAATGAGCCTAATTTCCATGAGACAATTTGAGGCACTGTTTAATAAGCTTTTACCTGTCAGACAAGAGTGCAGGGGAAAAATTGCTATTTTTGGCTTCCCTCATGTAGATGACAGGAAGGAACATGCTTAACATGTTCGCTGTCTCATGGTACTGGAGTTTGTGTAGATGTTCCAATGCAGATCAGAAGGTGACAGTGGTTCTGCTCCAAAACAAAAAGAGGGCATAAGGAGCACTTCAGGAAATAAGCCTCTAATGGTTTACCTACAGAGAGCAAAATAGTCTTTCTTTCAGCATGGAAAAAGATAATTCTGGTGATTTCTTATGCTCACACCCACTCTTCCAAGTGGTCCGGAATGCACAGATTTACTTCAGGTGCAAACTCGGGTGGGAAAGGGCTGGAGATACTGTCCCAGAAACCAGTTTTGTTTGGCTGTTTTGAAGACCAGGACAGAGTTACTGGGATTTCCTGAGCATGAGAATATATACATATATGGGGGGGGGGGCGGATAAGGGGGGGTTACATGTAGAAAGTGTTTTTGTGTTTGTGTATTTTTAATTTTTTCTTTTGTCTTTATAAGTGTGTGATTATTATGCAACTCATTTAGCAGGTCATAAAACCATTTCTTCGTTAAACAAAGCTTTCTGCCTTTTATTAAAATCTGAGTTCTTTGTGGGTGTTTGTGATCTATGCTGTGGAAGGTATAAACATGGAATACACAAGCAGCCTTCAAGTCATTAAAAACAGGGCATGGCACAGAGACTCCCAAGTGTTCAAGTCACATTTGAAGTTATAGTCATGCCATCCAAAGGTGTCGTTGAAGTTTCTTTCTGCCTATATCCTTACTTCCCTGGAATTATGACTCTAGGTAGTTATAAAAAATGAATGTGTAATTTTTTCTCTAAATCTCCATTATTGTGACTATGTAAAATTTCATGATTATTTTCCAAGAAAAATGGGTAAACATACAAAGAGAAAACCAAAGGGTTTCCAGTATAATCCTCATTGGAAATATTTAATTTCATCAGGTAAGTAAATTCTACCCAACTTGAGGAAATGGCCAATTATAGATGAATATAAAGAAATTGGATCTGATTAGAGAAGCTGAATCCAAGAATAGTGAATTTAGCGGTAACAGATATTTAATAAACACTTCCTATTCCAATTGTCCATTGCTGCTTAGCAAACAAACCGTCTATATACTTAGTAACTTAAAGCATCAACATTTTATTATTTTACACAATTCTGAGGTTTGGGTGAGCCATTCTGCTGATCATACCTGGGATCACTCACATTGCTACAATCATCCGACAGCTTGGCTGGGGATGGAGGTCCCAGATGACATCCCTCACAAGTCTCTCAGTTGGCCCCTGGCTGTTGCTGGGGCACCCAATTGTCCTCCAAGTGGCCATCCATTCTCCAGTGGGGTAAACTGGGCCACCTTGTCATCTGGTATCATCTCAGAGTTCCAAGATAATGAACAAGGAAGCAGCAAGGCTTGTTAAGACCTAGATTTCAGAATTTGTACATCATCATTTCTGCCACTTTCAGGTCAACAAAACTCACATGTCCAGCCCAAATTTAATAGGTGGGAAAATGATAACATCCTTGATGAGAGGAGTGACAACAAACATTGCAAAGGGCATGATTTATTAGCAACCATTATTCTATCAATCTATCATATTTTGGGGTTATTTGAATGAAACAAAATAGCGTTCTATAAAACACTTTCTTTGATTTAGAAAATCTTTCATTGTACTCACTTAAGAAGTAGAATAAAAATCTTGACAGATGAGAGTCTACCAAAGTTATGTAGATTATAATTTCCCAAAGAACAGTGCTTTCTGCTTCCAGAATGTGGCCGTTAATAGGTCTCCTATATGCACATTACTTGGCACTTAGAATAAGCTCAATGAATTTTTCTTGAATGAATGAAAGAAGAAATAATGACATATAATCCAATTTCAAATACAAAAAGTTGAACGAGATGCAAATTTGAACTGCAAGTTTTAATTCTTCACCATCAGCATGAATTATACTTTTAGCACATCTGTGAGTTCTCTTGTTTAGCTCCTTGCTTTTAAATATTTGATACTGATTGAACATTTCCTCCCAGAAAAGTAAGTGATAAGTGCAGACTTTTTCTCTGCATATAAAGAACCACTTTAGGAGTAATTGTAGATTCCCATTAACTTATGATTAACCCATATAAAGTTAACATACTTTCTCTGTGTTAAAAATAATGGCTTAAAGTTGATTCCAAAATCCCAACTTCCTGCCACATAAACAAAATAGAACAAAAAAAACCTTGTTGAAATTGTAATAATCATTTTAAAAATTTCATTTTTTAGTTATTCACAAGAGAACTAGAGAAAGGCACATTCTTTTGAAAATTATTGTATTAATAGAGAAAAATACAGACAGCTAAGTAGTAGAGGTGAGGCTTGTTAGTGATATCCATATCTATATGGATATATATGTGTCTGTATATGTACATATATGCATGTGCATGTGTGTATGTGCTGGCTCCCCAGTATCTAAACACTTCTCATTTTTGAGATATCCTCAGTGAAGCTAGGTGAGAGAAAAGCAGTTATGTTTGCTCTTCACCCCCTGGGCAGCTAAGAAATGCAACTTTCACCTGTCTAGGTCTTTAAATCTTGAGGTAGTGATGCAAAAATACATGGACAATTCAGAAAATATTTATAACAAATGGCTAACTTCCTATAAGTGAATTAGGGAAATGGAACGTGGCCAGGAATCATAGAACCTGAGTAGCGTTCTCTACCTGGACAGCTATCATGCTCAGAGATTAGTTCATCCCCTGATGCTCAGACTCCCTTAGTTCCCACTCATTATTGGAGCCTGGTTTTTCAGGGGTCAAGTCTGTGAACCACCTACTAACCTTCTAGGAAATTGTTTCTCCTCATTAATTTTGTTGCTTACTGCTGCTTGAAATTGAGAACTGGCTGATATAGGGAATCGCATATTTTTATGTTTCCTTCATTTATTTATGCCCTACAAACTGATTTAAAAGTGAATCAAATGGATAGATTGAATGAGCATCTGAAATTCTACTTATCTAATCTTGAAATCTTTATCTCAAGAATTAATAGGATATAATATATTTCTTGAAGGATTAAATATATTTTTCCAAAGGATATCTGTTGGCCAGTTTAGGCCATGTTATAAAAAGGACATGCTGGATTCATATGTATGTTTGGAGACTTGGAGGCACGAAGCACTAACATATCGTTTTTGATGGGACCATTTGCAATGAGGTCCAAACTTAGTACCTGTGCGACCTTGACCCAGCCACTTCCCATCTCCGTGCTTTATTTTTCTCATCTGAAACTCTATAGCCAAGGGTTGCATGAGAATTAAATGAATTAATATTTGCAAAGCACATATGCTTAGCACATTATTGTCCCTACATGTGTTTGCTGAATAACTAAAATGCAAAAGTAAATCCTGTAGAACTGTATAATATTTTATATAATTGTGTCTAATCTCAAAAAATGTTTTACATAACAACAACGAATTCTCCCTATTTCATAGGTATAAAAATTAGGCATTAAAGTAGGATAAAGTCCATGCTCAAGCACTATGGAGTATACATTTATCCATTCATTTATTCATTCACTCCCATAGAAGGGGCCTGTTAAGTGCCAAGCACTGTGCTGGACACTGTGCCTGGCATGGTAGGCAAATTTAGAATCACTGTCTTCTAGGACATTTCAGTTAGAACCACTTAAGTGTCCTTACCCTCAAAGAGTTAAGGTAATTTAAAAAATCATAAATGAGATATCTGTTCTACTATGCCCATTTAAATAAAGCAGGGATTGGCCAATATTTAGCTGGTAAAGAACCAGATAAGTATTTTTGGCTTTGTGCCATATGGTATCTCTCTGTTACAACTATTCTACTCTGCAATAGCAGCATCTAAGCAGCCATAGACAATACACAAATGACAAACAAAGACAGGCAACAGGCTATACTTGACTCATGGGCCAGAGTACACCAATTCTTGGTCTAAAGGCTTATGATTACCGTCTGTATAAGGGAGTTGCTCCTGAATCCCAGGAGGAGTATGATCAGTATCCACTTTGATTTATGAACACTCTTATCCACAAACCTTAGTCAATGACCTAGAATGGTCACAAAAAAAGAAGAAAGGACAAAGAAGCTGAAACCTATGGACACCCTTCCAAGGTTTCTACATTACATACCAAGTGGGAGAAACTTCAGATTCTGAGCTTCACATTTCAGTATGTTGGTAATCATGATTAATTCCTTTTGTATTCATTGTAGGACCATTAATCATGATTAATTAGTTTGGTATGAATGCAAATATAACATTTAATTTCTTCCAAATTTCAAGGGGAACCTACTTCAATGAACAATTGAACAAAAATGAGTTGTGGACAGAAGAGAACAGAAAGTTTGCAATGCCAGCCATAAAGTGCAAGAGGAAACAGTATAATCTGGCACTGCTTGACTGCTATATTAGTAAGTGATGGGTTGAGTAAGACATAAATACAGTGTATATGTCTCTTAGTTACACCTCACAGTGAGTGAATATTTATAGGAATACATGAAACTCTGGAGCTAGGGAATGACACATCTCCGGTTTAGGCAAAATTGTTACTGGTCCTCTACTCCTCACCTCTCATTCACATTCTGAAATTTCTGACAGGGTGACATTTCTCAATCACAGCAGAGAAAAATTCTCAGTTGAAATCACTAATGTCTGAAGTTGTTTCTTTATAATGCTTTTATTCTACGAGGTTAAAACATTAAAACAACAGCCTGTCATCTTCCCTTTCTCTAACATGCATACATTCATGTCTTGCCAAAGTATCAATTAGTGGAAAAATAATATTATTAATTGGTTTGTGTTTTTCATCTCTAGTCCCAACTCAATGTTTCAGTTTTTAAAAAATGTCCCTTTATTCTAGGTGATATCATAAATTATATTTAAAATTACTGTATAACATAGGTTAAGGGAAGAAAGATAGGAAATATGTGCAAACTAATTCCATTACATTATCCCTAACCAACCACATTCTCTTGCTAACTTTAAATGTAAATGTTAGTTCATTTATTCTCATTTTCTGCTATCATTGATGACATTTTAAGGCCAGGTCTACTGAAAGTTTGGAAAAGGAAAAGTGGAAGGCCTGGACTATTTTACCACAGAACAAACAAATGCAACCAAGTAAGAAGGCAATTGTATTTTCTTCCTTCCTTTCCTTCCATCCATCCTTCCTCCCTTCCTCCTCACTCTCCTTCCTCCCCTTCTATCTTTCCTTCCTTTTTTGCTTCCTTCTTACTTTCCTTTCTCTCTGTCCCTTTCTTTCTTTCATCAACTTACATCCCCTGCAACATAATAGCTGAGCTATGACCCACTATTTGTATTCCAAGACCATCATGCTAATTTAGGCTATTGTACTTCCATATGACCCAGCTCAAGCGGAGACTCCTTTAATTTCTCTAGTTGAGTCTGTTGTTCATTTGAACCCCATGGTATTTTTCTCTTCTCTTCATATACTATCTACCATGTTGGATTGTGATTGATATCTACACATTTACCTCCACTTACAGCCTGTGAGCTCTGTGAGGACAGTGTCTATTTCTCATTCATCTTTGTGTCTCTCTCCTAGTATTGAGCCTAGCATACAGCCTGACTCGTGGTGTGGAATGTGCCTAACACGTGTTTTTGCAGAGAATGACCTCACCTCCCAGGCACTGACTCGCCTTCCTTCCACTTACCTTCTCCTTACAATTGATCACTTCTCCACTCTAGCCCATGTAATGCAGAATAGAATAGAAAAACTTCCTCAACCAGAACATTTTTAACATGTTAATTTTCAGTTCAAAGTCTGCAGCAGTTTAATATTTCATATAATTAGAAAGCCTAGATTGTTCAGCTTTTCAGAATATATCACTTAGCCTCATCAACATCATTTCTCTTACTTCTCTAACAGTAAAGAGCATGTATATTCTTTCCCTGAGATGATTGATTTCTCCACTTTTGCACTTCAGCTTTTCCTTACAGCTCTTAGCTATTTCCTGTGAAAAACAAAACAACACACTGACTTCCACAAGGGTTGAACTAGTTTACAGTCCCACCAACAGTGTAAAAGTGTTCCTATTTCTCCACATCCTCTCCAGCACCTGTTGTTTCCTGACTTTTTAATGATTGCCATTCTAACTGGTGTGAGATGGTATCTCATTGTGGTTTTGATTTGCATTTCTCTGATGGCCAGTGATGGTGAGCATTTTTTCATGTGTTTTTTGGCTGCATAAATGTCTTCTTTTGAGAAGTGTCTGTTCATGTCCTTCGCCCACTTTTTGATGGGGTTGTTTGTTTTTTTCTTGTAAATTTGTTGGAGTTCATTGTAGATTCTGGATATTAGCCCTTTGTCAGATGAGTAGGTTGTGAAAATTTTCTCCCATTTTGTAGGTTGCCTGTTCACTCTGATGGTAGTTTCCTTTGCTGTGCAGAAGCTCTTGAGTTTAATTAGATCCCATTTGTCAATTTTGGCTTTTGTTGCCATTGCTTTTGGAGTTTTAGACATGAAGTCCTTGCCCATGCCTATGTCCTGAATGGTATTGCCGATTCCTCAGGGATCTAGAACTAGAAATTCCATTTGACCCAGCCATCTCATTACTGGGTATATACCCAAAGGACTATAAATCATGCTGCTATAAAGACACATGCACACGTATGTTTATTGCGGCATTATTCACAATAGCAAAGACTTGGAACCAACCCAAATGTCCAACAATGATAGACTGGATTAAGAAAATGTGGCACATATACACCATGGAATACTATGCAGCCATAAAAAATGATGAGTTCACGTCCTTTGTAGGGACATGGATGAAATTGGAAATCATCATTCTCAGTAAACTATCGCAAGAACAAAAAACCAAACACCGCATATTCTCACTCATAGGTGGGAATTGAACAATGAGAACACATGGACACAGGAAGGGGAACATCACACTCTGGGGACTGTTGTGGGTTGGGGGGAGGGGGTAGGGATAGCATTGGGAGATATACCTAATGCTAGATGACGAGTTGGTGGGTGCAGCGCACCAGCATGGCACATGTATACATATGTAACTTACCTGCACGTTGCGCACATGTACCATAGAGCCTAAAGTATAATAATAATAATAATAAAAAAAAAAGAAAAATTATGGTACATATATACCATGGAACACTATGCAGCCATAAAAAAGAACAAGATCATGTCTTCTGTGAGAACATGGATGGCGCTGGAAGCTGTTATCCTTAGCAAACTAACACAAGAACAGAAAATCAAATACTGAATGTTCTCACTTATAAGTGGAACCTAAATGATAAGAACTTATAAATGTAAAGAAGGAAACAACAGATACTGGGGTTTACTTGAGACAGGAGGATGGGAGGAGGGAGAGTAGCAGAAAAGACAACAATTTGGTACTGGGTTTAATACCTGGGTTATAAAATAATATGTACAATAAACCCTCATGATATGTGTTTACCTATGTAACAAACCTTCACATGTACCCCCAAACCTAAAATAAAACTTAAAAAAAGAAAAAAAAAAAAAAAAGAAAAACAAAACAACAACCCACTACCGACAACAATAAAACTACTTAAACTTTCTATACTGGAACTTTGCCTTTGTTTGTTTCTTATCTAACCAAAAGAACTCCTTCAGTTGTCTTTCTCTGCTCTTTTTTACTTTCCATGTTTGAATGTGCTTTATATGTGCTCTTAAGTCCATTGTATAGATGTCTTTTGCTTCATTGTCTCTATCACATATTAGAAGAGTAAAGAGGAAACACTGGTTTTTTGTCTTTCTGTTATTGTTTTGGACAAGCATTGAGGGACAGTATCTCTCTTCTTCATTCTTAGCCATTTGGTTTCTGTGGCATTCTCACCTCTAATTTTAGATGTCAGCCTTGATTGGCCCATTTCCTCTAACCAAGGGACTGGTTCAAGGATGGGAATGTAATTGTATCAGATTCTACCACTTAATAGAAGATATTTCTAGGAAAGAGGAGCTTCCTCTTCTCTGGAAGCTAAAAATCAGTCTTTCTTTTCTGGTTGGCATGTTGAAGATGTGCCATTCAGAACCACCGGGGAAGCACTGTGGCATCCTGCTGGGAGAGAAAGAGCTGCTTTGCCACAATGTGGAACCTGAGGATAAACCTCCTTTAAGAAACATAAGTGTAGATAGACTAAGAAATTATGCCTTTGCACTATCATTTAAACTGCTGGAGCAAGCTTCCAGTGAAGCCAACCTCAGGCTTTTTCAGTTATGAGAGACAATCAATTCCCTCTATTGTTTACATCAACTTGCATTGGGTTTGCTGCCACTGGAAACTACAAGTTTTCTCACTGGTGTATAAACCATGGACTGAATCAACATAAACCTGTATTTGAATTCCAACTATGTTACATTACATCACAACCCAGACAGTCATACAAACTTTCTCTGTCTTGTTATTTCCATCTAAAAAATGGAGATAACATCCGCTTCTCATGTATGTGCGAGTATATATGTATATATGTGTATGTGTATATATATATATGATGTGTATGTGTGCACATATATGATGTGTACTTGTGCATATATATATATATATGTTGGTATTCTATGCCACATGTCTGGAAAGAGTTGTGATTCACCAGAGGTAGGTGGCGAGTAGCTATTTGCAAAGCTGAATTATGAATCTCTGATTTAATAAATCTTTCTAGAGCTACAGAGTTTTATTTCCATTTGACAAAGATCTGTGGAGCTCTTACCAAGTTGTGACAAGCAGCCATTTTTCCCCACTTCGATGAGCTCATACTGTTGCTAGGCTGTGTCTTGTAAATCAGGAGAAATCATCATATAAATTCTTCTGGAGGGGGAGTTGGATATGTCAGCTAATCTCTGCCACATTAATTTCCAGTGGATCATTTTATACAAATTATATTACTTCCTCCCTGGGGTGGGAGGTGGGGGCAGAATCGATGGGGAGGAAGACAGGTGGACAGAAGAAAGGCTAATAGAAAGCTATACTATGTTTTCTTGACTTTCACATATAGGGAAGGAATGGAAGGAAACATCTTACTATGACATGGGGCATAGAAATATTTAAATTGCGGACACTCAAGACTTTTATCTAAAATTCAAGAGACCCAACCTTGATTTCTAGATCTTACTGGGAATGTAGCAAACACAAGCATAATCCTCCTATTTCCAAACAGAGAGAAATCTAGTCACTGTTTTTCTGGTGATGGACAAACACCATTGAGTAGAAAGCACTATCAGAAGTGCTAAGGGGCAGATGGCTGATTGCACAATCATCTAGAACCAGGACCTGCTAATATTTACCATCCTGAGCTGTGAATGAGGACAAGGTGCTGGGGACATAACTCCAGGTTTATCTGATGGCTTGTCAGCAAATGCTGTAACATTTTCATCACCCAGGCTGACAAGTTGTGCCGAATCAGGAAATAACTTGTTTTGAGGCATGCAGATGTCTCTGTGTGTCTTGTAAACAATCTGGGGGGTGGGGGGAATTGAACAACAAAGGGCAGCTTTGCAGATCACAGCCCAGGATGATTGCTTGACAGGTCTGTGCCAACTCTGCTGGCGATCAAATAAAAACGAGCCGTTCCCCTTCTCTGAGGACTCCGTATTTTTGAAGGGGGATAATAAATGCAAAGCTGTGCAAAGCCTGGCTGGGGGAAATGTGAAATCCATCTCCTATCATTTGCATAACATAATCAGCAGTGCTCTGCTAATCAGGCTGGGGGAGGCAGTTGGAACATGTGTTTCATAGAGAGGTCCTGGAGCACGCCCCAAAGTGCATGCTGCGCCTTCCTGAGCTCTAACCCCTGGGTGACTGACACACTCTCCCCTCCCCCAGGACTGAAGACCACTAAAGCTGGCATCCCATTCTCACTGGTTTTTCCACGAGAAGGGAGAACCATATCACAGTAACATCTGCCTGCATTACCTGCATCTGTCTTTTAAAAGAAACTGGAATTTGCCCAGCTTATAGCTGTGTGCATGGGGACATGACTGAGTAGGAGCAGTCCATACCATTTCTTCCTTTGTGCTTGAATGACCCATATTTCAGGGATGCAGCCCTGGCCATTTTGGAAGGTGTCTGGAGACCGAGTAATTCATATCATTGTAATTCTACAGCACAAAGTGCCACTGGGTCCACTTTGTATTAATGTTTCCATGGCAATCCGATACTTGACATTTTATTTAAACTATTAATCTAGCATGGCTCACCAGCCAGTGTGAGGAAAGTTGAACCCCAAGATTTCACTTCTGGAATCAATATTAAACCAATAGGTAAGGTGCATAATTAACTTTCACGGTTTTAAAAATCCAGCTACAACGGGTGCTAAACACATTACAAAATATAGGCTCACTCCAATTGCTCCCTTTGGGGCCTCCTTTTGTTACTTACATTCAAAAGAGATTGCAAGGGCTGGGCTTCTGAAGCTCTGCCCCCTCCCCCGCCCCTGTCCAGGCCCTCCACACCAGCCCTGCCACGTACACTGCAATTCTAGAGTCAATTCAAACTGCATATGATTAAAAGATGGAAATATTCCCCATGGACATTGGGCAATTTATTTGTGAAAAAGATTTAATGAAGAATTTCAAAGCAGACAGTGCCCTACAAAGAAAGCTCATTTGTGAATCTCTATGTTCTCTTTGCTGCCCTGAGCTCATCTGAGGGAAGGAGGAGGAATCAGTGCCCTGAAGCTATTGCCAAGTGTATCGGATGTGAGTTTCTCAAGATAGAAATATTCTCAGGCAGCTAAAGGCATTAGAACAAGCTGTTTTTAGATGGTCATCCTCCAGTCAGGGCCTCCGCAAGCCAAATTGGGAGAGAGGCTCTTTGCCGTCAGTGTCCCTATCACTCTAGTTTCTGGTCCTCAATGGTGTCCTCTGACCCTGGGTATCCAAAGGTAAATTCGCACAGGCTCCCTCTGTGAAGGTCATTGCTTCTTTCAATGTCACAAAAGGACCTTGTTTCATTTACCTGTCCTTTAGTATATGGATCTCAGCTGATACAAACCCCCACACTCACATGATAATAGACAATAAAGGATAATAAAATCCGTTTCCTGGGCCATTTAATCTTCAGGGTAGGAAGCATCTGAATTCAACTACTCCCTGACTCCCTAGCTGTCTGACCTTGGGCAAATTATTTAAACTCCTTGGGCCTCAGGCATCTCACGTGTAATTTGGAAGAAATAAATTATCACTCATAGGGTTTGGTTTTGCATGTGGATTAAATAATATTATGAATGTAAAGCCCTTTAAGTACATTTTAAAATACTGGTTATTGTTTATAGTAGGAGAAACCCAATTACACATTTTAATTCAAATAACCTTTTAAGGGGAATCTGATGGGACCCTTCAATGAGCAAGAGAGGACTGGTTAGGGGATGCCTTTCAGAACACTTAAAATTGCATCAAAGAAGTGCTATCCTCAATTTAATGTAATCCCAATCAAAATCCCTGCAGAATTTTTGTAGAAATTGACAAGCTGACTCCAGAATTGATATGGAAATGCAAACCACCTGTAATAATCAAAGCAGTCTTGGAAAAAAAGAGCAAAGTCAAAGGACTTAAATTGTCTGATTTTAAGATTTACTATAAAGCTACATTAGTCAAGAATAGTACTGACATAAGGATCAACATACAAATCAAAGGAACGCCATAGAGAGCCTAGAAATCAAACCACACTTAGTCATTTGATTTTTGATGAAGATGCTAAAATAAGGCATTTGGGAAAGAAAAGTCTTTTTAACAAATGTTGCTGGAAAAATTAGATATCCATATAAAACAAAACAAATAAACAAAAACCTCCATGCCTACCTTATACCATATACAAAAATTAATTCAAGGTGGAGTGTGTCTAAAGATAAGATCTTTTAGAGAAAAATATAGAAGACTATCTTCAGGAATTGGGGATATGGAAGGTTTCTTAGGTCATAGGAAGCAATAACCACAAGAAGTTGATTAATTTGACTACAACAAAATTAAAAACTTCTGTTCATCAAAAAGCTCACTTAGGAAAATGAGAGATAAGCCACAGACTGGGGAAAAATATTTGCAAAACATATCTGACAGAGGACTCCATACTGCATATACAGAGTATATAAGGAAATCAGGCTGAGTGTGGTGGTTCACACCTATAATTCCAACACTTTGGGAGGTCAAGGTGTGAGGATTGCTTGAGGCCAGCAGTTTGAGATCAGCCTGGGCAACACAGTGAGACCCTGTCTCTACAAAAAATTTAAAAATTTGCTGAGTGTGGTGGTGCATCTGTAGTCCCAGATACTTGGCAGGCTGAAGCTGGAGGAGGATGGCTGGAGCCCAGGGGTTTGAGGTTACCAGGAGCTATGTTTGCCACTGCACTCCAGCCTGGGCAACAGAAGAAAAGAGAAATCACACAACTCAATAATAAAAACACCAACAACTCAATAGAAACAAAGAAAATATTTGAACAAACATTTTGCAAAATAAAACATACCAAGTGGCCAATAAGCACATTAAAAAGTACTTAACATCATTAGTCATCAGGGAAATGCAAATTAAAGCCACAACGAGATACCACTTTAACATCCATGAATATGGCTAAAATTAAAAAGATCGATAACACTAAGTGTTAGCAAGATTGTAAAGGAACTCATACATTGTTGATGGGAAAATAAAATTGTGCAATCACTTTGGAAAAATTTTTGGAAGTTTCTGATAAAACTAAGCATATGCCTTATAACTGAATATTACCTATAACTCATGATTCCATTCTTAGGTATTCATGCAGAAGAAATGAAAACTATCTTCACAAAAATTCTTGTTTATGAGTGATCATGGAAGCTTTATTCATAATAGCTCAAAAGTGGGGATAAAGTAGACATCTGTCAAAAGAAGAATGAATAAACAAACTATAGTATATTCGCACATGAAATACTACTCAGCAGTAAAAATAAATTTAATAGCTAATATATGCAGCAACACAAATGAATCTCAGAAACATTATATTTATGTGAAAGAAGCCATAAACAAAAGAATATATACTGCATGATTCCATTCATATGAAATTCTAGAGTAAGTAAAGCTAATTTCTGGTAGAAAAAAATTATAATGGTTGGAGTTGAAGATCAACTATTAAAGGGCATAGATGCTGTTCTGATCTGGATAGAAATTTGGGTTACAAAGCTGTGTGCATTCAGTAAAAATTAGTGAAAATTTTCTTTATGCACAAATTTATGCATTTCATTATATGTAAACTATAAACCAAAAGAAAAAATTTAACAAATACTAAATTCTAGTTAATAATATGCACACTGTCTGCAATTTGCTTTGAAAGGCACCCCAAATCAGGCAGATTAAAATATAGAAAGAAGGATGGATAGATAAGACAGATATGTGATAAAGTAAACATAATAAAATGCTAATGGCTGAATTTGAAGGGTGTTCATATAAAATTATTTCATGAGTATGTTCGAAGTTTTTCAAAATAAAATGTACGGGAAAAGTGTTACTCACTGCCTTTATTTACTTGCAATTACTCAAAGAACTCTCACAAGGCAGTTTCCACATTGCATTCTTTAGCCTTTTGGTTGATTATATTCTATTTATTCATTTGTTTAACAAATAATTTTGGGGGCATCAGCTATAGAGTGGGTATTGGAATGGGCACTGGAGATCCAGTAGTGAATAAGATCATTACTTTGCCAAAAGGAACTTACATTCTAGTAGGTACCAATATATAATGAGCAAATAGACTGGTTACCAATGGTGATTTGTGTCATAAAAGAATCAGTCACGGCTGAAACTGAAGGTGTAGAAGGGACCACCTATTCTAGGTAGGGCAGTCACAAAGAGCCAGGCATGTAAGCTGAGGCTGTTGGTAGAGCTCAGGGAAGAGCAACCCAAGGTGAAGACACAGGTGTGTACAATTCTGGGCATACCTCAACAACGGAAAGACTAGTGAGGCTGACCCGGGAGTGGGGAACCAATCTGGCAGATACAGGATCAGGTGGGCCTTGTAAGTCATGGCAAGGTGTATTCTAAGTGCAATGGAAAGCACTGGAGACGTTTAAACCAAAGTGTGACATGATCAGATTTATATTTTAAAATCAGTGTCCCTGCTGTGAGGAGAATGCCCTGAAAGGAATGTGAAGCTGGGTGCGGTGGCTCATGCCTATAATGCCAAAACTTTGGGAGGCCGAGGCGGCTGGATCACCTGAGGTCAGGAGTTCGAGACCAGCCTGGCCAATGTGGTGAAATCCCATCTCTTCTAAAAATACAAACAATTAGCCAGGGGTGGTGGTGCACGCCTGTAATCCCAGCTACTTGGGAGGCTGAGGCAGGAGAATTGCTTGAACTTGGGAGGCGGAGGTGGCAGTGAGCTGAGGTTCATGCCATTGCACTCCAGCCTGAGCAACAAGAGCAAAACTCAGTCTAAAAAAACAAAAAGGAATGCGAGGGTTCAATGAGTTAGAGAGACCAGTGCCAGATGACAAATGACAGCAGCCCTGGCCAAGGTGGCGAGAGTGGGCATGGCAGGAAGTGGATTGATTAACATTGTGTTATATTTGGGGCTGAATATGACTTTTTGGGTTCTAGTTGTCCAACGATATACAGGTAGGTAAGTAGGTAGACAGATATAGATATAAATATATAAATATAGATTATATACAGATATAGATCTACATGCAGTTTCTGACTAAATGTCATATTGTGCCCTGAAGTCAGGAGGGAAAGGAGTTTTTTAAAAGTTCTTCAGTCTCGGGAAGGCAGACAGGGCAGTGCAGGTGAAGCATTTTTTCACTCATCTTCCAAGCCAGCAGTGCAGGTGGTTTTTGCCATCTTATTATGTTAGTGGACTGCATGTTAAGATCTTTCAAAAATTAGTTTTAAAAAACAGAGTCCTGCTTGTTCAAATGGGCTAAATTAAGTGGAGATTTAAAAATCAGAACATCATACTGTACATGGTAAATACAGACCGTTTTATCTGTCAATTAAAAAAATTTAAAAATCATCAGTATTATTATCAGTGAAGCTGTGTTGAAGATCATTGCTGTTGGAGAAAATAGAAGTCTGTTTTGGTTTGTTTTTTAACTAATCCTCCAGATTGCTTGTCAGTCTGTATTAATCAAAATCACCAGATACTACTCAGCACTGCTCCACTTTGCTCACGTAGAAGCAGTCATAGCATTTCATCTTAAAAAAATTATAAAATAAAAACATCTTGGCAATCTGGCTTACACATCTGTCACTGCACTGTTTGCCAGGGCTAATTTGGCTCATTTGGTTAAGTTAGTTGGCCAGGGAGCATCCCTATATTGCTCACACTTTACCTTCTACCCTGGGAAGCTTTCTATTCTGAGGACGATCTTCTCTGATGGAGAAGCTTGCATAGCTGTTCTTCTCTTCGAGACCTCTAAACATTATTTCAAAAACTGGTTTTGTTATGGTTAGAACCAAAAGCTAACTAATGTTTATACACAAAGAACAGTTCTGTTTACCCTTCTACTGTGAGGTGTATTCACATTTGGTTGAAGTGAAAAAGCTCTGTCTTAATTGGATATATCAGAAAAGGAAGACATTAAACCGGCTAGATATGCGAACTTGTTTTCATTAGGTAATTGCCATCGGAGGTCTTAATGAAGGTAGAATAACCTTTCCTCAAACAAGCAAATTATAATTCTTAATACGACATGCAAATAAAAATCTAATTCATGGTTGTACATACTGGGCCTTTATGGCTCACTATTCTTTTCTGTGGGCCCAATATATTTCTATGAAAAGAACTACTTCATAGCTCAAGGACTATGGCCTCCCTCTGTGGAAAGAAGCTGGCTACTGAATCCTGCTTTCCACCTAGGAGGACACTATTACCTCTCCCCGGGAAGGATCTATGCTGCTGAGTTGTTGCTCTGATGAAATACAACGGATGTACTACAAAACATCAGAAGTTTACCTGGTCTCATTTGCAACTAGAGTACTCATGCAGGGTGGTTTCGCTGGGGACTGAGGGGAAGTGGTTCACACAGGGTTGGACTAAAGTCTTCGGTTTCCTTCTTCCTTGTGGTCCAGGTGAGGTAGCAAAGGCCATTCCTCCTCCATTGTGCTGTGTTCAAGAAAACTGCAGAGTTAAGAAAGAACAAGGATCATCAATCAGGACTTCTGGGACTTTCATTTTTAACCAGAGTTGAAAACACAGGGGCTTGGAGACCTTTCTGGTAACCCTTTAAACTGAAGTCAAAGGGTTCAAAAAGAAAAGGAAAGTCTATGAAATATATACTGAAGGCAGAAACCACAGTGAGAGAGGGAAGTAATATGTGATTTGGGATAGATGCCTTTGACATATTCATTGATCTCAGTGACTTGCAGAGTGCTGATAGCACTCTGGCCTCAGGGTGAGGCGCCTTGCCAGCTTCCAGATCAAAGGAGTGCCTAGGTGCTGAATCCCTGGCGTACTCCCAAGCAAAAGTGCCTGGAGCCACATTTGCTAATTACAGGTTGTGTTCTGCTGTTTCCAAACAGGGTGAAAGTGACAGAAGTTTAACTGTGAATAATTACACACTTGAATAAGTATGTGATTAGCACTATTTGTTGTGGTTGGGACTGGAGTGATGGGACAAGAATGGAGTGATTGCATTATTTACAGCTTAATTGTAGACAAGTAATTACTTATGTAAGCTGATGGTGTGGGGTCACAGAGGACCTGCAGAAGAATGTAGATGATCTGAAATTCAACTTCTCAAGCCAGTCACTGTGCCTCCCCCATCCCTTTTGAGCTTGATAAAGAGAACCAACTATGCATTTCTTGAATGAAATGCTTAGGAATGTTAAATGTCTTGTTCAGTCTAAGCAAAGGATCAGCAGAGATATTTTAAAAATCTCAGCTTCCAAAGTAATAAATCACAAATGCCACCTAGTGGTTTTTAGTATCCAGTGGCTGCATTATCTGTAGACTGTAGCTATAGCCCAGTTAAGGACAGGACTTTTCTAGTCGGGGAGTGGGTTTTTCAGTTAGGAAAATTGAGATGAATGGACCAGGACTCAAAGTCCTTCAGCCTGCCTCTCCCTTCACTCAGCTCTACTAGAACATCAGAGCTGAAAACTCCCCCCACCTTACACCATTGTAACTTCCAGTGGTGCAGTAGAAATTTGACTGCAAATCACTGTGCGGTTTTTATTTTCCCCTAAGCCACTAACATAATAAGTGACGAAGTCAACAGCTTTCATGATTTGGGAGTAGATTCATGGTTGCATTTTGCTGGCTGCCGCTTCTCATTCACAAGGTGGTTGAAAGCCACTTTTCCAATACCACATGCCTGGTTTCAAGTGTTCAGGTCTAGATTTAAATCTGGAGGGATTCTGTTGTCATAGACCCTCCCAGGGAGTGTGCTATTTGAGAAATGTATTGAGAGAGGCGAGGTTGAGAGAATGAACAACCCCTCTCCCCAGCTTGTTTTTATAATTTTGCTAAAAATAAATAGACAAATCAATTTTCCTTTAACAGCTCAACACTGGACAAGTAAAATTCTTTGACTAAGATGCAGAAAATATTGCTGTAAACCTGGCAGTACAAGCTGAGAGATAAGCAGGCCTGCTGTGTTCTCTGTGTTGATGCTGCCTTTCCCAACCAATTGAAACCACTGTTTTTCTGGTTGTAACAGCAGACAAAAAAAAAAAAAAAAAAAAAAAAAAGGAATGGTGATGCTCCAGTTGTTTCAGGCCACAGATTCAAGAATATTATTTGTAGGAGGTGGCTACTTTCCATTTGAAAGAGCTATGATTTCATCCGTCATGCCATTTATCATTTCCTATTTTGGGTCAATTTCCCTCTGCATTTGGAGCCCTCAGCAGAGTATCCATGCCACTTCTTTGTGGGACATTCTCCTGCTGATGACCACTCCTACCCTACCCAGGACAACGTCTTCACTCCCAGGATTGTCCTCACTCTCCTGGATACTATCACCTCTCAAGACATATCTAATTAGATTAAGCACTTTCTTTTCACAAGGATACCACTTACTGGTATGATATCAATATCATACCAAGGAAGGAGTCTCGTTCCTTCTCTAATTTGGGGACATCATCCTTGGATAGTGTATTAATCACACTTTTATTTTCTGTATTTCTGAGGCTTTGACTCCTGGGACCTAGTGGATCCTGGAGAGATTGACCCTCCTAGGGCAAGCCAATTTCTAGACATAGCAAAAAACTCACTCCTTAGCCGCCTTTCATATGCAAACTAACCAATCTAGGACCCAGCAGCCCACTGCCTACTCTATCAGGCTTTTATGCTCTTGCCACTATTCTCCTCCTCTAATCATCCCAGAACCAACAAGAACACTGGAGAAATGCCTGTGCTCCAGAGCCCATGCAAATTATTCAGGCTAGCAATCCTAAACCAGCTTACCCTGCTCGGCCCATTCCTTCCTAGGGAAACCACAGTCGAGGCTTGTGCCCATACTTGGCCCTCATTTCCTTTGCCTCCTGACTGACCCTGGTGCTTCCCAGTGTGACCGTGGGTGGCATGATGTGCCCCACCCCTCACAGGAACTTGGAGTAATAATCTTTTCAATGGAAGTAGTCCTCTGATCTGTTAGCCTCACTGTCCCTGAAAAATAATACAATCTATTTTTTAAAGCAGATAGCCTTTGTCTAAACCTTGCCATGCTTCTCCAGAATGCTTATTCCAGGATATCACTTCCTCTTTCTTCCTTAGAGCTCTCATCCCAAATGCCCACTAAACAAAAATATACACATCTTACAGTAGGAAAGCCTCATTTCATGAGAAAATCAATTGTGTTGGGCTGACACTTGTCAGCTTCTTCCTGGTTGTTCTCCTCGCTCTGTCACAAACCCCACCTCTGACC
The DNA here is from genome assembly GCF_028885625.2 of Pongo pygmaeus. Taxonomy (NCBI): domain Eukaryota; kingdom Metazoa; phylum Chordata; class Mammalia; order Primates; family Hominidae; genus Pongo; species Pongo pygmaeus. Next base: position 24,567,046 of record NC_072388.2, on the reverse strand, counting down.
ACCTAGGGGGATATTCCACTCTCAAGGATGGACAACTGCTCCATCCCACCTCACTCTGTCCATGGAAGGGCATATCTCTTTTCTTAGAGATGGTTGGCTGCTTCTTTCCATTCCCCCAATTCTTAAATGTCCTGCTAATTCAGAAATAACCCTTTTGGAACTACTTATTACCTCTTTCACTTCACCTTTCTGGTTACTTTGTGATCATCTTTGTTTTGAAATATCTAAAATGGGCTGTGTATTTTGATGAAAAGAGATTGGCTTTCAGCCAAAGAGTAAAGGGCTGAAATGGAAATGCCAGTGAAATGGGAAGCTCACTGGAAGGTGGGCTTGGCGTCTGGCCTTAGCACTACCAAGGACAAAATGAGTTACTGTAGCCAAGTCACAACTAATCAAAACCTTGTGTTTTCAAATGTAAACTGAGAAAACAAGTCAGAGGACATATCAAGAGTCATTAATAGAAGGGACACTGTGTACCCTTTGGGAGCAGCCCCTCCTAGGATACCCACTTTAGGATAATTCTGAAAGGGTAAAAAAGATGCATCTTTCTGCCATGAGTAAAAAGTCTCTTTCCAACATGATCTTTGCCTTCTATGTAGTGATGTCTTCTGGCTTTCAAGTTTTAAAACCTGTATGCCCTTGATCCTACTCCTTCCTCCACTATCGCACCTTCTTGGAAATCTGAGACATTCATGTCCCAGGAGTGACCAGCATGAAGAGAGCTGAAACCCAGCCCCATTGCAGAGCTGGCTCCCAAGGATCTATCTTGGGTAAGTAGTCTCCAATTATCCCAGTACCTTAGGGAGCTCATTTTGGATTTTGTATCCTCTGTAGGACAGGTGACTGTGTCATTCAAATAAGGGCTGGTTTAGGTCATACTTTCCATATAAGCAAGTGAACAGCACTCTGATCTCTTCTTCCCTCCCAAATCTTCTCCATTAGCATTTTTCTATGATACAAACACTGGCTCAATTTTACACATTTATGACACTGGTAAGGAAATTTGATTCTTACCAAAATGCTTTCCCACAGAGCTGTGCTTTCTAAAACAACCGAAAAGGTATGCTTTGACTGAGCACAGACATGTTGCAGCTTGTCGGACACCAGCTTAGCCTTAGCTATTGTTCAAAAATTCAATGAATAAAGCAGAGTGTTTTTACCTTCTCCTCTCTTCTTTTCTAGCTATACAAATAGTGGAGAAATAAGTCTCCTGTCCTAAAGGAACTAAGCCTACTGCATTTTTACAATTAATATGTGTTAGTTATTTTATGGAAAGGGGGCAATGAGAGGCTTTACGTTGTCTTTGACTTTCATTTCACAGCCATCAGTGTAAAAGGTTCTATCCTTCACCAGTTGAGCAGCCAGCCACTAAACATGCCAATCAGAAGAGAATGTTAAATTGCTGGCGACTGCAATGGCATAAGCTATGTTTAATCATTTGCTTTGAATCTGTTTAAGACGATAATACCCTAGCCTATAAGAGAATCAATATGTTGCATTAAAACAGGATTTGATGTCACATAATACAATATTTAAAAGCACAATGGAAGAGATTCTCAGAAGAACAATTCAGCCCTGAGTAGAAACAGATAATGACTGCTGTGATTTCCACTCCCCTGTTTTTAAAGGAGAAGTGATTTTTTTTTGAAAGACATATTTTTAAGAATGTTCTCTTCTATCGAAACTTGTAAACTATGTGAAGCCATTGAGCTCAAATGCCTTTAGATTAGTCTTTAAAGAAGCACATAATATGCCTAGGAGGCAGGGCAGTGTAATCAAAATTCCCATTTTAGTGAAGTAGCAGCTCAAAATGTCATGAGGTATCATGCCAAAGCAACAAGTGAATGTCCCAGGTTACTTGTTGAAGGGAATTATCACTCTTCCTTACTCATTTTCTGCCTCCAATAAAAACAGCAGGGTCTCTGGCTTGGAACCAGGCTGAAAGGAGTAGCAGCAGTTCTTGAGAGGATGACAAGAAAGAGGAGTAGAGTGGAGGCTGGGCCACCTCTCCTCCCTACAGCTTTTAGGTGGTGAGTCAAAATGGCTCTGTACCAAGCAAACTGGAGATATAACTGAGCTCACTGAGGGAGTTTCCAAGGGATGCATCCTCCAAGGCCTCCTTATGTACTTAGGTGATAGTGCCAAGTGTTTGGGTTTAGTAAAAAAAGGACTTTACTGGGATTCGGGCTTGGCCACTAATTTGCTGACTGTAAGGTTTCAGCTCTTCTAAAATTGTATGCAAAGCCATTTCCTATTCCACAAGGACTGCCTGGGAGTTAGTGAATCAATGACTCAGATGTGCTTTGAGCTCCTTGGCAACATTCTAATATCCCAAAGTGTTGCTCTATGTGAAAGATTTCCTGACTCCAGTTGGTTCAACAGCAGTTACATCTAATGCCAATCTCATTGAGCTGGGACAGGTAGAAGACTGGGATTTCCTTTGTTCAACCACCCCATGACCTAAGGCAGTCTGGCACAAAACGGTTTTGTGGATGGATGAGCATCTGTTCTTATTTACAAGGATGCCACTGAGTACTGCCACGTTCATTTCCTACCTCCTGGGAGTTTTGTGAGGTTTATCATGATTATTCCAGCAGTGCACCAGTGAAGACAAGAGATTTGGAAGTATAAAACATATTTAGTGTTTGCTGGTGACTAACACATGCTTTCAATTTGCCACTTTAAATCTGTGATTTTCTTCATCACTGAATTCATGTTGAATGTGCTTAGAAGGTGAAAGTTGGTGAGGCAAAGCATTTTGAAATTGTTCTGGTGATTTTGTTTTTTCTTTGAAGCTCACGTGTTCAACTCATAGGTGGACACAAAGCTTGCATATCCTATTAACAGAGGCACACCTATGTTGTGGCTCTTCTCAGGATGTTGTCTTGTTGCTGACCTCTCCCCTCTCTCCTTTCATCTCCCTTTCCCAGGATAATTTCCTCTGTCTGTATCCATGGCTTCTGCTGAGCTTCAGATCAGAATGTATGCCATTATGTTCCACAGCTGCCAATCAAAGGGTAAACTTTATTTTCATCCTAAAGTTTATATTTTTCCATATAACTCTGAAGTTTTGAAGTTACACTAGAGCCTTCTCTCCTTCTCATTCCCAATGTCCACTTAATTATCACATTCTGATATTCTATCTACTTACCATCGTATACATCAATTTCCTCCTTTCTATCTATACTTGCACTATTGTCTGGAATATTGTGAAAGCCTCCTGACACTGCTACAGACTCAGTCTCACTTCCTTCCAATCCCTTAATTTGCTGTCAGAATGATCTTTATAATACAAAAATCTAATTGTACTTAAAATCGTTTAATAGTTCACATTGTTTTAAAAACAGAGCCATGATTTTTCATGTTTCTGTCCTTGGGTAAATTGTTATCTATTTCTAGAATGACTTTCCAGCCACTTTCACTTAAAAAAATAAGTTTAACTATTATGTGTCCTTTAAATGTCAATTCAGGTATTCCCTAAAAAATCAGAAAGTTTTCTCGGAAGCCCCTGATCTAGATTAAATGCCTCTTCCTCTGAGCTTTCCAAATACCCTGTGCATGCCTAAATCACAGCAAATACCACACACTGTTGTTTTACAGTTTTTGGCTTACCTGTGTCCTCTCCCTCCATCACTCTAAGGACTCCCAAAGTCCTGGTATTTTTCTTTTGTAATCTATTTCTGAAGCTCAATAACAGCCACAATCAATTAAACCAATAAGAAACTTAGATATTGAGTGGGCAACCTTTCTTTCACCTTGGTGGAAAGTATGTTTTGCCTGTGCAAAGAATGACAAGGCCCACTTAACGTTATAAAGGCAGGGCTATAGGTTTCTGATTTCACATTCTAGAGGACTGAGTGAATATATCATCAGAAAGATTCCTTTGAATCTAGACAAAACAGATCTAGTCATCTAAGTCAAGAAGTGGATTAGCATTGTTCCTAAAAACACAAAACGGAAGAATGGTTGGAAGTCCAAATAAAGTGTGGCTGAGAGAGGAATGCTTACTCAGTATTCCATTAGCTTTCCTACATTCCCAGCACTTTTACATTAGATCTGACCATGTAACCAGCACTGGCTAATAAAATATGACCAATGTCATTTTCAGGATAAGGTGGTGAAAAGTCCATGTATGAGTCTTTCTGTCTTCTGATGCCAGGGCCATTGAGGAGACAGTGCTGTACATGGTGTGCATCTGTAAGAAAGTAAAATTCTATCTATTTGAGCAACAGTATAAAAGAGTCTTATATAGAATGGTGTGAGTAAAACTAAAATGTTTTTCATTAAACTTCTGAGATTTTAGAGGTTGTTCGTTATTGCAGCATAATCTAGATTTTCCTAAGACAGAGAGGATTTAGAAAAAGAATAAAATGTAAATGTCCTTTTAAAATTGGACAACAGTAACTTGATGCAGATAAGTTGATGTCGTCTTTCTCCAAGGATATTTAGATCTAAATTCTTCTAAGAAATAGTATTGAGAGATAATTATCCATAAATCTCTCACATGTCTGCATGAGTTGTGAGCAGAGGTACACACTGCCTTTTTCTGAACTATACTTTCAAGGATGTTTGTATAGAGAACATCATTGGAAAATAGAAGTAGTATCCCTTTTTGGAGCAAAGAGCAAAGTTGCTTTCAACCTTGGAAGAGAACTTTAGTTTCTGTCTCCAGCTGCATGTTGGAGTTGACAAGAGTTGAAGTTGAAGTTGGAGTTGAAGATGACAAGAGAGTGTAAAGAGCTCAATACTCCCTATCAGAAACCACCTCCCCCTGCAGCCAGTTGGAATGCCAAGTGTCCCACTAGAATTCAAGGAAAGGAGGGCTTTCCAGATAAAGTATAGGGAATTCTAAAGATAGGGCATTGAAGTCAGCTACAAATGTGTTTCCCTTCTAGCCTGGATCATTTCCTTACAAAGAAAAGAAATTTGCAGTTTAACTAGACTCACATTTCATTAAGGCCATACAAAATGAAAAAAAAAAAAGATGAGCAATTAATCTATAGTTGCAATTAATTAGGAAAATTAATCCAGATAATTGAGATCATAATATAGATTTAAAAAATTTGAAATACCTGCTATGAATGTCTCTGTTGATCATGTTAATTGAATATCTTCCTTGGGCATAGGAAAACAGCATGTTGCATGGCAAGAGTAATGCCATCTTGAAACAAAATCACGATGATGACTAATGTTTGACTCCTGGATAGGTTTTCTGCAGCAAGGTCTTTAAATAATGCCTATAGCACAGATAACCCCTCATAAAGAAACAATACCCTTGACACAGATAACCCCTCATAAAGATGTTTATCTTTATCATCCCTAGTGATCATGTTTCAGCAAAACAGTTTGAGACATAACCAGCTACACATGTCTTTACCCTAAAAGCTTGCTATACAAGGAATATTTCTGGAGAGTGGGTGCAGGGATCCACCCTCTGCAGCCACTTGAGACATTGCTTCAGTTCATTAGTCCCTATTAAATATTTTCTTTCTCAGAAAACTGGATTTGTCAGCCTCTTTCTTTGGCCCCTCAGCTTCCTCAGCCTTAAGAGGTAGAGTTGCATATACCTGCTCATCCCAGTAAAATGAGTGTCCTTCACTTTCTACACTTTCAACCCTGAATGAAACAGCAAATACTTGGGTGCTTATGAGTTGTCAGTTAAACACAGAAGGTAAACAATATTTCAGTACTTTCTTTTTTTTTTTTTTTTTTGAGTCAGAGTCTCTCGCTCTGTCGCCCAGGCTGGAGTGCAGTGGCGCGATCTCAGCTCACTGCAAGCTCCGCTTCCTGAGTTCACTCCATTCTCCCGCCTCAGCCTCCCCAGTAGCTGGGACTACAGGCTCCCGCCACCGCTCCCGGCTAATTTTTTGTATTTTTAGTAGAGACGGGGTTTCACCATGTTAGCCAGGATGGTCTCGATCTCCTGACCTCGTGATCCACCCGCCTCGGCCTCCCAAAGTGCTGGGAATCTCAGTATTTTCTTATAATTGATGATAGCTCAGAAAAGGTGGTTGCATATCTTATTTCTTTTCCATTTTCAAAATATAAATGTTTGCTTATAATATGTGTGGAATATCAAAGTAATGATGCCTACTGAGGTAACACCTTTTATTCCTAATGCAGTTTTGCATGGATTTATTCCAAAAGTGGGGTGATTCAAATGTGCTGTGCATTGTATGAAGAATGCAAACTGGATAATACTTTTGCAGTTGAGGATCAAGTGTTGGTGCCATGTTTCTATTCGTGATACTCATTGAAGCCAATCTATCACCATCTGGCTTCAGTCTGTCTTATTCAGGTTGTCTGGATTGTTTAGAGTTAAAGAGGGCTTCTAGCCACGGCCGTGATAGTATGAAGATAAACACAAGTGATTTTTAAAGGGATAGAGCCCAAGATCTTGGTCTCTTCAGCACTGGTTTATTTAATACAAAGAAAGTCTCCTAGGCATAAGGATAGGACTTCCAGTGACCCTAAATTTTAGATACCTCCAGGAAAGTATTATCTAAATATTAAATTTAAGGTAATATTCTAGAGTACTCATCAGTACTGCTCTCTGATTATTTCCAGCTCTGGACTTCCTAAATACAGAGTTTATTTCACCTCCTGGCTCCCTTGTGGATGTAGGGGCCATGGGACTAGTTCTGGATGATGCATCGTAAAGGAAAATGATATGTGTCAACTTAGGGCTGAATATTTAATTGATTGCCCAAGACCTCCAAGTCTTGCTGTGTTCTTTGGCATACTACACAGTGATGTTTGCAGTGGGAACTACTCTGTTAGCCTGGGTGACTAAATGATAATGATATGCAAAGCCTCGTTGTTGATCTGTGATAGGTATGTAGCTTGAGAAAGAAGTCAACCTTTGTTGTTGATCATAGTGTTGCTTGTTAACTTAGCATGACCTAGCCTGTTCTCACTAATGTATTTTCAATGACCCAAAGTCACACTGGCAGTTATACAGTTGAAATGTCACAACTCCTTCATAGTGTTATTATGGTAAAAATTTCTGATTGATCCTTGCACTCTTTCCTGTCAACTTCAGTCAAATCCTTCTATTTGAGCAGAGGAAATACTTTTGTTTTCATGGAACCCTGAGAATACTTGACATGAAAGAGATTCTTAGGGAAATACTTAATGGAAAAATAGAGGGGATTCCATTTCTGGAATGTCCACCCTTTCCTTCTGATAATAACAGAAAAGGAAATAATAAGATTGGGACAATGACAGTAGCAACCCAATTGGATATTCACCTGGTAAGATTTGAGATTGACCCTGGTTTTTAGTTTATTGGGTAAACTGAGCAAACTCATACTACAATATTTGCTTTTACATATGCTAAATATAAAGGAAATATAAATCTTTGAAGATAGAAAAAATGTTAAAAGTACACAAGCTAAAGAATGTTTATTTTCAAAACCATTAACCATTTAGTAAAAGGGAATTTAAGGGAGCAAATGGATCATAACATTTTAGAGTTATAAAGAATATTACATGTTATTCAGGCCACTCTCCTGACATCATACGTGAGGAAATTAAAGCCCCCAAAGGTTAACTGAATTGCTGTGAGTCCAAATGGTTATTTGATGGGACAACTGGTTTAAATTCATTGTTTCTAAACAATGCAACCAAGAAACCATTTATTGGGTATGGCTTACCATGCTTCATTCTGCAAGACACTTAACACACTGAACACAACTGATTAGACCAGGGTTGCTTCTTCAGTTGAAGACTATGAATGGACTAGATGAGAATTTATGAAGACATTGGCTTGGGGTATTTTTCTCAGTGGATCCATCAATTCCTACAAAAACAAAGCAACAAATAAAAACAAAACCTAACTGAACCAGTTAGATCCTTTTGGAAGAGTTTGAGTACAAGAAATACTTAAGGTTACTAAATGGTAGTTGGAAAAAGTAGAAAGAGAGAGATATTGGAGTCAGAGGAGCTGAGTTATGAGAAAAAAAGACTTATAGACTGCTGTTCCATTCTGAATCAGAATTCTACTCTTTATTCACTCTGGTTTTCTAAAGCTAGACTGCTTCCTGAGCTACATTTTGCCATGTATTCCTGTAAGATTAACTCATTGTTTTTGATAATCTGACTTTTAAAAAAATGTTATCCTGAAATAATTAAACAAGCCCAAGTTTCCTCTGCTGGAAGTATGTGATAACTTCCCTATCTTGCTCCCACAAACAAAACACCAACTACAGCACATAGCATACACTCATAGGGATCCTTTTCAAATTCCTTTTCAAATAATCTAACTGGGGTGGGGAGTATTTGTGTAGGAAAACAGAATACTAGATATAGACACTCTGCAATTCTGACTTTTGCACATAATTCAAGGCTATCTGTGCCTTGAAATTAAGATAAAGACCATTGTTATTGCTGTTAGTGGTTCCTCCTAAAGCCTCTTTCTCACAATAATTGCTCACATACAGTACTTACTGTGTTCCAGGACTGTTTCCCATACTTGAACTATAGTAGCTCATTTAATCCAGGGTAAACCTATGAGATAGCTGTTGCTATTGACATTTCTATCTCAGTGTTTACATTTGAGGACACAAATACCCAGAGAGATACCTTGCCTAAGGTCATATATCTGGGAAGTGGTGGATCCCAGGTAGTCTGACTACAGAGTCCAACATCTAATCTCTTTGCTGTAGTGTTATAGTGACTTAAATTACCAGTGCATCCTCTATTTTTCTCCTACTAAGGAGAAATTATTAATGCTGTTAAACAGTCCACCATTATAATCATCATATAACTAACAGATTCATTTCCAATCATAAATTTGATCATTAAACTATTGATCATGGTCAATAACTTTTCATTTACAAAGATCCTTTTTTTTTGTTTTTTTTTGAGACAAAGTCACTCTGGGGTGCAGTGGTGTGATAGCTCACAGCCACCTCTACTTCTTGGATTCAAAGGTTCTCATGCCTCAGCCACCTGAGTAGGTGGGATTACAGACATGTGCCACCACACTTGGCTAATTTTTGTATTTTTAGTAGAGACAGGGTTTTGCCATGTTGGCCAGGCCAGTCTCGAACTCCTGAGCTCAAGTGATCTGCCCGCCCCGGCCTCCCAAAGTGCTGGAATTATAGGCATGAGCCACCACACCTGGCCCAATGATCCCTTTTAACATTCATGTTTCCTGATAAATGACTTGGAGTGGAGAAGGGTGGGATATGCATCCTCAGCTGACAATGAAGAACACAGAGTTTACTATTTATATTATACTACAGGCCAAGAAATCCAAAGCCAAACATGGAAATTAGAAATACCTCTTTGGTTTTTCTCAAGATCCCAGGAGTTTATAAATAAGTATGATAAACAAAACATTCCCCTTTGGTCTCTGTGATTGACTGGTGTCTACATGTCGCATGAAGGCATTGCTTTCCTTCTGTATGTCTTCATGGTTAAATGACTTAACTCTAACAGCTCTCACTAGAGTCCTTGCTTGATTGACCCATGATCCATGATCCATGATCCATCCAGTTTGCAATAACACATGCTTCTCTTTTCCCTGCCTACTGATTAGCACCCAGCTAACTTCTCTACCTTGGAGGATCAGGTGAAAGAAAACACCAGATGGGAAGAAAAGTGGAGAGAATGATTGAGCCTGGAACCTCAGCATGGCATTATCCACATGGGCTGTTTTATCAGTACGCCTTTTTGTAACCCCAGATAAGGGAAAACCATAGCCAGAAAAAGATGACAACAGGGAAATTCAACCACTGCAGGCATTTATTCTTATCTTTTGTTTTTATAAAGAATGACAAATAATCTGAGCATATAAAAATCATCGCTTTGCATGAAACCCAAATTTACAGTTGGTGTGTATGCATTTTCTGTTCTACAGCCACTAATGTATTGATGCCCTATGTTACCACTCACTTCGAAGCCTAGGGTAGGTGGCTGGGAGGGGAATGAGAGGAACAGAGGGGAGAGGGCGAGAACTTCAACAGACTTTTGAGATTAGTAGTCTAATGCTCCCTCCTGTTTCCTCCTTCTCCTAATAAGCAAAGCGAGGCCCCAGGAGGTTAACTGACTTGCACAAGGTCAGATGAGCTCAACTGTCTTCTAAACTCCACGCGGAACTTTTTTCATTTCCAGCTTTAAATTATTTATTCAGTTTTTTGTCATTTTCACTTCATTGAAATGAACTCTCTCTTCTTGCTATTATATCCTGGAAGCTATTTATCCAACCTGATTTAATTGCATTTTCATGCAATTGTATTACATTTTGCAATCGCTATTACATTTCATATTCTCTGTGTTTTTATGCCCTAGTGCCAACTGTTAGCATCTTCTGTGTCCTGCTTTATTATTGAATTACCCCAGGTGTTTCTTAAGCCAGATTTACTTATATTGTAACACGGAGTTAAAAATAGTGACACAGGCAGAATGTTTCAAATCTTATCTTAGGGTCTATAAAGGGGAAGAAGTTGAAAGCTAGGGGTTGTTATTGTAACTATTTCAGTACTTGCCACATTAGAGCTGTAATAAATTCAAGTCTTTGGTCTCTGTGTTTCCAAATTTCCCTCCTGTCCCCTCTCTTTCTCATAGGTCCATTTGGAGAAGCCAGTCTCTCCTGGAACCACCCGCCTTCTGAAATTAGCTTTAGGAAGTCATTGCAAACATCTAACATTAAGTAAATGAACCCCAATTTAAAAAGGATTTACACAAATTAGATAGAAAAGCTCAGGGGAAACCAAAGCAATCCTCATAGGTCAAAAAGCCTGAGGAAATTCTTACAAACATTTCCTTGTTTTCTCAGTGGGCATATTGCTAAATACAAACTGAGGCGAAGTTTGAGAGCTTGTTAGGGCAGATGGAAATTTTGAGACATAAAAAAAAATCTTCAAAAGTAAAGAAAAATTTATTATAGCAAAAGTCAATAAAATATGTGGCCAAGTAAATGCCTTTTTTTTTTTTTTAATAGCGCAGTAGCATAATAGCACTTGCCAATTATGGAAGAGAAATTTTGATGCCTCCTCAGGCTTGGGCTTTATTTAGATGGACTCCAATCCAATCCACTGTCAGATGAATTATATGCACCATAGACTTCAAAGGCTTTATGCTCAATGGGAATGTCCAGGATAAAGTGCTGTGAGAAATAAATGATTGTATTGCAGTGCAGGATGCCAAGCTGCAGTGATCACTTTTCAGTCACTGGAAAAATGTGGTGTGCAAATGGATGTCACGCTGTGATAAGGGGGAGTCCAGAAATATAGTGGCAACACAGTGAGCAAACTTAATGAAGGCAGATCCTTCACTTTCCTTGGCCAGCTATGCTCTGTAGGTGGTGATTTCACGGATGGACACAGTTGTGTCTGTTATGTGTAAGCACAGAAGCCCACAATGCTCCTTTCTTACATTAGATATGACAGAGTTAAAATCACAGCAAAAATTTAAAAAGATTGGCTGAAAGTAAAATTTGCTCTTGATATTTGCTTTAGCAGTTTTCCATGACTCCTGAATAGGGCAGGTTATCTAAGGAATCTAGGATTACCTGTGACTGTTTTGTGTGGCAGCAAATTCTCCTCTAATGTCTTCTCTTGAGAGAAGAAATGTTGACAGGGACTGCCAGATAAAGGATAAAAGCTGAACAGTCACAGCTTTCTTTACACTGCCCAGTTCTCAAACTGTAACCTGCGTTAGAATTATCTGAAAGGCTCCCTGAAGTAGATTGCCAGGACCCATACCCCACCCTAAGTTTCTGATTCTGTTGCAGAAACACCAGAGGATAAGTCTAGGTCCTCTAGGTCTGGCTGCTCACTACACAGAAAGCCAATGACTGAGATGACCAGTATTGCCAAGAAAGAAGGCTTTAATTGGGTGCTGCAGCAGAAGCGATGGGAGCTCTGTCTCAAATTCATCTCCCTAACCAACTAAAACTGGGGTTTATATAGGAGGGAAGGAATGTAGCAACGTGTAAGAAAACAGGAACTAGGGAGGAACAAGGAAACAATCATAATGAATCAGGGGTCTGACATCTTATTGTCTGGATGCCATGATCTGGTGAAATTCAGTTCTTTGATCCTTTTTTTGGTGAAGCTTCAGAGACCTTTCTTGAGGAAGGAGCTTAGATAAACAAATGTAAGTTTCAGGCTTTAAGACCAGAAGGGTCAATTTCTATGTTTATCCAAAAAACAAAACCAAAAATCTGTCTATGGGACTATTGAGTTGGTTTGAATTCCATAGGTCTAGAGTGGGCTCTAGTTGTCAGGTGATGTTCATGTTGCTGGCCAGAGGGGGGCGGGGCACACTTGAAGCACACCCATCTATGATCTGTGCTCATCCAGTCTGGATGTTTTTACGTGTGTTGCAAACACTATTCCACTTTAAGCAAGCCAAATCATCTCTTTCCATTTGCCCAACGTTAAATGTTTTGTTGATGCCAAAGCACATGATGAAAAATGCTAAATTATAGATATTGCTATCGGGCTGGGACTTGGGTCTCTAAATCTCCCCACTTCAAGAGAAGGTTGGAAGGAAATAAAATTATGATGGTTGATGAAGGGATTTTATGAAAGAGGCCCTTCCTTTTGGGCAGGACTACTGTCATTGTAGTATTACATATTGGACTCAGCAAAAGAAGGATCATGTTCCTTCTTTCCCCAACTATTCTCCACTAACCTGGCCTTTAACATATACAAATAGTCCGTGATGTTAAATCAATATGTCCTCGGAGATACTGACTTAAAATAATTATCTGGGGGAAAGACCTTCACCAGTAAAGGTCTGTGTCCTTTTGTGGGACTTGAAGGTAGCAACTTAGTAACTTCCCAATGATGGAATGCAGTTTCAGGACAGAAATTAAGTCTAACTGAGGTAGGAGATCAGCAGGACTTATTTTCTGGTCACTACTCTGCTGACCAAAACAGGATCTGATCCAGATAGGATAAAGCGAAGAAACCAGCAGGAACCAGCAGATGGTGATGAAGTTTATCTCTACCTGCCCTCATTGCTCATTAGCATGAGACACTCCCACCAGTGCTGTGACAGTTTACAAATGCCACAGCGACTACCCAGAAGTTACCACCCATTTCCATGGCAATGACCCAGAAGTTACCACCCCTTTCCATAAAAATGACCTAGAAGTTACCATCCCTTTCCAAGATAGTGCTAAATAACCAATCCCTCAATTTGCATTGACCTGTTCCTTAATTTGCATGTAATTGAAAGTAGGTTTACTAGAGTATAAATGCGATTGCCAAGAACCCATATGTTGCTGACTCTGGGCGCACTGCCTATGAGTTAGCCCTGCTCTGCAAGGAGCAGTACTGTTGAATAAAAACTTGCTGCCTAGCACCACCGGCTTGCCCTTGAATTTTTTCCTGGGTAAATCCGAGAACCCTCCTGGGCTAGGCCCCAGATTTCAGGCTTTCCTGTCCTGCACCATAATAAGTCAGCTGTTTAGGAATAGGCAATGGAGTCTCATTTTAAAGTATAGCAAAGTGGTTCATAGAAAATAATGGAGATATGAAAAATAGATACTCAATCCTACTCTATAATTCAAGAAATTGAATTTGGAGCAACAGGTTTCTTTCTGTCTATCAGACAGACTTTCTATCTATCAGATTGGCAAAAATTAACCCATTTAATTCACTATTGACCAGGTTATGCTGAGTGAGGTTCCCTTCCACACTGTTGCATGGGAGTGTGTGTTGGGACAATATTTTATATTTTATTTATTCTTTTTGAGATGGAGTCTCACTCTGTCAACTATGCTGGAGTGCAGTGGCATGATCTAGGCTCACTGCAACCTCTGCCTCCCAGTTTCAAGCAATTATCCTGCCTCAGCCTCCTGAGTAGCTGGGATTACAGGTGCATGCCACCACACCAGCTAATTTTTGTATTTTTAGTAGAGATGGGGTTTCGCCATGTTGGCCAGGCTGGCCTCAAACCCCTGACCTCAGGTGATCTGCCCACCTTGGTCTCTTAAAGTACTGGGATTACAGGTGTGAGCCACCATGCCCAGCCTGGAACAATATTTTAGAAGTCATATGAGTAATAATTATTAATAATTATCAAACTTAGAATGCACATGCTCTTTGATGGTCATGGAATGTAACTTCCATGAATTTATTTTGTGGAGATAATTGCAAAATTATCTACAAGGATGCCTATTGAAGTGCTATTTAGAGTCATAATTAGGGATTGATTAACTTCATGTTAAAGCTACATGACATGCACCAATTAAAAAAAAGGTATCTCTTTACTTGATGGTTGTCCTTTTTTATTTGGAAGCCCAACATTGAACCTATGACTATATTTGAAGATTCCGGCCTTAGTTGTCAGGCCCACATTTACTATAGAGGGAGAAAATTCTGGAAACTCACTTTTAAAGCTTCCCTTTACTGTGACATGGGCATAGGTCTTAGACTTTTCCACTCAGAATGAACTGCCACAAACTTTAAATCGGAAGCTTGTGATGTGAAGTATCAAGGGCTGCACAAAATCCATTCCCATCAGGGTGGTGACAGAGGTGGCAGCTTGTTCTTCCTTCAGGGGTAGCAGGGGCAATGTTTCTGGCAGCAGCATCCTGGGTCAGTGACTGTCATGTCAATTGAGGAAGTAGCAGCAGTGGCCACACCCAGAGGTGGTGCCTTTAGCAGAGCAGCTCAAGAATGAAGTTTGGGAGTAGTTCCCATTGTGAGGTCTCCAGCTGTTGTTCTCACGGCCATCTCATTCAGAAAGCTCCCCAGGTACTTTACATAAATGCCATTATGCCTCAGTCAGCTAGATTTCTGTTGCTTACAACTGGCAACCTTGCCTGGTGCAATCTTTATGTATACGTAGTGCAAAATCTCGAAGATACAGTTCATGAAAAGCAAGATGCAGAATAATGAGAATAGTATAATCACACATGGGACAAAAGAGGATATGTCTTTGTATATGATTACACATTTCAAGATAGAAGGGTATACAAAAAATTGTTAATAATGTTTTTTACTTTTCATATTGAACAAATCTTCTGTATTATGGTATTGTGTTTTTTATTGCTACATAGAAATGTGTTGTATAGTTTAATAAAACATTAAAATAAATAATATAAAGTGGTACCCAGTGTCCTGACTTGACCAGAGAATTCTAAGATATTTTATTCCTAGGTTTTTAATTCTCTGGAGCTCCTATTACTTTCATATGAACTGAGTTTTCTTTGGAAGACCTGGTGGACATTAACCACAGCTGTACCACGGTGATGCCCACCTGTGCTGAACAGCTTTGCTATGGCATGTCTCCTGGTATCGACAGAGAAAAACTCACTGCAGGGTAACTTCCTACCCTTAAAGTACCACAGGGCCAGCATTGAACAGTAACACAGGCTCAGCTGTCTTCCCTACAAGGTGGGGTCTCCCCTCAACAAGCGAGACTCACCTTCACTGGTCCCAGTCTGGCTGGAAAATATGACCTCAATGTCATGGAAAGAGCAATGCTCTCCTGTGTGGCTTCCTAGACCTGCCACATATCCATATTTGGAGCGGATGGAAATACAATTATTTGGACAACTTCAGGACAGATGAGTGAATTCTGTACCTAGAAAATAAAACACACGTAACAAATCGAGATTAGCAGGTCATATGCTCTGCGAAGGCTACAGCGAAAGATTCTTTCCCCTTGTCTGTGCTGTGAGACAATTCACAGAGGGCAAAGGGCATCGGCTTCACAGGCAGACCACCTTGAGTCTGATCCCTTGCTCTGCCTCATCTGGGTTAATGGATCTCAGAACTTCAATTGTAAAAAAGGAAAAATAATACCTAGTTCATAGGGTTGTCATGAAATTTAGAGATGATACATGTAAATTCCCTAACACAGATCTAGAACGTGGTGGGAGCTCAATGAAGAATAGTCCTTACTCCCAATGCTATCCCTGAGATATCTCTCAAGTTCTCATGAGAGTTAATAGGGAAATGGGCTCTGGAGGATAACATTTTCGTTACAGAACACATATACTCTGTAATATAAGAATTTGTGTTTACAGACATGACAGATAACTTTTGGAAGCTTGAAATACAGGGGAATTGTGTGATCTCAATTTCCCACACCATTGCTCTTAAAACTATCTCAGTGTTCTCCCAAATATGATGGATGGATTTCTGAAAATTTTGAAATTTTGAAACATTTATGCTTGACAATACTGCAAATTATGTTTTCCCCAAATCGTGGTCAAATAATTTTTTTGTCAATCCTAGTGTGAAATGGCACAGAAAATCATAAATGTCTTTTTTTCTCCAAACTGTCTACCTCTGAAATATATTCTATTTTTCAAGCTTTAATAAAGCTTTTATTGAACCTATTAATAAAGTGTTATTAATAATTTGGCTTCCATTCTTATAAGTATCATAATCTTGCAAGCTGGTTTAGGGTAGATGAAATCTCATCTTATGGCTCCAAATGATGTGCCCAGCATGGGAAACAGCATTTTGCCTTATTAAACAACCACCTTCTAGAGTGGAAGTTACAATAGGTCATCGTGGTGCTATATAAACCTGTCATCTTTAGAATTTGTAGATTAGAATCGGGATGTAGAGCCATATATTTAAATTTAAATTTAGGCACGAATCAATTCAGATGTTAGTTTTGAATTCTGAATGGAGTCTCTGTGGATGTGGCTGTGTGTGCCGTGAGTGGCGGTAGAATCCTGTTAGAAGGGTGTTAAATAGTTTTCACAGCTTCATAAGGAGTGTCACTGCTCTAGGGCTCTAGCATGTAACCAAGTTGAATAATTGATGTCTTATTATGACTTACAGAAAGTCTTTTCTAACTCTTAAATTGCCTTATTGAGAATATGTGTCACAAGTTCCAAAGCAACCAGAACCCAGAAAGTCTCTGTTTTTTACAACATTGAATCTTTTATTAAAAAAAATTATATATGTAATATCATTTCATTAAAATTCAAAATGTTAACAAAGGTATAGAGTTAAAATATATCTCCCTGTCTTCTACCTGTCTTCTAGTTTCTGTTGGAATTCACCCCTCTACGTATAAACCCAAATTACATTTGCATATAAAAACAAACATACATTCATATTTTTATTTTTCTTTCATTTTAACAGAACAGGTAGCACATTTTACATACTCTTCTAAACCTTGATTTTTTCACTTAATATACCTTGAGAGTTTTAAAATAACATTATATAAATCATATGCTTCTTGTGTTAGTTCAGGTTCTCTGACAAGTGGAGGCCAAGATAGTATCCAACATGTAAGAATTATAGTATGAAATGTCTGTAAGGGAAAATACTAAGTGACTATGAGAGGCTGGAAGCCTTGTCAGACCACAGTGCAAATCTGACTCTGAGCGAAAGAGAAGGGAGGAAGGCTGAGTGGTGCTTAGTTTTGTGGGGCTATGATGGAATACTCGAGACTGTAATTTATAATAAACAGGAATGCCTTGGCTCACAGTTCTGGAAGTGGGAAGTCCAACATCAAGGCATTCAACCAGTTTGGTGTCTGGTGAAGGACTGGTGAACTCTGCATTTTCTGCATGGAAGACACATTGTTCCTCACATGGCAGAGCGGGGGAAGAGCCAAGAGAGAGCTCACTCCTGAAAGCCCTTTGGTTAAGGCATTAAACCATGTATGAGGGCAGAACCCTAATGACCTAGACACGTCTTACTAGGCCCCACTTACCGACATCAGCACACTGGGGCTTAAACTTTAAGGTGAGTTTTAGAGGGAACAAACATTAAACTATACCGAGTGGATGTATCTTAGACTATAATCCAGTTTGACAAGACTGTCATGGAGCCCTCAGCTGAGCCACCTGTCAGAGAAATCCCTCATCTCTCAGGAATGGGTGTGCCTCAGTGTTCCTGCCACGTTCATTGGCTGGGAGCAACCTAAGGAAGCATACACTCCTAGGAAAGTCCTAAATGGATTTCCGAACACAGCAGCTGTGGGCCTCTGTCAGTTGCATCCCCTGTAGTTAAAGGTCTGCAAGTCATTTTTATATCAGAAAGCCTATGTTTTTTTCAGAGATTTTTTTCCATTGACACTGTGTTAGGCCATCCTTTCATTGCTATAGAGAATTATATGAGACTAGATAATTTATAAGAAAATAAGTTTAATTGGCTCACCGTTCTCCAGGCTGTACAGGAAGCATAGAGGCATCTTTTTCTGGGGAGGCTCAGGAAGCTTCCAATCATGGTGGAAGGCAAATGGGGAGCACACACATCACATGGCAGCAGGTGCAAGAGAGGAGAGGGCGCCACACAGTTTTAAACAGTCAAATCTCACGAGAACTCACTCACTCTGGTGAGGGCAGCACCAAGAGGATGGTGCTAGACCACTCATGAGAAACCAACCCTATAATCTGGTTGCCTCCCACCAGGCTCCACCTCCAATACTGGAGATTACAATTCAACATGAAATTTGGGTGGCCACATATCCAAACTGTACCAGGAACCTTGTTGTCCAGAACCCGGGCATATGATCTTCCTTACTTGGAAAGGAGTCTGAGAAATTGTGGAACTGAGCACGCTGTTTGGGGCTCAGCATTTGGTGTCACAAAAAAAGCTGGGGTACCATTAGCAAAAAATACCAGGGCAATTGGTGTCCGTGACTGCAACACACTTAATTAAAGTTTGTTAAATAAATTAACAAAGGTTTTAAGAGCTGACATTAGAGCTCCACAACATCTTCCAGGCTCCTCCTCGGAATAAGATGCACACTCACCATTAACCACCTCAGTTTGCATATGTCCTCCAATGAAAGAGAGAGGGACAAGAACAAACAACAACACATACCTCCTCCACTCCTATCTAAACGACTGTTCTAAAATTTTAGCTTTCCGAAAGCATTTTCACACCTCATCATCACTCAATGTCTACATTGCTAGATTTCTACATTGGAGACTTTTCATTATTATTTACAGGAATCTAGTCTTCCTTGTTTGCACTTACAAATCAATAAATTTAGGCTATATATACATACATATATATAAATATATATATATGTAGAGAGAGAGAGAGAGAGAGAAAGGGCCTACGCTTCAGTGCACTGGCATGATTACAGCTCACTGCAGCCTCAACCTCCCTAGATCAAGTAATCCTCCCACCTCAGCTTCCCAAGTAGCTGAGGCCACAGGTATGCACCACCATTCCCGGCTTTTTTTTTTTTAATTTTTTTGTGGAGATGGAGGCTCCCTATTTTGCCCAGGCTGGCCTTAAACTCCTGAGCTCAAGTGATCCTCCTGTCTCGGCCTTCCAAAGTGCTTGGATTACAGGCCTGAGCCACTGCACCCGACTGATATTCTTTGAATCAATAGAATAGGATAGACTTGAGTCCAAACTCCCCAGATTAGCCTCCAGAGCCCTCAAACCTCATTCTCCTCACTTCCCTGCTTGAAGACTCTGCCACATTTGCTTCTTCTTTTTCCTTGGGCTTTTGCATGTGGTGTCTCCACGCTAGAAATGGGCTTCACATGCAGGGGATGTTTGTATATTTAAGGTCTCAGTGAGTCAAATGTCACCTTCATGACAGAGCGTCTCTGACCACCTCATTTAAATTGATACGCGTCATGCACAAACGTGTTACACTATCCCCTTAGTTATTTTCTTCATAGTTTGTTTTTTACACTCTAAAAAATTATTTTGTGTGTTTCCTTTTCTAACTTTACAAAATCTTTCTACCTTTCCCCCTCCCTCTTTTGTTGAATTATGTATCCCAGTAATTAGACTAGTGCCTCAAAGAGACTTAGTAAAATTGTTTTGGAGAAAAGAATGGATAGTTATCCTATTTTATGGAAAACTGACATTCGGAGAGACTATGACTGGCCCAAGTTTCTGCATCTAGCAAGTGGCAAAGTCTTAGTTAATCTCAGGCAGTGGGATATGGTGTTAAGAGCAGGATATGGTATTAAGAGCATGAACTTCAAGATAAGACTCCCAAGATTGGATTCCCAGCTCTGCCATGTACTCATTGCATATCTTTGAATAAGTTAGCTTCTTTAACCTCAGTTTCCTTAACCTTAAAATAGGAATGAGAATATTAACACTCACTCATTAGGATGTTACAGTTCTTAAATGTCAACATGTAGCCTAGTGCTCAACATGTAGTGACTTCTCAGTATAACTACGAACGGGTGTTATTGAGCATTCTGTCTCTGCAGGCCAGATGTCTTCAAGATGCTACAGCTCCTACAGTTTGGGAGCTGTGTGTTTTCCTGCTGCTGGTGGTAATAAAAGTAGGAATGAGGTGTTACCTTGTGAAGGAGACAGAAGCAGAAAAGGACCAACAAGTATAAGTTCGTTAGTTGCTGGGTCCCATCGGGCGAAGAACTGAGTTTCATTCTGTTGTGAGCTCTGGATATTCAGATGCCTCTGCCTGGTATTTTTTAACCTCTACAACACATAATGCACAAGGCTGGCCCAGGTTTGGGGTGGTTCCACCTTGAATGGGCCTGCAATAATCAGTCAGCTCTGTTTGAGCCCAGGCCACTTCCCAGGTGAGAGCATTCCTGCGCAGGCAAGTTGGATATTTTCAAGTGCTTCTAGAAATGAGATTCCATCTCTTCCTTGAATAACATCAGAAACTCATAGCAAGATACAATAAATTCCAGCAAGATGCCTTTGATTTCTCTATCACCTGCCTGGATTTTGTAGATCGGGCTAACATTCTGAAGGTCTCTGGGTGACTTAATGATACGATTCAGTTTTAATAGGTAGTTTCTAATCTGGCTATCAGGTACTAGTGTTACTGAAACAGTGCAATGTTTGCAACTCTTCCCTTGTGTTTGGCATCAATTCTGAGATGCATCTGCGGGTCAGTGACATTGATTTCTATGAATTGTTTTATTCTTGTCAGAATCGATCCATCAGCCAGTGGCCACCTCATCTTTGGACGCGACTTCATCTTGTCTCCCTCATCTCACTTCTCTCTAGCCCCTCCGGCCTGTCAGGAAAAAACAGGTTACCTTGGAGACAGGACATTTAGAAAATGTATGTAACCACTACACCTCATTCAGTTATTAGATACGTGATTCTCTATGTTTAGTTTAAAAATCCTTAGAAAGGGTCGTAATGGATTTAAAAAAGGAGAAATTCTGTTTTTAGACATGGAGACACTATGTCTAAAAATGTTTATTAAATATTTTCCCCATTTAACAAATAGGATAAACAATTGTTTGGTTGCTCCAAGAAGCCATTTTAGTTCAGAGAAGAAATAAATAGATGAAAGAACTCCTCAAGTTTGCTTTCTGCCCATAGAGCTCAAGAAAGTGAGTTAATACTGGGACAGAAGCCTATACAAGTTTTGGCTTTTTTATTCCACTATTTTAATAAATACCATACGCCACAGTTTTTCTCTTTTTCTAGAGATAAAAGGTAAATGGGGTTTTTTTTTTGGTAATTTTAAATTTTTAAAAGCCTTTCTTTTACCATTTTAGCATTTTTGTGTAGAAATACACATATAGGGTTTTCATACGTATGTATTAAACACGCGTATACATTTACCCTATTGGTGGACATGACACTGTTATTCTCATGAGCTTTTCTCTTCGTTCTCTTCCTTAAAGGGTGACTTTTTCTTCTACCACTTGTGTATTAGCAACTGACCAGTGGCCATTTTCTAGAATAAGAGACTTTTCAAAGTCAAATGCTTATAGAACCATAAATATCAGACCATGGCAGCATTCCAAGAATTTTCTGGAATGATGAAAGGAGGGTCAAGCTTCCAGCTACATACAGGGTTGTTTATACAGCCCAGGGAATGCCTAAGTTAACTCTGCTTCTGCAAGGGGATTGACCCTGCAGGCTGTAAACTATTAACCACAGTGTTCCTTGAACCACAAGGAATAAGCACAGATCTCATTAGGGAGCTTTGTGCTTTAATTCTAGTCATTGAGTCTGCAATTGACCCTACTGCGTATTCCATTCAGTACTTCAATGTAAGGTCATTAACAACTAAGGGTGAAGGCCTGAACCATGATCCCCTAAATAAGTAACTTGGGCTTAAATGCAGAGCCATGGGAACTTCCTCACCTACCTTTTTAATGGATACTTTGGTGGAAACTGAAGCCCTACAATTTTCTCCATAGTCTGGATCTTTCTCTATGCCAAAGGCATTTAATCTCCTTTCAAAATTACTTTTACCGAGATGAAGAAAAAAAGCTATATGAGAAGGAAGAATTCAATTCCATCCAGCGAGTTAAGGTAGTACATTTTCTGCAGACTATCTATTGTTTCTCACTGCTTTAAGGAAGAGAGAGAGGGCTTTACTATTCATGGCAGACTCAGTAAATACCCAGCAGGCACAAAACTGGGCATTTTACATATTTCCTTCTGCTTATTCTTCACAGAACACTTTCAGTTAAATTTTAATCTATCCATTTTATTGATGGGTATATAGAGTCCTAAAATTGTTAACTTGTCCAAGTTGAAAGAAGCTAGAATTAAATAAATTTACCTGAGCACACTGCCAAGCTTCTTCTGCTAAACCACACTGCCTGCCACAATTAGCATGCAGATGGTTTGTCTCCAAGACCATGCTCATTTTCTTCCTCTTCGCCTCTCCCATCTCCAACTCTTTTCTCCTCTCTCTTTGGCCCTTTTTTCTTCTTTCTTTGTCTCTATTTTGTTTAGCACATATTTCAAGCCTACTAAAATATTAGGAAATAATATATAAGATATCCATGTACTGCCCAAAACCAGAGTTCATAAATGTTAACATTTTGTCATGTTTCCTTTAGATTTTAAAAACATAATCAAAACATTATATATTTGATTAAAGGTGCCCCCATTTCATTCCTCTCTCATCTTCCAACAAGTGAATATTATCCTGAATTTAGTATACACTGCATTATTTTTTTAAGACGGAATTTCCCTCTCGTTGCCCAGGCTGGAGTGCAATGGTGCGCGATCTCGGCTCACTGCAACCTCCGACTTCTTGGTTCAAGTGATTCTCCTGCCTCCGCCTCCCGAGTAGCTGGGATTACAGGCATGCGCCACCACACCCAGCTAATTTTTTTGTATTTTTAGTAGAGACGGGGTTTCACCATGTTGGCCAGGATGGTCTCGATCTCCTGACTTCGTGATCTGCCCGCCTTGGTCTCCCAAAGTGCTGGGATTACAGGTGTGAGCCACCGCGCCCAGCCACTGTATTCTTATAGTCCCTATTTATATCATCACAACATATGTATTTATTCAAAAACAACATATATTTTTGCAATATTTATTATTATTCTGGGAGATTTAAAATTTTACATGGTGATGTTACATAGCAGGTATTTTTCACATCTTAAAAATACATGCTATTATTTAAAGATTTTTTAATGTAAATGTAGTTCTAGTTTATTTATAGATGTACAATGATTATGTATAGGATACATAAATATTTGATTATATAATTATAAAGCAATTTATTTATACATTCTCCTACTAATAGACACTTAGATTATGCACAGAATTTTCCTATTAAAAATGGTACATGGTCAACACATTTTGCATGATTCCTTGTGCCCATGTCCAAGTTCCTCTAAGGTTGATAATTGAAAGTGGATTTGCTGGATGATAGGGAATGGATATCTTTAACTTTACCAGATATTGCCAAATAGCCTTACAAAGGGGTAGAAGTTTATACACCTCTACTAGCAATGCATGAGAATTCTCATGTGCCCATATTCTTGCAAACCATTACTACTATTAGACTTCTTTTTTTTTTTTTTTTTGTCAGAGTCTCGCTCTGTTGCCCAGGCTGGAGTGCAGTGGTGTATCTCGGCTCACTGCAAGCTCTGCCTGCCGGGTTCATGCCATCCTTCTGCCTCAGCCTCCCGAGTAGCTGGGACTACAGGTGCACACCACCACTTCCGACTAATTTTTTCTATTTTTAGTAGAGACGGGGGTTTCACCGTGTTCTCCAGGATGGTCTCGATCTCCTGACCTTGTGATCTGCCCGCCTTGGCCTCCCAAAGTGCTGGGATTACAGGCGTGAGCCACCGTGCCCAGCCTATCAGACTTCTTAATTACTCCTAATCTTCAGGGTATAAAATAGAATCTCACGTATTTAAATCTGTGTTTCTTTGAGTACAAACAGAGTTAAAATATTTTCATAAATATGATGGCTTTCCTCATATACCTGTTCATATACTTTGTGGGTTCCTTTTCTTTTGTACTATTTTTATTTTTCTTGTGATTTGTAGGAGTTAAATATTTTGGATATCAATTTTTCATAAAGAATACATAATGGAAATGTGTCCTCTTCTGTTCCTTGTACATTTAATTTGTTTATGGTGTCCTTTGTTATACAGAAATTTTACATTTGAAAATAGTCAATCTTACCAAAACCTTGTTTTGGGTTTGTGTGTGTGTGTGTGCATGTTGGTTTTGCTTAAAAAGTAATTCTCAGTTTTTCTTTCCTTATATAGGCCATTAATCCATCTAGAATTAATTTTCTTGTATGACGAAATGAGGTTGTAACTTTATCTTTTTTTCACATGATTAGCCCTTAGTTCCAGCATGATTCATTGAAAAATTAGTCCTTTACCCAGTAATTTGTACTGCCTCTTTTCTCTTAGGTAAAGAAGACTGCTGCTCTGCACAATTCCAAGCGGCACCTTTCACATCATTTTCAAGGTGAATGGCACAATTCTGGAGCACAAAGAATATAATGTAAATGGCATCCCTTGGAACTATGCAATGTGGCAGCCCTGTATAAATTTCTAATGTATGCGTTTGTGTATTTGTTTTCCAAGGCTGTCAAAAAAAATTACCACAAACTATGTGAGTTACAACAACAAAAATTGTCTTACAGTTCTGGAGGTGAGAAGGTCTAAATTCAGGTGTTGGCAGAGCCTTGCTTTATCCGAACCTCTGGTCATGCTGGCCATCTTGACATTCTTGGCTTGCAGATGCATCACTGTAGTGTCTGCCTCCATCATCACGTGCCATTTTCCTGTGTGTCTCCATGTCTTCATATGGCCTTCTGATAAGAATACCAGTCTTTGAATTAGGGCCCACCCTAATTTAGTATGACTTAACTATTAATATTTACATCTGCTCGCTATTTCTGAACAAGGTTATATTCTCTGGTTCTGAGTGGGCATGAATTTGGCTGGGGGTAAGGGGCACTGTTCATCCCAGTAGAGTTTGTTTGTGGGTAGTTTGTCTCTGTATCATTGGCTTATTTGTTCACATCTGTGCCAATGCAAACTTATCTTCATTACTAAGACTTTATGATAAGTCTTTACATATGGTAGAAGAGTCCTCAACTGTCTCGTATCTTATTTTTCTTTAAACTTTTCTTGGCTTTTCTGTGCCCTTCAGGAAATGTAGAATTCCTTTTTGGAATTTTGTTTGGATTTTTTGTTAATGTTGAGGTTAATTTGGAAAATATTGACCTCTTCATGATATTGTGTGTGAAGAACTTTACTTATTTATCTTTTCAACCTTAAACATAAGTTTCTAATTTTCTCCATACATGTTTTTCACCTTATTTGTTAATATTTTTCTCTATATAGCTGATTATTTTTGTTTCTCTCATGAACAAATACTTGTTATTGTTTCTTTCCTATCTGATTGTTGCTGGCATTCAGAAACACAGTTGTTCTTTGTATAATTATCTTGTATCTAGTACATTGTTGAATTTTCTTATTATTTCTAATAATTTATTTCTAGAGTATCTCTGATTTTCTATATTGAAAGTCATTTTGTCTGTAAAGAATAATTTCACTTTTCTTTTTGAATCCTGATATATCATTTCATTTTTTTTCTTATCTTTTTGCATTGGCTGGGACCTCCAGGGAAGTTTTGCACAGAGGCACAGTGCACATTATTTTATTCCCTAACACACATTTTTACAATAATATTTTACTGCCCAGAGATTTTGTGTTGCCATAGTAATGATTCATAATCAAGTCTATATGTTGTTTATCTCTGTTTCTGCCTTCTCCAGTCCTTGACTATCCTCAAATTACAGAATTCCGTTATATCTATTTCTCTGCAACCAAGTCCAGATATATATTATAATGCCATTCCCAGAACTTGGTGAGCTGGAAATTAAATTGTCCCAAGCCTGCGATATAAGCCTCTGATCCTTGGTCTTTTCCTCTAAAACCCTCTGTTTTTTGAGAAACAAACTGCTAAAAACTGATCCTTGCCTGAGTCCTCTCATTCTGGCCCAGTGTCCTATTAATCTTTGCCAATTCTTCCACTTTAGGGGATGGACTAAGCATACAGACCCACTTCAAACCAGAATTATCTCTTGCTATGTGGATGCTACTACCTATACTGCCCATATTGCTACACATTTCCCCAGTGACTAGACTAGCAATTATTAGCCATATATTTTTTTTATCTCTAACATACCAGAGGGCTAAAAACAGTGAATCACTATGACAATAAATAGCTACTGATGAATAGCTACTGGCAGGGAGGTGGGTGTACCAAAATCTCTGGAGGACTAAGAATAGCTAGAAAAATGCCCCCAGTATCCCCAGGCAATTCCAGCATGCCACCTTCTTCTTCCCTTATTTAAGAATCACTGACCTTGAGAAACATATTTTCTAGTTTTACTCACTGAGTCTTAGACCTTCAGTAACAAAACCCACTTGAATAGAGCCATAGTTCTCTGTGCCTCCTTAGATGTCATGATTAAATGATTGTAGATCATTTCCCTCTCCAACTAAACCAAGTTTATTCCTGTTATAGCCCATCTCCTCTAGGTGCTTTCAAGGCATCACAAGTCTGTAAGGGAGCTTTTGCAGTTGTTGGCAATAGTTAGAGAAATCATTTAAAAAGTCATCATTTATAAAGAAACACACTAAAATGATAATCTATAATTACAAATGCTGCACTAAAAAATCATTAAGTAATAAACAATTATTTTGAATTGATAAGATTCTTGCTATCCTTGATCTCGCTCTTATTACTGTATTATCATATATAATGAGCAGCAGCCACTCTGAAAATCAGTTTAGTGTCTTACTTCTTTTCAATGTATACTTCTTAATCATATGTTTTCCTATGTTTCTCAGTATCAAAGCAAGTCTAACAAATCCAGTCATTAAAACCCAGATATAATATTTTGATACATTTGAGCAGTCTTGAGTACATTTACACCAAAGCAACACAGAAAAACACTCCATTATTGAGCATGTAATTGCAATTAAATAAAGCTTATTTCTTTTTAAAATAAAAATAATTAACTCAGTAGCTTTTATATTACAGCCTGAAAGCGATGTTTATTGTTTGGTCAATTTCAGTGTTCTAAAAAAGATAAATCTCATTAGAATCTTAGCTAAAGAAACACACAAAGGTGAAAGAACAAAAAGAGCTGGACAAATATGACATTTTCTGACTAATATTAAGATACATGTCTCTTGGCTCATCTATAAAGGAAATTGTTAGGGTGACAACTGCAGAGGCAGAATCTTTTCCCACTTGAACACCCTCCTGGTTTTCAAGGGGATAAGCCTGAGTTTCAGAGCCAGTTCTACAACTTACCAGCAGAGTATCCCAGAGAAATGTTTTAACAGTATCTCACAGTATCTCTTTCCTTATAGACACATTGAGGATGACTGAAATTCTTAGTGGACCATCATAAAGATTAGAGATCATTTATGAAAACACCTTGGCACACAACAGGTATTCAATCAATGATATCGTCTTTCCGCCCTTGTTAAAGGAATAGAATTCAGTTGACATTTTCTTTTATTTAAAGATTTGAATCTGAATCAAATCCATCATACATGTATTGAATGCCTGCTACATTTAAGAAACTAGGCATTAAACCAGAGAGAAAAGATATGTAAAATGCTGTCCATTTCCTGATTGTTTATCCTAGTCACAGGGGACAAAGTCAAGACACGTAACAAGATAACTGACAATCCAAAAGTATAAGTGAGTGCTTAATAGATGAGTTGCACATTGTCATCCACAGTAAATATATACCAAACAAACAAATGAATGAGCTAAGAGGAGAGAGAAGGACTTTGTCCTCAGTTGGCCCTGGGAGTTTTTTTAATGAGTTAGAATTTCAAATTGAAATCTTAAGTAAGAATTGGCTTGGATAGACAGATGTAAAGAAGAACATTCTTTTCAACAAGAGTGCAAAATTGTAAGTTCAATTCAAGAAATTGCAAGCAGATCAGTTTGGCTGAATACAACAAAACAACTGTTTTTATGGCCTATTCATAAAAAAGTGAAACACCTTTAACTACAGTCATATGCCCCAATAACAATGTTTTGGTTCACAGCAGACTACATATATGACAGTGGTCCCATAGGACTATAGTTCCATAGTTTTACTGTACCTTTTCTATGTTTAGATATGTTTAGAGACACAAATACTTGCCATTGTGTCATAATTGCCTACAGTATTCTGTACAGTAACCTGCTGTGCAGGTTTGTAGCCTGGATATAGCAATAGGCTATACCACATAGCCTGTGTGTGTAGTAAGCTATATCATCTAGGTTTGTGTAAGTACGCTCTATGGTATTCGCACAATGATGAAATAGCCTAACAACACATTTCTCAGAATGTATCCCTATAGTTAAGCAACACGTGACTGTAAATGGAAGGCACATTCTCTGGAAAGCATTGTAACTACATCTGGAAAGTCACACTTTGGAAGAAATAGATATACAATTGCTTTGACCTAATACGTTATCTTTCTTTTAGAATTTTCTTTTATTTAAGTAAAAATGAATAGAAGACTAGCCAAAAACCCAGTTTGAAATCAATAATTAAACCAGTCTATGATTATATAATAATATTACAACTCGCTTTTAGCATAAATTTACAATCACTCAAAACCCAAGTACATTTATTGCCTAATTTCATCACCTTCTATCAACAAATTTCCCCCATATATTTAGAGGAGTGCCCACATTGGTCCTTCATGTTTGCTCACAGGCCAAAAAGCCTATGACTTTCACCTTGGAGGTATGCCATGTTCTTTCGCTCCTACCAAATCTGCCCTTGGCCAAAGTCATCTTCTCTCAAAAAAGCGAAAGTTCTATTTTTGCCATTTCTGATATTGCTTTCATGAGATCACCAGTGTCTATGCCAAGAATGCTTCATTATTTTCTTTCAAAATTGCCACTCCTCAAGGTGCTACACACAGCTGGATTTTTTGTGTAGATGGGAGAATGTTCCTCCACCTGAATCCGAAGGATACATTATTTCTTGGAACCAAAACAATACTGCTTGTGCTCAGCATCTGACTTTCTCAAAGCTCGGAGTTTCTCAAAGTTTCTCAAAGCAGCCCTTTCAACATTTATTCCTTTCTTTAGCTCCTGCAAGCAACTCTCAAATGATTCTGTCAAACAAAATTGAATGCTTCCAATAAATAGACAGATGGACAAATGCAAGCAACACAAAATAAACCATGTTTGTTTCACAGAATCAAACAACAGTTCAAGCATAGTGCTTTCTTTATCCATGTACAGACAAAGAACATGAGATGACCCTTGTCCTCAAGAATTTCTACCTCTTCCTTTCAGTTACCCCTAAAAGGCTTAAAATAATATGGAGTTGGCTCTGGCTTGACCTTTGTTCACCTATATTACAAACAATTCGGTTTGCTTATTTTACAGTTAGAAAAGCATTTAGTGCATGCATAACTCAGAAACTCATGCAAGGGATTTAAATAAAACAGTTTTTCCAAATGTTAAGTCTATACCTCTAAAAGAAAAGAGGTACATTTTTAAATAATTGTGGGTTTTTCCCCAGCTTCTATCTTTAAAGTTTCCCACAAGATTAGGATCAAAGTTACTACCAATGTACATCAATATATTTAGTTAAATTAGAATTTTTCTCCTATGCTCTATCTGGGTTATTTCTTTGGCTTTCAAATGTTAAATTTCAGCAAGAGTCTAGGAGATAATTGTAGAGATGATACTAAATCAAGGTGCTAAGGACCTGAAGGAGTTAATGGAGTTTCTAATATTGCTAAAATCATGGCTCTGTTGTGGTAGCATTTATTTTTAAGATACTACTCATCCAAAAAAGTTACAGAAAGGCTTCTGAAAAGTATCTGCAGCAATTTTTAAAAAAGACAAAACAAACAAAAAACAAAAAAACCAAAGAAATAATCCAGAATTCACCACTCTGTCTTCCACAGAATCTACATTAAGAAAAATGTCTGGGTATTAAAACATCCTTTGAAATATTAAAAGGGTGATATGTATTATTTGGTTAAATTGCAAATATCAGGAAGAAGAACCACTAATAAGGAAGATGCTCACTGCTCATTCTTCTTGTGACAATAAACTCAAATGAATCATTGCATGATAGTGGAAGGTAGAGCTTCAGTTTGTCATAGAAATGATCTTAATTAGACTTGCTACACCAGTGTATGTCTCATCTGAATTGCCCATGTATTATTGATAAACTTTATTGGGTTATTTTACATATCATATATTCATCTTGGTCTGATCAAGGCTCAGTTGCGTATTGCAATTTGAATTTGCCAACTATGGTTGGCTGGTTGGTTCACTGGAGTTCATCAGCCCACAGTTCTAATTCAGGATGTCATCGAGGTATGAATATATTAGGTTATTCTGCAGCCCAGAGGTTGATCCTTTATTAGCTCTTCAGTATTTGATAATTATAATGAAGATCACAAAACTGCAAGATCTAATTAAGTTTGGAACTTTCCAAAATTGACTTTCTGTGCAAAATTTCATGCTGAATGAATGTGACAATCCAGAAAATTAAAGAAATAGCCTCTTGCATGACTATATTTCATTTCCCACTTCATACATAGAAGCAGAGAATCCTGGGGCTAAAAACAGGGTTGAACAACTTCTCAAATTAAGAACAATTTTGCACATGACCAAGATTTTAATGTCTATTCCAATCCAAGAAAGTTTGTACATAATAATAATGCTTATCATGAGTATAGGCGGTTTAATTTTCCAAGTGTTTTTACCTGTGTTATCTTGCTTTATCCCCTGAGCTAGGTGGATGAGATGTTGTGATGCTACCTCGTGGAGCTGTGTGAGTTCACACACTCAACTAATAAGTTGTATGTTCAACTAGCAGTAAGTTGACTTTTTGAACCACCGTGTCTTCCTCTGAAAAATGGGGATAATAATATTTCATAAGATTCCTGTGAGGGTTAGAAATGTTCTACTTAATCTGACCTTTCTATTTTATGGTTGTAGTGATCCCCTCATCTACTGGGCCTGATTGCCTTTGAGCTAGAATTTTGCCCTAGGCAGTGTTCTTGTTTCTAAGCAAATGCGCCAAATCTATTCTGGACTGTGGGAATGAGGTAATGTGGGCATCTTAGCAACAATATTTGCTCTTAGGATTAGGAGTTGCAGCAACCAATTTAGCTGCAATTTCCTTCATGAATACAAATGCAATTGACAGAGCTAACTCATAATCACCAGATTCCATATGAACTTTGTCCAGAAAATTGACAAATGGGTACAGTTTGCCCTTTATTTCATGGGAAGATAAACCATCTCAGATGGTGCACAATATTTCTGATGGGTACACTGTAAATATGTGTATTGTACTCTGTTATTCAGTAGGCATCATCTGAACTGGTTTCCAGGTTGTACTCTGACTGCTCTCTTATCTTTCTCCCTTTCTACTGATCATATTCCAGAGGAAGGTTGGCCTGACATAAGAAGGCTGAATTTTTGCCAATGCAGTGCATTTTGAGAACTGAGGAGGACCCTCATCTGTGCTTTACTTCCACCGCCAGTCTTTATTCACTAATGTGAACTGACTCAGCAGAGACTGATTTTTTTTTTTTTTGGTAACGTCACAAATGAAAATGTCCCTGAATGGGATAACTTGTTATCATCCAAGTTTATTTTTTTCTGGACAGTTTGCCAGATCCTCTGAATGTGGAAGAAAACTAAGGAAAATTCTGGTATAGTAAGATGCAGAGCAGGTAGATTTTCACTGGGCAGAGCGGCGGCACACAGGAGGGTCTTGAGTTCATTAAAGAACCTTAGTCAGGTGCTGGCTAGCACAGCTGCTGGTGGGTGGAGGATTCTGGTATTCAAAGCAAAGGTGGGACAGCACGAACATGCTGATGTCTATAGCTGTGATTTCCCAGGGCCACTCTTGCCGTTGAGCCTTTATTTTATTTTTTTGAGACAGGATTTTGCTGTTGCCCAGGCCGAAGCGCAGTGGTGTGATCGTCACTCACTGCAACCTCCACTTCCCAGGCTTGAACAATCCTCCCACCTCCGCCTCCCGAGCAGCTGGGACTACAGGCGCATGCCACCACTCCTGGCTAATTTTAGTATTGTTTTGTAGAGACGGGATTTCACCATGTTGCCTAGACTGGTCTTGAACGCCTGGATTCAAGCAATCCACCCACCTCGGTCTCCCAAAGTGCTGGGAATACAGGAGTAAGCCACCAAGCCAGGCCTTAGCCTTTTCTCAACACCCTCCCTACCTTGAGGGAACCCAGAGTCCTTTCCACTCACCTTCTCACTCCATGTACTGACTACACTCTGGCCTAGGTCACTGCCAATTCTTATTTTGGACTCTTGGCAAGAACATACATAGCCCAAAATGTGGGGAGTTATGGCCTGTTCTGAGTCCCCTACTTCCAAGTACCCCAAAGCATTTATTTTATTATTGTTATTCTGGGAGGATTGCGGAGAAGAGAAATTAAATGCTTCCCCTTAGCCTTCATATTTTCCTCTCTGCTCTATTTTCCTCTCTGCTTTGGGACTTCCCAACTTTCACATTGCAACAAATATCAGCAGAGCCCTCATTTAGATCTGAGCTACAGAATCACAAGCCATATACATTAAAGTATCCACTAGGACCAGAGATTAGTGCATACATTTCTAATTTTTGTAACTTTCATTTCATAAGAGTCTTTATTAAAAATCAAATATATATTAAGGATAGTTAGAACTGTTATCACCTAAACTTTTAATAGGTAATTAGCAGAAAATGGGAATAACATAAAATAGAATGTGGTTAGAAATAAATCAATTTTTAAAAAAGGAGAAAATAAACTTACAGTAATGGCAAAAGTGCTCACTTCCCAATTTTGACTCCCTGACAAAACTTTGTCTATCTTCCACCAAAACATAGAGCCTATGAAGGCAAAGCTTGGCTTTGTCACTGATGTCTCTCTACTGTCTAAGTAGTTTATATACACAATAAGTACTTAGTCAACATTTGTTGAATGAATGGCTAAGTGAACATCAGGTTAAAGGAAGTAATGTACAGTTGCAGAATAAAGGTTCCATTGACATAGTTCTGAATACTCGAAGAAGATTTCTTTTTGTGACCAAGACAGTTAGAATACTAGGCTTTAATTTTATTATCTTTAATTACTACCAACTAAATCATCGAATTTTAAGCTCAGTAACATTGTTTTCCTTTTTATCGAACCACAATTGAATAAATAAGAAAGGAACTGGCAGGCAAAAACAGGAGAAACAGTAGTGAATTATGAGGTAAGTGGGAAGTACTACATTAATGCTATAAAAGTCTGACCAAACATTTTGTTTAGAGAATACACACATACAAAAAGAATAGAAGGACATAGGAAGAAAAGTACAGTAAATTCTTTTAAACCTATATTTTAAACCATTGCTTCTCTCATGCTTTGGGTCCACTTTTGTTCAACAGGCATCCAAGAAAGGCTTATTGACTGCTTAATTTGATTTCCATTCTCATCCAAAATCAACAATTTTAATTTCTATGATGCCTTAATTTAAAATATATTAAAATATAGTCACCATGTCATGCAATAGATCACCAAAACCTATATCCTCTGTCTAACTCCAACTATACACTTTGACACCAACATCTCCCCTGTCTCCCACTTTCTCCCACCCCAGCACCCTCTGGTAACCACCATTCTACTCTATACATTTATGAATCTGACTTTTGTAGATTCTACATATAAGTGAGATAATGCAGTGTTTGTCTTTCTGTGCCTAACTTATTTTACTTAGCATATTGTTCTTTAGGTTTATCTATGTTGTTGCAAATGACAGAATTTCCTTCTTTTTAAAAGTCTGAATAGTATTCCGTGGTGGGCATTTATACCACATTTTCTCAATCCATTCATCCGTTATTGATGGATGCTTAGGTTGCTTCCATATCTAGGATATGGTGACTATAGTTGACCCATTTTTTAAAGTAGGCAAGTAATCTAGATATTTCTCCAAAGAAGATATAAAATGACCAGCCAGCACATGAAAAGATGTTCAATATCATTAGCCTTCATAAAAATGTAAATCAAAAACACAATGAGATATCACTTCACACATACTGGGATGGCTAGAATAAAAAAGACAGAAAACAAGCATTGGTGAAGATGTAGAAAAACTGGAATTCTCACACTCCACTGGTGGGAATATAAAATAGTGCAGGTACTTTGGAAGACAGTTTGGCAATTTCTCCAACAGTTAAACATAAAGTTTACCATATGATCCAGCAATTTTATTCCTAGGTATACACCCAAGAGAAATGAAAACCTGTCTACTCTTCAAACAGAAACTTTTACATCAATCTCCATTGCAACATTATTCTTAATGGTCAAAAGGTGGAAACAACTCAAATGCCCATTAACTGATGAATGGATAAATAAAATGTGGTATATTCAAACAATTAAATATTTTTCAGCAGTAAAAAGAAATATACTGATATATGCTACAGCATGAATGAATCTTGCAAACACACTAAGTAAAAGAAGACAATCATAAGCACAACATATTGTGTGATTTCATTTACATCAAATGCTAAGAATAGACAAATCTATAGGGACTAAGTAGATTAGTGGTTTCCTAGAGCTGGGGAAATGGGGTGATTGGGAGGTGAAAAAGAGCAAACAATTGATATATGCAACAGTGTAGATGAATTTAACAGACATAATGTTGAGTGAAAGAAGCCAGACACCAAATAGTACATACTGTATGATTCCATTTGTACTAAGTTCAAGAACAGGTGAAACCATTCAGTGGCAATAAAGTTTAGTATTTGTGACCTTTGGGGATATTGCCTGGGAGTAGGTATAAGGCAGCCTTTTGAGCTATTAGAAATTTTCTATTATCTTCATCTCAAAGGTGGGTGCCTGAGTGACTGTGAGTATGTGTGAGTGTATATATGTAAAAAATTCATTCAGTGGTACACTGAATACTTGTTCAATATACTATGTGAATCAAACCACAATAAAGAAGTTTTAATAGATTAAAAATGTATATTTAAAAATTGTTAAGAGTAGACTTTAAATGTTCTCACTACAAAAAAAAAGTATGTGAGGATATGTTATTAGCTTGATGTAATCATTCCACAATGTATACATATATCAAAACCTTACACTGTACCCAGAAATGTATAGAATTCTTATCAATTAAAAATAAAAGAAAAAATATGAATTAAAATAAACATTTATTTTTTCCCTATGCCCATGTAATTGAGACTCACTTCCACTCATTAGAAATTAGAACTGATAGGCAAATTACCAAGTCTTCAAAAGTCTTCCCACTTTTCACTTCTCATACTCTTTCACTGCCCTAGTCATTCATTCCTCCATTCAATTATTTATCAATGGAATAACTGTCGAGTGCCCATCATATGCCAGATACTGTGCTAAACACTGTTGATGCAAATATGAATACCTTCAGGGTGTCACATATGAGAACATAAAAGAGTATACTAGGAATCATGTTGCCGAGAAACAGGGGAGTGCATGGAATTTTGGGGTCATAGAAATCAGAGTTTAAACACTTTTCTACCATTTATTACCTGGGTAACCTTGAGTTTGTTAAGTTTTTGTTTTGTTTTTGATAAGATAACAGATTTTATAATCTAGCACAATGTTTGCTTGGCCTTAGACTGTGCCCCACAAATGATGATGAATGTGGGTGTTGTGATGATGCTCCAATAGAGGCATGCATGGGTGCAGGGGAAGCTTAGGGGAGAGAGGCCTCATTCTGACTTAGGGAGGCTTTACTAAGAAGATACTTGAACTGGTGTTTTACAGGATATGTTCTTAGGCATTTAAAGTAGAGAATATTCATGTCTAAGGCCTTGGTAGTGTGAAGGAATGTGGAGTGATTTAGAAGAGGCCAGGAATTGAATAGGGCAAGGCCAAGAATGCTTGGTGGGGTGGGGAAGATAGAAGAGCTGGAAGAATGAAAACAGTCAGATTATGAAGGGCCCATTAGGCCCATTAGGGCCAAGATGTATGTGTTGCCTAGGAGATGGCAAAGTAGCATTGAGAGGTTTTGGAACAAGTTAACATGGTTAAATTTTGATTTAAGAAAACGCCCTCCCTGCACTGTAGGAGATTGGTTGAAACAATGTAAGGCAGGAGACGCAATTAAGTATAATCATCTTGAAAAACTTTTGATTGCACCACATCAGAATAAAACTCTTGACTCAACATAGCCCAAAACATGTTTGCTTGTTATGAATTATGAACATGTATTGTACTAATATACTATATATACCGTAAAACCATAAAAAAATTAGAAAAGGATGCCATGAATTTGAAAAAAAACAATATTTTTCTGTTATGCTACTTTTTACTATAATTAACTAGAATTTCAAGGCATAATACACACTTTGGGAAGATATGGGTATAAATCTTTATTTCGAAGGGTCTTTATGATTTCAAAACTTTCTGAAGCTTTGTCAGATATTATTAGATTTTCATTGTTTGTACTTCATAATGTGGCTAACAACAAACTTGCTCTATACATAGGATGATTTGTGCTTCCATTTGCTAAGGTTTGCTTGCGCTTGCATTTTCAGGATTATCCTTAGTTTACGTTTTTTGTCTTGGTTTTTTTTTTTTTATTTTGTTTTGTTTTGTTTTTTGCAGTTATCCTTTTAAGACCTGAGTCACCCAGTGAGAGCTGATTTTGTTAAAATGAAATAATTTAATGTGGAAATCTACTCACTAAGTACTGTGATGCTTAGGAAAAATTGAATGTAAATAAAGATGTGGTATAATAGCAGTCCTCCATATTGTAAAACACTCACTCTTTCTGAAAGATTGCTTTGACAACCTGACATGATATTTGAACATCTGAAGTGCAGACTAAGAAAAGGTACAAGATAAATTTGTATATTACATAAAAGTATAGCTAAATTGTTTTCTAACTTTAAGGTAAAAATAACTGTAAATCGACAATGTAGTGTTTCTTCCCATACTCCAGGGATTCATCATAGAAACTCCTGGAGTTCACACACCTAGTTTTGAGGTCATTGCCCTAGAGGATACTAGAACCAAGCAGTAGAATGGGAGCAGTGAAGAAAAATGTAAAAGGTAGAATCAAGTGGATGTCATGCCAAAAGACATATTCTTTTAATGATTCCTGTTGAATCAATTAAGTTTTCTTCGCTAAAAATTTATCCTATTATAACTTTCATTTTTATCCACATATTAAATCTGAAGTACTGCAGAGTATAGCTGTCATTTCAGGTTCTTTTAATATTCTTATTTGTTTTTACTTATATTACCAAAATGTTATACCATGACATGCATTATGATACATAAACAATGAAAATCCAATTATATCTGACCAAAAGTCAGAAACTAACTTTTGTAGCACTATTTTAAATTAAAATATAAAGAATCTAATTAAACACAGGAAAGATATTTTTAAAACTTTTGTGTTTGCTTTCCAAATATCTAGAAAAGTCTAAATTATCTGTTAAAACATCTTGGAAATGTATGCAAGATATCATGAGAGAATCTAAATCTGTTCTGACTGGTACCCATTCTACTGAAACTATTTCCAAAAATTGAGGAGGAGTGACACCTCCCTGACTCATTTTACAAAGCCAGCATCACTTAATACCAAAACCCGGTGAAGACACAACACAAAAAAGAAAACTACAGGCCCATGTCGCTGCTAAAGATAGACACAAAAATACTCAAGAAAATACTAGCAAACCAAATCCAGCAGTACAGTGAAAAGTTAACTCACTGCAGTCAAGTAGGCTTCATTCTGGGATGCAAGGTTGGTTCAGCATATACAAATCAATAAATGTGATTCACCACATAAACAATTAAAATGAAAATGATATGATTATCTCAATACACATGAAAAAAGACTTCAATAAGATACAACATCCCTTCATGATAAGAACCCTTAACAAACTAGGCATTGAAGGAACATACCTCAAAATAATAAGACCCATCTATCACAACCCCACAGCCAACATCATAATGAATGGACAAAAGCAGGAGTCATTCTCCTTAAGAGCTGGAACAAGACAAGGGTGCCCACTCTCACAGCTCCGATTTAACATAGGGAAGTCCTTGCCAGAACAATCAGGCAAGAGAAAGAAATAAAAGGCATTCAAATAGGAAATGAGGAAGTCAAACTATCTCTTTTCACTGACAATACATTTCTACACTTAGAAAACACTAAAGACTGCCAAAAGGCTCCTGGAACTGATAAATGACTAGTAAATTTTTGGGATACTAAGTCAATGTACAAAATCAGTAGCATTTCTATACACCAATAATGTTCAAGCTGATAGCCAAATCAAAAATGCAATCCCACTTACAGTAGTCCCCCCAATATAAAATATCTAGGAATATA
This sequence comes from Pongo pygmaeus, assembly GCF_028885625.2. Taxonomy (NCBI): domain Eukaryota; kingdom Metazoa; phylum Chordata; class Mammalia; order Primates; family Hominidae; genus Pongo; species Pongo pygmaeus. The sequence continues at coordinate 24,528,539 of NC_072388.2, read as the reverse complement.
TCTAACCAAGGATGTAACAGTTCTTTTCAAGGAGAACTACAAAACATTGCTGAAATAAATAATCTATGACAAAAACAAATGCAAAAACATTCCATGCTCATGGATTGGAGGAATCAATATTAGTAAAATGGCCACATTGCCCAAGGCAATATACAGATTCAATACTATTCCTGTCAAATAACTACCAATATCATTTTTCACAGAATTAGAAAAACCTATTCTAAAATCTATATGGAACCAAAAAAGAGCCTGGATCACCAAAGCAATCCTAAGCAAAAAGAACAAAACTGGAGGCATCACATTACTTGACTTTAAACTATAATATAAGGCTACTGTAACCAAAACAGCATGATACCAGTATAAAAACAGACATATGGACCAACAGAACAGAATAGAGGACCCAGAAATAAAGCCACACATGTACAGCCATCTGATCTTCAACAAAGTCAACAAACATAAGCAATGGGGAAAAGATTCCCTAGTCAATAAATGGTACTGGGAATGCTGGTTAGCTATAAACAGAAGAAGGAAACTAGACTGGCTGTGGTGGCTTGTGCCTATAATCCCAGAACTTTTGGAGGGTGAGGCAGGCAGATCACTTGAGGTCAGGAGTTTGAGACCAGCCTGGCAAACATAGTGAAACACTGTCTGTATTAAAAATACAAGAATTAGCTAGGTGTGGTAGTGTGCACCTGTAGTCCCAGCTACTTGGGAGACTGAGACAGGAGAATCACTGGAACCTTGGAGGTGGAGTTTGCAGTGAGCTTAGATTGTGCCACTGCACTCCAGCCTGGGCAACAGAGTGAGACTCTGTCTCAAAAAAAAAAAAAAAAGAAGAAGAATGAAACTAGACCCCTACCATTCACCATATACAAAAATTAACTCAAGATGGATTAAAGATTTAAATATAAGATCTTAAACTATAAGAATCCTAGAGAAAAATCTTGGAAACACCATTCTAGACATGGGCCTTGGGAAAAAAATTATGAGTAAGTTCTGAAAAGCAATTGCAACAAAAACAAAAATTGACAAATGGGACCTAATGAAACTGAAGAGCTTCTGCACAGTAAAAATAAACCATCAACAGACAACCTACAGAATGGGAGAAAATATCCACAAACTCTGCGTCTTACAAAAATCCAAATTCCAGAATCTATAAGGAACTTAATCAATTCAACAAGCAAAAAACAAATAACCCCATTAAGAAATGGGCAAAAGACATGAACAGACACTTCTCAAAAGAAGATGTACAAATGACCAACAAACATAAAAAAATGCTCAACATCATTAATTATCAGAGAAATGCAGATCAACACTACAATGGGATACCATCTCACACCAGTAAGAATGGTTGTTAAAAAGTAAAGAACAACAGATACTTGTGAGGATGCAGAGGAAAGGGAATGCTTACGCACTGTTGTTGTGAATGTAAACTATTTCAGCCACTGTGGAAAGCAGCATGGAGATTTCTCAAAGAACTTAAAACAGAACTACCATTTGACCCAGAAATTCTGCATTTCACATCTCTATCTTTAAATACATAAATTAGTACTGTCTATCTAAGTCTCTCTGTCTCTTTCCTTTACCCTCCTTTCACCCCATAATTATCCTGAACATGTAATATATTATTCCAATGTTTTTACACCTTGCTCATTAACCTTGTATAACAAATACTATTATTTAAAAAATGTGTGTGTGTGTACAGCATTATGTTATATATTTTAATTGGCAATTTGCATTTTCCAACTCAATATCATGATGGAAAGATTTAATTTATTTACCGTTCTATGTAGTATTCCATTGTATGAATAAGCTACACTGCATTGCCTAATTGAGGGCATCTTGGGTATTTACTCTTTTTCGCTATTACAAACATTGCTACAGTAAACATCCTCTCTCTGTCTCCTTTGGCATACATTAGAGAGACTTTTAAAGTAGATATCTAAGATGTGAAATTGCTGGGTCTTAGGGTGTGTGTATCATCAGCATTATAAGATAATTTCAAATTGTTCACCAAAATGGTCATATCAATTTACATTCTCATCCGAATTTTCATATTCCAATGCCCTTATTTTCATAGTATTAATAGCCTATTTATTTCTGTGAAACTAATGGATATGGAGTGATGTTTCATTGTTTAATTTTTATTTCCTTGATTATTGTGAGGTTGAGCATTTTTAATGCTTTATTTACAAGTCAGGTTTTTTTTTCTATTTCTTTATACTTTTGCCATGTTTTTTCTATTGGGTTACTTGTCTTTTAAAAATATAGAAGCATTTTTATATTCTGGATTACAATCTTCTTTTACGTATAAGTTTTAAAAATATTTTCTACTTTGTGGCTGGTCTTTTTACTTTATTTGTCTTAAAAATGTTTCTAAATAAAAGTAATATTTATCAAGTTTTCCCTCTAGAAGCCTTGGTTTTTATACTTTCTTTTTGAGAAACCTCTACTTTCTCCCTAAATTATTGCATAAGAATTTCTTTTCTTTTCTTTTTTTTTTTTTGAGACAGTGTTTCGCTCTTGTTGACCAGGCTGGAGTGCAGTGGCACAATCTCTTTGGCTCACTGCAACCTCCACATTCTGGTTTCAAGTGATTCTCCTGCCTCAGCCTCCTGAGTAGCTGGGATTACAGGCGCCTGCCACCACACCCGGCTAATTTTTGTGTTTTTAGTAGAGATGAGGTTTCACCACGTTGGCTAGGCTGGTCTCGAACTCCTGACCTCATGATCCACCCGCCTCAGCCTCCCAAAGTGCTAGGATTACAGGCATGAGCCACCGCGCCCGGCTCTTGCACAGGAGTCTTTAAATCGCATGGTATATTTAAAATAATCACTACTTTCTTCATAATGATGTGTTCTTACTTAACACCAAGGATTTGAAATTTAAAAAACAAATGACTGGAAAGAAGCCAGTATGAAAAGGCTACATACATACTGTATGATTTCAACCATATGCCATTCTTTACAAAACTATAATAGAGACACTAAAGACATCAGTGATTGCCAGCAGTTTGGCGGGAGGGAGGGACCAACAGGCAGAACACAGAGGATATTTAGGGCAGTGACATTCTTCTGCATGATACTGCAACAGTGGATACATGTCATTATACATTTGTTAAAACCTATAGAATGTACACCACAGAATGAATCCTAATGTAAACTATGGATTTTAGTTAATAATAATGTATCAATATTAGCTCATCAATAATAACAGATGTACTACACCAGTGCAAGGTGTGAATAAGGGAAAATGGGGAGGAGTGGATCAGGGGGCATATAGGAACCCTGTACTTTGTGCTAGTTTTTCTATAAACCTAAAATTACTCTAAAAGTTAAAGACTGTTAATTTTTAAAAAATGCATTATCTAGCAATGAATTTTTTCACATGTGAAAGTGATTGGATTCTTAAGAAAATATTAGAGAAGGACTGCTTTTGTGATTCAGAAATAAATTATCTGATAGCTAGGGTGCCCAGACTAGTATCGGTTTATGGTTCTTGTTGTAGAGTAATTATAAATAGCATTCTTCATCACTCTCAAAAGGTGTCCCATTTAGACGATAAATTAGATGATGGTTCTGCTTGTAATCCTATAAGCTTGACTTTCAACTATGAGATACACAGGTTTCTTTTTGACTAAAATAGGTTGGAGGGTGGTTTATAGATGTTTTCCCACATTTCTTCATTTTTAGTATAAGAACCAGCTTGGTTTTCAGCAGGATGATTATCTCTGGCTCTGGGCTTAGAAATGACAGTTGTAATTAATAATTTGGGAAAAAAGTCATAGTTTATGCTAGGAGAGAAATGTGGTGTCAGTAAGAAGTGTATGTTAGAAGCAATAAGTCTTATTCACTGGGAAAAGGAGTTGGAATATTTCTTTATATGAAACATGAAGATAAGTTTGCCATTCTGGGTTCTTCTGCTTTGCTGTTTGCCTTGTTCTGCTTGCTTCTATGTAGGAGGAAGTAAACTTGGGCTCTGGTATCAACTCTGCTACGTGGTCTGAGAAAAGACACTTGATCTTTTGGAGTCTCTGTTTCTTCATCTGGAGAAAAAGACGCTTGTGTCAGAGGATATGCTCTTTTAGTACTGAAATTGCATGACGAATGTGTTCTGCATTTTTTACATATGATATTAGAAGTAGTGGGAGATAAGGCTGGAAAAATAAATGATGTTAAGAAGGTGGAGGTTCTGAGAAGTTCAGACATGGGACTTGCATATGTAACTGTGAAAAAGTATCTGGAATCAAACAAAAATTTGCACTGAGAGCAATTAGAACATCAGAAAAAGATATTATAAACAACTGTTTGAAGGCATTTGGGGGAGGCAACCGGTACTTGAAAAGCCGTAATCACACCAAGAAGGTGTGTTAGTTCATTTGAGTTGCTATAAAGGAATATCTGAGACTGGGTAAATGTATAAAGAAAATAAGTTATGGCTTATGTTTCTGCAGGTTATACAGGAAGCATGACACTGACATCTGCTCCTGGTGAGGCTTCAAGAAGCTTTCAATCATGGCAGAAGGCAAGAAGGGAGCAAGTGCATCACATGGCAAGAGAGGGAGCAAGAGAGGAGGTGCTAGGCTCCTTTTAAACAACCTACTCTTTTGTGAACTAATAGAGCAATAACTCACTTTGTCACCAAGCGGATGGCGCTAAGCCGTTGATGGGGGAACCACTACCATGAGCCAACAGCTCACACTAGACCTCACATCCAATACTTAGGATCACAATTTCAACATGAGATTTTGAGGGGACAAATATCCAAACCATATCCGATGGTAACAAACATTATATGCTTTGCTTATGCCTTCTGAAATTTAGGTGACTCTTGGTGCTAGGTGTGCAGTTGACAACTGGGGGAGAGCTCCTTCTAAAAGACAAAGGACCCTGTAGAGCTTTGGCAACAATCTGGTGCTGAAAAAACAAAACATGGATTTCAGGGCTGTCAAAGCAACCAGGATTTGAGAGTCTAATTACTAGAGTGAAGAGAAGCACTAGAAAGTAAGTTTGACCCTCTGTGTTTTTCCACATGATAAATTCTTAAACTGCTCAGGGTTAGAGCTTAAACGAAAACATACTGGGAAACAAGGTGGGATTTTTGGCAGTGTCTCATGATCTGATGAAGAGAAAAAATAAAGTTCAGGATATGTCAAAGAGAAGGAACCTAGTAAATATCCCAGGCTTTTAGTCAGGGTCCCTAGAGAAATAGTTCTCTGTGGACATTTGTCTACATCTTTGGATGTGTGTGCTCTCCAAACCTCTTGTTGAAATGTGCTCCCCAATGTTGGAAGTCGGGCCTAGTGTGAAGTGTAGGATCATGGTGTCTTAGTGCCATTCCCTTGGTGTTGGTGTGCGGCAGGTGAAACAGAAGCATACGGAAGTTTACCAAGCCTGAAATCCAGCCTCAGGTAATCTCAGTCTTGGATTAGACTGAGACATTCTCTTTTTGTTCTAGCTGAATGGGAAAGATGACAAAAAATATTGTCTGGAGACTATCCAAATTTTCAAACACAATGATATAAAAGATGCATATACACATACACACACACACAAAAAAAAAAGAATCTGAAAATTTTTAACAATAGGCAATATAAAGTAGTGTTAAGGCATGAACCATGACTGAGTGCAGTGGCTCATGCCTGTAATCCCAGCACTTTGGGAGGCTGAGGTGGGTGGAACATGAGGTCAGGAGTTTGAGACCAGCCAGGCCAACATGGTGAAACCTCATCTCTACTAAAAATACAAAAATTAGCCAGGTGTGGTGGTGTGCACCTGTAATCCCAGCTACTCAGGAGGCTGAGGCAGGAAAATTGCTTGAACCTGGGAGGCAGAGGTTGCACTGAGCTAAGATTGTGCCATCGTTCTCCAGCCTGGGCAACAGAGCGAGACTCCGTCTCAAAAAAAAAAAAAAGAAGACATGAACCATTATTATCCAGAGTCCTTCAGTTTAACCAATAAAGGGAGGGTATACATAGGACCAAGAAAAAGGTGGGGAGAATTGCAAGAATAATTTACCTATAGTTCCTAAAAACAGTTAAATCAGTTGGACTCTCTGTGTTGTAAATAATGGAAATCCTATTCTAACAGACTAAAACAATGGAGAATTCATTGGTTCATTAACTGAAAATTCTAGGGATGGGCTGGGCTTTTGGATGGATTTGTTCTGGGGTTCAACTCTGTCATCAAAAACTCAATTCTGCTTTGTATAGTGTCATCTGTAAGTCTTCCCTGATGGTAGCAAAGTGGCTACAAGAATTCTAGAATTCACATGTGCACAACTGTCTTCACAACAAAGGAGAGGGCTGTTGTAGCTCTCTAATAATTGCAAGAAATATTCCACGTTTGGAATCTCCAGAAAACATTTTTCCAAAATTAATTGGTATAAATTGAGTTAAATGGAACAAACCCTTTGATCAGTAACTGAAAAATGAAATGGAAATGCTCTGATTGGTTAAAAAGAATAACAGCCCACTCCTGGTGCAGAACACTACATATTTCAAAAACAAAGAAAGAGGTGTTAGAGAAGCATAATCAATAGCTACTACAGAAGTTCTGAATAAAACATATGCAAAATATGATGAAAGAGAAAACATACAGCTATAAAGGAAAGAAATGGCAAGACTGCAGGTCGAGTGACTATCCTAGAAGAACCAGTGTGATATGATTTGGCTGTGTCCCCACCCAAATCTCATCTTGAATTGTAGACCCCATAATTCCCACATGTTGTGGGAGGCACCCGGTGGGAGGTAATTGAATCATGAGGGCAGGTCTTTCCCATTCTGTTCTCATGATAATAAATAAGTCTTATCAGATCTGATATTTTTTTAAAGGGAAGTTCCTCTACGCAGCTCTCTTGCCTGTGGCCACATAAGATGTGACTTTGCTCTTCCTTTGCCTTCTGCCATGATTGTGTGGATTCCCCAGCCATGTGGAACTGTGAATCCATTAAACCTCTTTTCTTTATAAATTACCCAGTCTCAGGTATGTCCTTATTAGCAGCATGAGAACAGACTCATACAATGTGCTACAGGAACAGAAAAAAAAAATTCCAAAGAAAATGCTGGGAACTATCAAATTTAAGATGAATATTGAATACCTGGGAGAAAAGGTTAAAAAGATAAGCAATTTAGAAGACTGTACAAATTAACCATGGATATCTGTAAGTCAGTTTAAAAACACTGGAGTAAAAATAGCACAATTACTGGGTTAATTTAAAAATTAGAAACAGGGCAGTACGGAAACAAGGAGGGTAGCAATTAAATCAGTAACAGGGAGGAAGTTCCTATGAAAATAACAAATAGAGCAAAAAAAAAAAAAAAATGTAAAGAGGCTATGATATGTATGGAGGCCAAAAATTGGAGCTTAAACCCATCAATACATGGTATTCCCTAAAGTGTAGACTAACATAATTAAAATAGAATGCATCCAAAGGTGTAATAGAAAACTCCCATGAAGTGAAAGAAAATCCAATCCTGTGAATCAAAAAGTCTTCCTCTATACCAAGAAAAGCTATTGACAGAGAGCACAAAAACATTCTTGGGAGATTATCGAATTTTAAGAATAGCCCCCTCCCCGCAGCCCTCATCACCAAAAAACAAACAAACAAACAAAAACTTTGATTTTAAATTTAGAAAATTTTTTTAAAGGATAAAAAAGCAATCTGAATTGTAGATTCAATATTTAATGTTATTCCATTACAAACTTCAAGTTTTTGTGAACGTGTATGTGTTCATGTACATGCAGATATGTGCATATTCCTGTATATGTGAAACTTTACAAGATAACTTAAAAATTTACATCGGTGTCCTGGAGAGGTGGCTCACGCCTGTAATCACAACACTTTGGGAGGCCTAGGCGAGAGGATGGCTTGAGGTCAGGAGTTGGAGACCAGCCTGGGCAACATAGCAAGACTCTGTCTCTATAAAAACTAAAATAAATAAATAAATAATAAATAAATAAATTACCTGGGTGTGGTAATGTGTACCTATAGTCTCAGCTACGCTGGAGGCTGAGGTGAGAGGATCACTTGAGCCCAGGAGTTTGAGGTTGCAGTAGGCCATGATTGTGTCACTGCTATCCAGCCTGTCTTAAAAAAAAAAAAATTACACTGAAGAGCAAAGGATGAATAATTATTTGCCTTACCAGAGCTAGAGTAATTATGACTATGTGATATTGACCATGTGATATTGGCATGTGATAATCCCTGAACATATCAACCTATTATAACTAAACTCCACTTATGACAGGGTGGATTGCACATGCAGTCATGAAGAATGAACTTTTCAATGCATAGTATTTAAATAATTGGTTAGACACACAAAAAAGAAATTGGACTCCAGCCTTTTACTTAGGCAAAAACAAATCTCAAGTGGGTTAAAAACATAAATATAAAGTGACAAAATTATAAAATTTGAAAAGAAAACAAGAATAATTTTAATATTTTAGGTGAAGAAAAAGTTCTTACGACACAAAAAGGGCAGAATCAAAACGGAGACCATAGACATATTTGGCTCAAATAAAACCAGGGACTTCTGTTTATCAAAAGACATCTTAAAGAAAGTGTTGGCAAAGGTTTGAAGCAATCAGAACTCTTAGACATTGCTGGTGGGAATATAAATCAGTATAGTCATATTGGAAAACAGCTTGCATTACCTCATAAATGCAAAGCTACCCCACTTCTTTAATACACTCTAGAGAAAATGATGCGCATGAGTGTCGGGACTCATATAATCATGTTTGTAGCAGTACATTTTGCAAAAGCAAAACAAACAGACAAACACATTGGAAATAACCCAAATATCATTCACGAATAGAATGGATGGATGGATGCCTGGTGATGTAGACAATCTACTGAATCCTAGAAACGTGTGTAAAGGAATAAACTACATCTACTGCAAGAACTGGATAAATCTTAGAAAAATAATATAGGGGGGAAGCTAGTCATAGCAGGATATGTAGGATATTATAATATTTATATAAAGATGGTTTCTCAATAATTATTAAACTAGAAAAAATAGTGGCGGAATCAATGAACAAATATGAGTTGGAGATTTGAAAAATCAAAACCAAACCATAAACTAGATAAAACCATCTAAAGTAATCAAGAAACAAAGTAGAAAGAACACAAGTGTGTATACAATTAAAATGTGTTAGTTTTTTATTGCTGCTGTAACAAATTACCACAAAGTGGTTTAAAACAACACAAATGTATTATCTCACAATTCTGCAGGTCGGATGTACAGGGGGTTCAGGTTGTCAGCTGGTTGGTCTGCTCCAGGTCTTGTGAGGATGAAATCAATGTGCCTGCCAATCTGCTCTCATCTGGAAGCTCTGAGGAATCTGCTTGCAAGCTCCGTTGGGAGAATTGAGCTCCTTTTGGTTGTAGGGCTAAGGTCATTGTTTCCCTGCTGGCTGTCAGTCCAGCTTCTTCGGCTCTTTGAGGTTTCCTGCATTCTTTGTCAACCTTCCACCTCCCTCTTCAAACCAGCAGCAATGTGTCACATCATTTGCCTTCTTTCTGTCTCTCTCACTTTCACTTCTACCACATTCCTCCTGCTACATCCTTATGATTCCAGCTGGAGAAAGTAATCTGCTTTTAAGGGCTCATGTATTATGATGGGGTCTACCAAGATGATCCAGGAAAATCTCTCCTTCTCAAGGTCTATGGCCTTAATCACATCTGCCTTAATCACAAAGTCCCTTTGTCATGCAACATAACATATTCACACATTCTGTAGATTAGGGCCTGGGTATTTTGGGAGTGTGTGGTGGGCAGTGAGGAAGGTATTATTTTACCTACCATAAAAGAATTAGAAAAGAGAAATATCCACCAATGCAGAAAAATAGAAAATAAATTATAAAGTACAACTTTATGCAAATAAATGTGAAAACCGACTGAAGTGGATGATTTTCTAAAAAATATAATTTGCTAAATATTAGACGCAAAGAGCCAGAAAAAAATCTATTCATGGAAAGGAATTAAGAATATCAAATATCCCAGTTCAAATATTTTCCCAATTATTTTTTTTAAATCTTGATGCACTAGATCCTTTCAATATTATCTACATGATCCCAGAAATGTAAGAAAGGGTGTGTCCGCTATTGTTTATTGGTATCCAGCTCCTTATCTGACCACCTGCATTCTCTATATATTGAGGGTCTGGAAGCAGGGCTTTTGTTAGCTGGGTCCTGGTGATTTTTGCCTATTGGAGGCGCTAGGGCAAGATTAGGAAGGAAAAGCAGTGGAGAAGCCACGTTCTGCCTCTGGCAGTGGTGGCTGGTCCAACTCTGGTGTGAGAGGGCTCGTGAGTGGCAGGGATGTGGGCTGCAGAGGCTCTGACGGCCACAAGTGCACAGAGGTCTCCCCTTCATGGGTTGCATCTGCTTCCCGTCAGTCTTAACCTCATGATGAAACTAACTTCTCTCTTTTGTCCTGCTATCCCTTCCAAATATTTTAAAACCCAATTTTCTATTTTAAGTCTTTCTTTGCTTGTAATACCCTGAGTGGTTTTTGTTCTTCTTACTGGAATCTGACAGATACAGGAGGTAATCTTTTGAGTTATTTTTATAAAGCCCACTAAAATTGATCATATAATCCAACAAAGGCAGTGTAAAAATAAAACTGAAAGCCGGTTTTATTAATGAATGTCAATGCCGAACGTATAAGTGAAATGTAATATAAAATATTAAAATAAAAACAGAATTTAATGGATAATTTTCAAAGTAATAAATCATGGGTAACTAGGGCTCATCCCAAAATCATTTATCATATGAATATGTCAAAGGACTACAAGAGAATGAAATAGCAGGTGTAAATTTTTGAAAGGGGAGACAAGTTTTTTATGATAATGTGCTTTTATAGCACCAAAGAATCAGCTGAAGAGCTATTGAAAACAATATGAATATTTAATAAGGTGACTGGTTTCAAAATTAATTTATAAAATAATTAGCTTTTAGTTTAAAAACAATAACTAGTATGAAAGAAAACATCTCAGTAACAAAAGCAAAGAGAAAAGTAAAGTTGGAAATAAACTTTTGAAAATGTCCAGAATTTACATGAAGGAAACTTGAGAACACTGGCAATGGGCATAAAAAATAACTGAAGATATGAAAAGATATATCTTGCTTTGTTGGTTAGAAGGTTCAACATTGCATAGATAGGAATTCTTTGTAACTTAATCTACAAAAAACATACTTTCCCATCAAAATACAAGCATGTTTTTATTTTATTTTCTGTTTTTAGAATCTGACAAAATAATTCTAGAATATAAATTCGAAAAGTACTAAGAGAAAAAAGAAAAGTAATGTGGGTGGACTAGCTGTATCCAAATATAAAATGTACCATAAAGGTTATAGTAATTAAAACAGTATGGCAATGATGCAAGAATAGACTTGCTGACAATGAAACAGAGCAGAAATCTCAAAATAGACTCAAGTGTCCATGAGAATTTAATATATGATACAGTTGACATTTCAAATCTTTGAAAATATGCACTTCTTAATATATAGTAATATGATAATTAGCTACTCATATGATGTAAGCTTAAATATGCCAGACACTACTCTCTCATATCAAAACAAACTCCAAATTTGTAAAAAAAAAAAAAAAGACAAATAAATATTATAAATATTAGAAGTGCGCGTAGGTGAACTAGTTGGTATTCTTTGAATGAATAAAGCTTTTCTAAGAATAAACATAAAACCCAGAAATGTTAAAAGAAAATAACTGATATAATAACATATTTTAAATTTTCTGTTAGGTAAGATAGGTGGATGGATGAATGGATGGAAAGACAGACAGATCGTTAAATAAATAAAGTCAAAATATAAATATTACACTGAACAAGAAATACTTGTAAAGCCCAAGTCAAGCAAAAGGATTGAGACCCTAAATATTCAGAAAAGTACATTGAAATTAATGTGATAAAGACTAACAATTAAAAAGGAAAATGTGCAAAATATATGAACAATAGTCAAAGGGAAAGAAATACAAATGTCTAATAGCCTAGGGATATTTCCAACATTCTTCAAAATTAATGAAATTCAATTTTAAATAATGGAACACACTTTCTCATGCATCACAATGGAAAAAATTAAATAAATCTATAATCCTGTTACACTTTGCGAGAGTATAAAACAGTACAATCTTTTTGGAGGTAAAGAGGCAATTTCTATACAGATATCACATAAAGAAATACCACAGCTGGGATTTTCCCTGCAGATTTCATGTATGTATGTATGTAAGTATGTATGTATTTTTGAGACAGAGTCTGAGTCTATCGCCCAGGCTGCAGTGCAGCAGCGCAATCTCGGCTCACTGCAACATCTGCCTCGCGGGTTTAAGAAATTCTCTGCTTAAGCCTCCCGAATAGCTGGGATTACAGGCACGTGCCACCATGCCCAGCTAATTTTTTTTGTATTTTTAGTAGAGTCAGGTTTCACCATCTTGGCAAGGCTAGTCTTGAACTCCTGAACTTGTGATCCACCCACCTCGGCCTCCCAAAGTGCTGGGATAACAGGCGTGAGCTACCGCACCCGGCCTCATTTATGTATTTAACAAATATTAATGAACACTTACTATGTGACCTTTTCTATGTTAAATACCAGGGATATAGCAGTGACCAAGACAAAGTCCTTGCCCTTACAGTACAATCTAAAATGTAGTGTTGCTCATAATGACTAAAAAACAAACAAACAAAAAACCCTGAGTGATAGGAGAATCTTTGTGTGTTGGTAATACATACAACATTATATCATACAATTATTAAAAAGAATAAGAGAAGTATAAATGTACTATTGTGGGAAACGTTTATGAACTGCGTGACACAGAAAAACAAGTCACAGAAATTTGCATAGTATGCTTTTTTCAAACTCATAAAGATTACACACACATACTCATATACCTACAAAATAACAAAATATCTGGAAGAATATATACCTCATTCAAGAGATCACATCTGGGAAGTGGTATGGGAGAAGAGGATAATTGTTCATCCTAACTTCAAAAAATTACAGATGGTTTCATTTTTTCCTATAGCTATGTATTACTTATTTAATCATTTAAAAATCATTTTAGATCCTTTCAGAAAGAGATCTCTCAAAGGGTCTTCTGTATCTATGTCCACATTGAGATCTGTTGGTGAACTCCAAGTTCTCATCTCCCCCTGTGGGGAATGGACTCCTGCCTAATTAAGCATCTCAGGCAGCAGGGAAGGTACAAGTGACACTATTTGGAACACCTGGACTCTCACCGAGAGTTGCACTCCTTAATTATGTGACAACCCATCGCAGCTAGAACTGATTTCACTTTTGAAGTTCAACACTTTGTAGCATTTTTTACTAAGCATTCCCTCACCTTTGTGCAGCCCTTATTCTGGAAGTCATGCTTCCCAATGTTTGGTGTTTGAAGGTGCCAACGGGGAGAGCTATAGTTTATTTTGTAATTCACAAATAATCATAAGGTGGTTATTTTCATAATCTACCCTTTTTATTCAGTGCCTGCGCCAAACAGGAAGAATCTATCGCCTTGACGCTTCATGTTGTAAATAAACCTTTTCTGGCATCAATAATGATCCCAAGACAGCAGTGCTGTGGGCATCTTAAAACGAAACTTTCTTACACAGAAGAGGTTTACAATTCTGTAAAGGTGTTGTGATAGCATTTATGTAGTCTGATATTCTGCAACGCAGTCATACCTACAAATATGATGGATTATATTTTAGGCACAATGATTGTTTTCAGTGGGGGGAAAAGCCTCCACAGACGAATTGATATAGGGCTCCATGCTGGGTCTTATGCATTAATCATGAAGTATCATGCTTATGCAAATGTGTGGAAGCCCAATTAGGCAGAGAGCACAGAGCCCTGGGAATAATGTTATGGGCTATTGGGCCTTTGAAATACACTCCTTGGCCAAATTTTCAAAAGCAAAGCAGATTTGAGATGCCTTTTTACTCTTGAAAACAGGTGTACAATTGTCTTCTTAGTGCTTATTTCATGCCTTCAACCTTAAAATAAAGCTTTCTCCCAGTTGGCATGATTTTCCCCCGTAGCTCAACAGGAGCGATGGAAATTCTGAATCACTGACAAGAAAATAAAATGTTCATTCAAAATCTAGACGTGCTGAGAATATTGAGGATACATCAATATTTGGGGGTTTTGTCACACATTTTGAATGTTTCATATACTCAGTTTTCCTCTGGCAAAGTCTGCCATCTCTTATATTTTGTGTGATTAATCAAAATGTTCTGGTTTCTGTTTTGCAAACCCTCTGCATACAATGCAAATATTGTGAAGGGAAAATACAAAATTCTGAGAGACAATCTCACACTTTTATGTATTACTTCCCATTTTCAAACTTTATTTTGCTAACTTAAACTGCTGACGTCTTACCCCTGGCTCTTATTTTCATAAGACATCTGTTGGAACTGCTCCAATATTCGAGGAGGATGTAGTGCAGGATGGGAATGAGGGAGGATAAAAAGAAAGATTAGTTTACTATCCCACATGTAAATGACTCTATCTAAGAGGGTCATTTTGAACAAGGGTATGTCTACACTGCCAGTTGCTAAGATTAAGCAGATACATTGGTAAATCCAGGTTACCACATAAAAAACTCCATAGTTTAGGAAAAAAGAAATTTTAAAGTTTTTTTTTTTTTTTTTTTTTTGCAGTCAGATATAATCACTACCTCAATCTAATTTAACAAAAGCTTCAGATACATATTGAACATTTTCTTATTTGACTGGAAACCAGCCTAGGTTCTCCAAAACTACTTTCCTCAGCAGAAATATCTAGGAAACCACTGATTAGTAGGTCATTTATGATACAATTCTTGCTTCCTTCACAGCTGATGGTTGGGAGTGTGGTGAGGAATTGGCAGAGAATGGAGAGAGAAGGAAAGGGGAGTGGAGATAGAGTGGAAAGAGGGAGGAAAACTAGAAGGTCGAGGGAGGAAAACTAGAAGATCAAGGGAGAAAATCTCTATAAAAGGACTTTCTGTATAATGTTTGGCAGTTGAAGCTAATGTCTGAAAAACTCTCCTTTGGAAGGAGAAGAGACTTCTTGACTTTTAAAAATAGTGTTAATTCACTGCCCTGTTTTTTAGAATGCTCCTGGCTATGTGAGTAGCACTTCCAATTAGATCTGGTTGAAAACTTTGTACAGAAATCTAAAGCCCTTCAAATGCAATTTATTACATTAGGCTGTTCAACAAAAGATTGGCCTCTCTTAGCCCAAACCAGAGTATGGCTTTGGTAAGTTTGTTTAGTAGATATTCTTGATGCAGATTCTTAATCCTGACAACAAAATTACCCTTTCTTTCCTCTCTCACTCTGTCTCAGTCTTTCCCTGTCATGCACACAGAAGACTCTAATAATTAATTTTTTTTTAAAAAAGTGGTCATTCTATGAAGACTATAGGAAAAAAAAAAACGCTCCATGTGACCATTGTTTCAGTGGAGAAACTCATTTCTAAACATATAATTAAAAAACCAGGAGTGGCAAGCAGTCTTAGTAGGAAATACACTATATTTCCTACAGCTTTTAAGTAGCTATGGGAAGAGAGTGGCACCCACTTACTGAAAGCAGGACCTGCTACATTACTGGGGCCCCTGCCTCCATCTCCAAACCTGGAAGTTCTCTCTTCCTCAACAGCATGGGCCTGAAATCAGAGGCCCACAAAGAGGGTGATCAAAGGGTGAAGAAAAGGCACACCTTCCCATGAAAACATCTGATTTCCATTGGAGATAAATCTGTTTAGGTGTGTTCTGTTTTCATAGTAACAACTGAAACAGCAACTGAATAAGTAAGGTGATAGAAAACTATGATGTCACGAAGAAATTTGTTGAACAGAAATTTAATAAAAATGATACCCTTGAGTTTTCTTCTCCACAAACAAGGTTATAAACATGACCTTTGTGCCAATATTTTGCTTGTTTGTTTGCTTACTTCTTGTTGCTGTTCTTGATTTTTGTGTTTACTATGGAAGACAAGTATCTCTTTCCTATATGATTGGGACTAAGGGAGCAGAATGATGCTTGGAACTGAAAGACATGTCCTTAAAAATACATAAAATAATGTTGTAAAACGGTAGTATTTCAGACTAGATAGCCTTTGCTGGAAAAGGTGATGCTCATTCCCCACAGAATTGCAGAGAAAGAAGAAAGAACACACTTAAATTTTCTAGAGTACTCTACCATCACCTACCACATATCTTGCCCTTTTGCCAAATACATCCTCCAACCCTGTTTGTAACTTATCCTAAGACAAAAATCTCATTATGATTCTGCCAGTTAATGGCCATCAGGTTTGCTCCATCCTAACATAACCTTGTCCTTTCTTAGTTAGACACATTACACTCTTCTGCATTTACTATCTCCACCACTGTTCCTCACTCTACTTAGCCTTTACTTCTTAATTTGAACAAACACTATGACTCTATAGCAGCAGTTCTCAAAGTGTCATCTGAGGACTCTTGAGGGGTTCTTAAGACACCTTCAGGGGGTTCTCAAAGTCAAAACTATTTTTTTGTAATATTACTTGTCTTTCCACTCCTAGTCTCTAAGAAGTGTGCAGTTGAGTTTTGCAGATGAAACGTGAAGTGTGATATCACAACAGACTGAATGTAGATGCACATATGAACATCCAGCTGTTAGCCAGACGTTAGTGAAATTTGCAAAAACATGGAACCAAATCCGTCTCACTAATTTTTTGTCATTTGGAAAATATAGTTATGTTTCATTAATACGTATTTATGTTAACATAAAATGGGTTTATTATTATTTTAAGCTATTTATTAATAAATACATATCTTAAAATTCCTGAGTTTTAAATTTGTAATATGGTAAATATTAATAGATATAACCAACATAAAAAAGGCTCTTTGGAATCCTCCATACTTCTTAAGAATGTTAAGGACTCATGAGACCAAAACATTTGAGATCTCTGGTCTACAGGGCGAGCAGAACAGAGCAGCTAAAGAACTACAGGGCGAGCAGAACAGAGCAGCTAAAGAACATAAAGCCTTTGTCTCCAGTGCTCCAAAATATTTTCCTGAGGATGTGGAGATTAAGTATAGGTGGTACTTGCTTTACAACGACTCACTTTATTAAGATTGGAATTCACAAGGAAGATAATTAGATGGTGAAATTCAAATTACAAAAAGGTTTTTCTGAGATTCTTTTAAGTACACTGCACTTTAACAGTATTTTAAAGAATGACTAGTTTTCAAAACTGTAAGTACATTTTCAACTTCTGAAGACATGTAGTGTGACCTGGAGAACACCTTGGCCTAATCCTAGGTAGATTTAATGTAACACTCTTTAGATATGAGAAAAATAGTAGTAATTTAATTGGGTTTTAAAGACAATGAAGGAGAGAAGTCTATATTTGGCATTTTTTAACAAGAAATTTATAACATAGAATAAGAAATAGAGAAAGTTAAAATGTGACAGGCTCTAGAAGAAAGAGGTTAATATCATTTTCAGAACCAATTGATTTTTAGTGTGAGGTTTTTTTCTTTAAAGGTAAAAATATGAAGAGCAAACAATCATCGTAGGAGAAACTAGATTATTCTGTGAGATTTGAGGCAGAGTGTTGAAATTTGAAGTACTATTTTTAAAAATTAGAGTAGGGAAACTTGATTAAAATTGGTTTGAGGGGAATCAAGGATTGAGAAATAGAAGCCCACAGTCAAGGTTGGGTCCTGCAGAGAGAGAACTGTTCAACTTGGAATTAACAGATAGGTTCAGTGGCCAGTGAGGAAAGACTGAATTTGAACTACACAAGAGCAAAAAATACTAGCTCTCCAGGAGAAAAATAAATGAAATAAAGTCATGCATTGTTTAAATCACATCCTTAGGCGATTTCATTGTTGTGCAAACATCAGAATGTGCTTACACAAACCTAAATGGTATAGCCTACTACACACCTAGGCTATCTGGTATAGGCTATTTCTCCTAGGTTACAAACATGTACAGCACATTACTGTACTGAATACTGTTGGAAATTGTAACTCAATGGCAAGTATTTGTGTATCAAAACATAGAAAAGGTACAGTAAATGTAAAGTATTATAATTTTATGGAACCACTGTTATGTATGTGGTCAGTCACTGACCTAATTGTCATTATGTAGTGCATGACTAGTGAAGGAACAAGTTAACTAGTTGCATCTAGTTAGTAACAAGAACACTATGTGTGTGTGTGTGTGTGTGTGTGTGTGTGTGTGTGGTGCTGGCTGTGTGTTTTGTGCTGGAGTAGCCATGCCCAGATGTTCCGATCCTGCAGCACACACCCTTGATGACAGAAAGCTTGTAGTATTGATGAACTCTGAAAGTGGTCTGTCTTGAAAAGCAAGTCAAGGGGCCCAGAGGTATTTAGCCTTTAAGCTTCTCCTTAGCAGAAGGAGAAATGCCTGTATAGTTCCCTTATTTATGGAGTGTAGTTCCTGTCCGCAGAGCGGGCATAGTCACCCCTAAAAGAATCCTGTTCCTGGCAGCTATTTAAAGTAAAATGTGTTCAGCAAGGTTTCCTCATTCTGACATTTTAGATTTTCAGCCATTCGGATGGGTTGACATTTGACTGGCTCTCAAGTTTACCATCAGAAGATGGATTTTGCTTCTCTGTAGTGATAATACATACTAAACTAATTTTTTATCAAATTTCTCAAAATGTCATCATCTTTAGCTGAGGCAAGGACAGGGAACATCTTTCTTCAAATGAGAGCTTTTTACAGATTTTGACATTCTCTGAACATAAAAGGTTAGAATAAAAAACTTTGGTCATAGGTGTGGCCATATCCTCTACTTAAATTTTCTGTATAATTTGTCTTATTTAATATATGGCACATCTACATGTGGCTTGGACCCAGTGTAAAATCAAAGCTACTGAAAAACACTGAAGGTTTTTAATGGCTATACGACATGGTGGAAGATAAAAAGCTCCAGTCTTCCTGCCCACACACTATAGTTCCAAGAAATTATGAGAAATGACCTTCTAAGCTATAGTACCTAATCTCTCTATAAGTCCTAGATTATCCAGGAAACTTAGTCATTTAAAGCACATATTTACACTGCACACACGTCAACACACATCCTGCTAAATGCTGCTTAAGAAATGTAAGGAAAAAAAATCAGATGTGGAAAGTGTATGTTTAAATATAGAATTTAAATTGAGAAGCTTTACCTGACAGCCCACTTGAGAAATTCATAAGCAAAAAAGCCGCAAAAATCTACAATTATAACTTAAAGAGGAGTGTGGGGAAGAGAAAAGTAAAGTTCTGTGGATAAACAAACTAGGACTACAAAAGGTTTATAGAAAAAATTCCCACAGAAAATAGCTCCTACTCTTACTCAATTTATGAAATTTTTTTGAAGAATGTTTCAGGCATCTTTGGGTATATCAGAATGATAGGAAGCTCATTTATGGTAAGAAATGCTGGTGACAGGTACATACGTGTATATATATGCTATGTATGTATAGTTAATCGTCAGGTATCCCCAAGCAGAAGGTTTTCCCACAAGAAGAAAGCAAATCGGGTGATTAGCATCTGCAGTAGATACTACAAAATAATCTCAATTTTCTTTTCGACTTTAGAGCCATGAAAATAAGTAATGTAAATACAGCTTTCTTTGTATGGGATTGTACGTCTACTCTGATTTTACTTAAATAAGCCAACTATATTTAAGTTGTTAAAATATAAAGAATAAATCTATGATATACTAATACATATGTTTATTAATGTATTAAATAATAAGATCTAGTAGTGGGTCTATTAACTACAGCAATATAGAAGTACTGGTGAACACAACCAATAGTTCATAATAACCACAACGTTGCTGAGAGAAAGTAAAGGAGTTCTAAATAAATGGAGAGACAGCCCATAATCACAGACTGGAAGACATAATATTGTTAAGATTCCTATCAAAATTCCAGAAGGCTTGTTAGAAACATATAAGCAAAAAAGACAGTAATCTCTGTCATTGTGGAGCCCTTGGGGATAGAAGGAAGAGATGTAACAATTAATATAATAAGAAAATAATTTGGTAGTTGCCAAATGATGAGGAAAAAATATAAAAGACGTTAAGGGGTTTTGGGAAGTCTGGGGGTGGGAGGCTGAAATTTAAATAGGGTGATTGATATAGATCTTATGGAAAAAATTCCACTTAAGCAATGACCTGAAGTTCGTATGAGAGTGAACCATGTACAGGTTTTGGGGGAGCATATTTTAGAGAACAGCCTGGCAGAGGAAACAGCCACGATACACGCTGTGAGTTAGGCACGTGCCTGGTGTTTTCAAGGAGCAGTGAGAAGGCCAGGGTGGCTGTAGCAGAGTGTGCAAGGGTGAGATCAGCTGGATATAAAGTTAAGCAGTTTGTGCTGGGGCGGGGAGAGTTCCATGATGATGAAGAGCCTTGTGAATCACTGTGAAGGACTGGTGCTAGAACTCCAGAAGATGTAGAAATCTACTGGGGTGTTGGAAACAGAGCAATAAGAAGTTCTGACTTACCTGTTACATCCCAGCAGCTCAGGGCTCAAGGCAGGAACCCAACTGGCACAGGACACTATTCTGCCATTGGGTGCACTGTAACACCCCCAACACTCACTCAGACTGGGAACATTTAGACACCCCCAATCACCTAGTGTGCACATTTGTGGCGGAAAACCAGAGTACCTGGACAAAACCCATGCAGAGATGAGGAGAATGTGCAGACCAAATAGAGAGTGGCTCCCGGCTGGGAATCTATATCTATCTATATATATATTTTCAACAATGTTATAATGAAACAATGTTATTACAGGACCTACTGCACCTTTTTTTAAAGAACACATCACTGGGGTTGTGTTGAGAAACAAGGAGGTAAGTTAGGAAACTATTATATACTCCATGTAAGAGATGATGGTGATGTGAATCAGGGGGGTAGTGGCTGAAAGGTTAGACATGGCCATATTATGGATCTAATCTAAAGCTTGGGTCAACAGAATCTCCTTATGGACTGGATGTGGCCTGAGAGAGAGGGAAAGTAAAAGAAAATGACTCCAAAGTTTGGGGCTGAACAAATGGAAGTTTGGTATTTCCATGAACTTAACCTTTATTTACTACATACTTAGAGAGATATGGGGGAAGCAACAGTGGCTTATGGCCTTTGATGGCTTTTCCTCATCATTGGCATCAGGGAAGTTGGTGGTGGTCACCCAGTTATGTCTTTCTCCAGATGGAATTTATAATGAGCCCTGATGAGAAAGGAAACTAATAAAAATGGCCACTTAAAAGCTCATTCATTAATGCAATGTTTATTTATTTGTTCTACCCATGCTTTCCTTTATTGTCTGTTAATTGAGTTATTAAGTAACTTTCATTCTTTAGCAATTTCACTTTCTTTCATAGGTGCTACAGATGGCTAAATATTCACTGTGAGGGACTGCACAAGGTGAGGCTGGCTTGATGCTTGATAAAATGTAAATGATACAAAGAAACCAGTGGAGAAAGCAGGACAAGCACTTATGGTATGGTCGGCCCATTAAGGGGCCAGTGGTCAGCATTCAGTGGTCAATATTAAGGGTAATGTTGACATTGATGGTGGACAATAAGGCCCTACTTTATGTCATCAGTAGGTTCTTGGAAACTGTGACTTTAACTGAATTGATATATATATTTAACAGAACTAATTTTACCATAGGCTAATTGATACAAACAAAAGTTAAGTTCCTATGGCATATTTGTGCTCACAAAAAGTCATTAAACTTTTAAATAAAGAACAAAACACTTATAATATTAAACATTGAAATAAATGTGAGCTATGCATACATTTAAGAAAGATTAATAAAAACAAATAAGATAATAATTTTTCCAATTTTTCCAGCTCAGGATCATGGGTAGCAGGAGTCTATCCCAGCAGCTCAGGGCTCAAGGCAGGAACCCACCCAGCCCAGGACACTACTCTGTCATTGGGTGCACTCTAACACCCCCTACACTCACTCAGACTGGGAACATTTAGGCACCCCCAATCACCTAGTGTGCACATTTGTGGCGGAAAACCAGAGTACCTGGACAAAACCCATGCAGAGATGAGGAGAATGTGCAGACCACATGGACAGCGGCTCCTGGCTGGGAATCTATATATTTTCACAACATTATGATGAAAGAACATTATTACAGGACCTACTGCACCTTTTTTTTTTTAAGAACTCATTGTATTTGGCTTTTATTTCTGATTATTGTTTCACATATTATTCTCTGGAGTAATTAATAGATTGTCCAGGTCAACTTTAGTCAAGGAATAAGGAATCAGGAAAGTCCCATCTTGACAGCTCTCTGCATACACAGCCAGCTAGCACAGAAAGCCAGTTAATGAGTAGCCTTGCCCAGAATGTGGTGATAGAACATTGGGTCAAGCATGTGGCTGGGGCTTAGATTCCTGAATCAAATTGTCTTAGCTGGATGGAGGAATAGGAGAGGAAGGAGCTCCACTGTGTTTGCCTTGAAACGTTCCTGCTTTACCTTCAAAACTGCTGACTTTATGGTTCAAGATATTTTAGAAAACCCTATTCTCTGAAACTACTAAGGGTTGTCAATAAGGAAGGAAAGAAATGGGGAGATAAGAAATGAAGTTTAAACCAAAAGAATGATGCCTGTTTACTCTGTGGTGGGATTTTTTGGATGTGTGTTTCCCTTACTTTATTTTGGGGACTTAGCTTTAGGTTTTGAAGTAGGTAGATTCCCTTGGTATTGACCTATTTTTCTGACAATAAATTTAAATCTGTCCTAGGTTAAAATGTGGGCCAGAGAAAGTAAAGTTATGAAAAGTTTGTATGTTTTGCAGGGGTATTGTGGACTTGGAAGTGGGAGATAAGGAAAAAAAGTTATTGGGATGGAGGAAACAGACAAGGGGATAGAGGACAAGAAATAAAGGGGGAAATAATTTGGTTTCTTTTCCTCTATCGGTACAATTCTGTAAACATTGGAACCAAAGTGAAGAAAACCACAGAGAACAGCGAGTTCCTTTTTCACCCTGTACAATGTGTAATTCGCACTTTCAGTTAAAGATATATAATATTAGGGTCAACTCCAGGCAAAAGAATAAAGTCGGTGAATGTATTTTCAAAATCTTCCTATTCCTTTTTCATTGGTCTTTCACCTCCCTTTGGGTACAGTCATAATATACACACTGGCACTCAACTCAAGCCTCCTGGAAATTTCCATGTGGGTGTGCTGAATCTTCTCTGACCTTCCTCAGAATATACTTGTACAGTGTCCCACACTTTCAGTGCCTGGAATGTAACTAGAGTTAATGAAATCTCATAGCAACAACAACAACAACAACAACAACAAAAACTCTACTCTAAATCATATGATTAAGTTACTTTTTAACTAGAGAATTATCTAGGTAATAAATAATAACTTCTAGCTAATAGCTGAGTTCTTAAATCATCCTAGATGGTATTTTCACTTTGATAAGATACTTTTATGTCTTACCCAAAAGAAATAACATGTCCATTTTAGGCACTGTAAGAGAATGCTGAGAGAGAGGTATTTTAATATGAGGGTCCTTTCAGTTCCCTTAATTCTGACCTTTAGGCAATTACCTGTTCAGGCCCAGGAAGCCATATAGGCAAACAATGAAAAGCCAGTTATTTCATGAACTATTTATTCCAGATTTTCTGTAAACTCCAGATTTTCATCACCAAAATGATAAAATGAGAAATACCTTTGATGAAGAAAAGGAATTTGAGATTCTTTATATTGGGAATTATTTTTAAGAGCTATATATGAAATTATAGATTCCTTAATCATTCCATTTCACAGGATTAGGATAAACAGGCTGTAATTATCATAGAAGAAACTAATTTAAGACCCAAGGAAAACAGTTTGCCACCTTTTGGAATCTCCAATTTAAAGAATTTGCAACTTCTACCTCTGTGATCTTTGGGACCAGGTTTGATAACTCTCTGGATTGGCTGGTTTGCTTGTCAACCTGATGCCACGAAGAGCTCTTACATTTTTTTTTCCCAGTACTAGGATTTGGAACTTTAGGAGCATCCCAACATTGTCTTTTCCTGACACAAACAAGAGGCAGTAAAAATGGTGGTGCTTTCTTAGTTGTGAGCTCCCTCAGGCATATCAAAAGTTAACTGAGATCCCTGCCTAATTGCGGAGGTTAAATTCTCATGCTGCTCTTTTACAAATATTTCAAATTATTTGTCTAACAGTACATTAGAGCTGACATGTTAATTGGTTTAGGGAGCCATGCATGAGGTTTACTCATATGTGACTAATTTCTAATACATTAGTATTTTTGGAAAAAAAATAGATCCATTTGGAGAAAACTGGGTCTAGAGTCCAAGCATCCCATGACTTCCGTTATGAGAGGGGCCACAGACACTAAAATCAGTCTGAAAAGTGCATAGGTGGCTAATTCCAGGCCTGGATGATAACTCACATGACCTCAAACACATCATTTTACTGCACCTTTCCTAGGGTTTTTCCTCCAGCAAGATAGATCTAATAATACCACATGAAAACCTCATAAGGAAATTGGCAGGATTCATGAGATAATAAAAACAGTGGGAAAGAGTTGTTGAAATGACCTTAAGGCCTTGTATTCACACTCCCTCCTGTGATGTGGAAACATCTGACCTATCTAAATCCATTCTTTCAATGGCAGTTGAGCTAATACTTAATCTCTTTGGATGGAGAAACCATGCCTCCCCTGACTCAGATCTTTCTCTGCTTTCTTGACTTGATGATCAAATTATCTCCCACAATGTTGAACCATATATATATATATATATATATATATATATATATATATATATATATATATAGGTGACAGAGAGATATTGCTGTTTTTTTCCCAGTGGACATGGAAAACAATAGTATGCTTGTGAAATCTCATGGACCCTTTGAAAATAGTACGTGTTGTGGTCATGTTGTTTCTTATTTCCTCCCTCAGTCTTTTCCCTTAGGATTGTTTTCTGGTGAATGGGAGATAGAGCTGGACACATCAAAAGGCGGAGTCTGACAAGGAGCACAATTTACTCTTCATTCAGGTCACTATCGATGATTAACAGAGATATCTGGTAGTTTTGTAAACTTTTTGTAGCTAGTTTCACAGTTAAAATATTTTCAGCATAGAACTATAGAGAGTCTAGATGTAAAGCAAGCTCATGGCATGTAGGAACTACTTGGAGAGGTTCACAAACTCAGGCCATAAAATGAAGTATTTTGGAGATATAGAAACACACAAACACACGTATCTATACGTAAATACATATATATTTATCATGATATAATTTTCTCTGGGAAAGGTGAAAAGTCAAATGGTGTTTTATATTTATCAATACTTCTGTGGTCCAGTGAGGGAGAAAAGAACATATTTTCTCAGAATTTCTAAATTATAGCTGCAGAAATGGAGTCGTTGACCAGAGCCACAAAAAATGAAAGACATTAGCTGCTTGCATTAGTTGGGCAAATGGATTTTATCCTCATTTTTAGAATGCAAAATGGGAGATATTTAAAAATTCATCTTGGGTTGAATTGAATTGTTCTTGGTCATTGGTGTTCTATTTTGTATAATCTAATTAATTCCTACTGCTCCAGTCTGCACCCTAGGGTGATTTTAAATAAGTAAATATGTAAAGAGTTTTCGTCTGCACCGTGATGTTGACTCATTGAGTGATCTTGCAGTCTAGCTTTTGTTTCTTCAGCCAGAATAAATTTCTTCTCTCTCTTACACCCCCAACGCATACATACATGTGTATTGATTATTATCTATCTATCTTACAAAATTGTAAGTGCATTCCTGCCGAAAGTGTTATGTCTTCTGAAAGGCTAAATGAATATTTTTAGAAAACCACCATTTAAAATTACACAGATAAGCAATTACAGGAATATAGTTTTTTTTTCCCTGCTATTTAGTGTTTTAAGAGCTATAGCCTTGAACATACTAATAGTCATTTGATTTTAGTGTTTAATGTTACAAGTTCCACTTCTTCCAAAAATATAATTTTTGGAAAATAGTAAGCAAATTCCTCCTATTTCTAAATGAATAACTTTAAGTATCCAGATGGGTCAACAATGGGGTAGCTTCTGTATTTCTAACTTTGCACCCTTCACTTCTTCAACAACCTTTCACTCCTCATATAGAGACTGGGGTCTCAAGCACATGGACCTTTTTTTTGGCTTTGTCCTGACATGGTTCTTTGACCCTTGAACTAGAAAGTGAAGTGGAAGAGAAAACAAAAACAAAAACTGAGGCAATTTCTTTTGCTTTTTTCCTACTCAATCAGATACACTTTGATACAGCCTTTATATCTTCAAGCTTCTAGGGAAAGCAGAGGAGAAGTTAAAAAAATAAAAAAGAGGCAAAACAGGAAAAAATGAGTGATGAGTAAGGGAAGCTTGCAGCTAAGTGATGAAATTAGAGCCCTCCAGTACCAAGTATATCTGAATGCCATTCTATTTCATTCCAACTCTAGACATCTTATTTTATTTTTTGTATACACGTAAGGGGTACAAATGTGGTTTTGTTACATGGGTATGTTTTGTAGTGGTGAAGTCTGGGCTTTTAGGGTATCCAAATAGTGTACATTGCACTCATTAAGTAATTTCTCATCCCTTCCATATCCTTCCACCCTTTTGAGTCTGCAATGTCTATCATTCCACACTGTATATAAAGATATCTTTTGAATATCAAATTGTCATATTTTTCAGGAAAAAGATAAAGAGATGGCAGAATTGCCACCTTCCAAAATGTGTGGCAGGGTGAGTTGAGGCTAACAACATTGGATGGAGGGAGGGCTGGATCATGAAACCTTAAGGTTGTGTGGATGATGCGGCAGATACTGAAGAGTCTCCAAGTTGCAAGGTTGAAAAAGAAGCCAAGTCAGTTTGAGCTGGCCAATGTAACATCAGAGGATTCACTGGTCATAGGTGAACATCAAAGCAAGCATGGTATCAGTAGACAGTGTATTGTCCTGCCATAGACCAGATGATGCTATCTGTGCATGCTTGTGGAACCAGGATGACATGAGTTATCTTCTACCTTTGTCTCATGTTATGAAAACTCACAGGTACATGCCATGTGATGTTTGATTAGTATCTTGGAAAAAGAAGCAGGAAATGAGGAGGTTATTTGTGAAACAGATTCTTTTCTCTAAGAAATACGTTACTGTAAGAGGACTAATTTGATTTTTGAATCAGACTAAGCTTAAACTTCTATTATTTTCTTTTCCTACTACCCATGGGATGTTGTCTTGAAGGAACCTACAGATACAATCAAAGCAATATATTTTACCTGCATATCTAATTTAGTGTATTAAATTTTGTAACACTGCCATGTGTGGTGGATATTATATGAAAAGGAGAGGTTCTACTACTACTCAACAGATTTCAATCTACTGATGCAATCATTTTCTTTCTGTGGACTCCACCCAAACTATTTCTTCTTTTAAAGGCATGCCATTTTATGTAGCGGAGGTGGTGGGAACCTGCAAACATTATGTTCTGAATGTGAACATTCTGAAAATTTTCTGCACTATTTCCAATCTGTTTTCTTTTCCATCTTTGTACGTTAGGGTTAACTAGAGAGCTTTAAAAGCACATCCTTTTCCAACCCTGATCAATTAATTCACATGCTGTCCAGGTTATTCTAATACTTGGCCAGGGCTGTGAAATATAGTGTTTAGTCCATGGGGAAAGGCTCCTGTTAGCCACATCTGCAACAGTCTTCTAAATCTGGGACCATTTCAATACCATTAACATCACCGAATGTCTGTCAACTTTTTTCTGCACATTTAGGAAAGGTTGACTTTCAAAGGCGTACGTGGTTTTCAATTCCTTAACATCTATTTAAGATTTTCCTTGCTGTGCTATGATTTGGCTTCTGATGTAAAGCCCTGGAGTTTTACTATGTTTTCACACGTATCTATTAATTTCTACCTCCTACTCTGTAAGGCAACTGAAATTTAGGTAAATGAAGAAAACCTGGAGACAAGTCTGTCTGTTACCCAGGGTTCTTCCAATTAGTACAAACAACATTCTCTTGACTATAGCAGATAAAAGAGGACTAATGATTTTAGGTGTTAATTGTATGTGTGTGGTAGCTTGTATTTATTTTACATATGGTGAACCATTTATAAAGTGATGAACCCAGTGTTCAGTCAGTGGAACAATTAGAATCATTACTCAAGACTTTCTGGTCAGAAGGGTTTATCTTGACTCTGAGGCTACCTTCCCCCCAGAGAAAATTTGCTTGGAATCCATAGTTGTTTTAGCTTAATAATTTGGAAGTAGCACTATGTCACTACAGCTAAGTTCCATTTTTTTAAAACTGTGAACTTTGAACTATATCTTAAAGTATTGGTTTTGTAATGAGATTTAACTACTGATGAAACTAAGCAACTTTGCATTTGTTTAACTTTGACATACTCATAAGCACACTGTGACAACCCTCTTGTGCTTTCAAATAGCCTTGCCTGAAAAGCTGAACCAACATATCTTTAACAGTTACAAGAGTAATGTGTATTGAGAGGCAGTTACTGAATAAAAATTGGGTTCAAGACGATTTTCAACAGAGCTGATTCAAACAAAACCAGAGAAGTGTCATAAAAATATAATTTCACACACAAGGAGCACATTCAGAGGCTGATGTTGCAATATTAGTGGACACTCTCCCCGAATTCTTAGCTATAGAAACTGAAATGAGAGATGTTATTGTACTTTAAAGTTTGGATGAGGATTTTAGAAATAGCAGTTTAGAAAAGACAACAGCTTCATATAGTCAAAATATTAAACCTCATCTCCTGTCATTGGAATTCAGAATAATAAATTACTAAGTGTCTAGGAAACCTAGTGAAATATGTATGAGAAACTTTGAAGAAAAATTTTTAGAAACAATTTTAATATCAGAGGAAGATCTTAGAGTTGTATGTATCTTACAGAAAAACCTCTATAAACTTTTCCATATATATCGGATTTATTATATTTCTCCAAAGCAACTTGAAAGGCATTGAATTATGTTCCCTTTCAGCTTCCCAAAAAATAAAAACACCATAAGTAATAAAAGCAGAAAAGTTCACTCTGAAATTTATTTTCGTATAGATTTATAGGAAAACTGCTTTGATGTCTTTTCCATTCCCTTGCCAGTTTAAAAAAAAAAAGAAAAGAAAGGGAATGTCTATTAAGTTTAGCATAAAAAAATCTACTCTTCAAACCTCATTTATCTTTGATGAGCCCTGGGCAGAGTGCCATAATAACACTATGCACATTATAAGAATTCTATAATCATTCAGAGTCTCTTCACTTTCTTTTATAATCAGCTGAGCTTTGTTATTGGCCTTCTCTCTAACGAAGTTAGCAAGGGTAGGCTGACAGTTTACACAGTGCAAGTTGCTCTACACAAAAGGGAGCTGAAATCGGATTTCAACATGTCTCAGTGAAGAATTCCGCATTTCACTGTCAATGTATGAATTTAGGAAGCTTCGTTCAGTATGTTAGAAGCTAATGTCTTAATTAAGTGGGCCTTCTTGGGGGTCCAGGTGGTCCTGCTGGTGTTAAACAGGATCTGCCAATGCTCCCGGCAATTGATGGGGAGGTAGATCGCTCTTGTCTTTTCTGAAGCTTGGTGTATGTGAATCGCTGAGACCTCACAGATGTAAGTTCTGGCCAAATCCTGGCTCCGATAGTTTCCTCTAGGCATCATGAAAATGCAAACAGTGACGGCTCAAGTTAATATGTTGGAGTGTATTTATGTTTCAAACCAAGCAGAAAACTCAGTGTGAATGGAGCTGGGACATCCTAACTTTTGTTCTGTCTCTCTTTTGTTTCTCTTTCAAACCATCAAAATTAGAATATTTTTATTAACTGAAAATTCTGGTTATCAGAGAGGTAATCAAAATATGTTTGGTCCTGCTTTTTCATGATTCTTTAAAAAATATCAACTAGGTGAAACTAAGTTTGATTGAATCTGAAGCCTAATTTTGTATTTAGCCAGGGTGTTTACTGAAATTTCAGGTTAAGGCAATATGTTATCTCTGTTTATGATTTTAGGATTTTTTAAAAAAGAAATTATGGTGAATCCTGAGGTAAACTATGGAATTTGTATAAATATGATGTATCAATGTAGGCTCATCAACCGTAACAAATGCACCACTCTGGTGAGGGATTGGGTTAATGGAGAGGCTACCAATGTGTGGGGGCAGGTGAATATATAGGAACTCTCTGAACCTTCCTTCCAATTTTTCTGTACCTAAAACTGCACTAAAGCTCCCCGCCTGCCAAGAAGAAATCATGAACTTGTAAATCTGGCTTAGAGACTTGCTGATAATATAAGAAACACACACACACGGTAGACAGAGGAGCATTGCAATGAATGAAATGAATAAACACTCTTGGGAAAGGTAGGCTATCTCTCTGGACAGGATGTTTCCTCGGTTCAGGTTCTGGTCTCTCCCTCTTAGGCAAAAGTTTCCAGTCTGCCTACTGTGTGTTTTTTCAATACACATACCTGCCAGAGATTGCTTTTTGAATACAAATCTGATGCTAACCATGGATGGTTTTGCTAGTTCATACTCAATTATAGAACGCTTACAGAACTAAAACTCACTGTCAATTACTGAAAGCAGTGTGATATTAGAGCTAGATGAAACTATTCCAGTAGTTCTTCAGTTTTTATTTATTTTTTGTACCTTAGCATTCCATGGAGGTATTGTCTTCCTATCCTCTTTACACAAGTTTTATCTGGATGTATTGTGAGGTTCTTAGCAGTTTCGCTTTGAAAAAATAACTCTGCTTATTTTCATTTACACTTTAATTTGCAAATGCTAAACAGAGATGCAGAATGGAGAAATGACTTGACCAAGGGCACACACTGGCGTCTATTTATTGGCCGTTCTAGTGCACTATGATTCTTTTTAATTACTAGATTTGTTTTTCAAGTCAGATTTCTTTAACTTAAAGAACCACCTGTTACCTTTGGTTCCGTGATGACTGATAAAGTCACATGTGAAGATCATTGCAATCATTCATACCCATCTGTTGTAAAGTCGCCAAATTGAGATATTTGAATACCTTATTTGTTACATATTTTGTACACAGACATAACCTCTGAACAAGGCTGCAGAACACTACTCCTGTTCCATGGTTCCTTTTAATACAGCCTCTGAGGAATCTGATGCATGACGTCTCAGGCCTTCTTCCAGTAAACCCGGAAGAGACTTCCTAACCTCAGCCTACTTTATTTTTTTTGCAATGGCTAGAAACATCAGCATGTGTGTTGCATTACAAGTAAAGCGAGCTGTGAACTTTTGACAATTTCGTAAATTGAATCCAGGATGATCTAATTATTTCCCTTGACATGTGTGTTTTGGTGTACCCTATCAAAATGTGTATTAGAATTCTCTTTTGCATGGTTCTTGGAATCACCAATTTTGTTAGCACTTATGAAAGTGGAATGACTTCAGGTTTGCTTCTGCCAAGCTCTGTCCTCAAACTACTCTCATCTCACGGCATATTTCTTCATTCTAGATCCTTATTAGCAAATGAGGTTTTTTAAAGCTAAATTTTATTTGCCTAGAACCATCGAGTTTGAGATAGTCTAGGTCAGTGAAAAGAAATCTTTGTTTCAAAATACTTTGGCTCAGGTGTAAGGTTTGCCAGTTAATTAACCTAAATTTGGGGCAAGTTTATCTATGTTCCTGGTTTTTAGTTTCTCTAATATTTTGAATGAGAACAATAATCCCAGTCCTATCCTAGCAGACTTTATACAAATAAAATAATAAATAAAGCAGCCACCATATAGGTGTAAGATTCAATGTCTGTCTTCCAAACCAGAACACTGAAGGCTGAACTATCAATGATAACTAACAATGCAATGAAACAAGGCCAAACACAGACGAAAATCAGTTGATTATTGAAATAAGAACAAAATAAGAGGTAAAAATCATGACAGAATTTAGGTGAAAATGGACTTGGTGGTTTATAACAGTCAGTACAGGTACAAGTCTTACATAAAAAACAGGGCCAGGCACAGTGGCTCCTGCCTGTAATCCCAGCACTTTGGGAGGCTGAGGC
Source organism: Pongo pygmaeus (assembly GCF_028885625.2). Classification (NCBI taxonomy): domain Eukaryota; kingdom Metazoa; phylum Chordata; class Mammalia; order Primates; family Hominidae; genus Pongo; species Pongo pygmaeus. Next base: position 24,496,469 of record NC_072388.2, on the reverse strand, counting down.
AGGCAGATCATGGGGTCAGGAGTTCAAGACCAGCCTGGCCAACACGGTGAAACCCTGTCTCTCCTAAAAATAAAAAAGTTAGCTGGGCGTGGTGGTGCTCACCTGCAATGCTAGCTACTTGGGAGGCAGAGGCAGGAGAATCACTTAAACCCAGAAGGTGGAGGTTGCAGTGAGCCGAGATCATACCACTGCACTCCAGCCTGGGCAACAGGGTGAGACTCCATCTCAAAAAAAAAAAAAGTACAGTATAATACAGTATAATTTTATGATACATTAATAGTAGTATAGTGCCAAGTAGGTAATAGCTTTAGTGGATACTGCAATGGTGAGAACACAGCTGATATATTGGATGGAGTTCTTGGCACCATGTTTTAGCACGAGCATTTTCAAATTGCCATATACCCAAAGGGATACATCCAGATGGCAAAGTTCTATAAAGAATGGAACTTGCATAAAGAATGGCTAAAGGAACTTGCATAGATAGATCAAAAAAGAGAAAACTATGGGACACAGTACAACTGTGTTCAAACATTGATGAACTCTCAAGTAGAAAGTGTTTTAGAGCTGATCTGAGGATTTTCTTGGGACCAAACTATCATCATAGTTTCTCAGGAAATGTTAGGGCACTGTATTAGTTTTACTACCATTTTGGCTGTGAGAGTGTAGCAGTTTTATTTGTAAACAGGGTAAGTGTCTGATTCTTCCTTTACTATATAAAATTTCTTATCTGGTGGAAGATGAAGATTTTCATAGAAACAGTTGATGTAAACAGAAACATAGTCTCTTTGCTTAAAATTCTTTCTGATATTTTATACGTAAAATTTCACTCTTGCAAAAGAATATTTGAGATTGGTTATCTATGGAAAAAAAGTGAAGGTAGTGAGAAAGTTTGTGTGTGTGTGTGTGTGTGAGTTTAGAGACAAAGTCTTGCTCTTTTGCTCAGGTTGTGGCGAAGTGACATGATCACAACTGTAGCTTCGAACCCCTGGGCTCAAGGGATCCTCCTGTCTCTGCCTCCTGAGTAACTGGGACTACAGGCACACACCACCACACCCACTAATTTTTACATTTTTATTATTTGTACAGACAGGGTCTTACCATTAGCCCCGGCTTGTCTCTAACTCCCGAGCTAAAGCGACTCTCCTGCCTTGAGCTCCCGAAGTGCTGGGATTACAGGTGTGAGCCACTGTGCCTGGCCATGTTCTATTTCTTAACTTGGGTGGTAGTTAATGGATATAATCACATTGTGGTAATTTGCTGACCTATACACCTATGATTTATGCATTTTTATGTTTGTACATTATAATTCAAAAATAAACTTGATTTTAAGGATATAAATACCATACTTTGGTTATAAAACATACAGAAAATCTTTAAAGATTTCCTTTAACAATCATAAAAAAATTAAATTATTACTCCAGAGTGTGATGTTCCCCTTCCTGTGTCCATGTGTTCTCATTGTGCACATGTACCCTAAGACTTAAAGTATAATAATAATAAAATAAAAAAATTAAATTATTACTCAAAGAACTTAAAAATGATCAAATCCTTGAATTTATTTATCCATGTACTTCTACTTTATCCATCTTCATTTCTTCCTCTTAGAGGTGATCACTATGCTGATTTGAATTTTCTTACTCCCTTTCATGAAAAAAAGTTTTTATTCAAATATATGTAGCCCCAAACAGGACTTATTTTCTCTTGCTTGTTTTAGAGCTTTATGAGAAGTGATTGTATCCTGTCTGTAGTCTTCCGTGATTTGCTTTGTCTATGTCGCTATAGGAATTATCCCTTTCTATTGATTTATAAGAATAAACCCTTAATGGCTAAATGTGTGCAAGTTGTTTCTACCAGTTTGTGGCTTATTGTTTTACTCTTTTAATGACATCATTTGATGAATGGAAGTTTTAAATTTTAATTAGAGTTTAATTTTTTATTACAGTTAGTAGTTTTGTGTCTTATTTAGGAAGTTATTCCTTATTCTAAGGTTATGCAGATATTCTTCTGTATTATCTTCTCAGTTTTTTAAAAAAGTTATACTTTCATATGTAAATCTTAATCTATCTGGAACTGAAGTAGAAGTCCAGTAGATTTCTTTTACTTTTTTTTCCTTATGGACAATCAACTACTTAAGCCTCATTTATTGAATAGTTCTTTATTTACTCAGTGATTCACAATGCAACCTCTGTTATAAAATAAATGTACATACACAGTCGTGTTTCCAGCCTTTGTCTAGCCCTATGCCATTAGCATACTCTCCCGTGTCAGTGTAAATTCATGTCTTTGTAATTTGTAGGGCAACTCACCCTTTTCTTCTTCTTCAGGATCACCTTGACTCTAATGGACTCTTTTTCCTTTTCATATACACTTTACCATTAGTTTATCAAGTTCCTTATAAAATCCAGCCATGCCTTTAACCATATTAAATCTTTAGCTCAATCTGTGGCAGGTTTGACCTCATTTTGGTATTGAATCATTTTAACCATGAAGAGCATACAATTTCCTTTTAGGATCTCTTTTATATTGTTCTATAAAGTTTTACGATTTTTCTCCATATAAGTCTTTAACTGCTTTATAACTTTTCAGAATTATTCCTGGGTACCTTAAATATTTTGTTGCTACTGCAAACTTTTTAAATGGCACTTTGTACTGTTTATTTTTGTGGTACAGACATACAATTGATATTTCCATATTGATATCTTGTCTAGCTTCTCTTATAACTCATTAATTTTAATAATTTGTAAATAAATTAATTTGAGTTTTCTATGTGGAAAAATAATATATTTCTTCCTTTGGGGGAAAAAGAATATCATACACTTGTGAATATTTGTGAAGAATGATAACTTATTTCTACTTTTTCAATCTTTATGACATTTTTTTCCTCTTTTTTTTTTAACTATGTGCCCAAATCTGCAGTAAGACTTTAAATAAGCAGTAGTGATAGAGGGCAGCCTTATCTTGCTACTGATTTTAATTTGAATACTTAGAGGGCCTTCTTATACGAACATGAAACTAAGACATCATCTCTCTTCTTTGGAAATCAGTTAAAATTAATAACAATTAAAAAAATGAACAAAGACCCACAATCTCTATCTTCTATAAAACTAGGGGACAGGCATAATTCATAGATACAAAAATATACTTAAAAGCTTCCAAAAATAGCCTAGTCAACAAAGCAAAGTAATGCAGAATTAAAGAAAAAGTTTTAAAGAATGAGAGAGCAAAAGGCATTATAGAAGATAAGCAACAGATATCCAAATGATGCATAGCTACAGTGTTTAAAAAATAAAATCAAAACAATGGAACAAACAATAAGTTCAAGATATAACTCAAAAAAGCTTTCCTGAGATAAAGAACAAAAAACAAGTGGACAAAAAATTTGAATATAGATATTGTAAGGGCCCATTTCATCCAGAAAAAAAACTGACCCAGAAAATTAAATGTTGGGACCAAGCCTAGTAAATTTCCTGGACTTTAAAGAAAAAAAAGATTCTTTTGGGCAGTAGCATAAAAAGAACAAGACACTTACTGGGGGGAAAAATAAAGCTGTCCATAGATTTTGCCACAGCAATAGACAGTGGAGAAGGAGCTGCAGAATACTCAAGGGAAGAAGTTGTGAGCCAAGAATTTTTTATGCAACAATGCTGAACATGTAAGATAAACAGTGCTGAACATGTAAGAACAAAGGAATCATTTTCCAAAGAGTCTTTCTTGAGGAAACTACTAGAAAATTAATTTCAACCCAGAGATGAGCTGGGGGAAATTGTAGCAAAACAATTCATGGGAGCATGGAATATATGTAACTATAAAACCATAATTCAGACAAATACGAAACTTAGGACAAAATAGAATGTGAAAGTTATATGCCTATATATGTAGAAATCACACAGCTACCTAAAATTGGGAAGGAAGAAAGTATATGGGAGATAAGTACACTAATTACAAAGGTACTCCGTTAGCTAGAAGTCAAAGGAACCCTACAAGGCTGAAAAAAATAATTATAGGTGTATTTAAAAGTACAAATGTAAGTGTTGACAAAGTTAATGTTGACAGAAATTATAAAGTAGAGAACAGGTGAAGAAAGCAAAAATAAAAATGGGATACTATTTTATTATTATTCAAAATATGAATAATTACTGTAAAAAAGTCAGACCTTCCTATCAGAGGAACTACACATAAAACATAAAGCAAAGAAATGAGACCACTAATTTGTCTCTTAAAAAATTGTATGAAGAAAAAAGTAATGTGATATTACACCATGGAAATAAAATCAGAAATATCTTTTACATCAATAAATGTAAATGAACTTAGCTCATGCATTTTCAGAAAGATTTCTTCAATAAAGCAAAATACTCTCTGTGAATATGTAGAAATATACTTTCTTTATCTATATATAATTAGCTAAAACAAAGTAATTTAGAAAGGTTGAGAATTAAAAATTGGCAAATTATACAAGACAAAGGCAAACCAAAAGAAAAATGGAGATGCTTGGTATCTACTTGTAAGGCAGAATTCTGGCCTTGTAACATTAAAGAAGGGCACCTCATAACATTAAAGAGAGTCATCACAATGAAAATACAGTAGTGCTGAATATCCATGAAGCAAATATCTCAACCTCATACAACAAAAATTACAATGTAGAGAAACAGAAGACTTTAATTCACCTCTTTGCCCATAATAGACGTAAAAAATTAAAGATATAAAATAATAAAATAATGATTTTGTGAAAATGTATAATCTACCAAAAATAACCAGTGAAAAGGAAGAAAAATTAGACTAATTTCTGTGGATAAAACAAAGTTGCCAGTTTACCATTTCACATGGCTTCACTTTCTACTAAACCTTTAAAAAATAGATTATCCAATGTTGTTTCAGCTGCTCCAAAGAATACAATATGTCAACAATCATAGTTTAATTCAAGTAGATACCAGCTGAGTTTACTAATATATCTGTGCAGTGTCAAGGTGTTTAAAGTCCTTGAAGTGGAGATAATGACAAAGAGTTGGCATAAGTGAAAGAAAACTGCTTTTGGTGGTTCTTTATAATCAGCATAGAGAAAAACAACACAGTCAATTTCTGCATTGATTTCCTTATGCCTGACCCATATCTAAAATCCCACATAGGAAACAGCAGCTGCAGTTGGAATCACCACATAATTAAGTTTGTCATAATCCACAGATATTCACCAATGCTCATCTGCCTTTTGCACAGCTGAGAATATTGAGAGTTTTTAAGTATCATCAGTTCTGTATTTTTCAAGTTTTAATGATGACAATAATCCTGGAAATTTCCATAAGAATATGATGTTGCTTTAGCTTTGCTATTCTGGTGTGTCTCACTCCACAGGTCAGGGCATCAATGTGAGGATTCTACCAGCCTATTATAATTATTTAACCTGCAACTGAGGAAATAACCACGGACAACTAAGCACATTGTGAGGCAAATCCAGGCCGGAATTCCATATAACATCCAACATCATCATTTCCTGCTTTGACGAGTGAACCACGGTAGCATTTGGGATTCCTAGAGATTTTCTAGATATCAATTAAGTAATTTCCAGATATAAATGAATTAACTGACAATTCATTAATTTCATTCTAAGGACGCCATGGTCATTTAGCTACCATCTATGATCCCTGTCAAAACAGAGATCCCTGTCTGATTGCCATCTGATTTTTCCCCTCTGTCTGTTACACTAAGTGTGCTCATATTTTCAGGGCATTAGGCCTCTGGCACTTGAGGCCCTATATTGCTCATTGAAATTAGGGAACACAGGTCAGTGGGATATCACCCGTTATCATCCCTAACCTTCAGAGAACAGGCACCACAGAGTTTTCCAATGATGTTTGTTCTCCTCTCACAAATGCATTTTTCAATGCCTAAGAAAATGGAGTGCCTTCTGGGTCTTCTAGAGAAATAGTTGGAAATAAGATGGGTCACATAAAGTAAATCCACTCTAACATTTTCATCTACCTGTTTTGAGATTCCTCCCCCTACATTATGTTAGGGAAGTTCCATCATCTAAATTTTAAATATAGGCCACTGAATATGGATCACTGTTGAGCCCTGCTTTAGTCAACTGACAAAGTCAACTATCAGAGCAATTTTTAGTTGCTTAAGCTAACACATTAATTCCAGTGTGTCAGGTAAGTGCACCCAGAGTAAAAACTTTGGCCTAATACAATATTGTATTCCTTTTTTTTTTTTTTTTTTGCTTAACATTCTTAGAATCTATTCCTATCTATGTTCTTCAGGTGTCTGCTGATTAAATTAGAGAAATCTTGCAAATATTTTGCTGTTCAAGTTATCTCTTCTTGGGTCAGATTTTGTACTTGTTCTCATTGGGGAATAAGTAATCAGATTCTAGTTATGGGTATGAAGGTAATGGTGGATGGTGAGGTTATCATAAGGAAAATAGTTATCCCATTGCAAGGCAACTGCCTTTAGTAAAGTTGCTACAGGGTCTTCAAGCAATGGATGATTAGTCTCCATATTCAGTAAGGGAGATTTTTTTATTATTATTATACTTTTAAGTTCTAGGATACATGGACAGAATATGCAGGTTTGTTACATAGGTATACATGTGCCATGGTGATTTGCTGAACCCATCAACTCATCATTTACATTGGGTATTTCTCCTAATGCTATCCCTCCCCTAGCCCCCAACCCCCTGACAGACCTTGGTGTGTGATGTTCCCCTCCCTGTGTCCATGTGTTCTCATTGTTCAACTCCCGCTTATGAGTGAGAACATGCAGTGCTTGGTTTTCTGTTCCTGTGTTAGTTTGCTGAGAATGATGGTTTCTGGCTTCATCCATGTCCCTGCAAAGGACATGAACTCATCCTTTTTTATGGCTGCATAATATTCCATGGTAGATATGTGCCACATTTTCTTTACCCAGTCTATCATTGATGGGCATTTGGGTTGGTTCCAAGTCTTTGCTATTGTGGACAGTGTTGCAAGAAACATACGTGTGCATGTGTCTTTATAGTAGAATGATTTATAATCCTTTGGGTATATACCCAGTAATGGGATTGCTGGGTCATATGGTATTTCTGGTTCTAGATCCTTGAGAAATTGCCACACTGTCTTCCACAATGGTTGAACTAATTAACACTCCCACCAACAGTGTAAAATCATTCCTATTCCTCCACATCCTCTACAGCATCTTTGTTTCCAGACTTTTTAATGATCACCATTCTAACTGGTGTGAGATTGTATCTCATTGTGGTTTTGATTTTCATTTCTCTGATGACCAGTGATGATGAGCTTTTTTTCATATATTTGTTGGCCACATAAATGTATTCTTTGAGAAGTGTCTCTTTGTAACCTTCACCCACTTTTTGATGGGGTGGTTTGTTTTTTTTTCTTGTAAATTTGTTTAATTTCCTGGTAGATTCTGGGCATTAAGCCCTTTGTCAGATGGATAGATTGCAAAAATTTTCTCCCAATCTGTAGGTTGCCTGTTCACTCCGATGATAGTTTATTCTGCTGTGCAGATGCTTTTTAGTTTAATTAGATCTTATTTGTCAATTTTGGCTTTTGTTGCCATTGCTTTTGGTGTTTTAGTCATGAAGTCTTTACCCATGCCTATGCCATGAATGGTACTGCCTGGGTTTTCTTCTAGAGTTTTTATGGTTTTAGGTCTTATGTTTAAGTCTTTAATCCATCTTGAGTTAATTTTTGTATAAAGTTTAAGGAAGGGGTCCAGTTTCTATTTTCTGCATAAGGCTAGCCAGTTTTCCCAACACCATTTATTAAATAGGGAATCCTTTCCCCATAGCTTGTTTTTGTCATGTTTGTCAAAGATCAGATGGTTGTAGATGTGTGGTGTTATTTCTGAGGCCTCTGTTCTGTTCCATTGGTCTGTATATATCTGTTTTGGTATCAGTACCATGCTGTTTTGGTTACTGTAGCCTTGTAGTATAGTTTGAAATCAGGTAGTGTGATGCCTCCAGCTTTATTCTTTTGGCTTAGGATTGTCTTGGCTATATGGGCTCTTTTTTGGTTCCATATGAAATTTAAAGTAGTTTTTTCTAATTCTGTGAAGAAAGTCAATGGTAGCTTGCTGGGGATAGCATTGAATCTATAAATTATTTTGGGCAGTATGGCCATTTTCTTGCTATTGATTCTTTCTATTCATGAGCATGGAATATTTTTCCATTTGTCTGTTTCCTCTTTTATTTCGTTGAGCAGTGGTTTGTAGTTCTCCTTGAAGAGGTCTTTCACATCCCTTGTAAGTTGGATTCCTAGGTATTTTATTCTCTTTGTAGCAATTGTGAATGGGAATTCACTCATGATTTGGCTTTCTGTTTGTCTGTTATTGGTGTATAGGGATGCTTGTGATTTTTGCACATTGATTTTGTATCCTAAGACTTTGCCGAAGCTGCTTATCAGCCTAAAGAGATTTGGGGCTGAGATGATGGGGTTTTCTAAATATACAATCATGTCATCTGCAAACAGAGACAATTTGACTTCCGCTCTTCCAATGTGAATACACTTTATTTCCTTCTCTTGCCTGATTGCCCTGGCCAGAGCTTCCAATACTATGTTGAATATGAGTGGTGAGAGAGGGCATACTTGTCTTCTTCTAGTTTTCAAAGGGAATGCTTCCAGCTTTTGCCCATTCAGTATGATATTGGCCGTGGTTTTGTCATAAATAGCTCTTATTATTTTGAGACATGTTCCATCAATATCTAGTTTATTGAGAGTTTTTAGCATGAAGTGCTGTTGAATTTCATCGAAGGCCTTTTCTGCATCTATTGAGATAATCATGTGGTTTTTGTCATTGGTTCTCTTTATGTGATGAAATACGTGTATTGATTTGCGTATGTTGAATCAGCCTTGCATCCCAGGGATGAAGCCAGCTTGATTGTGGTGGATAAGCTTTTGGATGTGCTGCTGGATTCGGTTTGCCAGTATTTTATTGAGGATTTTCACATTGATGTTCATCAGGGATATTGGCCTGAAATTTTCTTTTTTTATTGTGTCTCTGCCAGGTTTTGGTATCAGGCTTATGCTGGCCTCATAAAATGAGTTAGGGAGGAGTACCTCTTTTTCTGTTGTTTGAAATAGTTTCAGAAGGAATGGTACCAGCTCCTCTTTGTACCTCTGGTAGAATTCGGCTGTGAATCCGTCTGGTTCTGGGCTTTTTTTAGTTGGTAGGCTATTAATTACTCTGTCAATTTCAGAACTTGTTATTGGTCTATTAGGGATTTGACTTCTTCCTGGTTTAGTCTTGGGATGGTGAATGTGTCCAGGAATTTATTCATTTCTTCTAGATTTTCTAGTTTATTTGTGTAGAGGTGTGTATAGTATTCCCTGATGGTAGTTTGCATTTTTGTGGGATCAGTAGTGATATCATTTTTTATTGTGTGATATTTGATTCTTCTCTCTTTTCTTCTTTATTAGTCTGGCTAGTGGTCTATCTCTTTTGTTAATCTTTCAGAAAACCAGCTCCTGGATTCATTGATTTTTTTTGAAGTGTTTTTTTGTGTCTGTGTCTCCTTCAGTTCTGCTCTTATCTTAGTTATTTCTAGTCTTCTGCTAGCTTTTGAATTTGTTTGCTCTTGCTTCTCTAGTCCTTTTAATTGTGATGTTAGGGGGTAAATTGTATATCTTTCCCACTTTCTCCTGTGGGCATTTAGTGCTATAAATTTCCCTCTACACACTGCTTTAGCTATGTCCCAGAGATTCTGGTATGTTGTGTCTTTGTTCTCATTGGTTTCAAAGAACTCATTTATTTCTGCCTTAATTTCACTATTTACTCAGTACTCAGGTACAGGTGCAGGTTTTTCAGTTTCCATGTTGTTGTGTGGTGTTGAGTGAGTTTCTTAATCCTAAATTCTAATTTGATTGCACTGTGGTCTGAGAGGCTGTTATGATAACGATTCTTTTGCATTTGCTGAGGAGTGTTTTACTTCCAATTATGTGGTCAATTTTAGAATATGTGTGATATCATGCTAAGAAGAATGTATATTCTGTTGATTTCAGATGGAGAGTTTTGTAGGTGTCTATTAGGTCTGCTTGGTCCAGAGCTGTGTTCAAGTCCTGAATATCCTTGTTAATTTTCTGTCTTATGGATCTAATATTGACAGTGGGGTGTTAAAGTCTCCCACTATTATTGTGTAGGAGTCTAAGTTTCTTTTTAGGTCCCTAAGAACTTGCTTTATGAGTCTGGGTGCTTCTATGTTGAGTGAATATGTATTTAGGATAGTTAGTTCTTCTTGTTGCATTGATCCCTTTACCATTATACAATGCTCTTCTTTGTCTTTTTTGATCTTTGTTGGCTTACAGTCTGTTTTATCAGAGACTAGGATTGCAACCCCCGCTTTTTTTTTTTTTTTTTTTTTTTTTTGCTTTCCATTTTCTTGGTAAATACTCCTCCATCTCTTTATTTTGAGCCTATGTGTGTCTTTGCTGTGAGATGGGTCTCCAGAATACAGCACACTGATGGGTCTTGACTCTTTATCCAATTTACCAGTCTGTGCCTTTTAATTGGGGCATTTAGCCTGTTTACATTTAAGGTTAATATTGTTATGTGTGAATTTGATCCTGTCATTAAGATGCTAGCTGGTTATTTTGCTTGTTAGTTGATGCAGTTTCTTCATGCTATCGATAGTCTTTACAATTTGGTATGTTTTTGCAGTGGCTGGTACTGCTTTTTTCTTTCCTTATTTAGTGCTTTCTTCAGAAGCCCTTGTAAGGCAGGCCTGGTGGTGACAAAATCTCTCAGCGTTTGCTTGTCTGTAAAGGATTTTATTTCTTCTTCACTTATGAAGCTTAGTTTGGCTGGATATGAAATTCTGGGTTGAAAATTCTTTTCTTTAAGAATGTTGAATATTGACTTGTAGGGTTTCTGCAGAGAGATCTGCTGTTAGTCTGATAGGCTTCTCTTTGTGGGTAACCCGACCTTTCTCTGGATGCCCTTAACATTTTTTCCTTCATTTCAACCTTGGTGAATCTGATGATTATGTGTCTTGGGGTTGCTCTTCTCAAGGAATATCTTTGTGGTGTTCTCTGTATTTCCTGAATTTGAATGTTGGCCTGTCTTGCTAGATTGGGGAAGTTCTCCTGGATAATATCCTGAAGAGTGTTTTCCAACTTGGTTCCATTCTCCTTGTCACTTTCAGGCATGCCAATCAAATGTAGGTTTGGTGTTTTCACATAGTCTCATATTTCTTGGAGGCTTTGTTCGTTCCTTTTTATTCTTTTTTCTTTTTTCTCTAATCTTGTCTTCATGCTTTAGTTCATTAAGTTGATCTTCAATCTCTGATATCCTTTCTTCAGCTTGATTGATTCAGCTATTGTGTATGCTTCACAAAGTGAAGCTATCGTGTATGCTTCACAGCTCATGCTGTGTTTTTCATCTCCATCAGGTCATTTATGTTCTTCTCTAAACTGGTTATTCTAGCTAGTAGTTCCTGTAACCTTTTATCAAGGTTTTTAGCTTCCTTGCATTGGATTAGAACATGCTCCTTTAGCTCGGAGGAGTTTATTATTACCCACCTTCTGAAGCCTATTTCTGGCAGTTCATCAAACTCATTCTCTGTCCAGTTTTGTTCCTTGCTGGTGAGGAGTTGTGATCCTTTGGAGGAGAAGAGGAGTTCTGGTTTTTGGAATTTTCAGCCTTTTTGCACTGGTTTTTCCTCATCTTTGTAGATGTATGTACCTTTGGTCTTTGATGTTGGTTACTTTCGGATGGGGTTTCTGTGTAGATGTCTTTTTTGTTGATGCTGATGCTATTCCTTTCTGTTTGTTAGTTTCCCTTCTAACAGTTAGGCCCCTCTGCTGCAAGTCTGCTAGAGTTTGCTGGAGGTCCACTCCAGACCCTGTTTGCCTGGGTATCACCAGTGGAGGCTGCAGAACAGCAAAAATTGCTGCCTGTTCCTTCTTCTGGAAGCTTTGTCCCAGAGGGGCACCTGCCAAATGCCAGCTGGAGCTCTCCTGTAGGAGGTGTCTGTCAACCCCTGCTGGGAGGTGTTTCCCAGTCAGGAGGTATGGGGGTCAGGGACCCACTTGAGGAGGTACTCTGTCCCTTAGCAGAGCTCGAGCGCTGTGCTGGGAGATCTGCTGCTGTCTTCAGAGCTGGCAGGCAGGAACGTTTAAGTCTGTTGAAGCTGCCCTCACAGCCACCTCTTCCCCAGGTACTCTGTCCCAGGGAGGCGGGAGTTGTATCTATAAGCCCCTGACTGGGGCTGCTGCCTTTCTTTCAGAGATGCCCTGCCCAAAGAGGAGGAATCTAGAGAGGCAGTCTGGCTACAGCAGCTTTGCAGAGCTGCAGTGGACTCTGCCCAGTTTGAACTTCCTGGGGATTTGCTTACACTGTGAGGAGAAAACCACCTACTCAAGCCTCAGTAATGGCAGATGTCCCTCCCACTACCAAGCTAAAATGTCCCTGGTTGACTTCAGACTGCTGTGCTGGGAGGGAGAATTTCAAGCCTGTGGATCTTAGCTTGCTGGGCTCTGTGTAGGTGGGATCTGATGAACGAGACCACTTGGCTCCCTTGCTTCAGCCCCCTTTCCAGGGGAGTGAATGGTTCTATCTTGCTGGCATTCCAGGAACCACTGGGGTATGAAGAAAAAACTCCTGCAGCTAGCTTTGTGTCTGCCCAAACAACTGCCCAGTTTTGTGCTTGAAACCCAGGGCCCTGGTGGCATAGGAACCCAAGGGAATCTCCTGGTCTGCAGGTTGTGAAGACCGTTGGAAAAGCATACTATCTGGGCCGAGATGCACTGTTCCTCATGGCACAGTCCCTCATGGCTTCCCTTGGCTAGGGGAGGGAGTTCCTCGACCCCTTGTGCTTCCTGTGTGAGGCAATGCCCCACCCTGCTTCTGGTCGCCCTCCATGGGCTGCACCCACTATCTAACCTGTCCCAGTGAGGTGAGCTGTGTACCTCAGTTGGAAATGCAGAAATCACCCGCCTTCTGTGTTGATCTCACTGAGAGCTGCAGACTGGAGCTGTTCCTATTCAGCCATCTTGCTGTTCCTCAAGGGAGATATTTCTTTTACTTGGTCAAAGATGCTCACATATCTCAGATTCTTCCACAACTATCCAAACGTCCCCATTTGAAGTCTTAGTATGTACCTTCTTTTCCAATCAACACCTTTACTTTCAAATAACATACTTGGCAAGTGGATGAGTTCAGCTTATAATATAGCATCTGGCCCAACTAGATTTTTAACCTGATTTTCAGCCATACCTGCTGTGCACCAAAAATAAATAAATAAGTGTTTCTTGTAGGGCTGCTATGGATATTTTTTGACCACACCTTGTGGTAGAAATTTTAAAGCCTTGAGTTTTAAATTTTATTTCTGTAAACTCTTCAGAAGCAACACCTCACCCCACAGTATTTAAAATCACCATCCTTACCATAATAGTTAAGTGCAGCGCTCTATTCTTCTCCCAAATTGTTACCTTTTATAGGCAGTTTACTCTCAAGTAATCTCAGTTAATAATTTAAGAAATCATTATTCCAGTACTTGCTGTATATTACTAGTTTCACATTTTCTAGTGGAATTTATGACATCCCTGCATTTAAACTCACACAGCTGAGCAACTCACTCTAAGAATCCAGTCTTGGTGGCTATTTCCATGGTCCACTGTTGGTAACAAGCACTGGCTAACTTAGGGTCTAGTCAGTAAAAGAGAAATAATGCTTTGTTTTTCAAACAGAGATGAGTAAATATAAGTAATTAGTAACAAATGTGTTATTGTAGAGCTGAAAGAACAAAAAGAAGAAGGTGATGTAATCCAGACATTAATGTAGGATACAGCTATTTTAGAATCCTTCAGGCTGGGGTAACAAGGGAAAAGAGTTGGCATTATAAGAGGCTGGGAACACCCCTGTGCTGTGCTACTTGGAGCGCCAGCAAGGGCTTGATACTCAAGGAGGCACTACCTAGACAGTTATGAAACCACGGAGCAATTATTGTGAAGCCAGTGCTAGAGATGCCAAGGGAGATCTGGGCAGCCAGTGTCCAAGATTGCTAAAGGGGTATGATATACACTGGCACTAGGACTGAGGAGACACTCTGCCCTGTGTATACTGAAGTGCTGAAAGATACTGATGAAGGGAAGGCTTGAGACAGAGGGCATCTTTTACCGCAACTCACCTTCCATTTTCCCCCAGTGCCTCCTTCTAACTAGAAGCCACCAAGCAAGAGAGATTGGCAAGTGACAAAACAGTAGACGCAGACGACTTCATCTCAACAGTATCTTTCTCAATTTTCCCAATGGCAAGTGGTATTCTGTTGTCCCAGAATTTGGAATGTAGGACATCTACTTCTCTTTACACTAATTTTGATTCTTATTTCAAAGTGCTCCTCTGATTTGTCTCTTCTTTTCCATTTCACTATTGCTATCCCAGTCAAAGATGCTTCCATCTAATATTTGTTTTGTTTTAACCTTTTGAACAGAAATACACTATAATAGTACATGAACTGTTATCTTCAAATTCTTCCTATTTTTTTAAACATACGCTATGCTTTGCTTCAGACTCTATGCTAAAGTTTTTGATGTATTAATGAGGACATGTAGCTATGAGGTTAGCCTTTATGGTTAGCTTTATTGTGAAATGGAAATAAAACATGTAGGAGTTTGAGATAGCAAATAAAAACTCTGAATGAAACAAAGAACTCTATCATTGTCAATTCTAGAACCACAAAGTTCAGAAGATCAATTTATTATATCAGTAAATTGTACTACTTATATCCTTTATGGTATGATTGTAATCTTTTATTAACTTCACATTCCCTTATTGCTGTTATATATTTCTAAACAATGTAAACAACGGATTTTCTTTCTTCAGATGTGACATACTCTCACATCTCCATAGATCACATTGTTCCAACTTTTTCCTCCCTTCCTTCTAGGCTGAGTAAATGTTATTCATTGGGCCAGCCCCTGTTCAGTTGTTCTCACTTTTGGGAAGCCTTACCAATACATTGCCAGGGCACTTGATTCACACTATTTGTATATTACTTATCACATGATGTTTTTAACATGTTAGTACAAACGTACCTTAATAAGGAATGTGGGTTGTCCATGGTGTGGTTTACCAAGTGAGCTAACCAAACAGGAATTTTAATATTGTATTCAATCTTTGATGCTTTCTATTTCGTCCATTAAATTTTGAGCTCTATTTTGAAGTCAACAAACAAATGTCATTTCTATTTCTATTTCTAGCATCTATTTCAATGCTGGACATACAGTGTACTTCAATAAATGCCTAATGTAATTTAATTATATATGGATGGAAGAATACCAGAGACACATATTATAATGGTTTTGAGTGGTGTGCATATTTCTGATTTTTCTACCCATTCTTATTTGACAAGTACCAATTTTTCTAACCTTTAAAAACACCTGGAAAATATTATTTTGAAAAGTTAATTTTTTTCCTTAGATTATTTAACAATTTCTTGCAGATATTTGAAACTCTGAAGAAGTGTATAATATTATAATTTTTAGGAGCATGTATTAAATTTACCTGATTAGTGTCTGTTAAAACAGACCCAATTTTAATTTTACACTCATCATATCAATATGTAGAAAATATTGCATAACCTCCTTTAGAAAACTAGCCTTTTTAGAAGGAAGATTTTTGTAGTCCCTTTTATCATATTCTTTATTGAGTTACATTACCATTCTCGATGGCAGTTATTATATATATTTTTAGTTTTTCAAGAAAAGGCTTTGAGCCAACTCTAAGCCTAAGAGGCACAGTCAAATCCTGCACACCAAGATTTTCAAATAGCAGCTACAACTATGAGGCAAAGGGCAATCTTTGTCCATATGCTGTGGAATCATGAAGCAGGGCATTTTCCCTTAATCCATGTTTGTACATTTGGATCTCAGCTGCCATCATCAGTGTCATCTTACGGTCTGGACAACTATATATATATATATATATATATATATATATATATATATATATATAGGGTGTGAACAACTAGATAAGCTCCACTTTGGTTTAAGATATTTTGTTGTCCTTGACTTCTGAGGATTCCTGTTAAGATCAAAGTTCAACAAGATAAAAACAAAAATATGAATACAAGAGAAGTGTGTTCTGTATTTAAACATAGATGGGAGTTAGGACGTTAGGATGTTCCATCTTCAGAAGCTGGTATGTACCATAGTGAACAAACAGACTTTCTGTCTGAGAAAAAACCTATTTGTCCTTCCAGCTAACTCCACCTTGCACACTAATGAATACAATGCTGATAGACTCCAGTTGTTTCTTTCTTAAACTCATTTCTTTTCTCTGCATCTTGACACTGTATCAGTCTGATGCAAGCTTTGGCAGGCACATTTCCTAAAAGGATGCCCACGTTGGGGAGCAGCAGCCAAGGGCTCAATGCCAGGATTGGCCATTAGCAGTAGGGGGAAAAACATTATTGTTGTAGTCTTGTTCCCTGGAAGGCTACCCACTGGCATTTGAAATAGTTCTCTCCTGTCAATCAAACAAATTGTTTTGCAGATCTACTCAGTGCTTAGAGGATGTGGGGATATAATTTTCAGATCTTTAGGAGCTTTTTCAGGAGAACATCTGCATTCTGTAGCAATATCTGAAACATTTTCAAAAAAGGATGGTTCTTGTTTCAACAGTGTTGTTAAGTACCCATTGTGTCTAGAGATTACAAAGAAATAATGGTTTGCAGAGGTTTCATAAAAATTGATACCTTTTTTCAAGATAATGAAAATCTGGATAAAAGAAGATGTTTACCTTGGTCTCCCAGGATATCAAGGTAGCCTTAGCTATCAGAACAAATGACATGCTAGTGTTAGGAAAAACTGTGACAACTTTCTTCTTTAGACTTCAAATCACTTTTGCCCCCGAATTCATATTTTGTGTTTTTCTTTACCTGTTTTCTCTTACCTGTACTCATTGGTGAAAGAGGTTTCTGTATACAGTATAAGCTGAGAATAGTGCTTACAAAAACCTGTAGATGTACCCTAATGTACTAAAATTTAAAGTATATAAAAAAGAAAAATGGTAAGGTCTGCAGTGAATAGCCACCTTTGTAATGCAAATACTCCTCCTTCTCTGTTTCAACCAGAGGTGTTCAACTTTTATCTTTCTTATTTCTTTACACTTCCAAGTAGGAGTGCTGATTTATGTTTTATTTATTCCCACTTCTGATTAAGATTTCATCTGAAGAAAGGGTTGTACTACCAAAAAATTATTTTATAAAAACTCTGAACTATACACATTATATGGGACAGAATGAGGTAAAATATAATTCTCCAAAAATCTTTGAATTAAGGATTACCATTTCAGTTGATTATTCCAGAGGGAATTATCCTGTGAAAGACATTAAGTCCTTTGAAGGAGTTCATCATCCTTGTGATGTTCTCATGAAAGTTCCTCAATCCTGCAAGGCATATGACTGCTAGTTAATATTTACCAAAGCCCTCTTGGACTTAAAGGCCTGAATAGGCACTACCTACATAGTACAAGTGTATTTTTTTGATGTTTGTGAGTTGCTGTTGTTGTTGATAATTATAGGAGTGAGGCATGAAAATTGCAGAAATTTGGGAACATAGTTTGTTGCCTTTGTACTGCATTGACATACCTAACGTGGAACTATAATTTCCAAAATATTCCTCCCTGTATGGTTCAAGTTCAAGGGTGAGCTGCAAGGTAAATTTGAGCAGGATTTGGACTATCAATGTGCAATGGTACTCATTGTAGTCTAAAGCATGGTTGGTAAAATGTGGCCCATGGCCCAGATTCAGCACACTGCTTTTTTTTTTTTGTAAATAAAGTTGTACTGGAACACAGCCAGATTGTTTATGTATTATCTTCTGCCATTTTTGTGCTACAGTGGTAAGAGTTAAGTGACCACGAGAAAAACCATACGGTCTGCAAGGCCTAATATGTTTTTATCATATTGCATTTTATAGAAAAAATATGTACTGAACCTTGTGCTCCGAGTGGGTGTAGGGCTTTAAGTGCTGTTGTAGTTCATGCAAGCTGATTCACCTCATCAGTGTGGAGCAGCTGGATCTCTCTCATCAGCTTCTCTGGGTTCTGAGCCAGGTGTGTGTGTGTGTGTGTGATTTTATAGCAATCTGCACCGGCTTTATCTGCAGGCCATTTGTAACTTTGGGGTTAGATATGGTGAGAGAGAGATTATGGTTACTGTTTGGGTCGTGGGTTCCAATTTTCTTCGTATGTTCCAGTTTGTCCTCGCTCTTCCCTGTTCTGTGTCTATCTTTCTTCCTTGTTAACCTACAGTGACTTCTGGACCACCATCAGATGCCAAGGCAGCAACCTCCCTTAGACAATTTTTTTTTCAACTTTCCTTTGTGGTCTTTGGTTAGTGAACATCCAACCATCCCTTTCCTGATCATTATTTCCTCAGAACTCCCAACTGCTATGTAAGGTGTAATCCCTATAATAAATCCCAATTCCATGTTACTCATATAATATTATGCTTTTTAACATTGAACTCTAAATGTAACTAACAGTCATTGACACTGGGAGTGGTGTGCTGCCATAACAAAAACCTGAAATTATGTCCTTGGGATTGAGATTTAGGAGCAGGGAAAAGATGAAAAGATCTTAAGGAGAATATTAATAAATGCTTGAAGAACTGTGAGATAATTTTATTGGAGACTGGTAAAAAGATGGCCTTTGTTATGCTGTGGTAGAAGTCTGCAACGCAGTTACCTGCAGTAACATGGAAAAGAGAATGAGTACCTAATGACCACATAGATCTAGCCAAGAAAATTTTCAGGCAGGATGTTGAAAGAGCCAACCTGTTTATTCTATCTGCCTGTGATAAAGTATATGAAGAGAGAGGTGAACTAAAGAAGAAACTGTTTAGTTTTTTAAAACAGAATTTAGAGGAAATAAAAGAGAGTGAGGACTTGCTGGGCTAGAAAATGAAACTGTGTCTCATCCCTGGCCTTTCTCATTAAAAATCTTTCAAAGAAAGAAATGGACTCAAGAAAAAACTCAAATTCAGGGTTCTAGCAATAAGGATAGCCCCAGAAGGAAGATCTTAAGTGTGAAGCAGTAAGATCACTTGTTAAGACTTCAGAAAAATCTAAGGCAGTATCTTGTAAAGTGACTCAGATGGATAAAAAGTCCTGTCATCCTTAAAGCTATGCTTCTTAAGCTCCCTCAACTAGATAGAAAATAACTTTTGAGTATCTTAAGGGCATGCTTTCTAGGCTCTCTAGGCTAGAAAAAGGTCTTCTAAGAATTTTAACGATGTTATCTTATAGTACCTTGACTTTTGGCACAAGGTAGAGATTGGCCTGGTTTGAAGACATTTGTGGATGTGGCTTTTGTCTAATAGAAAAAATCCTAATAATATTTATAGGAAATACACAGTGATTTTCAGAAAATTATAATGGTAAATATACCATCAGGTGGGACTGAAGGGATAGAACATTTTAAAATGATTAGGGTGCTTGAGACCTCCAAGCTTCTGAAGGCAAAAATCTAGTTATGACAGTTACTTATCTGTAAATATAGGCCATTTCTTCAAATAAAGGAATGACTTGGAGTGCAGAGCCATGAACCCATATATTATAAGTAAGAACTATGGAGACTTATTTGTCATGAGAAAAACTGGGACTTCATCAAATTTATCCTCTTCTCTATATCTCCACTATCACTGCATTTTTGCAGACCATCATTATCACATATCTATACTACTGTAACACGCTCCTAAATATTCTCACCAGTTCCATTTTTCTTTGCCTCTGACCTGTCTTTTACAGAATAATAAAATATCTCTTCATGAAATAAAAGTTGGACTCATCATTTACTTGCTTAAAATGCTTTAATGCTTAGCTTGTCTATAAAATAACCATCATTTTCTCCCCTGCTTCTATGCACATATCATCCTCCATTGACAAGTGAAGTCTATTATTTCATTCCCTTGATTCTGGATTGGCCTGTGACTGCTTTAAATAATAGAATATGCCAAAAGTAACATTATTCCAATTTCAAGCCTACCCTTTAAGAAGACTGGCAATTTCTATTGCATTTTTCTTATAACAATTACTCTGGAAGAAGCTAGCTTCCTAGAACAAGCTTGGCTATTCTGTGATTTCCATACTGTAAGGAAGCCTAAGCAATCCATGAGGATGGGCCACTTTGGGAGACAGCAATGGCAGCAAATCCTTTGCTTCCCCAGCCATTCTAGCTTAGGTGCTAGACATGTGAGCCCGAGAGCCATCTTAGATATTCCATTTCCAATAGATGCCATCTGGAAAAGTAGGCATCACAAGGCCTGTGTAGTCCATTCAGGCTGCTATGACAAAATACCTTAAACTGGGTAATTTATAAATAACAGAAATTTATTTCTCATAGTTCTGGAGGCTGGGAAGTCCAAGACCAAGTTATCAGCAGATTTGGTGTCTGGTGAGGGCTTGCTTTCTGCTACCATGATGGTGCCTCTTGCTGCATCCTCATGTGGTGGAAGGGTCTTTTACATACCATAACACACTGGGTGTCTTCACATGGTGGACGGAAAAAACGAAAAGAAGAAAAAGCCCTAGAGCATCCATTCAACCTCTTTTATAAGAGTACTCTTTTATAAGAGTACTAATCTATTCATGAAATCATGAGAGTAAAACCCTCATGACTTAAATTACTACCTAAAGGGCTCCAAATGTTAATATTCTCACATTCTGTACTAAGTTTTAACAAATGAATTTTAGAGGATTATGTGCAATCAAATCATAGCAAGGACCCAGAAATATAGACCTAGACAACACATCCCAGATACCTGTATTTGTTCAAGTCTCTTCACATGCGGTACCTGATATTATGGAGCAGATATTCGCAACTACCGATGTGCCATTCCAAAATTTCTGACCCGTAGACTCGTGAGCATAGTCAAATGGTTGTTGTTTCATACCACTAAATTGTGGGTAAGTTTAAATGTACCAAGGGTTTCCAGAAACATAGATAAAAATACAAAGTATGACATCCCATAATTCAGTAAACATTTTCGTGTATTTTCTTCTAGTTCTTTATCTATACATATGCTAAATAAAGGAGTTCTAACTATATAAGCAGCTGTACTTTACCCCTTTTATTTTACATTATATTGTCAGTATGCTTCATGTTATTAACATTAGTTATAAAATTTATTTAGCAATAACGTATCCTTTCATATTAATAATGGAATTCATTTAACAATTTTTAGATCACTAATTCCCTCACTGGGAAAATATGAAAGTCATACAATATGAAATATCTCAATTTTTCTCCCCCATACTATCATAAATTGATTTACATTGATTTTTATTTCTTGTTTTCCCTTTTCCTGTTGTTATTCCTACTCCTCATTTCCTGTTTTTGAACTTTCTTAGAAAATACCCATCATAGATTAATCTTACCAACACACTACCAGACAAACTGGTTTTACTTGGTAAGCACATTAACTCAAATCTCAAATTGGCATTGCATACTGTTGGACAATTTTGTTAACTTTGAGAGTAGAATCACCTTCCAAATCTTTGAAATTTCATCTTTACTCAAACCTCTCCTGTGCCCTCCTGTACACTGCTGTCAGCTACTAATTTCCTCTCATATGTCATTAAAATAGCCAACAGAGGAGTCTCCCCAATTTTCCCACCACCAAATCTATACCTTTCCTTGAGTTGTGATTTTCCGCTGGGTTCTGTGACTCATTTTGTTATATACTCTATTTTTTTTCACATTTGATATCTCTTTCTATGGAATCCATCTCCTATACTCCATTTATCTCCTCCCTAAATGGTCAACTTCTCCAAAACCTTTTCCTGCAAACAATATTTACCTACCTTTAAAAATGCCACCAATAACCGGCACGTTTCCTAATCCAATAGTACCTTCTCTGTTCGCTGTTGTTTGGATTGTCTCTTATCTGACCACCCATCTGCATTTGTAACATTAACCATACCTTCCTTTTGAAAATATCCTCTTTAACTTTCTTATTCTACTGTCATCTTCTGATTCTTTACCTGTTTCATTTGTCACTCTTCATTCTCCTTTGTTAGCTCTTTTTTCTTTACCTCACAACTTTTTATTGGGGTTCCATCTTTTCTTCGTCTTTTGACAATTTGTCAACAAGATGCCATAAATTCTCCTAGATTTAAATGCCAACTTTTCATGGTTACTTGACTGACTTAATTTGCATCTTAAGCTCAGGTCTCATTTCTGGGCACGCAAATTAAGATCCAGCTATTAATCTAACATCTCCTCTTGGATCGCTTGTAGCCATACCAAATTTCACACATTTTCTTTGGTTGGATTTACTAGCAGTAAGCTTTGAGATGGGGATTTGGGAGCAAGAGAATTATTAAGGGAGTATACTTAAGAGAAGACTGTAAGAGAGCGGAGAAAGCAAGTTGGAAAGGGTTTAAAAGTTAAGTAAGAATGGTTCCAAGTGAAGTCTAACTTCATCCTGATCCCCTGGGAAGTTTTGGAGTGTAACTTGAACTAAGGAATCTGACCTGGTCCTGGTCTTTTATACACCACAACACACTAGGTGTTTCCCCAGGGGAGCTGGCAAAACTACAGTCACCTTTTTGTGTGACAGATCCAATAGCCTAAATCCAGTTTTTCAGGAAAGGTTGAAAGTTTAAGCTGGAGCAGGAGTACCTTGAGCAACTGGGAAATGCGTATACCAGAATGATAGCAATGATCCCGGAGTGGGATTTCTCCGGGTGGTTTGAAAAACAATTTACTTAATAAAAACTTGTTATTTGCTGAAATATAATGGGTCTGTTATTGTTAAGTGAATTAATAAGCATTTTAAAAATAAAAGTTCATTTAGTCATACTAGTCACATTTTAAGTGCTCCATGAAAACACATGCCTAATAGCCACCATAGCACATAGTATATGGCACATAGTAGGCACTCAAAAGGTTTTTTTGTACAGATACTGATTAAAATAACTCCATCTAGGTTGTTAAAACATTTCTTGTGACTCATAGTCTCACAACCATGTGCATGAGCTCAAATTGTTCCTCTGTCTAAAAGTAATCTTTTCCTTCCCCTCAGTTTCCCCAATCCCAACCTGAAAAAACAGCTGCTTATTTTTTAAGCATCATCTTGTCAATGAAATGTTTTGACTCTTTTCTTCAAAAGAAGCAATTACTTCCTTCTTTCTGTCCTACTGTACTTTTATGAATTTTTATCCTAGGATTATTTTTATACTTTAATGCATTTTAAAGCTATATTGATGGCTTCTAGATGATAAGAATTACGCTTTATTTCTCTTTGTAATGTCTACATTTGGCACAACGTTGGCATGTAGAAGTCACTTAGCAAATTCTGGTTGAAAGAAAAAAATAGATAAAACTCCCTCCTCTTTTTATTTTTCATGTTCTTAAAACATCTATTAGTTTTACCTTTTTCATATATTTGACTCTCAACTAACTTCTCGTTTCACATACAAACATGCTATAGATTTTAATTAAAAATTACATTTATAAAATTTTCTTTGACTTTGTAGTCAAAAAATGTTACATGTTTGGAAATAGCAATTTTTTGATATGTAGGTAGTTTATTTATGACAATGGCCAATAACATACAAGTCTGCAACCTTTATTCATAATTCCTAAACCTTACATGTTCCCAAAATTAAAAAGTTTCCTTGTAACTCATCTGGTAATAATGGTAATCAATCCTAATTTAGTGTGTATTGACACAAAACTATACTGAGCTCAGTTAATGTGAATATTCAAATGGTATTTGAATATATCTGCCACAGTATTTTCCTGAAATCAGAAAGCTTCTGAATTCTGAAACATGTCTAGCCTTAGAAATTTGAGATGGTCTGTGGACCTGTAAATCATTGTGTCTATTTAGACACAATAAATATATAATTTGTAATAATAGATGCTTCTGAGATTGTACAGAAAAAAGAATGCTTATACACTGTTAGTGGAGTGTAAGTTAGTTCAACTATTGTGGGAGACAGTGTGACAATTCCTCAAAGACCTAAAAACAGAAATATCATTCAACCCAGCAATCCCATTACGAGGTGTATACTCAAAAATATATACCCTGTTCTGTTATAAAGACATATGGGCCGGGTGTGGTGGCTCACATCTGTAATTCCAGCATTTTGGGAGGCTGAGGCGGGCAGATCATCTGAGGTCAGGAGTTTGAGACCAGCCTGGCCAACGTGGCGAAACCCCACCTCTACTAAAAATATAAAAGTTAGCCAGGTGTGGTAGTGGGCACCTGTAATCTCAGCTACTCTGGAGGCTGAGGCAGGAGAAGTGCTTGAACCCGGGAGGCAGAGGTTGCAGTGAGCCAAGATTGCGCCACTGCCCTCCAGCCCAAGTGACAGAGTGAAACTCTGTCTCAAAAAAAAAAAAAAAAAAGAAAAAAAGAAAAAGACATATGCACACATCAGTTCATTGCAGCACTATTCACAATAGTAAAGACATGGAATCAACCTAAATGCCCTTCGATGGTAGACTAGATAAAGAAAATGTGGTACATATACACTATGGAATACTATATAGCCATAAAAAAGAAGAAGATCATGTCCTCTGCAGGAACATGGATGGAGCTGGAGGCCATTACCCTTAGCAAACTAATGCAGGAACAGAAAAACACATTCGTCATGTTCTCATTTGAAATGGGGAGCTAAATGGTGAGAACACATGAACACATACAGGGGAACAACACACAGTGGGACCTATCAGAGGTTGGAGGGTGGGAGGAGGGAGAGGATCAGAAAAAAATATCTAATGGATACTAGACTTAATATCTGGGTGATGAAATAATTTGTACAACAAGCCCCATGATACAAGTTTACCTGGACATGTACCCCTGAACTTAAAAGTTAAAAAATATACAATTTGTAAATTATTTTAGCAAAATGTAAAAGCAGTTTACCAAAGACAGTTTTTAATTGGTTTATTCATTTAAAAAGTTCTATGGCTAGTTATTAAAGTTTTAAAAATTCAACAAAAATTATCTTTGGTACTATTGTAAACTAACGTTTTTGTCCCCCCATCAAAATTCATATATTAAAATCGGATCCCCTACGTGTTTGGAGGTGGGGTTCTTAGGTAATTAGGTTATGAAAGTAAAGGCCTCATGAATGGTGCTAGGGCCCTTATAAAAGGGAATGCAGAGAGAAAGCTCGCTCTCCTTCAGCCGTGTGAGGTTACAACAAGAAGTCAGAAGTCTCAACCCGGAAGAGGGCCCTCATCAGAACCAGACATGATAGCACCATGATCTTGAACTTTCAGACTCCAGAACTGTGAGAAATAAATTTCTATTGTGATTTAGAGGGTTGATAAGCTCCTATACAGAGTCCCCACTGGGGCACTGCCCAGTAGAGCTATGAAAAAAGGGCCACCATGCTCCAGACCCCAGTGTGGTATATCCACTGACAGCTTGTACCATTCATCTGGAAAAGCCGCAGGAACCCAACACCAGCCTGTGAAAGCAGCTGCAGGAGCTGTACTCTGCAGAGCCACAGGGGCAGAGCTGCCCAAGGCCTTGGGAGTACACCGCTTGCACCAGGGTGGCCTAGATATGAGACCTGGAGTCAAAGGAGATAATTTTGTAGCTTTAAGATGTAATGACTGCCCTGTTGGGTTTCAGACTTGCATGGGGCCTGTAGCCCCTTTGTTTTGGCCAATTTCTCCCTTTTTTAAGAGGAGCATTTACCTAATGCCTGTACCCCCATTGCATCGTGGAAGTAACTAACTTGTTTTTTATTTTACAGGCTCATTGGAAGAAGGGACTTGCCTTGTCTCAGATGAGCCTTTGGATTTGGACTTTTGAGTTAATGCTGGAATGAGTTAAGCACTGGGGGACTGTTGAGAAGGCATGATTGTGTTTTGAAATATGAGAAGGACATAAGATTTGGAAGGAGCCAGGGATGGAATTTTATGATTTGGCTCTCTGTCCCTAGCCTTAGCATCCCAATGTTGAATATGGCCATGTGGCTTTGATGCTGAGAGGCAATAGTTTAATCACTGACACACTCACTGAAACCTGATGGAGAGATTCATTGAACTGCTTTCTTAGATCAGACACTTTTTAGAAATAGATATCTCTGAGACCTCCAACATGTTGGCTCACCAATTGTTTACAAAATTTTATTTTTTACTGATACAATAGAGTAGTTCAACACAATAAACTTGAAATTGAAGGGAAAAATACAAGAACATTGCTGATTTGTTCTAGGAAGTGAGTACATTCACACTCAAATTGTTCATGCAGATTGGGCCAATGCCCATTGGAGATTCCATTCATTTTCATTGCTAAACTTTCCTACAATCAATGGAACCATGGATACTGAAGAACTGCAGAGTTATTTACTGGAAATACAGTCACAAAATCGGGGGAAATTTACAATCTTTGAGCATGAATCACGCTTTAAGTTTCTATGATTGCTTTTGGAGTGTGAACCTCTGTGTGTGACTGAATTGTCAAGCATCTGTCATATCATTTCAAGATGATTTTATTCTGCCAGTAGAAGTATATCTATCAAGAAGACAGAGTATCCTGCAACTTTAGATATAAACAGTGTAAATATAGAAAATTCCCAAACTATTCTGCAACTTCTGGCTATATGCCCACTTTTGGCTCTGTAAAAATGTGTTTTCTTTCTTAAATATAATAAAACCAAACCTTAGGGCCATCTGGTCATTATATGGATAAAAAGTAAGGCATTTTATTTTTATATCCCTGAATTAGTCCATTGTCACACTTCTGTAAAGAACTACCTGGGACTAAGTAATTTATGAAGAAGAAAGGTTTAATTGACTTGTGGTTCCACAGGCTGTACAGGAAGCATGGTTGGGAGGCCTCAGGAAACTTACAATCATAGCAAAAGGCAAAGGGGAAGCAAGCACGTCTTACCATGGTGGAGCAGGAGAGAGAGAGAGAGAGAGCAAAGGGAGAGGTGCTATCACCTTCAGACAACCAGATCTTGTGAGAACTCTATCATGAGGTGGCACTAGGGGGATGGTGCGAAACCACTCCCATGATCCAATCACCTCCCTCCGGGCCCCACCTCCAACACTTGGGATCACATTTCCACCTGAGATTTGAGTGGGGACACAGACCAAATTTCTGTTTTGCAATTTCTGCATTTCTGTTTTGCTAGTTGACTTCTTGTTGGACTTGGCTTGAAGAGACAGAGAGTAGGACAGACAGTAGGACAAAGAGTGGACAGAGAGTAGGAGGCTGGAGGAGAAAGAAGGAAGAGACAAGCTCCTTCTTGATCATTTTCTATTTCTGAATTTATTTCCTGCTTCTATTGTTGTTACCCTAGCAGTGTTTTCTCACCCTGGCAGCAAAAGTTTTTCTAATAGCACAATTATATCATTTTTTGTTTCTCCAAAATGCCCCACAGCAGCTTTATTGAACACCCTCAAAGATATCAGCACAGCTGGCCAGTGCCCCCTTCTCAAAGTCTGGATTCCACCTACACAGGGTCTTTCCTCTGAATATTGGCAATGTCAATACCAGATGGCTGGGCACCCTTCCTCAGAGATTCTTAGTCCACTTTCTCTGGTGCCCCCTCCTCCTCCAAACTTCTAAATTTTAATAATTCTAACCTCATCTGCTTTCTCCCAAAACCCTAGGGATAGTAGCTGCTTCCTGCAATTATAATTTCTTTGATGCCTTAGCATTCCCTTCTTAACTTTACAGTTCCCTAATACCTAGGCTAAAAATTATTTATATCAAATCTTCAAAAGCAAAAATTGGCAAACGGGATCTAATTAAACTAGAAAGCTTTTACACAGCAAAATAAACTATAAACGAAGTAAACTGACAGCCTACAGAATGAGAGAAAATATTTACAACTATGCATCTGACAAAAACCTAATGTCAGAATCTGTAAGCAAGTTAAACAAATGTATAAGCAAGAAACAACTACATTAAAAAGTGGGCAAAGGACATGAACAGACACTTTTCAAAAGAAGACATACATGTGATTAATAAGCATATAAAAATGCTCAATATCACTAATCATTACAGAAATGCAAATCAAAACCACAATGAGATATCATCTAACACCAGTCAGAATGGCTACTATTAAAAGGTCACAAAATAACACATGCTGGTGAGGTTGCAGGGAAAAGGGAATGCTTATACACTGCTGGTAGGAGTGTAAATTAGTTCAGGCCCTGTGGAAGGTAGTGTGGCAATTCCTCAAAGAACTAAAAACAGAATTACCACTGGACTCAGCAATCCCATTATTGGGTATACACCCAAAGGAATATAAATCATTCTGTTATAAAGACACATCCACACGAATATTCGTTGCAGCACTTTTCACAATAGCCAAGATGTGGAATCAACCTAAACAGCCATCAATGGTAGGCTGGATAAAGAAAATGTGGTACATATACATCGTGGAATATGATGCAGCCGTAAGAAAGAATGAGATCATGTCCTTTGCAGAAACATGGATGGAGCTGGAGACCATTATCCTTAGCAAACTAATGGAGGAACAGAAAACTAAATACCACATGTTTTCACTTATAATGGGAGCTAAATCCCAGAGTACATGGGCACAAAGAAGTGAATAACAGACATTGAGGCCTACTTGAGGGTGGAGGTTGGGAGGAGGGTGAGGATAGTAAAACTACCTACCTGGTACTTTGCTTAGTACTGGGGTGACAAAATAATCTTTACCCCAAACCCCCTCGAGGCAAATTTACCTATATAACGAACCTCCACAGGTACCACTGAACCTTAAATAAAAGTTAAAAGAAAAACAAATAAAATAAAATAATAGGTGTGATGTCTGTCTTCTGACTGGAACCTGACTGACACAAGGACACACCCATAGGATTGCACTAAAATAAACTCAAACATAAGACATCGCCTAAATATTCCTGAAAAAGCAGGTCCAATGAAATGACTTTGATTACTTTTACCATCACAATGTGCGATGTCTGATTTGCAGTGTAAGAGTACTAATTCTTGTCGTCAGATTCCGCTTGTGACTTCAAGTCCTTTTGCCCTTTTTAAAAACAATTGTAGATACCCCTTGTGGCAAATAAACTCTTTTTTCCTCATATTTAGACTACACTTCTTGAATTTATTGTTGAAAAGACATTACTCAAAAGGAACATGTGCTAATATAATTAAGAACATGTTCTTTTGCTAAAATTCTAGGTGAGCTCCATTTGATCTTAGGTCACACACCGAATATTCCCTTTTTAAAAAATATTCAATATAAAAAAGTTTGTATTGTGAGGGTTTTTTTGTCTGTTGTTTTGTTTACTATTTCCAAGTCATACTGCATCCTGGGCTTTGCTTTCACATAAATAACTGGGAGCTTGCGTTAGCATTTTCAGTTTTCCTGAGGCATAAGCTCAAATTAATACTGATATCTCTACATATCACTCCTACAATTTTTAATCTGTTCTTAGAATTCTTTAGTAAAGATTTAGGTGCATGGAGGATAGAAGAAATGCCATGGAAAACAGCTTCAAAATCTTTGGCTTTGTGGAAATCAGTTTTTGTAAGCTTCATAGTTCAGTTTCCTTTTTATAAGCTATTCCTAAATGCCCTGAAATGAGAAGTAAAACAAATTTCCTGGATTTTTCTTACTGGTGTCACGTTGTATATGTAAACAAGCTTTCCAGTAAGTAAGCGTAAGGAAGATAGATCCTGCCCAGAGAGTTCACCAGCTTACAGGGACACTACAAAGGAGGAAAACAGAGAAGAGACTGTTTTGCTTTTGTTTGAAATTCCCAACAGCTGTTACATTCTTCTTGACTGGTTCCAAATTTAATAAGGCCCAATAAATCTCTAAGAAAACAGCCCTGAGACACTGCTATTGTTTTTATTTTGTTGTTGAGTTCATAGTGCAAAGTCTCTCTCTTCAGTACTCTTTTTGGCTAATATCCGATTAGATTATGCCAAATATAAACCCCAAAACACTAGCCAAGAAAAATAGAGAAAAATCACATCTCTGGCAACTAACAGAAAGCTTCTCTTAAAAATCTTCTTTAAAATCTAATAGCATCTGCAAATCAGGTGTCTGTAACCTTGCTAGTCTGGCTATTCTCAGAGCCGTAAGTGCTCTTTCCAAATCATTGCTTCAAATTCCTGGTTATTGTTAGCTTATAAGTAACAGGGGTGGGAGAGTGGAATATCATAAAAAGCACATGTAATTTCCCTGGTTTGCAAAATGCACCCCAGTCGGCTTCAGTGGGATCACTATTACAGAATTTATGCACCCAGGCTAAGTATCCGAAAGGAACTCACCACTAATGTGAGTAATACGTTTTCAATTTTTAATGAAGTGTTAGTTGTCCACAACAGTATCTCTTTAAGGTTCCAGGCTGTGTGCCAGTGATAAACTGCGTAGCACAACATCTTATCTATTTTTAAGTGACCAGTCTTTAGAGGCAAATTTCCTGTTTCCCTCAGTGAATTGATGGAGTGGTTGGCTGCTGTCAAATACTTTCCCCAGTGTATGCGGTGTGAATTTTTTTTTTTTTTTTTTTGGTCGGGAGACAAGAGACTTAAACATATTTCTGCTTCCTTTTTTTGTGCAAAAGTTGAAGAAATGTGCACAACTGGGGTAAATCTTCCAATAAGCTAGAGACTCAGGCAGAAATCCCAAGATTTATAATCCCACTGTTATGAATATGAGTAAGTCGGCCTGCTAGATAAGCAGATAAAAGAGAGGAGAACCATCCTGTATGCTGCAGTTTATTTGTAAGTAAGTGCAAGTAACCTTACTTCCAGATAGGAAGTGATAAATAATCCAAAAAGAGAGAATAGAAACAACTTCCTCTGTGAAGATGAAAAACAATCAAGACCAGTGTCAAGTGGCTGTTGGATGGAAGAACGTGGCTTAGGAGAAGAAAGGGAAACTCTGAGCCACTGAGTCTATTCTTTAGAATCAGAGACTAATAAGGAAGGTTTACAGGGATTTGCAAATGTAATGAACAGGTACTGACACCAAAAGATGTCTTCCCTGCAGAAGAACACAAAGGTCTCTGCATTCATTCCTGAGATGACTTATTAAAAGGTGAGCATAGTATTCCTTGAACATATATCTATGATTTGTTGGAGAGCCCAGGGAAATTTGTAAAACTCTAGTTTTACAAATGGACTTCTAGTCAGGTTAGCTAATTTACATGATACTGTGAGAACTTTTCTCATTTATTTCTCCGGCAAATTTGAAGTCCAGTTAGAAAGCTAAAGATTAGAAGGAAGCAGACTACTTCAATTTCTTTCCTTTTTTATTTTCGGGTTGTGACTTTAGTAGATAAATAGAATGTTGAGAAGAGCATAGAACATCAGAATTTTATATTCTGAATCGTCACTGAGGATACCCAAACAATAAAATTAAAAAGAAATTGTTTGGCTGGAAAATACTGTTCTGATTAAAATAAATTTAAAATAGAATTTGAAGAGAAAGCATTAATGAAGAAAAATAATTAGAGAAAACTGTAAAACTTACCATATAGTTGTAAATGGCTATATCATAAAATGTAATAAAAGAGCAGAGCAGTGTTTCTTGGAAGAATAAAAGAAGAAATTCAAGAGCAACATCAGTATCTTCAGAGAAGTGTAATGTCAATGTACAATATAAGTTATAAAGTGTGCCTTAAGTTTAATATGCTAAATATTCTCATCAGGTAGGTAGCAACAAAATCTCGGGTTGGGACACTTGACCATAGTGCAGAAACATAAATGTTTTGCTTAAAAAGCAGATCCAAAGAAAAGGAAAGGAGAATATGTTAAAACATACACACACGCACACACACAAACACACACATATGCATGCTTCCTAGAAAATACCTAAAGATAGAGGCCTGATAGAAATATTTAGGTAATAATAAAAGTGGAAAATACAATAACATTGAATTAAAAAAATCTATAAATTATTTGTGGAGACATATGTGATCCTTCTTTAATGAAAATGATTCTGCTGTTAACATCAGCACTCAGGGCTTCAGACTCAAAAGCTGCATTCTGCTACAATCAAAACAGTTTATAAATTATTGCCTTGCTTAGTTGATAATTTTTTCTTTCCTCAGAGGGCTGAGAAAACAACTAGTAGAACTGATATCCTACATCAATGTTAATCCCTTGAAAGTGTCTGTGGAGGAAGAGGATTTATCTTTGCAAAATCCCCCCAGAGATTCAGACACCCTTTCACCTTCAAATTTGAAAATCACTACCTTAGGTTTCCTTCTAAGCAATATTAAGTAATAGACTGTTAGAGGTTTGTCAATTGATTATTAAAGGATATGGGGTTATCATATCAGATATTTAACATATCAGATATTTAATCTGTTCTAGGTTGAATAGTGCTAGGTAGTAGAAATATAGACTAAAAAATTTAACAAAGAGATGGACATTAATAATTGTTGAGCAGTTGCTTTGCTCTTGGTACTGAACTATACTTACATAGTTAAGCAAAAATATTTAATATTTTTTAAAAAATTCACAGGTATTATATCACAACATATTATCATCATCAAATCACAAAAGAAGAATGACAATTCCGAGGTTAAATCACTTGCTGCAGCTCCCATAGGCAACCAGGCTGGAGTTACGATCTGAGCCCATCAGTTTAGCTCTGAAGCTCAGGCTTTTTGAGTGTGACTCTGTGACCTGAAGGAATTCACAAGTCTAAACCCTCTTAAAATGTCACTTCACAGGCACCTATATAAGTCCTTGTAATGGCACAGGAAATCTCTGACAAGTTTGGATTTAGAAGGCACCTATGTAAAAGATGGAAGGTGGGCATTTGAAAGAGTGGAATAATCCCTGAGAGTAAATGTCAGGAAGGCTAAATACAAAGACTTTTTAAAAATAAAGAGGACTTTATTGACCATATTCTAAGCAAGATGAGCACACACAAAATCCATTGCTGTTTAGGAAGATAGTGTATTATCATATTACAAGGAGGCAAAAACTCTCTTCTCACCTAACTTTTGTATTCTTTGCCATGTTTCCAAGTATAAGAATAGTAGTCTAGTACACAAATGTCCAAGAACTGTAAAAAGTTTACAGCCCATTATGTCCTCATACCGCTAAATCTTTAATAGTATTTGTAATCTCTTCTGCCATCTGAGGTTTTTCCAATCTTAATTTATCTTTACTCCTCTCCATTGTGCTCAGTCAGACACAGGTATAAATTGGCAGCCTCTAATTAACTACCTAAGGAAAATCACGCTGCACCCACAAAGAGATCCACAATTGGCTTAATTAGAACCAAAAAAAGCACTATTAAAATTAAGTTTCATCCTGTGCCTCTGTGCATATATAAGCCTTTAATACATGGAAGATGCTTGCGTTTAGTCATTTTACACATACTGTATGTAAATTATAAGTTTTGTCACTCACAGTAGGTGGTCAGGGGAACTGTTCAGTATATATTTGTACTAATTACTTTGGAAGTTCCTTATCTCTGTCAAACTCTTCTTAGCATCCAGCAAACATAGAAGTTGATAAATAATAACTAAACTCCTAGTTAGTAGGATTAAGGTAGTAACTGAGATCAGTATTACTATTTTTTGGCAGAGAGAGCTTCTGTCCCTGTGTAGCTCCTTCTACCTTTTCATAATCATTTCCTATCTCAAATGTCTGAAAATGGAAAATCATAGAAGAGCTGTAAGACTGCTCCACTGCCTGAGCCTAGATCTGGTCCTTAAGTGTGCCAGAACTCAGTCCATCTCCTGAACAAAGCATGAGACCTGTGTGTTTCCTGGTTAATTCTGTAGACTCCAGAGTCTTGTTTTGCCTGGTTTACTACAGAGCTCAGACCTTCGGGGGCAACCTGTTCCTTTTGCAGTGGAGCTTTCCTCTCCCTGGTGTATCTGGTTGTTGGCAGTGATATCCTGAACTTGGCCTGTACTGACTTGTGAGAACTGATTGTTAAATTTTCAGGAATTTTGTGAGCTGGGTTATGTCATGTAGGAGCTTGAAATGGGTCCTGGTTTGAATATTTATACCACAGAAATCAGCAAATACCACAAATCAGGGTTTCTCCTACCCTAAGAGCCAGCTGTTTAACATTTACTAGCACACCACTGGTAATAGGCAATAGTTCCTTACTATGGTACTGAGGGCTAACAGGGAAAAATATTTGATAACCCAAAGAACAAACGTTTCTTGCTTTTTGTTTCTGAAACAGAAAGCAGCTGCACAAATACAGCTGAAAATCTTTTAGGAAAAAATTTCTTTTCCCTACTCCCTCTCCATCTCCATCTCGCTCATTCCCAGCCCTCATTCTCTTTTTTTCTTTTGTTTTTCTTCAACTTTTATTTTTATTTCTGGAGTACATGTGCAGGATGTGCAGGTTTGTTACACAAGTAAATGTGTGCCATGTTGGTTTGCAGCACAGATCACCCCTCACCTGAGTATTAAGCCTAGCATCCATCAGTTATTCTTCCTGTTGCTCTCTCTTCCCTTACCCACACCCCAACAGGCCCCAGTGTGTGTTGTTCCCCGCCATGTGTCCACGTGTTCTCGTTGTTCAGCTCCCACTTGTGAATGACAATATGTAATGTTTGTTTTTCTGTTTCTGTGTTAGTTTGCTGAGGATAATGGCTTCAAGCTCCATCCATGTCCCTGCAAAGGACATGATCTCATTCCTTTTTATGACAGCCCTCATTTTCGAATCTCTTCCTTTTCAAGTTTGTGTCAAATCAGAAATTCTCCAAGGTTTTTTCTTTTTGTACTATTTTTACAAAATGAACATTTTACTATTTATTTGGTTTCTACCATGTGCCAAATGTGGAGATTTATAATACGGCTTTTATGTTAGGGCTGCAAAAAAGTTAGTGAAAGACTGATGATTACATAGCCTCAATTCGACTCTAGATAGAGGCCCAAACTCAGGTTAGGCTGACATTCTTTTTATCCTCGATTCTGCTAAGTCACTGTGAGAAGGCAAATATTGTCAGAAGCCTTGCGTCTGAGTGCTGGGCATACCAAACTCCTTGGAAGGGAGGTGGCTGGGAGACACCTACTCTAGGCTTTTGGTGTTTCTTTTCCTGCAGAGGGTGCTTCACCAGAACAACTTTTCTGATTTTTTATTCCTTTGCAAACTCCTCTCTAGGAGAAATGAAGTGGCTTATGTTTTTCATCAGTTTCAAAGCCCCCACATCTCATCTTTTCTCCCCTCTTTGGGACCCAGCTGCCAAGGAACAGGCTTTGTGTCCCATCCCCCTATGCGGTATGTTTCACATGGTGAGAGCTCCAGCCAATCAAGCTCTGTCTGTGCCTGGTTAAGACTATCTTTAATTTTAGCGTTGTTATACCACTATATCATGTTCTAGTGGTTGCTATACCGCTATATCTAGTGGTTGATATAGTGGTTGTTATACCTCTATATCATATTCTAGTCTAGTCATAATAATAAAGGTGATGTTCTATTCTCTGTTTTCAGGTTCCTTTGCCTGCATTAAGCATTCAGAAGACAAGAAAAGAAGAGTGTGGTTTCTTGCGCTGCTTCAGAAGCCAAAATTAAGGTAATCTTGGGAAAGCCACTTAAACTCTGTTTCTGTGTCAGTAAGAAAAAGAGGGAAATTACCACTGTTTTAACGTTCCTTGATTCACAAAATATTTATGGAACACCTATTACATTTACTGAATGTCCAGTATGTGTCAAGAGCTGTTTGAGGTCCTAGGAATAGTCTGTCCCAGATACTGTGAGGGCATCTATAGACATACAAAATAAAAAGAATTCCTACTTGCATAGTGTTCACAATCTAGGACAGAACTATAATATAATACTCCGAGTGCCATAATAGGAGTACAGGGGACGGAATACCTAACTTTTCCCAGGTGGAATTCAAGGAGAGAAAACAATATATATTTTTTCTTAAATCACCTCCCCCCAACAAATCTTTTACTAAACTCATTTTTCTTTTAATTCCTACTCAGTTTCTAAGAAATACGTTAATAAAAAATAGAAATAGAAAAAAAATAAAGAAGCTGGCTAATCGGTGTACTATCATTGATCTTTAAAAGACCAAGAATTGACTAGTCTGACATGTGCTAGCCTGCTACTGCTGCTGTAACAAAGTACTACAAACTGGGAGGCTGAAACAACAGAAATACGCTTCTCACAGATCTGGACACTGAAAGTCTGAGATCAAGTCTGAGTATCAGCAGGGCTGGTTCCTTCTGAAGCCCCTCTCGTTGACTTGTAGATAGCTACCTTCTCCCTGAATCTTCACAAGATCTTCCCTCTGTGTATGTTGTATCCTCATCTTTTCTTCTGATAAGGACACCAGTCATATTGGCTTAGGGCTCTCTCTAATTATCTCATTTATTAATTACTTCTTTGAGACTCTGTCTTCAAATACAGTCACATTCTGAGTTA
Organism: Pongo pygmaeus; assembly: GCF_028885625.2. NCBI lineage: Eukaryota > Metazoa > Chordata > Mammalia > Primates > Hominidae > Pongo > Pongo pygmaeus. The sequence goes on along the minus strand of NC_072388.2, from coordinate 24,460,161 downwards.
ATTGGGGTTAAAGACTTGAACATGTCAAGTGTGGGGAAACACAATTCAGCCCATAGCAGGTACCACATGAAACTTCTCTAGCAGTGATCAGGAACTTAGCCATGATCTTGAGAATCAAGCATTCTGAGCATCCCTTCCCGGATGTTAATGACTTGCCAAATGGTCCTTAGGAAGTACACCATTTTCCTCACCTACAAATTCCCTCTATTCTATAAAAATCTACTGGAACTATGTATTTCAGATGGTTTTTATGTATGGAACTACGCAATTATAAAAAGTTTAGAAAACTGGTGACTCATTAAAATTCTCCTGTTTATTTTTATTAGAGCGAAGACTTTAGCTTAAAGGATATTGGTATAAAATATATTTCTTAATCTCACTCATATTTACTTTTTCTTTCTCTTTCATTCCATATAATATTAAGAACTGCAATGGGGGCAGAAGGGAGAAATGAAAGAATAGATTCAAAAACTGAATTCATGCAGCTGTTCTCATTTAGCTGTATTCTCTGCTTATGTATTTTTCTTGGAAATTATAGAAACTGTTGAAAGAAGGTGTTGCAAAAATGGAAAGCTTTTAGCAGATGTTTTGCTTTTGGTAAGAGATCTTGCTGGAAATATATCTTGCATCTGAAATGATCTAAACTTGAGCATAGAGCTTAAAGCATATTAGAATTCCATTGATTAAAAATCTGCCATATCCTTTGGCATGTCTGTGATATGCCTACAGATGGGGTTGGAATTTTACCATTAACTTATGCAATATGAATTAAGTCTGGAACAAAGTGACCTTTTATCTTTAGGCCTTGATCTTCTTTGTCATCCTTATCACAGTCTACTTTCCTGCATTTATTCTCAAATATATTTTACGTTTATTGTCCTCCTTCTCTGTATTTTATTTATTTCACATCTCAATAGATGTCTTTTCTCAGTTCTAGAAAGTTTTTAGAGCAGAACTCCCAGGAAATAAAGTTATCCAAATTAAATATACCCAATTTCATAGGCAAATGTGACCAAAGAAGTGATTCATTTGGAGATGCATGTAGTATTTCATACTTTACCAGGTAGAAAAATCTCTAATAGAGAATATCTTAGTTCTAATAAAAATTTAATTATGGGGATTTTGTTTTTTCCTTTAACTTTGATGTTATTAAAGTGTTGAGAGGATTTTGAATTTGGGAAACCATCTGTCATTCTATGTCCCATTATGTCTTGCCATGTGTGTCTCATGTTTAGTCCCATGAGACACACAGTTTCTCAAAGAACTTACATTTTAGTGAAACATTAATCGATTTATGAAAAAAAGCCTTACTTAATTTCAACTGCTTCACTCTACCTGTACAATTAATTAAATTTGGAAATATTGATTAGTAAAATAGCTGCTGGACAAATTTATTCTCCCCATTCTCATTCCAGGTTTTTCTGCCTTTTTAATCAGTGTCTGAAGTGGTGATTCAGCGGTAAATCAGTGGAGAACATGAGGAATCAAAATTATATACTTATCCCTTTTCTCTAGAAAAGCATTGTCTATTTAACCATATCAATAATACAAACAATGATAATAATAACAATAGTTATATTAACATCTAGCATTCATTGTGCACTTACTGCCTGTCAGATAGTAGGCACTTATTACCTCATTTAAACCTAAAATGAGAATTTGCTGTTACTGTAATTTAACAAAAAAAATCCTAAAACATTAGAAAGACCTGGCATCGTGCAGCTACTGAAAAGCAAAGCCAAATATTCTTTTTCCAAAGTACCCTCTCACCATCTTTAATCATTTTGATGTAATAGCCAGTAGACACATCCAACTTGTATTACCTATTCACTTGAAAAGGAAATTTTTGATTGATTATAAACACAATTTATTATCTAAAAAACTCCTCTTCTCTAAAACATTTTTCCAACAACTATTTAAGAAACGGTATTTTAAGCCAGGCACAGTGGCTCATGCCTATAATCTCAGCATTTCAGGAGGCTGAAGTAGGAGAATCACTTGAACCCAGGAGTTTGAGACCCACCTGGGCAACATAGTGAGACCCCTGTCTTTACAACTTTTTAAAAACTAGCAAGGCTTGGTGGTGCATACCTGTGGTTCCAGCTACTTAGGAGGCTGAGGCAGGAGGATCACTTGAGCCCAGGAAATCGAGGCTGCAGTGAGCTGTGATTGTGCCACTGCACTTCAGTGTGGGCAATAGAGCAAGAGCCTGTTTCAAAAAAAAAAAAAAAAGAAAGAAAGAAAGAAAAGAAAAGGTATTTTATATCATTTTTATAAAAATGTAAATTGACTTAGAAAAAATGGACTTCTCAAATGCAGGTAATAAGAGAAATGGGAATTAGGTATTCTGGAAGAAGAGAGAAATTGTGTTAGAATATTAAAATTTTAATAATGCTCTGCTCCTTGCCACAGATGTAATATTTATGTTTGAATCTTAGAATAAGCCTTGGGAGTTTTATTTTGGGTTTTTATTGGCAAAGAGATTTTCTTTTAGCTTGGGCTTTCTTATTTTCTAGACTTGAACTGTTTTGTTTATCTGATTCTGTATTTATTCTTTGATTCTCTTATGTCTTTTTTGCTTTCTGATTCCTGCTTTCTCTTTCATTTTCTTAGCTCTCATCCCAAAAGATTTTCAGAAGATAGGCATATTTCTAAGAAAATAGCTTAGGAAGCAGGCTTCTTGGAGCCTAGGTCTCAATAAATAAAATGGCCCAGTAAAAATATAAGGAATCAGTTCCAGACTAGGTTAAATTCCTGAAAGACCTACTAGATCCTTGGCCTGCTGTTTCCTAACTTCTTAATACCAATTAACACTTTCTTCATTTGTGAGATACAGAAGCCTTTTAGAATGTGAAGTTATTTAAAGTTTACAGATAATTGAATGTCAGTGTCTGCTGTTTGATTTGGATGGCCCAACCTCAACAAACTTTCCCTAAAATTTTTCCTGAACTACAGTAGTCTCCCATATTATCAGAAGCCATTATAGAAGAAAGCTGAGCCTGTGTGCTGGTCCTATGCAAAAGCGAGTCAACATGTCAAAATTAATTACTGGAGATCTTTAAAAGGGAAAAAAGTTAAAATAGCACCCAGGACTTTAGCATCATTCAGATGCTTTCAAATAATTATATAATGAATATGTATTTACAGATGTATAATTTATTGTATATTTCAAACTTCCAAAAGAGTTGAAAAAGACTATCAGCCTATGTAAACTGATAGCACTGCAATCATACATAGATGCTTCTAATTGTAGAGAATTTTCCCAAAGTAGCAGTGTCAGTACTAATGGGTGTGGTAAACTAGCAAAGTTAATCCCTCTGCTTTTGAACCAAGGAACGTGGATTGACCAACGCAGCTGCTGCCACCCAAAGAGAAATCCACAAGGGGTCTGTCTCCTCTTTCTCAGGCTTCCAGCAATTTCCCCCTCAGCAATCCAAAATGGCCTGTTATATGTAGGCAGGTGCTTGTGTTGGTACACCTTTAACTTAATTACGGGCATGAGAAAGCTGCCAGAATCTGGTGATGTATAGGCAAGAATGAATATCAAATCTCTTCAGCTTGTGAAACGGTTGCAGTTGTGATTACTAAGGAGAGTCTCCCTCATTGTCAGTCTTCTGAACTTGAGATCTAGCGTCAACTTTGTTTCTCACTGCCATGAATTATGTGGGTTCTGCTTTTGGGGATGGAAACATAATTTCTTGGTGTTTCTGGTCTAATCCTTGGGTAACCGATGTGTTCATGCTTAAAGTACCAGTCTTGGCCAGTCAGTAGGCTACTTCAATCTGCAACACTGTACAATACTTCTGTTGTTTTGCTGGCTTCTTCAGTCTCCTCCCGTGGTTTCTCTAGACCTAAAACATCACAGACCCCCAAGGTCCTACTTCTTTTTCTACTTTGTAACTTGACATTTCTATTTGCTTGTCATCTATATTCTGTTCAGTCTTGTGGTATTTGCAATATCTTACAGTAATAGAATGATCAATTTCACTGAATCATACTCCTCTGCTTCTTCATGGATTATTGCTGTGTCTCAACTCTGGCTACACTTGCTAGATTTAAATATTTGGTGATTTCTAGAGTTAAAAATCTCTACAATGGCTATAACCAAAGCTTCTTGAATTTAAGGAAGTAGACAGTATCTCACAAGTGGTAAAATATATTTAAGTGGTAAAATATAAATAATATATGTATATAAATATATGATATTTTTCAATTTCTTCCAGCCTAAACAAATGCCTAGGTAAGGCCTTAAGTCTTTTGTAAGTTACTATTAGCTGGTTGATCTCTGTAACTCAACTTCTATAAATTTTCAAGACTCATACATATTTGGATGCCTGTACTGTTTCCACACAATAGTAAATACCCTAAGAAGATGTAAATCCATCTATATGGTTATAGATGTAGCTGCTTTATCAGTAAATATTTATTCAAGAACTTGTTCTAAAAGTTAAAGCTTTGTTCTTTATGAGAGAATGTCATGAGTACGACCTCCCTCCTTCTGTTCCTGTTGCTGCCCAGAACCTCTCACCTAACTTTCCACTTATTTCTATCTTTGAATTGTATTTTGGCACAAATAAAATTGTGCAATTTTGAATTTGCTACATACTTATTCAACCTAAATAAGTGATCAGAAATTTTTAAAGTTGTAAATGTATTTTTCTGTCACAACCAAAGATAGAATATGAGACTAAGAAGTCAGCGTAGTTCGAGAGAGCTTTCATTACTGAATTATGAGAGTACTGGATAAAATGATTCATGCCTAAATGGTTTTAGGAAAATATTATGTGATTTTAAAAATATTTGATAAAATGTGAAGATGTTATACATTGGCATAACAGAGAATGGTTTGGAATTTTCCACATTGTTATTTGGGATAATTTTGAAATGATATCTCATTGTGTAAAAGTCTTGTGATTCAAAATATAATGATAATAAAAACAGTATAATTTGAAATACCTTAATCACTGAGAGTATTGCCTTTTCAAAATGTTAGGCAGGAGTGGGAATCTTAGGTGGGCTTGGAGATATTAAATTGGGCTCACAAGGAAACTAAAGATTAGGAAGCTAAAAAGTACTATAATTTAAAAGAATTGGAAGAGGCATCTGATAAAATACTCTTCAGATTCATTCATTTATGAAGTTTAAAACAACTTTTAGCACATTTTAAATGTTTTAAGTTACTCAAGCCAAATGGAGACTCCAGTGATTGTTGATATTATGACATTCTTTTCCTTAAATGAGGATTTATTCATTTATTAAGCAGCCATTTTCAAATACTTTATTAAGCACCTATTATGGCGATGGCAGCTCTCCTAGTGCTGAGTGTTTTACAAAGTAGAAACCTAGACAGACTGGTAGATCTTGAAAGAGTCTTGAAGATTAAAATCAAGTATAACATTATTTGAAAAACAAGGAAACAAAGCTAATGTAAGTCTGATTACTGTTTTGAAAGTGCTTTTAATCTACACGGGTAAAAAAAGCCCTCATTCTTATGAAAAATAACATAGATAAGTAATTTATATTATTTATTAAATAACAGTCAACAAATATATTAGGCTAGTATAGTACAGTGGTAAAAGGGGATTTTTGAATTTAACTTTGCTATTTATTAGCTGTGTGAACTTTGACAACCTTCTTAACTTCCTTAAGACTTCAGTTTCATCATCTATAAAGACATACCTTGTAGGGTTGTTTTGCGAACTAGATGTAATAATGTTTCAAAAATGTTGAGACACATTCTATCATTTGACAAGTGCTCAAAAATGTTAATTGTTGTTATTATTACTGAACTAATGCTGTCTTGCGATTGCCATACTAATATAGATATTAATTGCCATAGAAAATTGGAGTCCAGAATGGCAGTGTCAAAGACCACTTAATTTTTCTCTTCTCTCTTCTCCTTTCTCTTTCTGCCCCCTTTCCAAATACACACACCATAAAATGACTAAAAAATACATTCTTCTTTTGTCTTATGTATCATCTGTATCACCAGTCTCCTCTGCAGTGCTACCGCACACACATCCACAAAATATGTATTACCTTAAAGACGTATGCTCTCATGATGTTGTGAGGGTTTCTTTGTTTTTTCTTTTTTTCTTCAACTTTTATTTTATTTGGGGTACATGTGCAGAATGTTCAGGTTTGTTATATAGGTAAAAGTGTGCCATGGTGGTTTGTTGCACAGATCAGCTGATCACATGGTATTAAGCCTAGCATCCATTAGCTATTCTTCCTGATGCTTTCCCTCTTCCTACCCTTCACCGTGACAGGTCCCAGTGTATGTCATTTTCATAATGCAGCTCCCACTTGTAAGTGACAACATGAGATGTTTGGTTTTCTGTTCCTGCACTGGTTTGCTGAGGATAATGGCTTCCAGCTACATCCATGTTCCTGCAAAGAACATGATCTCATTCCTTTTTGTGGCTGCATAGTATTCCATGGTGTATAAACACCACATTTCTTTATACAGTCTACCATTGATGGCCATTTGGGTTGATTCCATGTCTTTGCTATTGTGAGTACTGCTGCAATGAACATACACATGTGTGCATCTTTATAACAGAATGATTTATATTCCTTTGGGTATATACCCAGAGTTGGGATTGCTGGGTCAAATGGTGTTTCTGCCTCTAGATCTTTGAGGAATCACCACAGCATCTTCCACAATGGTTGAACTAATTTCACTCCCACTAACAGTGTAAAAGCATTCCTTTTCCTCCACAACCTCGCCAGCATCTGTTGTTTCTGGACGTTTTAATAATCATCACCATTCTGACTGGTGTGAGATGATATCTCATTGTTGTTTAGATTTGCATTTCTCTAACGATCAGTGATGTTGAGCCTTTTTAAAATTTTTTTGTTGGCCATGTGAATGTCTTGAGAAGTGTCTGGTCATGTTCTTTGCCCACTTTTTAACGGAGTTTCTTGTTTTCTTGTAAATTTGTTTAAGTTCCTTGTAGACTCTGGATATTAGACCTTTGTCAGATGAACAGATTACAAAATTTTTCTCCCATTCTGTAGGTTGTCTGTTCACTGTAATGATAGTTCTTTTGCTGTGTGGAAACTCTGTACTTTAATTATCCCATTTGTCAATTTTTGCTTTTGTTGCAATTGCTTTTGGTGATTTCATCATGAAATCTTTGCTTGTGCCTATGTCCTGACTGTCATTACCTAGATTTTCTTCTAGGGCTTTTATAGTTTGGAGTTTTACATTTATGTCTTTAATCCATCTTGAGTTAATTTTTGTGTAAAGTGTAAGGAAGGGGTCCATTTTCAATTTTCTGCACATGGCCTGCCAGTTCTCCAAGCACTATTTATTAAATAGGGAATCCTTTCCCCATGGCTTGTTTTTGTCAGGTTTGTTGAAGATCAGATAGTTGTAGGTGTGTGGTCTTATTTCTAAGTTCTCTATTCTGTTTCATAGGTCTATTGGTTTTTGTACCAGTACCATGTTGTTTTGGGTAGTTACCTTGTAGAATAGTTTGAAATCAGGTAGCATGATGCCTCTAGCTTTGTTCTTTTTGCTTAGGGTTGTCTTGGCAATTCAGGCTCTTTTTTTTGTTCCATAGGGTTTCCTTATAAACTATGATAAGGTTTGCCAGTTTAGCTGCATCTGTCAGAACAATAGCATAAGTCAAAGCTTTGGTAATATGCAGCCAGCTAATAGTAATAGTCACCTCCCTTTTGGAACAGTTTTCATTTCTTCAACCATAGTATTTTTGCAAAGCATGTTTTTGAAATAAAAGTTGCTATAAAGTCATTTTCTAATAAGCTTCATTTCCAGAGGACAAGTAAGGGACCCTGCCCTATAGAGATCACTGTTCAGAAACTTTACCCCTGTTGCAATATTGCAAGGCATGTCATGCTATTTTCCCATTTCTATGTAAAAATTCTATGTAAAAATTATTTTAATTCCATTCTTTCAGAAATTGTTCTAATACCATTTTCTTCTCATCTCACTTTCTTTTTTTTTTCTTCATGACACATTCCTTGCTACCCTTTTTGCTTGAGGTTTTGATTACCCTGCTGTATTATTTTTCCACCTTTTTACATATTTGTTGTCCCATAAACCTACATGTTGATTTTCTTTCATACTTGATTTAATTTATTTTGTGAGTTTGCATTCAATTTATGGATTTTGAGATAAATCTCTCTCACTGGTTCTTTACACTATAGACTGCATAAAATCTGATTTATGAAAGTTCACTTTGTTTTTGATGTAAAGGCAAATATTACATTTGATTTGGCCTTGGTCACATGGGTTATTAAGGAGGGAAAATGTTTTTGATACTAGAAAAATTAGTCCTTTTTGATTTTCAGTTGAAGCAAAGAAGAGAGAAATTGACTTTTGCCTGAGTTTGGTATTTGAACTGACTCTGATCTTTGATTATTTTCAAATGTTTATGTAAATCTGGGTCCTGTTTGCAGGATTTTAACAAAACAGCATCTAGAGCAGGACCAGATGCTTTTTAGACTAAAGCCACTTCTGTACTTTTCAAGAAATTGTATTTGTTTTTACTTAAGAATGTAAGAATTGTGATGATCAGGTCATTTTACTTGTGATTCTATCAGCTTTTGATGAACAACCTAAGCAGGACCCCAGGACCTATTCCTATGCCAGTGTTGGGTACCCATCTTTTACCTATTAGGGTCTTCTAAGTCCAATTTTGTGAGGTATCCATGGTTCTGCTTGCCAATAGACATAATATATATATTTACAGAAACTGCCCAGCAAATAGCAACTGGTCTTTAAGAGAAATGTAGATTTTTAAAATTGTGATTATTGCAGGGCTCATAATTCAGGGTACTTTTCACTGAGGTTTTTTTTTTTTTTGGTTCTCAGCAAAATTTATTTCATTAGTTTCAAACCTTTTGTTAACAATGCTTCTGTTTTCAAGAGAGGGTTTGTTTCTCCAATATTTTACCTTGTTTATTTCTGAAGGTTTTATTGATGGAGAGAATTTCTACTTTCTTTCTAGACAATTTTAAAAGGTGTAATCTGTATCATCTTAAAGGTGGTATCTCTTTGGAGCTATGTAGGAATATATGATATAAAACAAATCCTTCTACCTAAACAACATGGATACAATACAAAGAAAGAAAACTACCCAACATGAAATAATCTGAATAATTATTTAAAAAATTGAGTTTATAGGGTTAAAACACCAGAAGAAGAAATCTTAGATATACCTAGATGGTTTCCCTGCAGAACTGCACCAAATATTTAAAGAATTAATACCAATTCTACACAATTGCTTCCATAAAATAGGAGAGGAACACTTTCCAACTCACTTTCTGAGACCTGTATTAGCCTGATATCAAAACCAGAAAAACTCTGTACAAAAAAGAAAAATACAGATGAATATTATTCATGCACATAGACTCAAAAATAGTCAACAAAATATTTTTGTAAAAGTAATTCAGTAACATGTAAAAATAATTATACACCACAGTGAAGTGCAAAGCTGGTTCAGTATTCAAAAATCAGCCAGTGTAATCCACCACATCAACAAGATAAGGAAGAGTCAAATTATCATATTAATTGATACAGAAAGAAAACACTTCATGAACTTCAACACCCATTTATGATAAGTTTTCTCAGCAAAGTAGGAATAGAAAGGAACTTCCTAAATTTGATTTAAAAATATACGAAACACCTACAACTAACATTATATTTAATGGTGAAAGACTAAATACTTTCCCCTAATATTTGGAGCAAGGGAAGATTTCTTCTTTTCCTATTCTTAGTCAATACAGTACTGGAAGTCATAACCTGCAGAATAAAGCAAGAAAAGGAAATAAAAGGAATACAAATTGGAAGGAAGATACAACACTGTCCCTATGTGAAAATCACACAATGGTCTATGCAGAAAGTCCCAAGAAATCTAGTAAAATAAAAAAAAAATCCCGCCTAGAACTAACAAGTGAATTCAGCAAGGTCACAGGATACAGGATCAATATAAAAAAATGAATTATATTTCTATATACTAGCAATAAACATAAAAATTTTAATTATAAAATTTTAATAATTATTATACTTTAATTACAAAATTATAATTAAAACATTATAAAAGGCCACTTATAACTACTTAAGTATTTAAATATTTAGGTAAAATATAATAAATTATATACCGGAGTTATAGGTTGAAAACTGCAGTGTTAATGAAAGAAATTTTAAGTTCAAAATAAGTGGGGAAATACATTGCGTTTATAGATTGGAAGACCTGACATAGTAAAGACCTCAGTTCTCAAATTCATCTATAGTTTTTTATGTAATTTCTACAAAATTCCTAGTGTAATTTTTGTAGACATAAGCAAGCTTATTCTAAAATTTATTTAAAAATGTAAAAGGAACCATAACAGTTGAAACAATGATTAAGAGAAAAATGAAATGAGAATAATCACTGCATCCAAAGTTAAGACACCACATTGGTATAGTAATCATGATGATGTAGGATTGGTGGAGTGATGGAAACAGACTAAGGGAACAGGACAGAGAACCCAGAAGTAGAACAATCAAAGTGTGGCCAAAAGTTTTTTTTTACGAAGTTACAAAAGCAATTCAATGAAGGAAAGATTGTCTTTGGTTGTCTTTTCAACAAATGGTACTGGAGCAATTGGACATCCATAGGCATAACAAAACAGAACAGAAAAAAAAATACCTCATTTACATTTAAACGTCTCAACTTACACAAAAATTAACTCCAAATAAAACATAGATTTAAAAGCAAATTATAAATCTATAAAACTTTCAGAAGAAAACCGGAGAAAATAAAAATCTACAAAACCTAGAGTTAGGTGAAAAAAGTTCTTAGGACATCAAAGTCATGGTCCATAAATGAAAAAAATCCATAAATTAGACTTCATCAAAATTAAAACCTTATGCTCTGTAGAATATCCTGTTTAAAGGATGAAAATACTAGATACTCCACCTTGAGAGAAAATATTTGCAAACCATGTACGTACGAGGCCTGACAAAGGACACATATGGATAATAAGTAAAGAAATATAAAAATAGCAGTGAAAATGAACAATTCAAGTAGAAAATGAGTAGTGCCATGACTATACACTTCATCAAAGATAACAAAAAATGAACACATGAAAATATATTCAGTATCATTAGCCATTAGGGAAATGCAAATTAAAACCACAATGGATATTGCCACGTGGCTTTTAGAAGAGCTAAAATTTAAAACATCCTGACAGCACGATACAATGCCAACAAGGTGAGCAGAGAAACTGGATCTGTCACATACTGGCAGTGGAAATGTAAAATGGTACAACCATTCTGGAAAATAGGTTGGCATTTTCTTTAAAAACTATACAATATTCTTCCATATAACTCAGCAGAAGCTCCTAGGTATTTATCCCTGAAAAATGAAAAATTATCTACACAAAAATCTGTTCTTGAATGCTCATAGCAACTTTATTAGTAATGCCCCTACACTGGAAACAACCTAGTTGTCCTTCATTTGATGGCTGAATTGTTAAAAATGAAACAAAACAAAACAGGGTACATCCATACTATAGAATATTACTCAAGCATTAAAAAGGAATGAACTATTGATACATGCAACACATTGGGTGGATTTCAAGGGTATCATGCTGAGGGGAGAAAGTGATTATCGAAAGGTTACTTACTATAAGGTAATGAAATTCAGATTGTAGAGGAATGAGTGACGTGGGCCATTTTAAGAAGTAAAGGAGCAAATAGAAACTTTTCTTGGGAATCTGAACAATAAAAGGAAAAATACCAATTTGAGTGGCATTATAGAATTTGCCATTTTTCATTATACTTATACCATTGTTATGACTAATAAAATTGTTTAAAGATACAGCTATTTTAAGATACGCTATCTCCCTTAAGTTAACCTAGAGTGTATAATTAAATTCAAGTCCTTTACATTTAAGATTTTTTTATGGCTCACAAAGTTTATGCCTTAGTGAAGAAACTAATCTGTAACTTTTTTTGAAGATAGTCTATTTTATTGAGAAGATGCAGGAAAAAAGGGAGAACCCTCATTTAATATCCCAGGGTCAAAAAAAAAAAAAAAAAAAAAAAGAAGAGAGAGAAACAAATGATTTCCTGAAAGTCTGACCATAAGCACTCCCATTATTCTCTTTCACAGCACTTATTTATTATTATTCTTATTAATTAATTTATTTTTGAGATGGAATCTCGCTCTGTCCCCCAGGCTGGCGTGCAGTGGCGGGATCTCAGCTCACCGCAAGCTCCGCCTCCTGGATTCACGCCATTCTCCTGCCTCAGCCTCCTGAGCAGCTGGGACTACAGGCGCCTGCCACCAAGCCTGGCTAATTTTTTGTATTTTTAGTAGAGACGGGGTTTCACCCTGTTAGCCAGGATGATCTCGATCTCCTGACCTTGTGATCCGCCCACCTCGGCGTCCCAAAGTGCTGGGATTACAGGCGTGAGCCACCGCACCCGGCCATTTATTATTATTTTTAATCCCAATCATACTTTGCAATTTTTATTTTGTATCTATTTGCTTGCTTGTTTGTTGTCTGCTGATTCATTAGAATGAAAGTTCCATGAACGTCATACTAACATTACAGGAGCCCTCAAAACTATGCCTGGCACCTATCAAACACTCAGTAAATATTTATGCATGCAGGAATGAATGAATAAAATATTCAGCCCTAAAGTTTTGAAAGCCTGCTGGTTTAAGTGAAGAAAACTCTACAGGAGAAAGACATTCATTGATTTAACAAATACTTACCGAGTACCTATATGTGCTAGGCATTGCTCTAATTTCTTGTAATACTTCACGGAGGAAAAATAAGGCCAAATATCTGCCCTCATGAAGCTTACATTCTAAAGTGGGAAAAATAAAAAATTGAATGGTGGAGGGAAGGGTTGTAAAATATATCATCACTCACAAAACTTTGCCTGAATTGGAAGACGAGTAAAACCAATATATTTTTCCATGATTAAAAAAAAAAAAAAAAAAAAAGCCCTGAATTTGTTGTTTCTCTTTTTTCTTATCTAGAAGAGGAAAAACTAGAAGGATATCTGGCTAAGAGGAAGCACAGCCTGAGCGTCTTTTTTGATGAGTTCTTGCTTTGAACCACACTGGTGATGTAATTTTGGGAAACTTGGGAATCTTTGAAATGGGGCTGTAGAAATAAAGTTAAGGACCAAAAGTAATGGAACTACTTGATATAAATTCAGATTAATATTACATGTAGAGAGTGAAACTATAAAGTGACATTGTACAGAATATGAGGAAAAGGGGCAATAAATTTAGGCAGGTACTAAGAAGCTACTGATTTGTAAAAAGAGCTATTCTGTTTCTGAGCATTCCAATGTACATGCACAGGATGTGCAGGTTTGTTACATAGGTAAACATGTGCCGTGGTGGTTTGTTGCACAGATCATCCTATCACCTAGATAGTAAGCCCAGCATCCCTTAGCTAAGGAATAGTTTTCTTAAAGACTTGATATTTGAAGTAGCGCTGCCACCCTGATGGCCCTAAGGACAATTATCCAAGTTGCAGGCAACTTGGGGGACAGAATATGACAAAGAAATCCTTCACAAGCGGTATCACTTATTCACCACTTATCAGAGATGAAGAGAGGAGCCTTTGAAACCACTCTGATCTCAGTGATGATATCAAGAATCCCTTGAACACAGTGTTCAAGGGAAACAGAGTCACTTGAAAGATTAAGAGATTCCCAAGATTGCATAGGAAATGAGTAGCATAGCTCAGAGAAACGTAAGAAAATCAAATACGAAGCTCTCTAAACATAAATGCTTTGCTATTTTAAAACCTCCTGTAACTGTATCTTCTATAATAAACATTGCAGGTTATCAAAAAAATGTACAGAGAGCCCCTCTATAACCAGGGTTGTCTAGACGTGTCAATGAGCAAGACATTCTTGAGGGTGACATCAAGGGAGATGACATTATGCTGAACATCACTTGTCAGGCAAACATGACAGGGTCATATTTAGTAGGTAAGTGGATAGAAGGAATAGAGTCACTGACTCTGTTTCCCAGACATTGCCTACTCTGAACCCTGTGGCAAATTGCTAACCTTATCCCAGCAGGCATCCTCCAAGAGCAACAGCTTATTTATTTAAGCATGTGTGTATGTGTGTATTTGCATGCATATATGAGTGTGTGTGTGTGTGCCTTAACCATAGCTGATGAAAATTTCTTTTTGTAATATTGTCTATCCCCTTACAAAAAAAAAAAAAAAAAAAAGACGTTTTCCCAGCTAACCCTCTACTTGATAGATCAAATTCTTAATGGTAAATGTTTGAATTGTCACAGCCAAAACAGGTCTTATTAATCTAAATTCTGTTTAGGCTTTTACACTGAGACTTCTCAGTTGACACTCCATTGTACTTATGGAGCAATCTAAATTGCTTCACTGGATGAAATTTTATTCAGGGGTCACAAATGTTGGCTTCATAAAGTCACTTTTAAAAGTTTATTTCCTGGATCCTTTTGAAAAGAGGAGTTTCCTAGGAAATGGCAAACACACATTGGCATGTGGAGCTCTGGCTCTGCAAAACACAGTGCTGTTTGTCTCTGAGCTTGCGGTTCTGAAGTAAACATTGTTAGAGAAGATAGGATGCTGCTTCAACCTTGAAAGGGGAGGGAAGGAAGAAATAGCATTTTCTCAATATAAGCCTCTGTGATAACACCAAAATGTGAAACTTTATGAATGCTGTTTGAGAGATTCTATTTTTTGATAACTCAGAAATTGCATTTTTGGCAGGGCGGTTTCAAAAAAGGAACACTAGGGCTTTGATTTGGTCCTCTGTTTTTATCTGCAACTTTAATCTATATACAGGGAAGGTTTTCTTTGACATTTGTAGCAGCATTTCTGAGATTGATGCTGCTGCCTATTATTATACAGGAGAACATTTGATACTAAAGTTTCCCGCAGCTCCCATCAGCTTTCTATAGCAGGTCTGCTCTCCTGACATTTAATGTCCCTTAAGTCTGATATGGTCTGATAACTTCAACATGCCAGCTGCTCCAGGGAGAAATAAAGAACTGCGGTATCCTTGATTCTTCATAGGGATTGTCACCACCTACATCACCAATCACCATCCCCTTTCCCCTTAATATGTGTGAATTAAAGGTTAGAAAGGGTACATGCACTGTGTCTGTGTGTACATGTACCAACACACCAAGATTAAACCAGATTAGAGAAAAAGTAGTCTGCTTATAAACACAACCAAAGGACCAGCATGTGTCAGCTTCTTGAGATGTCTAGATCATCTTTCTGAAGCTGACTTGAGTGAGCCCAGATAAAAGGAAAAGTTCCTTATGCCGCAAAAATCATTTTTTCCACAACCATTCAAACACCAAAAGAAGTGTTGTTGCTGTAAATACCTTACCTAACAAAATTTAGGATTATATTTTTAACCATAACTCAGAATCCAGATTAGATCTTGTTGAAATAAACCAGCACATCCACACATTACATGAATTGTCAGTGGAATAATACATAGCTGTAAAAAGGATAACAATTTCTCTATATCTTGATCTTAAAGATTTCTGGCATATGTTATCAAGTGGAAAAAGCAAAGTACAAAAATTGTCCATAGTATGCTATTTTTTTGTGTAAGAAAGAGTGAAATATTTGAGTTTGCTTGCATTTGCATAAGAAAACTTTGAAAGAATATTTAAGAAACTAATCAAAGTGCTAACTAATAGACAGTGAGTGAGAAAGGAGGAAATAGAGATGAAATGGGAATAAGAGCTCTTGATTTATATATTTTTACATTATTTTATTTTTAACCATGTGAATATGCTATCCAAAAATTTATAATTTATTATTTTCTTAAATATTAAGGACTTTATTTTCATTTGAGTTTGATTTGCCATATGAGAGTATAACTGGGCTCTAGGAGACCTGGAGTTCCAATGTGGCTGAGTTACTGGTCTCTGAGATTTACCACTCAGCTCACAAGATAATCCTAACTAAATTTTGGAATTTGTGCTTCATCATCTGTGTGCATCTTTTCTTCAGCCCATCATAAACTTATGGAGGGCAGGCACCACATCTCTGGTTACAGTGCTACAGATAGATGTACTCTACTGAATAACACTCTCAATGATATGTTTGAAATAAGAGAAATAACGATGACCCACTTTCTCAGCAGTGAAGACTGATTATTTTTTAAACTCATGGTATTCTGTATCCAAGACAGTAGTTTATAAAAATGTTGTTTACAGTCCATTGCTCATGAAGAAAATTAGCCTTTCTCATTTTAGTCAGCTTGAGAATTATTCAATTTCAGTACAAATGAAAGAACAGAATATGAACTTCCTGAAGTTATCTTCCTAGTGTTATTAAAAATAAGCATCATTACACTGTAGTCAACATACCGTGAATGCACAATTTAAAAATCTAAACTTGGTAGAAGCTGGTCATGATGGCTTTGTTAAAATAGGAATGGAAAATGAAGTTAACTTTTTGATCTATCTAAAGTTAACTTTTTGATCTATCTTCAAACAACCTAATACACCTAAGAAATAAAATAATGTGATATAAATTAAGTGACAAAATATCCTGGAAAACAACTGAAACAATTAATAAGATCTTAGCTCTTGTCCAAGAATCACACCGTTCACAGACAACATGTTACAAGGATGTGTGCTAGAGATATGATAGAGCCAGAGTGAGTCCAGAAAGATGACTGGGTTTACCAGAAGAAAAAGTTCAGGATGCTTCCTCATGAAATCTATATAACCCCATGATATGATTGAACAACATAACCTGAAATAATTGGTAGAAATTATGAAAAACCCTCAGAGCCAGCAAGGGCATTGGAGATAAAGTAGGAAAGACCATCTACAAATCAGCCATTATTTTGAAGTAGACAACTGACTTATAATCTGAAATATTTAGGCATAAGTAATCATGTTTCTGTGTGAATTTGTGGAAACTTTAAAAAGGGTAAAGCTTAGTAATAATTTGCTTTTTATTCTGACCGTTAGTGGTGACATCTTGACAAGTTATTAACATATCAGCTTAAACATTGAGAGAGAAGAAAAGAAGGATAGAATAATAATTTTGAGATGAGAATCTGGTGAAGGAAGAGGAACAGACAGTTCTCTCCTGCTCTCATCTCTAACCTTGAGGTTAGATGATTTCTGTTAAAAAAAGAAAATAGATTTTTCTGCAGAATAGCAATTTCATGGCCCTTGTTCTGCAGGGAAGATTACTGCTTGGAGAAGTTTTCTGTTTCTGTTTGTCCTATGCTCCCACCTGGCTAATTCTCTCCTCTTTTCCCCAAATGCAGAGATATGATCTCTGTAGCTGGATCCTGTTCTGCCTCACGTTTTTACTGTGGTCTGGATTACTGAACATTTCAAAGGGAAGGCATAGAAGAAGCAAGATGAGTATTATAATCCTTCTGGTTCCTTGTGTCACCCTGCTCAGGATGTGTCCTCGTTATACCTTGTCGAAATATGGATGGTAGCCAGAAGCTCTGACCTACTTCTCTTTGCTTGCTACCCCTCTGATTTTCAGGGAACCCTAATAAGGAAATGCTTTGGGGAGGATAGGAAAGTTTACAAGTTCCACAACTATGTAAATAATTTAGCAACCTCCAAAATGAATTTGCATTAATATAGTCAGGGCTCCCAGAGCGTCTATAATAGTAATTTTACTTTCTTACTTTCTACTGGCTCCAAATCACCTCTGTTCATTACTGCATAGGGACTCTCTTATAAACGTAGTAGAAATCACAGTAATTTTCTAAAATCTTCTGCTCGCGTCTACAAAAACCTGGTTTTGTTTTTCAATCTACGTATATCTTTAGCTGGACTAAAAAGGTAAAAGCTTCTGCAATATATGTGGCTTTGTCATTCTGATTGGCCTTTAGAGATTGCCCAAAAAACAGTGGTGATTGCCCAGGGCTTATGCAATGACCTGCACTTTTTTAGTGTTTTTCAAGAGATTCAACAGATGGGATAATTGTTGTCCCTGAAAGCTCTGCCTGGTGGTCTGGCATCCCAGGAATTTGCCCACATTCCTTTGTGTTGGTTGTCTGACTCTGCCCTTTGCAGCAGGGTTTCACAGGTATAATAGGATTTTACTTTTAAGGTAGCAGGCAAGCTGCCTGGCAAAGAATCTACTTACAGAGAGGAGGCACTACCCTTCCCATTCCCTTGCCTCTGTGCTAGGAATCTTTGATTTAGAGCACTGCAGCTGCTGCAGTTCATTACTGTACATTTTAGAATCAAGCACGACTGTATCAGTGGGTTACCCCCTAAAGTGCTATACTCATTGTGATAATAGCTAAGGATATTACAGACAGGAGGAGTGAATACTGCCTTTGGAGCATCACTACTCTCTGCCTAAAGTGTGCTTCCAAATAAGAGGGAGAGTGCTACCTTACAAGCTAGCTGTCACCTCTAACAGTAACCCTATGAATTATGGCTGCCCCACCAGTTCAGACTTCTAGAACTCCAGGTGAGGGGCAAGGGCTTGTAACCATGGCTAGATCACCCCAAAGTGACTGTGAGGCTCCAAGTGCCACAGCAGAGGAGCCAGGGCTGAGGAATGCATGAGAATTGGGCTCATCAGTAATCTCTCTTGGTTGGTATTTACAGTCCTAAGTCATAGCTTGGCCACCTCTTTGCTCAACTCACAACATGCTGGTTGTATTAGTCTGCTTTCACATTGCTATAAAGAACTACCTGAGACTGGGTAATTTATGAAGAACAGAGGCTTAATTGACTCACAGTTTCCCAGGCTTAACAGGAAGCATGACTAGGAGGCCTCAGGAAACTTACAATCATGGTAGAAGGCAAAGGGGAAGCAAACACATCTTACCATGGTGGAGCGGGAGAGAGACAGCAAGGAGGGAAGTGCCACATATTTTTAAACCATTAGATCCTGTGAGAACTCACTTACTATCATGGGAACAGCAGGGGGGAAATCCACCCCTATGATCCTATTGTTACTGGGGGGTCCTTGCTCACAGAACTCCCAAGATGGTGGCGAGCTGCTCCCAAGATTGTGGCGAGCCATTTCCAAGATAATGGTGGGCCACTTCCAAGATGGTGGCAAGCCTCATGTTCTCTCACCTGGGGTTCTCAGCCTCACGGATTCCAAGGAATGGAATCTTGGGCCATGCAGTGAGTGTTATAGCTCTATTAGAAGCCGTGGGTCATGGAAGAGAACCGTGGAACCCAGTGACTAGTGTTCAGCTTGATTAGGATGAACCCAGGCACTTAGCTGTGCAGGAACAATGGCAAGCCTTTAGCCCAATTAGGAGTGGCAATGGGCGCCTCGCTGGATCAGGAGCACAGCAGACATCTTGCCGGATCTGGAGGGATGGAAGTCAGTGGTGGGTCTGTGACGGTGGCAAACAGCAGTGGTGGGCAGTGGTGGACAGTGAGCGAAAGCTCAGCTTGAGCCGTAACAAACATGGACCAGAAGAATGCAGTTGCAACATTTAATAGAGTGAAATAGAATGAAAACAGAGCTCCCACACAAAGGGAGGTGACCCAAAGAGGGTTGCCGTTGCCAGCTCGAATGCCTGGGTTTATATCCCAATCCTTGTCCCTCCCTCTGTGCTCTAAGGCAATAGTTGATTGGCTATTTCTTTACCTCCTGTTTTTGCCTAATTAGCATTTTAGTGAGCTCTCTGATTGGTTGGGTGTGAGCTAAGTTGCAATCCCTGTGTTTAAAGGTGGATGCGGTCACCTTCCCAGCTAGGCTTAGGGATTCTTAGTCGGCCTAGGAAATCCAGCTAGTCCTGTCTCTTAGTACCCCCTCTCAACAGGAAAACCCAAGTGCTGTTGGGGAGGTTGGGCGATGACCGCTCTGTTTCCTGCTGAATTGGGGCGTAGTAGGGTTGCGCAGTTGACATTTTCTTGGGAGGGGTGCCTTCGATGTCATTAATATTGGAGCATGGGCTAGCAGGCCAATCCAGGGGTCTACAATAGATCTTAGTCATGGACTGCATCTGGGGCTCCATTTGAAGAAACTTTTGTAGCTTTACAGCCTCGATTCTGGAAGAGACAAACTTAACAAGGAGGTTAAAGATACAGGGTCCAAAGAGCAGTAGCAATATTATAGCTGCTAGAGGTCCTAAGAAGGGGAGAATCCAGGGCATCCATTGGCTGAGGAGGTCCCAGTGTCCAGTGTTTTGAAGCTCCTCTGCTCTACATTGTATTTGATCTCGAATTTCTTTAACTTTCTCAGTGAGTATTCCGGATTGATTAACATAATAACAGCACTATCACCTCCCACCAGGTCCCTCTCACAACACTGGGAATCATAATTCAACATGAAATTTGGGTGGGAACACGACACCAAACCATATCAGTGAGTTTTACAGGAAAGAATACCATGATATGCAGTGTTTGCTGGGGCTCTGAACCCAAGAACCTCAGTTTGAACCACTCATATTAGAAAGAATGGAGATACCATATCCAATGACAAAACAACTACAAGAGAGACTGTATGGTCCAGTAGATACAGTAGTAAAGGAGGCAACAATGACCATGGATCTTTGGTCTTATCTGTGCTATTGAGTTATCTGTGACTTTGTGCAATCTTTTGAGCTTTAAAGTTCTTGACAGGGAAATGACAACACTTGCTGGTTGATGAGCCTCCTAGAGCTGTACCTGTCAGAGGGGCACTGCTGAAGAATTGTGAGCCCTCTTTCTCCCTTACACTTCCTACCCCACCCTGCCCCTGTTGTAGTATCAGCTCTGCTTCTGTAACTTTACCCATGTCCTTGTAACTTACTAAGGATCTACATGATTGGCATTCTTCCTAGTGCTGCTCTCTTTCTTCTCATACACATAAGTGTAGCAATTCTATATTTGTTAGGCTGCTAAATAGAGGAGAAGACTTCTTTAAACAATAAATAAAATATCCAGTAACTATTTCTATTGATAAACATTAATATGATAATTGATATTACTATCTTTTATTTTCTCCTAGAGGTTGGGTATATGGTTCACATTATAGCTGGCCTCACAATAGCTATCCAGGACAGGGCTTATTATTCCTATTTTGCATGCAATGAAACTGAGGTTAATTTTCAAATATTGTGCAATTTACACAATTTGTCCAGAATATATCCCTTCAACCTCATATAAAAGACTGCTTTTGTTCCCACCTTTTTGCTGTAATTTCACACTAAGTATCCAGATTTATTGGAGACTTTTGCATCTGACTTGTAATATTATTTTTAAGTATAACAGTTTAGCCAAACCATTAATGAATAGAGCTTCAACTCTCTGAAGATTTCATTCACACAACCCACTCATAGGGACAATTCTTTGACTTTATGAAAATCTTTAACTTTCATACTTCTGAAGAAGAATCTCTGGATACAACCTCCTCTCTCCAATAGCTTTTTCATGTGCTTACTTTCCATATGCCCTCTCCTTAAATCTAGTGCCAGCCCTAGTTTCCAGACTAACTCATTTTCTCCTGTTGGTTCAGATTTCTCCTTGATCCATCATGTCTGTCACTTTCAATGCAAAATGTCCCTTCATTCTCCTGACCTTTTGTTTTTCTGTCATACCTACCCTAAAAACTCAATTACCTTTTGCCTCAGTCATCCTTTGCCTCCCTAACTCCCACTCATCCTTTGGATCTCTGCTCAAATATCACATCATCAGGGCTTACCCCCACTCCACAGATCAGTTTGGTCACTGTGTTTCATGCTGTCACAGTGGCCTGTACTGTTTCTTCACAGCACTTGCCAGAGTTTGTAATTTATAGACTTATTTATTTAATTATTTGATTCATATCTTTCTCATTCACTAGTCTGTAAGCTCCACAAAGGCAGAATTTATGTCTGTTTGGCTTACTTGGTACACTTTAATTCCAGACCACTACTCCTCTACTCTCCAGCAAAATAAGACAAAACAAGATAGAAATGAAACAAAACAAAGCTGCTTCTTTCTTTGACATGCATGCAATATGGCTATATTCTTTTTCCTGTCTCTCCTTTGGTGTGTCAGACTTGGGATATTTCTTTATTTCCTTGAAACCTTGATCCTGGTTCACAGCCATTCTCATGACTCCAAGTCCCATCATTGCTCTCATAATCACAACATGCAATTGGATGATCTATCCAATACCTTGCACTCTGCATATTTCTACTTACTGTTCACCCACTACATCCCATTCACCCATTTCTTTGTCATACCCTGCTTCTTGTCATCATAAGAAATTGAACCACCCCTGAATTTCAATATCAATATCAAACATTCAATTCTTACGCTATCATCCCTGAACCCTCCTGCTTACTTATTCAAGCTCTCTCACTCCAGCAATTTTTTTATCTCATCCAGATTTCCAATCCATTGACCCTACTGACATCTTTCTGCTTTCATTTTTTTCTATAACATCATTATAAAATCTTCCTTATGGATGCCCTCAACTCTGTCATCCTCCCTTCCTATTGTAATCACTTTCTAACATACCACCCTCAATGGACTTAACTATCTTCTCTATACCTGCACCAAAACAGCAAAATCTTGCTGGAAAAAAATTATCTGTTGACAAGTTTTACTCTAAATTCATATTCACAATCCTCAGTCAGTTAACACTGCCTGGAATTCCAAGTATGTTTCCCTAGTAGGTTTCCTACTCTCAGGAAAAAAAAACAAAACAAACAAAAAATATCACAAAACTATCTATATCTTTTCTCCTCAAAGCTTCCATACCTTTCCTCTCTCATTCTCAAATAGTGATTTCACATTATATTTAATTGAGACATTAGAAGACATCAAATGCAGATGCCTTCATTTCTCTATCACCAAATTTAACTTTCACTTGCAACCACCTTCTCCTTCCCTCCAGTGACAGGGAAGCTTGCTGCATGTACTCTATAGAGGAATCCATTCCTCCACTTTTACTTGGGGTCCCATCTGCATTCACCTGCTTAAGGAACTTGCTTTTTAAGTTACTCTCTTTGACTCCTACCCCATCAAACTTTCCCTCTCTGTAGATCATTCCTAAGAAGTATGAAGACACAACCTAACATCTTTTATCTTTATAACCTCCCTTAATTCTGCAACCCTGTTAAACTATTTTCTCATTTTTCTCCTTGCCTTCGTGGTCAGATTTTAGTGGAAAGATTAGATTGTCATGAAAAAATCTTGCCTAACCATCTTTCCTCATGGCTACTTATACCTACCGTTTACTCCTCCTGCACATACTCATCACCACTCGTACCCATCCTAGACTCATTCCTCCCTACTTCCTCACCTGTCTCTAATTTCCTCACCACCACACTCTCTCTAGTTTACCTGGCCATTCCCCACAGAGGAACTGGAGAATTAGGCTTCTAATATATACATTGGATCATAATGTTCCCTGGTTAAAAATACTCAATGAATTCAATGACTTTCATTTTACTTAAAGGCCAGTATTATTATACACTTAATAGAAACAGTTAATAAAGAAGAAGAGAAGAAAATGACTGAATAGCAAAGTAAGCCGGAACATTTTCTTTCCTCATAGGACTTAGAGTGATTTGGGAGACACGCTGGTATTCAACAGATGTTCACAAAGATAACTGCCATAGTTAGTAGTGTGATAAAGGAAAAATAGAGGGTGCTAGGAGAACATATAATAGCAATTTCTTCCCTGTAGAAACAACATTTACCCTGGGATCTTAAGGGAGAGTGTCAGTAGTGAAGTGTTGAGGCAGGCAGGTAGGACTGTATACACAAATGCCTTGAGGCAGGAAGGGGTATGGGGCTTTAAGTCCCTGAAGTACGTCCATGTGACTGGAGCATTGGGGGTGGGTGGCAGAGTTGCATGAGGTAGTGCTGGAGAGGTGAACAGTAGCTAGATCTTGCACAACCTTGTAGACCATTTAAAAGAGTTTAGATCTCATTCAAGAACAAATGGCTGCCACTGAAGGATTTTAAAAAATATTCGAAATGAGTTTTGTTTTTTAACAAGATCATTTTGGTTGCTATGTGATGAACGTATGCAGTTGAGGATCAGAAGCAGGTAAATTAACTAATTAGTCTACATTTCCAGGAAAGAGATAGTTGTAGTTTGGACCAGGATGCTTTTAGTAGACACACGAGAAGTGGATAGGTTCAAGATATTTTAGAAGTTGGATTGACAGGGCTTGGTAATTGATTAGATTTGGGGGGGGGGGTAATGGTGACAGACATGTCAGGGATAATAAATGTGTCAAAGACATATCTCGAGTTTCTAACATGAGTAGACGGATCCGTAGAATAGCCAGTTCTGGAGAATGGAGTGCAGGAAGGGGAGCTGGTTTGGGAAAGAATGTAACAGATTAGAGTTCAAACATTGAAATTGAGATTTTTGTAAGAAATTCCAGTCAAACTTGAACTATGAGATTGAAAACTAGGAAATATCCTTGATTTATCTTCTTCTCTAAACTCCATGCAGTTCATCAAATGTGCCTGTAATTTAAAAAAAAAGATGTTATTCTAAATCCAAACAATTCCCACTACCTCCACTGCTTTGACCTTAAATTGAGCTGTTCTAATTTGTCTTGTATGTTATTTCCTAATTGTCTCTCTGCTGCCCTCTTCTAGTCTCTTCTCCAAAAAGCAGCTTAGAATAATACCTTTAAAAGGCAAATTGTGTCATGCCACACCCCTGCTACACACTTACTTTGAAACACCACATTCTTACTTTTGCCAAAAGATCGTAAAGGAGTTCCTGTCTTCCTCCCTAAACTTTCATCCTTACCCCTCTCTTCATAATGTGCTATGTGGCCACACTGACCTTCTTCCTGCTTTTGAACAAGAACACCCCTACTTCAGGGTTGTTATCCTATTTGTTCATTGTACTTGGAATTATTTTCTCCTTCTCATTGTATGAGATTGATTTAAACATCACTTGAACATTCTATATAAAGTAGGCTAGTCTTCCAGGACTGTGAATGTATTGTTGGATGACACAACTGATACTCAGAGTTGGAATTATTTCTTGGCATATGTGTATAACATATAAGAGGAAGATGCGGTTAATGACTTTTTCTTTTGTTTATACAAGATAATACATTTTTATATCATTAAGAGTTATTTTGGGGCTTGTGATGTAGAAAAGGTACACCAGCAGAAAGGGAGGATGTTGCTGTATGAATAAAAGTGCTTTATTACTTTATTCACAGAAAGCAGCTGTTGGTTAACATATGCCTCCTGATCTTGATTAATTGTAGAATGCAGTAGTGAAAATGTGACTACGATCGTCTCAGAGCACTGTGTGGATAAAATGGCTATCAAATTAAAAATTCCTGTTTACCGTACTGAAGACTTCTGACTCTTGAGGCAAAGGGTAATTATTCAAGATTATACCATGAATGAGATTAACAAGACCCTGATAACATCAGTGTTATATGATTCTGTTCAACTTCCAATAGGATTTTGTCTCAGCAACATCATTAGCACCTTGAAGAGTCTGAACCTGTTACTTTAGGGCACACTTTTACATGTTGAAAATAAACATCTCAACCAAAGGAGAAGCAGCATTAATATTAATAAAACATAAAGAGAGATTCAGTAAACATTTTGGCCAGAATTTATAAAATTTGTTGGCTGATTAGAAGCAGGGATTTGAGAGACAAGGAGAAGTCTAAAATAAGTCCAGAGTTTCCAGTTTATTCGTGTTGTAAAATTAACCTGGAAATGTCAATAGGAAGATCTAATTTGGATTTATTTTAAAAATTAACTGGGTTACTGTCATGAAATCTGCATTAAAATGTCTGGTAACTAGAAGGAAGTATGGATCCAGGACTCAAGAAAGAAGGAATGAGGATATAACCACTGTAGAAGCCAGGGAAATGTAGATGATCACCTTAAAAGAGCATGAAAAGGGCTGGGCATGGCTGCTTACACCTGTTACCTCAGCACTTTGGGAGGCCAAGGTGGGCAGATCATTTGAGGAGAGGAGTTTGGGACCAGCCTGGCCAACATGGCAAGACTCTGTCTCTGCTAAAAGTACAAAAATTAACTGGGTGTGGTGGTGCACACCTGTAGTCCCAGCTACTTGGAAGGCTGAGGTTGGGAGGATCACTTGAACCCAGGAGGTGGAAGTTGCAGTGAGCCGAGACTGCACCACTGCACTCCATCCTGGACGATAGACCAACACTCTGTCTCAAGTAATAATCATAATAATCATAATCATAATAATTTTAAAAAATAAAAAGAGCATGGAAAGTAGAAACAAGGGAATAAATAAAAAAGATGGAATCTGGTAAACAACAACATACAAAGAGTAAGAATAGGAGGAAGATATTATAAAGGATCCTGAGATTCAGAACCAGAAAAAAACAAGAGAATAATAACAAGTGACATTGAAAGAAGGAGTGGGCAAGCAAGTCCAAGCCAGAAGATTCCAAGTTGTATATAGACTGAAAAGGGGTCAATGGGTTTGTTAGATTTTGGTTATTCTATTACATACAGCTTAATTTGTGTTAGAACCGTGCCCTTTTGAAGAGTGAGGGAAAGATTTCCAGAAACTTCCTAACAGACTTCCGTTAATGATCTTTGGCCAGAATTGTGACCCATGTCCACTATTAAACCTATCACTGGGAAGAATAATTTGAATGACTGTAGCATTTATCAACCATGAGTTACTTACTGAGGCTGCAGCGTGAGTCCTGTCTGTGTTGGGCTCAGACTACCCAGCCCCTGAAAAGATTTGGATTCTGTAAGCATGAAAATGATTGATGACTGGGTAACCAATAGTGCGTGTCACAAGGAGGAAGTAAGTAGGGAATGTATGTGTGTGTGTGTGTGTGTGTGTGTTTGAGAAAGGAGAGGGGAAGTGAGGAAAGAGAGAGGAAAGAAAGAAAGAAGAAAGAAAGAAGAAAGGAAGGAAGGAAGAAAGAACGAATGAAAGAAAGAAAGAAAGAAAGAAAGAAAGAAAGAAAGAAAGAAAGAGAAAGAAAAAATAATTTTTCTGAATATAGGAATAGGTGGCCAGGTCAACAGTAAAGGACAGGGGCATGCTCGAGGCTTTGAGAAGGTGATAAACATGTAAACAGCATTTATGAGGATTGAGAAAAGGGGTATATGTGTCTGAGAGTACTCTACCTGTTTGGGAGACATGAAAAGTTCTGTCAGCATGAGAAATGTTATTTTCATGTTTGATTTAAATCAATGAGGAGTTAAATATATTAGAGGTGGAATGATCCACGTGACCATCCTGTCTTGTCTTTTGTTTTTTTTAATTTTACTTAAAGTTCTGGGATATATGTGCAGAATGTGCAACCATACTGTCTTTTCATGCAGATGCATAGCTGCTCTCACAGCAGACGTTTGGAGCTTTGTTCAGGCTCACCTTAGATGTCCCGGCTGATGAAATGTCCTCAGCTTCCCTTGAGAGCCCTACTCCATCATCCAGTAGTTTTATCTGTCAGGTCACATTCCCTGTGGTCTTCCTGTCATGCTCCTTTATTTCCTTCTGTT
The DNA here is from genome assembly GCF_028885625.2 of Pongo pygmaeus. NCBI lineage: Eukaryota > Metazoa > Chordata > Mammalia > Primates > Hominidae > Pongo > Pongo pygmaeus. The sequence goes on along the minus strand of NC_072388.2, from coordinate 24,432,736 downwards.
AGTCTTCTGGTGAAAGGATTCCCCATTCTGTGGGGTTTTTACATTCAGACTCTTCTCATGCCTCTCAGTCACCAGCTACACTGTTAAATGTGGGATTTTCTTTGTTTTGTTGTAGCTTTAGTTAGTTTTCCCTTCCTTCCTTCCTTCTTTCTTTCCTTCCTTCCTTCCTTCTTTCCTTCCTTCCTTCCTTCTTTCCTTCCTTCCTTCCTTTTTTCCTTCCTCCCTTCCTTCCTTCCTTCTTTCCTTCCTTCCTTTCTTCTCTTCCTTCTTCCCTCCCTCCATCCCTCCCTCCCTTCCTTCCTTTTTTCTTTTTTCCTTTTTTTTTCTTTCCCCAGGATCTCCCTATGTTGCCCAGTCTGGAGTACAGTGGCAATTCACAGGCACGATCATAGTTTACTCTATCCCCACACTCCTGTGCACAAGCGATCCTCCTGTTTTTGCCTTAGAGTAGCTGGGAGTGCTGGCTTGCTTTAGTTTTTTTATTCATTCCTCATCCTCCAGTTCTTCCACACATTTTAACAATGAGTACTGATTCCCCTCATAACACCTATGAATTCTCAGGGCCTTTATAAATGTGATATTTCTTATGTAAACTCTTACATAACAGGTAGAATATTCTCATAAAAGAAACTCCTAGTTTTATAATTTTTCTGCTGTTACCCAGTTTGAATTATCCTTCCTGACCCTCCATCCCTGCTTGAGGAAGCCTACAGGGAAAACTCCATTATTTTAGGGAAATATCCTCAGGGCAATCTCGATTATTTTAGGGAAACGTATCCTGGTATTCTCTTAACAAATATTTCTGCCTCTAATATCTTTCTTTTTTTTTAATATATATTGCAGACTGTTGCCAGATTGACCTTCCCCCAAACTCAGTTTTCTTCATGTCCATTCCCTGCTCAAAACTTTTAACGCCTATCCATCACCTAGATATTGAAGCACAATCTCTTTAACCCATTATTCCTTTTACCATTTACTCCCGGAAAACTTTACCAAATCATTCTTCCAGTGTATAAATTTGGAACTAGTCAGCACTTCTGCTCACGGTATTTCCCTTAACCAAAATGGTCTCTACCATTTATCTGCTTATCCTATTCCCAGCCATTTCTATTGCTTGTCCTCAAGCCCTGGCTTTGGCATAAAATATTTATTGATCTTTTCTGCTTCTGAAATCTTATTGTTGTTAAGTCTACACTTACAGTGGACTAATTCATAGTGTCAGGTTTCCTAATGCCATAATGTTACTAGTTTCATTGCTAGTTAATTCTTTGTGAGGGTTCCTTGAAGTCAGGATGCATTTCTTATCAACTTTGTAAGCAAGTTTGTTGAGCAATTTTGTTCAAGTAACTTAATTTCCCTGAGCTGTAAATTTCTCATCTATGAAATGGCAATGGTAATAATAATCATTTCAGTGGGTTGTTGTATTAAAGAAATGAAAATGTTTAGCTATTAAATACTATATAGGCAGGTATAAATTATGCCTTATTGTATCCTTTATATGCTTTGTATGCTTAAAACAATGCTGAATTTTAATAGGTGCTCAATAAAAATTTAGTGAAATGAATGGTTAATTTATTCCTTTCTGAGAAGTTACCCTTCTCTATCATTTTTTTTCTTACTTCGTCTAATTTTTCCTGACTACCTCCCTCCTTTCCTCCCTCCTTTATTCCTTCTCTTCCTTTCATTTTTTTTCTCAGTTCTTCTTGCTTCTCTTTCTACTCCCTTTGACACTGAGAATCTCTGGAAATGATTTAAATATGTTCAGATTCTAGATGAAGTTGAATTAGTCCCATAGTCTTTAGGAGATAATCAACTACACTGCAAATGAATAAACATAATTGCTTGATTTTGCTATTTTTTGGGAGAGGATTCAGTTCTGATCAAGCCTTCTGAGATGTAATAGTGACTAATTTACTATTCAGGTACACAGAAATACCATCTCCGTTGGAAATCATCCAGGAAAGATTATATCAAAGTTACCCATTCCTCTGTCCCAATAATCTAGCGGGCATGAAGATTTACAGAGTTTAATTAAAAAACTACTATATGTGTTTGTTTTGGTGGTATTAATATTGAGGGAAATGAGGACATAAAATTGAGTGCAACAGAGTGAGTATGTGTGTGTGTGTGTGTGTGTGTGTTTTGTGTAAACATCCAAATATGCAAAGAAGAGTCTAATCAGTCTTGACTGGAATCTGTGTTTTGTACTAGAATGGACTATTCTTAGTAATAAACTCAGACATATGGCCCTTCAACTACCTGCATTGAATTCTGTTAGTTTCTTTCACCATGAATATCTTTCTTTAACTCTGTTGACATCTACCCTGCACTGTCTGCTCACTCTATCTTCTCATTATTTTATGAAGAAGACAGTTTCTTTGAAAAATAATTTGACATGTTCCTGAAAAATGTTACCATATTAATTTTTAGGGATAAAATTAGAATGTGCTCCCAAAATTGTTGTTTAGTCTTCTGTTAACTGCTAATATTAATAAACCTTGGTGCTGACTAAAGGAATTATCATGTGACCCTGTGCTTGTAGGACTCAGACATGAAACACTACTCTGAACTGAAAAATTCATCTTTACATTTCCCAGCTACCTTACTAAATGAAAGAATTACTAACTATTCCAAATGCAAGTTTGTTTTATTTCCTTTTTAACAGCAAAATCAGTCTATTATAGTAATTATTTTATAAATGTCTCTCTTTTTTGCCATTTTAAGGTAGCTGAATTTTTTGTGTCTGAGAACTGGTTAGCCAACCAACCCAAGCTGTACAATTTTAACTGTCCAAAGAGTCCCAATTAACAGACTTTAGGGGGACTTCAAACAGTCACAGTCTTTGAATCTAAGCCATTCCCCAAGGCAGCATCTACTCAGCATAAAATGAAGGGAGATCTGGCAGTTACTCTCTTGATTTGATCAGTGTAGCTAGTCAGGGCTCTATTTCCCTGCTGAATTAACTGGTTTGGCTGTCTACACTGATCAAATCAGATGGATAATTGTCCAATTCTCCTTGCATTTTGTATCCTGTAAACAGAACTCAGAATAAGTAAGACTAACTACAACCAACTGGCCTTCCTGCTTTTTAAGGATTATTATTATGCCATTAAAAAGCCGGTTGTCTAAGGTCAGAGTGTTCTATTGGTTTGTGTTAGTGTCTTGTATTCATCCATTTTCACACTGCTATGAAGAAATACCTGAGACTGGGTAATTAATAAAGAAAAAGGCATTTCCATACGTCCTCTGAAATCTAGGTGGAGGTTCTCACACCTCAATTCTTGACTTCTGTACACCCACAGGCTCAACACCATGTGGAAGCCACCAAGGCTTGGGGCTTGCACCCTCTAAAGCAACAGCCTAAGCTGTACGTTGACTCCTTTTAGCCATGGCTGGGACATAGGGCACCAAGTCCAGAAACTGCACAAAGCAGCAAGGCCCTAGGCCTGGCCCATGAAGCCATTTTTCACTCCTAGGCCTCCTGGCCTGTGATGGGAGGGGCTTCCGTGAAGACCTCTGACATGCCCTGGAGATATTTTCCCCATTGTCTTGGCACTAACATTTGGCTGCTCCTTACTTATGCAAATTTCTGCAGCCAGCTTGAATTTCTTCTCAGAAAATGGGTTTTGCTTTTCTATTGCACTGTCAGTCTGCAAATTTGCTGAACTTTTATGCTCTCTTCCCTTTTAAACATAAGTTCCAATTCCAAACCATAACTTTGTGAATGAATAAAACTGAATGCCTTTAAGAGCACCCAAGTCTCATCTTGAATGCTTTACTGCTTAGAAATTTCTTCTGCCAGATACCTTGAATCATCTCTCTAAAGTTCGAAGTTCCACACATCTCTAAGGCAGGGGCAAAATGCTGCCAGTCTCTTTGCTAAAGCATAGCAAGAATTGCCTTTGCTCCAGTTTCCAGTAAGTTTCTCATCTCCATCTGAGACTGCCTCTCCTGGACTTTTTGGTCAAAACCATTCAACAAGTCTCTGGGAAACTCCAAACTTTCCCACATCTTCCTGTCTTCTTCTGAGCCTTCCAAACTGTTCCAAACTCTGCCCATTACCCAGTTCCAAGTCTCTTCCACGTTTTTGGATACCTTCCACTTTCCATACCAATTTAGTGTGTTAGGCCATTTTCATACTGCTATGAAGAAATACCCGAGACTGAGTAATTTATAAAGAAAAAGAGGTTTAATGGATTCACGGTTTTGTATGGCTGAGGAGGCATCACAATTATGGTGGAAGGTGAAGGAGGAGCAAAAACACATCTTACAGACAAGAGAATAAGTGCAGGGGAATTGCCCTTTATAAACCATCAGATCTCATGAGACTTATTCACTATCACAGGAACAGCAAGGGAAAAACACACCCCTATGATTTGATTACCTCCCATGACAGATGGAGATTATGGGAGCTACAATTCAAGATGAGATTTGGGTGGGGTCACAGACAAACCATATCAGGTCTTTAATTTTGTTTCATTTCCACACACTGTAAATCAAATTATTCAGAGACATTTAACATTGATTAAAATCTTAGGATCATACTCTAACCCAACTATGAATAACAAAAAAAATCTGAAATGGAAAATATGACATACAGATAAGGTACTACCTGTGTTTCTGTTATCTAAAACATAGCTGCTGGTCTCCCTAGGCCATTAAACAGCTCTGTCCCAATAGCCAGAACATAGGCCTACTAAAGTAGCTTTAATTATTTAGTCTTGGTTTTGTATCATTAGATACGGAGACCACTGATGTTTTACCACTTATTTCTCAACTTGAGCATTTGCTAAGGCCAAACTTTTTAATTTTTAATGATGGCGCTAAGACATAGGAAAGACCATCATATTTTAGTTAGAATTTTAATTTTAAAAGACTATCACATTTTACTTAGTTAATTTTAGTTAGTTTTATTTTATGAATGTTGACATAAAGACCATTCAAAAGGTTTGTTGATTTCCTCTTCCAGTGTCCCCTCAGAAGGTGGCTTTACTAAAAGCTGTTTTATGCCCCCACTTTGGGGAGCTCATTCTGATTGTTCAGGCAGGGGTAGAATGAGGTAGGGCATGGAGGGTGGTATTAAGTGATTTTTTCAATACAAACTTTCAAGAAAGTGTACTGCTTCTTTTTTAAATAGCAAGAAGAGAAAAGAGAAAGAAATGTCTTCCCTTGGAAAAGTTAATATTCTCAAGTAATGAGAAAGAACTGATCTCAAGTTCCCTCAAACAGTGAGCTCCTTCTACTAGCATGTTGGGGAGTGGTGTCCCATTGGACTTTGGGTGCATACTATGTATCTTGTACATAGTCCATACAGTATAGTCCTGGCATAAAACACTGCTGGACACTGACCATGTCCCAAAATATCATGTTGCCCAAGTCCTCCAGGATTTTTGCCTATGGATGCCCTACTCCCAGTATCCTTTCTTAATCTTCCCTCTTCTCATCTTCCTTTCTTGAAAATGGATACAGTCCCTTCCTACCGTTTCCCTACCCTTTCCTTCTTCCTATCCATCAGCCTTTCAGTAACTGGTTAATCAGACTAAATATTACCTGATGCCACTCATGCAAAAGTAGGAAGACTTTCACTTAAGCTCAGGGGGGCATTATTCATCCCCCAAGGACTTCAAAGTAAGTGAGTGGATTGTGAACTCTTTTTTTTTTTTTTTTTTTTGGAGACAGAGTCTCACTCTGTTGCCCAGGCTGTAGTGCAGCAGCACAATCTCGGCTCACTGCAACCTCTGCCTTCTGGGTTCAAGCAGTTCTCCTGCCTCAGCTTCCTGAGTAACTGAGATTATAGGCATGTGCTGCCACACCTGACTATTTTTGCATTTTAGTAGAGATGGGGTTTCACCATGTTGCCTAGGCTGGTCTTGAACTCCTGAGCTCAGGCAATCTGCCCGCCTCGGCCTCCCAAAGTGCTGGGATTACAGGCATGAGCCACCCTGCCTGGCCAATTGTGAACTCTTAAATATCAGAAAAAAATATATTCTCATCTTTTTGGCTCAATATTAGTATCAGTTTTTAAAAACTGATAAAGGTGAATGTTAAACATTAGCTGATACCACACCAGAAATTGAAGCATAGCAATATATGGAAAAGACTTAATTTTAGATGTAACCCTAATCTTCACCCTAATTTGAACCCACCCAAAGTGTGATTATTCAATATGTACATCATCGATATGCATCTAATCTGTACTGGGAAAAATACATGGAAAGGCCATAGGGCATGGTGGCTACCAGACTGGTGCCAGCCTACTGGGGTTATAATTCAAGCATGGGCTCAGTAGCTGCCAGATTGAGGGCAGGTTACTTAACATTTTGGTGCTTCCATTTCTTCCTATGTGAAAGCAAGATATTAATAGTACTTACATCCTGAGATTCCTTTGAGGATTTGTTGATTTAATTTATACTACATTATATATTTAAAAGACTAAGTATGCAATAAATATTAGCTATTACAGCCATACAATTGATACTGAAATTAACTAGACAATATCACTCTTAGACATATACCATCCAATTAGCAACCAAATACATCTTAGTCTGTCCTTAGCTTCCTATCATTTTTTTTCCCATTTAATGCTTAGAATATTTATGATCTTAGGAAGGTATTGTATTTACCCTAATAGAAAATTTAATACAGCACACTGATTTTAAGCCAAAAAACATTAAATATATCAGCTTTTACTGTACACCAAATACAGTGGCTACATGTCTAGCCTATATTATTTACTATACTACTGATATGATTTGGCTGTGTCCCTATCCTAATCTCATCTTGAATTGTAGTTCCCATAATCCCCAGGTGTTGTGGGAAGGACCGGCGGGAGGTAATTGAATCATGGGGTGGTTTCCCCTATGCTATTCTCGTGATAGTGAGTAATTCTCATGAGATCAGAAGGTTTTATAAGGGGCTTCCACCTTCCTTCAGTTCTCATTCTTCTGCTTCCTGCTGCAAAGGAAAGAAGAATGGATTTGCTTCCCCTTCTGTCATGATTGTAAGTTTCCTGAGGCCTCCCCAGCCATGCTGCACTGTGAGTCAATTAAATCTCTTTCCTCCATAAATTACCCCGTCTTGGGTATGTCTTCATTAGCAGCATGAGAACAGATGAATACACCTACATTACAAATAAGAAAATTGAGCCTAGAGAAAAAAGTTATCCCAGGTGCTCCAGCTGAGAAGACACAGAAACAAAGCCAGAATTTAACCCCAAGTTTGCCTAGTCTGTTCTCTTTCTCTTGTTTTAAAGCTCTGGGGGAATAGTGGAATAAGACTCTAATAAATACAACACAAAGTACCACCATCTTTCATCAACATAGATTCAACACCCAGAAATTTGGAGAATCTTCCTGAGTTATCCCTAGTTTTCTGAGAAAAAATAGCATGAAGAAAATAGAAAATAGTCAGATAATTCGCTCTATTGTCATTGTTCCATTGTTCTGTTTGTATTTTTTTATTTTAACTTTTAATTTTTTTAGAGATGGGGGTCTTGCTATGTTGCCCAGGCTACGCTCAAATTCCTGGGCACAAGAGATCCTCCTACCTTGTCCTCATGAGTAGATGGAACAACAGGCATGTAGCACTGCATTCAGTTATGTTTGTATGTTATTTGTGGTTTTGTTTAACTTCTTACTATTTTCAACTGGTAAAAGCAGCTTGGCAATTGTGTTAGAAATAGACCAGGTGCAGTGGCTCACGCCTGTAATCTCAGCACTTTGGGAAGCCAAGGTGGGCAGATCAGGAGGTCAGGGGATCGAGACCATCCTGGCTAACACAGTGAAACCCTGTCTTTACTAAAAATACAAAAAATTAGCCGGGTGTGGTGGCGGGTGCCTGTAATCCCAGCTACTTGGGAGGCTGAGGCAGGAGAATGGCTTGAACACGGAAGGTGGAGGTTGCAGTGAGCTGAGAACATACCACTGCATTCCAGCCTGGGCAATAGTGCGAGACTCCGTCAAAAAAAAAAAAAAAAAAAAGGACCAGTCAACTGATACTGCATTCAAGTAGTCTAATTTTGCAAATACAAATTATTTAAGGCCCTATGAATATTAGTTCAATGGGACTAGAGGAAAATCCCTTGCTAACAACTTGCTTTCTCAGGCTCAACATTTCACACAAAGATTACAGGAATATAATCTGCCTGGCATATGAATCCAAACTAACACTTTAGCAGCAATGGGGGTTGGTTTCTAATCTCCAGTCTCACAGCCATTTATGTGCTTTCTTCAGGCAAAATACGAGGATGTACTTCTGACAGAGTCTACAGCACAATGCAGCAAAAATCAGATCTACTCTCAGCTGCATTCTTCTAGTAAACCCCCATTCCACCCCATTTCCCTTGCAGTATTTGGCTGTCTCTGTTTGAACACCACAGACTAATTGCATAGCATTTAAACTATCAAACGACCTCCAAATTTTTAAGCTTTCAAGAGATTAAAAATAAAGCCTTTGCAATTATGATCCTATGCTAAGTGTCTTCAATACAATTTGTCAACAAATAGTTTTCTTTTCCAGGTTGAATGAAAATAAAATAAAATAAAATAAAATCACAGAAATCACTGTAGGTTTCTTCTGGTTCTACACTAAAAAGTCCCATAGGATAGAAACTCAAGATTGCTTCACAAATCCTACACCATTTTTATGGATGATGAACAATCCTGTGGGAAATAAATTATGATAGTCAGCTAGGAAATAGAAAATGTCTAAAAATTTCTAAAAATAATGATTATATTTCTCCACTGGTTGACACATAGCCATTTTTACAGAAGCACATACAGCCAGTGTTAGAAAGGGCTGGTGGTACCTGTTGTGAAGTTGCTATTTCTGGTCTTCCTTCATCCAAGATGTTGGGAGGAAGGAGCTTTCAATTTTACATCTGCTATCGTTCATTTTGCCTCCTCGCTCCCAGATCAATCTTCTCTTGTGCTTTTTCTGTCTTATACGTTTCTCTTCTTGGAAATAAAATTTCCATTACTATCTATATTTCCTTTTCCCTGTACAAATTGGAGCAGGCCTCTGAATGCTTAAATATTTGCCTTTTAGTATGTTCCTTTCTTCGAAATCTGATTGTCCTTTGTGATGCTTTATCAAAAATATATCTGAAAAGAATCTTCCATTTACTTTTTTCCACAGGTAAGATAATATGCATTAAAGCCTACTGAATTCTTTTTTTTCAAATACTGACAATGTAAACACTTTGCTTTATTATGCTGTGAATTGGAACTTACATTTTTCTTGCATAACTATTGCTTGATTGATTTTCTATTGTGTTTTCTCTTTATTTTATTCGTCTTCTGAAATGTCCTGAACCCTAAGAAGAACTCCTTATGAAATATAATTTTGTGTCCTGACATGACATCCTTTCTCAAATTCTCTTACTCTGATCTGTTCTCTCTCCAGCCCAATCTCAATGTCTGTGTATGGTAAAATATCATCTATTAGTTATGTTATAGCGTCTCCATTTTATTCATATAACAAAGAGTCTTGCTCATAAAAAGAACCATGATTCTTAATTGGAGTGGATCTGGCAAGAGGGGCAACTCTTTGATCCAGAGGCTCAATCATTCAAAAGCTGGGGAAAAGGTTGCTATAGAACCCACTGTCTATGTAATAAAGGAAGGAAGTAGTACCAAGACGGAATTAAAATAAAGAAAGCTGGTTTTACTGTTTGGTTAAAAAAAAAAAAAAAAAAAAAAAGCTTAGTTTGCGGTGATTTTCATAACAAAGAAATAAAAGATTGGTTTTCTGTAACCTCAAGATTATATTGAAAGAGAAGACCCAGGGTCACAAAGTATAAGTTACACGGAGTATAGCTGAGAGATACCTTATTTTACTTGCATTTGTGTGCGGATTTTGTTGTGTAAATTTTTTCCACAGTATTACTGATTTGTCCTGGAGTCACTCCTGCAACTTAAGATACTGTGAATCTCTGCTGCATATGATAATGCACTTTGATTCTGTGTAATGTATGAATAATTGACTTTGTTATTTCATTGACCGTTTGCACATATCTTTTAAAGTTATGTTGTTATTTTTCCAAAGTTTCATGGAATTTATCTTACAATGTGGCCACTTCAGATGCCAGCAACTAGTAATAATAAAAATATTTTATGCAATCAATCCTTCTACCTTTACAAAAATGTAAGGGGCTATTAAAGAAAATCCCCAGATTACTTCTTAACTTTGATTTCCGGTACTACTTCCTTTTTCTGTTAAAGTATATGTACAACTATCTTAAAATCAGTCATCTTCCTAAGGTATTCCGTAACTCATAAGGTTATGAGTTTTTTGGTGATGAAATCATGTCTTCCTTAGGATATTTTTCTTGAAAAGACTTGATAAATCATTTCTAATTCCTTTAATAATGTCTAAATAGTAGAGAAATATCAACTTTTATCTTATTACACAGTTTATATATCCCATAATGCAATAAAGTTTCTTAAAACTTGATGTTTGGTGTCTTTTAGAAAATGTTAACAAATAAATATTTACTTAACTTTCCAACTGTTGGAATACTGGGAAAATATTTTTAGTTATTGGAGTTTTGTTTGTATTTTCTTTTATACTATGTAATATTTGATAATGTATATAATAGCATAATAAAACTTTCAAATATACCTAAAATTATTTATCAGCCGACTTAAAATGTCAACATCACTAATGCCATTGCATCATCTGTGTGCTCCTTCCCTGTTCTATACACTAGACCTTCTGTAGTCCCACATATGTGAGCTATGCTGCAGAATATATAGTTTAAATATGTTTACTTTAGACAAAGTGTTATAATAATGGTATCATATTGTATGTAGTGTTCTGGAACTTGTTTTCTCTCATCACTATGTTACTAAGACTTATCCATATTATTGCTTATAACCCTATCTCTTCTTTAACTTATTTATAATATTTTATTAGCTAAGTATACCACAGTTTATCCATTTCCGGTCAATAGAAGTTTGAGTTGTTATTATTAACAATAAAGCTTTGAATATTTTTCCGATGTTTACTGGTACATGTTAAGTGATTTCTGGATCGCATATCTAGAAGTGGAATTCATGAGTACTCCACTATGGATATGAACAAATTTACCAAATAATACTAAACTAGTTCCTAAAATTATTAAACCAATTTATGTATTTATTGGTACAATATTAGGATTCACATAACTCCATAACCTAACAATACTTATCATTTTGTCTATTTAGTGAGTGTAATATTATCTGCTTTGCATCCTAACTTATATTTCTCTGATTACTAATGAGGTATAGCATCCTTTAATTTGATTGTTTACCATTATTGTTTCTTCTACTAAAGTATAGCTATCAATTCTTTTGTCCTTTTTTTTTATTACATTGTCTTTCCTCAGTGATTTGTAATTCTCCATGTATTAGGTTATTAATTTTATTCTCTCATTATGTGACATAAATGATCACTTTAATTGTGGCATCTGTTGATAAACAGAAGTTGTTGATTTATACGGCATTCATAAATATTTTTTATATTAAAAGTTTTTGTGGTTTGTTTAAAAAATTCTACCATTTATAGGGCTGGGTGTGGTGGGTCACGCCTGTAATCCCAACACTTTGGGAGGCTGAGGTGGGCGGATCACAAGGTCAGGAGTTCGAGACCAGCCTGGCCAATATGGTGAAATTCCGTATCTACTAAAAATACGAAAATTAGCTGGGCATGGTGGTACGTGCCTGTAACCCCAGCTACTGGGGAGGCTGAGGCAGAAGAATTGCTTGAACTCAGGAGGCAGAGGTTGCAGTGAGCCGAGATAGTGCCACTGCACTCTAGCCTGGGTGACAGAGCAAGACTCTGTCTCAAAAAAAAAAAAAAAAAAAAAAAAAAAAAAAGTCTACCTTTTATAAAGGTCAAAATATATTTTCCTATATATGATTCCATATGTATTAAAATGTGTCATTCACATTTATATCTATAATTCTTCTGGAATATATTTGTGTGTATAATGAAAACAGAAAGGTCTCATTTTATGTATTTTTTTCAATTTGGAAAAGCAATGTTTCAGCACAATTTATTGGTTAGTCCTCTTTTTCTACAATGATTTCCAATATCACATGTTAGATTTTAATATTCCATGTATGTAATAGCTATTTCTGAGTTCTCTACTCTTTTCTACTAGTCATCTCTTCTATATTCATCATGAGACATATTTACTATAAGTATCAATCTAAAAGGCAAGCTCCTGTATCATCTTCGTTCTCTTTTATCTTTAGAAGGATTCTGGCTATTCATGAGCCTTTAATCTTTCATGGAAATGTTAAAATTAGACACATTTCTTAAAAATGCTGCTGGGATTTGGTTAAAATTGCCTTGAATCTACAAGATTCATTTGGACATCAATTACATCCTTCAATATTGAGAACATCTATATGTAAACTTGGTATATATCATCCCTTGTATGTCTACCTTTGAAATTGTGTAATTATAAGATTCTTCATCTTTTATTACAAAATTAGTTGGTACTTTAGATTTTGTTGATATTATAAATACTGCATATACATTTGTATATATATTCATTTATTCAACAAATTCTTTTTGAATTTCTGTTATGTGTCAGGTACTGTTCTGAGTCCCAGGAAAGAGTCGTTTAAAAAATTAGGAAAGAAAACAGAAAAAAAATTCTTCTTTCATAGACTTTTCATTCTAGCCGAGGGAGATGAATAATACACAAAATAAATAAAACAGTGAAAAGAACTATGAAAAAGAAAAAGCAGGGAAGCAGAATAGTGGTGATCTTGTAGTGATCTTGGTAGTGGATTGCAGTTTTAAATAAAGTAATCAAAGACATTTTTACTGAGAATAAGATTTATGAGTCAGTTACTGAAGAATTTGATAGAGATGTTTTCTGTTCTGTTATTATAGTTGGTTAGTACATAGAAAATGCAATTTATATTTTCTATTCTTTCTATATTCAATTACCTTGTTGAGCCATCAGCAGCTCTTTTATTAATTATATCAATTTGTAGATTATTTAAGATTTGGTATGTAGACAATCACAGGCAGGTATAACATCTGTAATTAGGAAATAAGTTTATTTCTGGTTGTTTCTTTTCATTCTTTATGTCTTTTCTTGTTCTTTTCTTACTTTGCCGTCTAAGGCCTCTTGTATGGTGTTGGATAGAAGTGATAGTAAGATGCATTTTTGCATTGTTTCTGATGTTAACAACATTTTTCTTTGCAATTTCTTCATTAAGAATGATATTTATGTAGGGTGAAGTGGCTCATGCCTGTAATCTCATCACCTTAGGAGGCTGAGGCGGGCAGATCACTTGAGCTCAGGAGTTCCAAACCAGCCTGGCCAACATGGTGAAACCCCGTCTGTACTAAAAATATGAAAATTAGCCAGGCATGGTGGCAGGCACCTGTAATATGAGCTACTTGGGAGGCTGAGGCAGGAGAATCTCTTGAACCCAGGAGGTGGAGGCTACAGTGAGCTCAGATTGCACCACTACACTGCAGCCTGGGCAACAGAGTGAGACTCCGTCTCAAAGGAAAAAAAAAGAATGATGTTTAGTCTGATATAGATGCCCTCTATCAGATTAAGAATGTTCTCTTTTCCATTTTGCATTTTAAACATGTTTCTTATCATGAAGGGTGTTCAATTTTTTAAATGTGTTGTCTATAGGTATTTAGATGGTCTTCTGAATTTTCTCCTATATTCTGTTCTTGTGGTGCATGATATTTAGAAATCTTATCAGTCTAAAACCTTCTGGTGTCAATTCAGCTTCGTTTAATATACCATGGAGGTTTATTTGCAAAGAACTTTTAAACATTTTGTATCTATGTTCATGAATGAGCGTCTTTTTCTCTTCTTAATCTTCTCCTTGTATTGTTTTATGTCTTAAACAAGTTGAGAGGGTCCTCTTTCTATATTTAGAGGGAAAACATATGTGAAATTGTTGTTGTTATCCAGAAGTTTGGTAGATTTTATCTGTAAAACCCCAGTGGTCTGGGGCTTTCTTTATGGTAGAATTTTTATCTAATAAATAAATGTATTTAATGACTGCAGAACTATTCAAATTTTCCATTGTTTCAGGTAGTTTTAATAATTTTAATTCCATTTCAATTTTAACTTCTGAAATCAAAATCAAACGTTATCTTTTTTTTTTTTTTTTTTTTAAGACAGTCTCACTCTGTCACTCTACCTGGAGTGCAGTGGTGCAATTATGGCTCACTGCAGCCTCACCTCCTGGGTTCAAGCGATCCTCCCACCTCAGCCTCTGAAGTAGCTGAGACTATAGGAGCGCAACAGCGTGCCTGGCTATCTGTTTTTTTAAGTTTTGTAGGGATGGGGTCTCCTTATGTTGCCCAGGCTGGTCTCAAACTTCTGGTCTCAAGCAACCCTCCTGGTTTGGCCTCCCAAAGTGCTGGGATTACAAGTTAGCCACTATGCCTGGGCGGGGACACTTAATTCTGTTTGTCTTCATTTCTGTTGACCATCACTTATAGATGCTCATTTCTATTGCTTATTTAATTTTCATTGTGGGCTCATATCTTATTGAACCTAATCTGCAGGAATTCTGAGGGCATAAATCTGAGACCTTCTATTTTATAGAAGTTTTGCATTCTGCAAGTTCCAGGCTCAATACTGGTGTGGGACCACTTAGCTCCTTTCAATGAATTTATGATTAAGCAAGAGTTTCAAGTTCAGCCTCAATCTTGCCAGAGCCCTAAGGCATAGTCCCTGGATGACAGAGTTTATGAAGGCATCTGCCTCAAGGTAAATCTCCCTTAAAATCCTCTGCTCTGTTTACCTCTACTGCTTATTGATTCTGCTCTAGTTTCAGCTAGCTACTTTTTCTCATTTTAGAAATTTCCATTATTTTAGCAAACTCAGCAATTTATTAAAAACTACAATTGTTTTAATTTATCCAAACTATGGTTACTTTTTAGCAGGAGGATTTTTCAGGGTAACTCATTTACCTTCTGGCCATTCTTTTGCTTTTCTCACTAGTTCTTTAACACTGTACCATTCAGTTTTTAAAACTTCAATTTAGGTAATATTTATCGTAAATTAATTGTGAGTTAAAAAGTCTATATTTGATCCATGTAGAAAATTATATCATATTTAGCCAATCTGATGTTACACTGATCAGTATTTAAATTTCTTTGAAAAGCCAACATCTTTAAAAAGTTTTTCGATTTCTAGATATTAGAAATCAGTGATAATTTTTTCCATAACTATGAGGACAATCTTTTTTTGAACTTAATAATCTAATTGTGAAAGTTCATTTGCATTCTAGTTGAGGCATTTAGAGTACATACAAACTAATAGTAAATTGTTTCTGAGATATTTATTAGTTTCCCTTTTCATTAATTACATCTCTTTAATATTCAAAGGATTTCTTTTGGGGAAGTAGAATAACTTGGGAATAAACACAAAATCTATGAAACTACTATTTGAAAAATTTTATTTTTTCTCTGACTACAAAAGAGTTATTTCTTCAGTTTTATCTTTATAGTATTTATTATTTCATTTTATTTAAAGGAAAATTAGATATTCATGGGTTTTATATGTATGATAAATGCATGACACCCAGAGATAAAAGACACTTGAAAACAATGGTTGTTTCAAGAACACATTATCACTCTTTGTCAATGAATGACCATTTTAAATATAATTAGAATTAATCTTATGTAAATAATCTATTTTAGCATATTTCTCCTCCCATGCACACATATGTATAATGCCTTACATACAGTCAAAATGTCCTAGAAGTTTAATGACAATAGAAGCAATCTTTGAGAGGACTTTTGCTTGTACTTGTGCACAAGATATCTCCAAATGGTGACCCAACAATAATCAACTATCTCAAAAATTTCTATGCCAGGGAATTTCTGCGATCTACATGACCAGTTTGTGTTTAAGAGATAAGAATGCATTGTGCAAATAGATGAAAAGTTCATTTGTCCAGAGAAAGAATTTAGTTTGTTTTGTATAAAAGAAGTAAGAGTATTTATACATGGTGGATTGCTTTTAGAACTTACTGTAAAAGCTGGTAGTTTTCAGTTGTTGCCACTGTGCTATGCTTTCCAAAGCCAAACAGACAGATGGGCTTTCATTATTTTCTTGACTTTTTATATTTGTTGATAATTGTTGTAATTTTCTGAAGACTTGTAAAGCAAGGCTTGGGGATTTCACAAACCAAACTTGTATTAATGAAGCACAAACTGTCCAAATAATCTTCCTGTATCAAACTTCACTGAGCAGTAATAACTTTTTCCTGGTCAAGGGGCTGATTGCAAAGCATCTGGGAAGTAGGATCACTGATCATGTGCACAGTGTGAAAGGGGAAGTCCAATTTATTAAATCAAAGTCACTTTTTAAAACTGTCTTTCTTGAAGATAAAAGTACTGTTACTTAATGGGTACTTACCAAATACTCAGAGTCCTAATTCAAGGATTATAATAAAAAAGCTATCAAGGAACCAACTGGAAATATAAAAATTTCACAATATTAGATGATATATATACCTATCTCCACATATTCAAACTACATATCTTGACCTTATCCTTTTCCAGGAAGAAGCAGATAAATTTTAGTAGCATTTCCAAAGTCATGGATAATTGGTGTTCAAAATATGAACCAACCATTATATTTTCCAAACTCATCATTCATGATCAAGTTCCTTAAGAGAGGAGAATTTTCATCTTAACAAGAAAACAACAATAATAAAAATACCATCTATTGATAGCTAACTATCTGTCACTGTGCTAAAGGCTGCCTAAACATGATTTCATTTAATCCTCACAACATTCTTGGCATAAGCCTAACTACCTTTATTTTACAAAGGAGAAAATTGAGACATGCAGAGAATAAATAACTTGCCCCAAACTTACATCATCAGAAAATATCAGAAACAAAACTAAAACTTCAGTGTATTGTATATAAGCCCTGCCTTTCCCAGAGCCCATGTGTGCACATGACCTAATATGTAGTATGTTCACAAATGTGATATACATGCCCACAAAATACGAAGTATGCCTGTTCTCCAACTAGTCAGTTCAAAACTCAAATGAGCTTTTGCATGAACTGTAAGACACAATCTAGGGGGAATGAGAAGGCTCATGGTGTGACAGACACAATAATGTGAGTTGATTTTGGTTGTTTTCCTAAGCCTTGAGGAGAGCTTTGGAAAATGGGATAGATATGATTTGTCAGGTGGACAATGAGAGATTCAAGGGGTAAAGAGAAACCATTCACCCTCGCCACCTTTTTATTTCTTTTCTCTTATTCCTGTCAAAGGATGGCTCTACTTTATGCTCAGAATAGCTTTCTAATCCTTGTCTAAAAAGCCACATGTATTCCCTTATCAAAACCTTGCCTCTACGCCAGCCTCTCTAAGGAGCCCTATCCTGATGATAGGTTGGATAAATGTATCCTCTGTTGCTTCTCTGACAACAGCATTCCCCAAACACCTTTCTTTTAGAGTGTTAAACATTTTCCTCAAAAACAAAAAGAAGAAAATTATATCTGATTTGTCATCTTGTTTTGTGTGATTGTAAATTCAGACTCTTTGGCTTGCTTTGTACTACATGAAGGTCAAGGAACGTTCAGTGTATTAAATGGTCAATTTGTCTGGTGGAATACAGCCTTGAACATTTAAATGTGGCTTGTACAAGAAATAGAGTGTACAGTTCTGAAAAATCAGGTATTTCCTCATCAATAATTATGATGGAATATCTTAATTACAGTGTGTCAATGATATTGGGCTCTCACAGAGAGGAATACATAGTTTCATTGAGGAAAGCCTCCACGGGGATATCAAGTGAATTTCTACTCATCAAACAGGCATGGAGGAGAACAAGCAGCTTCTATGATGGAGAAGGTGACAGCAATTTAAAGAGAGGGTCCCACCATTCCTTTTTCGCAAAATATTTCAGATATCCACCTTTTGGTCTGTTCATGTATGAAGACTCCAAAGAGAATGAAACATCTATGAAGACTCTACAGAGGTTTTCAGACTGCCTGAGGGTCTCAGAGTGACGCAAAGTAGAGTTAGTAGGGATTTAGGCGGGAGTGCTAAGTGACATATGAATGAGTATTGGGGGACAGGCTGTGTTATGGTCTGAATGCTTGCTCCTCCCCTCTATTTTCATATATTGCAATCTAATACCTGATGCAATGGTATTATGAACTGGGGTCTCTAGGAGGTGATTAGACCATGAGGGCCTCATAAATGGGAATAGTGCCCTTATAAAAGAGGCCCAAGGGGGTTGTTCTGCCCCTCTACGATGTGAAGACTCAGCAAGCAGGCTCCATCTATGGGGACCAGGCCCCCACCAAACACTAAATTTGCTGGTTCCTGCGTCTTGGACTTCTTGGTCTCCAGACTAGGAGCAATCAATTTCTGTTGTTTAGAAATTACCCAGTTAGGTATTTTTTATGGTAGCCCAAACAGACTAAGACAGGCTGAAAAGTTGACCATCCAGAGGGAAAGAAAATATTTAAAGATTGAAAATTTGGCACTACTTCATTTACCAGACAATGAATTAACATTGCTAGATATTACTGTCCAGCAGTTAAACTTCTTACTGCTATTAAAGTAAGTACATATGCAATATACAGAGTTTGGAAGGGAAAAATAAAACCATCAGTGCTTTCTGAATCATAATAATAGAATAAAACAAGGGAAATTCATAAAAAACCATTCTGGTCCCCTTATTGTAATGATTGCTAAAAAGTTATAGGCATTGCCTAATTGAATTAGTTTTTTCACAAATTTCTAGAAATCTTGCTTTCAACAGTAACATCTGACACACAGGCATTGATCTTAGCAGCTTTGGAATATACCCCCTTGGTCAGGCATGCTCCATCTATCATTATTGCAGGAGGGATGTATTCTCTGTGGACTGCTTTAAAGGGCTACAACAAGTTTACTTCCTCCTATTGGTGGCAGAGTGGGTTGCATTTGTCTGGCAATTGATGGTGATGCCCCACCAAGTGCATGTGGCACACTCAACAGTGTGCACACAAAGAAAGATCAAGTTGGCTGTCCCCTCTCTTTGGAGCTTCATGCTTACTGATCTCAGTTGAGTGTCACTGTCCTCTTTATGACAGCCACTCATTTCCTAGGCCTGCTGGGTTTCCAGACTGCTGTCCTATTGTATGTGTACAGAGACTGATTATAAGTTCACCGCTTCCTTCCACCTTTTTGTACAGGGTATTATCTATGACAGATGAGTGCAATAAAGGGAATCAATTTTTTTTTCTTTTCCGTTTGCAGAGGGCACAGTGAGTTCTACCAACAAAGGCACATTGAGGTAAATCTTTAACAGTGTCACCACATTGCCTTTCATCATTTTCACCTTTCCTTTCACTGATTTTTATCCCTGGAGTTGTAAAACATAGTTTCACATTGTGACTGTCCTCTAGTCCTCAGTAGAATTAGTTACACTGACAAGAACATACTCTTTTTCATAGACACTCCATCATAGCTCAGCCTTAGTTGCCTCTCTCTCCCCACAAATTCTATTTTATAGATAAAAGCTCAGAGTTTCAAAGGATAAAGAAATTTTCAAAAAAGCCAAGCTTTCGTTTTTTAACGGATAATATAGTACTAGGAAGCTATTGAAAAAACATGATGAAATATTTCATGGAAAAGGAAAATGGTTTTCATATATTAAGAAAAAAATCCAAAATAGAGAGTATATTGAATTTTATAAAAATTTTATTTTATATATAACATATATACTATAAATGGTTGCTTACTTTTTCTATTTTCTTTTCTTTTCTTTCTTTCAATTTATTTATAAATACATTTGATCTTACAACAAGATTTAGAAATTTGAAAAGGCAAAAAGAAAAACAAACAACACAGGACTAACAAATACCATATGGTTCTTATTTTAGACTGTTTAGCCTACATAAACAAAAACCAATTTGACAATAAATTATTTGTAACAAATTTATTATTTTATTTGGTGTCTTACACCATTTGGTCTATTCTAACAAAATATCATATACTGGGTAGTTTATAAACAACAAAAGTTTATTTTCACAATCCTGGAGACTGGCAATTCCAAGATCAAGGTGCTGGCAAATTTGGTGTTTGGTGGAAGCTGGATTCCTGGTTCTTAGACAGCCCCTTCTCTCTGTGTCCTCACATGGTAGATGGGATGGACTAGCCTCCTAGTGTCTCTTTTATAAGGACACTGCCCCAATCATGAGAGTTCCACTCTCGTGACCTAATAACCTCCCAAAGATCCTGACTCCCAAGCTATCACCTTGAGGTTAAGATTTCGAAATACGATTTTGGGGAGGGTCAAAACATTCAGACCAAAGCATTTGTTTATTGCAAAAAGAAAATATATTTTAAAGAAGAAGAAGCATACAAGAAACCACCACTCTAATACAGTGATTTCTATTTCTCTTAAGTTACAGGCAATTTTAAAGCAAATAGTGGTACTCTTTAAGAAAGGCACATAACAAGACACATCTACAAAAATACTGTGAAAGGATTCACTTGGAAAGAGATACAGAACCCCAAAGCTATATTTTTTTTCTGTTTAGCCATTTAAATACTGCTATTATTTTCTTTGCAAATTGTTGATACTTCATATGACAATTATTATATCTGTTCTTTGGATCATTCTTTCTTTAATTCATTTAATCAATTGGTAATGATTCCCTACTCTATTGCTCTGATTCAAATCTTTCAGTGATGTTTCTTTACCATGATGCTCAGTAACCAAGAATCTCTGTAAGAGAACTGGTTAAGAAAAGAACTCGGCTAGGAAGATAGATGGTAAGGGACCAAGGAGGAACCTTTGGAAGATCACATTCTGAAATCACCCGATTGAAAGAAAATGCAACCTTGGTACATTTTAAAGATAATCTGAGATATGATGATTCTTATTTCCTTAGAGAAAGAGACAAAACAAGACAAATTTAACAAATGAGAAAGAAATTATTCTTTTAGAGAAAAATTTGAAGCCAAGTTAGAGGAAATGCCAAATAATTAATTCACTTGCAAAGACTAAAAGGTAAAATTTACAGTGTTTCTACAACTTGCTTCAAACAAAGGTACGAGGACCTAAAACCACCTCTGGCAATCTTGTACTTAAGATCCAATTAATTTGTGTCTTAACCAGTCAAAATTGCATCCTTGGTAACAGTACTGGTACTAGGATACTAGTATCCTTTATAGATAGTGTATAACTTGATAGTATCTATCCTTGATAGATAGCCTTTTTCATCAGATTTAAGATGAGAAGAACTTCTATCAGATCTATTCTGTATTTATATTTGAGAATTAGAGAATATTTTTGAGAAAGATGATCCATGAAAATAAACTGCAATTATGATAAAGTGTTTAGGATTGAGAGAATTCTGAGATAAAAACCTAGGACTCTCAATTAATTTGTAATTTAGATAAAAAATCAGTAACTTTTCATTATAAGTATATTCTATGCAATATGTGGGACATATTTGTTGTTTATCTAAAATTCAAATTTAATTGGCCTTCTTGTTCCGTATCTGGGAACTCTAACAATTATGAAAAGAATTAGGAAAAAGTTTGGAGTTTAGATTCTTGTAATTCCTTTGGAAAAGGTAGGGAAGGAAGGAAAGAAAGAAAGGAAGAAGCAAGGGAGGGAGGAAGAGATAAAGGAAGAAGAAAAGAAAGGAAGAAGAGGAGGGAAAGGGGAGCAAAGAAAGGAACAACAGTTTTTAAAGTTCCAAGGAAAGGTAGCAAGCTATGTTCTCACTTTTTAAAGAAAGTATAAGAAAAAGGAAAAAAACATAAGAGATGAATACTAGACTATTTTATAATGTAGAATACATTTTTTACAATTGTGTGAAAATAAGACTAAAATAAGACTAAAAATTCAATTCAGAGGGTGATATTGAAAACAATATTTAGTTTCATTATATTTTAAATATGATTTTGAAGTATATGAAGTATTCCAAACATAGAAAGCTACAGAGAACAATGTAACACATACTCATGTATTCTGTCCCAGATTTTTTAAACTATTAGCATTTCCACATTGATTCTGATAATTTTTTAAAAATAAAAGTTACAACTAGAACTGAAGGCTCCTTGTATTCTTTCCAGTCTTAGTCCCTTCATTTCTTCCCCAGACATGTCAGTGCCCGGAATGTGATCGCTCAAGCTATACTTGTCAATTTTTAAAATTAATTTTAAAATACTGTCGATCAATATTTTATATATATTGTAGTTATAATGTAAGTTGCATACAGTTCAGAACTGATATATGTTTCTGGTAAATTGTTCTTTTATTATTAAGTAATGATACCTTCGTATTTAAGAATAATTTTTTAATGTTAATGCCTATTTTTCTCCAATATTAATAGTGTCACATCATCTTTCTCCTAAGTACTATTTCCCTGGTATATCTCTTTCCCTGCTCTTTACTCTCAATCTTTTTTGTCATTTATTTTATGTGTCTATTATAAAATTAATACATTTTAATATTCATATTATTTTTATTCAGGCTGAGAATCTGTTAACAGACAAGCTTAATCCATTAATATTTATTGTGCTTATAGATGTATTTGAAATATTTCTACCATTTCATCTTATTTTATAATTTTTTATATTGTCATGCTTTTAATTTTTTGCTTCTTTTATTTCTCTCTTGACCTCTATTGAATTAGATTTCTTTATTTAATTTAATGTAATTTTTTTTTTTTGAGACAGAGACTGGCTCTGTCACCCAAGCTGGAGTTCAGTGGCACAATCTTGGCTCACTGCAACTTCCACTTCCCGGGCTCGAGCAATTCTCCTTCTTCAGCCTCTCGAGTAGATGGGACTGCAGGCATGCGCCACCATGTCTGGCTACTTTTTATATTTTTTGTGGAGACGGGGTTTCACTATGTTGCCCAGGCTGGTCTGGAACTCCTGGGTTCAAGCTTTCTCTCTGCCTCGGCTTCCTAAAGTGCTGGGATTACAGGTGCGAGCCACTGCACCAGATCCGAATTATATTTTTTTCTCTATCTTTATAGTTTTTCTCCATTGATTTAGAAGATAGATATTATGCTTTTACATTTCTTTTCTTTTGTGGTTACCCTAAAATTTGTAAGTAATCATACTAGACTTTAAAATTTCCAAATTTCTTATCTCTAGGTTGTTTCCAAGCAATTGAAAAATAGCTTCAGCTTGGATCTCACATCTTTATTTTCCCTATGAGGTTACCAAATTAGTCATTAGCAGTAGCAGTACATCCAATGGCTATTTAGATATACTAACATGCTTATCAATCTTGCTTAATCAATGCTTGCTTACCTTGCTTCTTGCAACCAGCTATCTTTTTAGTTTCTATTATCTCTTTCCTAAATTTTGTATTTCATCAAGAGTTTGTGAATAGTAAAATGTCTTAGTCTATATTTCAATATGTTTTAACTTTTTTTCTTCCTCTTGAATAGTTTTTAGTTTTTTTTTTTTTGTTTTTTTTTTTGTTTTTTTTTGAGACAGAGTTTCACTCTTATTGCCCAGGCTGGAGTGCAGTGGCGCACTCTTGGCTCACTGCAACCTCCGCTTCCTGGGTTCAAACGATTCTCCCACCTCAGCCTCCTGAATACCTGGGATTACAGGCACCCGTCACCAAGCCTGGCTAATTTTTTGTATTTTTATAGAGATGGAGTTTCATCATGTTGGCCAGGCTGGTCTCAAACTCCTGACCTCAGGTAATCCGCCTGCCTTGGCCTCCCGAAGTGCTGGGATTACAGGTGTGAGCCACCACGCCCAGCCCTCTTGAATAGTTTTTAAGTAATGGATCCCACACTGACAATTATTTTCCTCAGTACTTTGAAGAAGATATTATTCCAGGATTTGCTGATTTTTTTAGTTAGGTATTCTGCATTTTTCTCTGGTTGCTTTTAATTTTTTATTTTTTGTCTTTGAAGTTCTGCTGTTTCACAACATTACAGCTAGGTAGTTTTACATTTTTCTACTGTGTCTTCATGTTGCTTTTTTTGAGCACTTAGGTAGGTCTTGCTTTAATTCTAGAACATGCTTGACAAGTATTTCTTCAAATGTTGCATCTTCATAATTCTCGTGAACCATCGTTTTATAAAAACACTATTAATATATGTTGGACCTTTTTACTTTTTCTTCTATTTCTTCTCATAGTTTTGTCATATTCCCCATTCTTTATCGCTTTGTACTACGTGGCAAATCCTTTCCTATATCTAGTTTTAGCTTTGACAATTGGTTGTTTAACCTCTCTAGTGTGTGTGTGTGTGTGTGTGTGTGTGTGTGTGTGTGTGTTGTGTATGTATATTTCAGTGGCTAAATTTTTCATTTCAAAGTTCTTTGGTTGTGTTTCAAACTCTCCATTTTTAAATAATACCATTGCTTTCTTTGATTATGGCTTTTATTCTTTTTGTAACCTCTATAATGATTACAACTTTTAATATTTTTATATAATTTTACTGTTGTATAAGTATCAGGTTCTTGGGTATTCAATCTCTTATTTGTTTTGTCTGCTGATCCTCTCTCCTAATAGACTGTAGATTCCTAGTAGATCTTCTGTTCCGCGTGCGCGTGTGTGTATGTGTTTGTGTGTGTGTCTGTGTGTGTGTGTGTGCATGCTCAGAAACTTTTGGTCTCCAGAATAATGAATGCTTTCCTATAAAGCTGTTTTATTTTGCTTTCGGTAAGGGTCTAAGAATGACTTTTATGTAAATTTCTCAGTTTAGTAATCTGATCTAAAACAATTGGGAACTGATTTTGCTATTATTAGAGAACCTAGACATAAAGGTAGTTCTTTTTGTTTTGGATAAAATTAGTTTGTAAGTAGGACTCTAAGTAGGAAGTCTGTGCTAGCTCTACATCTTGAAGTCCTCAAGTCTTATTTTCTTTCTATTTCACCAGCCTTATATGCAGCTTACATTCTTTGACTCTTAAAGGTCAAACTATGTCATCTGTTCTTAAGTGAGAAAGCAGGAGAAAGTCAGAGGAAAAAGAATAGATTTATCTACCATTTAAGAAGACTTCCAAGACATCTGACTATAGATAATTAGCCAGAACTTAAGAAGTGGTAAGTTATCAGGTGATAAATGATAAGTATAAGTGATAAGAACTTACCTAGATGCAAGGGAATCTGAAAAATTTATATATTAACTGAGCACACTCCCAACCCCAATAACATACACTTTTTTTGTGTGTAAGGAATAAGGGGAGAATGACTATTGGGTGGCTACCAAGCAGTCTTTGTCAGACCAAATAAAGCAGATATAATAAATTTGGATCTCATACTCATGTGCACTGCTGGTCTGCAGTGTTAATTTCTTGTAAGCAATGTTTTCCTTACCCTTGGTTCTAGGCAAGCTTACCTGGGCCATTCCAGATCACTGGGTAGAAATTTTCTAATTCCCTTTTCCACAAAAAAAGTAATTCTTCTCTGCTTTATTCTGTATACAGGGGGTTCATTTATGGCCCTGACATTGTGTTGTGCCTGTTTGCTTTGTATTAGTTATATAGAAAAAGCAACTTTAATATTGTGTTTAACCAGTTTTCTATTTATTTACAGTGGGAGGTGGGGCTACCATATTAGTAAGAAATTAGTCAAATTACAAAAGTGGATTTTAAACTCAGGATACTTGTTTTCACTCATCAATTCCATATACGTATATGGTTCTAAATAAGTAAACTAGGCGATGGCCACACCCCTATCAGAGCAGAAAACGCATTTGGTTAAAAAATTGGTTTTTACAGATAAATTTATATAAGTTAAAAAGATACCTCTTTATGTGGTAGTAGTGAGGAGGATGGTGAATTGGTGGAAATAAATAAAAATTAGAGAATCAAAATATATCTGTAATGCTCCTAAATCCTGACTAAAGAAATGAATAATAAAAACTAATGGGACTCATCTGCAGTTATCTACCACTACACAGTACCAAAGAAAATATTCATTGCAAAACATTATAAGATAAAGAGGTTCTGAAAATTACATTCACTTGTATGACTTCAGAAAAGGAGATAATCATAATTAGGTAGACATACGACTAAGCACTGTTTTTTAATCCTGCTACATTAGACATGTCTTAGGGTTCCATTTCTGCCTAGGCTCCTAGAAAACAGAAATGCTGCTGTAATGAGATTTTTTAACTATAAGAAATAGAATATGCAATTAAAAGTAGCTTAATGTAGGGACTGTTGCCTTATGTAACAAGAAGTGTCCTGATAGAAGACTTGTAGATTAAATCAGTGAATAGAAAACATTATCAAAAATCAAGCTCTGTTCAACATGATCAGAATATCACTTTGGTCCTTAGACTTCTTCCTTTATGGCCATAGATCTTACAGTTTTGGGCAATATGTAGTTAAAGAACAGAGATAATTGTTTCTTAGGATCTCCTTGTATCGCAGAAGATATTCCTCAGAGTCCTCTTGGAAGACTTTCCCTTACATCTCATTGGGCAGAACTGGATCACATGCCCAAGCCAGCTACTGTCAAAGTACACTGTGATTCACTTAGTTCAAGCAAAATTTCCTGTTTGGGGCACACTGGCTGTTAGCAAAGAAATGGCTATTGAGAAGGCAATCAACAGTGTCTACCATAGCTGCACTTCCTAGAGCTCTATGAAGTGTTTCTGCCTATGCTGAACCGGCCATATTTATCTTTAAGAAATTTGGAAAGGGGCATCAAGAACTGCCTCAGTTGATAGCAGATGAAATTGGCACACATGTGTGGAGCGTCTGAAATAAATTAGTGAAGCACACCAGTGAGTTTATACATTTTTGCTGCTGAGGTCCACTGGGCTGGCTTGATGGTCACTTCCTGAACTCTGATTACTCATGAGAAATCATATATCTATCCTTACAATA
This sequence comes from Pongo pygmaeus, assembly GCF_028885625.2. Classification (NCBI taxonomy): domain Eukaryota; kingdom Metazoa; phylum Chordata; class Mammalia; order Primates; family Hominidae; genus Pongo; species Pongo pygmaeus. The sequence goes on along the minus strand of NC_072388.2, from coordinate 24,405,914 downwards.
ATTTTTCCTCTGGCTCTTACATCCACACATATCTGCTGCATTCTCATTTGAGCTACTTTTGAGTTGGGCTTCCATTTCTTGCAAAACATTTTCTTTGCCCATAACAGAAGAGTTTCCATAAACCTTCATAGAATGTGTAGGATGTTGATTATCAGATTTTTATGAACAAGACCCCATTCCATATTCCAGAATGGGAAGCTAACAATCCATGCTATACATGACCTTGAGGCAGGAGGGCGTCTTTCTGTAGTCAACATGCTGAAGCTGCTTAAATATAAGACTAGAAAATGATCTTGGGAAGTGTCAAATTGCAACACCAATTTGCAGTTTTCTTGTAGTGCCAGGTTTCTGTGATAAAGGTATAAAGACAGTTTAACAGAAATTCTGACAAAATGAGAAGACTTGAGAAAGATCAGATATACCAGAGGAATTGACAATATTGCTGTTTGTTTATGCAGCATTTGGTCTCTTGTTCTTTTGTTAATAGAATTTTAGTTTCTTTTTAGGTGGAATAGTCAGTTTGGGTGCCTTGCATTCTTCTAGGCAATGGTGAGCATGTGACATAAGATAAGTCAGTCAGACTCTCTGTCTTGGCTTCATATTTTGAATAGAGTAACAAGAAGTAAAAATGGCAGAGCAGATGAATATTATTATTGTGCTACCCAAGGACAAGCCACCGCTATGCCTACTGCCTGGATCTCCAGAGCTGCTCTGGCTCCTGTCATTCCTGAGCTAGTATCTGAAATGTTGCCTTTGATTTTGAGTGGTGGGGCCACATCCTTCCAGTGAATTACCTATTTGCATTAGTGAGTGAGTTAGGAGCCTATTGTAGTAACTCAAATGGGTTAAAGTTATTCAGACTAGGGTAGTGCATTCAATGTGGAGAGAGGCAAAGAGATTCTTCTTCTTTTTTTTTTTTTTGATGATCCATAGCATTTTACGATTAACTAGATTTGGAGGTAGATGAAGAGTTCAAGATGATACCCATTTCCAGGCTTGAGCAAAGGATGCAAGGATGGTAGTGACACTTATTGAGAGAGGGAATAAGGGATGAGAAACAGGTTTACTGAAAAAATCATGAATATAGTTACAGACATATTGAGTTGAGATACGTTTGCCACAATCAGTAGGTTGTAGGCCTTATGCAGTACAGGAGAGAGTTGAGATTGGAAAATTAATGGCAACTACCAAAATGTCCCCATCATCCCTCTAACAAACTGACCTCTAAGATAAGGCTATTACAGTAAGAGGATTCAACTGAAGGACCTTCAAGATCTCCACACATAACAAGCAGCGTACTACATTATAGAATCAAAAACAACAAATTCTACAATCATGGGGTATTGTGGAAATCATCACTAACATAAAAGACTTGCAAAGGAAAGCATGGAGTATCAATTAACCTTTGGCAAAATAATGCTGTATAATAAATGACCACCAACATCTCAGTGCCAAGTAATAATCGTAACTTATTTTGATCATGAATCTGAGATTCAACTGCTCTGGGTTGAGTTCAGCTGATGTCAGCTTGCATAGCTCAAGAAAATATATGGATCAGCTAGGTAACTCTTGATTTGGGCTATGGTCAAATCAAGTCACATGTCTGGGACTGATCTAGAATAGCTTAGGCTGGGATGACTGGAGCAACTCAGTTCTGTTCCATGTGTCTCATCATCCACCTGGCTAGCACGGACATATTTTAATGGAAAGGACCAACAGAGAAAGCAAGCAGAAATACACATGTTCTCTTGAGAACTACATTCAGAGCTGACACACCATAATTTCTGCCTCATTCTGTTGGCCCAAGCAAGTCATAAGACCATCCCAGAGCCAAAGAGTGGGAAAAGCGACTATGTATCTTTAATAAGAATTATAAAGTCATATGGCAAAGAGTGTGGCTACAGAAAGAGATGGAGTACAGGGCCCATTAAAAAAAAATCAATCTGGGCCGGGCATGGTAACTCATGCCTGTAATCCCAGCACTTTGGGAGGCCAAGGTGGGCAGATCACGAGGTCAGGAAATTGAGACCATCTTGGCTAACATGGTGAAATCTCGTATCTACTAAAAATACAAAAAACTTAGCTGGGCGTGGTGGCGGGCGCCTGTAGTCCCAGCTACTCAGGAGGCTGAGGCAGGAGAATGGCGTGAACTCGGGAGGCGGAGCTTGCAGTGAGCCAAGATTGTGCCACTGCACTCCAGCCTGGGCGACAGAGCGAGACTCCGTCTCAAAAAAAAAAAAAAATCAATCTGTTGCACATAGTGATTTCTATCACCTTCCCATCAAATTCATGTTGGCTAATACAGAAAGCTTGAGGACACCTAGGAATAAGGATGGATTACAAGTATAGTAATCAAGGTTGACCTTAATGCTGCTTCTGTTCTGGAAACAATTTCCTTTAGCTCTAAATTAATAAAAATCATGACACTTGGGACATAGTTATTGATTTCACTAACCTTTTATTTGTATCTATCAATCCTCAAAGTTTGCCTTCACTTGGCAGGGCAGATGAATACTATTATTGTACTTCCAATGGAGAAGTATACTCTATGATGGGGTCTGTGACATCATTTGATTTATAGGGACTTTGACCACCTCATCTTACTAGTGTACATCATGCTAGTGTACATCATGCAGGTTTACTATAATAATGATGCTAATTCTGATAATCCCTGCAGGAAAAAAAAAAAACCCTGAAAGTTCCTTTAGCTGTTTTGATAAATCATATGTGTAAAAATGATGAAAGAGAAGTCTGATAAAACACAGAATTCCTATCCCTTCCTGTGTACTGTGGCTCTTTGGTTTAAATAGTTTAATGCACACTGGAATATTCTCTCCAAAACTCTGGGATAAGTTTCATGAACCAGATGTCATCTGACATATTCACAAGTTAGTCATGCCTAACAGTGTGTTATTTTCAAGTAGAAATGGTACTTCGCAAGTTAGGATGCCTAAGGCTACAAATAACAGGATACTAGTTCAACTTGACCTGAACGATAATGAAATTTATTATCTCACTTGGGCAGCTTACATAGGTTTGGGACTCCAAGCTGGGGCTCCAGCTCTCTTCTTTGTGGCTCTCTTAACTCTGCTGCCTTGTGTCACCTTTATCTTCAGGCTAGAACTTAATAAATGCAGCAGTTTTTGGTGTCAATACAGATGCAGTATTGTTCAGAAATATAAAATGCAGATAGTTTTTACTGGTATCTGCTTCTCAAGGGAAAGAAAATATTTTCCAGACGCCTTCAGATTCTTTTCTAAAGTGAATGACAAGCCTCAGTTTTCTTATGCAGAAATCCCACTTGGTCATTCTCTTTTCAGGTAGCAATTATTGAGTGCCTTTTGAGGGCCATTGGCCAAGACAGCACAGTCCTGCCTCATGGAGGTTATCATACACTTATCTCACACTAGGAACAAAATGAACACAGTGTTTCTTGAATTAACATACATTAAGAATATGTAACAATAAGCTTGTTGAGTGGTTTTTATTTTCATTAGTTATGGTAAAAAATATTAGGAATTTAAAAAGCACTTTTAAGCCAATTACTGTCTTAGACTAAGCAAGAACTAGAAAGGGAGTCTCCTTCCCCTGAACATAGAAAGAAGTTGGTTCTATTAACAAAGAAGGATAAAGAATCCTTGGATCAACAAACAGTGGTTTCTGCTATAGGATGTATAAGACTGGGCCCAAAAGAAATAATAAAGTACCATATCAGATTCCAAAAAAATAAATTTGCTCACAAGTCTATAGATTCCCAGTTGCAATATAACCTAAAATGTCATCAGAATGGAGATGCATTTCATCCTGGTGAATTCTTATTTCAGTTTAGAGGATTTTCTGATTGTTTCGTGTAATAGCTGATGCCAGTTATAAGCAGACTGCTAAAATACTACAATCTTTATTGGAGTGTGACTGAATTATGGTACAGAAGGAAAATAGTCAACCTAAGCAAAACCATAGTCAGTATTTCTGTGGTTCTGTATCTAGAACACATTTATCTATCTACCCCAAACTCATTCTCTAAGCTCTCGACTTGTCTGTCCAACAGCCTACATTAGTTCATGGATGTCTTAAAGCTTCCTTAAACTCATCATGTCCAAAACTAAACCCACGATCCTCACTTCATCTCTATATCCACTATTTTAATACCAGGCACCACTTACTACCTCAGAACATAAGCACATTCTTAACTCTTCTCTGCACTTAAGCTACATTATTCAATCCTTCACCATCACTTTCCATAGTGCCATTCCATTGCCACCATAACCATCCATTTGTTCCTGGATTCTTTCCCAGAATCCTATACCCATTTCTATTCTGCTTCCAGAATGAGCCTTTGTAAATTCATATTTAGTCATGTCACTTCCCTGTTTAAAACACTTTGGTGGGTTCCTTTTGCTTAGAAGATCAAGATTAAACGCCCTTAATATGCCTAGAAGGTTCTGTAGGGTCTTGTCTCTACTTGGCATCTCGGGCTTCATCTCATACCACTCCTACCTTTTTGCACTCTCCTCTAGTCTACTGTTGTTTTCAACCAGGCATTCCTTCTATTGTGGAGGGGATAATAATTTTTTTTTCAGCAGGATAAAGATGCATTCTCTTCCCTCCTTCATTTTGATCTTCATCCCTGGATTTGATGTGTGCCTTATATACAAAGTGATATTGTACTTAAGATTGCCGTCTTTGAGGACATTCTCTCCTCAGGGAAACAAGAGAAGGGGAATTTATGGATTCACTGATTGAATTGGGTACCTGTAATCCTCTAATATCTGATTGATTGATTGTTCTTTTTGTTTCCTTTTCTTTCATACCTATTCATATTATGTCACTATTTTCACCCATTTAAGCATCAACAGTGTATTTTAATAGTTTTTAAAATAAAACTATTTTCAAAATGTCATGTTTCCTTTAATCCAACTGATAATATCAAATATTTTCTTCATCATTCAATATTGTCAAAATGCACTAAAAAACATTATCCTTCAGAAATTATTTTAAGTGTCTTGAGGTTATTTTCCTCTTCTCCACATAAGCCCAGATTATAGTTTTATTCCTTTTTTCCCTCTGAGGTCTCTTCTTTAAACAGTTATTTCTCATTTCTATCAGTTTGTGATTTTTTTCCTGCTTCTAATTGGCTGTCATGTGTTTCAAGCAATTCCAACTAAATGCAATCTCTTGGCTTCAAGACTTTTTTATGAGTAAAATCTTGCATTTTATGACTCCTTTAGTTGAGCTGAAAGGTTTTCTTTATGTAATTCTGGTTTCCATCTCTGTTCAGGATAATTAAATTTGTGGTAGACTGATCTTCAAATAAATCAAAATATAAAATGACACTTTTATCATTTTTTCCACATACTATCTCTTTAAGCCTGGTGCAACTTTATCATATATATTTTACATTAAGAAAGTCATTACAAAGTATGACTATCTGTGAATAATTCAAATGTTTTTCCATTTTTGTATGTATTTTATAAGTCTTTAAAAACAAAATTCCAGCCAAGTCAGATGTTCTTAGTGTTTTAGTTATTACATCATGGTACAGTTCTCTTTGCAAGATGCCATTTGGCATAATAAGATGGTATATATTGAATAACTCCTTGGTAATCTGAAAGCATTAAGACAGTTTTAATGATAATTACATGACACCCAGAGATGTCTCGTGATGCTATATCTCTCTGACTCATTGACCTGGCCTTCGAATCCTAAGCACTGGGATCATAAGTGAGAAAAACACCTGATTATTTCTATAGGGGTTAAGAAAATGGAACACAGGCACTTGCACAGGACTTTACTTACATCTATGGCAGCCCTCCAACTTATAGAGTGTATACATGTGCAACAGTGGGGCATGAGGAGCAGTGCAACTCCTATGTAATTGTTTTGAGGGTGAGTAGCCACTATTATTTAGCCTGTTCTAATTTTACCTTGCATCGTGTCCTTTTATTGGCTTCTCACACTTCCTTCTTTTTGTTCTCTTCTCACCCTAATCTCCCCACCATCATTTTCTTCTTCCTCTTCTCTTCCTTAACAACCCCTGGCCCTCTCCAAAATGTAAATTAATTTGTGGAGAAATTATAGTTATGCTTGGAGTAGACAAGAGAAAAATATTTGGCTCTTTTCCTCCATCTCAAGCCTTGGTTATCCCTACTGTGGTTTAATTTCATTACTAGGATTTGGATCAATAAATTTGTAGAAAACACAAAGCCAGTTTTCTCAGTTTATTGACCTTCTGTTGAAAGCAGACACAATTTAGCCAACATCTGCACAGTATTTGTGAAGGCCAAATGTAACGCAAATCCAAGCCAGAGAATGAGTTGATGCATTTGTTAGCTAAGCTATTTGATAGACTTATGAATAAGAACAAAAAATAAAAATAAAAAACTGGCTGCTTTTAGTTCCCTGCTTGGTTTGTTTTCAGAAAGGCTTACATAGTCAGGGTGAACAGACATACACATCCCATGGGTTTCTCTTTCTGGTGCCCATAGGAAATTTTGCTCCTGGAAGATACTCTCAAACCCAAGTTTCTCCTACTGAATGAACTACTCACTATCTTGGATAATGGCCAGCTTTGGAAGCTGCCTTATCTTTTTCAAGTGTTCACTATTTAGTTAAAGGTAGCATTATAAATTGTCACACACTCAGACTGACCTGGTAGAGGTGATAAATGGAAGGCCTTCTGGCTGCATTTAGTAACTTGGATTTGCTATGGAGGGCAAATGGAAACTGAAGAGTAAATAGAAGAAAGAAAACATGAATTATAAAAGGTTAGTCAAGGGGAGGTTAAGGTTATTTATGTGTAAGAAAAACAGTACCTGGATCTATCAAAGTGATGCCAAGTATTTGCCTCTGTGTAACCTAAGTGGCAGAAAGGGAGGTATTTGTTCTCGGATTTGAAGCTCTTTGATAGGAATAACATATTCAAATTCTTCGTTTGTACCATTGGAATTAAAAGGCTCTGGACAGAGGCTACTAAGATGGAAGGTGCTGAGAGGCACCTGAACTAGGAGAAAAATGTCAGTACATTGTTCAGACATTGCTCTGCCCATTGCCTTATTTGTGACATTTACAAAAATAAATATGTATGGAAATAATTTGACTCCAATTTTTTCTGGATATAAAGTTCACATTAGCCATACAATGAATAACATGACATTTAAAATTACTCTGGAATTACTCTGGAATCTTTCATATTACCCAATTTCATTTTCTTTTCAAGGTGAATTTAGTTTCTGTCTCTCGACTAACTAGCTTATGTTCATGTATGTACGTTACACATACTTAACTGGACTTTGTAAAGAATCTTCATGAAAATGGCTTTGCCACCATATTTTATTGCTGCAACACACTTTGAGAAGGAGCCAGGCTGCTCATCTTCAGCACTGAAAGGAGAAAAAAGGGCTTCTCTGAAGGGGAATTGCTGATTCCCCTTTTAGCTTGGCCAGAATGACCACTTCATCAGATTGCTGAAGAGGTGGAATAAAAAACAAACAAACAAACAAAAACCTAATTTGCAGTTTACTTTCAAGTCTGGTGGGTCAAAATTTTAAACTAAGGTTTACAAAGTTAACTAGCTATTAGCTTCTTTGATCAGAATCTAATCAAGTGGTTGTACAACAGAAAACCACTGAAGTTTCCCTCGGGAATGATTTGATTATTGGGAAATGTGCTGGTGGGTGAACTTGTCTTTACCTTTTCTTCTTGGCCATCTTAAATAGATACAGGCTATTTTTTCAGTCTGCACAGTAACTGACCCGATTTTTATCTATTCTAAAAATATTTGTCTCCCACAGCAGAGGCCTAATTCCCATATTAAAGAGGACTGCAGAGTAAAGTGGAATTAATCTGTTTCTTTAGGTAAGCAATTTTCTAACAGTATATGACTCTTTACAACATTTTAAGAACATGAGTATCTTCATATTTACTTCTTAAAAAGCAAATGAAACTCTGTGATAAGGAAAGAAGTTGGTTAACAAATCAGTGAAACTTGCAGAAAATTCACATCTCTTTTCCGTAATCTAGGGATGGAAAAATTCAATATAGCACATTACTTGGGTTTCCGAAATATTATTTACCAGTCTTTAAAATTCAGACTGTGGTTTTTAAATTTCTAATTCCATGTTTCTTCTAGCCACATTTATTGCCTGTCTAAACTTCTTTTCAAATTGGTAATCTCGATTACACTTCTTTGAATTTAACTGAAGACAAAATAGCTTGCTTTTGGATGTCTCCATGTAATTACAATTTAATTCTGTCTGGTTGATATGCTAAAGATAATGGCTTCTATTTTGCAAAATGCGACCTAGCTACATGCTCACACCATTGCCAGAGTCTATTTCAGATGCAGAAGCCAACTGTTCTCTCATTCCTGCAGAGTTCAGGCTTTCAGATTTTGGCGGCATTTCCATGGCTAGAATGAAATGAAAATTTCTCTTGATCTTTATAAAAACTCTAGCTTACCAACTCAGTGATGTGCATCGTGGAGCAGAGAGTGAGGTACTGAGTCTACATTGCCTGCAAAACTGGTACAAGACTGGAGAACACTCGACTTTGTTCCCCTTTTCCCTCTATTGTCCTGCTCATGTCTAATCACTGCAGTAAACGGATTTTGGAGGGCAGCCACTTGATCCCCCCTAACAAATGTTAAGCATCACCAAACCTCAGAGAACAGTGTGATGTCCCAATCTGAAAAGTTCAATCTTTTTTTAACCGGATACTTTTATGCCCCTTTCTTATAGTTGTTGTTGTTGGACTTAGATGGCTTTTGGGTCCTATCATCAGAATTATCTGCCCCCAGGTAAGAGATAGGCATTGTATACATCCAGAAAGTGATTGTTCATTTGGAAGGCAGAACAGCAGTATCTATCAGGCAGTGCCACGTAGTGTCCGGTACTGTAGTGAAAAAGGCACTATTTCCACTATAGGAATCAGAAGGCAGTTCTAATCCTGGAGTCTGTCAATTGTTTCTGAGGCTTTAGGCAACTATGTATGCAACCTCTTTGGGTGTCATGTTTCCTTAACTGAATTAACTCCAAACATCACTTCAATAAATGTACCTGATTGATTCTGGAGGAATTTAAAATCAATCTAATACTAACTCATTTTGAAACTTCTTTATTGATTCGTTTTTCCTCTCCTTTACCTCCTTTCCCCTAGTATCTGCTTGAGGTCATTACAAAAGAGGTAGCAACTTGGTAAAGGGAAGGTTATGAAATCAATTAACAAAAATACAAGCACCCATATTGACATAAGCAAGTGTACCTATTTGAAAGTTTCCACTATCTTTAGGAGAAAGTCCACTGACTCATTTAAATACATATTCATAGACACTGCAAGAACAGTATGATCAAAAGGTAAAATGTCTTTCTCAAGATCTCAAACATCCAGAAAGAGAACTATGTCTACAGCCCAGCTGAAGGAGCGGGGAGCAAATTAAAAGTCCCTTAAAATGCTGATATGAAACAAACAAGCATAAAACAAAACTGATTAACTAAGACAATATAGAAAACTTCAATCTCTTAAAATCGTTTCATCCAATAGAAATTGCTCTGAATTTTGTGGTTACTTGAAAGAAAGAAATAACTTTGAATAATCAGTTGAGAGAGATCTACCTTTATGTTAATGGCATAATTGTATTCCCCTCAAATCTGCTTATCTTTAGTAATGTACGAGCCACATTGAAAACATGCAATATGTTCTCTTTTCACATACATTATTTGTAGCAATATTTTATTTTTTCTATAACTCTTCAGTGACTCTACTGCTTTTTCATCATTAATTCTGACAGGTGCCAAAATGATAAAATGGCTAAAAAATGACCCATGTGATAATTGTTTTAGTCACACTAGCTTGACAAACAATGTAATAAAAATCATGATTTAAAATTCAGAATGGAACTTGCAAAACATGGTATCAAGTACTGTATCAAATGCTTGAACATGTTTTTAATTGGCAAAACTTTAATGCCATTAAGAGTTTTGCATATGCTTCAGCTAGCTTTTGTGCAGTTGAGAAAAAAATATCAATACCCATCTGTCACAGTGAGTGGAGCACATATGGTAACAGAAGACCTTAAAATACATCAGATGTAGTTTCTATTATCCAAGTCACTTTGGCTCCAAAAGGAGTTCAGCCACCTTGATAGAGCTTTGGCTATTAGAAGTTTAATTTTGCCAATTAAAGTTGTTATTTTGCATGCAACTATGACAATTTTGATTGTATTCCTCTGCTGTGTTATTAACAGTCATTATTATGAATTCTGAGCTCGCATAAATCCTTCTGTTCCAATTTGGGTTTCTGTAATAGTAAAGGCAATGGCTCTGCCTTCAAACAGGCACCCTTTTCAGTTGGTTAAGTGATCAGTGTTGGCAGGGGCCCTTTTTAGATGCCTTCTGTCCTTTCTGGAACTGCCCTGATTTGACTTAACAGTGTTGAGTTAAAAGAGAGAGTTGAGTCAATTTTCCAGATATTTCAAGTCAAAATACAAACTTAAAAAATGGAAGATATTTTTTGAAATGGGGAAAGGGTTGTATAATTAGGTTTCATTCATTTGTCTGACATTTACCTAGTGGTTACCCTGTGGCAGGCAGGGTGCGAGATGCCAGAGATGGAGAGATATAGACTTATGACACATTCCTTCAAGAGCAAGTGAAAGCTAGTGAAGAGGAAACAAACAGTACAGTTTAAATCCCATTATAGAGGTATTGAGAGGATGCGTTGGGAGCAGGCTAGAAGAATGATTACCATGGGAAAATCTGAGAAACATTCTTAAGGGGATGAAGAATAGCAAGTTATCATAAGACACACTGGGAGAGATACTGCTCATGTCAATTGGAAGAGCACACATCAAAACATGAAGATGGCAATAAGGGTAAGAAATTTGTGGAATACTGAGTAGTTCAATAAGGTAGGAGGTGAAGGGACAGAGACCAGATCACAAAAGTCTGTTCTTTCTGGATTTGGAGCCCTATCTTGAAGATTTTAGGGATCTTTAGAATATGTTTGAGCAGCAAAAGTATATCGTTGGGTTTTCATTTTGTTAAAAGCACTCTTATTTTCAGTGGCTTAATTGGAAGGCGCTGGGATTAGAAGGCAATAGATTTACTTTCAGGAAACTAAGAGGCAGTGGCAGTGGGGTGGCAGAGGAGAAATAAATTGGGAAAAATATTTAGACTATGGAATCTACCAGACTCAGAGTTACCCTGGTTTTCCATACTGATTAAGTTTACCACATAATGTTTGACCTTGCCTTTGTTTGCTGTGTCAACACAAATCCACAGGCCTGTTTAATATAAAGCAAATAGGAGGCAGAGTGGGGAAATGGACATTGTTTTTTATGAACTCAACAAATCTTGCCAAATTGAAGAAGAATTGCAGAATGTATAATTGGTAGTGTATTTTTTAATTCGTATGAGGCAGAACTCAGAGTTTATATTTTTCCAGCTCTCCTGTGGCAAATTAAGGATGAAAGCATCAGAATCTGTTCTAAATCATTATTCATTTTGATGGCTTTAACATTCTTTTAAACATTCTCAATGTTTATTTTCAGCTTACCTTAGCAAGAAGCTCTATACTGCTTGTGTGTGGGGGGTCAATCTTAATGAAGTAGGAAACTGAATAATCATCAATGTTGATAAGGATATGGACTCACCTTCTGTAATTGAGACCCAACATAATAATGATTTTTTACAGGCTAGGCATAAGAAGTCCAATGCTGGTTTAAAGACTTCACTGTATTAGAGATACAGTCTCCTCTCGTTTTGCTTTGTCAGCCATATGGTACTTACTGTTCATTCAGCATGGTCCAAAGGGGCTCATGGCATATCCTCATCCCAGCCACTGTGAAGTGCTACACTCTCCTTCCTTGAAGGACACACATAATTTTCATATCCATCCAAATATCCTGTTGGCCAAAACATGGCCACAGGACACACTAAGATGACAGGGATGCTGAGAATATTTTTTTTTTCTGAGTGTTCCTGGGCCCTGCTAAAAATTATATGACTTTAGAAGAAGAAGAAAATGGATACTGGGGAACAACCAGTAGTTTCTGACACAGTACCCCTCATGACACTTCGGAGGTGGTCATTCAAGCTGGGCTGTCCATATCAGGCTGCCCTCTCTCTTGCATTGGCTTTCACGAGCAATCAGTTCTTTTACAAAGCACATGAATATTTATTTATTATTCCTGTCATTCATTTATTTCACTTATTTAACAATCACTTGGTGAGCACTGACCTTGCAAGTTATGTCATAGTAGTGAGAGATGGAAAATTAAATAAAGCTCAGTCTTTTCCCCCATAGAGTTGACAGTTCAAAGATGGTGACATAGAGAGTAAATCAGTAATTACTATAGGCCATGGTCAATGCCATGCTGTAGAGCAGACACTGTCCTCAGAGTCCGCCCTGTACCCAGGGCACTAGAATAATTTGGTGAGATGCTGATTTCTGTGTTCTCACTTCCATAGAGAGTGATGTTTACCTCCCCTTCCTTTTCCTTTGGGATTAGGTCTGGGTATCTAATCTTTTTTGCTTTGGGCCATTTTAAATGGTCTTTTCCCTTCAGGCAGAAAACAGAGGAGTCTGGCACTTCACAGAGGATTTATTTAGGTTTCTAGCCTGATTAACTGAGATTGAGCCCTGCCTTCCCTGTGGGAGCAAGAATGGACTGGGTACTTTGAGTCGAGAAGCTGACCCACGAGAAAGAAGGAGAGCTTCAGGCAGAACTGCTGGAATGGGGAAACTGTTGGGGGTGGAGAGTGAGTGGGTGACTGAGACTTGCATCCCACTTTCATTCCAGAGCCTTAAGGGTCCCTGCCTAGAGACTGCATGACTCTCTCTTATCCAGTGCCTTTAAAATCTGATTTTACCGCCTATCACTTTTCCCCTTTCACTCCCTTCAGCCGCACCAGCCTCCCAAGTACTTGACAGCCAGGCTTGCTCCCTCTTCAATGACCTTCAAGCTCTATGCTTCTTCTGTGTAGGCTGCTTTTCCCCTAGAGCCACATGGCTAATTCCCTGACTTCCTTCAGTCTTATTTACCTGCTACATAAGGCCTTCCGCGGCCATTCTTTCTAAAATGTCAACCTCTCACTCTGACTCTGTGTGTCTTTCCTGCTTCACTACTTCCCCTTAGCATTGATTATTCTTTACTTAATTTCTAGAGGTGCAGGGTTGGGGTGGGGGGAACAGAGGGAAATAGAGAATAAAGACAATCTCTATGGAAGAAGGGATTTTTGTCTGTTTTATTAAATACTCATCTCCAAGAATGTGCCTAGCACATCATATGTGCTCCATAAATATTCATTAAATGAATGAATAATGACAAATCTCCTCAGCCCAAACTAGACAAATAGGGAGTAGAGTCTCCTTCATTTAAGTTGACCATTGTCATTATTGACATGGACAATTGGAATCTCAGTAGAAATCCTGTACTTCAGAATAAAAACCTTCTCTTCAAGCTTTCTGGCAGGAATTAGGCATCTTGTAATGAGCAACAAGAAGCAGAGAGTCACACAAAGTTTAATTTTTTTTTTTAATAGAGAAGATGTGTCATTTCTTGCACCTGAGTGTTTTGAGCAAATTCTTATTATTATCTTTAATGGGCACAGTGGCCCTCCTGGTCTCATCCTGCTATTTCATGCCCCAGTGTTCGTATATCCTGGATTTTTGGCTTGAAAGTGCGTTAAGGACTTGCCATGTTTGGCTTGAAAATGCATTAAGGACTGCTATTGCGACCAGTGGCCCATGGTAAGTGTGTAGGACTAGCACAGGGAGCAAAGGGTCAGCATTTTAATACTAGCCACTACTTAGGTGATAGAGAACTGCAAATGAGTATGCCATGTATGTGTGCATCTGACTGTATCTCAGCCCATTCATGCTGCTAAAACAAAACACTAAGACTGGATAATTTGTAAGCAATATAAATTTATTTCTCACAGTTCTGCAGGCTGGGAAGTCCAAGATCAAGCTGCCAGTAGATTCAGTGTCTGGTGAAGGCTGCTCTCTGCTTCTCGATGGCTCCTCTTGCTGCATCCTTACGTGGTGGAAGGTGTGGGTAAAGGAGCAGGGGGGTGCTCTCTTCAACCTCTGTTGTAAGAGCACTAATCCATACAGGAGGAGGAAGCCATCATGACTTTATCACTTCCCCAAAGTCCCCACCTCTTAATACTATCACATTGGATATCAGGTTCCAACACAGGAATTTTGGAGGGACAGATACATCCAAACAATAGCAGTGTGTATGCGATTTAAGAAATATAAATTGCACATGTGTACCACTGGCCAGTGAATTTGGTGACTCTGTTATTGACTGTGTCAAAACTTACATTTCCATTTTTTCTGCTTTGAAATATAGGGAAGTTTCGTCTTGTATCACTGCATAATTTTGATGAAGGAACTCAAAACAGGCCTCTTCTCTGAATTAGACTTCTCTACTCTATACAATTAGCTTTCTCCCTTTGCTCAGTACTCCCTATAGTCACACCAAATTGTCATCTAATGAAAGTTATATTGCCTAGTATTCTTCCCCTACCTATTTCCTAGGAGATTCAGCAGAAATTAAAAGAATTAGCCCATGTTAAGATGACAAAAATAATTATTCTTTGGCTAAAAGAAGCAAAGCTTACATCCAGGGACTCATTCAAGTTAACTTTACACAGAAGAGTTTAAAAAAGTGGTTAACTGAAAAATATATAAAATGAAATATTAAAACACTGAATAAGTTAAAGAATCAGAAATGACCATTCATTGAATGCCTATAGGAAGCCATTTAGCAATTTACTAATCAACTGAAGAGACTGATATTAAGATTTAAGATTATTTTGTTTCTCATTTTCAGAGAAAGAAAACAGGTTTCAGGGATGTTGGTAAGAGCCAAAGATGCATTGCTAGTAAGTGGTTAAGGCTGGATTTGTATCTGGGTATGTTTGATTCTGACTGAACTTTCCACCCTACCTTGCTGGTTTCCAACTGTCTTTGAGTTCAGAATGTCCTTAATGTTTTAATTCTGTACCTTTGAAAGTCAAAGTTCCATGTTTCATTTCTAAATAATATCATATTTTCTCTTTTGCTATAAATAATTTCTTTGATTGCTCTGGTACTTGGTCTGTGTGAATTGCTTTATTTGTTTTTTTCAATGTTGTGCAGGGATTTAAGTTCCTTGCTATTCAAAACATAGATGAATTATTTCATTTTTGAAATTTCTACACTGAAGTAAGTTTCAATAGCAAAACATGTTGTGATGGGCTCAGGCTCTGAATCTTAATCTTAGCTTCTCTACTTATATAGTAGATGAGAGTGGCCATATTATTTAACTACACTGTGCCTCGGTATCTTTATCTGTAAAATGGGGATGATACAGCAGTATAATAATTAAATAAGTTAATATGTGTAATACAATTAAAATGCTTTGAGCCAATCCTGACACATAAAAATCACCAATGAAATTGTCATTTATTTACCCAAACACAACAATCTTAAATATATTTCTAAAAATTTTCTACAGCACAAGATATGAAAGTTTCATTGAGGTTATTTCCCTCGATGTCTTCCTGTTAACCATTTCCTAGAATCAGGACTTTGGAAGCATAGACCGGTGGGCTGCACAAACTTGAAGTTATGCCTTTTCACTGGAGAACAAGCCATCTGAAAGCAGGACTATGTACCTCTTTCATTTTTATTTATTTTGTATATTTTAAAAGCCATATATATTTTTAAAAGATCATACTTACAATAAGTAAATTATGTAGTGAAGAAAGATCAAAATAAAGTTGACGAGTAAAAAGGCATACTTATTCAAGAGTAGAAAGAATAAAACAGTTCTTTTTCTTTTGTTTTTAATGTAAGAGGAAAGAGAAACGGACATATTAAAATTATTATTTCAGGTAAAGTTTTCTCTCAGTCAAAGTAGTTAACATTGCCTTTTTTTTCTCCTTTGTCCAAAGCAGTCTTTTCTTTCATGGGCTTCTGAGATATGGCTGTGTAGAGGTGGTATCTCAGGGCTACGGTGAGTGCTGAGATGGCCGGGATCACCCAATTAGTCCACTAACTAGAGTGAGAATCAACAGCAGTAAAAAGAGTTTCTGAAAGATTTGTGACTGATCTGTCATCTGGATAAAGCCCCCCAATGATATATGTTTTGGAGAACTCTCTAGCATCCGTAGAGTGCATGATATCCTCAGTTTTCAGGAGCATCACCTACAGCTTGTTCCCTGAAGACTTCTTCCTCACAGAAATGCTCATCAAGAAATCTGGTCACATCATATACCTTGTGGTGCAAGATCACCCAGGTGCTTTTGCTGTGATTGTGCTTCTTAATCTCTCCCAGGGTATAGTATTTTATGCCCTTGTCTGACTGCTCAGCCATCTCAGTATGAAGTGAGCCAGGTCCTGCACACACAGACATGCTGAAGGGAACAGAGCATGCATCACAGCCAGCTCTGCCAGAAACATGTCCTATGTGTCTGGCCCAATGTGCAGGTCTTTTATTTTTAAATTCATTCATTCATATTGAAAAAACAAACACAAAATTAATTGATCATCATTGGAGAATGCTACTATACTGAGTCAATAGTTTGAAAATTGGTAAATAAAGTAACAATTTAAAGGCTTATCTTGCTTTCTTATGCGAACTATACCACTAGGTAACCAAATAGTGGATGAGTAGTAATTTTTTTTCACAGAAGAATTAATGGATCCAGGCACTGGTCATTAGTGGTTGCTAGTAACGTAGAGAGAAATCGAGAGAGAGAGGGGAACAGAGACAGAGAGGAACAAAGAGGTAGGCATTATGCAATTCTATTTGGATGGATACAATATTTATAAAGTAGATTTATGAAAACTATAATTTGTAGCAAATAGAGAATGAAGAATATGTAAATCTACCCCAATGTGATTCAATCAGCAAAATCCAGAATGAGAGAGACTGTGCAGGAAAAACCTTTCATTTCTTCAATAAATAAATTCAAGAAAAAAGTGGTTGGAGGAGGTTCTTACCTATTAAAAGAGATTTCAACAAACATCAACCATTTCAAGGTGTGGATTTTTTTTTTGTCCAGATCTTGATTCAAATAAAATGTACAACAAATTTTCTCACATTTATGAAAGAATCAGAAATTTCAACACTGGATATCTTATTAAGAAATTTGTCAATTTTCTTAGGTATGGTGATGGTAACTGATTATGTTAAAAAGCAGTGCTCATTGTTCATTTGCAGATAAAAGGATAGGGTACCTAAGATTTGCTTCCTAATAAAGCAGCAGGGGGGAAGTGGATAAGTGTGTGAATGGGGCAGGATTCACCATGGTTGTTGGAACTCAGTGATTGACACATGGAGAAATCAGGGTTTCATTATAATATGTTGTTTATTTTGTGTATGTTTGAAGTTCTCTATCATTTTTTTAAAAAGCCTTTTTAAAATGTCTTTTAAAAACTATAGGTTTAGACTACATTAAAAGAAAAACCTTGGACAAATTAAATTTAATAGTTTAATAGAGCAGAGAACAATTCCCATATCAGACAGCCCCAGAACGAGAATAGGTTCAGAGAGACTCTGGCGCTATCACGTGGTAGAAAAAACAGTTTTGAACAGAAAAAGGAAAGTTAGGTGCAGAAAATGGCACTGAGGTATAGAAACAGCCACACTGGGCACAGCTGGGCATTTGCCTTATTTGAACATGGGCTTGAACAGTTGGCCACCTTTGACTGGATGAAACTCAGTGATTACCAAAAGAGTAGGTATCAGTCTGCTTACATCTCCACTTAGGTTACAGTTGACTATGTATGGAGAAACATTTAGGACAAACTTAAAATATGTAAGGAGGTAGCTTTAGGTTAAACTTTTTAACAACTGGAAGGCATATATAACTTAAAAGTAAAATATATGAAAGTATTCACTTGAGTATTATAGTCAGTTTGAATGTAAATGCAAACTAAACTAATTTGAACATTAGGTAATGCTATGATTCAAGACCAAAGGACGTGGGCTACGTACCATCTTTTTTAGATTTTGGAATTATTGCTATAGCTACTATAAATAGCACTCCCTATTTCCTATCAGGATTGCAGACCATTAAGTATGACTGTTATCCTTTTGTTATTTAAGAAATCTCAGCAAGCTGAGGCCATTGTTTTAGAAAGACAACCACCAAACTACATTTGTTTTTCTTAATGAAAAAGATGTTTTGTTAGCTTGAGGAAGATTTAGAAATAAGTATAGAAATATTTAAGGAAATCAAATATATAATAGTGATATTTTATTATTAAGAAATATGAGTATATTTCATACTTTAAGTATTATGGTATTTAAGAGAATTGGACCTATTAGAATAACAGGTAAATCTGTCATTCCAGTTAAACATGTTAATTGTGTAATTGATTCATACTTGTCATTTTAGTTCACGTCTTACCAGCTACACATTCAGTTTGGACATTTAATAGAATTTGGGGTTCACCATGCCATGTAATTAATTTGTAAAAGCTATTATACTAAACTATCTAGAAAAGCTTGTCCATCAGATCGTTGAGAAACTTAAATAGGTAATAGGATATACTCAATTGACAAATCAGATTTAAAATGTTTGAAGAGGTTTAAAAAAAGTTTGTAAATAGGACCAAATATTAGCCAGTCTCCCTAAAAAATTGTTGCTGAATGTGCTATACTATGAATAGAAGATTTATATGTAGAAATCAAACGCTTAAGAAAAGCTAGATTTTAAAATGTATAATTTTAATATTTCATGTGTTAATTTAAAAGCCATTTTTACGAAGTTAAGTGGGTTTTTCTGTGCACAAAACCCACCCATCCTGGACTTAACAAATACAATAAAACAAACAGAACATCACATTTTTAACAAATGAATGGATCACTGAAGTCTTAAAAAAAAATGTTTAATGCAATGAATAGGAGTGAATTTTGGGAGCCCTGCTAGGAGTGACACTCTCCCGAAATGTCACTTTCTCCAAGGCTGTCAGACTGGCAAGGGCAGGGTCGGGCCGGTGGGGAGGGCTCCGGCATTAACATATTTCCTAGACGCTCCATCTCCTTGGTCCGGCGTAATGGATGCCTCCCAGCTCCCAGTGGACGGGGGAGCCCATCAGGCTAGGAGCAGATTAAAGCTCACACACTTCAAATTGGCGGCTTGCCGCGACTTGCCAGAAGGCGAGTTCAGCGCGGCTTTAATAGAGAAGTCTCCAAGTCTCCTTCTCCCCATCTCCCTCTCGCCTTCCTTTGAAAGGAACTCGAGTCCTAGGCAAACCTCAGGCCCGCCTCCCAAACGCCCCAGAGTCGGGCTGCGGCGGGCGGGGGTCCCGGGTCGGAGAAGAGACCGGCGGGCGGGGACGCAGGGGACCGGCGACTTGGCGAACACCCACCCTCAGCTCAGCTCCCCAACCCCGGGCGATCGCGCTGCGCATAGAGAACTGTCAGCGACGACTGATTTATAAGACCGATTTACCTTCTGGAGAGTGTAATTATGTTCATAGTTAAGAATTAATCAGGTGAGAGAATTATGGAATAATCATTCTCCGGACTTTAAAGGACAAACTAAATGGAGACCCAGCAATGCAGCTTCAGGGCCTGGCCGCCGGGAGTCCTTTGCCTCCTTGTCAGTGACGGGGCGGTTTCTGAGCTAGCTGACTTCCTTTGTAAAAAGGCAAACCGAGAAATCTTGCTGAGTTTCTCCAGAAGGATAATTCCCAGTCACCCAATTTAAAAGATGGGGAAAAGGAGATTTTGTGAAAGAAGGAATTCGTAGAGACCGGATTATCTCTGAATAAGAATTTGGCTGTTGTTTCCTGTTCAAGAAAATTATACCTGAATTGCTTTCTGCTTTCACTTACTCTATGGAACAGTTAGCACTTCAGAATCGTTTTCTGTATCGTTTTTGCTAATATGTTTCCCCTTCACCCTAGCAGTGTGGGTTGGATGGCTTTCACATTTTGGGATTATGTTCTTTTTAGATGGGAATATATATATGTGCGTGTGTGTGTGTGTGTGTGTGTATATTTTTTTTTTCTTCTTTTCTTTGGGGGCAGGAAACTTGTCAGTTAAGTTAGCTTATTTTTCAAATTGTCTCACTATCCTCCTCTCCACACATCTTTTTCAAAATTGGTATTTCTGTTCGGACATGGTCAACTATTTTGTATTATCTCTGAGGAGAATTTCTAAGAGACTGACGATTACCTTGCAGTCCAATCACATACTCCTTTACTATTAAATTTTGAAGAAAAGTGGCTGCAGTAGAAGCAAAGAATGGAACAGATTGAATGAGATTACTGCAGTATCTGAAAACTGTCATACCATTTCCTTGACAAGATACCGTCATTCTAACACTGTAATTCATAATTGGAAGGAGGGGGTGATGCAATTCGTAACCCAAATGGCCTGTTTTGTTAGCCATTCAAGTTTGTACACGTAGGCCTCAAACAGTTTTTGCATGCCACCTTTCTTCAGCTCCCTTGCTCGGCCCTCCACCCCATTTCACTTACTCTTGGCTGCCTCCATTCTCTGACCTTGGGATTGTCTGCTCTCTCAGGGCTGTGGCCCACCTCTGTTGGCCCACCTGTTTCTCCTCTTCTCTCAGGGCCTTTGAATCTTTGATCTTCTTTTGTACCTTACCTAGGAACCTCATTTTCTTTAGCTGGTTCTCAGTTCTTAAGTTCTGACTAGCTATTCACAAGTTAGATTCTGAGGGTACCAAAGAAAAGGGGCGGGGCACAGTGGCTCAAGCCTGTAATCCCAGCACTTTGGGAGGCTGAGGCAGGTGGCTCACCTGTCAGGAGTTCAAGACCAGCCTGGCCAACATGATGAAACCCCGTCTCTAATAAAAATACAAAAATTAGTTGGGCATGGTGGCGGGTGCCTGTCATCTCAGCTACCCCACTAGGCTGAGGCGGGACAATCGCTTGAACCCAGGAGGCAGAGGTTGCAGTGAGCCGAGATGGCGCCATTGCACTCCAGCCTGGGCTACTGAGCGAAACTCCATCTCAAAACAAAACAAAACAAAACAAAACAAAACAAAATAAAACAAAAAAAAAGAAGGGAAGGAGGCTGCCCTCGGGATGTGCAATTGTTAAGATACACAGACTGTCCACAAGTCAAATGAACAATCCCATAGGTTTCTTCTCTGCTTTATTATGTTAAAATTGATTCTTTTCTTTTCTTTTCTCTTCTCTTCTCTTTCTTTTCTTTTCTTTTCCTTTTCTTTTCTTTTTTTCTTTTCCTTTAGACAGTCTAGCTCTGTCACCCAGGCTGGAGTGCAGTGGCGTGATCTTGGCTCACTGAAACCTCCACCTCCCGGGTTCAAGTGATTCTACTGCCTCAGCCTCCCGAGTAGATGGGACTACAGTCACATGCCACCACATCTGGCTAATTTTTTGTATTATTTTTAGTAGAGATGGGGTTTTGCCATATTGTCCAGGCTGGTCTCCCTCCTCACTTGAAGTGATCCACCCATCCCGTCCTCCCATAGTGCTGGGATTACAGGCGTGAACCCCAGTGCCTGGCTGAAAGTGATTATTTCAGGAGGAGAAAGGAGAAGAAAATCTTTCCAATCTGTAGATGTGAATGAAAAACAAAACAAAGCAACACTTCACACCTAAAGGTAATGAATCTTGCAGGATGGTACTCCAAGTCAGCTCTTCAGGTCATATTCTCATCTTTGGCTTCTCAGAAGGCAGAGGAGACAGTCATCACCACTGCTCACTTTCTGTGCAGCCATAGAACTGGCTCTCTGTTCTGCATCTTGCCAAGTGCCATGCTTGAAGCCCCCAAACCTCATCCCACCACAAATCCTATAGGGATCTCAGGAATAGAGGGAGGTGAAAAGATGTTCTTCAAAGAGAGGCTACATACCTAAAATATGTCAGCAGCTGTTACTTGAGCAGAAATACTATGAAGGATTACTTCTGTCTCATCATTCTTGCCCATTCAGATTACTTATTCCAACAATCAGTCTGCAACTGACATTTTGATTTATCGATATTACTCTGTTCTGTGCAAGGAGGCACCTGCACTGTTAATTATTTGGCATGGTGGGGAAGTGGAAACAGCTTTTGACTGGAAACCAGGAGACAGATTCCAGTTTTGGCTCTGCTGCTCACAGCTGATTGTCCTTGGGCATGTCATTTGCCTTTCTGGACCTTGGTTTCTATAGGCGCATCATGAGGAAACTGGACTGAACCAGTTTTTCCATCAAATGTGATGCTCAGGAGAAGGAAGGCTTGGAAAACACTGTGCTCTGTGTTCTCTCTTCTCAGAGACCTACCATCAACATGAATGACCAATTACAAAGAAATATTTTATGCTTGGTTGAACCATGTGTTTCTCCATCTAATTTGACCAGCAAACACCCCAACATTTTTCTTTTCTTTTCTCTCTCCTTCCTTTCCTTCCTTCTTTCCTTTTATTTTCATATATAACAGAACCAGCATTTTATAGAACTCACTGTGGGAAAGGCAGGACTAAACGAACATTCTCCAGGTTCATTTGTTTGTTTATTTTGCTTCGATGCGTGGAATCAGACCTGCTCAGGGTGTTATAATACAGAAACCATAATATGTTGTTTTAATTATTGCTTAATTATTACATAATTATACTTACTGATTTCCTAAACACTAATGAAATATGGACCCAAACAGACAAAATAAAATGTATTCTTAGCCCAAAAGAGTATCACATTTGTTTAGCATTCTTGGGAATTGTGGTGATCTGTGTTTAAAAATTTACCTAACTAGAAATTACCACTTAAATGGCAATATTTTATTTCTGCTATTCATTTATTCACTCATTCAAGTAATGCTGAGAGTTAACCTTTTATTGTGCCTAAATCCCATTGGCTATCTGAGGAATCTTTCTAAAAACAATGTTTTTAAGTACAAAGAAAAAAAAACCTACATAAGATTACAATGGACACATCAAAAATACATTTATCAACCAGGAATGGTGGCTCATGCCTGTAATCCAAGCACTTTGGGAGGCCAAGGTGGGCGGATCACTTGAGTTCAGGAGTTTGAGACCAGCCTGGACAACATGGCAAAACCCTGTCTCTACTAAAAATACAAAAATTAGCCGGGCCTGGTGGCAGATGCCTGTAATCTCAGCTCCTTGGGAGGCTTGAGGCAGGAGAATCACTTGAATCTGGGAGGCGGAGTTTGCAGTGAGCTGAGATTGCGCCACTGCACTCCAGTCTGGGTGACAGAGTGAGACTCCATCTCAAAAAAAGAAAAAAAAAAAAGTAAAAAACATTTATCAAAATATTTTCCAAAATTTATAATATATATGTATTTTTAAAATGAATGCATCAATTGACAAGATCTGACAATGGCTCTAATAATTGCCACAATGTAAAAGTTGCGATCAGTGTAAATTTCTATAACAATTTTAATGTGACAAATGCCACAGGTATGTAAAGATTCATAAAAGTGTGATGTTTGCTGCAGATTATACTTTCCAAAGATAGCTACAATGTGACTGAAGATGCCTCATGATGATGCCAGCACAGGGCTATTAAGTTATCCCCAGCCTACGAATCTTCCTGAAGCCACACATATCATGAAGGAAAGACAAACCATCTTTACTGTCCTCTTTCCAGATTCCTGATCTAAAGAATAAATGACCAGAATAAAATGTTGTTTTATGTCACTTGGTTTTAAAATGTTTGTTAAGCGGTAATAATAGTCACAACAGCGCCGTAACAAAGTGCATGTAAGTCCTAAGAAAAGGGCTGCTACCAGTAGTTCCGATGCCAGGATTGTGCAGCTCGAAGAGAAGTAATGTCCAGCTTTTGGAATTGAGCAAATGAATGGATGGTGTTCCAATTAAATGAAGTAAAGAATAAAGAACTGGATAGAATTTTAAGGTAAATGAGGGTAGAAATTGTAAGCTTTATTTAGGCACATTTTTAGTTTTTCATGCTACTGGGCATTCAAATGCTTGAAATGCAGATCGGCGACTCAGAAGAAAATTCTGAGTTAGGGATAAGGCTTGAGAACATTGTCACGTACAGGGTAGCGAAAGCCACCCGCTTGGTAGATTTTACATAGCATATAGAGAGAAGAAGGAGGAAAAAATCTGGAGATAGTAAACCTGGGAGAACCCAAATGTAATGAGTAAAGGAAACTGGGGGAGAAAAATGAGACGTGGTGAGTGTGGGAAAGAGATGACTAAGTGATGTCATGGAAACCAAAGGATATTTTTCAAGCTATACATGCCCTTGCCTTCACAGACATTTGAATTTACTTTTTTTTTTTCTAGTGGGTCCCCACACTAAGAATAACCTATTGTTAATGTTTGGTTTTTATGCATGCAAGTGGCTGGCTCTGGCAACTAAGAGAAAATAACTCTAAATAGTCCCCAGTTTCCTTCCTTCTAAGAACACAGAGAATGCAGTTTAACATTTTCATGTTGACTGGGTCAGTTTTAGGAACATAAGACAGTCAACTTTAGAATTAAATTATGTCTTCGGAGGCAGCTGTTGTAGGCCAGGACTGGTTTAGTTTTTAACAACTCTCATTGCTCTGTGGCTGACTACTTTGTGGTTCCACATTCCTCTCTCTCAGGGCTATTGTGGTTTGTGGTCTCCCCACAGTATGATTTTCTCCTAATTGGTGGTTTTAGTCCCTTCTCTCTTTAAGCAATCTTTTCAGCCATCTGTGGGTCTGCTTCTGGTTTCTATGACTCCCTATTGTCTACCTGAGCTGTTGTTGGCTGCTTCAATTGCTTTTCTCTCTTTTCCATGTAACTAGTATATTCATTTTGTATGGCTACCGTAACAAGGTACCACACACTTAATGGCTTTAAATAACACAAATTTACTAACTCACAGTTCTAGAGCTAAGAAGTTTGAATGGGTCTCCTGAGCTAAAGTAAAATTGTGTGGGGGTTGTTTTCTTTTCTGGAGGCACTGGGGAAGAATCTATTCCTCGGCTCCTGGGAGCCATCCCCATTACTTGATTCTTTATCTTCCATTTCCACTTTCAAAGCCAGCAATATTGGCTTTTCATGCTTCCATTTCTTCAGTTCTCCTTTTTCTGCCTCCCTCCTCCATTTATACGTTGTAATTATGACAGTCTGAGCAGATAATCTAGGATAACCACTCTATCTCAAGGTTAGCTGATGAGCAACTTTAATTCTCTCTGTCATCTCCATTCCCCTTTGCCAAGTATCATAGTGTATTCACAAGTTACAAGGATAAAGATATGGATATCTTTGGGGGACCATTATTCTGTCTACTCCACCTAGGAAAATACCGGGATTATCCAATACAGTATGTGAAATTATAGCAATGCATCTGTATCTCAGGAGACTGCAATTTTTGTAATAGCTGTTTTCACTAGATTTGGTAGCATTTTCTCTTCAAACTTAAAGACTCTTCTGGAAGGTTGAATTTGCTGAATCCTGACCTTAAGATCTGGGAGGTAGAGGTGACATTATATCAGTTTTTATACTGAACCAATTCCTGAACAATGCTGTACACATTCAAGTAGTACAAGGATTATTTAAAATATTTCAACCAATGAATATCAAATTATTGGTAGACGGCAATGCTTCCAAGTATCTCTATGATGTCTAGTTTGTGGCAGTTTGAAGTAGTTTCCACAGTTATAAGGTGCCAGGGTCACCCCAAGAGCTTCAGGTTGAATCTAAATTAGCATCCACCTTCTCACAGAAGCAAGCATCCAGAAGGATCTTGTTTTTGCTGATTCTGCTCCAGAGTTAAGACAAGAGTAGAAGGAGTTTATACCTCTATTAAATTGAACTGCTTGTAATCAGCTGTTCAAGTTTCTGTATTTTACCTGAGGACAGGAACTGTGCCTTGTTCAATTTCATTTCCCTATCTTAAGGTGGGTCCTAAGTAAGTTTTAAGTTGCAGGGGTAGATGATGTAATAGTCTTGAAGGCAGGGAGAATTGGTTGGGAAGATCATAGGGTACACTGAGATGACCCATGGAAGGGCAGCTCAATGATCAACCACTTCACTTTTGTAATAAGCTCAGGGTCTTTCAATACATGGGTACAGACCTAGGCAGCTGCAGGGCTAGATCTTAGCTGTAGCTCACCGTGAGCCATCAAAGTGGCCTAATTAATAGTATGAGTATGGGAATGTGTGAATTAAATGTGTCTAAATCACATCATTTTAAATACAGATGGAACCGCATTGTATAAAATGCTGGTTTTGAATCAGACAGAGCAGGGTTTGCGGCATTTATTAGGCTGCGCCGTCTTATTCTCTGTCCTTCAGGGCTGGCCTCAGGCTTGGTGGATCTGCTACCTTTGATCTGAGCCCCAAGGAGTCTGAAGCCTCACTATGTCTGCTTTTCCTTCTTTTTCCCTTCTCCTAGGAATCAACATTTTCATTATAAAGGCCTCCTTTCTGGCATTCACTCATCCAGGGTTGCTCCCTTTTTATCATCCTAGCCAATAGCTATTCTTCCAATGCCCCCCCCACCAGCCCCCAAGCACACACACCAGAGTTTATGATCTAACAAAAGATAGATCAGTACAAAAGCAAGAATATTTCTAAGAATCATAGAATATCAATTCTAGAAGGGTCTAGCGGGGGTACACCTACATCTACTCTTTGCAGATAACTACCACCCACCTCACTTCGGTGTCTTGAAGTTGCAAGTTTACAGTCTTTATGGGTTATTAGTTTTATAGTGTGATAAATTATTTTAAATATTTTAAGTTTGAGACAGACTCAAATAGAATATGGAGTAGGAGTAAATATCTAACTCATTTTTTAAGAAAATAAAAATGACATGTTTTGGCAGGCTTCAGGGGCAATAGCTTCCCCTTTGTTTTAGAGATACTTTGGGAAAGTTTGAGAGCATAGATCTAAATTTCTCATTTTACTGAGGTGGAAACTAAAGTGGAGTGCAGAATTAAAGCTCAAGTCTCTTGGCCCGCTCCGGGCTTTCTCCCTGTAAAGCATACTGCTTGGTGCTGGAGAGGGAAAGGGACATTTCACTTTCCTTTTCAAGGTCCCCATTGCGTTCTGGGGAGAGTGACCTACCTGATCCCTATCATGATTAATGTGGTTTCTGAAGCATGAGATCTGATTATGACCCCATGTTGTTATATTTAATTACAAATCTCATTACGGCCCTGGCCATAACACCGTGTAGCCCTCTTTGCAGTCACCTTTGCTGATCTGACTGCCTGAAGGTTTGTCTTTATGATTTACTCTAAATTGTTTTAGAATCATAGACTTCTAGAGCTGGAAGGGAGGTTAGAGATCATGAAGTTCAATCCCCTCATTTTACAGATAAAATTACAGAGGCCCCAAAGAGAATAAGTCATCTTCCAAAGGTCATTTTGTAGAAGTGGGACAGGAACGTGGGGTGCCTGATCTGCAGGCCAGGGATGGTTCTCTCTATATCATGCTGCCCTGCTAAGTGACACACTTTATCACACTGTCTCCTCACTCCCCCTGCTTTGTATTATGTGACAGCTTCATAACATGCACAGGTTATATTGTACTATCTTTGTCAATACAAAGTTGGTCACAAATTCTATTAGACAGCAAAGTTCTCTGAGTTTTGAGGTAGAGTATGCTCCCTCAGATTATTCATCTTTCTGGGCCTTGATTTTAGTTTAGCAACATGGTTGCAGATTAACCTGCTCTCTATGAAGAAAGACATGAAGCCAACTAAACTAAGTCTTGCTAAATAAAAACAAATCTAGAGGTAGGTAAGAAGAGACTATTTGAAACAATTATTGCAATGGGGGAGAAGGGCCTTTGCAACGGCAGGAGGGGCTTAAGCAATAGGGAAAACGCTCAATCAAGAAGGTTTCTAAGCACCTCGAAGGTCATGTGGACATGGACTTTTTATAGGGAGGAATAAACAAGACTAGGAAGAACTATGGCGGGGGGATGTGGGACAAGTCGACAGTGTGACTGTACAGTTGATGAGATAATGCATTTAGAATGAGCTGATTTTCAAGAGGGGGTCTTTGAGGAGGCACTGTTCCACATTCCCACGCAGGCACAGGCTGAAGGTAGCTCAAAGTTCAGGGTCCTGAGGGGAGGAGAGAAGCCTGGAAGTTGGAATGAATTAGACTATTGGATATTTTGTCCAGATTGGCCAGTGAGGACAAACAGTTCAGGTAATAAGAATGGGAATTTAGAGGGTCTGTGTCTATCCTTGTCATCAGTAAACAAGCTGGTCATCTGTGAGAGTCTTCTCCAAGTCATCCTGGAAAGGGTGTTTCTTTAGAGGAAGCCATTTCCTAGAACACAAAAGCGTGGGAGCACTTCTTGACTGTAGCTATTTTCCAGGAGCACGGGGCTCAGGCAAGTTCAGCATTGTCAGTGCTTAGTAATATCCACATTTCCTTTCAGTAGAACTTTCTCATATCACATGCTCGGCTTTCTGGCTTTCTCCTTTTTGCACAAGGGAGGTTGCGGTGGGTCTGGCATTGTATCTGAGAAAGTTAACTTACTAATCAGTGCTTAACAGCTTTCTCTTTGCCTTCTTAAAATGGGGCTAAACACCCACTTATTCCTTGGAGTCTATAATAAGGGTATAAAGAGTCATCACTACTATTTTT
Source organism: Pongo pygmaeus (assembly GCF_028885625.2). NCBI lineage: Eukaryota > Metazoa > Chordata > Mammalia > Primates > Hominidae > Pongo > Pongo pygmaeus. The sequence continues at coordinate 24,377,366 of NC_072388.2, read as the reverse complement.
TTTCTCCTTATAAGCACTGAATAATGCTTAGAATTGAATGGAATGGGTAGACTCTTAGGGTGTGAGCTTTGGCTTTGTAAAGTACAGTATGCCCTTGAATTGGCTTAGAAACAGCCTAGCCATGAATAATAATTCATAAGATAATATGAACTCTCTTGCAAGAGCTATGTATTAAGACCTATTTAACGTGAGGCTACAGAGTCCTTTGAAGCCAATTCCAGGGATAGGAGGGTGAATGGTAGCAGTGATTCTGGTTCCCTAAAAGTTCTTTACCAGCCAAGAGGAGAGGCTTAAAGCTTTCCATTGTTTTTAAACCTGCTCCTGAGAATTACAATGGAGAACTTGCCAGCTGTGTGAAAGACTGGGCCATTTGCTATGATGCTAAAAATCTAGAAAGAGGCAAAGTGACTGCTAGAGGTCAGAATATAAGACAGTTTGTTCCATCTTTGATCAAATCAGCCTTTGCAATTGCTAAACCTCAAGGTCAATAAATAGTGTGCAAACTTAGTGACTCAATTGAGGTGAGAAGCAAAGTTCAGCAGTAGCTGACTTTTTGCTCCCACATTCATTGTAGACAAAAAGTCAGGTTTTTATTTTATTTTATTTTTACATAGTCCTACTGAGGTTTCATTTTAGAATACTAAATCACCGGAGCCAAAGATAACCCAGAGATACACATAATGAAAGTCAAACTTGTTCTGACACTGCATCTTTTGCCCAGGGATCTCACATCACCTTTCTAAATTCCTGGACAGTACAGAAGCACATGCTGAGTCTTTTGGCAGGACTCGTCTTACCTGCAGGGTAAGTAGGTCACTACCTATTACAGGCCTGGATTGGAGGTCCTTGAAATTACTTTTCCCGATGCCTGCCTTCATTTCTACTAGTAGATTTATTCTTTTGTACTAAATCCTGTGCTAAACTGCAAAGTAGCTTGTGGGGAGGAGGGAGGTGTGAGAAATTAATCCATCCCTAGTCTAACTGAGATTTGATTTTTTGGAGCTAGTTTGGATCCTGGGCAGAGTGGAAAAGACTTTCTAGGCTGGGTGAGTAGAACTGAGTGGCAAGGTTGGCCGATCTGGGAACTATTACAGGGTAATAAAATGACAATTCTCTCAGCTTCCCTTTGCCCTTTCTTTCCAACTCTTTTCCCAAATTTATCTCTGTCCCCCTAGAGGAAGAGATGTTTCTCTCCATCTATATGAGGCTAATCTCTTTACCTTTACTGTCCATCACTTAATCTGAGACTTTTCTCCATCACGCATTATCTTGCTTTCCTATATTCTCGTTTTCTTCCTCTCTGTTGATTTCTTCTCTTCAGCTTACAAGTTAGCCCAGATATATTTCTTCCTAAAATAAAAAATAAAATGTAAACAAATACCCAAATCTTCAAACAAAAAAGCAAAACACCTTCCCATAAATTTCAAGTCCTATGTCCCAGTTACTGTCCTGTTTACTCTCACAAATAAAGATTTTTAAGAGAGTCTCTAGGAATGCTTTGTACTGCAAATTGTCAAAAACCTGAACAGCCAAGGCAAAACAAATAAAGGTTTATTCTTTTCACAAAACAAAAAATCTGGAGTTAAATTTTTGCTGGTATTGGCCTCTTGTGTCCTTAAGGATTGATGCTCTTTTTCCATCTTACAATTTTACCATCCGTAACATGATTGGTTTAATATGTAGATTTGTTACCTCATAATGCCAATACAGCTGCTGCAGCATCAACATCACAACTGAATTCAAATACATAAGTAGGAATATAGCCAGTGCTCTTCACCCTACATACTTAGTCCCCTTTCCTCCTCAGTGACTATCTGTATTTAACAGAAAAAATAAATCTCCTTAAAGACTCACAGCAGATTTCTCTTTAGAGTTTATTGCCTATAAGCAATGATCCCTATTTGCAAAGGAGATTCTGAGAGTAAATATTTGGTGTTATAGCTTATAGTGTGGAGATGGATAAAGGAGAAGAGGGTTGAGGTTAGTTTTAGTGTGGCCACGGTGTCTACCACAGCATCTCCACTTCTTCACCTTTTGGTCGCTTCTTACCCACTAAAATCTGTCTTTAGTCCCCTGTCCTCTGTGACCTGCTAAGGTCATCAATATTCTTTCAAGGCATCTCTGTGGTGTTTTCACTGTTGGTGACCCCGTGTTGAGCTCTCTCATGTTTCTTCAGTTGCATTTCTGGTTGCCCCTTCTCCGTGTTTCCTGGTTTTTTCGTCCTCCACCCACCTGTTAAATACAAGTCTCCTTGGGGTTTCTTTTCTGCCCTCTCTTCTTTCTACACAATCTATCCAAACTAACTCCCATCTATTTAAGGCTTTGACTTACACAGTAATTATGCTTACTGTGTAAGTAATTATGAGCTCAGATTTTTCTCTTGTGGTCCAGATCTGCATATACAATTGCCTACCTCTACCTAAATTTGTAAGCTTAAAATATCCCAAAACAAATTTCCTTCCAAAACACTCTGCTTCTTTTATTTCAAATTATTCTGAATCATAACAAGACTCCTATCATCATCTAATGAGAATGAGAAAAGTGGAAAAAATTAGATTGGACTAATTCTTTCTCATTCCTTATGTTAGATGGAAGTCTGAGTAGTATGTAGTCTACTGACCAATTACATTCTGCATCAATTTCTTTCTTTCCATCCTCACTTTTCCTACCTTAGTTTAAGCTTTTATAAATTTTCCACTTGCATTACAGGCCTAACTTACTATTTGGTTTCTTTCTAGTCTTACCACTTACATTCTATCCTACATTCTTACACCAATATCTTCCCCCAAACTTGAGGGATTAATCAGAGTCCCACCCCTAGGGTCATACCTATTCTATAAAAAATAACATTCATAGAGTTTTAAATGATGCAGATTCTCTGTTTTCTAATGTATTTCTCAATGCCTTAATGAAGAAGTGTTTCCTGGGTCTTCTTGTGGAATGTAGCTGGGGATGGGTGTGCAGGTTGCACATGTATCTTCAAGATTTTAGATTCCTTCCTACACTTTATGCCAGAGCAGTCCGAGCTTATTAACAGCTGGTCATCATTAAGTCCAAATTGTAGGTAACCAGCCAATTAAGCTGTTAGAGCCACCTTCAGCTTGAAAGCTAACACATTAAATCCATAGTCTCTAGTAAGTGCAGATATATCAATTAATTCAGCCAGATCTAGCATTACCTTTCACTCTTCTTGGTCTTTTCTAACATCCTTAGAATCTACTCCCATACTCTTCAGGTTTCTGCCAGTGTATGTAAGCAAAGTCTGGTAATGTGTTGGATGTGTAAGCTATTTTATCCTGAATCATAGTATGTACCTGCCCCCCTTGAGCATGCTGAGATTTCAACCTACTTGTGGGTTCAGTGGCAGCATGAGACATTTGCAAGGTGGAGGGTATTTAGGAGAACGAGTATCCCCTTTTAATATATCTGACCCAGGCGGGATTATCACAGGGCTTTTAAGCAGAGAAAAGCTAGTCTCCTCAGACAATGTAGGGCAATTACTTTCACTGGCAAAGAAGATTCAAAGCGATTTGGGATTTGAGAATGTCAGTTTCATTTGAGTCCAACCATATATCACTAGTCAGATTTTAAGGTCCCATGCTTTCCCAACCAATGTCCTAACATTCACAAAAGATATTTGTGATATTGTGAATTCAACTGTTGTTGTAAATAATAATAATAAAACCGTACACAAATAAATGTTACCTTTCATTTTCAGTGATAGCATCTAATAGCTATAATTAAGAAGGGATTCTGGTTCTCAAACCTTGACTGATAGTTAAAGGACCTGAGCTTGTCATTGTCTTTCTATAAGCACTCTAGTGCACTCAGAAGAATTCATCGCATACCCTAATTCTTTAGTAATCCTTGGATTACTGTCATAAGGTCAAGTGCTGTAGTCATTTGGACTCCCAAAGCACATGCTTCAGTTGGCACCTCATCACAAGCAACCGCAGGTGACAGCTTGAGTACTTGTGATGCCACTGCATGCCATAGATTAGTAACATCCACTTCCCATTGTTGAGGAGCTCAGCACTCAGCTCAAGACCAGAGGCAAAACCAAACCAATTCCCAAATCATATCTTTGCTGATCTATCTTCTGGGACCTCTCTCAGCACCAATTCTGAGTCAATTCAGGATCTAATTAGGAAACATAAACACAATAATTTGAACAGAAATAGTCCAATATTAAGACTTATTAACCATAACAGAGGATTAGAGTTATTGGACTAGGAGATCTAGAGAGGATAGGGAGTAGCCACTGCTAAGAAGATTGAAGTAGAGTAAGAACCAAACTGGAAGAGGTCCTGTGCCTCTGCCATGACTGATATTCAGCCTTCACTGAGAAGGGTGTGAACATGGGCCACTGCATGGCAGAGAAGTTTGCTGAGATGTTCTGGCTGGACTCTATAGACAGCCATTCTTGGAAGTACTCAGAATCCTGCCAGAAAAATGTATACCAGAATGTAGGAACAGGGTCCCTCTAGCACCCTCTAGCATCCTCTACTAATAAGGCATAAGAAAAATGCTCCAATATCACAAGCAGGGAAAAGAAGGGTGGATTTGGAGCTGAACAGCAAGTGGATTTGGAGCTGAACAGCAATAAATTGACAAGTGGCATATCTGGACCTTCTCCTTCAGGATGAACTTCAGAATCCTTAGGATGACATCAAAGAACATGCATACAGTGACCCTTCTTGTATATACCACTTTATTATCCAGCCATGATAATATTTTTAGAGTCTCCTAAACATAGCATATTCTCTCCTCCATGCCTTTGCATACAATTTTCTCTCAATCTCTTTACTCCCACATTATCGATATAGTTATCTTTTATGTAGATAACTAAATAAGAGCCTGCTGGGCTTCACTTAAAGAACATTTTCCTGTTTCCAGGAAAATATTTCAGTAAGTGCTGAGTAATTGTTGACTGTATAACTGGCCTGAATCACCCTGACTTCTTCCTGAAGCTGAACTGAGTGCCCCACTTCTATGATGTCCCACGTGTTCTCCTAGCATAGAATTAATCAAACCATATGGTGATGGTTGATTTTCTTTCTCTCTCCTGTGATACTGGAAACTCACCAATGCCAAGAACTGGATCTTATTCACTTTTTGAGACTCCACGCCTCATACAGTGTCTGGGACACAGTGGATTCAATGGATAAAAATAACTATAAAATATATGGTTCACATTATTGTTATTATTTTCAAGAAAAATACATTAGAAATCTTAATGTACACATCAATGTTTACTTACAGAAGATGATTTAAAGAAAGAATGATGAATTATTTGCTTTCTAATCAAAGGCTAATTTGCCCTTGCTCCTTTGAGATACAGTTTTTATCATGTCAAAGAGTATTTTAAAAAATAGGTAGTAAAAGTCACTTTGGGGATCTAAAAGTAGTTTATTTGCTGAGGGAGTTAGTGATGTAAAATTTTATTTTGACTAAATAATTTTCTTGATGAAAGAATGCAGGATGCTGAGGAGAAATATTTTATTTAACTACACAAATCCAAAACATTCCTCACATGTCTTTTCAATTGTATTTTAAAAAATGATTGGTTTCACAGGGATGTAGTATTTATAGAGCATTAGGAAAGAAAGAGAATTAGGGCATAATTCAGAAAATTGAATGCATACTTTCTGGAGCTACAGTCCTGAACTTCTTACATAATTCTATCCAGTGTGTGAGATTTTCAAAGGTGTTGAGGGCATGGTAGAGAAAAGATAATGTGCCATTGCCAGTAACTGCTAAGTTTGTAGTTAGTATTAATTTAACTATAGAAAAGCTACAAATGAACTGTAGAGAACAGCCCATCAGTCATGGGTGAATTGCTAGATCAGTCAACACTTGGAGTGTTTACAGGTGCCTGATAAAGGTTCTAGTTCATGAGAATTTATTTGGAATTCTGTTTCAAAACATGGAAAACACACTTGCTAAAGGTATTCTACATTTCTTCTTTTAAGGAAATCAAAATGAAAAGAAATGCTATGTCTGGTGGAAAGTCAGATTTTGTAAACAGTAGTGACAGGAGTGGAGGGGCTTAATTCATTTTAGGGAAGTTTTCTGAGTTTATCATTCATTTTGTTATGTTTTGCAGAATTCCAGATGTTCTGTGAGATATTTGGTAATTATTTGGAAGGATGTAAATATCATTGGTTATTGTTCATCAGAGAAGTAAAGCAAGTAATAAACTTTTTTGAATATTATCTGACATAGCAAAAAAAACTAGTTGCTAAAAATTCCTGCCCTAGTGCTTTCCAGAAAATAACTAACAGAGGAAGAGCAAAGTGAGCTCGATTTTCATTTACTTTATAAGTTATGGCTTAATAAGAGAGAAATTCCAGCTTTGTAATCTCCTGTGCTGTTTTTTTCTATTGTCTTGTCCGCATGTCGATTGCAAACATTCTTCAGGTTTGGGAATTTTTTTGTTTGTTTGTTTGGGTTTTTTTGGGAGGGTGGCCATTATTTTTCTGAAAAATTATAATGGGGAGCAAATTCTCAAACAGAAATAAATAAGAGTAAGAAAAAAACCCAAAAGTTAGTAATTTACTTCACCCCTTCCCACTCTCATACCAAAAGAAAAAAAAAAAACTGTCTTGCAAATAAGCACAAATAACAACTATCTTTGCTTTGGTGCCATGTGGATGGTTCAGGTTTCCTTCCACCTTGCTCCTGATTAGGGAGTTGTTTCTCTCCTTATATTATTTTCTAATTTCTGCTGGCATTCAAGATGTCTCCCTCTCTCTGCCTCCAGGCTTCTCTGCTCCCTGAGGCTTTCTTTGTGCTTTTTCAAGTCTCTATTATTTCTTAGGCTGTTTTTCTTCATGCCTGACCCTGGAGAACCATAATATCTACTCAGATGTTTTAAAGTTTGTGAAATTCATCTTTGCTGGGGAAGGAGGTCTCATGCATTTCACCTCCCTAGTTTGATACCTGAAAGGAAGAGGCTGGAGAACAAAAGTGATGAGTAGGATTTGCAATAACCGTAAAGATGGTTATCGAAATTTCACTGTAAGTCAGGCAATATTCTAAGGGCCTTGTTTGTAAGAGCTCATTTAGCCCACACAACAATCCTGTGTGGCCTATTTATAGGACTTTTCCTGCTGTACAGATGAGGAGGCTGAGACAAAGAGACCTTGGTTAACTTGTTTAAGTGTAGGACATTTTGGAGTTCTGATTCAGGACCAGGAAATGTGGTTTCAGCGTCTGTTTTCTTAACCATGAGGCTATAAAATTAATATTTAATGTGTTGTAGGATTCTGAGCAATGTCCTTTTCTCCTCTTTGTACTTGCTGGTGAAACAGTCTTACGCAGTTACTGTTTACTACAAGCAAGAAGCAATCACTAGACTGGAACCCTCTGTGATCTGACATCATGTTGACAACGTGGGGAAGAACACATGTACATCTGGAAGTAATAAAGATGCACTACATATTATAGTCTGATTGGCTTACTGGATTAAATAAATGAGTACAATTTGTACTTGGAAACTTCTTCCCCTTTTCTGGTCTCTTGGCGTGACTGCTGTGGATAGTCATGTTTTATCTGGCTGTGGTGAATCCAGGGGATGCAAAGGCCCAGGCATCAATGTATTTTTGGGCCTTTCACAGGCTCTTATTGGCAGCAACTCAAGAGTCCTCTGCCTTCCTTGACCATGAGTTCCTCGTGCCATTTCAAGTCACTAGATAAATATGTTCACTGCTCTACTATTTATGAATGCCTAGGCTATGATAAATAAAATGTTTTGCCCTTGAACAAACACCCATAGTATTTAGCCCAGCTTTAGTAAGAGTACCCCCAAATACAATCAAGTATGTTTTCATATTTTGCTTCAAAATTGAATATCTGTTTGAATTCATTTCACCAAGTTTTTTCCTTTCTTTTTCTGTTAATTAAGAGTTCTAAAAAAATGGAATTGTGTTTACAAAGAAACAAAAATGATCTATTGGGACTGATGAATAGAAATTATTCTAAATGCCTCATTCAGCCTTCCCCAGGTAAATTTTCTAAGAAAATACTGGTAAATGAGTGGGAGTGACGATGGTTGTGGAGTCTGTGGGGTTCCAGCTTTATTTATTCCCCTTATCCACACATTCTCACCAATCATTTGCTCTGGGGCAAGTTGAGGTGGAGAAAGGTAGCTGAGTTATCATCTCTGATGTTTAGATCATAACTACTCCAGAATTAAATTAAAGGATACCTGGGAGTTCAGGCCTTTGCAGATGTTTATAGTTTCAGCATAAGAAAATATAAGAGAAAAAATGGTAAATTTGATCTGAACCTAAGGGAAAGAGAAAATCTTGTATTTCTAATTAAATTGCTGAGTTGGTTTCCAATCAATACATGCCTGAAAAAGATTTGAAACAGAAGAGAATTAATATTTGCTTTGGTCTTGCTAACTCCTTTTTCATTTTTTTAAAAGAGTTTGAAGCAAAAAGAGGCTTCTTATTCAAACGATGTACAATGTCAGGAGCAATGATAAATTTGCCAGCAATCTGAAATGTGTCACCTTTTGATTTAGTGGATGCAAAATTATACCTAGTTGTATAACAATCCTTTCTTTATCACTCCATATAACTGTACACAAGTGAGTTACATTCTGTATAAGTGTCTCAGGAAAGATCACAAATTAAAAAGAGGAAGCAGGCCTCTCACGATAGGTTTCTAAAAGGTTGAGAGATTAATTCCATAGATAGCTCATCTGAAAACCAGTATTGCTCATGCTATTTCTTTATGAAAAAATTATGAATATATTTGCAGAGACTATGCTAAAATGTATAAAAAATCCCTCCAGTTACTCCTGGAAATGAAGTGCCCTTTCTATAATTCTATCTTGTACCATTTTCCCCTCTAGGGCTACTTCTGGGCATCCTGTGAGTCAAGATGCTGAGACATACAGTTTCACTTATTTTTGACATCCTGAAGGCAACTGGATGTTTCAAGTTCAGATGATGAGAAAGGTCTCCATAAAGCAAGTTTACAACTGAATATCTATCTATCTATCTATCTATCTATCTATCTATCTATCTATCTAGACTCTGTGGTTATCCAGAAAAGAAAAGGCAACAATATTCTATTATAGAAGTGGGCCCACTCAAAATGGGGGCTGCTTTTGTATTTCTCAATGTATATTATTTTAAGAAAAAAATTACCACTTCAGTGGGGATTTGAGGAGTACATCTGTCCACGTGATGCCCCATTAAGAACATTTTGAAACTGACAGAGTTTCTTTGCTATTGTTAGCTACTATTGATTAATAATTTATTTTTCATTTACGTTTTGTGAAATCTTTCAAACACGCTGGAGTAGAGAGAATAGTAAAATGAAACTGCATGTACTTCCACTTAAGATCTCATTTTGCCAATGGGATTGAATCTAATATTTGTCTATTTTTTTTTTTTTTTTTTTTTGAGAAAGGGCCTCTCTCTGTTGCCCAGGCTGGAATGCAGTGTTATAAACATGGCTCACCACAGCCTCAACTTCCTGGGCTCACTCAGCCTCCTGAGTAGCTGGGACTACAGACATGCACCATCATTCCCGGCTAACTTTTGTCTTGTTGTAGAGACTGAGTCTCGCTATGTTGCCCAGGCTGGCTCAAACTCCTGGACTCAAACAGTTTCCCCACCTCAGCCTCCCAAAGTGCTGAGATTCCAAGAATGAGCCGCTCCACCCAAACCTTCATATTTGTCCATCTTATTGTATAATTGTAAGTATTCAAGAGTTCTTTGGAAGCTTCTTTCCCATCAAACAGCCCTAAAAGAAGTGAAGCCATCACCACTAATTAGATTCCTTCTTTGTGACCCCCCAGCTCTTAATAAAAGTGATCTTCGTCACTTTCAGTTGTTCCACCTCCAAACCCCCTTTGATTGTTGTTGTTTGGTTGGTACAACTCTTTTGTGCCTTATGCCAGCTTAGAGTTTACACATGCCAATGGAGCTTCTGGCAATTTTAAATCTGTTGCATTCAGTTACCACCAGAGGTTACTCACCACAGTAGAAGTGGTCCAGATATCCATTTTCTCTTGCTGTTCATATGCATTCTGCTTCTCTCCTTCTGTTCACATGAATCTGAGCTTAACCCAGTTTAGTGACTTCTTTAAAGTTTGTTTGTGCTGCTATAATGAAATGCCTGAGACTGGGTAATTTATAAAGATCAGAAATTTATTTTCTCACAGTTTTGGAGGCTGGGAAATCCACGAGGAAAGTGCTGGTAGACTGATGTCTGGTGAAGGCTCTCTCCTGCCAAGATAGTTTCTTGTTGCTGTGCTTTCCCATGGTAGAAGGTGGAAGGGCAAAAAAGGCTTAGCTAGTTCCTTATAGGTCTTTTTTAAGGTGCTAATCCCAATCATGGCCTAATCACCTCCTAAGGCACTCCCTCTTAATACTGTTGTATTGGATATTAAATTTCAACATGAATTTTGGCTAGGACACATTCAAACCATAGCACCCAGTGTCTGTGTTTGGCTCTGAATAGTCCCTGACATAATCTTGAGTAGGCACACTCCATTATTACTCTCACTACTGCATTACAGAGGAGAAAATGGTAAAAGATAAAACGCAAGCTGAAAAAAAATTAGTATAAGTATTATTTGCTATGCAACTGGGAAAATGAATTCACTCCACTCTGGGACTAGACCAGTTTTTGGATACCAATAATATGAACAATGACTTACTCAAAGGCGATTCACCCATTTTCATAACGTTGTCTGTGGGCGCAAAAAGGAGAAACAAATAGAAATGTACAGGATTCACCCATAACCAGGAAAGAACATGTCCCAAGTCTTCCTTTAATAGGCATGGAAGGATAGGGTGCTCTACTCTGTTGACTACTTTAATCATTCCCACAAGAGGAATAATACTTGTTTCTCTGCTTCTGTTGTCACCCTTCCCCATCATCACTCTCCAAGTGTGATGTGGGTGTTGTAACATTGCTTCAGAAGTATGCTAGCAGTGGCACATAATAGTAGGAAGAGGAAACTGCACCCTGTAAACTCCATTCCTTGGGAAAATAAGAAGATGTAGTACCAATATGATTAACTAACTTGAATTCAAGGGCCAGCAGCATGAAGTAGAAACTGAGTGTCTGCACATGGTACATACAGCATCCGGCTGAAGCTGAGACACTGGGAAGGGTGAAGAGGAAGAAAAGAAAGAAGAAAAGAGACCAAGAGGACTGCTGGACACTCGGTGAAAGGGCTCTATAATGTGGGAAAGGTGGTACCAGGGAATGATTGCACCAAACTCTGGACTCAAGTGCATTCCTGGTCTTTCTAAGAGATGGTCTGAGCTTGTACACTTTTTTTTTATTTGCAAAAGTTTCTAGCCATACTGACAAAATCACATAAAATATCTGTCAACATTTTGATCTAGAGTTCTAGTCGAATGCCATCCTTCCACATTCTCTATTATTCTGCAGATACTGTTATTAATATGCTGGTTTTGAACTTCTGCGCACCGAAGATTTTTATTGAAATCTAGGTCATCTGAAATGAATTCCTCCAAATATCTTACTGTCTACTCAAATTTTTTTTTTTTTACATCCTTACCCACTCCCTGTTTTTTTTTTTTTTTTTACAGTAGCCTCTCCATCAGCATTCTCTAAGTCACCATCACCTCACTATTCCCACCACACACATTTTTTAAAAATTAATTTTTAAATTTGAATCCCCAAGACTGGGTTGGGTTTCTTATAAGGTGGCTTTTTTTGTTGGGGCCGGCAGGGGGGAGGGAAGAAACGTGTATTTTTGTGGTTACACTCATTGCCATGATAATAATTTTTCAGGGAGCTGCTTTTTCACTGTTTAGTCCCAGCATTTAGCATAATGCTGGTGCATAGAAGCTGCATGATTAATATTTGTAGAGGTGTGAATATATTTTCAAAATAGTACATATTTATTTAAAGTATATTTTAAGAAATTATTTATAGTTCCCACCACTGGGACATATCTGTGGAATTTTGTTAAACTTTTCTCAGAAATATAATAAATGTTCCTTGATGAAAATATAAGCAAATAAAAAACAGATAAAAAAAATCCCTCTAATTCCAATGTTCAAAAAAATTCCTATATTAATTAGTTCTTGCTAACCTCTCAAAATCTAATGACATAAACATAATAATTTATTAATGTTTATGGGTCTACAGAACAACTGAACAATACTTCTCATGCGAGCTGGACTTGGCTAATCTCATTTTCCAACAACGAAACAATACTTCTCATGTCAGCTGGGCTTGGGTCATTTTTGTATCTGTCATTAATGGACAGGGCTTTTTGGGGTCAGCTTCCTCTAGCCTGGCTGGTCTAGGATGACCTCCGTTTGGATGACTTGTCTCTGTTCCTCATGATCTCTCATCTTCCAGCAAGCTAACCAAGGTTTATTCTTCTCATATCAGAACCAGAATTCCAAGAGACAAAGGAAAAATGTGCAAGGTCTCCTGAGTTCTACGCTTGGGAATAGCACAATGTCAATTTCACTGAATTCTGTTTATCAAAGCACGTACCAAAGAGCAGGAAAGATCGACTCTACTTATTGTTGGTAGAAGCTCTGAAGTCATATTGCAAAGGGAAGGGTGGAATATTGTGACAATTTTTATAATCAATTTGCTACAACTCCTTTAAATTTATATATATGGGTATAAGTATTTACGTGTAAATTTAGATATGACTTATGCAATGTAAATGTAATAAAAAGTTATTAAAATATATATACATAAAATATGCATTTAGGTATGTGTTCATATATAAACATATAGATAATTATATCTTATATAATCAATATAATCAATATGTTTTATATATTGATCAATATATAATCAATATGTTTTATATATATTGATCAATATATAATCAATATGTTTTATATATGGATCAATATATAATCAATATGTTTTATATATTGATCAATATAATCAATATGTTTTATATATTGATCAATATATAATCAATATGTTTTATATTGTATTATATTATAAAATATATATAATCAATATATTTTATATATTAATCAATATATAAAATAAACTCCATCTGCATTTCAGCTCCAGTTCTTAAAACTTGTATGATCAAGAGTAAGATACTTAACATGCCTTACCACATTTTCTCATCCCAAAAGGGAGTACTATTAGTACCTTCCTCATTGTTTCTTGTAAGCATTAATCATAAATACATGTCAATCCCTTATAAGAGTACTTGACACATAGCTGTCAAATAGTATTTAACATTTTAGCAAGTTTTTGTTTGTCTGTTTGTTGGTTTTTGGATGCTGAGGAAACCTGTTCCTCATGCAAATTAAAACATTTCCAAGTTGTGTTATTTTCATCCATTTTACTTTTGGTGAATTTGCTCTCACCCTGGGCCTTTGTAGTGACTCTTCCTTCTGCTTAGAATGCCCTTCTCCTTTTTACACTTAGTTCCTCATATCTTTTCTCAAACTTCATTTTTCAGTGAAGCCTTCACTGACCATGACATTTAGAACTGCAAACCCAACCTCCACCTCTGACTTCACTTACTCTGCTCAACTTTTATGCCCCCTCTCGTCTTCTTGCATACTGTATATTCAGTTTCACTGGCTGATCCTCCCTACTAGGATCACTTTCCTCCTGAAGACTGAGTTTTGCTTATTTTGTTCACTTTTGGGTACTAAGCACTTAGAACAGAGCCTGACACATAGTGGACAGTCAGATATTTTGTTGAATAAATTAAAGAATGAATAGATTTGAATCATCACCCAATAACTTTGTGACTTACACAAACTTGAGAAATTTGCTTATCCTTTTTGAGCCTCAGTTTCCTTATCTCATAAAAACTAATCTGATTACTCCAAATTTTCTCCGTCTATGCCTTGATCTCATTGCATCTCTGTATTTCTCTATCCTCTCTCTAAATGTTGAAATTCTTATCATCTTGGTAAAATTGGAAAGTCCTCTTAGCTCCAACTAATTTTTTTCCATTTCTAGTAAAAGGCAGCAACTCATATTTATTTTGAAGATAATAATACCTTCTTTGAGGTTTGTTGTACTGATACAAGGTGACAGTCTATGAAAGTACTCAGTACAGCTCTGACACATATATTGAGATGAGAAACGACTAGCTGTTCTTCTCTTCCTTTCCCTTCTCTTTTTTTCTGGCCATTATTATCATCCTCAGTTTCCATTAAAATGATTGAGTTGCTCACTAAATCTTTAATGAACTGTTGAATAATACAAGTTATAAAGCAATTAAAATCTCAAGAATGGCATGAATTAAGTCTTATAAATATTCAGAAGAAGGACATGTTGTAGGGGATGAAGACAGGGAAGGCCCCGTAAGGAAGATGGAAGCCTGATAGTGGAAGATCACTGAACTCTGAAAGCCTGCGTTCAGGCATAAACATGGCCAATGATCAATTGATACCTTGTGAGTCCTCAGCTTCTCTCAGTATTTGGTTACTTATGTGAAAATTAAGGATAATAATGTCTACTTTTTTAGTGTTAATTGAGGATTAAATAAGGTAACTTTTGTAAAAGCACCTGGTTGGTGCTGCCTCATAATACAACTTGAAAAAAAATTAGGGGAAGCTGAGGGGACTTTGGATCTTTACCAAGATGATAAGAATTTCAACATTTAGAGAGAGGATAGGGAAATACAAAGATGCAATGAGGTCAAGACATAGATGGAGAAAATTTTGAATAATTAGTTTAGTTTTTATGAGAGCCTACAAGAATTTATGAAAATAAACACTTTGATTTCGGCCAGAATACGAGGGTTCTTCAACGGGGGGTCTTTACTTCCCTGTCAAATGTTTGAAATTATTTCATAGTCAGTGGCAAACCTTGAAAGTATTTTGAGTGTGGGATTAATACTATGGGAACCATGCTTTAGTGAGATTGATTAATAGGACAGCAAGTGTGCAGGCTTGATTGGAAGAGAAGAGACTCCAGGCAGAGACACCAATCCCTACTGGGTGCCTGGTGCTTTACTAATGTTTGCTGAATTAATTGAATATTAAAGAATGTATTTGCATTTTGTTAGGTGCACTATTCACCATTCTAATTAGTGTCTAGAGACATTATGCACATAATAATGCTTTGCTTACTCTATCTCTAATGCATATAATGGGAATAAAGAAAATGGACATTTCCAGTGACTCTCAGGATTGACATACTGTCTCCTTCTTGCCTCATTTGAAATGCAGACGTTGAAAATCAAATTTAAAGGATACAGAAGATTGCATTAAGTCATTAAATAAAACGTCCCTTGAGGCTGAAGGTATGATGGGATGTAAATAGCCGTTTGTCAGCAACATGGGATTAACCACCTTAAATCTTTTTCTTTGTTTCCTAAACAAAATGATGGGTCTGGCAAAACTGAGCAGGCTTCTTGTCTGAAGTGATCTTTTGTTGACACTTGTGCCCTAGTGGAACTGGCATCCCAATTTGTGAGTGGGCATTCAGCCAACTTGCGAATGAGCATAAGCATAGGCAGCCAGTCTTTGTGGCTAACACGCATTGATTATGCAGGATGTCAGGCTAGTAAAGTTGAAATGGCCGTCTGTCCTCAGCTTCTGTGCCGGCCACTGAGGGGATACACTGTCATGAGTCCAGCTTTCAGCTCAATTAATTCCAAAAAATAAAAATTAGCTTCTGCAGTGAATTGCAGCAAACTAATATACCTAGAAAATCAGAATAGGCATTCCTCAAAAAAAAAAAAAAAAAGAAAGAAAACAGTCTTTCTTTCCTTTTTTGGCTGTATCTGTACAAAACAAAAAATAGGTTCTATAATAAAAAATTACCCACTACCCTAATTTTATTTTTAACTTTCCCCTTAGAATGAGTATGATTCCAGGAAATGGCTGAATTGTACCCACGTTTGCCAAGAGAGCAAAGAAGTCAAGGATGCTGGTATTTCTAAGCCTTCTAACATTGTTCTTTAAAAAAATTAGAAAGATATTTTTAAAACACAGATAAAAATCTTTATTGTCAGTGCATTAAGTCGTGTTCCATCACTGGTGGTTCTTGGAGTGGCTCTCAAATTTTGGGTGTCTTTGGGTACTTTCTAAGGAACCCAGTAGATTAACCGATTTACATATTCCAGATGAATGGTAATTGTCTCTAGGGTTTGGTGTATTGACTCCATCAGATAGTAAACTCCCAAAGGGCAGCATTGCTTCCTTGTCTACAGGCACATCCCTAGTCACTAGCACTAGGCTCAGTAGATTGGTGCTTAACAAATAATTTTAAAATCAATGAATGAAACTCATTATGTAGGATCTGTTCAGAGGGCTTCAGGGAACATAGACAAAGGGAAGGTAAAGAGAAATGTCATATATGGAACTATTATAATGAACCTAGTACAGTGCTGGACTTCATATAAATACATGGGTATTCCTTACTCTTTCTTAATTAGCAGCTTAGATATCACTGTCTGCATTCAACAAACCTTGCTAATCACTCAGGTCTGCATTACTTATCCCTATTTTACATTCCCATATACTCGTACCTCAGCTCCTAGAGATCACAATGTATAATTGCCTGTTTATGAATTATATCCCCCCACTGGACTGTAATACCATGAGGACAGAGACAGTGTCTTTCTCATTCATTGTTGCAGTCCTAAGGCCTACCATATTGCCTGCATCTTACTAATATCTCCTCAGTGCGTTGTTTGGTTTCATGTTTACCATGTTTCCACAAAGTGCACATTAAAGTTCAGGTAAGAAAGTTAATTTCAGGTAGGTTAAATCACAAAGTCTTACAAATGGCAGAACCTGAATTAAAATGCAAATCTGGCCCCAAAGTCTACGTTTTTTCTTCTTTGCAACACTGCTGTGCTACTTTATTATACTGAAAATTTGCTGCCTAGAGCCTGTCAAAAGTTCATGAAACGAGAAAAAAAAATCACTAGAGATATGTTCAGGGAAGCCCATGGATCTGCACCTGAGATATGGCAGCTTCCTGTCTTATGTTGACCATTTCTAATGTAGTAATGTTGATCCTGTCCCTTGCAACTGCATCCCCAAAGCTTTATGTTTTTTTTCAATATTTCATTTATTAAAGTAAACTCAATGCCTGGACATCTGGGTATATAGGCAAACAATAAGATATACATTTCAATTTCAACATGAGCCAGAGGGACTCTGTATCAAATCAGGCAAAAGCCTGACTGGAAAGAAGGGATAAACTTTTATCAAGAGAATATATTAAAAACAGTTGGAATTGGGAAATAGGTACAAGTAAAAATCATGCATACAGTACCTCTGCTGCCTCTAACTATATTGTGGAAGCTCAGACTACAGATCTCTAAAACCAATCTAAGGACAAAATAAAAGTGGGCACACATCCTCAGGGTAACTTTGTCAGTTAGCATTTTTTTTTTTATGCTCACTGTTGCATAGTCAGGGTCTTGGACACAGAAACAAAAGTTTTGGAATTTGTTTATTTTCCTAATAGGAAAATAACATAGACAAATGGCGAGGGAGAAATAGAACACCCTCTGGCTGGTATTACTCAGAGCTATTGTCTTCAATAAGGTTGAAGAAAAGGCAAGAGAATGTTTAAATTTGTCTCTTGCATATAAACCACACTGTTTTCAGAAAAGTCTTCAAAGATGTTTCATATGAAAGTGCCTCAGTGGGAAAAAATCTTTGAAGAAATATAAGAACAGTGAAAAGACAATTGCAAAAACCATAATTCTGATGAAAGAAACATCAAATCATTTATTAAGTAAATGTTATTCAAAGACTTTTACCTTTTTTAAGGACAAAATCTCTAATGTTTCTCCACAGCCCATTATACTTTTAAGTATTTTCAACATGTTTGATTTTTAATCAAACTTCTCAATTTTATATTAGCTTGGAATAAACATGGCTTACAGCAAATTCTATATTTTTGTCTTTCTCTTGATAATGCACAGGACAAAAGGATCCAGATTGATGAGAATTTTTCTTTATCCATATAAAGCACTCCTTTCACCTCTGCCCCACGCAATATTATGACTGACAAGGGACTTTAAAGATTATTTAGTCCCAACCCTATATTTCAAAGATAAGAGGCTGAAACATTTGATAATATTACAAAATTCTTTCTACCATGCTCCACTATCCTTGATCCTTAGAAATACGTCCAGAATTAATACAAAGAGCAAAGGCTGTGGTGTAGGTTTCATAGTAGAGGTGGCATCCTTTACTCTATTGGTAGTTCTCCCTAGAGGGTCAAATTTCATCAGAAGGTGGACAGATTCCAGCTTTCCTTGGGCTCTCTCACCTCTCAAAGCTGTTCTTGGTTTCTTAAGCCAAGTGGGATGGCATTATTAAGGCAGTACTATAGATTTCTATTCCCAAATTTAAAATACAAAATATCAATTTTCATATCTACAACACATACACATACATACATATAATATATACATGTATATTATGCATGTAATGTGTATATATATATAGAATACATATATAATTGTTAGGGCATAACATGAATAAGCACATATAGACACAGTAGGAAACACAGAAACATAATAATGCCTAGGTTTTATTACATTTATGTGAAGAGAGGGCACACAGATGGGGTTTGAGTCAGACAGGAAGGGGAATCTAAGTAGGGAATATATGGGAATTCTCTATACTCTCTTTAGAGTTTTCTGTAAGCCTAAAATTGTTCTTTAAAAAAGTAAATTTTATAAATAAATAAATAAGGTCCACAGTCTGCAGATTTCTTGCCATCTACATTTTCACTGGTCCCTTAAGTGTTTTATTTTAGATCCAAAGCTGCTTAACTAACTGAAATCCCAAGTTGATACCCACAGGTAGCAAAAACCTGTTAGTTCAGTTGTAGACTAAATAGAAACCTCAATCCCTTAGTCCTTAGAGCTACCTTTAGGTAATATTTTGCAGAAAAGAAAAATAAAAAAACTAACAAAAAATGGTTGGTCTTGTTTGAGTAACCTGCCTCTGAATATTTCTGCCTTAAATCTTGTAGAAATCGTAGATTCCCTGAGGCCAGCATTTACAGTGATTCTTCTACTTGCTGCAGTTTCCAAGTAGGATAGATTTTATGTGCAATTATGGAGAAGAAAAATTGTATTTATACAGAGATTATATTTTGTGGTTATTATTATTGCAAAAAAGAATAAAATAAACTTGCATCCTAACAACAACAACAACAACAACAACATAAAACATACTGTTAAGAACAGGGAGTATGATTTAGAAGGAGGGTGACAAAAAATTATTGTTATTTTGTGTTCAGAAAATGAATACATCAATGCTTAACATTTATGGAGCAATATAAACCAGCTTCAGCTATTTCTCTTGGGGAAAGAAATGAACTGGTTGAGAGAAAAATGATACAAAACAAATAGCATGGCTAACTGACATGTAGTCACCCGAACCATGTTTCTGTGGATTATGTGCATCAGAGATCTTTGTTTTGTTGGTATTTACCAATAAACTGCTGAAAAATATTATAAGCTCATACTCATAAATATACTTCTAAAAGAAATCTGCAATGAGAGCAGGAACCCACAGCATATTAAATTTATAGGACCTGGAAAAGTTAATAAATTATTTTTTATTAAGGCTGGATTTCCCCCTTTTCTTTGACACAATGATATATGCATGCAACTAAATATCATAAGCTTAATATTTGGGTGCCTGGGTAGGAAAGTAAAAATATTCAGCTATTAATAAAAATTATTTCCTAAGGCATATATTCACGGGGGATTAGTTCAGTCTGAGCTCTATTCTTTTAAAAAGAACATTAAAAAGCAAGGTCTTTGCTGGGAAAGTCACCTTCCCCCATCTTCTTGCTTTGCCTGGCTCAGCTGGAAAACTACCTCAATTCTCTACTCTATTTGGGGTGATGAGACCTCCTGATCTTGTGACTAAATGAAAAGCTGGAAAGGTTCTTATTTACTCTTGTACAGAGTCAGCCATTTTAGACACATTTGTATTCACAGCGCTGTTTTCAGTCAGACTAGGCTGCATTCCACGGGCGCGTCTCTAATGCCTCCATCAGGGTCTGGTCATGCAGGCGGATCTTGGTGGGGCTGAGTTCCCTTCATGTCCATCTCATGCGCAGGATGCAGCCGCAGGATGCGCTCTAGTACAAGGGAATCGTGCTTTGTGCAGTTTTTCTTCGTTGTCATTTTTATGAAGATGTGAGCCAAGGAGAATAAGAAACGGAGCGTTATGACTACATTAATAATCGCAGAGCTGTATGTTGTGAATGCTACATAGTAAATGGAGGAAACAAAAAACTGAAACCTGCTTTGGCTAATTATGTAATGACTGTGGGTGAATTGCCTCTCTCTCCTCCAAAATTCCATTGTCTCTCTTATGTGCTTAAGAAAGGCGTTTGAATTCAGGTTCTCTGTGAGGCCTTAGTAATTTCACACATAAAGTCTAAGTTTTTGCCACATAAACATAGCTTTTCATGTGTGTGTATAATGTGTTTACATAAAACCTCGCACAAAAATATTAATAGTCCCGTGAGAAGGGGAAATGGGTATAGTATATGCATCTTCCAAAGGAAAAATTATTCTGCAGTTCTTTCCAGTGCAAGAACATATATTTTTTAGTATATTACAAAATGTACGCTACATTTTTGTCTTAGGAAAAGACATTGGAGATCAAAATACCTAATTCCTGCCTCATATTGGACACTTGTGAATCTCCGGGCTAGGTGATATAAAGTGGTACTTAAGAGAATGAACTCTTGAACCACAATGTCTGGCTCAAATCCCAGCTGTACCACACACCATTGGTGCGGCTTGGACAAGCTACAAAAGCTTTCAGTTTCTGCTTCTGTAAAATGGGAATTATAATAGTCCTTACCTTGTAAAACTGCTAAGAGAGTTAGAGTTTCTATGAGTAACTTGTTTAGAACAGTATCTGGTTGACAGTGACAATGTAAGCAGTGGTGGCTGTTACTCCTTTTTTTTGACTCGAAAATGTGCTGTTCAACCTTAGGCTACCTCCACAGTAACAGCTCACTGTTATTCGCTGTCTGTGTTCGCTCAAATGTCACCATTCCACCTCTTAAGAAAACAATAACAAGTGTATCTCAGGTTCTTGGGAACATGCAGATGTGGCTATATGGTCCTTGCCTTCAAGGAAATTTGAACCTGAAGGGAAAAATAAGATTTTCAGATAACAGGAAAAACAAATATCCTCCCAAATAGATGAATATTTAAGAAGCAATCAAGATCTCAGAAATCACGAGGCAAATGGCACTAGCTTTCCTAACTGAAAGCCAACACAAAATATTAGCTAACCGTGAGTGTATATCAGTAGCTGCATGACTCATTTTTAGTTCTTCCTTACTCAGTAATAACCCTTCTTAATTCTGCTATAGAAAGTACTGTTTCCCTTAATAGATGTTAAACCAACACTAATTCCTGTGGTTTGCTGATCAATAGCAAAATGGATACATATGTATGTATTTTTTTCATGTCAGTTAAAACTCTGTGGACTGCAAATTATTTCTCCTCTGATGCTGTTTTTATATTCAGGTCTTCTAGGTATCATAAGAAACAAAATTAAGAGTAATATATGTTCATTTTAAAAATAAGCAAAACTAAGCTATAAAATTTTAGATGCCTTTGAGTGTACCTCAAAGAATATGACATCAGCAGTTATATAATTTTATTGCTGATGTTAAGTCTGTGACAAACTCTCAGCTACAGTTTGCTCTGGATGTCGGAAAATGAACCTTATGAATTTTAATGCCTTTTACTTTTGACATTGATTTATGTTTTGTACAGCTGTACTTTTCTATACACTGATATAAATAAACAGCATCCTTAATAGAACATTTGGAGAATGCCTTGTTCCAAAGTGTTACTTTTTAAACATCAGCTGGAGGTTAAGTAATAATATTCAAAATGTGTACACTAATCACAACAATTTGAAGTGATATAAAGATGTCTATAAATGTTTGTGTGTTTGTTTTATAGATTCAAGCTTTGAGGTATGAAAACAGTGTTCAAATAAAGCTGCTAGAGGTGCTTTCAAACACTGCCAAAAACAAAGATGACATGATGATAATCTAATAGACTTGGAGCCAGCATCTGACAGTGAGTCATTTAGATATGAGGTGTTTGTGCTCATTCAAGGGCAAAGTTTGGCCTCCAAGATGGGGAAACACAGAGCACAGAATGGGACATTTTCCTGTACTCTTTCTGTTTATGATATATACATCACTGGATCATCTTAGTTAATTCGAGTTTATTTACATAACAGACACTTGGAAAACAGTTCTATGGAAGTTATAGGGCACTCAGAGAATGCAAACTTGCTTCTTCCACTTCTTCATGTGACCCATGTGATAGTGACCAAAAGTAAAGTTTTTCTTGTGAATCAACTTTTCAACGACCTTACATCCTACTTTCTCTTATTAGTGGGAAGTAACTTCAAAGGGGAGGGAAATTCTCCATCATGAAGAGATTTCGGTGCATGTTGCCCCATTCAGACCCATATCTTCTGACTCCTTCCCTGCCATATTTTCCACTTTGATAAGATTCTACAAAAATAAAAATTCACTTAAAAGCTTCAAAACAAAAGGAAAATAGCAAGCAGATGAATATGAGAGAGGTAACCTCATTATCAAAATTTCACTCCATTAAAAATAACAAAATCAAGTCTCCACAAGCAAAGTGACATGTCCAGGAATGTGTTTTGCTTGGAGCATAATGCTCTCCTATGATGTTAGGCTCTGCATGGTGTGCAGTATGCTAGGATCCATTGCATCTCTCTTTAAGGGCTTCCCTCTATATAGTTACTATTTAATAAAAGCAAGGTAGCAGCAGCCAATTGGTAGGGCTAGGATAAGTGTTGCCAAATGACCTGGAATATTTAAAAAATAATCAATGCTCAATATCTTGAAATCATGGTATCATTCTCACTCTCTCTCTCCAGCTTGACATAGCGAGTCTATTCTTCTCCCTCGGCCTTTGCTCTCCATATTTTCCTTTCGGTCATCATGAGACTAAAGCAGGTTCAGCCACAGCATTTTGAAAGGTGCCTAATGATGCTGATGGAATGAGCAATACAATTAACAAGGAACAAATAGTCCAGCTCTTGATGTAAGCACCCTACTTTGTCCTTTACATATGTTTGTTCTTGATGAAAAATAGCGAAGATTCTCTGAGATTAGGGACTTAATATCTTCTACTTTCAATAGAGAGCTTTTCTTCCAAGGGCAGAACAAATTACATAGATTTATTACATCTTTACTCAGTCCATCTACACTCTACCTCATGCATTGCAAAGTGAAGTATTTTATTCTCCATTAAAGTCTAATTATTTAAGAACTGCCATGTTTTTTTTATAGCATGAAGAGTCACCTGGGCTATGGAGACTGGTGTTTTGAAGATACTTTATGTTTTGTATAGTTTTTGTGTGTAGCATGCTGGACAGTAAAGACAAGCACAAGAACAGAACAATTTTTTTTTTAACAAAAAGTACTTTTCCCCCTTTCTTGTTTTTGCATACCAAGGGCATTGCTCTCTTTTAAATCAGCATCCTTTCATCTCCCATCTTCCAAATCAGGTCACAGAAAAGGACAAAATTCTTCAATAGGCCTCAAAATCTAGTTGTTATCCCAATGGGAACATTTATAATATCTATTAAGTTGGTGCAAAAGTAATTGAGATAAAAAATGTAAGTACAGTAATTGCCTCAATTTTATATGATGAAATGGGAATAATAAAGCATGTAGGATCATAAAAGTAACATAATAAACATCATTATCTAGCTAATAGGATGAGAATGAAGGGTGGTAGATTGTGTGCTCCAGGCTTGATGGCATGCTTTCTTCTTAACCACCTTGCATTAGAAAGAAAATGGAATATTGAAATGACTGCATTTACTGGTCACAGAATGTTAAGTGCAGGTCCTGAACTGTGGCCTTTATTTTCTAAGTAATCTGAGAGACAACATGCTATAAGAACAGTAATGTTTGTTGGTTAGGAAAGGAATGCTTTATTCTGCTCTTGAATATCTAGAGAATAAGACATTTAGAGAGTACTCCTCTACCCCCTCCTTTCCTAAAATACCTTCTTTCCTTTGTTTTGATTGGTGTCAGCCATGAGACTAGCTGACAAAAATTACACAATTTGTGCGATATTTTTTTCTGGCTACAAAATTTGCATTGAACCTGGCAGTGTTATACCCTAAGTATTTCTCTTTCAACCCTCAGAAAGAGGTGATCTTCTCCTCCTTAGTCTAGTGTTCCCTGAATCTCTTGGTTAAGGGAATACAGTTCCACAGCTAGCTGTCTACAACATTTTCTCACAAGTCCCAAGCAATTTATCCATGTGAATCAAACTGACTAGTCACAAAATCAAACACTAATAAGTTACTATTTGATACTCTGATTATCTGAATTAACTGACTATTACATTGAGGTATTTTTTCCCTCCTTTAATGATAAGGATACCTTTTTCATAAGTGTTTTCAAAAATTGGATGGATTGTCTCATTATAGCTGCTGAATTGTTGTAAGTGGTGAAAATTAATAAGGTCTTAAACTCTCAAATTTTATGAATTGATATTTCAATTCAGTCAAAACAGTAGATCTAGTTTCTATCTATAGCACATTCTGATAGAACATAGAAAAGAAAACCCAATTTATTGGTTAGCATGCATGAAGTTCAGTATGATTTCCTCCAGCCTCAAGACATATGAGTCAATGATTTATTCTTGTGAATGGTATTTATAACATTGTTTAAAAACCTGTTTCATAAGAGGTTCTTTAAATATATGACAAGAGCTAGCTTATCCCTTTCTAAGTTTTCTTGCTCAGGTTAAGACATGATCAGCTGTTATTTGTGATATGGTTTTTGGGTCCTTCACAAGCTGAGACTCTTATTGAATATTATTGAGCATATGTTCAGTTCATTTAAAAGCCTTTGCACAGAAACTGCTTTCAATCCAAGTATTATATTTTTAAGGTTATTTTAACCTTAACAGAGAATTTGAAAATTACATTTGTTATTTTCATTGTGGAGATTCAGATTCAGAATCCTAGCTAAAAGAGATGTTTTAAATTGTCATTTCTTCATTTAGTCTTAGCTCTCCCTACCAACTTTAGAATATACATAAATGTGATCAAGACGATTTTCATGTCTCCGTCTAAATTATTCATGAATATTAAATATTGATACAATTATTGAACAGAATATGAAAAAATAGGGGTCTGGAGAATATCACTAAATATGATCCCTCTAAAATGATGTTTGTTAAACTTAATTATTAAACTAACATTTTTTAAGAGAAAAAATTATTTATCCTTAGCATTTACTTAAGTTTTTATAATTATTGATTAGGTAGGTATAGGCAAACATATTTATATGTACAACACTTATACATATATAAAGCAGAAAATTTACAAATTGTATGAAAGAGAAATAAAATCAATAACAGTAATTAAAAGAGAAATATTTTTGTCTCATTGAATATAAAGCAGTAATGTTATATTTAATAGTATAAATTTTATCTTCATTGTATAGTTCTAATTTTATCAGTTTCTTGAATATTAGTAGTGGAAATGAATATAGTTGTCTTGTGTTCAACTTTACTGGGAATGCTTCTAATCCTTCATCAGTTTGTATAGTTTGCTTTAAGGTTTTGATAAATATTTTTATCAGGTTAAAAAAATGACTCACAGTTTTTAAGTTGTAAAGTATATGTGTGTATGTATGCATATAGATTATATGCATATATGTTATCAACTTTCAATCTCTTATTAGAGTTACTTTGCTAATAATTTATTTGAGATTTTTGCACCTATACTCACGAATAAGATTGGTTTTTTGTTTCCTATTCCTATACTGTTTTTCCTTCTCTTGTTTCAATATTAACGCTATATTAACCTCATTAATAACTTTTGTAGCTTTCTTTCTTATATTGTCTAGACAATTTTAAGATAGGAAGTATCTCTTTCTTGTAGATTTTGGTGAACTCCATATGTACAATGATCTGGACTTTATTCATTTTTGTGGGAAGATGCTACAGTTTGGATATTTGCCCCTCCAAATCTCATGTTGAAATTGGATCCCCAATGTTGGAGGTAGGATCTAGTGAAAGATGTTTGGGTCATGAGGAGATCCCTCATGAGAAGATTAATGCCCTTACTGCAGGGAGGGTGGGTAAATTCTCACTCCTAGTTCCCAGGAGAGCTGGTTGTTAAAAAGAGCCTGTCACCTCCTACTTCTGTCTTTCTGGCTACCTCTCTTGCCATGTGATCCCTACTTGTCAGCTCTCCTTCCCCTTCCATTGTGAGTGGAAGCTTTCTCAGGCCCTCAGATGCTGGTACCATGCTTCTTGTACAGCCTGCAGAATTATGAGCCAAATAAACCTATTTTCTTTATAAATTACTCAGTCTTAGATATTCCTTTATAGCAACACAAATGGACTGAGACAGAAGGCATAGGGAGAGGGATATTTCAGTATCATTTAAATTCATCTTTGAGAGATTCTTGCATAGTAGTTTTGATGATGTATTGCTTGATAATGTTGTAAAGCATTCTCATTCATGTGAAGATATGGTAATCTTTTGGCATTATTGAAAATAACATTAGATAAAGTTCTACTTTATTTATTGCTAGTATCAGAAACAGAAATGAAAAATATGTTTACTTAGTAGTTCTCCTATTCTAAGTGCTAATGAATTGTTGGTAATTACAAGAATAAGATTAACTGTCCTATGTGCAGGTCCTTTTGATCTTCGCTTGTTGACAAAACTATATGCCTGTAATGCTCCAATTATTTTACATATTCTTCTATCCAAATTACTTTAGAAATTTAGTCCAACTTCATTTGGACTTTCCTTGGCACACATATACAATTGTACACATACACAATTGTACACATACATGCAAACATGTCCATTGGAGTCACATGGTGGTATTTAATTATAAAGTAAGCAGTTGTATAATTTACAGTATGCTTATTTTAACTTTTATGATTATTATTAAAATCAAGTCGCATATTTTAAGTATTATTAAAGATTACATTTTGAGAAATATTACACTTAACTGTAGAAGATTTTTCAACTGAGAATAGAAAATTAAGCCAACTAGGAGGATTGGCATTGTATTGGTGATGAAGTCAAATTATAAGGGGACATACACTTATCAGATTTTCCCTGGCCCCAACACTTGGATCATGGTGTCAGATTCTCTCTACTTAGTGACCCTGTTGTTTACACTGATCATCTCTGTGCTAGGGAGACCTATAAGTAGTAAATCAAGTAAGATTAGGGTTTTCTTTTTAAGTTGGAGTTTCAATGAGGATAACATAATTTATCGTAAATACAATTCCCCTCCCCCATTCTTTAGACACATACTACTACTAGATAAAATAATAAGGATAAAACTGCAAATACATAGCTTGCCTTAAAATGTCATAAGCGATTCAGCATCAAATACATATAAAGTGGTGAGTAGGGTGAATCCTAGGCCCTCTGGTATAGATGAAGGCAGCAGCAGCTGGAAGTTTAGTAGGTACAAAATGTGCCAGAGTAAGTAGACGCTGGAGCCTGAAATGCACTCCTGCTTATGAAAGGAGGCTAAGAAATTGCTGACTTACTGCTTGTAGTTAGGGCTTTATGGAAAGCTTTAGGCTTAGGGAGGCAGAAAGAGAAAGACAGATCCTGAGGATGACAAACTGATTCAAGTCATTTAATGGCTCACTGACTGGTTCTGATAATATTACCAATGCTACCAAGAACAGGAACCCCAAAATGCCATTATAAAACTTGAGTAGGATGCCCAATGCATCAGGCAATTACAAAACTACAGATCCAGAGGAAAAGACAAACAAAAATAGAAACCAAATGAACTGGCAGACTACATTATTCTTTAATAATATTTACTACCTTTCTCACAATATTTAAGAAATATATTTCCTCACCTCCCCACCACCTACATATAGGGCATGGCCTTGTGATTTTCTTTAGGCCAGTGAAATATTGGCAGATAAGATAGAGTATGAACTGTGCTTGTTAGGTTGGACTGTCTTTGAGCTTCCATCATTGCCATGAGAACATGTGTGGTCTTACCTGCTGGTCCAAGGAAAAGGAAAGAAATGTGAGGTAGACGTGGAGAAAAATGTAAGCAGAGGGTCAAGCCCAAACACATTTTAGATTCTGGATCCCCAACTTCTGACCTGTAGATCCATGAATAATTGTCATTTTTAAGCCACTGAGGTTTGTGGCATTTTATTACTGAGTAGTATTGTGGTTATAGCTAAATACTCTAATAAAAAAACACAAATAATTTTTTAGAATCCTACATAAAATGAATGAAACCCAAACATCTAAAATATATGTGGAATCTACAAACGCATGTAATCTTAACAAGGACAAGGGAGACAGTAAAAGGTTGGAAAATCAATTAACTTCTGATGAAATTTACCTTTCTGAAAATCTGACAAAGCCTTTAAAATTATTATCTCAGGGTGCTTGCCATAGACTAAACTTTTATGTACCCCCAAATTTAATATATTTAAACCTAATTCCCAATGTGCTGGCATTTAGAGGTGGGGCACTAGGGAGGTAATTAAGCTATGAGGGTGGAGCCCTCATGAATGAGATAAATGCTTTTATAAAAGAGACACTAGACAGCCCCTTTGCCCCTTCCCTCATATAAGAACATAGCAAGAAGACAGTCATTTATAAAACAGAATATGGGCCCTCACCACTCATTAAAGGGCCTTGATCCTAGACTTCCCAGCCTTCAGAACTGTGAGAAATACATTTGTGTTTTTTATAAGCCATGCAGGGTATGGTATTCTGGTACAATTTATTAAGCAAAAACAAGACATTTCAAAAACAAAGCAGGCAGAAATAAAACAGATTAGGAGAGAAAAATATTATAATTCTTGAAAAATAAAAAGCATAGTATTTTAAAATTTTGGAAATCTATATGAAGTGTAAACTATAAACTGAATAGAGTTGAAGACTGACTACTTAAGTGAATTTCACTACTGAGTGACAAAGAGGGAAAAAGGCCATTTATAGAATACGAAGTTTAGACTTAGTAGCTCAAACATATATCTAATTGGAGTTTTCAAAAAAGGAGAATGAAGACATTTTTATATGTGTTGTTTGAAAAAAGCTTCAAGAATTTCCATGAATTAAAGATGTGTGTCACTGAGAACATTTTGCATGATAAACTGAGACAAAGATAAGTTCACACTAGACATATTTAGACTGAAACTAAAGAATAACAACAATAAATCACAAATATTAAATGCTTCCAGGGAAACATTGTCTAATAGAATTTTCTGCACTAACAAACATGTTTTGTCTTCATTGCCTAGTGTCACTAGCCACATATGGCTGTTGGGTACTCAACATATGACTAGTGCTACTACTTAGAAATTTAGATTTATTTATAAAAAATATTAGTTTATTGCAGTTTAAAATGAGCTAAACCAGAAGGCAATTAAAAAGAATCTTTAACAGGCTGAGGAGAAATAACTTACAAATTTATGTGCATGTGTGTGTGTTACATATTTTAATACTCAACTAAACTACCATCCAATATTGGAGGTAAAACAAGAAACTTTCTAGATATTTGCTGTAGAAAACATATTGCATTCATATTCATACATATACTCTTTAGATTTATTTAAATCAGCCAAAAGATTCTCCTTTGGAGATTTTTACAATTGATAAACCATAGCTCAAATCAGAATTGCCATCGCCATAGAATATAAGCAGTATATCCTTGAGAAAATATTTTTGTAGCCATTTCTAGACTTTTATGCCATATATTATGATTGTGACATTTAGACCAAGACAGATTATCTTTTAAAGCATCTTAGATTTTGCAAGATCAAACTCAAATTGAAAATGTACAAATTTCATTATATAACTTATATATATGTAAAACAATACAATGTGGGTGAAAAAAACCCATAACATATACAAAAGTAAGAACTTTATCAACTAGAGACACTCAATATAATTGCTGTTAAATGTAAGAACTTATAACAAAAATAGGGAACCAAGATATGTGATTAAAAATTAGCAAATTTAATTAACTGTATACTGTAATATAAGAAAACTAATTAAGAAATTTCAAACACCTTTAAATAGAAATGTAATATCTAGTAGTAATATTAAGATCATGCATGAGTTTGTTCAATAACAGGTTAGGCCCTGCCATAGTTTCTTATTATATTCAGAAGAGAGGTAGATACATGTAATGTTAATTCATAGTTAACTCTGTATACTTTTAAAAAATATGACCATAAGTAAATGTAGCTAAATTGTATAGCTTCTAAATCAGGAGAGAGGAAAATAATTTAATAGGAATTAATACAGTTAAAATACTAAAGGAGTTTAAAGTAAAGGTAAGTATAAAAAGAGACTATGAAAAAGACTAAAATTAAATGATTAAAAAAGGCTCCATTATTTCTTTATTAATCAAAATAAAGCATGTGGTAATATTTGTAATTTGAAATAATAAACCACAGTTAAAAACAGTATGAAAAGGAAGTTGTATTATAGGTGACATTTAAAGGAACAACCTGAAAAATAGATATAATAATCAATAACTTGCATGCACTTATAAACATAGCATCAAAATATGTAACAGAACAGTACATGTCAGAGACAAAGAGCCTCCCTCTCTGACTCACTTTTCCACAGGGGATACAAGCAACCCAGACTGAGGGAGAGCACTTTGCTTCTTCCAAGCCCTGGAACTAATCTGGGGAGAGGCTTGGAGACACTGAGAGGGAAAGACACTGGGGTAAACTGCAGGCATTTTCCCATACCTGAGACTGAGATAGGATACCATTTATAACTGGGGCACATACAGAGTCAGTCATTCTCCGGTGACCCAGCAGCATGGCCATATAAGCATTTTAGTCTTGGGCCAGAGGCTGGACTGTTTGTTCTGGAGAAAAATAGGGACCTCCACAGCCAGAATTGGGGGAAAGTACCTCAGCAATAGGCACTGGAACTGTGCTATCCCCAGTTGCAGGCCTAGGACAGGAGGAAAGCTCCTAGAGCTATGGTTTCTCCTAGGCAAAGAGGCTAGCAGCCAGGGCTAGTTCGACAACCTGGAACTGGTCTGTGGGTATCATTGATGAGTACCCCAGCCTGCTCCCCTAAGATTGTCATACAGCGGGGCCCTCTCTGCTCCTTCCCCAGGCAGAACTCCAGGCTTTTGGACCATCTACTTGCTTGGGCAAGCAGCCTGAGTTTCTCTACCCCTTCTGTGCAGAGATCTTGGTGCAGGGGGATCCACTATGTTCCGTGCCCAGGCAGATCTCTGGGAAGTCCGGGCAAGTCTGCTTGCCCAGATCAGCAGCTTCACCTACTTTACCCATCTTGTGTAGAGATCTTGGTGAAGTTGGGCCATCTACACTCCACACCCAGGCAGATCTCCAGGCAGCCAGAACACCTGTTCACTGGGAACAGCAGCCTGAGCCACCCAACCCTTGCTGTGCAGAGATTGTGGTGCAATGGGGTTCACTATACACCATGCCCAGGCAGATTTTCAGGCATCTGGAACACTCACTCTGCTGCATTAGGAGTTTAGGCTGCTTCCCTTCCCCTTGCAGAAAACTTGTGGCTGAAGCAGTTTCTCAGCTTCACACCTAGGCACACCTCTGGGTGCTTGCTGGCCACCCACTGGATTGTCTCTTGGCACTGGTGCTTGTGCTAGCCATAAGGGGACCTGAGGTGGATCTGCCTGATCTGGCAGCACCTACCTTGTCCCCCAACCCCTAGGGCTGAGCAGGGAGTTCAGACCGCTGTATATTTCACAGATCAGCTTATTGCCTGGGGCAACAGAGAGCTTATCCCAGTAAATAAGGATCAAGTTTAGACCCAGTTCTGTTGGCCACAGCTGGCTCTTACCTCTAAGCTCCATCTACTGGCTTGTAGGTTAAACTGCACAGACCAATATAAAGCTGACAAGTGTATAGGGCTATATAAGCAAAGCCAAAAGACACTGCCAAACATTCTCTACAGTCCCACTCTCTAGAGAGGAGGGGAAAGGGAAAGGGAAAGAAAAAAAACTTTATTGGAAAAGAAGGAAAAAAACATACTTGCCAGAAAATAATTACAAAAATTAGAAGTGCCAGCATCTCCTGATGAAAAGGAACCAGCACATGAATTCTGGCACCAAGAAAAATCTTAATGCAGTGACACCAGCAAAGGATCACACTAGCTCTCCAGCAATGGTCCCTAACCAAAATGGGAACTTGGAAATGAGATAAGGAACTCAAAGCATGGATTGCAAAGAAGCTCAATGAAATCCAGTGCAAAGTTGAAAATCAACACAAAGAAACTTCTAAAGCAATCCAGAAGATGAAGGAAGAGATAAACATCTTAAAAAAAGAAATCAATCAGAGCTTCTGAAATTGAAAATCTCATTTAAGGAATTTCAAAATACAATTGGCCAGGCATGGTGGCTTATAATCTCAACACTATGGGAGGTCGAAGGTGGATGTACTGCTTGAACTCAGGAGTCTGAGACTAGCCTTGGCAACATGACAAAACCTTGTCTCTAAAAAAAAAAAAAAAAATTAGCTAGGAGTGGTGGCATATGCCTGTGGTCCCAGCTACACGAGAGACTAAGGTGGCAGAATCACCTGATCCTGGGAGGTCAGGGAGGTCAGGTCAAGGCTGCAATGAGCTGTGATCATGCCACTGCATGCCAGTCTGGGCAACAGAATGAGACCCTTTCTCAAAAAACAAACAAACAAACAAACAAAAAACTTTATCAATAGACTAGACCAGGCAGAAGAATGAATTTCAGAGCTTGAAGAAAGGTCTTCTGAACTAACCCAGTGAGATAAAAACAAAGAAAAAAAAAGTTAAAAAAGTGAACACAATCTTCAAGAAATATGGGATTATGGAAAGTGACCAAACCTATGAATTACTGGCACTACTAAGAGAGAAAGAGAAAAGTAAACAACCTAGAAAACATATTTGAGGGAATAATTCAAAAAAATTCCCTAATTTTGCTAGGGAGGTAAACATTTAGATACAAAAATTCCAGAGAACACCTGTGAGACACTATATAAAATGAATATCACCAAGGCCTATAGTTACCAGACTGTCTAATATAGATGCTAAAGAAAAAATCTTAAAGGTAGCTCGATCACATACAAAGCGAACCCCATCAGGCTAACATCAGCCTTCTTGGCAGAAACCTTACAGGCCAGGACAGATTGGGGGCCTATTTCCAGCATTCTCTAAGAAAAGGAATTCCAATAAACAATTTCACACACTGCCAAGTTAAGCTGCAAAAGTAAAGGAGAAAAAAGTAATTGTTTCCAGACAAGAAAGTGTTAAGGGAATTTGTTACCACTAGGGGAGGCTTATAAGAGATCCTTAAGGGAGTCCTAAGCATGGAAACAAGAACGATACCTACTACCGCAAAAGCACACTTAAGTATATAGCCCCCAAACCTTATAAAGTGACTGCAGAATAGAAGCTACAAAGCAACCAGCTAACAACTTCATGGCAGGATCAAAACCTCACGTATTAGTATTAATCTTGAATATAAATGGTCTACATGCCCCACATAAAAGACACAGAGTGGCAAGTTAGTTATGACAAAGAAGACCCCTTTGTCTGCTCTCTTCAAGAGATTCATCTCACGTGTAATGACACCCGTTGGTTCAAAGGAAAGAGTTGAAGGAAGATCTATCATGCAACTGGAAAAAAGAGTGAAATCACTATTTTGACATCAGATAAAAGACCTTAAACCAGCAACAGTAAAAAAGGACAAAGAATAGTACTAAATAATTAAGGGTTCAATTCAACAAGACTTAATTATATTAAATACATATGTACCCTACATTGGAACACCTAGATTTATAAAACAAGTACTTCTAGACCAAGGGAAATAGTTAGATAGCCACACAATAAAAGTAGGAGACTTCAACACGTTGTTGAGAGCATTAAAGAGATCATTAAGGTAGAAAATCAACAAAGATATTTGGGATTGAATTAGACACTTGAGCAATCAGACCTAATAAACATCTACAGAGCTCTCCATTCATCAAGCACAGAATATGCATTCTTCCCTTCTGCACACAGAATAGACTGTAAGATTGACTGCATGCTCAGCCATAAAGCAAACCTCAACAAATTCAAAAAAATCAAATTACACCAATTATACTCTTAGACCACAGTGGAATAAAAATAGAAATTAATACCAAAGAGATCTCTCAAAAAACAAACAAACAGAAAAAAACAACACTTTGGGAGGCCGAGACGGGTGGATCACGAGGTCAGGAGATCGAGACCATCCTGGCTAACACAGTGAAACCCCGTGTCTACTAAAAATACAAAAAACATTAGCCAGGCGTGGTGGCGGGCGCCTGTAGTCCCAGCTACTCGGGAGGCTGAGGCAGGAGAATGGCGTGAACGCGGGAGGCGGAGCTTGCAGTGAGCCGAGATCGCACCACTGCACTCCAGTCTGGGGGACAAAGTGAGACTCCATCTCAAAAATAAACAAATAAATAAACTCAACTTGTTCCTGAATGACTTTTGGGTAAAGAACAAAGTTACAGCAGAAATCAAAAAATTATTTGAAATGAGTAAAAACGGAGACACAACCTACCAAAATCTCTGTGATGCAGCAAAAGCAAAGTTAAGAAAAAAGTTTGTAGCACTAAACACGCACTTCAAAAAGAAATATCTCAAAATAACAATCTAAAAACATGCCTAGAGGAGCTAGAACAAGAACAAACTAATTCCAAAGCTAATGGAAGAAAAGAAATAACTAAAATCAGAGAAGAACTGAATGAATTTGAGACCCCAAAATCCGTACAAAGAATTAATGAAACCAAAACTTGGTTTCTTGAAAGCATAAACGAGATTGATAAACTGCTAGCTAGATAACAAAGAAAAAAAAAAGAGATCTAAATAAGCACAATTAGGAATGACAAAAGTGTCATTACAACTGATTCCACGGAAACAAAAAAGAACCTCAGAAACTATGATGAACACCTCTATGCACACAAACTAAACACGAATAAATTCCTGGAAACACACGATCTTCCAAGATTGAATGAGAAGAAATGGAAACCCTGAATAGACCAATACTGAGTTTCAAAATTGAATCGGTAATAAAAGACCTACCAACTAATAAAAGCACTAGACCAAATGAATTCAAAGCCAAAATCTGGTAGAGATGTACAAAGAGAAGCTGGTACCAATTCTACTGAAACTATTCCAGAAAATAAAGAAGGGACTTCTTACTAAATCATTCTATGAAGTCTGATACCAGCATCACCCAGCATTAAAAAACAGCAGATGTTGGTGAGGCTGTAGAGAAAAGGGAATGTTTATACACTGTTGGTGGGAATATAAATCAGTTTGGCCCCTGTGAAAAGCAGTTTGGAGATTTCTTAAAGAAGTTACAACAGAACTACCATTCAACCCAGCAATTCCACTACTGGGTATATATCCAATAGTAATAATAAATTATTCTACCAAAAAGACACAGACATTCATATGTTTATTGCAGCACTACTCACAGTAGCAAAGACATGGAATAAATCTAGGTGCCCATAGATGGTGGATTGGATAAAGAAAATGTGGTACATATACATTATTAAATACCACACAGCCATAAAAAAGAATGAAATCATGTTCTTTGAAGCAACATGGATGCAGCTGGAGTGGAACATGGATGCATCCCAAGTGAATTAATGCAGGAAAAGAAAACAAAATGCTGCATGGCCTGACTTATAAGTGCGAGCTAAGCATTGGGTAAACATGGACATAAAGATGGCAACAATGTACACTGGGAGCTCCTAGATCGGGAACGGAGGGAGACTGACAAGTGTTGAAAATCTAACTATTGGGTACTATGCTCACTACATAAGTTACAGGATCTATCATATCCCAAACCTCAACATCACACAATGTACCCACATAGCAAACCCGCACATCTACCCCTTGAATCTAAAATAAAAGTTGAAATTACTTAAAAAATTAATAAACTGAAGAAGAAATAAATACAAAGATATCATGTGTTCATGGATTGAAAGAGTTAAAGTTGGTTAAATGTCCATACAATCCAAAATGATCTACAGATCCAGCGTAATCCTTAACAAAATTTGAAGGAAAATTGTCAGAGATATGGAAAAAAAATCCTAAAATTCGTATGGCACTACAAAAGACCCTTAGTAGCCAAAGCAATCTTTTATAAAGAGAGTAAAGGTGGAGGAATCACACTACTAGAGATGTAGTAATCAAAAGAACATGGTACTGACTGAAAAAAGAAACACAGAGACCAGTGGAACAAAATAGAGCACTGACAAATAAATCCACAAGTTTGTGGTCATCTGATTTGTAACAAGGTCACCAAGAACACACAATGAAGAAAGGACAATAAATTGTGCTGGGAACACTATATGTCAACATGCAGAAGAATGAAATTAGACTATTATATCACTCGACACACAAAAATCAACTCAAAATGGATAAAAGACTTAAATGTAACCTATGAACCTGTAAAACTACTAGAAGTAAACATAGAGGAAAATCCCATGACATTGGTCTGAACAACAATATTTTTCGACATGATTCCAAAAGCACGGTCAAGAGAAGCAGGGAATCACCAAATAAAATTGTGTCAAACTAAAAAGCTTCTATCCACCAAAAGACACAATCAACGAACTGAAAAGACAACCTACAGAATGGGAGAAAATATTCGCAATCCACACACATCTAATAAGGAGTTAATATCCAAAATATATAAGATTCTCAACTCATAGCAAAAAACAAATAACCCAATTAAAAAATGGGCAAAGGACCTGAATACACATTTCTAAAGAGAAGATACACAAATGGCCAAAAGGTATATGAAAAAATGCACACCATCACTAATCGTCATGGAAGTACATACTAAAACCATGATGAGATATCAATTCACATCTGTTGGGATGTCTATGATTATAAAGACATGAGAAAACAAGTATTGGAGAGGGCGTGGAAAAAAGAGAACACTTGTCCACTCTTGGTGGGAATATAATTTATTAAGGTCATTATGAAGAACAGTATGGAAGCATTCCACTGGATTAAAAGTAGAACTATCAAATGATTCAGCAACCCCCTGCTGATTATATATATCCATAGGAATTGAAATTAGTATTCCAGAGAAATATCTGTACACCCATGTTCATTGCAGCATTATTCAAAAGAGCCAAGATTTGGAGTCAACCTAAGTGTCCAACAGTGGATGAATGGATAAAGGTGATGTAGTACATACATACAATGAAATACTATTAAGCCTTAAAGAAGAAGGAAATCCTGTCAATTGCAACAACATAAATGAACCTGGAGGACATTATGTTACATGAAATAAGTCAGACACACAAAAAACAAGTACTACATGATCTCACTTAAATGTGAATGTATAAAAATTGATCTCATAGAGGCGGATGGGAGAATGGTGCTTACCAATGACTGAAATGTTGCTTAAAGGATACAAAATTTCAGTTATACAAAAGAAATATGTTCAGGATATCTGCTAAACAATATAGTGACTACAGTTAATAACAATGTTTTGTATACTTGAAAATTGCTAAAAGAATAGATTTCAAATGTCAGTACCATAAAAAAGTAAGTATGTGAGATTATGGATATATTCATTAGCTTAATTTAGCCATTCCACAGTAGACATATATTAAAATATCATGATGTATATTACAAATATACACAATTTTTATTTGTCAATTAATAAAAATAAATTAAAAGATCTACTTCATTAATTTTTTTAAAAGCAGCTATTAAAAATTTGTTCAAAGACTTAAATGAAAACGCATTCAAAAACTAAAGTATGATGGTTATATCTTATCTGATAGAAATACCAATATAGAGACTGTAAAAATAACCAAATGAAAATCCTGGAATTGAAAAATACATAATCAAAATGAAAAATTCACTTAAAGAGCTCAATGATAGTTTGTGGTGACAAAAGAGACAATCGGCAAATTTGATATAGATTAATAGAGATGATACAGTCTTAAGAGCAGACAGAGGATGGGTACAGTGGCTCTTGCCTGTAATCCCAGCACTTTGGGAGGCTGAGGTGGGTGGATAGATGAAGCTTAGGAGTTTGAGACCAGTCTGGACAACATGGCAAAACATACAAAAAATACAAAATTTACCTGGGCATCATGGCCCACACCTGTAGTCCCAGTCACTCATGAGGTTGAGGTGG
The DNA here is from genome assembly GCF_028885625.2 of Pongo pygmaeus. Classification (NCBI taxonomy): domain Eukaryota; kingdom Metazoa; phylum Chordata; class Mammalia; order Primates; family Hominidae; genus Pongo; species Pongo pygmaeus. The sequence goes on along the minus strand of NC_072388.2, from coordinate 24,339,179 downwards.
GAGGATCTCTTGAGCCTGGCGGGAGGCAGAGATTGTAGTGAGCCGAGATTGTGTCACTGTACTCCAGCCTGGTTGAACAGAGTGAGACCTCGTCTCAAACAACAACAATAACAAAAAGAAATTTCGTTAAAAAAAAAAAAAACAGAAAAAAAATAAAGAAAAAATAAACAAAACCTCGCAAAAATGTGTGGCATTATAAAGTGCACCAAAATTTGAGTAACAGAAGAAGAGAGATGAAGGGGCAAGAAAAAATATATGTAAAAACTATGTTTTAAAATTTCACTGGGGGCTCAGCAGTAGACTTGATCAGGCAGAAAAATCGGCAAACTGGTAACCCTGCTACATTTATGCTGGTGAGCTTCATAGTGTCCCGTATGTCTCTCAGGCTCTGTTCAATCTTTTCCTACATTGTGAGGACTTTTAAAAATTCTTGTATTGTATATTCTAATCTCCTGATTTAAAACGTCACTTGCCTTTACTGAAAAGATATAAATCAATTGGAGAGGTTAGTTTTCTGCCATTGAACTTTTCCAGGCAGTTAGCCATCAGGGAGTTGTTTCCTATTTGGAAACCACACATAAATCCACATATACACACAGGCTCACACAAATCATTCTGGGTCCTTAACGGTTTTTGTTTTTTTTTTTTTTTTTTTTTTTTGCGAGTCTAAGTTCATTCTAACTTTAATATCTACATCGTTACTATTTTAACATATATGACCATAATTCTCTATTTGCAGTTATATGCTACTAAATTTATTTCTTGTTGGCATACTAGGAAAATGAAATTCTACCAAGACTTTCTTCTTTTACTGTTTTTCTTAGTTGTCCTTTTTTTTTTAAATAAATGTGGGAATTGTTTTACTTATTTTAATACTTTTAGCTTTTATTATCTTTTAGATATTATCATGAGACCATATATACCATTACTCCAAGTAGCTTGAAATATTCTTTTTAATATCTCTTTTTTTAAGTATAATACTATTATATTAGTAACTATCTTTATTGAATATCTACTGAGTGCCAAACACTTTACTAAAAGCCTACGTTTAATCTGGATATCAGTTCATGAAATATAATTGTCTTCCACATTTAACTAGTGAAGAAACAGGCTTAGCTAACTTTTCAGAGCATATATTTCTTGCTGAAATTGATATTTAAAACTTAGCCTATGTTAATCTCAAACTGTATTCTTTTTACTGTACTGTATTGTCTTTTACATGCAAACTCTAAGATGATGTTAATACTTTTCTAAAAAGTTAAAGAGTTCCTGGTTTTGATTATGTGTTTAATATTGTTGAGATTTCATGGCATCTTCCTATGGTTCCAACAGCATGCCTTAGAGGAATGGAAGCCTCTGTCAGATTTTCTTGATAAATTCAAGTGCTTATTAGCATGAAAAATGTCAAAAGTATCTATTCTAGAGTTTCTTAATAATTTTTACGACACAAAGACAAGGGAAAAAGAGCAAAGAAATTTTAAAAAGTTATATACTACTTGGGCTCTTATATAATATATATTATAAATATATATATGTTAATTTGGATCTTACCACATAAAATATAGTTAACTGGAGGTCTTACATACATAATCCAGTTTGACATTTACAAAATTAAACCTGATATATCATATTGTTATTCTCACTTTAGAGACAGAAAAATAAAAGTTGGAGGATTGAAGATGTTTAATATACTCAGTGAATAAACAGTGTCAGGGCTGTTTTCATATCTTGCTATGTCTGACTCAAAGTTTATATTCTTAATCCTTATGCAACATTAGACAGAACCTGTTATAAAAATTAACAAAACCATAAATGTGATTCAAATATTGAATTAGTTCTTGTATACATTTTTAATTTTTTTTTTTTGAAACAGTCTCGCTCTGTCACCCAGGCTGGAGTGCAGTGGTGTGATCTCGGCTCACTGCAACCTCCGCCTCCCAGGTTCAAGTGATTCTCCTGCCTCAGCCTCCTAGCTGGGACTACAGGCACGCGCCACCATGTCCAGCTAATTTTTGTATTTTGGTAGAGACAGGGTTTCACCGTGTTGGCCAGGATGGTCTTGATCTCTTGACCTCATGATCCAACCGCCTCAGCTTCCCAAAGTGCTAGCGTGAGCCAATGCGTTATGTGTGTTAAGAATTAAATATGTGCATTTTAAAATTTTCCCATTATTCCAGTTTTTGGAATAGTATATGTGCATAGTATAATTTAACAAGAAGCATTTATTGAAAGTGTATTATGTGCAAGGCAAAGCACAACTTGGTAACTACTAGCAATTCAGAGCTCTAATCCCTCTGCATCAGCACTCAGTATGCATACTGTACTGCAGAATTTGTAGTAAACCTGGGGAAACTTGAAATTATGAGATTTTTTCAGTAATAAAAAGAAAAAGGAAAGTTCTTTTAATTGAAAACTTCGTGAGATCGAGCATTTCAAGATTAGTTGCTATATGACTGAACTGAACATTTAGAGATTACTATAAGGTTATTTTGAAATAAGTGAAATTAAATTGAAGTTGTCCATTCTGTTTCTAGAAGAATTTGACTATGCTAGCATCATTATGCTATTCCTAACATCCATCTAAATCTCTCCAATAATACATTTTTCTTTCCCAGAGTTACCACTAATTTTGAAAATAATGTGTGTGTACGAAGTGGGACTGCATAGAAATTAGAACTCTCCAATAAAATCTTATAATATTCTGACTAAGGCCTAGCATTGTAGCTTATTATGTTTTGATGACTATTTTATGGGATTGGACTTGGGCCAAAGGGACAAGCAAGAGAAAACATCAGGCTCTAAGAGGATTTGTATTATACTTTCCAAGGCATAAGACTCATTTATGTTGAAAGAATGGTACCCTTGAATGGCATATGAATGAGGACATTTATTTTATTTTTACCAATACCTATGTATCAATTGACCTATATAGACATATAGTACAATTCAAATTATGGTAACTATGCACACTGCAAGACACAGACGTATGCATTGAAGCATAATTATGCTTAAAAAACACTTGATATAATGTGCCCAGTCTACAAAGTTGGTGATGCAGCTATTTCTTTCACTGGAATTCTAAATTGTCCCTAGGATATGACACCTTATAACTATACACTTCATAAAGCAGGTGAAGCTATAGAGGCCAGAGAGTTCACCAACTGAACTATGGTCATAACATCCTAGAGAGAAATCTGTAACAACTGTCCCTGTTGCTTCAGCCTGGCCCTAAATCTTCCTGACTTGTTCTAGGGAGAGAGAATCCTGGCTCCTTAATTATTAGAGAGGTTGATATTTTACTCTCAAGATGTTCTTGTTTAAGTATTAAACAGCTACTTCTTGAGATTCTTCCCATAATAGCAATAGACAGTGGAACTGGAGTTGAAGAACAAAGCCTGTGTGTGTTATACATACAAATTTGTGTTTTAAAAATGACTTATTGGCGTCTAACAGGGCCATGGAACTTTCCTTTATATCAGAAAATATAAATATCCTGCTGTATAAGAGATTGTTGTAAACCTTGGGACAGTCTTCCATGGCTGGCGTATGGAAAAGCAACAGTGTGAAATTATTTGAAGACCATGTCAGGTAAAAGAAAAGGAGAAAATGCACTATAAAGGTGATGAGAAGAATGGCACAGATCTACTAGTTAGGAATGCGTGTTACCTGTTTGCAAAACTTCTTTTTCTAGTATAAGCTTCCATATCTTATGTGGAGGAAGTGAAGAGGAAATGAAAACAATAATAAAAACAAAATTCCTAACGGATTCTACTGGCTTCTTGACTTGTAAATGACAATCCTCTAACTGACTAAAGTCATGATGACATGAGCTTCAGAGAGTTGAACAGTAAACAAAGACAAACTCGCTTAGGTAAGTGGAAAGCAGTTGGAGAGCAATTGTAGGAGAGCAAAGAATATCTAATATGGCAAGATGTACAATTTTGAGAACATGAAGGCTCAGGTATACATTCTGAGGTAGCGACAAAATGTCAGTAATAAAACCTAGGACTTGGAAGCGTTCAGGTTGAGTGGATAAAGAGAGAACAAGAGAGAGACGTGCACAGACAGAGTGCGGGTGAAGGGAGAAAGAGAGAGAGACAATGATACAGGGACTAGCGACTCAAGCAGAGAATCTGTACGAACCCATGCAGTGCTAAGTTCACATTTTCACTTAGAGGCATGCAGGCGGCCAAATGTCAGTAAGGAAAATCTTGGGTAAGAATAGTTACCAGCTGAATTTTAAATGTACAGCTATGGGAAGAGGTGACACAGGGTGGGGAAAGGGGACTCACAATAAACAGGACTAATATTTGCATGATATTTTAAAGGAAACTGTAGGAACATTCATCTATCCCATGACAGGTGCTTATATGCAGTAATATTTTTGCTGTCCACATGTTACTTAGATTGGAACTTTTGTTTTCTTAATATACAAAGGGCCAGAAGCTTACTCTGGCTGCTTACACTCTTATCCAATGCCATTTACCTTGTGTGATACATAATATCTTGTATGAATCCTATTTTCTTTGTGTTTGTGTACCTTTCTTTGAAGAGTATGACCTGTCTCAATAATTCTTTTAATTTTTTTCTCTTAGTCCTTTTAACATCAGCAGGGCATTTGTAGTGGTGACAGGAGAAACATAAACATATACCTCTTTTCTATTGCTTTTCTGCTATTTACAATAATTCTGTATGAAACTCTGAAACAAAAGAACAATTACCTGACAATTTCTTTCTGAGTCCTATATTCTGACTTTCATATCCAATCTCCTTTTATCATGCTATTACCTCTCTTTTCTTCTGTCTTTGAGGATGGGAAAATTCATCAACACCCTAAATGCCAGCCAGAGAGGAAAAAAGAGTCTGGATGGAGGCAGGACTCCTTTCAAAGCTGAATCTCAAGCATCGATCACAGAGCAGCAGCAAAGAGACACTCAAAAAGAGTGGAGAGAGGAAAAACTAGCTGATCTCTAAGGTGTCTTCCACTCAAATTCACTGTAATTATAAGAATGTGATTACTGGAGGAAGAACAAGGGCAGGGGAATTTCTGCGACATGATGCAAAAAATATTGACCTTAAATTTGATACATGTGAACTTTCTAAATGGAGAGAGAAGCTACCTCCTTGCTGCACTTGTATGTGTGCCATTCATTTCATTTTAATAAAAGTTTGTAAACATGAATGAATGCAGGGGACAGACCACCTCTTTATGAGAATGCAGCATAGTTCAGAGAAAGTCTATTTACCAAAAACTGAATACATTTTTATACTGAAATTTTAATTTTTTTCTATTTTTATTTTAAATTGTGATAAAATATAAATAAACATAAATTTACCATCTTAATCATTTTTAAGTATACAGTTCAATAGCATTAAGTCCATTCGCATTACTGTGCAACCAATTTCCAGAACTCTTTTTATCTTGCAAAAATGAAACTCTATACCCAGTAAATAACAACTCCCCATTATCTCCTGCCCCTAGTCCCTAGCAATCACCATTCTGCTTTCTGTCTCTGTAAATTTAATGACTCTAGCTATCTCACATAAATGGATTTGACATTTTGTGGCTGTCTTATTTCACTTAGAATAATGTCCTTAAGGTTTATCCTGTTATAGCATATGTCAGAATTTTCTTTCAAAGATTGAATAGCATTCCATTGTAGGTATATACCACATTTTGCTGGATAGAAACGGGTTTCTCCTACTTTTTGGCTGTTGTGAATAATACTGCTATGCACTCTAGCCTGTCTAACATGGTGAAACCCCATCTCTACTAAAAATACAAAAAATTAGCCAGGCCTGGTGGCACGCGCCTGTAGTCCCAGCTACTCGGGAGGCTGAGGCAGGAGAATCGCTTGAACCCGGGAGGTGAAGGTTGGAGTGAGCTGAGATTGCACCACTGAACTCCAGCCTGTGTGACAGAGCAAGACTCTGTCTCAAAAAAAAAAAAAAAAAAAAAAAGTTCTAAGTCTGCAAAACAAGTTGTTTAGCATCACATACATAGACAAAAAAGTATTGATTGAATGACTCCCAACTTTTAAAAGCTACTGAATTAGAACATATTATATATTGGAACACGGTGACAGCATATAATAGTATTACCTCGTGCCTTATTACAATGGCTAATCTTAGCCACGAACATAGTTTCTGGTGGCTTTGTCTCACACATTTGAGAAAAATAGATATTAGTTTCCACTTTTCTGTGAACTCACTCATGACGTCTCACCTTACTTTTTAAAACTGGAGCCAGTATTAGGTTACTTCTAAAATATATTTTTGGCAATGACTACAATTTATTTGAAATAATATTTCTACAAGCATCAGGATCATCTTGCATTATCAGGCATTCTTATGTGTTTCTAATACACTTAAAATTATATGTATATTTGATTATACTCAATAAAGTTTTTATAAGGTTATAATCCAGAGTTGTGATTTACAAATCACTTGATTTTTTTTGTATTACATTTGGAGAGTGAATATCCATAATGTATAAGATGTATGTAGGTTTAGTCATAGAAAAATTATATAGAAGTAAAGATATCTAGAAGATTCTCTAACAGAAGGAATCTAGATTTTCTCTGTTAAACTAGGATAAATAAGAATAATAAAGTAACTTTTGAGTAAATATAAATGAAGGAAAGAGTTAGGTTCTATTGTATGATCTTTGGTGGTTCCAGTTAGGATATGAAGGCTCTATAGCTTGATAGGCTATTTTCAGAATGCCTTTCTCAGACAAAACTACGCATTTTGGTGTCTTTTAGACTCATTTTTGTCAGTCCTGCAGCTTGCGTGGCTCTTGCCCATTTAATCACTTTTATCATTAAAGACACCAGAGTAAAATGATGTCCCCAAGTTCACACAAGAATCAATGGTAGAAAAGAATGTCAACATGCTTAGTTCATGATTGTCTAGTTCATTTCATAGCCCTAGAAACACTCTATGTCATTTATCTCAAGCTATTTTAAATTCTTCCATGGTGTTTCTCCTTAAGAATATGTTGTGTTTCCAGCACACATTTTTTTTTTTTCCAGAGGGAAATACGAATTAATTTCTTGCTAGTGCTGTGATAGTTCTACTTTCATTTATATCAAATGCATTTTATGAATCCTACAGGTTTTCTTTGGATTGTTTATAGAAATACTCTGAGAAGAAAAGGAAATGATTGCTAAGCTGGATTTCAGTCATGGAGTAATCAGAGACTTTCATGGAGTTCATTTTATTCCTTATTTATGATTTATAGTTTTTTTTTAACTACCTATAAGGTACATGAAGGAGAATAAGCCAGAACACTATGAAAATATACATAAATGTTTATTCAAGTGTGTTGTTTTCGTCTGATAACAATTTTTTAAAAAAAGTTTTCTCTATTGGAGCATATTTTTCAGAGCAAGAGCAACTCGCTCAATTTTTTCCCTCTGCTTTGTTTTGCTAGTATTTAGTTTTTTTTTTTTTTCAAATTGCAAGAGAAGAGGCAAAAGTTTTATTCTCCCAGAAGAAAGTGCACTCACTACAACTTCATCATGCCGTAAGTTGAAAAGCAGGAGAATGTGATAATTATGCTGTTACTACTGTTTCTCAAAGGGCACAGGCAAGAGGTAAACATTAAGTAAACAATCAGGCTTAACACATAATCTAAAGCATAAAAGAGCCTTGCACAGTGCTGAAATTTATAGCACCATTCTCAAAATCAAAATCTGCCTGTGTAGTGAGGGGTGTGTGTGTGTGTGTGTGTGTGTGTTCACCTTTTATTCTTGAATAACCTCCCATGAGATACTAACACCCAATGAGTTGAAAAGTGAAAATTTCAAACAATAGCAAACACCTAATAACTGTTTTGACTGAAATGCACCAATTTTTCTGGGTTAACAATTATATCTGGTATAAATATGCACCAGAATGAGGAAATCTGTGGGTCCAATGATAAGCCACAACATCCCTCTCTCAATGTTATCAAAAGTATACATGATGAAAAGCACATTAGTAACACTGTAATCCCAGATGCTAGCTGGTGGCTGTGTTCAAATAGCAGTGAAGTTTAAAGCACTTGGGCTCTGGAATCAGAATTCCAGGCTTAATTATGGCTCTGTATTATCTAGCTGCTTGATCTTAGGTGAGTTACTTAAACTTTGTGGTACTCAATTTTCTTTTCTGTAAAATGTGTATATTGACAGTACTTACCTTATTTTTATTGTTGGGATTAAATATGCTATTTAACTATAAAGTGTATTAAAAGGCTTAGTACAATGCCAGGCACTTACTACTGAGTAAAATAAGTTTTGGATATACTAGAATACAAAATGATTTTCTTGGTGATTAAAGGAAAGATCTCTACTGACTCACTAAAATAAAATAAAGTAATGCAGCAAGTGAATTAGGGAAAGAAATAAACTGAGAGATGTTAGAAATGTTTAGCACTCTCTGATTTTCAGTAGAAGAAAAGTATTACCTTATTACGACAGAATTATAGCTTAATTCAGGGCAGACTACGGGCTGCTTGTGGAATCTTTGTGACAGAAACCGCAAGTTAGGTATCACTGGGTTTAACAGCAAGAATTCTATAGGGGATTAATTTTTTAAATTTTACTTGATATTAAGTTCTGGGGTACATGTGCAGGATGTGCAGGCTTGTTACATAGGTAAAAGTATGCCATGGTGGCCTGCTGTACCTATCAACCCATCACCTAGGTATTAAACCCAGCATACATTAGCCATTTTTCTTGATGCTCTCCCTCCCTCCCATCCCTGGACAGGCCTCACAGTGTGTTGTTTCCCTCCCTGTGACCATGTGTTCTCATTGTTCAGTTCCCACTTATGAGTAAGAACATATGGTGTTTGGTTTTCTGTTCCTGCATTAGTTTGCTGAGGATAATGGCTTCCAGCTCCATCCATATTCCTGGAAAGAACATGATCTCATTCCTTTTTATGGCTGCATAGTATTCCCTGGTGTATACATACCACATTTTCTTTATCAAGTCTATCATTGATGGACATTTGGGTTGATTCCATGTCTTTGCTATTGTGAATAGTGCTGCAATGAACATACACATGCATATATCCTTATAATAGAATAATTTATATTCCTTTGGGTATACCAGTAATGGGATTGCTGGGTCAAATGGTATTTCTGTTTCTAGGTCTTTGAGAAATTGCCACACTGTCTTCCACAATGGTTGAACTAATTTGCTTTCCCACCAACAGTGTAAAAGCATCCCTATTTCTCTGCAGTCCTGCCAACATCTGTTTTTTCTTGACTTTTTAGTAATCGTCATTCTGACTGGCGTGAGATGGTATCTCATTCTGGTTTTGATTTGCATTTGTCTAATGATCAAGTGATGTTGAGCTTTTTTTCATGTTGGTTGGCCGCATAAATGTTTTCTTTTGAGAAATGTCTGTTCATGTCCTTTGCCCAGTTTCTAATGGGATTGTTTGTTTTTTACATGTAAATTTGCTTAAGTTCCTTGTAGACTCTGGATATTAGACCTTTGTCAGATGGATAAGTTGCAAAAATTTTCTCCTGTTCTGTAGTTTGTTTGTTCACTCCGATGATAGTTTCTTTTGCTGTGCAGAAGCTCTTTAGTTTAATTAAATCCTATTTGTCAATTTTTGCTTTTGTTGCAATTGCTTTTGACATTTTCATCATGAAATCTTTGTCCATGCATATGTCCTGAATGTTGATGCCTAGATTTTCTTCTAGGATTTATATAGTTTTGGGTTTTACACCTAAGTCTTTAATGAGAATGGATTTTTTTTCTTTTTGGTTTTTGTTTTTCCAAATGTTAAATGTGTAATGCTGTAGTACCCATTGCTTAACATTTGCTTTTTGGTATTGAACAGTATATTTAATGCATGCCAATTTTCATGGAAGCATGATATAAAAGTAAATATTTTGACAATAACAGCAGCAACAAAAACAGTCCCATAGACAGTCTGTATTCCCAAATACATATGAATGTTAATATCTATTGTTTTTCTGCAATCTAGCCTAAATCATTCTATATTTTCTGATGGTTTCACCATAACCAGACCTCTCCACAGCAATATTCAATGCTAGAAGACAGCCTAACAGCACCTCTTTTCTAAGATAAAGGCAACATACGTTTTGTAACATGCAAGACCACAGATAATGTAATTACACTGAAATCTTTTTGAAGACATTACTAGAGGTTGATATTCAGATAATCAAGAAATGAATAGAAAGACTTCCTGAAAAGCATCAGGAATACAAGACTCCGATGTTAGAACTGTAAGGCTATGACTGTAGGGCTACAATTGGAAGATTAAGAATATTAGGATTATAGAATTAATAGTCAAAAATGTGAAGTTTATAGTTATAGAATAGAGTGTAATTGTCATAAATCTTGACAATAAATAACTTACATAACTAAGAAAACTTGGGAAGAAAGTGAAAGTATACAGAAAAAAAGGTAAATGTGATTGTTTATTTTATTCCATGGCTATAAATAAAATAGCCATGAAATACAATATACCCTTAAAACTGATAAACTAGTAATACAAGTACAAAGATATTTAATAGTAAAATGTTAAATACTAATAAAGGTAATATAATCTGCTAAAATTGATGATGAAGGAGAGACAAATTGGGAAAAAAGAAAACTTATTCTGTATACTTTCATCACTGGTCATGAAGTATGTCAAAAGGAACTATGTAAGTAATTTTTTTTTTGAGACAAAGTCTCACTCTGTCACCCAGGCTGGAGTGCAGTGGGGTGATCTCTGCTCACTGCAACCTCCAACTCCTGAGTTCAAGCGGTTATCCTGTCTCAGCCTCCAAGTAGCTGGGATTACAGGTGTGCACCACCGTGTTGGCCAGGCTGGTCTCGAACTCCTGACCTCAGGTGATCCGCCTGTCTCGGCCTCCCAAAGTGCTGGTATTACAGGTGTGAGCCACCGCTCCCGGCCATAAGTAATTATTTAAGTGTACAACTCTGATAAACTTTGTAGTCGTTATGTTAAATCATAATGGCAGAAATAACCACTTGAAGATCATTCTTCCTTTTAACTAGAAAAAAAATCTTGCAAATTACCAGGAACACACACATACAGGCACCCTCCACCACACCTGGCTAATTTTTGTATTTTTAGTAGAGACGGGGTTTCACCATCTTGGTCAGGCTGGTCTTGAACTCCTGATCTCGTGATCCACCCGCCTCGGCCTCCCAAAGTGCTGGGATTACAGGTCTGAGCCATTTCTTAGACTGGTAAACATCTAAAGATTGACAACACACTATACTGACGAATGTATTGGGAAACAGTATAAATTGGTATGGTTTATATGATGTGCAATTTAGCAGTATATTGCAAAGATAAAAATAAACACATTCTTTAACCTGGCAATTCAATTTCAAAAAAATTATCCTGTAAACTCCAACATGTTTTAAATGACATGTGTACAAGTTATTCGTTGTAGCATAATTGGTAATAGCAAAAGATTGAAAATAGTAAAATGTTTATCAATAGCAGACTTATTAAATAAATAATAAAATTACACAATGGAAGAGGAAAAGTATAGGAAATTTTGTTTTATGTATTTATATGAAATAATATTGAAGATACATGTCTTAGTCTGTTCAGTCTTCTATAATAAAATATTATAAACTGGGTAACTTACGAAGAGCAAAAATGTATTTCTCAGAATTCTAGAGCCCGAGAAATCCAAAATCAAGGTGCAGGAAGGTTTGTTGTCAGGTGAGGCCCACTTCCTGGTTCATAGATGGTGCTTTCTCGCTGTGACTTCACACGATGGAAGGGGTGAGGAGTCTTTCTCAGGCCACTTTTTAAGGGCTCTAATTCTATTTACAAAAGCATGACCATCACTTTCCAAATGTTCTGCCTCTTAATAGGGGTTAGGATTTCACCACATGAATTTTGGAAGGACACAAACATTTAGATCATAGCATATAATAGGTTAAAAAAGAAATGGACAGAAGAGTGCAAGCTAGCATTAAAGCAAAATGTAAAAAGAAAATCTCTGTATGAGTATTAAATATCATCAGATGCATGTCTAAAAACCTGCATAGTAATTTATTCTAGGGAGGAGAACTGAACGGTAGGTGCAGAGGTAGGGAGGAAATTTTATTTTGACCCTTTTTGTACATTTTTGAGTGTCATAGCAATAGTACTTACTATGTTTAAAATAGACTTAAGAAACAAAAAGAGGCATTCATTTTTGTCATCTGTGAACTCAATGAAAATGGTTCACTAAAGTAGTTTGAATGGAGTAGGTTGAGGGGAAAATAGAGAGTGAGAAATTGGAGAAAGGATAATAAAATGTAAGTATAGAAACACATATTTTAATAAGTTTGTCCGTGTTTGGGATTATAAATAAGCATAATATGAACAGAAAATTTCTTTAGATATATAATATCAATAGATAGTGAGATAAATATAGATAATAAAGAAAGATAAATAATACTTCAGTATATGTTCATGTTGTTAGGGAGATTATCCAATATTTAGAATATACATTTTTTAAGTCTAAGAGGCTATTTATTAAAAATAATGACAATGGTTTTGAACACTGGATTTTTTTTCTGATAGGAATTAGATTAAACTACTTGCTATCTATTTAGGCCACTTTTATTTGGTGCCAATAAGAACATTTTATATGCATCTGTTTCTATAATGAAGGAGGAAGATGATAACTGAGTAGATCAAACAAAGCTGCCTGATCGTGGGACAAGGCAATCCTGGTGGGCAGACAGCATGAGGTACTGTCTCCTCCCTGCCGTCACTGCTACTTTCAGATTCCACCAATAACCATAATGTCTGCGGGTTGAAGGAGTGAGAAATGAGGGAGTGGCACTCTGTACGTCTAGCACCACCAAATAAATGGAAAACAGTTATTATGTGAAAAAGAGAGATGGAGAAAATGTATGAAATGCTTCTATTTCAAGACCTATAGTTATATAGAAATGTATTTTGCTTTCCATTCCAACATACCTTCTACTCCTGTTAATCTGTAACTCTCAGGAAAATTTATTTTGCTTATTGCATCTGCCTCTCACCATCCAGTTCACACCCAACCCCAACCATGATCACCCACACCCAAATGTCTTCTCTCCTCCTACCTCTTTTTGATGTGCTCTTCATTGGCTTTCTATTTCCATAATGTAAAACTTATTCCACTTTCTCACCTTGTCCTCCTCTAACATGTCATATCCTACTGCCCACACCAGCAGGCTCTCTACCATCTTCTACTCCAAGTTCACTTTTGGACCACTCAACTGACAACATAGGAAATTGAGTAGCGCTACTGCACAGCGTTTTAGCAGATAAATATTACACATAATGCAGCATCTAGCACACTTCCCATGAATTGAGCAGGGTTAGTCAATGTTATTTTATATAATTAATAAATTTCAGGAGAGGGAGACTTTTGCTTAATTAAAAACTGCTCTGTTAACAGAGCTGCCTAGAGAGAATCAGGCTCTTTTTTTTTTTTTTTTTTTTTTTTTTCAAAGCAGGATTTTCATTCTGGACAACTAATTCCTAGTTTACTGCAATAGAAATTTCTTCATTAAGTAGGCAGTTGCTCTGAAAGATGCCTAAAATCCTTTCCAAATTTTAAGTTTGTAATCACTAGATTCATTTTCTACTTATCATTGAAGTTGAGTCCTGTATCTATCTGCATTGCTTGTGAAGAAGTCAAGTTGTTTAGTAAAGTGATTTATTTTTTTATGTAAGATATTAGTTCTATATCAAAATATTCCTACCTTCAAAAATAGTTAACCAGGCCAGGTGCAGTGGCTCACACTTGTCATCCCAGCACTTTGGGAGGCCAAGGCATGCGGATCACAAGGTCAGGAGATTGAGATCATCCTGGCCAACATTCTGAAACCTCTTCTCTACTAAAAATACAAAAATTAACCTGGTGTGGTGGTGCACGCCTGTAACCCCAGCTATTCAGGAGGCTGAGGCAGAAGAATCGCTTAAACCTAGGAAGCGGAGGTTGCAGTGAGCCAAGATAGAGCCACTGCACTCCAGCCTGGCGACAGAGTGAGACTCCCCCTCAAAAAAAAAAAAAAAAAAAGTTAACCAGCTTAAATATGCAACTAGCTTTTTCTGGAGGGGTTTTACTGAAATGAGTTTAGACAGAGACTGCACAGGCCTCCAGCACTGCAAGGGCAACCCAGAAGAGCGACAACTTGCTAAGCCTTTCAAAAGAATGGGGAAGTATTGGTTCCAGAACTGCTGCAGAGAGAAGCTCAAAGGGACTCGGCACTGGCAGAACAAAGAAACCTAGGAGGGAAGCTTTGCTCCAAAAGAGAGGTTTTGCTTCAGGAGAAGACTGTTCCAAGGAAAGGGAGACTGGCTGTTTCAAACTCAAAAAAGCTGATCTTATGGCTCTTAGCAAAATAGTGAGTAGAAAAGAAATATTAACTTGAATCCAGCTGAGAGAAGTGGATCAAAGTAAACCTACTGCATGTCTAGGAAAAGAGCAATGACTGTTTCTTGTACTTAGCTTTTGCCTGCTTTTCTTTCATTCTATAGTTTGCATTTTTCTATTATTTACAGTTGATAAATGTGCTTTGATTCTATAATCTCTTTTTGTTTGTTTTTTCTATATCATTCATATTTAATTCCAGGAACATTTGTGGATGTCTGTTATGGAGCAGACACTACACAAAGCACTGCAGTTTACAAAATGAGTAGGACATGGCCCCTTCTCATATGAACCTATTAGCCTAGTATGTAGCCACACAAGTCATGGCGGTAACAGTGAGTGGTTAAAAGGCACAGGCTTTTGGAATAAGTGAGAGAGACAGAGAGAGAGAGAGAGAGAGAGAGATTCACATTCTGTTTTTATTATCTACATTATTTAAAGGATTAAGTTTAGTAAATTAGATTCTTGTCTTCAGTTTCCTTATTTGTGAAATGTGAATGTCTCATGGATTACAAATTAAAGATTAAATAAGATCATGTATGTATATATATATAAAGCAAAAAAAGTGCCCAGCACATAACACATTTTAAATAAGTGTTAACTACTGTGATTATTTCCACCATTACTGCCACCATAATTACTCTAGAAAGATGCTATGGCATCATTTGTATATATTAAAATTAATATTATCTGGAAGAGGACTGGAGAAGATACTGGGAAGGATATTTCTGACTCAGGCTTTGAAGGATTAAACCATTTCTTTGTTGGAAAGAAGACAAAGGCATTTCTAGCAGAAAATATGAAGAAACATATTTGAGAAACTGTGTTTATTGAGTGCTAAAAGATCCAATTCTCAGTTGTAAATGGCATTAAACCAGATAGATATCTGCTTTCCTCTCAGATACATTTTTGACGTCTTTCTACCTTGCTATCTGCACTAGGAGTTGACCTGTATGGACAGCATCAATAGGTTCTTATGTTTCCAGCCAATGGGAATCCCCAAGAAAATACTGGAAGGAGGGAGGAAACAAATCAAGACATTATTTCCCAAGTTTCCTCCCTAGGAGGTAGTCTTGGGCCAGTTGTGTCCATTGATGACTATGTTCACTATTCCTCATATTGTGACCTGTTCTAGCCCTGAGTCTCTTTGTATCTAGGTTCTAGTAATCTCTCCCTTACCTTCTGGCTTTAGGTCTAGGTTGGCAACAAATCTGTTGAAAGGTCCAGGTTCTTGGATGATTCCTTTATAGAAAGAGTGTCCAGTCTTTTGGCTTCCCTGAATCACACTGGAAGAAGAATTGTCTTAGGCCACACATAAAATACTCTAATGGTAGCTAATGAACTAAACAAATTCAGAAAAATATCTCATAATGTTTTAAGAAAGTTTACAAATTTGTGTTGGGCCAAAGGTTGGACAAGCTTGCTTTGTAATATCCCATTTTCTGTCTACTTCATTGTAATTCATATTTTTATAACTAAGCTCTTGTAGAGTTTTACTGTATGAGTGTACTTTCCATTTCCTGTTACAACTTTACTTATAGAAGTACTGATGGATTTATTAAAACTTTGTTCATTCATTCATTTATTCTATCATAAAACAAACATCTGTCAAGTGCTTATCAGGGTGCTGCTAAACACTGCCTGGTCTCATGGAGTTTACAATCCAGTGTAAGATATATACAAGTAAATAGTAATGACAAAGTAGTATAACAGATGTTAAAATAAAGGATGTAAAGGTGCTTAGGAACATATCTCAATGACATCTGACCTGGATATAACTGGGTGACAAGTATGTGAGGTTTGTTCAGTGAAAAAGAAAGTGTAAAGCATAATGGAAGTGAGAATACAGACATTTAGTGTACAGTAAGATGGTGCTACACTTTGGGAATGGTAATGAATAAGAAAGAATGAAACACGTTGAATCTAGCTGTACACATTTTGTCCAAAGAATTAATCACAGAAGCCCTGTGATGAGAATGGTCCATTAAACCTTTACCTGAACTGATTTGGATGTGGTCCTTGTCTTAGGTGGATTTGGGGATACCCTGACCTCATTGGATAGAGTCAACTGTCTCTCCTAATTGGTGGACAGGACCTGGGCTACAATATGTATCTGCAAAGTGCAATCTTAAGTCCTCTTACTCAAATTTATCTTCTATATCTCAGAAACAATATTATTTCCTGCTCCTCTACCATTGTTTGTTGCTTTTCACTTTAAACTGTTTCAAATTATGGTTGATACCTGTTTTATTGAGGGTTCTCCAGAGCAACAAGACCAATAGGATGGATAAATAGATACTTATTTGAAGGAATTGGCTCATTTGATTGTGGAAGCTGGCAAATCTGAGACCAGCAAGCTGGAGACCCAGGGAAAATTTGATTTTATAGTCTTGAGTCTAAAGGAAGATCAGAGACAGAATTCCTTCTTCTTCAGGGGACCTCAGTCTTTTCGCTTAGGGCTTTTGACAGATGGGATGAGACTTATCCACATTATGTAGGGTAAACTGTTTTATTCAGTCTGTTAATGTAAACATTAATTACATCTAAAAACATTTTCACAGCCACACCTAGACTAGTGTTTGACCAAACAACTTGGTAGCATTGCCTAGCCATGTTGACACATAAAAGTAATCATCACAATGCCCATGATCTCCATGTCTTCTCTACCTGCTTCCTTGCCCAGCCTTTAGCATTCCAGTCTCATCAATTTCAATTACTTTTTCAAAGGGCATAAAGGAGGTTTTTTGTTTTTTGTTTTTTTTGTTTTTGTTTTTGACAGTCTCGTTACACTGTCGCCCAGCCTGAGTGCAATGGTGCGATCTCAGTGCACTGCAACCTCTGCCTCCCAGGTGCAAGCGATTCTCCTGTCTCATCCTCCCGAATAGGTGGGATTACTGGTGCCCATCACCAGGCCCGGCTAATTTTTTGTATTTTTTAGTAGAGATGGGGTTTCACCACGCTGGCCAGGCTGGTCTCGAACTCCTGACCTCGTGATCTGCCCGCTTCAGCCTCCCGGAGTGCTGGGATTACAGGCATGAGCCACTGCACCTGGCCCAAAGGAGTTTTTTAAATACTAATTCTAGTGACTTTTTGACTACTCTGGGCCTTTTGGTAACTTCTGGTATGCTTGGTCACCTCCACCCTCATGGAACCACTCCTTTCTTTTTTATTTCTAGTCAATGCCAGGTCTTTCTTACTTCGTATCTGATCAACTGTGAGCATTCCCCAAGGCTTAGTTCTTAGTTTGGAGTTCTCTCCTTCTAATTCCTATTTTTGGAGAACACATTTATTATACTGGTTTCAACTGTTAAATCTGTGCCTGTGACTTTCAAATTTTCTTATGTCTTGAACTCATCCAGGAGTTGTCTTTGTACTATTAAACTTTTTTATCCAATTACAATTGGTAAATTACATCCAATTTACCAGTAAAATTGTCTGTTTTTTTCCCTATAGCTTCTTGCTGTCTCTTCTATCTTATAATTGGCTATTAAATAATTCCACCTTAAACAACTTTGATTATATAACTCTTCTGATTCAAAATCACAATCACTCTTACTTCAAGTCTAAGCTACCTTACGTACTTGTCAATGTCTTTCATAATTTCACTACCTGTCTGATCTTTTATGCTTTTACTTTACAACATGCTCTGATTAGGTAAATTCACTCACTGACATCAAATTCATTTTGTCCATTCCTGATTAGGTAATCATTCCTATGTTGGATGCTGAGAATACAGAAATGAACAAAACATGGTCTTTGCCCTTCAGATCCTGACAGTAGCAGATCAGTGCCAGATATGCAGGAAGTCAATGAAGGACTTATCTGCACACAGCTCATACTAACACAATCCAGCCTATGACTAAGCATTTTAGTAGTTGCATAAACCAGATTTAGTGTGCAAGTGACTTTTCTAATAGGGTAGTAAGGTGTAAAATGAAGGTCAGTAGAAGTCAGGGATCAATGTGTACCCATACAAATTAACGTTGGTTTCACTCTTTCTGACACATATTCTCAGTTTTCACTAGCCCCATGTTATTTTAGTAGGTTAAAGAGAGTCAGCTTTGCAACAGCTCTAGAGGGATTAGGCTGAACTGCGGGGTGGCAGTTTATGAATGGCTATTCAAAATTGCGTAGTTCCATATACACAATGACACTCAAGTCAGAGAAAGCCCTGCTATTTCTCATCTGTCTCTGTAAGGATTCCCTCTTCAGAATGTTTTATTTCTCTTGCCAAGTACTTAAATTTGACCTACCCTTTAAAGCCCATATCAAGAATTACTTCTTTGATACAACTTGTTTGTTTGTTCCTTGCCTGATTAGTCTGGGCTGTCATTGATCTTTTCTATAAACAAACATTTAATTTAATATTCAATGATTTTCTAATGTTATTATTTGCACTGATTTTATTTGTGTTAGTCTTATTTGTTCTAACTAAGTGATAAATACTTCAGGACAGGGACATGCCTTGTATTTATTCTTACCCTCTAACAGTACTAGCATAGTGCTCAGAAGGTAGTAGATGCTCAATAAATTAGTTGACTAATTTTCTTTTTGTATAAAATGAGCAGTGAGGAGTATAGAACCAATGCTTATTGAACATCTAACATGTGCCAGGCACAATGGGAGCATATTATATGTGATGTCTAACTTAATAATCACAACAGCATTTTCACAGCCACACCTAGACTAGTGTTTGACCAAACAACTTGGTATCATTGTCTAGCCATGTTGACACATAAAAGTAATCATCACAATACCCATGATCTCCATGTCTTCTCTACCTGCTTCCTTGCCCAGCCTTTAGCATTCCAGTCTCATCAATTTCAATTACTTTTTCAAAGGGCATAAAGGAGGTTTTTTCTTTTTTTTTTTTTGAGTCTTGTTACACTGTCGCCCAGCCTGAGTGCAATGGTGCGATCTCAGCGCACTGCACTCAGGCTGTGCAGTCTCATTCCCAGTTTTCAGATGAGAAAGTCTCATTCCCAGTTTTCAGATAAGAAAGCAGAGACTTCTAGAGGCTAAACAATTTGGCTAGGGTTATCATAATTTGTCATTGTCTGATCCAGTCTTTGAATGTAGGTCTGCCTAAATTCAAAGCTCATGTGTTCCCAAATCTATCATGCTGCCTTCTTATTATATACTCTTCCTGTAGTAGATACTAAAATGTGCTGCCCAGATTTCCCCTTGAGGACTTAGGTGGCTATTTTTCCCAGGATTTGGGAGATTTTGTGGTTGAGAGTGTTGTATCCTTCTCTGGGACTTGACCTCAGTTGAAGAGAGCATCTTCACCTAAGTGGATTTCTCCTTCCCAGAGCAATTCACATCCACTGATTGATCCATGTCAGGGTATAAAGGCCTAGCCTTTTGTGCCATTTTAGGATTACTTTGAATAGCATCTCACCTCCACAGATGTTGACAGTACTGGCTAAGACTGGGCCTACATTACACTTCAACCCTCCCCTCTACCTATTCCTTCTCTCTTCACTATGATACCTCTCTATTTATCTGAAGAACTACCCTCAATAAATTTCTATGAAAATCTCTGCTTTACAGTCTGCTTTTCAAGGAACTGACCTGCAGCCTGCATCATGTTGCGAGCTAAACGATTATCAGAAGTGTGTGACAGGTTCTTGTGTGTTCCTCATGAAACATGCTATCATACTTTCACAGAAACTTTCAATACTTACCACGAATGCTAAAGCTAGCTGTAAGGTGGTATTAGCCCATTTTAACACTGCTATAAAGAACTGCCTGAGACTGAGAAATCTATAAGGAAAAGAAGTTTAATTGACTCACAGTCCATATAGCTGGGAGGCCTCAGGAAACTTACAATCATGGCATAAGGCAAAAGGGAAGAATGATACATCTTACCTGGCAGCAGGAGAGAGCATGCAGAGGAAACTGACACTTTTAAACCATCAGACATCATGAGAACTCCGTCACTATCATAAGAACAGCATGGGGGAAACTACCACCATGATCCAATCACCTCCCACTAGTTCCCCCTCAGGACACGTTGGGAATTACAATTTGAGATGAGATTTGGGTGGGGACACAGAGCCAAACCATATCAAAGGTGTTACTACTACTGTATTTTTCTCCCTCCTTACTTCCAAGTCCAAGCAAAATAAATTCTTACCATGAACAGGGAGGTACAGACTTTATTGTCTTCCTCACACAAAGTGATTCCCTTAAACTGATGCAAACTGTATAGCTACTATGCATGACAGTATATGTGAGCCGATTTTCTCAGAAAATGGAAGTGGAATTCTAGTTCAAATTATTTGAGACTATGCAGAACATGGGAGGGGAATGACTGACTCATTGCAGTTACAAGAAATACTTACATTGATCCTTTTCCAATTCCTATGACATTTGATTAAAACGAGAGTCCTCATTTTTAAAGTTATATTTTTTGGCATATGATTAAATTCCAACTTTTACCTTTTACATAAAGTTTATAAAAGCAATCTCTAAGTCACTGCTTGTGAATCTAACATGTCTTTGATTTCAACTCTTTCATGCCTTTGTTACAACAGAATATCAAGTGAAAGCTTAGCTCTAATTGAACATTCTCCTTGCACCTAGACTACTACCATGCGTATGCATATGCAGTTGTTTTTTAGGCCATGATTGGAATATTACCAAAAATAGAAAAGTCAATTTTCAGTTGTCAGTCAGTATGTAGAGCACAGCCTACTAATAAAAGTTAGCTGGTGACTATTAAGGTACCAGAATTTAAATTTGAGGGCAAAACAGAGATGTGTACTGAGAAATGACTTTCTGAATTCCTTAGGGAGCAATGTACCCTTTGCCCAGACAGAAACTCTATGTAGAGAAAATGTGAGATCAGAAAAAAAGTAGTGCAGTTAGGAAATCAAAAACAACTCTCAACCTATGGAAACCCAACTCCTGGACAGACAACTAAAAGCAAAGACAGATATGGAAGAGGGAAAGAGCCAAAATAAGTGTATGTAGTTCTATAAATCTTGATCTTTTATTTTTCATTTAGTTAAATGGATCTGAATAAACCAATGAAAGATTTGCCTCTAATTGCCCATTTCAGTTTCATCTAGGAGCTTCTGATGTTTCCTAGCTGGTAATTTGTTGTTCCTGGGTCTTTAGATTTCACCTTGCTGAGTCTTTGGATTTTGTGTTTTGCCTTTTTCTTACGTGATGTTCCTTCTTCCAGACATCCTATAGTAAGAGCTCACAGCTGTGCTGTCATCCCTTGACATGGCTTTAGCAGCCAATCACAGCCAAGCTGTAATATATAGTAATCTCATCCCATGTAGCATAATTGATCATCAGGTTCAGTATCATTCAGGAGAAAAGAAAAGAGGAGCCCATTGTGCATTATTATATGCCTGACAACATAGTACAAAGGGTACCTATCTAGGTTGGTTATTGCTGGTGTAGCTCAGAGCTTTAAAGCTTTCAACACCTTGGTCAGAAGCAAGAAATGAGCCAACACAAGCCCTGGGAAGCCGAGGAGGGTGACAAGCATTAATAGTGCCATTATCTCAAGATAATGCTAAGCTGATAAAATATTTGACCATGGCCTAGGTTTTTATTTCCCATGGAAATATGAGTTTCAAATACTGCAATCTATCACAGAATCTCAAGGGAACTGCACATTTTGTAATGTATTAAATTCATGTAAACTGCCATTGTGAAGACAGGAAATCTAATTTAGGGGAAAATATTCCAGCATAATAAGGAGGCTAAACTGAGGTGGCCACATTAGGGACACACTGGCTTTCTGGCTTACTATTTTCTTAATCAAAGAACATGTCAGTGGGAAGGCCACCAAAAGTGATATGGGATTCATAGCTGTCAGTTATTAGATGCACACAACAGGTAAATCAATATTTGGTGATAGGCTTCTGGTGCATGGGGCTTGACAGCTTTGGCAATACAAATGAGATCAGATTCTTTGTCATAATCAACCAAATATAATTATTCTCTGGTTGTCACTAGGCTGTTCAGGAATCCACATTAACTCTTTCAGGCCACCAAGAGCTCTTCAGAGTTTTTTTTTTTTCCTAGAAATTCACCAGTCACTGAGAAAATTGATGGAAAGGGTTACTGGCCTGTAGTTTTTGTACTGTATAACCAGGGCTTTGAACTGGAAGAAACCACATGGATTCTGTGATAACAGAACCTCTCCTCTCCAGGTCCCTAGAGATGTAGGGAATTGCCACAGATCATACTTCTTGCTAGTGGCAGAGTAGGGAGTTGAACTCATTTCCACTCAATTAAGTACAATTTACTAAAAAAGAATAATTTGTGGAATACTCTGATGCACATACTCTACTTTGAGCATAACAAAACCCTGTGAGAAAGACAAAGAAAAAACAAAGACCCAGTGGTGAAGTGACTTACCTAATGTCAAGCAAAGTTGGAAGTGTAACCTGGTTCCTCTGATTCTGAGCTTCATGCTCTTCTTACTACACTGTATACTGCCTGTGTGAAAACTAAGATTACTCGCTGATTGAAGTTTCCCTTGGGTTAATACATTTCCTTTATTATTTTGCTCTTTTCCTAATTTGAAAAATGTGAATGTCTACTTTTTTTCACAAACATTTTAGTGTTATTTAACTGAAATTTAAACGCACATTTAAGCAAGTCCTTCTCCTCTTCCTCCTCCTTCTTTTCTTCCCCCACCTCCCCCTCCACCTTCTGCTCCTGCTTCTTTTTAGACTAGGAGACTAATACATCCTAGTGGGTATATTAGTTTACTGATCCATTTATGCTTACTTCCTGCACTATTACTTTTAGAATGTATATACAGTCTTCATTCTCTATTTGCATATCATTTAAAGTTTATTAACTTCTAAAGGTTATTGAGTCTTACAGACTGTTCTTTATAAATCATTGTTCATGTCAAATGCAGATGTAGTTGTTAGTTTTACAATCATCCAAGAAAAGTAAAAATGAAAAATTACCATTTTTATTTTTCATATAAATGAGTGACATCGCTGACTGTAACTGTCGGAAGTCCTGCAGTACACACTATCAGATTATACCACAAAGAGGCCAGCACATTCATATTAAGCTCAGGCTTGCTGAATTATATCAGTCATCAGTTATGAAGGGACAATTTTCCCCTGACCCACAAGGGCCTGTTTAGCAAATGAACCCTTTCATATTTAGAAGCTCTAGCTTAGACTCATTATCATCAAGGCCACTAATGATAACATTTAATGGACACAAAATTTTTTTCTCAGGTAGAAGACACTATAATTGTTTTAGACAATTCAAGTGGATTCAAGCCTTGTAGACCTTTTTATTTTTTAAAGTGGGAACCTCTTAAACAGAGAGAAAGTATTCTATGAAGATAGAGCTATCATGATCTTATTTTGAACAGGAGTAGGGATGTTTGAAAGGGTGCAGTATGCCAGGAGCCTTACTTGTAAGACAGAGAAAAGAATGTTCTGATCTATTCCAAACTAAAGTTTCAGGTGTGTTACCACCCATTCCTTCTACCTCAGCTACAAGTTCTAGAAGATTAACCAAAGCTCAGGCACGTAGCTGTAACACTGATGGAGTTTCCTGGGCTGTTGCTATTCCTAGGATCCCTGAGGAAGCATCTAACTGCAGCAGCAGCAAAGACATTCTTAAGACACACTGGTGTTTGTTTGAGTCTCGGCAGGTGGAACAGTGGGGCCTGTTATAAGAAGGTTAAAGAATATTCTTAAGCTTTATAAGTTTGAATAAACATTAGGCAATGTCTGTGTGATTCGGAAACAAACAGATTGAAAAACAGTCTATAAAAATGTACCCAACAAAGTCACCAAACTGAATCCATTATGGTGGCATTGCATTTACAACACAGTGCGTTAACTCTGCATGCTCAGCTAAAGGCAACACACGCACACATATACATACACACAGACATAATAATCAATTTTATAACTACCTGTATTTCACCTGGCATTCTACTTGATGAAAGAATGCCCCTATATGAATGTGCTATGAGAATATCGTCTCTAAAGCAATTTTCTGATGCAACATTCTCACTGTTATGAGTGTACTTCTTATAATTGAAGATGTATACATGCTCCCATTCAGTATAGCTCTTAAAAGTGAGTGTAAATTATTTCATTCAATGCCCGGCCAAGGAAATAGTGATCTATTGATATGCTGAAAGAAAAACTGAGTTGGACTTACTAAGAGAGTGTTTAATACTAACCGTCTGTGGGTGATGAAACAGCTTTTCAAAGGTAATTTTGGCTTTGGATCCTAAATTCTATCTAAGATACTACTCTACTCCAGTGACGCTCCTCTCCACATACTGAACTATGATGCCATTGAAAAAATACTTAGTTCATAGATCACGTTAGACATAGCCCCTCTTTTGGTTTATATTCTGCCAATGTGAAATGACAAATCCAAAATGTTGGTAGTATCTTCTTACTTCAATTTCACCTGGACTGATGTCGACAGGGCTTGTCTGACATTAATGTGTTTCTCTCTCTCTGTCTCTCTCTCCTTCCCCCTTGCACATATATCCACACTGACACACACAAACACACACATCATAGTTAAACTAAATGGTTTTGTCTCAAATGAGTTTAGAAAATAAGTTAAAATTAATTAAATAATGGAAAAGACAAGCATAAATCCACAAGAATTATTGCTGAAAAATGTTCTGATCTCTTCAAATTAAACCTCCAGGTGTCATGACACCTGCAAGGAGAGTTATGAACCAAAGAGTCAATCACATGTGGATCCCATGAGTTTTCTTGGCTGGTATCATAAAAAAGTAGAAACATGCAATGCAGGGCCCTCTGAATGGTGAGCTGTTTCCTTGTTTGCAAAAATTCTAGCACCAAGACCTTCGCTGTAATAATCAGGGGTCCCTACCAGTCCAGATAGCTGTAGAATTTAATGCAAACAGTGAAATGATTCATTGGAATGACCTAATCTGTACTACAGCAAAAATGTTGTAAGCATTGTACTGTCAAGCATAATCATACACAACAGATGACAAAAGATACATTTATTTTTATACCATTTCTCACCAAAGAATTGGAGAAAACCTTTAGTTTGTTCCAAAAGAACAATGTCAATGTGAGTTCAGTCTGGCTGCCTCCTGTTTTTGCAATATCCAAGTCTTACTCATCTTCTTTTCCTCTTTTCCACAGCATTCCTCTTCCCATACAAAGCTGTGCTTGGCCATCACTTTTACCTCTTAGAACCATTATTGATATTTGTACATTTTTGACATCTTTGCAGCTGTTGAATGTTGACTTTACATATCAAACACTTGCTGATTATTTTGCTAGGCAAAAGTTTTGTTTCTTTTAAATAAACTCTAAAATTTAGTCCATCTCTACTATCCTAGAAATGGCATGCCTTCTTGCATTACCCTATGCCCTCTTCTTTCTCTAGTGAAACTTTTATGCTTTCTGTATCTGTTACTATGGTTTAGACTCCACTGTAGGATTGGGAAGATATTGCATTCCATCTTATTACTAGAAGGAAAACTTCCCAGTGGAGTCTGAATTGTATAGTTACAATTCAGCTTGAGGGAATACAGCTCACTCATCTCATAGCCAGTGTTGGGTGATCTGCTGTTACATTCTCAAGAGACAATTGCCAGAGGAAGCCAGAAAATTAAGCCATTAAACAAGTTCAACTATTTGTAAAGAGAAGTTGAATGTATTCTTTGACCAAGTAAAATTCTCTGGCCTTTTAACTTAAAAGCTAAATATTTTAAAAGCTGAATATTTGACCCCCCAAATCACTATTATGTATAGTAAAGAAAATCATCATTTAAAAGAGAACTCAGAAAATGAAAAATGTCTTTCCATCATCATGTACTGTTACCAAAAAAGCTTTGGCATTCTGGGATCTTTATTATGAACTCTAAATCCCTAAGGAATAGATTTCTAACATTACCATTTTCAGAAAAATATATTTCAGTGGGTTTTTTCTGCCTAACCATTTTTATCTTCTATTCCTAGGGGAAAGTGACATTAAAGATGTGCAAAAGTCATATTTCTTACTGGGTTTCCAGTTGCTTTTTGACATTGAGTGTGTAGCAACACCCTGAGAATGAAACTCCTTTCCTACATCTGAATTTCCATTGGCTCTCGTGGTAGGAAGGGAAGATAGAATTCTCCTATATTAAAGGAGGGGGTGCCTGGGGTCAGGATCGGATAGGATTTAGCCCAAATATTGCAGCTAATCTAAGGTAACTCACAAATTCCTTGAGGAAAAAAGGTAGAAAATCCAAACCTGAGACAAAAGCAAGCTCTAATGACCCAACCAGGAATTTGCTTTGTGGTCTGTGATTGACTTTTTCTCTACATTTTGAGTGACACAAACCAGAAGACAGTTTTGCTACAATCCTGGAATAATAGCAAAGCTATCATTTGCTTTGTGAAATTGGACAATTTCTCAGATCAGGTTGTTTGTTATCAAACTATATTTTTCCAAGGCCTAGTCATTGTCAGGTGCTCATTTTCTCAACACTGTTAATGCTACTAGGAAAATCTGACGTATATAATACAATATGAATATTTATATTCTTCTAGTTCCTTTAACATCTCAGTAGAGCAAGATTACTGCCAGATGATGTGCAGTGTAAACGATTATTGTTAACCAATGATTATTAAAGATTTCAAAGGTAAAGGTAGGCAGCATTAATCAGAGCACATTCACTTTCAAAATCATCTGAAGAGCCAAATTGTTCCACATGTAAATTCTGAATATTTTCACAATATTGAACTGTCAACAAGTTCTCTTGCTATTCTGAGAACTAAAACCAAACTTCAATTAAAAAACTGAACCTGAAGGGGTGAGAGATTTGGATGGTAAGTGTTTCCTCATTTCTAGCAACCACTGGATTTTCTCTCTGGCTCAAAGAATGAAAGAGCAGGCAAATCTCCAAGGCTGAGCTTTTTGGGGTGAGATTTTTCTAACAACTCTACACCTAATTATCTGTATGTACCATCAGCAGAGATTCTCAAGGTACTGCTTATTGAAACTGACCTGGTAGGCATCCCAGGTCTTAAGGATGAATGAATAAATAACTTTGCTGAATGCTGCTGAATATGTGATAATGTAATTAGTATTCCTGCCAACAGAATTGAAAATGAGATGTGGCATCTCCAGGGACTTTTATACTTCTCTGTAAATAGTTTATCTTAAAATGCACAAGATACATATGAGCTAAGCAAAAAGGTTCACTCTAAATTAAAATGCTATTATGCTACAGATGATGTGGATGAAGGGTTTACTGAACTGTCACTCCCAGATTGACAGAGGAAAGCCATCATTTACATATTTTCCAAGTACATTGAGCCCCACAGGCATTTGGTTTTTTCAAACAACAACAAAGAAGCCATTCGGGTTAAAAATAATCCACTAGAGGAATACAATGGTGATCCATTGCTAGTATCTCCTGACTATGAAAATAAATGTTAACATTTATTTGATACTAAGGAGAAGGAAAACAAACTGTTTGAGATAAGTTACTTTCTTCCAGATTTCAAAGTGAGAATTTTTAAAAAGTGTGATGTTTCAAAATCATCGGAGATTGCTGCCTCAATTTGTTTAAAACATTAAGGCATTTACCATATTGGCACCAAATCAAGTCAATCTAATCAATTTCCCCTTGGATACTTCAGTAACTTAGAATTTAAATGTTAATCAGTTCTATTCAGATTATTTACATACAGGTGCATAAGAAATAATCCAGTGGATTGTTGCCCAATATATGCTAGCTAAAACTGCAAAGACAAGAAATATTTTTTCTTTCTTCCAGAGCATTTGCAAAGGATGAGTGAACTTCCTTCAGACTCAGCAGGACTTCCTCAGTCTGGCTGTGTTTCAACTCAAAATGATTTCCTCCTCAGAAACAAGCACAGAAATGCCAGTTCATCTCTCACTAGAAACAAGAATAGAGATGTATGTCTCATGGCTAGAAACTCAAATCAGGAACATATTTAGAGAGCAGCTGCTAGTGGGTCCGGTTCCTTTAATGGCGTCACTGTAAACTAGAATAAACAGGGAAATGCAGACTAACACTGGGCCAAGAATCAGAAGAGTTGGCCTAACATTGCCACTAACAAGCTCTGTGGCTCTTAGCAAACCACATAAGCTCTCTGGGCTTCCATTTCTGCCTGTGTAAAAGAAAGCAGTTTGAACTGGTTATTCTTTCATTTATTCAAATGTATTGAATGCTTGTAATTTGCCAGTTACTGTTGAAGGGTAGGAAAATATGCCACTCCAAAATATGTCACTTTGACATAAGGATTATTTTTAAGCTGAAGGCAATTGGAAAGAAGAAGATATAATAAAAACTTTCTGCACTCACTCTCCCACCCCCGTCTCCATTTGCCTTAAAACAAGACACTAATTTACAAAGGTGTCCCTTTTCCTGTCTACCAGGAAGGACAAAGGCTGATCATTGAAGGCTATTTTATTTTTTATCTTAAAAAACCTTTTTTTTTTTTTTTGGCACGGAGAGTCACTCTCGTCGCCCAGGCTGGAGTGCAATGGCGTCATCTTGGCTTACTGCAACCCCCGCCTCCCAGGTTCAAGTGATTCTCCTGCCTTAGCCGCCTGAGTGCCTGGGATTACAAGGGTGCACCACCATGGCCAGCTAATTTCTTTTTTCTTTTTTTTTCATTTTTATTTTATTTATTTATTTATTTATTTATTTATTTATTTTATTATTATTATACTTTAAGTTTTAGGGTACATGTGCACAATGTGCAGGTTAGTTACATATGTATACATGTGCCATGCTAGTGTGCTGCACCCATTAACTCGTCATTTAGCATTAGGTATATCTCCTAAAGCTATCCCTCCCCCCGCCCCCCACCCCACAACAGTCCCCAGAGTGTGATGTTCCCCTTCCTGTGTCCATGTGTTCTCATTGTTCAATTCCCACCTGTGAGTGAGAATATGCGGTGTTTGGTTTTTTGTTCTTGCGATAGTTTACTGAGAATGATGATTTCCAATTTCATCCATGTCCCTACAAAGGACATGAACTCATCATTTT
This sequence comes from Pongo pygmaeus, assembly GCF_028885625.2. Lineage (NCBI taxonomy): Eukaryota > Metazoa > Chordata > Mammalia > Primates > Hominidae > Pongo > Pongo pygmaeus. The sequence continues at coordinate 24,309,753 of NC_072388.2, read as the reverse complement.
TTATGGCTGCATAGTATTCCATGGTGTATATGTGCCATAATTTCTGTGTTTTTATTTTTTTTAATTTTTTTTCTTTTTATTATTATTATTATTATTATTATACTTTAGGCTCTATGGTACATGTGCGCAACGTGCAGGTAAGTTACATTGCATACATGTGCCATGCTGGTGCGCTGCACCCACCAACTCATCATCTAGCATTAGGTATATCTCCCAATGCTATCCCTCCCCCCTCCCCCCACCCCACAACAGTCCCCGAAGTGTGATGTTCCCCTTCCTGTGTCCATGTGTTCTCATTGTTCAATTCCCACCTATGAGTGAGAATATGCGGTCTTTGGTTTTTTGTTCTTGCGATAGTTTACTGAGAATGATGATTTCCAATTTCATCCATGTCCCTACAAAGGACGTGAACTCATCATTTTTTATGGCTGCATAGTATTCCATGGTGTATATGTCCCACATTTTCTTAATCCAGTCTATCATTGTTGGACATTTGGGTTGGTTCCAAGTCTTTGCTATTGTGAATAATGCTGCAATAAACATACGTGTGCATGTGTCCTTATAGCAGCATGATTTATAGTCCTTTGGGTATATACCCAGTAATGGGATGGCTGGGTCGAATGGAATTTCTAGTTCTAGATCCCTGAGGAATCGCCACACTGACTTCCACAAGGGTTGAACTAGTTTACAGTCCCACCAACAGTGTAAAAGTGTTCCTATTTCTCCACATCCTCTCCAGCACCTGTTGTTTCCTGACTTTTTAATGATTGCCATTCTAACTGGTGTGAGATGGTATCTCATTGTGGTTTTGATTTGCATTTCTCTGATGGCCAGTGATGGTGAGCATTTTTTCAAGTGTTTTTTGGCTGCATAAATGTCTTCTTTTGAGAAGTGTCTGTTCATGTCCTTCGCCCACTTTTTGATGGGGTTGTTTGTTTTTTTCTTGTAAATTTGTTGGAGTTCATTGTAGATTCTGGATATTAGCCCTTTGTCAGATGAGTAGGTTGCGAAAATTTTCTCCCATTTTGTAGGTTGCCTGTTCACTCTGATGGTAGTTTCCTTTGCTGTGCAGAAGCTCTTTAGTTTAATTAGATCCCATTTGTCAATTTTGGCTTTTGTTGCCATTGCTTTTGGTGTTTTAGACATGAAGTCCTTGCCCATGCCTATGTCCTGAATGGTATTGCCTAGGTTTTCTTCTAGGGTTTTTATGGTTTTAGGTCTAACATTTAAGTCTTTAATCCATCTTGAATTGATTTTTGTATAAGGTGTAAGAAAGGGATCCAGTTTCAGCTTTCTACATATGGCTAGCCAGTTTTCCCAGCACCATTTATTAAATAGGGAATCCTTTCCCCATTTCTTGTTTTTGTCAGGTTTGTCAAAGATCAGATACTTGTAGATATGTGGCATTATTTCTGACAGCTCTGTTCTGTTCCATTGATCTATATCTCTGTTTTGGTACCAGTACCATGCTGTTTTGGTTACTGTAGCCTTGTAGTATAGTTTGAAGTCAGGTAGCGTGATGCCTCCAGCTTTGTTCTTTTGGCTTAGGATTGACTTGGCGATGCGGGCTCTTTTTTGGTTCCATATGAACTTTAAAGTAGTTTTTTCCAATTCTGTGAAGAAAGTCATTGGTAACTTGATGGGGATGGCATTGAATCTGTAAATTACCTTGGGAAGGATGGCCATTTTCATGATATTGATTCTTCCTACCCATGAGCATGGAATGTTCTTCCATTTGTTTGTATCCTCTTTTATTTCCTTGAGCAGTGGTTTGTATTTCTCCTTGAAGAGGTCCTTCACATCCCTTGTAAGTTGGATTCCTAGGTATTTTATTCTCTTTGAAGCAATTGTGAATGGGAGTTCACTCATGATTTGGCTCTCTGTTTGTCTGTTATTGATGTATAAGAATGCTTGTGATTTTTGTACATTGATTTTGTATCCTGAGACTTTGCTGAAGTTGCTTATCAGCTTAAGGAGATTTTGGGCTGAGACAATGGGGTTTTCTAGATATACTATCATGTCATCTGCAAACAGGGACAATTTAACTTCCTCTTTTCCTAATTGAATACCCTTGATTTCCTTCTCTTGCCTAATTGCCCTGGCCAGAACTTCCAACACTATGTTGAATAGAAGTGGTGAGAGAGGGCATCCCTGTCTTGTGCCAGTTTTCAAAGGGAATGCTTCCAGTTTTTGCCCATTCAGTATGATATTGGCTGTGGGTTTGTCATAAATAGCTCTTATTATTTTGAGATACGTCCCATCAATACCTAATTTATTGAGAGTTTTTAGCATGAAGGGTTGTTGAATTTTGTCAAAGGCCTTTTCTGCATCTATTGAGATAATCATGTGGTTTTTGTCTTTGGTTCTGTTTATATGCTGGATTACATTTATTGATTTGTGTATATTGAACCAGCCTTGCATCCCAGGGATGAAGCCCACTTGATCATGGTGGATAAGCTTTTTGATGTGCTGCTGGATTCTGTTTGCCAGTATTTTATTGAGGATTTTTGCATCAATGTTCATCAAGGATATTGGTCTAAAATTCTCTTTTTTTGTTGTGTCTCTGCCAGGCTTTGGTATCAGGATGATGCTGGCCTCATAAAATGAGTTAGGGAGGATTCCCTCTTTTTCTATTGATTGGAATAGTTTCAGAAGGAATGGTACCAGCTCCTCCTTGTACCTCTGGTAGAATTCGGCTGTGAACCCATCTGGTCCTGGACTTTTTTTGGATGGTAAGCTAGTGATTATTGCCACAATTTCAGCTCCTGTTATTCATCTATTCAGAGATTCAACTTCTTCCTGGTTTAGTCTTGGGAGGGTGTATGTGTTGAGGAATTTATCCATTTCTTCTAGATTTTCTAGTTTATTTGCGTAGAGGCGTTTGTAATGTTCTCTGATGGTAGTTTGTATTTCCGTGGGATTGGTGGTGATATCCCCTTTATCATTTTTTATTGCATCTATTTGATTCTTCTCTCTTTTTTTCTTTATTAATCTTGCTAGCGGTCTAACAATTTTGTTGATCCTTTCAAAAAACCAGCTCCTGGATTCATTGATTTTTTGAAGGGTTTTTTGTGTCTCCATTTCCTTCAGTTCTGCTCTGATCTTAGTTATTTCTTGCCTTCTGCTAGCTTTTGAATGTGTTTGCTCTTGCTTTTCTAGTTCTTTTAATTGTGATGTTAGGGTGTCAATTTTGGATCTTTCCTGCTTTCTCTTGTGGGCATTTAGTGCTATAAATTTCCCTCTACACACTGCTTTGAATGCATCCCAGAGATTCTGGTATGTTGTGTCTTGGTTCTCATTGGTTTCAAAGAACATCTTTATTTCTGCCTTCATTTCGTTATGTACCCAGTAGTCATTCAGGAGCAGGTTGTTCAGTTTCCACATAGTTGAGCAGTTTTGAGTGAGATTCTTAATCCTAAGTTCTAGCTTGATTGCACTGTGATCTGAGAGATAGTTTGTTATAATTTCTGTTCTTTTACATTTACTGAGGAGAGCTTTACATCCAAGTATGTGGTCAATTTTGGAATAGGTGTGGTGTGGTGCTGAAAAAAATGTATATTCTGTTGATTTGGGGTGGAGAGTTCTGTAGATGTCTATTAGGTCTGCTTGGTGCAGAGCTGAGTTCAATTCCTGGGTATCCTTGTTGACTTTCTGTCTCGTTGATCTGTCTAATGTTGACAGTGGGGTGTTAAAGTCTCCCATTATTAATGTGTGGGAGTCTAAGTCTCTTTGTAGGTCACTCAGGACTTGCTTTATGAATCTGGGTGCTCCTGTATTGGGTGCATATATATTTAGGATAGTTAGCTCTTCTTGTTGAATTAATCCCTTTACCATTATGTAATGGCCTTCTTTGTCTCTTTTGATCTTTGTTGGTTTAAAGTCTGTTTTATCAGAGACTAGGATTGCAACCCCTGCCTTTTTTTGTTTTCCATTTGCTTGGTAGATCTTCCTCCATCCTTTTATTCTGAGCCTATGTGTGTCTCTGCACATGAGATGGGTTTCCTGAATACAGCACACTGATGGGTCTTGAGTCTTTATCCAATTTGCCAGTCTGTGACTTTTAATTGGAGCATTTAGTCCATTTACATTTAAAGTTAATATTGTTATGTGTGAATCTGATCCTGTCATTATGATGTTAGCTGGTTATTTTGCTCGTTAGTTGATGCAGTCTCTTCCTAGTCTCGATGGTCTTTACATTTCGGTATGATTTTGCAGTGGCTGGTACCGGTTGTGCCTTTCCATGTTTAGCGCTTCCTTCAGGAGCTCTTTTAGGGCAGGCCTGGTGGTGACAAAATCTCTCAGCATTTGCTTGTCTGTAAAGTATTTTATTTCTCCTTCACTTATGAAGCTTAGTTTGGCAGGATATGAAATTCTGGGTTGAAAATTCTTTTCTTTAAGAATGTTGAATATTGGCCCCCACTCTCTTCTGGCTTGTAGGGTTTCTGCCGAGAGATCCGCTGTTAGTCTGATGGGCTTCCCTTTGATGGTAACCCGACCTTTCTCTCTGGCTGCCCTTAACATTTTTTCCTTCATTTCAACTTTGGTGAATCTGACAATTATGTGTCTTGGAGTTGCTCTTCTCGAGGAGTATCTTTGTGGCGTTCTCTGTATTTCCTGAATCTGAATGTTGGCCTGCCTTGCTAGATTGGGGAAGTTCTCCTGGATAATATCCTGCAGAGTGTTTTCCAACTTGTTTCCATTCTCCCCGTCACTTTCAGGTACACCAATCAGACGTAGATTTGGTCTTTTCATGTAGTCCCACATTTCTTGGAGGCTTTGCTCGTTTCTTTTTATTCTTTTTTCTCTAAACTTCCCTTCTCGCTTCATTTCATTCATTTCATCTTCCACGGCTGACACCCTTTCTTCCATTTGATCGCATCGGCTCCTGAGGCTTCTGCATTCTTCACGTAGTTCTCGAGCCTTGGTTTTCAGCTCCATCAGCTCCTTTAAGCACTTCTCTGTATTGGTTATTCTAGTTATACATTCTTCTAAATTTTTTTTGAAAGTTTACAACTTCTTTGCCTTTGGTTTGAATATCCTCCTGTAGCTCGGAGTAATTTGATTGTCTGAAGCCTTCTTCTCTCAGCTAGTCAAAGTCATTCTCCGTCCAGCTTTGTTCCACTGCTGGTGAGGAACTGCGTTCCTTTGGAGGAGGAGAGGTACTCTGCTTTTTAGAGTTTCCAGTTTTTCTGCTCTGTTTTTTCCCCATCTTTGTGGTTTTATCTACTTTTGGTCTTTGATGATGGTGATGTACAGATGGGTTTTTGGTGTGGATGTCCTTTCTGTTAGTTTTCCTTCTAACAGACAGGACCCTCAGCTGCAGGTCTGTTGGAGTACCTGGCCGGCCATGTGAGGTGTCAGTCTGCCCCTGCTGGGGGGTGCCTCCCAGTTAGGCTGCTCGGGGGTCAGGGGTCAGGGACCCACTTGAGGAGGCAGTCAGCCCGTTCTCAGATCTCCAGCTGCGTGCTGGGAGAACCACTGCTCTCCTCAAAGCTGTCAGACAGGGACATTTAAGTCTGCAGAGGTTACTGCTGTCTTTTTGTTTGTCTGTGCCCGGCCCCCAGAGGTGGAGCCTACAGAGGCAGGCAGGCCTCCTTGAGCTGTGGTGGGCTCCACCCAGTTCAAGCTTCCAGGCTGCTTTGTTTACCTAAGCGAGCCTGGGCAATGGCGGGCGCCCATCCCCCAGCCTCGCTGCCACCTTGCAGTTTGATCTCAGACTGCTGTGCTAGCAATCAGCGAGACTCCGTGGGCGTAGGACCCTCTGAGCCAGGTGCGGGCTATACTCTCCTGGGGCACCGTTTCCTAAGCCTGTCGGAAAAGCACAGTATTCGGGTGGGAGTGGCCCGATTTTCCAGGTGCTGTCTGTCACCCCTGGAAAGGGAACTCCCTGACTCCTTGCGCTTCCCGAGTGAGGCAATGCCTCGCCCCTGCTTCGGCTGGCGCACGGTGCACTCACCCACTGACCTGCGCCCACTGTCTGGCACTCCCTAGTGAGATGAACACGGTACCTCAGATGGAAATGCAGAAATCACCCGTCTTCTGCGTCGCTCACGCTGGGAGCTGTAGACCAGAGCTGTTCCTATTTGGCCATCTTGGCTCCTCCCCCCAATTTCTGTGTTTTTAATAGAGACGGTGTTTCACCCCATTGGCCAGGCTGGTCTCAAACTCCTGTCCTCAGGTGATCTGCCAGCCTTGGCCTCCCAAAGTGCTGGGATTACAGGCGTGAGCCACCGTGCCCGGCTTAAAAAAAACTAACTTTGAGACAATTTTAGGTTTACAGAAGTGTTGGCACATTAGTTCACAGAGTTAATTTCTATATACCCTTCACCCACGTTTCCCTAACGTTAACATCTTACAGAGTCATGGTACATTTATCAAAAGTAACAACATTAACTAAATTAGACTTTACTAGGATTTCCTCAGTCTTTCCACTGATGCCCCTTTCCTTTTCCCAGATTCCATCCAGGTTCCTACACTGCATTTTGCTGTTATGTCTTCTCAATCTCCTTCAATCTGTGACAGTTTCTCTGACCTTCTTTGTCTTGCATGACCCTGAAACTTTAAAAAATACTGGTCAGTTATTGTAAAATAGCCCACAATTTTGGTTTGCCGATGTTTTCTCATGATTACCCTGAGGTTATGGATTTCAGGAATGAATACTGCAGAGGCGAACTCCCCTTCTCATCATATCACATCGGGGGTACAGAGATGACTTTAGACGCTTATCAGCCTGGAGATGGCACCAGAGGAATCTATATAAATAACTTTACCACGTAGCCTTTTTCTACGATGAGGTTTTCATATATTTGACTTCCCACAATTTGCTGCCCCTAGAGTTCAAGGTCTTTTTCCTGAGTCGTTTTGCTTCTCTAAAACGTTAAAGTTCCTTGTTGAAGAGGATAGATAAGCTAGAGTTCTAAGTAACCTCTTCGAGAGTTACTCTTTCCCTGAGTAACATGTATTTATGATATACATCTATTAATAAACTTCCTTTTGTTTTTCTCTTGATAGTCTGTCTTTGTTACAGGAGTCCCAGCTGAGAACTCAGAAGGGGCTATGGTTTGAATGTGCCATCTCCAAAATTCAGGTGTTGCCAATGTGACGGTATTTACAGGTGATATCTTTAAGAGTTGATTGGGCTCCTTCCTCCTGAGTGGGTTTAAGTACCTTACAAAAGAGGCTTCATGCAGTATTCAGCTCTCTTGCCCTTCCGCTTTCCGCTATGTGAAGACCCAGCGTTCCTCCCCTCTCCCTTCTGGAAGACATAGCAACAATGTGCCATATCGGAAGGAAGCAGAGAACACCCCTCACCAAATAATCAATCCTGCTGGTGCCTTAATTATGAACTTCTCAGCCTGCAGAACTGTGAGAAAATAAGTTTCTGTTCTTTATAAATTACACGGTCTCAGATATTTTGATGTAACACCACAAACAGACTAAGACAGACGGGGATAGTAAAAATTATTTTTCTCTCATCCATTGTGATTGCTACTGGGATTTCTACTGGTGAACTGCCTCATGGGGCCTGCACCCTGGTGCACTGAAGTTGGTTTTCTAGCTTCTTGTTTGTGTTTAAATCGACACCACCTTACTTTATTACTTTCAAAACTATGAAGAAAAGATAATCACAAGTCAGCCTGAACTACCCTTTCTAATCTTACAAAGCTGAGGCCAACCTTGCTTAATTAAGATCCATAGACACATGTGAATAATTAATACATTTATAAGGAATGTCCTATTTGTACTATTTATGGCTTTTATTAGCTAAAGATTCTGTATCTTCTCAAAAATGGCCATTTTATAAAAAGCTTCTAATATTGGAGATAGGCTGATCAGTGACCATTTTATAGGTGTCAGCAAAACTTACCTGCATAGATGCATAGAGTACATTTTTAACCTCTTGGTTGCTCAGATCATATACTTTTTCTTTACTGAGATTGCTGTCCCTTGCTAATCTCTATCCACCCTAAGCCAAACTTCTCTTATTGATCCAGAAACTTTGCTACTTCATACACAAATATTTCTTCAATCACATTATCTTCCATTTTAAAAAAACACTATTGAGCAATTATATATGACAGACATGGAACCAGGCTCTTTGTTTACATACAGTCTCTTTGTGCTTAGACTTCTATAACCCCAATGCTATTTTGCATATCTATTTTATTCATTCACTGACTTATTGCTTCATTTAACACATTTATTGACCATATAGCATATGCCTGGTATTATTCTAAATGCTGGAGGTATGGAAGTGAACAAAAAAAGGTCCCTGACTTCATGGAGTCAGCTTCTAAATAGATGACAAGCTGCTGGAAGACAGGGCCTATTTTGTTATTTTTGTTTGTTTTTATTTTGTTTTGCATGTAGTAGAAAATGAATATTTGTTAAATAACTAGAAGCTTGTGTTGAAGAGACATGCTATGGTTTTAATGTATTCCCCAAAAAACACGTGTTGGAAACTTAATCCTCAACGAAAGTGTTGGGAGGTGGGGCCTAATGGGAGGTGTTTTGGTCATAAGGGCTCTACCTTCATTAATGGATTACTAACTATGAGACAGTGGTTGAGACGGCGAGTTTAATCTCTTTTTCTCTCTTGCTCACACTCTCTTTCCCTTCTGCTTTCTGCGATGGGATGACACAGCATGAAGGCCATCGTCGGATGTGGGCTGATTGATCTTGGACTTCCAAGTCTCCAGAACTGTAAGAAATACATTTCTGTTCTTTATAAATTACCCAGTCTAAGGTTTCTGTTACAGCAGCACAAAATAGAATAAGACATGGCAAAAATGTAGAAGGCTAGAGACAGTAAGACTAAGCTACTGTATCCGCCCGGAAAGGATGTTGTTAAAACTGGTCCTAGGAAATACTGAGAAGTAAACGCTTCCTTATCTGAGTCCAATTCATCTGCCTACCTGCCTCCTTCCGTCCTCTTCCAAACTCATCTAAATCTTATTGTAATAGCATTTATTGTGAATTTTGCCTAATTATCTTAAAAGTGTTGGTATTTAAAAGATGAGTGGCAGAGAGATGTAACGTTAATATATATTATTCAAGTATAGTATTTCAAATACGGTGATTCAGGAGTAGAGACGTTCTATTGAGGCAAATCTTCTCAATAAAATCACTGACACTTAAAATTATGCTACCTACTAGTGATTAGCTGCTTGTACAAAGAGGTGCCATTGTTCTTGGCAATGAAGACAGAGAAATGATATCATAGTAATAGAGTGGCCAAAATTTTATGTTTTTGGCTTAGAATTTCTGAGCAAGCATTTTCTAAAGTTAATATACATGACTGTTTGGAAAGGCTAATTTCATATCAAAGTAGTAAAGATGTCTGAAAGCTTATTGGCTGGAAAGTTTGGTAAGGACCATCAGAAGAAGGGGAAACAAATCTGTTTTTCTAAGGATATATCCAACTGATCAAGATTTCACTTCAGACAGCACACAGATTTCCTGACTTTCAATCTGACACCCATAAATATTCCAGCTCAGTGGGTCTTTGGGTTCCCCAGTCTCTATAAATATACCATAGCTTTTGATTGTTTTATGATGGAAGTTTATTTTATTTTATTTTTGCCTGCACAGTTGGCTTTGTTTTTTTTCTATGCTTTATAGACCCTTGTCTTTTTATTAGTTCAGTGTTCCCTGTTGATTTTGTATTTTATATTCCTGCTGTCACCACCAGAACCTCACTGTAAACAAGAATGTTGTATCTCAGTGGGTTATTTTCTGTTAATGACCTGTGATACAGTATATAAATAAACCAGCGAGTCATCCACAGGTGCAGTTTATTAGAGTTATTGCATTGTGGCTCGGGTAATGTTCCTCGGTTCTTTAAAACTTTGCTGCTTTGAGAAGCACAGGGGCCAGCTAGCTGGCAGGTTTGAAGAGAGAAAAATGAGCCTGTCACTTTGCAGTGGATGGGAACCCACCTTAATAATCATCATTTTAATTTCTCAGTGTCAACATATAGGTTGCTGTATGGCTTAAAAAATTCCACTAAGCCAAATTACTTGGATAAAGCAGTCTGGTTCTAATAGTTGTCTTGAACAGGAGTAGAGAGAACACACAATAATCTCTCCCTGCACATAAAAAATAAAGCCCCAGGAAAAAACATACGCTATACTGCTCAATTAGAACAAGAGGGATTGTTTGAGGTTGCACACAGGTGCATAATGAAGACTGATAATGATAGTTTATTAATGAATTCTCACAACCCCTGGTGAGGTAGGTGTTATTAAGACTCAGGTTCATATGGGGCAATGGAGGCTAAGTAACTTGCCCAAGGCCATGCATTGAATCAGTCCCAACTCAAGGAAGAGAGACGTCATATGAGCTCCTGCTACACCTTGTGTTATAACCACTAGATCATGGTCTGTTTTTTCTTGGGATGAAATTAGCAGAAGTAAAATTGAAGATGGAGAGTCCAGAACTAGAAGGACTATTTGGTAATGATTTCAGAAGGGAACTAAAAGGCAATGAAGCGCTCTAAGAATATTGTTATGTGCTTCAATGAACAGATATATACTTCTGACTTTGAAATACTTTAGGAACAGATTCCACCACACATCAGTAGCATTCAGGACTTGGAGAAGACAAGGGACAGAGGTAAAGTGGAAAGTACAGTAGAGGAAACTAATGTTCTGAACATTCTATACTATTGTAAGGTATTTACAACATAATTTAGCCCTGGAATCTTATCTTGTCATGGAGATATGTAGAGAATAAGACTGCAGGCTTCTGTCTGACTAATTGTGAGCAGAATATTAGATCTTCATTTGCTTTTCTTGTTTTCTTATTCATAATAATAAAAATAATGTTCAAGTATAAATCTTTACAATTATTTATCATTGGTATTAAAATTCTCTACATTTTTGCCACACATATCCAGGATGACTCTAAACTAACAAAAGCAACCCATGCATAACAAATCCCCGGTAATTTATGATGTTTAAGTAGTGCATGCACAGCCATACCTGTCACCAAAATGATGAGTTTCACTTTGATGCATCTCAATCTTCAAATTTGTTCCAGGTCCTTTGTCAAACAGGCATACTTATTTCTCTTTGCCGTGTTTGTTCTAGAAATAATTCTACTTAGTAGAACTGCATGATCAATTAGCTCTACAGTTTTATCAAATATATCAAAAGCATGCAATCTATGCCATTGCACATAATTAGTTTGATGAGTTAGCATTCCAATACAACTTATTCAAATTTACTTGCTGAGTGAACTATTGATGCATAATTTTAGAAAAAGAAATATTAGCACATAGATTTCACAATAGTCAAGTCATGGCTATCCCCAGCTACACGTTCTATTGTCTTATTTGCCATCCGATGGTGTTGTCATTATTTAATTCTTGGAGGATCAATACTGTTTATCTAGAAAGCACCTGTTACTTTAAAGGAATGTAGCAGGACAATGGCACCTTCCTTTGTTGTTGGCTTAAATTAGAGAAGTAAAGCCATCAGGGTGTCAAGATGATACCTGAGTTCTTTGCATTTCTCATACATTGTGTCTCTCCAATATTACTCACCAACACAATGCTTTCAGGAGCTTACTGGTTAAGTAAACAAAGCTCTGCATCCATAAGCACTTATCTCTATATGGATTTCTATGGGGGTTGTATCTTTATAGTAGTCTCCTTATTAATTTTATACCAAGACATGATTAAAATGGCAAGAGAGAGAAAGGCCACTTATAATGATTTCAGCCTTTTACACTATGGAAATTCTTAAATAATTATCTAACGTTAAATCTACCAATTAGTTGGCACTACAATTTTGGTTTTTTGTTTGTTTTGTGGAAAGAAGAAAGAAATATCTACAATACTTACTTACCTAAAGGCAAACTATTTATATGTAAAAAGATAGTTACATCAAGTATTGGCTATGATGCTTCTTTACTAACATTTAAAAAGTATTGTAAATCACAGTGTCTGTTATGTGTGAGAGTGTTTCTCATGACTTTGATTTTTGACCAGCCTACTCAATTCATAATCTGCTTAGACTCTTTTTGTTATTTCATACCTAACTTCTGTTTTTATTAATTTCTAACTTACAAAATCAAAACAGAGAAATGAAAAATCCTGTATTTTGCCTGCTTTGAGATGATTTCACAGTGCCATTCAAAAGAAATGTTTGTATATACTTGATTAAATGCATGCACAAATGCATATTAACATATATATTTTTCTTAGTGATTTAAATGACACATATTTTATCAAATAATTAAAAGTGAATATAGAAAAACACTATGAACAGGTCCTCCCGAGGCTAGAATGGTAAGACAATTAAGGGAATTAAATGACTCCTCCCTGTTGCTTCCCTCAGTTGTAGCTTCTCGGAGCATAAGATACCAGGAAGTAAAGGACAGCATGGTCCAAAGGCTAAGAAGTGGTTGGTAGAAAATGATCCACCAGAGGGAAGCATCAAAGTGGGCTGGAGAAAAAGATGGGCGAATGACATAGATAAACCCAGGACACCTTCATTTTTTCCATGATTTGTGGTAATGTGGCATGATAAATGCATAGCTTTTCTCCTCTGCCTCTATATTATCTGTCAGTATACCTGTTTTCTCTAGAACTGATGGAGAATTTTAGTATTAGTAATCATAGTTGCTTAGCTTTTGAAAGAAAATTAGAGATTTGCTCAAACAGGCACCTAATGCCAGAATCTGTAGTACATTAATCTTGCTAAATAGAAATCTACCTCTACCAGAATACTTGCAGTGACAGTGAATTTACCATATCACAAAGTAGTTATTCCTGCCTCTCTGTAGCTTTTACTCAGTTTTCTGGTTCTGTCTTATGAAACAACCACAATTAGTAAGACTCTTTCAGGTGTCATGCTTCAGAGTTTTGACAGCAGTCATCCCTAGTAAGTTCCTCTTCTCCTGGCCTGAGATGGACTATTACTCCAGCAGGTTTTAAGTTACATGGTTCTGAGATCATCCTTATCTTTATGGGTACTGTTCTTTAGTTGCACACTGGTTTTTCAAGATTTCAACACTAAATATTTTTCAAGAATTGAAACAATATTCCAGATATGGTTTAATCAATGTAGCATGTAACAGGGTTATTGATTACTAAGGTTTAGATATTACACCTCTACTAATGCCATTTGAATTTGCTTAAGTAGCTGATCAGCTGTATTGCAGAATTCACCCATAGTAATCTTGAAGTCAACAGCTTCAGACTTTTCACATTTCTATTGCCTGACTGTGGCTTTCCTATCTTGTCTTTATGTATCATAAGATTATGGTAATGGAGAAAATGTTCAGGAAAAGGGAGATAATCATTATATTGTATGCTTATAATTTCTCCCCTAAAGTAGGTGTTAATTTCTGCATCCTGATCTTTGAGACATATTGATATACTGGAGTATTTTAGGGGGTAAAAGATAAGAATAGTCATGGAATTAGAAGAAATGTTCTATGAGGAACTGTCAAAGGAACCGGAAAGGCACCATAAAGAAGAATGATGTGACAGCTTTCTGTTTGTGAACTCTCTTCAAATATCTGAATCGCTGCGGTCGGAAGGTAGAATGGAAAGAAAGTAATTTATGTTAAAATACAGCAAAATAAGGCAAAATTGAACCCAATATTACAAAGAATTGTTTCGCTATTTTTTTTTTTTTTTCAAAAATGCCACGGGCAGTTTTTGGCAACAGTGAGCTACCTGTCCCGGATGGCTTAAAAAAGAGAAAAATTTCTGACTGACGTGTTATTAGCTCATTTGATGGGGCTCTGGGCTAGATTATTTTTTCAAATTAAAGAGTTTAGAAATATTTTTGGAATCAAATAACATTTACATTTATTCTCATGAAATGTTATTTTTAACTGTGACCTAGTCTTTATTTTGTCATGTCTTATAATTTAGTGTCATTTGCAACTTTATAAATGTTGTTTTTAGGTTATTGGTTGTTATTCATATAAAAATGGATAGCAACATATTTAGGGTTCCAGTTGTTAAGAATCTGTGGGAGCATGTGAAAACTCACAAAGGAAATAATTATTTAGTACATATTTTAGTATTTTACCATGAAACAGTTTTTTCATTACTTTCTCATCACAGTTCTTTGACCAACCAACTTACAATGCCATGGCAATATCAAAGGAAAAAAAAAAGAAAGGATAGAGAAAATTAATTTGGTATGACCATGTGAATGTACTTATGCTGACAGCAGGTGCATTTACTCTCTTATGTGACACTCACTGGAAGCTGCAGTCCAGGTTGAGAGGTGGGATCAGAGCACAGTGGACTTCAACTCTTGGATCTGTTTACAGGGGACAAATCATATAGGAAGAGTCCTGAGGCAAAACAGTGGCCATTCAGCCTGAAATGGAGAAATGGTGAAGGGAGGAATAGCCTGGACTCTAAAATGAAAACGTGGTTTGGAGGGGGTTGGAGATGGAGGGGAATATAGTGTCCACATCCAGAAAATGACAATAATAAAAGAGTAGGCATAGGAGAGATGGAAGTTGTTGGTCAGCTGCTGCATAGATAGAAGTGAAGAAAAGATTCATTTTGGGGCATGAGTCCAAAACAAACCTAATGGGAAAATCAACTTTTGCTCTAGCATCATTTATCTATGGACTTGGTCCCCAGAAGATTGAGAGTATGGCCAATTGTAGACACTCAAAATTCATTTCTTCAGTAACTTTATCGTAACACATTTCCCTTTATTTGAGAAATTGGGACTTTGTGCATTGATGGTTTTAATGATCTTCTTTAGATATCTATGATTTTTCAGGTACTCTAAATGGTGACTCAGGTTGCATCTGAAAATTGTTTCAGCCCGTAAGATATAACTTATTTGGTCCTACACATTTGAACAGTTTGTTTAAATGATCCCACAGAATCCCGAAACCTAAAGGGTTCTGTATCAATCAATTTTTTCTTAGTGTCTCTCATATATACATATATATATGTGTATATATATGTGTGTATATGTATATACACACACACATCTCATATATACATACATATATATCATATATATACACATATATATGATATATATACACATATATATCATATATACACATATATATATCATATATATACACATATATATATTTTAACATGAACTTATGTAAGACAGTTATATCTCAGTACACTACCACATCCTTCATGCCTCTGCTGAATGTGACTATTTTGTGGCTTTGGATGTAATTGTGTTAAGAAATGACAGAGAGGTAAAATCTGTTTATGGTTAACAGTGAGAAGAAAAAGAAAAGGAAGCATCTGTAGAAGCACAGAAAGTGGAGTTAGTGTAAGATACTTTAATGTTGCATGTCTATGAGACATGTTACTAAAGAGTAGAGTATTGGAATCACCATGACATAGACATTAAGAAGAGAGAGACAGACAGATTGTTGGAGGTTTTTTCAGTGACCATGATGCAAAGACCATGAAAAATGGAAAAAAATTGCATATGATGAACCCTAAATATCTTAACCACTGACTGATCAAGTGAGTTTGACGTTAGGAAGAGAATATAAGTACTGACTGGTTTTTTGGCCATGGAAAAACTGGAACACACCAAGAAGAACAGAAAATTGAAGGTGGTGGAATATTTAGAAAGTTATTGTGCGATGGGGGGAGGGGGGAGGGATAGCATTAGGAGATATACCTAATGCTAAATGATGAGTTAATGGGTGCAGCACACCAGCATGGCACATGTATACATATGTAAGTAACCTGCACATTGTGCACATGTACCCTAAAACTTAAAGTATAATAATAATAAAATAAAAATAAAAGAAATTTGGGGTATCCCCTCCTCAAAAAAACAAAAAAAGAAAAAAAAGAAAGTTATCTACACAAAATTTAAAGAATGTCATGGTATAAAATTTCAGAAAATCTGTTGAAAAAGGGTTTATGTAGATCATGATGCAGCTGAAAACCACACTGATGCATTTGACAGGAAAATATCTAAAAAAAAATCCTGAGCTGTGAATAAATGTGTAATGCTGATGCACTGGTACTGTGTTCCTGCAAAAACCTTAAACATGGCCCATGAGAAAACACCAACAGAAAAGGGTATAAGGGATCCAATTCTTGTAATCTAACCCTGTTGGCACACACCAAATGAAGATGTCAGGGATTGAGAAAGCTAGCATCTGAGATATTTCAAAGAGGTGCTTAATTTACCTGTGCATTATTATGCAGACAAAACCTATTTTCTAGCAGCATGAGCTCATTGCAAGAAAACCAGACTGGAAAAATCTGTAAAATGTTACTGCTCTGGACACAAATCTCTCTTGAAATTCTTGTATAAATAAATGTTTTGGCATTTAGTTTTCCCCAATGAAACATTTTGCTTTGTGATTATAGAGTTTTACTCTGTCCCACTCCAACCCGATACTAATGACATTGGTAATATTAATATGGCCTTTTGTAAACTTTTAAGTTCAGAGGTACATGTGTAGGTTTGTTACATAGGTAAACTTGTGTCATGGGGTTTGTCGTACAGATTGTTTCATCACCCAGGTATTAAGCCTAATACCCATTATTTTTTCTGATCTTCTCCCTCCGCCCACCCTCCACTCTCCAGTAGGCCCCAGTGTGTGTTGTTCCCCACTATGTGTGTTCTCATAATTTAGCTTCCACTTATAAGTGAGAACATATGGTATTTGGTCTTCTGTTCCTGTGTTAGTTGGCTAAGGATGATGGCCTCCAGCTCCATCCATGTGCTGCAAAGGACAAGAGCTCATTGTGTTTTATTTTTAATGCATGCATAGTATTCCATGGTATATATTTACCATGCATACATTTTCTATATCCAGTCTATCATTGATGGGCATTTAGGTTGATTCCATGTCTTTGCTATTGTGAATAGCACTGCAGGGAACATACACATGCATGTGTCTTTGTAATAGAATGATTTATACTCCTTTGGGTATATACCCAGTAACGGTATTGCTGAGTCAAATGGTATTTCTATCTCTATGTCTTTGAGGAATTGTTGCCACACTGTCTTCCACAATGGCTGAACTACTTTACGCTCCCACCAACAGCATAAAAACATTCCTTTTTCTCCACAACTTCACCAGCATCCATGATTTTTTCACTTTTTAATAATCAGATATGGCCTTTTTTTAAGAGCCTCAGGCAAAGAGATGCTGTAAACAGTTATGGAATGTATAGTACAAGTAAAGTTAGTTTGAATTTGTGGATGTTTGAAAGTTTAAGAAAATAGCAATATGCTTATCTCTACCTCTACACCATGTATCATGACATATATTTTTATATACATAAGCTGTAATATTTATATTTTATCTGAGTTTGTATGATTATTCATATAGTTTATTGAATACATTTTAAGGTGTTTGATTATGGGTGCTGCCTCAGGCACTTTTTTTTGTATTTGTATTTTTTTTGAATACCCAGTATATTCATACTACCTCTGAATTCTAAAAAAATTGTGAATTTTGAACTACTTCTCGCCTAGCAATTTTTAGATACAAATCTGTATATATTTATCTATGTGATTATTTATTCACTATCTCCTCTCTATATTATAAGCTCTGTGAAAACAGCAGCCACCTCTTTGTTCTTCATTTTATTGCCAGCACATCTCTACATGCCTGGTAGAGATAAATCTCTACTGAAGGGTAAATTAAAATAGAATGTTGCTCTTAAATTTTCTCCTCCGTTATCCTAAGGTATAATTTTTCTTCATCCTCTTCTTCCATTTCTAGTGTGATGGCCATTCATGCTCCTGAAGGTGATTATTGGTTTGCATCTTCTTAGACAACTAATGTCCCGCTACGGTTTCCGCTAAGCATCAGACACATCTCTCTCTTCTGTATCAGTCATCCGGCTGAGAGTAGATGTAAAATTCTTGCTTTCATTTCTTTTAATGCTTGCCCCCCAAAAGTGTTAGATCATTTTGAGTGTTCATTAAAAAAATAATTCCCAGGTAAATTCCAACCTTTTGTTCAGGCTTTTGGTTTTGTGTCTCTCTCCCAAATTATACACATGCACTTTCAAAATTTAAGTTAATGAGATAGTCCTCTGAGCAACTGAAGAATTTTTTTGGACACATTTTTATTTAGCATGGATCATTCACAGTTACATAGTCCCAATGCCATTTTCTAGAATATCTTCTACAAGTCACATTCTCCCTCAACGTCTCCTATCATGGTGTCATACTAATATTTTCTTTAACCTATTTGAAATGTATGCTCCTAACCTCCAGGGAAAGTAAGCTTCAGTTGTTGGTATTTACTATATGCTACCTAGCTTTTGCCAATAGTATCTGATTTAATCCTTACAGTGACTTTGAAAGCTGGCATTCTTATTTTATTGATGAGGAAACTACAATGTAAAGAAATTAAGTAAATACTGCAGGTCTTTCCAACTCCAGTCATCTACTTCCACTCTATTACACTGTGTTTAAATCCAACCACATCTAGTGTTATCTTTGCTCATTATCACAAAGTCCTGGTTAATATTATTATTCCTACTCAAATTTCTGTACCTTTGAATTAAATCCAGTTTTATTTTCTTCATTAAACAAAATATACTGCATAATTTTTATTCTTTGCCTTATCTTTTTGTCTTCTGTGAGATTGTAACTTTGTAAAAAGGCAAAGAATTTCACAAATTTTTTATTTGTTTTTCCAGTAGAGTTGAAATTTCTTGCCTCTGTTCAAATGTTGGAACTGGTATTTGGAAAGGGAATGTGGAAGTGGAGAGATCATTTGTTAAGTGTTGGCTACAGCAAGTCTGTGCCAAATACTTAATTTGATTATCTCCTTTATTATTTAGACAACATAGATATCACTATATTCAATTTAACTGTTCTTTTTTCCCATCTATTTTATTGAATTAGAATGTGTCTTTTCAAGCAGACATAGTCAAATCCCCTTCTCACTCTTCTCTCCACTTTCTCCTCCTAAAACACATTTAATAAACAAAGCTATAGGAGAGAAGGTAAGAAGAATCTTTTATGCTATAAACTATATTTAGAATTTCTGAGACTTGGAATAGAGAATAAGAGTCTTGCCATGTGGTACTGAGGATATTAAAAGTGACTTTTCAGAGAAACAGGTTTTCACTACATACAGATGTGGAAAGGGTAGTATTGGCAAGAGGTTATATAGGGAAGAAACTTAGGAGTTTATTGTCCTATAGGTAGTAATAAAATATTTGGTGATTACTCTGTCAGCTTTTGTCCAGGACATCACCTAACGCGGGGGCATGGAAATTATCACTAGGCCAATAAAATTTTTGAAGTTTCTATTGGCCACATGGCCTGTTTCTTATGTGGTCATGGCTGCAGGTGCTTCAGATTCTGCTACTCTTAATGATCTTCTTCTACCAAAACTATATCTTTAGAAGAAGTGATACATTTCTATTATCTCATTATGAACATTAATCTCATGTCATCAAGTCTCAGAGGATATAAAATTTACTTTCTTGTTCAAAATTTCAAGTGAGCTTCTCTACCTAGTCTATGTGTTGGTATATATTCAATGACAATCAGAAATCTATTTTTTATGTAAGATTCTCTGATATTGTCACCTCAGTATATATAGGAAAAATAAACCTGTATTATGCTAGCACACTCCATGTCACATATGTTGTCCTCCATTTAATCTACTATTTTTTTTTATTAATCTATGTGTGCAATGCATTTTTGCATATACTCATCAACTCCATTTAAAGTCTTTAACTGGGCAACTCACTTGCCAACCACATATTCCCCACCACATATTCCCCCAGTGCTCTTCTGTGCCTTCTCTCATATCTGGGAAATGATTTCACTTTCAGAAAGATAAAGCTCTAATGAGACCTTAGGAATCTTTATTCAAAGATGTCCAGTCCACCAGGGATCAGCTAGGAAGGTGTCTGAAGTGTGAATTACTTACTGATTAGAAGCCAACACTAGATTTTTCTCTATTTCTTGAGGTCACCAATCAAATTCAAACCATGTTTTAAATTCTACCCAACAGCAAAGCTCTTTTTTAAACACAGGCATTTTTTTCATTCTTCTTTGCTGAGAAGATTATTTCAAATTCACAGCTTTCAAACTTTGTGGTGAATGAAAAATAATGGTTTAATAGACATTGACCCTTCACAAACAGTATACCATTAGGTGGTTTAAATAATGTACTTGCTGACTTCCCAGGTCTAAAATAGGTTTTATAGAAAATCTGATTATTACTAAATGGTAGCTGGATTATACACAATTAAAAGGTTTTTAAGCATTTTATAAATTCAAAGTTTTAAAGCCTTTTCAATAGTTGTAAGCAATTTAGAAATATTTTAAAAAAAACAAGAGTGGTGAGTTAACCTCTTTAGTTTTTCCATTCATTGCATTTTAGAAAAATTTCTGCCTTTAATTAGCTTGCAAAAATATGGGAAAACCCATCTATATATTGAGGTTCTTCCTCATTAGACAGAAAGCAACACCAGCTGAGATGTTATTTAGACCAGATGGAGCTTAGACTGAATGAGGAGTCTATTTTCTTCAGTGGTACAATGAACAGAACAATTATTTTTTGTGTGTATGTGAGGATTGAATACTGCTTTGCAAAACCCCATGATAACAATATATCTTCATATCTGTATGCTGATTTTTTTCATCACTTCTGGGAGGAGAATCCTTAGGAAATCTTTAATATTTAATGTTAGAAAGGAAAGAAAGAGAGAAAGAGGGAAAGGGAGGGAGAGAATAATAAAAATACAAAACCCTAATAGTGGTTTACTCCTCTGTGTCTGCTAGGTAGAAAAGGATTATTATCTTGTGTCATTAACATACAGAGGGCTCCATTATTTAGTCAGTTTCATTTTCATGTTAATCACCGTTACTTAAAAGTTTCAGGGAACTCACGGAGTTTGGTGTCATCCGAGGTTAGGTTGAAATGTCTTGAATCAGCTAGCTTGTAAAGCTGCCACAGTTTAAACTAATGCCATTGGTTGGTTCATCTTATGCAAAAAAGATACAGATCTCCCTGAAAGCCTCTATTTTTCTTTCCTCTCTACCTTTTGCCCAGGGAACTGAATAGAAACTTTAAAGCTTAAATTAAAAGAATATTTTCTCATTTATTTGGGAAGTAGGAAATTGGAGATTGCTTAGTCTAGAGAACTTTCAAAGGCTTGATACCTAAAGGTATTCTTCAGGTGAATTTTTCCCAGTGATGTGACATCACTTGAAAACACTAAAGCCTCATCATTTACCAGGTTGGTAATAATTTTGATATAAAAATAGGCCTCCATAGAAATGCAGCTTGAACCAATAACAAGCAACAGTGTTTCCTTTGTGATAAATTGACACTAAAGCCCAATACTGAAAATCTCTTATATTATTTAGAGGAGCAGTGATCAAAGACACAAGAGAAGAAAGAGCTGGCAGCCTCGTATATTCTGTACTGATGCTGAGATAGTGTCAGTAATAGGGGATGCAGTTACTACCTGGGAGAGCTGGAGAGCAGCTTTAAACTTCACATTCATAAATCTTCTGGAAAAGTCAGGGCAGGAGTTAAAAAAAAATCAGCACAGTGTCTTCCTGAAGTTTTTATAAACTAGCTATTCAAATTGTCGTTCTCCAGTATGACTGGGGCAAATATGAATTTGTGTAGAACAAAACAAAACAAAAAGGGAATGTCAGTAGACTGGTGATGGAAATGATAAGAAAATGCTGAGAGCTGGCTAATGAGGGTAGTTTCACTGTAGGGAGATACTAGTCACATTCCCTTTTCTAATTTATCTAGCGTTTTGTCGTCAGGCTACTCTTACTAAAGTCCAGTTTTCTCCACATTACTTTTTGCTTAAAACTCTCTGTGCTTCCCCATTCCTTACAGACTACAGTGTTATAGATGGCTCCACTGAAAGATTGAACACATTAAACATTGATGGCCAAATTTAAATCCTATGACATAGAAGTTATTGAGAATAATCTGTACTATAGCGTCTTACAATTTAAACAATTATAGCTAGCATAACATAACATTCTAGCATGTCTTAAACATTATCAATAAAATATATTCCTTTACATATTTTAATTCTTTATTATAAAAACAAACATCTTCTTTTCAAGTAAAGCAAATTGGTGATTCAAACTTGATAACATGTATAAGGCAGTGCTTACCAATGAATCACATATTCTAGTTAATTGTCTCATACATATTGTAGTTGGAAATTATTTACATGGACTAGATCTGTTCGATAACTTTTATAGTGTTATGCTCTTCTTTTTTTTAGGTTTTTCTTTTATCAGTGTTCTTTACTGATTTCACAGCAGAGTTTCTATCTGATTGTATCATCTATGTGATCATTTTTCAATATTTCGCTCTATATGTTTTCTCAGAAATCTCACAAAGGTTTGGTCCATGTTTATGCTTCTTAAAAATTTTAATTATTCAAGTAAATAAAATTTCAAAAATGTAAGCAATTTTTATATATGACATTAAGTTAAAATTAAAATGTCAATAAAATAAAGTTAGGAGAACCTTATGTCATAAATGAAAGGATTGATTTATTGAGGCTATGTCATAGTACTTTGAGCTTCTACCGTGCCAAATAAACATTAAGCTTTTATTGAAATACAGGACAAAGGAACAGGTAGTGAGTCATACAGGATGGTACCCCAAGTCAGCTGTTGGGGTCACACTCATCTTTGGCTTCTTAGGAGGAAGGGTAGAAACACACATCTATTCTCACTGCTTGCTTTCTATTATATTGAACTATAGAGCTGGCTCTCTGCTCTGCATCTCACAATGTGCCATGGTTCCTTCCCCTCAACCTCATCCCACCACAAATCCTACAGAGATCTCAGGGCTAGAGGGAGGAAAAAAGAAGATGCTCCTCACACCAAAAAATATGTCAGTAACACTTACCTAAGCAAAAGAACTATGAAAAATTATTTTCTCACAATTTAGAAGAATTTTTTAATGCCCGTAGTATTGCTTATAAAGATAAAGGTCAAGAACATTTTTACAATTGCTCAAAACAAAGATTATCTTTTCTTGAAAAGAGCTATGGGTTGTAATCCTGGCAAATCTACAGAAAATTTCTGGTAATCCAAGAGGATCCTTTGACCTTTCCCTATCTTCCTAAAATGTTGTAATAAACAAAGAAGACAGGTTGGCACTTGACCTTCCTATGGTCCGAATGTGTGTGTTCCCTCAAAATTCATATGTTGAAATCCTAATTCCCAAGGTGATGGAATTAGAAGGTGGGGCCTTTGGGGGTGATTAAATCATGAGGGCAGAGCCCTCGAGAGTGGGATTACTGCCCTTATAAAAGAGGCTCGAAGGAGCTTGTTCTCCTCTTTGATCATGTGAGGATACAATGATAAGATGTCTTGTTTGAAGCAGAAAGTGAAGTCTCACCAAACACCGATTTTGCCTATGCCTTGATCTTGGACTTCCCAGGCTCCAGACCTATAAAAAAAAATGTCTGTTGTTCATAAAAAAAAAAAAAAGAAAAATTACTTCTATCTCATCAATCTTGCCCATTCAGATAACTTATTCCAACAATGCAAGAAAGCACCTACACTCTTAATTATTAATAATTGGCATGGTAGAAGAATGGAAACATCCCTTGACTGAAAGCCAGGAGACAGGTTTCAGCTCTGGCCTTGCTCCCCATAGCTGGCTGGTCTCTGCTACATCGTTTGCTTCTTTGGTCCTTTGATTTCTGCAGTGCATAGTGAGAAACTGGATAGATCAGTCTTTCCATGGAATGTGAAAGTCATGAGAAGGCAGCCTTGGGAAACACTGTACACTCTCTACTCTTTTTTCAGAGACCCATCCTGCACATGAACTTCCAGTTACAGATAAATCTCTTTTTTTGTCCCCCTTGAGCTAGGGTCTTGCTGTGTTGCCCAAGATGGTGTGCAGTGGCACAATTATAGTTCAGTATAACCTTGGAGTCCTGGGCTTAAGTGATGCTCCTGCCTCAGCCTCCCACATAGCTGAGACTTTAGGTGTGTACCACCAAGCCCACCTATTTTTCTTTTCATTTTTGTAGAGATGGGGTTTCACTCTATTGCCCAGGCTGTTCTTGAACTCTTGGGTTCAGGTGATCCTCCTGCCTCTGCCTCCCAAAGCACTTAGATTATAGAACAGACGCCAATATTCTGGCCAATGAATCTTTTATACTTGGTTTAATCAAGAGTTTCCTTGTCTAATTTGACCAGAGAATCCCCAAACTGCTCTTCCTGCCTCCCTTCCTGCCTTTCTGCCTTCTTACTTTCCTTCCTGACTTTCTGGCTTCCTTCCTGTCTTCCCTTTCTTTTTGTCAAATGAATTGGAAGGGAAAATATAGGATGGCTCATTATTTGGAATTTAAGTTCTTAAACAACCTAATCCAAGTATACTTTCCACATTAATTCTAGTTAGTTCTATATATGAACCTTCAACTTTAATTTGAGTGTACTATACAACTATGCCAGGACAGTCCTCCTGCTTCTCTGCCTTGTTGTTTTGTTTCTTCCATGGCATTACTCAACCCTCTGCTCTCTCTTTCCAGAACTGCTTACTCTACTGTGGTCCCATCTGCCATGTTCCAGTTTTATGTACTCCTTTAATCTTCTGAAGCGATGTTACCCAACCCATTTACATTTAATCATAGTCATCTGCATTTTCTTTGCTGGTGGTTTGCTTTGTCATGCAACTACGCATTCCTTTCCCTCTTGCCTTCCCAGTTATAAATCCCAAGAGGACAAAAGCCTGGGCATCACACTTTCCTAGCACCTGGTAATAATTTGATAGATCTTGGGGAGTAGCTGCTCTAGGGGTAAATCATTGATACCACAGTGATATATTTGCCAGGTGGACTGGGAGATAATCAGAGTTTTAGATCAATTCATTTGTTTTTAATGTTATAGTTTATTATGAAACAAGTTAAAAGAAAGAAAAAGCAGAGGGCTATTACTTCTGACATGATGAGAATGTTCTGGGTCTTTCTTGGTGGTATTATCCAGCCTTGTAGCTTGAATCTTGGTCAACATTAATCCTACCATAGTTCTGTATTTTATTACCTTATACTGAAAGCTGACTGAGAGCACAGTCCTAGATGAGACAGCTGGATGACTGGAGAAAGAATATACATTTTCAAAGGGGAAGAAGAAAAGAGAGATGTAGAAGGCCAAAAAAAGATTAACTTAACAATTTCCTGGAGTTCCTTGTGTGCGGTATAGAGTATATTTGGATTTCCTACCTAAACTTGAGAATGTACAAGTTATTTCCTACTTCCCCAGTTTAATGTTCAGTGTCAATTTGAGGTCCCTTATTATGTTTGAATACATCCATTACCTGCTGTGAGTATAGATTTGTCTTCTTATCAATAAGTAAACCGTTAGGGTTATAGTCCTGAGGATAGAGGAAAGACTTTTGCACTCTTGAGAAACTAGGAAAAGAACTTTCTGAAGCTTCCCTCCTGGTAGGAAATCCAACCTAGAAGTTGACTGGATGTGGACAGCCCTGGTAATAAGTTTTCTCTTCTGTCAAGATAGTGCTAATGGAAGGGAAGTCTTGGTTGTTTTGCTTTGCTTTGCTTTGTTTTTGATAAAAACAAATATTTTGGGCTTTATGGATATCAGAAAGGTGTTTGAGGGAGCTGAGTCACAGTAGCTGGGTTGGCTGAAAAGGGCAGTAGGAACAGAGACTCTTTGTAGACAGTTTCTATGCCTGACAGGCTCCCCTAGTGTCCCTGTTTTGTTGGCTGTGAGTGAGACGGAACATTGTTTTCCAAAACAACTCCTACTTTCATTATGATCATCATTGTCATTATCATCATTATTGCTATTCTCTGGATCACCCAGCAGAGCAAACCTTCACGCATTGACAGTGGCTGAATGTAAGCATTTTAGCTACTTTCTCAAAACAAGGGTCTGCAGGGTCACCCAGTCTTTGTAGATTCATAGGCAGGGGCTCTCCAATTACAGACAAATGTTCTGAAATTACCTTTGTGTTCCATTCACAAACTGTTCAAATGCATTTTTCTCATTA
Source organism: Pongo pygmaeus (assembly GCF_028885625.2). Lineage (NCBI taxonomy): Eukaryota > Metazoa > Chordata > Mammalia > Primates > Hominidae > Pongo > Pongo pygmaeus. Next base: position 24,283,776 of record NC_072388.2, on the reverse strand, counting down.
TATGGGAGTACATGATGAGAACAAGGCAAAGTGGCTCATGTATATTATCCCATAGAAGGTAAAGCCATACTCAGAATGCCCTAATGCACTAGACAAGAAATAGGAAAAGTGTCACGAGTTGGGGTATTATGGAAGCAGATATGTTCCACTGAAGGCCAAGGTGTTTTTGTACACCCAAAGGTTTAAATCAGGTGTTGATTGCCTAAAACATGTCTGAGAAAGTTAATGAGGTAAGTTATTACCCACCATGTCTGCAGTTTTTCCATTACCAGCTGTAAAAACAGGTAGCAATCTCACTCTACCTTGAAGGCATCATTCATTATAAATTACTTGCTTTCAATCATGAGTGGAATACAGCGAAAGGAAAAGTACCAAAGAAGGTCTTCACTATGCTTTGTTAGAAGACATAAACAGGAGCATTGAGCCTGCGTGCTATTGTCAAACTTCCCCAAATGAGACATTTGGAATTCAAATGATTAATTGGTAACTGGGTATTCAGTATTATTAAACAAGTCTGGCTAGACTTGTTTCTTTCTTTTTCTTATATATTTTTAAACTAGTAACAGCCAGAGGAGTACTCTTTTATCCAGAACAGTAACTCATTCACATTACTATATGACTGAATAAGTAGCTTCGTTTTTATCATAGTTCAATCCAACTCTTGTTCCAACCAAGCATTGCTAAAGATCAAAGGCAGGGGTATACAGAAAGTTTGCTTTGTTGTTAACTTGGCTCCTGACCCAACTGTCAGAGACAGCCAAAAGATAGATTTTTCTTTTTCTCCCTAGTACTGTGCTTGGTTATAGTTAGGTATTTCTTATAGAAGAAGCCAAAGATCACTCTCTGTTGATGGCTGGCTGTGATCATCCAGAAATCTTCAAGATGACCAAATTAGAACCATGAACAAAACCTTTAGTGGCCAGTCTTTTAGATATCCTAATTTAGATCCGAATATATTTGTACAAACAGATGAACTTTACTACATGATTGCCAGATTTCTTTCTCATCCTGTGATATTTAAATCCAGACTTAAACTTCTACATTGTGTATGGTTGGAGTGCATGACTGTCCTCAGTAGGACACTTAAGTGAAATAGGCAAGACTCTGAGACCAGTATTCAATCCTATGAAGATAATGAAGGGGGTTACAAAGATCATGGAGCACAGAAGTTCACCAATATGCTGCTTGTGACAGATTGTGAAATACTAATAATTTAACATATTCAAATTGGGGAAATAAAGATACTGAATAATTTACCAAAATTAAGTGCAGGGCTAATAAAGGCGACATTGAATATAACCCCCATGGGCAGTAGGGGTGCCTGACAAATATTCTCCTTAGGAAATGTGTGGTCATGTCTGATAAGCATAGGCAGCACAACATCATTTATTTTTATCAAAGCTCCCCAGGCAGGAAAAATTAAGAGATAGAGATTACCATTTAGTCTATAAGAACTGGGATCTTTATTAAGCAATACTTATTATTTATATACTTGAACATTTTGCTGTGTTTAAAACCTTCACATTTCAAATAAGTATGAAAATTGCTGCTTGTTTTCTTAGAGTACCATGGTAGTAACAGCTTACTCTTAAATAGATCTCTACTTTGTAACTGAATTCTGTCTCATTAACTAGAATACATTATATCTCAGTACCGGTAGTGATTTGTAAAGGAATAAAATGTTATAATTAATAGAAATGCATACTAGCGTCTCTTTTTCTGGTTCATTTATTCGTTCAACACATTATCATCTTCTCTGCACTATATATTCTGCCAGGATTTGAGGTTATATAGTGGATAACATAGAAAACATTTATATTAGGCAGTTTAAGAAAGGTTTCACTTCAATAACAGTGAAGCACAAAATAATCTTAGATGTTTACAAGGCAAAGATTTATTTGTTATTTGTTTCATATAACTGTGAAGGTTAGCTTTTTGACTCATCTGCATACCAATCTTCATGTTGCAATTTAGGCTGAAGGAGTAGCCCCTGTCCACTCATGCTGGTCTCATTGTAATGAAAAAAACAGCAGTGGCAGGAATGTACTGGCTTTTAAAATTTCTCTTTGGAAGTGGCATGTTATATTAACTCACACTTCGTTAGCCAAATGAAGTCACACCTACAAGCCAATTATCAATGGGTTAGGAAGAATAATTCTCCCATCAAAAGGACCTGAAAGTGAGAGGTGGTGAATATTTTTGATAATAACACAATTTATAAAACTGTCTTAGAGAATACATAGTCTAGGTAGAAAGCTGAAAGTTATGATACAGAAATACGACACGGCATGCAACAAGCAGAGTTTCATATTAGCAGCTATAAGGTTCTTTGCTTTGGTCCCTATTAAATAACATTTGTTACTTTGGTAGATGTCCCTGTTTTTCTCATATAAAATGCTGAGTCAAGGCAAACATTTACCAAAATAAAATCAGTTTAAGCCAGATATTATGGTAAGCCAGAAATAGCATTTAGAAATGTAGATCTGATTAATAGTGACTTCTTCAATAAGTCATATTGATGAAGTGTCCAATCCAATTGATGATGCAGACATTGACCATTGGGATCACAGGAGGAAAAAACTTTGATTTGATGGAAATGAGAGTCACATATCAATACTACCTTTTGATCACTCCAAAACCAAATGAAAAGGGCAAAGAAGTGGAGCCATATGATAATGCCCATGAGGTCTCTTCTGGATCTTCATCAGGCCAACACTGGTTTGCTTTTGATATAGACCGTCTAATTTCAGATGGGTGCATATCACACACTGAAGTTTAAACCTCATCCAATAGTTTTTATCTAATTTCATTCAATATGAGCTGCCTGTAGCATCTAATAATATTTAATAATATTCAGTTGCCAAAAGGGATTGTCATTAACTTGTCTGAAAACTTGTGATTCAGTTTAGTCATTCTTAGATTTATATTGTCAGATTTATATACGTAAATCATATAAATAATTCAACTGCTAAGGAAAGATAAAATCCATGAAAATAGTAGAATTTAGAAAACTTTCGGCTGGGTGTGGTGGCTCATGCCTATAATCCCAGCACTTTGGGAGGGTGAGGTGGGCAGATCATGAGGTCAGGAGTTTGAGACCAGCCTGGCAAACACAGTGAAACTCCGACTTTACTAAAAGCACAAAAATTAGATGGGCATGGTGGCAGGCGCCTGTAATCCCAGCTACTCAGGAGGCTGAGGCAGGAGAATTGCTTGAACCCAGGAGGTGGAGGTTGCAGTGAGCTGAGATCACACCATGGCATTCCAGCCTGGGCAACAGAGCGAGACTCCGTCTCAAAAAAAACAAAAACAAAAAATAGTAACAACAACAACCAAAAAAACCCTTCATTATGTTTAACATCTGATGAGCTCAGCCAGGCACGGTGACTCATGCTTGTAATCCCAGCACGTTGGGAGGCCGAGGTGGGTGGATCACGAAGTCAGGAGATCAAGACCATCCTGGCTAACACGGTGAAACCCCGTCTCTACTAAAAAAAAAAAAACAAAAATACAAAAAAATTAGTGGGGCATGGTGGCTGGCACCTGTAGTCCCAACTACTCGGGAGGCTGAGGCAGAAGAATGGTGTGAACCCGGGAGGCGGAGCTTGCAGTGAGCAGAGATCGCGCCACTGCACTCCAGCCTGGGAGACAGAGCAAGAGTCAGTCTCAAAAAAAAAAAAAAAAAAAAAATCTGATACACTCTTAAAACTGAATACAAAGTATAAAGATTAATTGCTTAAAGAAGGCTATTTTTTAAAATTATAAATATAGTAGTACTTATATTTTACTTGAAACAAAAATGCATATGAAATTCAGGTTCGCTCTAAGAAAGGCAACTGAATGACCATTTTGATAAATTAAACTGATTAAATGGATTTTAGAGTAATAGATATAGAGAGAGACTATGTGCTATAATTGAAGAAGTTGTGGACTGAAACACGGGAGACATGAATGACATACAACTTTTGCTTCAGTGAAATGTGTCATCAGGGCAAATAACTTACTGAGCCCAAGGTATTTCTAATTTTAAAAATGATTTGGAGCAAGTGCTGGTAAATTTGCTAGAAATGATATTCCTTCATTTGCCCCCCTTTCTTCCCTTTCTTTCTCCCTTAATTGAAATATAATTATTGAACTATTAAATGTTTCAGATGTGAAAGTAGGCACTGGATAATGTATTAATGTATAAAACATTCATGGTCCCTGTTCTCTGCAGCTTGATATCAACAAATGAAGACAAAATAAACTATTACAGTGGTTACCATGAGATAAATAAACAAAGTCCTGATATCTATAAATCTAGGTAGTGAGGGAAGTTTTCTCTGAGAAAGTGACATCTGCTTATGTCCAAAGAATGAAAACTGGGGACAAAATGTGTTGCAAGTGGAGAAAACAGTTCCAGCCATGTGAAGAATTTGGATTTTATTCAAGTGCAATGGAGGGTCATTAATGACTTTATAGGCAGGGAAGTAATAGGAGGTGATTTATATTTAAAACAATTGATCTGGTGGCTGTTGAGTTGTAGAAGGGTAAGCAAGTAGGCAGGGAGACACAGTGGAGAGGATTGCACTGGACCGGGCAAGAGGTGATAGAAATTGGACTGCGGTAATGAAAATCGTGATCAAGGTGGACAAATGGATTTTAAATACACTTTGCAGGAAAAGGGTCAATGTTTGCCAATAGATGAATGTAGGAAATTATGCAGAGAAAGATATCAGAGTGATTTTTTGCCTTCGGGCTTGAACAAATGGGTAGATGGTACCATTTAGTGAGAAGATGAAGTGTGGGCAAGAAATCAGTGTGGAGAGGTTGTAATCAAGGAAGCCATTTTGAAATGTTTTGCTGGAGATGATTGTGAGTCTTCCAATTGGAGTTGTCAAGCTGTAGTTGAATATTTGAGTTTGGAGCTGAGAAGAAGGGTTTGGGCTGGAGATAAAATGATATTTTAAGCCACACGAGTTGATGAAAAAGCTATTGAGAGAAGTATAGTGAGCGGGGGCATCAGGAAAAAAAAATAAAATGAAATGACAAAACCAAAAGAAACTGAGAGAGTGAGGTAAAAAATGTCAGAGAAAAACCACAAGAGGGTAGTATCCTGGAAGCCGAGGGAAGATAATATTTCAAGAAATAAAGCGATTTACCCTGCTGAATATTGCCGAAAGGCAGATAAAATCAGAACAAAAAAGAAGTCTACTTCTTAACAGCAGAAACATGATTGGCAACCTTGGAATAAATAGCTTCACAAGGGGGTAGGAAGGAAAGATGTCGCCCAAACTGGAGTGGAAAGAGGGGTAGATGTGATGTGTGAAAATGGAGACAGCAGGAATAAACGCCTCTTGAAAAGTTACACAGTAAAGGGGAATAGAAAAAAAGGTGATATCTGGAGGGGAATACGAGACTCTGAAGATTCTTCCTGAATAGAAAAGACACTTGTGTGTGTTGCTAATGGCAACGGTAAGACAGATGTAGAGTCCGGTGCAATTAAGAAAGAGATGCAAAGCCTGTGAGAAGGCTAGGGCAGGTGGGGAATCTTACCTTTAATAGATGAAAGACATTTCCTTAATAATAGCTAATGAGGTTGGATAGGTATAGATACAAGGAGGTTTGTATGTTTTGTTGTGGAAAATAAGAATAATTAAATTTTATCATTTAGATGTGATGCAACATCATGGCCTAAGAGATTGGGCAAGTATGGTGCAGAAAATTGAAGGAGAGAGGAGAAATTTCTAGTAAGTTGGAGGAAGCTTTAGACACATTTACACACAAGGCTGTTCTATCATCGGGTAGAGGCTCCATACATGTTATTGAGCAAACAGGGCATTGCATAACATTTTAGATATAACAATAGATTCACTCACAATTAATTTTCAGATGGCAACCTCAAATTAAGTTTGCATATAGCAGATTTAATTTGAAACAGTTTTTGCAAAAATCTCCTAAAGCCTCAATTATAAGACTGACACTTGCCAATTTTTTCCAACCATAGCCTAGAGAATATATCATCAAACCCCTAGGCTGGAAGAAAACAGTTGGCTTTATATATCTTCTAATAGCTTAAATCTTCTAATATGTGTGAGAAAAGCTGGTAAAGGCAAATTTACTCAACAGAAGCTTTGTACATGTGCACACATCAGAAGTGCCATAATTATATACAGATAACCATTTTGGCTATGCTTTTTTGGGCTAATAAGATGTTTATTACACTTATTTTGTATTTTTAAAATACACTTTTCTGTTATCTCCTTTAAAAATCTCCTTTTACAGATTCTATTTGAGGCTGTTTTCCAAAGCCATTTCTTAAGATAGGCATTCTGAGTAAAAATGTTCTGAACCTCCTAGTAAGTCTCAGAGTATTGATTATCTTCTAATCTAGTTTTGACTTTGCCTTGAAACTTCAGCCATAAAAGATTTAAAAGATTCTGCCCTTCACTAAAAGCTATCATCTGTAATCCTTGCACTCATCCATTTCAGAATTGAGATGACTGAATGTCACATTCAGTTACCTTTATGAACCCCCAAATCAAAGTTTCTAATATCAACACTTGCCTCCCTCATCACTCTTGCTTCTCAACTCCCAATTTATCAGTAATTCTTTACCACCCCTTGCCACTTACTGTCTGCAGGGTTTGAGCTGTCAGACCAGCTAAGCAGGCTTCTGGAGTCAAACAGCTTTAAAAGTTCCACAAATTTCATACAGGAAATGGGAAAATATAAAAACAGTGCATGTCAAAATTTCATCCCATGTTGACAGTAAATCACTTCGCTAACATTTAGTTTGCCTTTGGTGTACTATCAGAAACCACTAGCAGCTGGTGTGTATGCCTGTGTGTGTGTGCCTGTGTGTGCATCTGTGTGTGTCCATGTGTGTTTCAAAGTAATTTCTTAAGCCCTCAGAAAAATGCTGCCATTTTTGCCTCCATTCTTCTTTTTTAACCTTTTACAAATAGCCAAAATAATGTATGGATGTGCAATTTCAGTGTCCTTTTCTCTCAGATGCAGGCAATAAAAGTTGATTTGCACTAACAAGCTAAAAGCTCTGAGTGCTACCAGAGTGTGATGCATTCCAGGAGGGAGGGCAGCTATCAGAATCTATGACGGTAGAAAGCATTTTCACAACAGACCCCCACAAAGATTTAGAATCTGAGGCTGGAATTCAATCTATTGTTCAGAAGTCAGCTGGTATAGAAGAATCAGCTGAAAATTGGTGAGAGTGAAGACTATCTTCCTTTTCTGTTGCTTTTGATTTCTATATAATCCAGGTGTACTATGGCCACTGCAATGTAAGCCTTCCCTACTCTCCTCCATATGGTTGGCAAGGAGTCAGATTATAGTAGGCTCATAGCATTAGCTAGTAATAAGGCATAAAACATGTTTGTGAGAAAATATGTGTTAGAAAAATACATGCTAGAGATATTCTATGTTTATGCCTCTGGCCGGCAGTTGACATTCCTATTAGTTGCAAAGAAAAGTAGAAAATATAGCCAAAGAAAACATTAGAAATGAAAACATTTTACTGATCATGTGCATCAACCCCTCTCATTTGATATTTAATTAGCAAATGTACTAAATATACTAGAAAAGATGTTACTGTGGTCCTGCATAGAATTACAGGAACACAAAGCTACAAATTTGCTGAGGTAAATTTTTGGGCTTCTTTATAAATTTGAGCCTTCTTAAAAGACAAAAGTGTAACTGAACAGTTTCAAATATTAACTGATACACAGAGCAGATGATAACCACATTGTAACCATCATGACTATGCTATTCAGGCAAACAAAACATGGCACTCCCATGAAGAAAGCAATAGCCTAGAAGGACAAATACAGTCCATATTGATAAAGAGAATGCCTCATTTTGGCATCCTGAGCTTTCTTCCATCAAACAAAGCATCCTGAGCTTTCTTCCATCAAACAAAACTGGAAGGACACAAAAGTGGAATACAATAAGATTAGAAAGAAAAATATTTGTCAAACCATGATGTCACTTCATACAATGTAGAGAGGAAGGAGAGTGGTAGTGGTGGTCTAAGGGCTCGGGCTTTGGAGCCTGTGTTTAAATTCCAGATGCCATTTACATCTTGTGTAGTTTGGGGTAATTTATTTAACCTCATGATATCTTGGCTTTCTATTAATAGAATCTCTTTATGGAGTTGTAAGAATATGATTTAATGTATGCAAAGTTCTTGCTGGCCCTCCTTAGCACTCAATGAACGTTAGGTGTTACTATTAAGTAATTGTAAGCACGTGTATTTTTAAAACACATGTATGATTTTGAGAAATTTTAACTCCTTAAATAAATGTCATATATTCATAATTGGTAAATATTTTGTAGTAGTGGTCCTGATCGTGGTAGTGGTAATAGTAGTGGGATCTTAGAGTTTGAAACAGACCCTGAGATGAAAATTTGTGTGCAGAGATTTGTTAGAAAGTGCTTTCTGAAACAGGACCTGCAATGGATGGAGTAAAGGAAACAGGATTAAGCAGAGGGAAATATTAAGCTGTGATGCAACTGCAACCAAGAACCATTTCAGGAAGATCTCTGAAGCTGAGAAGGCCCTTAAGAAATACCTCAGATTATCTCAAATGGATGCGAAGGAGCTGGGGGCCTTTGGATTTAACCCATCAGCAAGTAGATACAGGCTGCTTCTACAGCAGGGCACGCCCCTGGGCAAGGCAGCCTCCTTCAGCCTTAGCAATTTTTGAGTGGGGTTCTGGGTGGCAAACACCATAGCTTTGACTACAGTTCACTGCTCGTGTTGCTGATTATATATATATATATGTGTATATATATATATATGTATATGTATATATATATATATATGTATATGTGTATATATATATATATATACACACAATCCAAGAACAGCTCCTCCAGGATTCTGGTTGGTCTGTTTTTCTGGGAAAAATTACAAAAACAAAGCAAGACACGAATTAGTACAGTCCCCATCATATCAGCTGGTTTGAGGACTATATGTAACATTCTTCACCTCCCTCTTCTTCTTACCCATTCTAGTTTCCCTTTGTCTTTGGTTTCCTAGCTGTTCTAATTTCATTGGCTTACTGAGTGATATGTCCTGGACTCCCATCCTCAGAGATCTGAGCTTTGGTCATTATGCCCTTCTCAGGCTCTGTCCACTGTACTTGTCCACTGAAAATTAAAGTTATGCAAAAGAGTACTAATCACCTTGGTGCAAACATAACCTTTCTATCTCTGTGAGGAAGACGGTTCTTTTCTTGTTTGCTGGCTCCTTGGCACAAGAAGCCTAAAATAATTTGATGATAGAATAGCTTAAAGCTTAATGAGACTTTTGCAATGTAACCTAGTGGAAGGGACCCCACCCTAGGAACCAAAATCTCTGGTTCCTCTTGGCATAGAATTACGGGAATAAGAAAAATGAAGTCTTTTAAGTGGGTCACTGAGAGTGACGGTAAGTGAGATTTTTACTTCCTTATACCTAGTATTTCAGCCTTTCTCCTTTAAGGTCTGTAACGAACCAGCCAAACTATTTGTTACTACCCATGAGTCCACGCATATTCTTACTTCAGACTTTTATTTTTTTTTTTCCACATAGAGTGCAAAATCAGATGAAGGTTTTTTCTCACCACTGTCTTTCAGGAATATTCCTCAGTTGAGTCCATGTGCAGCTGTAGTGGCACTTTTTCAGCTACCCATTTTTTTTTCCTTTCTCAGCTAAGCATCAAGAACCCCTCATATGGCCACATGTGTGATCTGAGAAAGGAACACCAGTGCAAGAGCAGGTAATGACATAGGTGGCTGAGAAACTCACTCTTGAATTCTGCCTCTGCTCAAACTCACATGTGCTACTATGGAACTTCTCAGCAGTACAGGTGACCTTCTCACCAGCACATGCATGACCACTTTGGTAAAAGGAGTAATCTCTGCGTGCTTTCCTGGAACATAATTGGCTGATGAGTTTTCAACTTTACATAGTATTAGGGGCTGAGTTGTGTTTCTCTCCAGATGCAAATGCTAAAATCTTAACCCCAGGACTTCACAATGTGATTATATTTGGAGATGAGCCTTTTAAGTAACTCTCACTTATGCCTAGTGTTCCATTATTGGAATGCTAAGCATGCGGGAATTATTTGTATCCTACTGCTCAAGGTTATTGCCAAGGTCTGATTGCAAAAATTCAAAAAGTTGCAACCTCAAGCATAAAGGGGTTAAGTTAAAGTGAGGCCATTAGGATGTGCCCTAATCCAAACTGATAGTTGTCCTTATAAGAAGAATAAATTTTTATACAAAAAGGGATACCGGGGATGCGCACACACACAGAAAGACCATGTGAGGACACATCAAGAAAGTGGCCATCTACCAGCCAAGGAGAGAGACCTCAGGAAAAACCAAACCTACCTACACCTTGATCTTAGACTTTCAGCCTCCAGAACTGTGAGATGTATCTTTCTGTTGGCTAAACCACCCAGGCTGTGGAATTTTGTTATGGCAAACCACTACACATAGTACATCCATTCTGCCATGTCAATTTTCTTGAGACTTCTAATCACTACTTCTAACTGTCTGGCATTTCTATTATCACTTTGTGTTAAGTATTGCTTTGTAAAAGATTTTAAAAGCCAACTCAGCAGTGTGTTAGCATCATTTTCCAGGGTCATTGCCAGGATTTTGAATCTTGTAGCATGAGAAAGGGCTCTTGTATCAATAAGCTTTTCTTTAACTTTTGTTTGATCTACACATTCTTTCCCACAAGGAGATGTTGGCTAAGCCCTGATGTTCCTTTGGATTATATTTTCTTTTCTAGTACATCTCTAATTGGGTTTTGTTGTGGCTTGATCTTAGTTATGTGGTTTGTTGTCCAGGAGGGAAGGTGAAGCAGACCCTGAAATCAGGGGGTATGTTAAATTGCAAAGCAGAGGACTCCAGATGTCTTTAAGCAATGAAAGAGCACCTATGTTTACCAAAAAGATGTTGCACAGTTCTCAAGCTCAAAAGGTACAGGGGAGTGAATTGATCATGCGTCCCCATCCCAATCTCTGAGTCCCATCCCATTTCAACTATATGCTGACTTGGTGAAGCAGACTTGCTAATGTTACACATTTAATATTCTCAGAAACTTTACTATATTAAAAACATTAATAAGTATTAATCAATTAATTATTTATAAATACATATTATAAATAATATTAATAATCATGAATTTTAGCTAAGAAAGCCCTCTGCTTTTACACTTTATTTTAAATCAGTGATTATTCACCCACAGTTTAAAATTTTTAACACATAATATTTGTATATATTTATGGGATACCTGTGACATTTTGATACATGCATACAATATATAATCACAGTATTTAGAATATTCATTACTTTGAACATTTATGATTACTTTGTGTTGGAAACATTTTAAATCTTCACTTTGAGCTATTTTGAAACATACAATATATTGTCATTAATTATAGTCACCCTACTATGCTAGAACACACTAGAACTTATACCTTCTAGTCAACTTTATGTTTGTACTCATTAACCAATCTCTCTTCATACCCCTCCCTAACCCCTTCTCAGCCTCTGGTAATTAATATTCTTCTGTCTACCTCCATAAAATCAACTTTTAAAACTCCCACATGTGAGTGAGAACATGCAAAATTTGTCTTTCTGTGACTGGCTTATTTCACTTTACATAATGACTCTGGTTTTATCCATGTTGCTGGAAAAGAAAAGATTTTATTTTCTCTAATGGCTGAATAGTATTCCATTGCATATATATATCATATTTTCTTCATCCATTCATATCTGATGGACACTTAGGTCGATTCCATATCGTGGCTATTGTGAATAGTACTGCTATAAATGTGCAAGTGTAGATCTTCCTTTGATATACTGAATTCCTTTCTTTTGGATAAATAACCAAGAGTGGAATTGCTGAATTGTATGGTAGCTCTATTTTTAGGTTTTGAAAAACTTTCATATTGTTTTCCATGATGGCTGTACTAATTTACATTTCCTCCAACAGTGTGTGAGTTCCTTTTCCCCACATCCTCACCAGCATTTACTTTTTTTGTCTTTGGATAATAACAGTTCTAACTGTGGTAAGATAATATCTCATAGTGGTTTTGACTTGCATTTCTCTGATAATTATGCCAAACATTTTTAATGTACTTGTTGGCCATTTATATGCCTTTTTTTAAAAAAATGTCTATTCAGATCCTTTGCTCACTTTTTAATGGGATTTCTTGATATTTTGCGATTGAGTTGTTTGAGTTCCCTGTATATTCTGGTTATTAGCCTCTTCAATGAACAGCTTGCAAATACTTTTCTCATTCTGTAGGTTGCCTCTACACTCTGTTGATTGTTTCCTTTGCTATGCAGAAGCATTTTAGTTTAATATATCCCATTTGTCTATTTTTGGTTTTGTTGTGTATGCTTTTTAAATCTTAGCCATAAAATTTTTGCATAGACTGATGTCTTGGAGCATTCTCCCTAAGCTTTGTTCTAGTAGTTTTATAGATGCGGGTCTTATATTTAAATTTTCAATTCATTTTGAGTTGATTTTTGTATATGATGAGAGAGAGAGTGGTCTAGTTTCATTCTTTTGCATATGGATTTTTCAGTTTTTCCAGCACCACTTACTGATGAGACTTTTTTCTCCAATGTATGTTATTGGCACCTTTGTTGAAAATCAGTTGGCTGTAAATAAGTGGATTTATTTCTGAATTCACCCAGTTTTTCTTCACCTTTCTACATGTATTAATAGACCCCATATGAAAATCCACATAATTATTAGCTCTCTGAAAGAACTGAGACATTACTCCTGAAAGTGTTCTCCATTATTATAGAATCCCATTCCATTCACCACCAGTAACTCTTTTAATAATTATTTTCACTTCGTGCCAAGGCTGTCAGTATTACACTTACAACTAGTGATGGTTCTCCAATGCCAGCGTGATTGTATGTGATCCAACTCCCAACTCCTAACTTTTACATTTTCCTTCATGGGATTACTCAGAACACCAACAGTTTTAGGCAGGGTTCCCTGGAAAAAGTCTCTGAGATGGAGGTTTGCAGAGATATATTAAGGAGTGCTCATTGGAACAAGACTGTAAAAGACCAAGGAGAGTAGGATTAGGTAGAGGGAAAATTGAAATTGTGATGATATTATAATAAGGGTCTCCACCAATCCCATGGGAAACCTAAAGGTGGGATTGGCTTTTCAGAATTGCCCCAAATTTAAGTAAGTCAGTTTCCTGGGCTTTTGTCCTCCTATATTAACTAGTCATTGATTTAGGGTATAAACTAAAAGTATCTGAGACAGGTCTCAATCAATTTAGAAGTTTATTTTGCCAAGGTTAAGGACATGCAAGAAACACGGCCTCAGGTGATCCTGAGAACATGTGCCCAAGGAGTTTGGGCTATAGCTTGGTTTTATATAGTTTAGGGAGACATAAGACATCAATCAATACATGCAAGATATACATTGGTTCAGTCTGGAAAGGTAGGACAACTTGATGTTGGGGGTGGCGGCAGTGGCAGTGGGCAGGGGATGGCTTCCAGGTCATAGGTGGATTCAAAAATGTTCTGATTGGCAAGTGGTTGAAAGCATTTGTCTAAAGGACTGGAATCAATAGAAGGAGTCATAGAGACCAAGATTTTATTATGCAGATGAAGCCTCCAGGTAGTGGACTTCAGAGAGAATAGATCATCTTAAGATCTCTGTTTTAGTGTTAATGCTTGTCAGTGTGCCTGAATTCCAAAAGGAGAAGGGTATAATGAGGTATGTCCGACTACCCATTCCCACCATGGCCTGAAGGCCTGTTTCAGGTTAACTTTGGAATGTCCTTGGCCAAGAGGAGTGGTCCATTTGGTTGCCTAGCAGGGCTTAGAATTTTATTTTTGGTTTACAAGGGCTAACTTCAAAAAGGGGAAATAAGGCTTCTCAGTTGTGAGTCATTTCTGGTGAGGGCTCTACTGTGAGCCATCAATTGTTAACACCCCCAGAAACAGGGAACGGGTGCCACAGTTCTAAAGGGAGAACCTAGAGGTGTACTACAGCAACTGCTACAAGGGGTAATTATACAGAGCATCTTCATCATCTGAATTTTCAGCACTCCTATTTTAGTCCTTCCAGTTACACAAGTTGTATAAAGAAGTAAAAGTTACCTTAAGAGAGTTTCTTTTTCACTAGTGATCTAATTTTACTTAAACAGCCCTCCCTACACCAGTATCTACCCATGCCTGCCAAGCCTTTGCTTATTAATCTTCTTATGAACATCAGAAAATGTAATGCAAGCCAATAGCACCAATGAGTCAAAAATAATTTGATTATGAAAGATTTATAAAGATTATGAGAAAACTGATGACATCTTGAAATATTTTCTTAAAAATACTTTTTGCAGTCATCTTGCAAAAAGAAATATCGAGCAAAAATTGTGGAGTAATACAATTTTAAAATTAAAAAAGACAGGATTTTATTCAGTCTTTGTTCAAAATATTTGTTTAAAATTACAAATTAAACTTCCATATTTTACAAGCAAATAATTCTATTTAATAATTTCTAGCTCAAAATTATAGTCACCAGCTGCTACTGTAAGCAATTCACTAATTTTTTTTCCTTTATCAGTTTCCTCAAATATTGATGACTTCCAATTACAATTTGGTACATACCAATGAGCACAGTCGGATATCACATACTTGAAGTCTGTATTTTATGTAATTTTAGTAGTTCCCTCATGTTCTTCTGCTATAGAATGGATAGAAAGTTCATTCAGATTTTATTCTTAGAAAAAATTTTCAGGAAGTTTAAGTAAGTTACCAGTTCATTAAAAGTAATAGCAGGACATAGAGATCAGCTCTAAGTAAACCCTATGCTAAGGTATTTGTCTTTCAAGTATTTGCCTCTTCTGGAAGATAAGAAAGGTTTTCTTAACCAATTAATTGAGACTGTTGAACTAGATGTCATGGCAAACAAATTCAAGTTTTACATCACCAAGCCACTTTTCATTACAACCTTGGCAAGCACACCATGAACTTGTGTGACGTGATAATATAGCACTTCCAGGATCCCTGCTGTGCTTCACAATTGACCGATTTGAATACAGGGCTGATTGGTGGGGGGGCGGGGAAAAGTGTCTTGGCATCACTGGCAAAACAGCTCTGATTCAAATTCTGAAACAGCTCTTCTCTTGTCTCATAATGAAGGATGAACATGATACTTGACTGTGTGACATCATGACCACTTAGGTCAGTAAACTTGACAGTAGGGGGCCATGAATTTGCCAGTAGGTTTTCCTGGAGACTATTGGGGCCAGCCTGAGGTCAGGATAGCAACATCTTGAAAGGAATCTTGAGATTACCTCGTTTGTTATTCAACCTCTGCTCAGCCATTAACTGTCTTTACTTCATTTATCAATATCCATATCTGCTTAGTCCTCTGGATATTAAGCTTCTAGAGAGAAGGAGTCATTTCTTAATTTTGTTTCTACATTGAGACTAGTAAGATATTTCAGTTACACCCAGCATTTAGTTATTTGATAAAAATTGCAATCTAATTTTATATGGTAATTTTTTTTCACAACATTGTTAAAAATCTCACTAAAAAACCTGTATGTTTAAATTAATCAGCCAAAAAAGTCTTTATTAAACATAGACTATGTAGTTACTGGGTTCAGTATATGTGTGAGTATGTATATGGGTGTGTGGTCTGTGTGTACATGTGTGTATGCAAATTCTCAGTGCTTTTTGATTGAAGAAATGTGCAAAAAAAAAAAAAATCCAAGGAAACTGAATTTACCAGTAGATGTTTGATGAAAAAGGTAAAACTTGATCTGATCCTTTGGGGGAAATGAGTATAAAAATAGAGATAGACAATGGCATCCTCAATATTTGGATAGGGACGATCACCCAGTGAAAGAACTTTGGCTTGACAAGGAGCTAATGTGCAAAGTGTTCCCAGTGTCATCTCAGTAAACAGCTTGGTCCCCCAAGGCATTGAAGGAAAGTTCTGACTAATTGTAGCTCCCAGGAAAATTGGTAAATTGGATTCAGACTGTTGTTTCACTTGTAGCTGGAGTCATCCCTAGGCTTTAAAAACATCACAAAATATGTGTGAAAGCAAGGGAAGCTGGGTGGCTGAATAGGCATATCTGCTGTCCCTAAAAAGTTTATTCCAATATCGGAGTACAAAGACAATGACCATAAAAAATGAGACAGCTACTATTACTACCATGAATAATAAGCCTGATGAGTTTAATAAGCCTGAGAGTTTGTGGGTGGTAGACACAAGATTCTAAGCCAGATTTCCAAGGACTACTCTTAACTTCTGCCTTCTTTCCACCTCTATCCTTTCTCTTCATACTAGTACACAGTCTTCTGTAAAGCTGCCTAGTAAGTGTATCACCCAAACACATTTCTCCTTTTCACAGTTATCCCTACTCCAAACCCCCGGCATCTAATGTGTTGGATTTCTTTAATGTGGCATAGAAAATAAGGCAGATAGATACAGTTATGCTACATATTGAAACAGATTGAAGCTTCAATTCTTGCTTCAGTGCGGTAGGATTATTGCCAGCTGTAGGGGATGAAAATTTTGAAAATTCCTTCCAAATCCTATGGCTAACTTGAGATTCCCTGAGTTCATTTCCAGGAGCATGTATGTACTGATGTCTGCCTTTGAAGGGCATAAACTAGAAGACATTCAAATTATTATAGACTGCGGCTGCTTGAAGAGTACCATGGAAGATGACATTTTAAGTTCTTATGCCAAACTGAGCAGCCACACTTGCTGCAAGGGTTATGACAAAAATTACTCTTAATTGTTTCAGGGACATCTTCCTCTACTCTTCACATGAAACCTTGTCATCTATCACAGGAGTGATAGTCCTTGCCAATGCAGTTATGGGGCTGTTGGTGCTTGGAGAAAATGAGATTCTGATGAAAATACTAGCCACATCAGGCTGTCAGGCCACTGACCTCTCTTTGTCATTCTCAAGACACAGCAAAGGACAAGGAAAGAGATCTAAATTGTAGACTGTCATGGCTTGGTGAAAGAGCCTGAGATGAACTAGATGATTCTAATGAAGAGTTTTCTACTAACTCAATAAAAATAAGAAAACTGGATATAGGAAGTCAATATCCTTCTGAGGCTATGGTTCTTGTGCATCATCAACTTGTAGTAGTGATATGGTTTGGCTCTGTGTCCCCACCCAAACCTCACTTTGAATTGCAATAATCCCTTCATGTCAAGGGTTGGACCAGGTGGAGATAATTGAATCATGGGCCAGTTTCCCTCATGCTGTTCTCATGATAGTGAGTGAGTTCTCACAAAATCTGATGGTTTTATAAGGGGCTTCCCCCTTTGTTGGGCACTCATTCCCTCTCCTGCCACCCTGTGAAGAGGTGCCTTCTGCCATGATTGTAAGTTTCCTGAGGCATCTCCAGCCATGAGGAACTGTTAGTCAATTAAACCTCTTTTCTTTATAAATTACTCAGTCTCGATCATTTCTTCATAGCAGTGCGAGAATGGACTAATACAAATAGTGATTGCTCCCTAGAGCTCCCTTCCCCCTATTTAACTAAATCCCCTTTTTCTAAGTCGAGCTCAAGTTTCCCTTCCCTCATCAGCTTTGCTCAACTTTCATGACCCTCTGGGACTGTTCCTTTCTCTTCATTCCTGTATAAATTATTGTCTTTTTCACTCCACTGGGAAATTAGTAGATGCCCTAAAATTATTTTCTAAGAAGGCACCAAGTCATAGAGATGGCTACAAATCTCATAAATACATTTTTGTGTCTTTTTTTACAACTATTTCTTGTTATACGTACCGTAAAAATTATTGATATTAAATTATGTAGAGTTGCATCTAATAGGAATTACTACGAGGAGTGGATAAAAGTGGGCGACATTTCAGAGGGAAGTAGCGCTCCTCCTCCAGTGAGCTGTTACCACCTGAGGCTTCCTATGAGGTGACTGAGTGGGGCAAAGGCACCACAGGGCATTGTCCCAGGCACCACTCAAGAAAACTCAGTTGTCCACTCCTATTACTATGTACTCATATAATAAGTAATAGTTGTATCTTTTGTTGCATTAAAGACAAGCTTTAATCATAGTTGGGTATACTTCCAGATACACAAGCATACTGACTTAATATTCCTTATATGAATAATAGAATGTTAGTTATAACACTTATTTTACTTTGATTTTAAAAATTTAGATCTATTCTAACTTATCACAATCTATACTACCCCAGACATTTTCTAAGGAGTATAACATTAATTTTAATTTATTTGATTATTTAATTATTTAATTATTTGAGATAATATTGGATTATCTCACAGCCATTTATAGTCAGTAACTCAAAAAGCTGCAAGAAAATTCAAGTCCTCTATCATCTTTTACCACTTCTAGGTTTTCTACAACCTATTCTTGAACTATTTGAGAGTATAAGAAAACAAAATCATTGGTCCTTTTTTCCTCATAACAACATCAAGTGAATTGTTGTGTCTTTTATTGTTTAAAGGCAGATAGAAACAAATAACTATATAGCTTTTGCATTTACTTTGAAACTGCTATGGAGGATGTTGCATATGATACCATTCAATGTCTGCTGTACAGTACCCTAACATCAGATATTTATTTTAAAGTTAAAGATTAGAAAACTGTTTATTTTTTCTTAAGGAAATTGTGTGCTTTCAGCTCTTGGGCAGATTTCTTTCCTTGACTTGGATACTAGAAAACTTAAATGATTTGGATGCTCAATCCCAGAAACTACATTGAGCTTTCCTATTGGTGCATTTGTTTTCTCCTCTTAGCCATGTTTCTTTCGTTTGTGTTTTATTTATTTTTTTCATATTATACTTGTCATTTTAGAAGCTGATTTAAAATATTTTCTGAAAGGATGTAGTGTACAAATATATTAAAATTGGAGTCACACTTAGCATTAAATGGGCAAGTGAGCACTCATGAAGAATGCACTGGTACCTGTATCAGCACTGGACTGATGCTTTCTTTGCTTGAACTCCCCTGGGGCAGGTCTGTGAAAAAGCTACATGACAATAAGTTATTAAAGACAGCACATCTGAACAAGCTGGAATAAGTAATAGTATATGAGGCAAATAGTATAAATGCTTCAAGAAAATGTTAAATAAACCTCTACATGCTGCTAGATGAAGGGAAATCATGACTGACAAAAAAAAATCTTATAGATTGAAATTTATACAAGGAAATGTGGCTTGCTCAAGGCATCCTGGATACTTAATGCAGAACTAAGAGGGGAAAAGGTCCTCTTGAATACCAGTATGGCTTTTAACTCCTGACTGACTTAAATAACCTTTGACTTCAAAGGCAATGCTGCCTGAAGGGCTGGACCAAGACAGACTAGGCCTAAGTTCAAGATTTGTTTGAGCCTAAGATAATCTGTCTGCACCCCTGGATAGGACAGAAAGCAGCAGGCTTCACTATTTCTTGGTCAGAGACCTGTGCAATAATAATTCTTTCTATATGTTCAGTGACATCTTTGGGTGTCCAGTAACCTAACTGTCTAAAAGGCAGAACGGCAGATCGTATTTGTTTGCCATAAGTTTGAGGTATAGCAAGATGGTCATGACTATTCATCATCTAGACAAATCTAGACAAGACAGCCCAAGGCTAAGACTGATGTTTGGCAAGGTGGGAAAGGGCTGAAAAGCTTTCCAGGCTATAAGGCAAAATATCCATTTCTGGAGGAATCAGTATAGAAAGGTCAAAGTTGTCAAGGACAGAATTTGGGTAGTCAAAATTCGGGGCTAATTTTATTAGTGTAAGTGACCTTTGATCTTAGAGAAGAAACTCTTCTGTATTTTTCTAAAAAATAAATATTATTTTACAGCAATTTTGTTTATAGAAAAATTGTGCAGTAAGTACTGAGTTTTCATATCCCTTCCCTCATTGTTTCTCCTATTAACATCTTGCTTTAACATGATATGATTTGTACAACTGATGAACAAATATTGATATTAACTAAAGACCGTAGTTCACATTACAGTTCGCTTTTTGACAAGAGTGTGTTTTGACAAATAGTTAATGTCAGGTATCCACTATTACAGTACTATATAGAATAGTTTCGCTGTACTAAAACTGCGCTATACTCAACCTATTTATCCATTGCCCTCTCCCCCTAAACTACGGGCAAGCACTGATATTTTACTGTTTCCATATTTTTGCCTTTTGCAGAAACTCATATATAGTTGGAATTGTACAATATGTAGGTTCTTCAGACTTTTCTTTCACTTAGCAACATACGTTTAGGTTTTTTGCACTTTTTTTATAGCTTGATAGCTCATTTTATTTCATTGCTGAACATTACTCCATTGTATGAATATACCACAGTTTTTTAATTCTTTCACCTATTAAAGAACATCTTGGTTGTTTCCAATATTTAGCAATTATGAATAAGGCTACTATAAACATTAATGTACAGGTTTCTATATGGACATAAGCTTTCAACTCATTTCTGTAAATACCAAGGAGTACAATTACTCAATCTTATGATAAAGCTGTGTTTAACTTTGTAAGAAACTGCCAGGCTGTCTTCTAAAGTGACTGTACTTTTTTGCATTTCCACCAGCAATAAATAAGAGTTTCTGTTGCTCCACATCGTTATCAGCATTCAGTGTTGCCAGTACTTTGAATTTTGGCCATTGTAATGGTATACAGTAATAGCTCATTATTGTCTTAATTTGCAATTTCCTAATGACATATGATGGCAAGCATCTTTTTATGCTTAACTGTCACCTGTGTATTTTTCTTTTTCTTTCTTTCTTTTCTTTTTGAGACGGATTCTGGCTCTGTCACCCAGGCTGGAGTGCGGTGGCGCGATCTCGGCTCACTGCAAGCTCCGCCTCCTGGGTTCATGCCATTCTCCTGCCTCAGCCTCCCGAGTAGCTGCGACTACAGGGACCCACCACCACGCCCAGCTAATTTTTTGTAGTTTTAGTGGAGACGGGGTTTCACCGTGTTAGCCAGGAATGGTCTGGATCTCCTGACCTGGTGATCTGCCCGCCTCGGCCTCCCAAAGTTCTGGGATAGGCGTGAGCCACCGCACCCAGCCCACCTGTGTATTTTCTTTGGTGAGGTGTTCATGCAGATCTTTTGCCCATTTTCTATTTCATTTTTGCTGAGTTTTTTAAAAGTTCTTTGTATATTTTGGATACAAGTTTTTTTTTTTTTAATTCAAATATGTATCTTGAACATACTCTCTCCTAGCCTGTGGTTTGTTTTTTTCATCCTCTCAACAGTGTCTTTCAGAGCAGAAAATTTTAAGTTTAATAAAATCAAATTTGGCAATTTTATCCTTTATGAATCAGGCTTTTGGTATTTTATTTAAAAAGTCATCACCAAACTCGTTATCTACATGTTTTTCCTATATTATATTCCATAAATTTGATATTTGCATTGTATATTTAGGTTTGTGGTCTGTTTTGAGCTTTTTTTTTTTTTTTTTTTGGTGAAAGTTGTGAGGTTTGTATCTGTACTAGTTTTTGTTTTGCATGTAGATGTCCAGTCACTGCAGAATCATTTGCTGTAAAGACTATCCTTTCTACATTCAATTGGCTTTGCTCCTTTGTCAAAGATCAGTTGACTATATTTGTGTGGGTCTATTTCTGGGCTTTCTATTCTTTTCAACTGATTTGTGTGTTGTCTTTCACCAATACCATACTGTCTCTATCATTACTGCTTTATAGTAAGTGGAGAAGTTGGGTAATATAAGTCTCCTAACTTTGTTCTTTTTCAATATGTTCTTTTTCATGTGTTGGCTATTCTGGGTCTTTTGCCTTTCATATAAATTTTTGAACCTTTATGTTGATATCTATAAAACAACTTGCTGGGATTTTGATAGGGATTGTGTTTAATCTATAGATCCATATGGGAGAATTGTTATTTTAATAAGTCTTCTTATCCATGAATGTATGATATTTTTCATTTATTTAAATCTTTGATTTATTTCATTAAAGTTTATGATTTTCTTTATACAGGTTTTGTACTTTTTAAAAGATTTATACCTAATTTATTTTTTAGATGTTAATGTAAATGGAACTTTGTTTTAAATTTCAAATTCAAATTAGTTATTGATAATATATAGGCCGGGCGCGGTGGCTCACGCCTGTAATCCCAGCACTTTAGTATGCTGAGGCGGGCGAATCACCAGGTCAGGAGATAGGGACCATCCTGGCTAACATGGTGAAACCCCGTCTCTACTAAAAATACAAAAAGAAATTAGCCAGGCGTGGTTGCAAGCACCTGTAGTCCCAACTACTCAGGAGGCTGAGGCAGGAGAATGGCGTGAACCTGGGAGGCGGAGCTTGCAGTGAGCTGAGATCGCGCCACTGCACTCCAGCCTGGGCGACAGAGCAAGACTCCGTCTCAAAAAAAAAAAAAAAAAAGTATATATAGATATATATATGTATACATACACTCACACACATACACACACACACATATATATATATATATATATATATGACAGAAATCTACTTTTCTATATTGATCTTGTATCCTGTAAGGTTGCTAGAATTGCCTATTACTTCAATTATTTCACTTGTCCATTCTTTCGGATTTTCTTTATAGACAATCATATAGTCCATGAACAAAGACAATTGTATTTTTTCCTTCCTAATCTATATACCTTTTATTGTATTTTATTATTGCACTAAGTAGGACTTCCAATATGACAGAAAATAATAGTGGTGAGAGGAGACATCTTTGTCTTATTCCCAACCTTAGGGATTAAGTATCTAGTTTCTTACCATTAAGTATAATATTAGCTTTAGTTTTTCTGTAAATGTTCTTTATCACGTTGAAGAGATTCCTTTTCTTCCTAGTTTTCTGAGAGGTTTAATCATGGATGTGTATTGGATTTTGTCAAATTCTTTTTATGCATCTACTGATATGATAATATAACTTTTCTTCAGTCTGTTGATTTGATGAATTACATTAATAGTTATTCTAACATTGAAGCAGCCTTGTATACTCAAATAAATTTGACTTGGTCATGTTATATATTTCCTTTTATTCATTGTTGGACTTGGTTTAATATTTTGCTGATAACTTTGGCATCCACAGTCATGAGAGAGATTGGACTGCAATTTTCCTTCCTACTAATGTATTTTCTAGGTTTATTATTTAGGTCATGCTGGTCTCATAGACTGAGTTAGAAAGTATTCCCTCTGCCTTTATTTTCTGGAAGACATGATGGAGAACTGTTCTCCATCTTTCTTCATTTCCCTTTTGGATATGCTTTGCCCGGAGCCCTCAGATGCTGATCGGCAGAGAGTGAAGAGAAATATGGGACTGGAAGCGACAGCTTATCTTCAATGGGACCCAGGCGGGAAGATCAGCTTTACTGGGAACTTACAGTTTCTATGTTGGTGTTGACATAGTCTATTGATAACCAATCATTGCTAGTAATGACTCAACATACAAGGGTTTGTTTAAAGAGTCTAACTGGTGCATATATAGAGTAAGAGAAAAGCCTGGAAACAATTATTACAGCTATAAACCAGAGAAACGGTATCCATGTGCATAGTGGGTAATGCAATATTGATTATACATTGACTTTGTAAATGCTGGTTGCAGATACAAAGTACAACACTACCAACAAATTGTCTTAAAACATAAAGAACATGCTGTGTTCAGTGATGTTTGAAAACAAAGAAAAAATACACTTTTTAATGTATTCAAATATCATTTTAAAAACCTGCTACATGTTAGAATAAGGGAAACCACTACTTTATTGCACTTTATTTCCATATCTGAAAAATGAGGATTGTAATCTTGTAGAATTTTTAAGAGAAATCAAATAATTTATTTTTTATTTACTTTTAAAAGTATTCCGGTGAATTAAAAAAAAAAATGAATCAAACACAGCTCTTGCCTCCAAGTAGCTTGTACTTTAGAAATAGTATTACATATACTAATATCATTATAAAACAAGTGCCAGTAACGTAAGTGACTTAAAGAGGGTACCAATACAGAGACACAGGGCAGGGCTCAGTTAACTTCTTCTTAAAAGGCCGGATAATAATTATTTTTGTTTTTACAAGCTATACAATCTCTGCTGTAACTACTCAACTCTGCTTTTAGAGCACAGAATGCAGTCATAGACAATAGGTAAAAGGATGAGCATGGCTTTATCCCTATGTATTTATTGATAAAAACAGGTGGCTGGCTGGATTTAAGTCCGTGGGCCACAGTTTGTCAATTCAGTCACAAAGGAAAAAAGAAATGTGAAAAACAGTTTTTAAATTATAAAGCTCTGTTCAAATGTAAAGTTATTATTCATTGAGCTTATTGAAGACTGATGCAGTGTTTAACTTGATGTTAATACACAACTAATAGTCCCTGGGTAATAAGCCAATTTGTTGCCAGGTGAATAAAGGGAGAGTGACAATAATAGTTAAGGGTAATAAACTGCACTCATCCTTTTCTTAGAGGAAGAGGAACTAGATCCTTCATATTTATTTTATATTTTTAAAGGGTTTTATCTTCCCAAGAGTTTTGCAAATTTTAAATACATCTTTGTCACCTCTCCTTGAAGAACTTGGGGATTTAATCTTATTCCCAACTTAATATAAGAACCCGCTATACCCTCCCCCCTCCCCATTCCACCTTCTATTAATTGCACTTGAATTCTAAACCTTCCTGGTGCTAAATCAGGAGTCAGGAGTTTGGAAAGGTTGGCAACTCTTCCTCAGCTTGGCGAGTCTCTCTATGTTTGGCTTTTAATTTTCTCTTCTTTTTTCTCACTCAGTGGCTTAAGCTCATTCAAGTCAGCCTCCCTTCAGAACTGAAAATTTCCATTTTTCAGAATTCAGCAAGTAGGTCTTTTGTCTCTCACATTTGGAGCCAAATAGATAGCTTTTAGCTGTTCAGTGGAATGTTCTATTTTATCATCATGAGACTAACCAGCTGCAGATTTTGAACTTGAGGGGTTTGCCCAGCAGAGTGGTCTCTATGGTAATCTGCTCTCTACCAACTCTGTTCTCAAATTTCACTCCTTGAACCACAAATCTTTGTTTTAACAGCTTAGACATCTTGACAACCATTTTCTGTAACATATGCAGAGTAGACATGCAAAATGTTAGTAACCAATTTCTCCCATAGTTGAAATCGTTAGCACATAAGTGGTTTCAACTGGAGTTATGCATTTTTTTTTACTAATTTATAATTGGTTAACATTATTTAATTGTTTCTGTCTCTTTAGATGCTGCTCCTTTGAAAGTATGATTACTGCTGTTCCAAAACAACAAAAGCTTTGCAGGGAATTCATATGTGAACAGTAGCAGAAACTTTCATTGCTGTATTAATTATCCCATGCAGAATTTCCAGATTCAACAAATCTTTTTACCCTGTTCTTAAAAGCACCATATTACTAAGAATAGGAGTCTTCCACCTCTTTAAAGATACGCATCTGTGTGTATCTTTTATGCGTTGCTTCTCACTTTATATCATCTTCAGAGCGTGATTTCAAATATCAAATGTCTGTTAACTAATGTAGAATAAAAACAAGTAACCCATTTTACAATTATTTAGTTGGTGGTTTTTCACCAATATCTACCAGTATTTTAAGAGTGTCATTTCTGCCAGACTGCTAGGTGAAGTTCTGTAATTCATACTTCATACCTTGACATTCCAATTCTGCAGAATAAATTTAATGCCTACACTCATATCAGTAAATGATTATAATCTCTTAGTGGGTAGAAGCCTGACCTGTTTAATTTTCTGCGTTCAGCTCTCAGATAGCAACAAGTTCAGGATTCACCAAACATATATATATATATAATATATATTATATATTATATATATTATATAATATAATCTATATTTTATATAATATATTATATATTATATAATATAAATGTTATATTATATAATATAATATATATTTTATGTAATATGTTATATATTATATAATATAATATATATTTTATATAATATATGATATATTATATAATATATATTATATAATATATATTATATAATAGAATATATATTATATCATATATCATATATTATATCATATATCATATATTATAAGATATATAATATATGATATATGATATAATATATCATATATTATAAGATATATAATATATCATATATTATATATTATAAGATATATAATATATGATATATTATATAATATAAGATTTTTATATAATATATTATATATTATATAATATATATTTTATATAATATATGATATATTATATAATATAACATATATTTTATATAATATATTATATATTATATAATATAACATATATTTTATATAATATATTATATATTATATAATATAACATATATTTTATATGATATATATAATATAATATATTATATATATCATATATGATATATATAATATATTATATTATATATATCATATATGATATATATAATATATTATATTATATATTATATATGATATATATAATATAATATATTATATATCATATATGATATATATCAAATATAATATATTATATATATCAAATATGATATATTATATATATCATATATGATATATATTATATATTATATATGATATATATTATATATTATATATGATATATATTATATATTATATACGATATAATATATAATATATAATATAATATATTATATTATATATAATATATTATATAATATATATTATATTATATTATATATAATATATATAATATATAATATATATCATATATCATATATATATAGCAGAATGATAAATAGCTTTTGCAGCAAAATACCTAATAGAGAAAAAAATTATCAGTTGTATTCCACCTTAAATTCAGTGAGAAGAAAGTAATAGAAGATGCATGTGTAGTTGTCTTGGTTCTGAGGCAAAGGAGACTCCTTGCTTCCACAGACTACAAATAACCATGTGGGTTTCACTCCAGTGTATGCACCACAATGATAATAAAATTTGAAATCATGTTCCACAAAGAATACTTACTGCTCTAGAATAAGAATACTGAACCTCATAACTGAAAACTAATAGCTAAAAAATACTTAACATGAAAGAATGAATTGTTTCCCTCAATGATGAGGAAGTGACTGGGATACCTGCTCTCACTACTTATATTCAACATTCTGCATTCATTGTGTGTACATACTACATTTTATTCAGCCATTCATAAATTAATGGAATATAAAATTATAAAATTAATGGAAATTTGGGTTGCTTCCACTTTTTGTCTAAGATCATTTGTCCAACATTTTGGATGGACTTAGGTTTTCATTTCTTGTGGTTTATAGCTAGTCACAGAATTGTGTCATATGATGAATCTATGCTTAACCCTTTGAGGAACTGTCAAATTGAGCTTGGGGACTTAATCTTATTACCAACTTAATATAAGAACATGATATCTCCCCTCCCCATTTTCACTTTCTATTAATTGCACTTGAATCTTAAAAATTCCTGGGGCTAAGTCAGTAGTCAAGAGTGGCTGCATCTTTTCTACATCCCTGCCAACAATGTATAAGGGTTCCAATTTCTCCACATCCCAGTTCACACTGTTAATCTCTATCTTCTTTTATTATAGACATCCTAGAGGGTGTGAAATGAAATCTCATTGTGGTTTTGATTTGTATTTCCCTAATCGCTAGTGATATTGAGTATCTTTTCATGTACTTATGGGCCACATGTGTGTCTTCTTTGTAGAAATGTCTTTGCAAATTATTTACCTATTTTTAACTGGAATATTTGCTTATTATTGAGTTATAGGAGTTCTTTATATATTGTGACATGTTCTCATATATGCTGGATTCAAGTTCCTTATCACATATATGATTTGCAAATATTTTCTCTCAACTTGTGGGTTATCTTTTCACTTTCTAATGGCATTGTGTGCAACACGAAAGTTTTTAGCTTGTATAAGGTCTAATTTATTTTTTTCTATTCTCACTTTTGCTATTATCTCTAAGAAACCACTACATAATTCAAGGTAGTGAAGATGTATACGTGTTTTCTTCTGGGTGTTGATAAATGAGTAAATAACAATTCAAGACAAGTTATAGTAAGTAGCCGAGGTGAAAGGGGCAGATGGTTTTTTTACCATAACTAAGTAGAAAGTAGCTGTAAGACTCATCAATAATATGATTCTAAGAAGAAAAAGAATAAATCAAAGAAAAGACTAAGGGAACTTAAATAAAATTAAAACATAAAAATATTAATATAAATGGGAAGATAATTATCTCTACAAGTGCTAAATTTAATATTTAAAATTAGATGTAACAAAATTAAGGCTATTTCATGAAAATAAGATAATTCAATAATTTATTAATAAAAACAGCTGCTTAACTTAGACAAACAAACCAATGTATAGATGTGTTTTTCTTATCAACTGATCATTTGATACATGGAGTTGTACTTATACTATCCAAAATATTTTAGGGTCATGGAATATAATAATTGATAAGTACCAAATAAAACTGACTTGGATGATCATTTTTCTCTGAAGATTCTTTTATAGCATCAGTTGATCAAATTGGCCAGTTACTTTGGAATCTGAAGAATGAATCTAAAAACCAACTAAAATGTCTCAAAATGTGGACATCTAATTAACTGATATTAATATTCTTGTTTTATTCTATATGTGCCTTGAGAGAAGAAAGAAATTGACTTAGGAATAAAGAATTCTAATTTGCAAATTTAATTCATTTTTCAATAATATGAGGCACATAGTAAATATATGATTTGTAATACTAGAAAAGAAAAATGAGAATCAATTAGATTATGGATATTTAGAGTAATCTTATTTGGGCTTTGTGAAAATGTTCACACATACACAAAATAATACCACTATCACATAATTAGAAAATCTCTGAAATGGAGACTTGAAGAGAAAAAAAATACAGAAAGCTATTTTGAATCCCACAATGGAATAAATTGCCATGGTACAGTGCAAACTAATCAGAGCATATCCAATGCTGTAAGTTTCCTACTATAAATAAACACAGAGATCCACACATACTCAGATTTGATGGCCTTCCTTCAAAATGATGGAGTGTGCTGAACTTTAAGTCTACTTGTCTCCTGAATGTAACTACCTTTTAAAAGTTCAGGCAATTTTCCTACTTCAGGATTTCTAAGAAAGTAAGCACTTATTTTCCTCTCTTTTTTGGCCTCCACATATGTACTCTGTGTGTGTGTATGTATGTGTGTGTGTGTGTATATCTATCTATATATATATATGTGTGTATATATATATATATATGTGTATATATATGTATATATATGTGTGTGTATATATATATATATATGTGTATATATATGTATATATATGTGTGTGTATATATATATATATATATATATGTAGGTACACACACATATACCATATACTTATATATATGTAATTCACTAATTTCACTTTTAAGTTTTCTTATTATCGAGAACTTTTTCAATAGTGACACAATGAAAAAAAGATGTAACAAAATAGAATGAAGTCATAACAAAAAGCTAAAGATCATTTCTACCTAGAAGAAAACTCAGTTTTTTTTTTTCCACCTAGAACAAGGGTTGTAAAATGGTGATGTCCGTGTTCAACCTATCCTCAAGTGTGTTTTGTTTTTTTCTCTTTCTTTCCTTCCATCCCTCCCTCTCTCCTTTCCTCCCTTCCTCCCTTCCTTTCTTCCTTCCTTCCTCTGATATGCAGGGCATTTTAAAATATGTTTTAATTGATTGCCAAGATTTGAAAAGCAGCAGAATGTTTCAAATAAAAATCTAAGTTCCAGGCATCCCTTTAAAAATGGGAAGACTGGAAACGCCTCGGTCCTGAAGGTGCTCGCCTGCTAGCCTGTTCTTAGTACCCCCTTAGACAAGGCCTAAAGATCTCCTGCCCACTGATAAATCTATTTGTCCATTTCACTCATTTATATTATCTGCCCGACCCCTGTGAGTATTTGAGTATGCATGTATTTTTTAGACCCAAATGTACTGTTTTTCTGTTTCTCAGTGAACAATTTTCTCAGCATTCAATTAAAATAAATTACCAGCCTGGAAGCAGTCTGTTTTAGAGAAATGAAAAGAAATTTCTAATATTGCTTTCACAGTTAATATATAATTAGTGAGTAAATTGTTGCCATGCTTAGAGCTTCCTTAGGTCCCTGTTCAGGAAGAAATATAGAGTTATTCTCATTTTTATATGAATTTGTTGAAACCAAGTCTCTATTTAACATATTGGACAAAATGAGGAAAGCAATATGATTTTTTTGTTGTTCTGAAGAGGATGCCAACACAAGTGAAAATAGGTGTGTAAACAGCAGTAGGAAGTAATGAAAAACAAGATTGCCAAAATCACAAAGGCCAGTGTTGTTGTTGGTTTTGTTTTTTTTTTTTCTTTTTATGATGGCCTGGAGCAACAACTAAAAAACTCTTGTAGTCATTGTATCTACAGGCTTCAGTATTCGTTTCTCCCTAAGAATTAATTTTTTTTAAAAGCTTGAAAGGCTTTTCCCCTTTCCAAAGACACTTTGAAAGAGCTCACACAGTGTATGTAGTCTAATAGAGAACAGTGATCCTGGTATAAATGTAAAACCAAAATCAAAATCAAAACATGCTTTTGAATGTAATATAGTTCTAATGAAACTGTAAGCCATAAAGTTGAAAACTCCTCTGTTTATGGAACATATCTTTTGCAATGAAGAGAAATTCTAGATCTTGGGAAGATCTTTGAAAGGTATCAAATTTAAAGACCCTACCTAAGCTTACCTCAGAAACTTTACAACATAATCTTTTTCAAGGTTTTGATCCGAAATCAGGTAAACTTTTGTGGTAGAAATTTTGTGGAAACTGAAAAAGGCAAGGAAAATGAAAAGCAGGTAGGTGCTAATCAAGCACCATTGTAATTGAAACTCACCTTTACTCCTGAAATTCTCAGGTATGCACACTTGTGGGCATAACCACCCAGAATACTTATGTGAACACATATGGAGTGAGATTGTTTTAAAGAAGGATACAAGTAAAACCCAAACAAGGGTCAGGATAATGGATTTTAAAGGATTTCTTTCCCTCTTTGGCATTCTAAACACACAGCTTTGCTTGTTGCATTATTTTGTCATTTAACTTCTAGGCTTCCAAAAATCTCTTCATTAAATCAGTATAATGTTTTTTAAAAAAAGCTTTCACGTGAACTGAAACTTTAAAAGCATATGAACAATTGGTAGAAAAAAACCATAAACAACAAAGGGTGCAAAAAAGTATTCTGAAACTAGCACAGTAATGTACATTTCACTAAAACACCAAATGACCTGTTTAATATCCATATCAACATCAATCCAAAATAGTGCTTTTTACAGTTATCATCCAACCAGGAAGGTTGACAAGGAAAAAATAGGCTTATTGTTGGGAAAGATGATAAAAAAGGAGGAGAAACAACTCACTCAAATTCTTACTTTCATCTAAGAATCAGGCCTTCAAATTGTTGCTCAGATAATGTCAGGATTAGGTACAAGGAATTCTTGACAAGATAGTCAAATATAGGAAGAAAACACTGAATTCAGATTAATTTTTATATGAAGTTGCATATAATTTCACAGCCATTGGAATTAATTATGGCGAGAAATGAAAAATGGAAACAGTGTCAGAAGACTAGAAATGGATAAATATCCAAATCTCCTAACAAGCAAAATATAGAAATTCAGGAACATGAATTCAATATTAATTGGGTAGTAAACAGGTTTCAAAAAAGTATATGGTGATCATTAGTAATAAACACATGTATTCTAAGATATAAAAGAAGAATCTCAAAGTTGGTAGTTCAAGTTGAAACAACTTCAGTTTCTCTTCAAGAGATAATCAACAGGTTGATATTTCAGGGAAAACATGTTGAACAATTGATTTCTTCAAACATTTGACAAACTGTCCCATGAATTCTCAGAAGAAACTGTATAGTTTAACACTATCATACAATATGGATACAAGAATAACAAAGTGCTCACAAGAAAAAAAATAATTGACTTGAGGTCTAAAAATGCTATGTAGTGACTTTATTTTCTATAAATTGCAGCACAAAGTACAGCCAATAAAAAAGTGAGCTTGAGATTAGAGGGTAATAAAGCAAATATGACAGTATAGATAAAATTGAGTATAGATAAAATTCTATAAAAGGAATAACTCAAATGAAAGAGGTACTAAATCCCAAAGATTCTGGCATGCTAGGAGGAGTAGTATGTGTTTAGAAAATTTCCTTTAGAAAATCCACAAATATGAGGGTAGATCATTCCTGGGAAATTTTGAGTGAGGATAAAAGCAGAGGGAAGCGGAACTACTATAGAGCTGTAACAGTGGGCTCAAGACGACCTCAGCAAAGGAGGAAAAACATGACGAGTACTGGTGCAGGCACTCAAACCCAAGTAGAATTGAGGAGGGGCTTCACCTCTCCAGGCGGGTGTAAACATTTTTGTCCAGTTAAAAATAGAGCATTCAAAAAGTTATTTTTCACCTTTTATAAGAAAAATGTGACAAGGGGAACTGTTATCCTAGATTTCAGTTTTACTAACCTGGAAATATCAGTTGGTTTAATTGAAATAACAGAAAGATCCTGGGGGGAAATGTAGTCACTTCCGAGCACACGAGACCTATTCTGTGTCTAATTCTGCTAAAGGTATTAAAAAAAAATTATCATGGATGGGGTAGAATACCTATTTCTATATGACCTCATTTTCTATAGACATTAAATTATATTTAGACTGTTAAAAATATGTTTCAGGCACTTATAGTAAACAAAAACAAAATTTCACACTTTTAAACCAAAACACATCCTTTTGCTTTTCATAGATGTGTTTCTGTGTCAAGATTCATGGAAGGAGAAATAAAACATTCTTTAAAGTTCTAAAAAAAATAGTGCTTTTTGTTTGTTTGTTTGTTTTGAAAGTAGTAGTTTCTTTTGAAAGAAGTAGTATAAGCTCAATTGTTCTAGCTACATTAGTAATACCTGCTGTATAAGTAATAAATTCCAAAGTATCAGTGGTTTATGAAATGGAAGGATACTTCCCATTCATATAAATTATTATATGAATAATAATTATTCATATAATTATCAATAATTATTCATATAAATATATTATATGAATATATAAATAATTATATGAATAATTAATTATTGGGATGGGACACGTTGTTGATAGAAAGGGAAGAATACTCTGTTCCATTCAAGGGCCCCAGGATAATGGTGGCTTCATTATCTTCATTGTGTGGTTTCAGCGATTGCTCTAAGAAACAGAGCATGAATGATCATATGGGAATTTTACATAGGCTAGTACTAGAAATGATATATGTCCTTTATGTCCAAATTTTACTAGTGCCTCACCCCCCCCCATATTGATGCAAGGGGAAATCAGATTTATAAACACTGTCTGTAAAACTAGTTCCTAGCAACTGCTCTAAACCCATAGGTGGGAGCACAAGTCTTTGGAAAACCAGTAACTTGTGGAGTCATTTTGATATAGAGTATTCAAAGTCTGTTAGTATAAAGATAATGGTTTATTTGACACATCACTGTTTATTCCCTGAACAGTGAAGACTGATATTTTAGAGACCAATCGAAAAACACTAAATATTATTGTTTTTGGTGGGAGAAAATGTTTTTAATGGTCTCATCACAAACATTAAAAATCATTAAAAGGGTCCTTGTTATCAGACAATATAAAACCTTTAAAATATAAGCTCATTGAATTATAGAATTTCAGAACTACAAGAAACCTTGGAGACTGTCTAATCCAACACCATTTTCTAGCAAATAGTATCACATGTTATATATTATGCATTTAGATTATAAATTTATCATCAAGTGCCGAAATATATGAAGCTAGTATTTTTCTTGTGCCCAAATGAAACCCACACAATGAGCTAAGCACTTAGGTTAACTGTTTCAAGCTACTAAGCTACTAGACATATCCTCGCTGACATTGTGAAGTGTAGAAAGGGACGATGATAATTCTGCAGCTTGTCCTATGTGCCTGTGTTATTTGATTTATGTGCTGTACCTGACTCCTATGATGCTCTCTGAATTCATAAATCTGAGTAAAAGAACAGGGACCCATAACTCAAAGAGGATGAGATGGGCTAAACCCCGAGGCTGAGAATGTACTGTACAGTTGGAGCTCTGTTCCTTTGTGAATACCCATGGGTATCAAAGTTGCTAAAGGTTAGGTATTCATCACAAAGGGTTCCAGTCAGGAGACATAGCAGGGTTTCAAGATTAGGATTTTTTACCTTCGAACTTTTATGTACTCCACATAAAAAAAAAAGTTTTTGCTTTTTTTAATGAGGTAAAATCGAGGCAATTAATGTTCCAATGCATATCTCCACATCATGTACACCTACATGTCAGTGCTTACTATCTGCAAGATGTTGCCCTACACAGGTTTTATGGGAAGAGGAAAAGTTACAAGCCATGGAGTATAAGCTTTCAAATTTATCATCTAATAAAGAATATGACAGAGATCAGGAAACGTAATGACAGTGTATGGTCACTATGAAAAGGACCTTACATTTATAAAACATTCAGTAGTACAGAAATTCAGAAGCAGAAGAGTTCACTGAGGATGAGATGCTAAAGGACCATGTAATATGAGACAAGTAATGTGCACATATTACAGTCAAGCTGCTTTATATTCATAAAAAGTTTCTGGAGTAGCACAGGTCTTATCACTGTTTCAGCCTTTGGGCTGCTTTTATTTGTACTAATTATAATTAGATCTGTTTCTCAGTTTTCCGTGCAATTTAAACTAAGATTATGAGATCTATGCCAGACATTTAATTATATTCTCTTAGAGACAGTAGCCTCATCTCTGGCCAGTCACAAACAGAGGCTCTGCCTTTAAGTGTATAAATGTTATGAATATGCTTAATTGGTTTATTCAACAAGCAAGCTGAACATCAAATATTTATTAAGCTTTTCTTCTGTGTCAAGCACTATTCTGGTAGTAGGAACACAGTATGTATTTAGAAACATAGATGCATCCTCACCATTTTGAGACTTACCGTCTGTGAATGAAGTAGACAGATATTTCTACAATCAATGACATTGAATTATGATAAGTACTATGATAAAGAAAGCACTATACTCTTTTAGAACAGATAGCAAAAGAATCTCACCTAGCCTGCTGTGCGTGGTGGCTCACACCTGTAATCCCAGCACTTTGGGAGGCTGAGGCAGGTGGATCACCTGAGGTCAGGAGTTCAAGACCAGCCTGACCAATATGGTGAAACCCTGTCTCTACTAAAAATACAAAAATTAGCCAGGCATGGTGGCTCATGTAGTCTCAGCTACTTGCGAGGCTGAGACAGGAGAATTGCTTGAACCTGGGAGGTGGAGGTTGCAGCGAGCTGAGATCGCACCACTGCACTCTAGCCTGGGTGACAGAGCGTGACTGCATCTCAAAAAAAAAAAAAAAAAAAATCTGACCTAGTCTCCAGGGGGTCAGGGAAGACTATCTGTAGGAAACGACATTAAAATTAAAACATGAAAGATAAAAAGGATGTAGCCACTGAAGATGAGGCAGGAGTGTGTTCTAAACAGAGAAAACAAGGAGAAAAGGCAGGCGTTGTTTTGCCAGCTCTCGGAAGCTCCATGAAAAAGTGTTCTTTTACTCCTGAATAGAGAGATGGTGTAACCCAGAAGCTCTCAAAGTATAGTCAGGGAATCTGTGAAGCCAAAACTATTTCACAATAATACCAAGATGTTATTTGCTTTTTTTACTCTCATTTTCTGATGAGAGTTTGCCAGAAGCTGCGTAACGCATTCTATCACAACAGATTGAATTGTGAAGCAAACATGGGAATTCAGCTATCTATTAGGTCAGTCATTAAAGAGATTTGCAAAAATATTAAACAACGTCACCCTTCTCACTGTTGGTTTTGGGAAAGAAAGTTTGCAAAATGTATTATTTATGTGAACATATACAGCAATTTTATTGCTAAAAAGTTAATACCTATTTTTAATCTTTTTCAGTTTTAATTTATAACATGTAAATACTAAGAGATATGACCCACATAAATGGAAGCCATTTGGGGTCCTAACTAATTTTTAATAGGTTAATGTAGTCTTGAGACCAAACTGATTGGGAACTACTCATATTACCCAGAATGGGGACAATTTGAGAGTGAAAGGAGATAGTATTAATAATTACATCAGACAATGAAGTGAAAATACATCTCAGCCTACTTGGATGTTTATCCCCGTTTGTTACTTGTTTTCCTTGTTTTTCTGGCACCTGTTATTAATAACTTTTAGTTTTACTGTCAAAATGTCCTGATTTGGAGGATGAGTTGTATGGTCACCCTACCTATAGGACTAATTAACCATGGCCTTGCCCTATGCCCTTCTAGGTGTGCTATTAAACAGAACTCCACAACATGCATTTCTGTGGGGAAATAGATATGAGGGGTCTTTTGATGGAAATATGCCTGGTCATCACAAATACACTGGTTGAAAGAAGGAACGGCAAAATTTCCTCTACTTTTATTTTATGTTTTTCTGTTTTGTTTTATTTTTGTTTCTAAGTATGGCATGTGGGTTTATACATCTTGGGTCTGAGAAGAACACTGTTAATCTGTGTTTTAAAAGGATAGAATTTTAGAATTCCCTGCATCATCTCCAGTAGTTACCAGGACATCTGGAGATTAACAACAACAACAACAACAACAACAACAAAAACTTTAGGAACTTAAACCTTTGAAAGAATGTTGAGAGGAATGCGTAGTACTTCCTGCCATTTTATAGAAGGTCATGCCAGAGTATGGATGCTTGTTACGAAAAGTGGATGAATTTGTATACTCAAATTGAAACAAGGTCATGGTCTAAACAGAATCCTTCAAGCATTAAAAAACAAAAACAAACAAACAAACAAACAAAACAAAACTACAGCACCAGAAGGGAAAGGCACTGTGTTGATATTTTTCCCTGTTTCCAAAGATCGAGATACCTAACATTTACAGAACAAAGATGTACAAATTTAAAATGAAACACATAACTCAATTGCAACTAAAGATTTTCAGATCAGATACATCCTTTTGGAATATCTGCCAAAAAATAACATGGATATGTTACTGATTTACTAGGAGTATGCTTTACGGAACAATAGAAACGTTACAAGCAGAATGGGGGAAAAGAAAAGCCAGAGAAAACATGACAAAAACCAAACAGCCAGGGAGTGAGAGAAAAAGACTGAAAGCAAGAAAGCAAGTGATGTCCTTATGGGAGCATACACTTTTGTTTCTTGGGCACATCAAGGGCTTATAGCCAAGGGCTGTGATGTTATTCTAGACAATTTTGCCAACATAAAATGAGGAGTCTAAATTATGATGAAATCAGAACAGCCAACCACAAGGGAAGCCATTAACAATTTAACATGAGGGAGTGTGGATTCTACTTGTCAAAGAGAATATTAGAGGACTATTTGATATAAAATGCAACTATCACAGCATTGAGGGTTGGGTACCTCAGCTGGGTTTTTCTTGAACTCATTGCCTTACAAAGTTAAACACAGACCTGGGTGTTTCACAAGGAAAGCATATTTTATGCCACAGAAAAAATTAGATCAACTGAATAGGATGAGGATTTGATTGGATACCTGTCTATCAAAAAGCTGTGTGGCAAAAGAAAAGTCCACAAGGGGGTAAAAACAGGTGAAAATGGACCACAGGAAAAGTCAGAGTATTTGAAATAGGAGACAAATTGAGTCAAATTCTAGCTAGGGCACTTCCTGTTTGTTTAGTCTTGATACATTTTTTATCCTCTAGAATCCTAATTAGTTTAATTTAAAAATGAGAATAATAATATCTACTCATAAGAATTATGTCAGAATTAATGAGCAAAAATTATAAGGTAGCCAGAACAGTGCCTGGCAGAGAGTGAGAAGTCATTGAACATTGCCCATGCTTCCTCACTTTTCACCCTAATACTGTGGTCTTTCTTTCCTTCTCTTATGTCTCCATCTCCATCTTATTTTCCTTCTTTCCTGAGATTTTAACTTTTTATTTTGCTTGAATTTGAGGTTTACAGAAAAGTTGCAGAGATAGTATAGGAGTTTCCATATATTGTTTACCCGATTTCTTACCTTTTCTTTTTAAAATGTATTTTTATCCAGTTGTCTTACCAGAATGCCTGTCCACAACTATCCTCAAAACGAATAGATTGTATGATAATATAATGTTCTATTACTTGCTTCAATTGTACCATCATCATCTCTTCAGTACACAGTTGAAGAAAGCTAAATGATTTCCCTAGAGTAGAAAATTATTAAATTATCTGGGTCTGATTATTGACTCTTTTTGCCTACAGAAAACTTTGGATCATAGAGCCCCCATTAACTTCAGGGAAGCCAGTCAGGTGGAAACAAAAGAAAAAGTTGATAAATCCTCAACACCAGTATGATGGTACAGTTATTATACATATTTAATACATGCCCTAAGACATAACAATAGACTTGTATTTCCAATAAGCTAGAAATCATTTCAGAGATGTGATTATTAGGTTAAGGGGTTTAAAGGGCACAAAATAGTTTTAGTTCAAATTTACATTCCCAAAGTTTTTCTATAGTGTCCTGAGTTATCCTGTGGATCTCGGTAACAGAATAAGAAACTGAGCTTCTGTAGTTCCATCTCTCATCTCCTTTCTAGGCCTCTTTTCTCTTTGCTTATAAATATCATCTCCATAATTCCTCTGTAGTTCTCATGAAGGTTTTTTACCTAACCATGCCTTCCCATGAAAATGCCCAGTGCTCTAAAATAGCCACAAGAGCCTTCCTATTTTTTTTTCTAGTAATAAAATACTATTCCCTTGTGCTCTGTTTAAGCTGTATGTCAGGAGAGGAAAATGAGTTCAGATGGAGCCATTCATGTGGACTCAGACATAACTAGCTTAATGCCTTTTTATCTGTCTGGGACATTTACATTTAAAGAAATGAAGCCTTGCCATAAAAAAAATGGTATCATACTCAGAAGGGACCTCTAATGCTGGAAGTTAAGGCACTATGACAGAGAGAAGAAAAGGGAATCTGAAAATACCACCTTTCTTGGTAATTCAAGCTAGATGTGTGTAGGGGAGGGCTAAGAGTTGGCAAGAAAAATTGAATACCACCTAAAGGCACCTTGGTGTCATTTGTGGAAGGTGCTGCTTTTAGACCATCTTCATCTCAACATGAAGATTAATACTGTGTGAGATGGTGTCATGTATGCAGTCCCATTTAAACCTCCTAGACCCAAACCAATGGAAGGCAAAAAAGCTCACCTAAAACAGCTTTGAAAAAGAATCTTCCTTAGTTTACTGCAGGCTTTTCCTCTGGCTATGGACCTGGCACAACACTTTTGTAAAATAATAATAACAATAATGAAGTGCAATGCTACAGGCTGGAAAATGAAGAATGATTTGAAGGTATAAAAGAATAGGAAAAAAAGATAAAAGGTAGTGACAGAAGTTTATTTCATTCCCATGACGAGATTCGGCAATGGTTATATTGCTTATTGCCTTCAGTTACCGAGGCCACAAATCATTATTTTCAGAGGCTCATTGCTCTATATGAGCATCAAGATTTGATGGGAAGATAAAAGGGCTGTGGGGGGAAAATTGCCTGGTGATTCTTCTTCATAAGTTTTCTCTTTCTTTTCTGGAGAGGATAGCTAGAGGAAGGGGATGTTCAGAAAATAATAATAGTAATGATAATAACATTAATCATCATCATCATCATCATCAAATCTTTGTTAGAAGAGTGAACTCATATTGGATTTCTCCATCTTTTACCTGCCCTTTTCCTGTCTCCATTGATATGAGGAATATGGACTAAATAATTCTGAAAGTACTTCTGGCTTACTAAGCGGTGGACCTTTTTCTTTAAATTTTAATGGGCATACGAAAAGAAGTAATCCTCCTGACAGAAAAAAAAATTCAACAGATCAGCTATACTGATAATAGACAATACAATGTAAATTATATAATAACATTATAAATAATGGAATAAAATAAGTGAATATATATATTTATGGATGTATACATTTATATGTATTAATGTAATATATAAATGTGTGTGTGTGTATTCTGAGATATTAATCACAGATTCATGAATCAAGCTTAGGTTTACTTGGAGGCAAGACGAATGCATTTGTACATGAACAGTATAATTTTCCATTTCTTCCTCTGATATTACTCTGATTTAGTAAATGTACCAACAGAATGCAGTATTTACTAGGGAGAGATTTAGAGTAAGAATGCCTCCTAACCACTAAAAGGCAATGCTAGCAAGAATATGAAGTATTTTCTAAGATTTTGTGCAGCCTATTAGGTAACCTGAGAGTTCATTATTTTAACATGGTTGTGAAAATCCAGTTCAGTGTTTATTCAGTATGACTCGTACTTTTCTAGGAGGTATATATTTGCTCCTAATTAAAGTGCACTTGCTGCATACATTTCAGGTTTTAATTTAGCTCTCAAATTTGGCACTGCAGGCAAAATGCCATTGGGCAGAGGGGGGCAAGAATAAAAGGCAGACAGAAAAGTCACAAAACCCGGTCCATCTTCAGACTTCTGCTCCTGAGGTACAGTTACAGGCAAATTATGCCATCAAGGTTGTTCAATTCCTACACGGTCTGAGTTTTATGCTACATGAGGAAAAAGAAAAGTCTGAATGGCTCTCAGTACAACATCCCCATTGACTGTATAATGACAGTGTTGTTTATTAGTCACACCCTCCTCTCAGAACTGAGATATGCAAGAGAGTGCTGCTTGTGTCGGAGGCAAACGCTATTTCAAATGCAATATTTGGTGTGTACTTCTTTAAATAAGATTAGATTAATATTTAATGTATCATTTCTGATTCTGTTCATTTTCATCTCCTCCTGATGCCTCCAGTGGAAAGATTTCTTACACATTTCGACAGAAAGGTTAAACCAAATTGACGGCCAAAGAAATGGACACTGAATCTTGAAGGGTTAAACAAGCTTCAGAAATGCTGAGTTTTTTTTCTCTCTCTCCCTAGGAACTGCATGCCTGAATGATTCTTAAGCTGTTAGAGTTACCATGGTAATTATTATTCTTAAATGGAAAGGTTTATTTGTGAAGCAAAAAAAGCCCAACAAACTTGTTGCCTGTACCTCTACATCAAAACTACCCAGAGCCGCCTTTAAAAAGGAACCAGCTTTTAAAAGAATTGAATACATCTCAATCTTTATCATGGTATATAATGGGCTTGCAAAAGAGAATGGTGGAACATAAATTTATTAGAAATATTTATTGAAGCTGCACTTATTGGATGGGCTTTGCAGGTTTTACCTTTTACAGGCATGCTGGTCATAAACAACCTCAGAATCAACTGGATTTTAGGAGAATCAGTTTTTTTGGAGCATCTGATAGGTCATTTTCTATATGGCTGATCTTTGTGATCTTCACATCAATTCATTTTAATGTGAAAATGACCCTCAAAGCTTAAACTAATTATTATTATTTTTTTAATCCTACAGTCATGCCCTGTTTCTCCTTATCTTGGGGGAAAGAGCTCTGGCTTGACTGGCACCAGTCAGTGTTCATTACAGACTTTTTTGCACCGTAACATGCTTTTACAAAATACAGGAGTGGTGTTATGAGGTGAGAAGGCTGGATACCCTTTTTCACATGTGGAGGGGCTCTATTTGGGATCTCCTCTGTCCAAGAACAGTGCTATCTTATAAGTCTAGGACAAATTGCATAAGTCAAAAATCAATTATCTTTTGTTCCCTCTATCTTGTAGCCAGTCTGTCTTAAAATTAAATATACAGATTTAAAAGCACCCTGAAAAATACACCCTAGACAGGTGTATTAGTCCGTTTTCACGCTGCTATAAAGAACTACCTGAGACTGGGTAATTTATGAAGAAAAGAGGTTTAATTGACTCACAGTTCTGCAGGCTTACCAGGAAGCATGACTAAGAGGCCTCAGGAAACTTACAATCATGGCAGAAGGTGAAGGGGAAACAAACACATCTTACCATGATGGAGCAGGAGAGAGAGAGAAAAGCGAGAAGTGCCACACACTTTCAAATGACCAGATCTCCTGAGAACTCACAGTCACAAGAACAGCAAGAGGGAAGTCTGTCCCATAATTCAGTCACCTCCCACCAGGTCCTTACCCCGACATCTGGGCATTACAATTTGAGATGAGATTTGGGTGGAGAAACAGAGCCAAACCATATCAACAGGTGTACGCCTGTACTTTGTGCATGCTTTTGCTCTTGCCCTTATCACAGGGTAATTGTGGATGTCTCAGCTGTCACTCCTGGTAAGCTGCTGGGCCCTGGAGCCTCATGGACAGAGGCAGCTGGGTATGAAGCTCAAATTCTGGAGTCAGGTTGCCTGCATTGAAACTCCTTCTCATGTGCAGTCTATGTGACTCAGGCAAGTTTCTTAATCTCTCTGGGCCTCAGTTTTATTGTTTATAAAATAAATATGATAATAAGACCACTTTTATAGGGTTGTTGTGACAATTAAATGAGTTAATACCTATAAAATCGGAACAACCCCTGGTACAGGGAAAATATTTTGGGAGTGTTAGTAGCTTCTCAAGAGATATTGTCTTTTTATATTTGTATTCTCAACGAGTATTCTCAGATTAGTTGCTTAATAGAGGATTTTTAAAAATAAGTGAATAAGCCTTCTGTTTAAGAAGTCTTTTTCTACCTTCTGCCGTGATTGGTTATCTATTAATAGCTTCTAGGTGAAAACTTCCATTAGTCATAACTGATAGTATAGCAGCCCATTCTATAGTTGAAAGCTCGGCTAAGGAACTCTATTGTCTTCCTGGGAACTCTCTTCCGTGGGCAAAGGAAGCTTTGAGCATTCTACCTTCTGAGGAAAATGTGTCCTCTTTCAGCCTCATTTCCTAATTATAAAAGGCCTGTGGTATTGGGTCAGGATAAGGAGGATTTCTTTCTCTACTCTACACATCAATGGGCAAGTTGCATATCCCTGTTCGAATTCAACAATGAAAAGCAAGTTATAAGATTTGTTTTAAGAAGCAGAGATGCTTATTTCAGTTGGCAATTTGATTTCTTTTTTTTTCTTTTCTTTTATTATTATTATACTTTAAGTTTTAGGGTACATGTGCACAATGTGCAGGTTAGTTACATATGTA
Organism: Pongo pygmaeus; assembly: GCF_028885625.2. Classification (NCBI taxonomy): domain Eukaryota; kingdom Metazoa; phylum Chordata; class Mammalia; order Primates; family Hominidae; genus Pongo; species Pongo pygmaeus. Next base: position 24,240,673 of record NC_072388.2, on the reverse strand, counting down.
TACAATTTGATCTCTTAACAAATCATCTTGCCTACTTTTGTGGGGTTATTTTTTACTATCCCATTTTACAAGAGGTATTCAGAGAAAAGAAGCGTTACTTGACATTTCTAAGCCACTGGGATGCTTTTTAATTTGTTTCCAGAGTATTTAATCTATAAGACATACCAGGCTGAATAATTTATGTAACAAAACAATGACAACAAGGTCAAAGCAAAAGTATGACTTTACAGTGGGGAATATTCATGACATGATGCTATTTGAGATATGCTTCTTGAATATTAAAGAGTTTTTCCTAATGTTATGGTCCAATTAAATGAACAGAAAGGTATAAAAAAGAAAATTTGATTCCTTTTAAATTGGAGAAATTAAGGAAATTCTAAGATAGCAATTACTATCTTGCTATTGAAAAACATCAATCTCTGTCTGTCCACGTAAAGTTTAGAGATGGTAGCTGGAAATGTTTTCACTTGTGACCTAGTTGCAATATAAATCTCAGAGTGCCAGATATTCTGCATCAATAGATCAGATACTTATAAACTGATTTATTCAGTGATACATAACCTCAATTATTTATTTTCAGTTACATTTCAACTTGAAAGAAGAGAGTCAAAGCAACATTTGCTGCTTAAGATGGCTTATAGACAGAGTTTCCGACAAGATATAACTCTGCTTTGCCTTTTTTTTTTTTTTTTTTAACACAGTAGGGCTTGTAATCTGAAAGGAATAATGGCTTCTTATGCACAGTGGACAAAAAATAGATAATCTAATACATAATATAGAAAAGCACTAAACTAGGAATGAGAAAACTTAGATGTTTGTGAACCTCCATCATTAATTAAAGTGATATTGGGCTAAAGCATTAATAGGGATATTTAACATTTACTAGGGGCTCATTGTATTAATTAGAGGAATTAATTCTTGCCCCTCTAATAAGCCAAGAATCTTAGTGGATTAAGGTAATAAAAGTTTATTTCTTGCTTACATCAAGTCAGAAGGCACCCAACCTATTTCCAACTGGTGGCTCTGCCATCTTCCAGTGCCTCAGAGTACTTCAATACATTCCCTGCATCCAGATGGCAGAATGATAAGGGCAGCAGATGAGAAGAAGAATGTGATTGAGGTTTCAGTGGGCCAGGCCTGGAACTGATGATTATCACTCCTCTTACACTCATGTGGAAGGAGCTCAGTCACATGATCCTATGTATGTGCAACTATGACTGGGAAACACAGGAAAGCACTGTGCCAAGGGAGAGAGGACATGGATAATGTTGAGCAACTACAATTATGCATAGTGAGCTCTGCCACACTATGCTTAGCTCTCTCAATATCTCACTTAATTCTCCCAATGACTTTTTGCAGATCAAGAAATTGAGCTTAGAATGGCAGAGCTGGACTCATTCTTTGACTTAATCTGTGCTCTTAGAGACAATGCTAAATTGCCTTCTTGGTCTTTGAAAATCACTATTACAGGTTTCTTCACCTTGATAACAAAAATGACAGTATTGGCTCTTCTTGTTATACTTCATAGAATATTGGAAAATTGTGAACATGCCAAGACTTGCCTTCTCTCCATTGTGTAGATGAACTGTCTGGGCATTTTTTTATAGCCAACTCCTCTGTTTGTACAATATATGCCATCTCCTCTAACCCTTTCCAGCAATTCTCCTCTCTCTATTCGGCATCATAAAAACTTCCCTCTCTACTGAATTATTCTCATCAACATACAGTTATGCTATCATTTCTCTGATCTTGAAAATAAAACCATTTCTTGACTCTATATATCTAACTAGCTATTGCCTCATTTCTCTGATCCTCTTTAGAACAAAATATCTTGAGTGATGTATACCCACCATTTCCAATCCTTCTCCTCTATTTCCCCTGGATCCCCTCCAGCCATGTACCAATACTGATCTTGGTAAGTTTGCCAGTGGCCTCCATGTAGCTAAATACAATCTGTTCTTGGTCTTTATCTTATTGGACTTATCAGCATTATACCATCTTTCTCCTCTTTGAAAGTTTGTCTTTACTTGGTTTCTAAGACACCAGCTTCCATTTAGCTTTCTTTTCACTTTCCTGGACACCTTTTATGTGTCTCTTTCTTTGGTTCCTCTTCATCTCCCTGGCTTCTAAACAGAGAATTGCTCCAGGGCTCTGTCCTTAGATGCCTTCTTTTTCTCTCCTCATACTCACTCGCTTGATAATCTCATGTAGTCTTATGGCGTCAAATCCCATATGCAAGTTGAAGATTTCCAGACTTCTTTCCTGAATCTCAGATTTGTGTCATTACCTGAATGCATGATCTGCACCTCAAGCTTAAAATACCCAAAGTTAAGTTTCTCACTCCTTCATCATAATCACCCTGGTTCAAGCCACCAGTATATCTCATTTGGATTATTGTGGTATCTTCCTAAACTATCTCTTTCCTTCTTTCCTTATTTAACTCCTACTGTGTAAAGTCAGATCATGTCACCCCGATGAACCAATCGTCTAATGTTTTGCATTCTCACTTAGAATAAAATCCAGTTTCCTCAAATGGCCCACAAAGCTTTTTAGAATCGAGTTCTCCCATTGTTTCCCTAATTTCACCTCCTATTACTCCTTCACATCAGCCCGCTCCAGTCACTTGAGCCCCCTTGCTATTTCTTGATCATTCCAGTCATTTTCCCCATCTCAGGACCTTTTGCACTTGCTCTTCTCTCTGCTTGAAATATTTGTCCCATACATATTTTCATGTCTCAGTCCCTGACCTTGTATAGTTCCTTATTTAGATGTACCTTGCGCTGGGGCTAAGTAGCAATATCCCCTTTTATGCTAGTTTAAACAAGTTCCTGCTCATTTCAGTATTTATCCTATTTAAAATGTAACTGCCTATCAGGACTACTATAATGCATCTCTTTTGAATAACTCAGTTCTTTAGGCAAAATACTAAGAGAGCATCTGAGATATTGTCCCTCTTCTCTTTCTAACAACAGACTCTTACTTCATGGGAAAAAGGCCTATATGATGTTGTAGAAGTAAGGACAGTTGATCCACAGTCTGCTGCCTGTCCTTCGATGTGGTATTGGCTCATATCCCCTGAGAGATAGTAACCTGATCTTGTACATGGCACACTTGTTGTCATCTGCTACTGATACCTGACAACAATCAACTCTTGTTTTCTTTCTTGGCTCGATCAGGGCCTATTGGACCTACCACACTGATTTAGCCTTTTCTATTCTCTTGTGGCCACTACAAGCCCCTCAGAGTCCCTTCCATGTCATCTGTGTGGCATAAGACCTACCTGTCTACCTTACGGCCTCTGCAACAGGATCACTTCACCACTTTCCCCACACATCCATCATATTCAGCCCAATAACAGGTCCCCTAGCTCTTAAAGTTCACACCACCTAGAAATCACATTTGATGCAGTGTGCAATCTGAACTATGTCTTGATGTTACGTCTGTAGTCCTCCTTCCTGACTATGCTAGTATATGTGGGGATGCTCTACACATGTTCCCAAGTTCCAAACAGCGGGCAGGGCAGAAGACTCTATTTCCTCTTTCTGAAGCAAACCTGGAAAGAGGAGTTTAGAACATACTTATGACTATTCCCCTTTCTCTTTCTCTCTCTCTCTATATATCCATTTTTGTCCCATAACCATGGGACTAGAAAAGATAGTCTGCCTCCTTCCTTTTGCCCTAGGGCTAGGATATTGCTTACTGAAATGGTATCTGCCTCTATCTCATCCTGAGACTGTAATGGTATCCAGGGAGTAAGGAGAGAAACTAGCTTACTAAACAACAGCAACAACAATAACAAAAATGGTCAAGTATTTCAAATATACCCAAGATAAAGACTGTGTATTTCTGAAAGCAATTTTCATTAATTTCCACCATCCAACTTCAAAGAAATCTCAGTTTGTCATTTGAAATTTTCAGATGAAGTCCAGGTTTGGGAGAGGATGAACCAGATGGGCTAGAAAAGAATATGTGAGGGGCTGTTCTTAGAGCAACTCTTTGGAGGAGCTTCTAGATAATGCAGGAAATGCAGCTCTCGCAGGGCTGGCATCATGGGTGTGCTACTTATGCAATCACGCAGGGGTTGCATTCAGAAGTGTGGTTTAATATTCTGTGATAGCCATCCTGAAGTTATTAATAATTTTTGCACAAGACATTCTGCATTTTTATTTTACATGTGTCCTCTGGGCACTGGACATATGTTTTTGGAGTTTGGAATAGTTGAATATAGAGACTAGCACCTTCTTATCTGAAGCCTAGGAGCTCACTAGAGTGCCCCAAATGAGCAGGACATAAAGAAGCCCAGGTTACTGTGTCCAAAAAAAGAATAGAAGGAGATACCCATTCCAATTACCTCTTGGCTCTCAGAATTTGCAGAAAGGAGGTTAGTAAAAAAGAAGACACACATCTGATTTACTGGATGTTTTAAATTGTGTCATAAGACTTGCACACAAAGATAAGAATGGAGCATGGCTCACCTTTGAGAGGTGATAGATATGAAATGGAACCAGGTTAAGACTGAGATATCTTTTAACCACCAACAACATTTTAGTTGTACAAGCAGAATCTTCCTTCCATGCCGCTCTTGCTTCTGGGGGGCAAGCGGAGTGATGAGAGTGAGAAAGGCCCCTTGGGGGTTTTAGGGTCAGAGGCGATATCCAAGAAGAGATAAGAGCATAGGCTGTGATCATTGACTGATAAGTGATTATAATTTAATTTGACTGAATAATTACTGAGAAAGACTGAGATATTCAGAACCAAATTATGTTGCAGAAATCATTGAACTAGTTCAGTATTTGATTGGAAATTGATCAAATAAAGAAAATGTCTCATCTCAGCAATTTGGGTGTTGAAGGATTAGAATAATATTTTCTAACTTTGGGAATAAAGTCAGTTTATGTCACACATGTCTGTGTAGAGAATTCTAAGTCATACCAATTATACACAGGCACATGAATGAAAGCTCAGCTGGTTTATATTAAAGAATATTATAAATACATATTTTTCCTATTGGTACTTTGAAAAACATTGGCAGATCCACATTCCCCATAAATGTTTGAAAGATTACATTTATAATAATAAAGTTTATTAAAACTGATTTTGTCTGTTGACAGATACTACTAGCTAGGGATAGGGGCTCCACAGAGAATAAGCATAATCTCATTGGGACTTTTCAGCCTAGTACTGTTTTAATTAGTATCGTTCCAGCCCTTGACATCCTAAATACATGAAATCATCTCCAGGTTGATGGATGGCAGCACTTTAGGTCTGCTGGAAAAGCAGAAGACAATTCATCCTTCTTGTCACAAAAAGGTAAATAGCTCACAGGACAAACCAAAGACCACCATAGCTTTAAACAAGAAAGGCATTGATTAGAGGGCAAGCAAGTGCTGAAAGAGAATCCGAGAGATACTGAGAAGGAGTCAAAGGAGCTACTAGGCAAACATAGAAAACAAAGAAGACTACAGCTGAGAACCTGTGGGACTCAAGATAATAAGAACAGCAGGGGAGAGAGAGGGAAAACATATAAAGAAGAAGAAAAAAAAAACAATAAAAAGAAGGTACATAAAAGGGAATGAAAAACCAATAGAAGATGCCACAATGTTTGACAGTGAGTGGTAGGATCTGAAAGAACTTCTGAAAGAAGTGGCGGAACTTCCCTATGGGGCACCATCCTTGACAGTGAGATATTAACCTAGAGGGATATCTGTACAGCCCCAAGTCCAACAGAAATAAAAGACACAGAATTACTAAAATGCATGCACTAGATTCAATGTATACACTCAGAGACACTTTACTATAGCTATTTCAAAGAGAAAGTAGTTGGAAAAGCTGTATGTTTTAGAAAATGTAATCAAAAGGATTTTTTGTGTATGTTTTTGTTATTGTTATTTTTCTTTATTTTTTTCTCTCAATATGGCAGTCGGCCCCCATTAGGGAAGGTTGCATTTAAGAACCACTTTAAAATAGAATTTGACTCAATTTTTCCATTTATTTTCTACTATCTATCCTCTCTCCCTCTCTTGTTATTTTAGAAACTTTGGAATTGAGAGTATTTCTGCTTTTGATTATTGATTACCCCATAGCACTCATAAACCAGCCACATATCTTGGTTTGAGGAAAATAGAATACCTTCTCTCAGAAAACAGACATTCAGTTTAATTCAGATTCATTTTTTTCCTGCATTTAGACTCACCTATCCATCCCCATTCATTAAAAATCACCATACCCATAATAAAACGCAGGACTGTTTCTGGGCTAAAACTCAGGAGTTCACCCGTCCTTCACATTATGTAAACTCCAATCAGATACTGGATGGCTGGCTTCTGAATGTGTTGCCTTCTCAGGCATAATACCCTATCACTTTTCAAACCACAAAACACTTCACAACAAAGCAGATCCCCTTGTATTCTTCCTCAGCAGATGCAGATAACATTTTGTATAAGATATGGCTCCATTTATTTTTATCAGTTTGATTATCTACTTATTTTGGTGGGAGATCCAGATAAGAGACTGATTGAGTTTACACCTCAGTGATGAGCATATTGGGTAACCCATTAATGCTGGTGACTAAGCTGTAGATTGGGCCCACAGGCAGTTCTGCTTAAATTTATGGTGAGACGTGGTGATGGATAACTGTAAGCTCTTATTTATAAGAAAGCAAATGAATGCTTCCTATGTAAAAATAAATTTCAGATAAGCTAATTTAAGACTAATCAAAACCAGCCACTCACTCTGGGTGGGAATAATGCCCAAGAATGCCTCTATAATAAGTCTCTGATCCTTTGGCATATCCATAGCACAATAGAGGTAGAGATAAGCCTGTTTCTCACTCATAAATAACCCCCTGATGTGATCCCTAATGCATTGTGAATTCATTGTGGGTTTTTAGGCAGCTGGAAGATACTAATCAATGCGAAAGAAACTTTGCAGTGGTTTCTACTTGGAAGTATCAATCAAGTCACAACTGTGCTTTAGTTTGGACGGTCTGAATAAAACTTGCTAAAACAAACTTTGCCAGAGGGGGAAAAAGGTTGTACTTATGGAGGACAGGTCTTCTTAGAGGATTTCAAAGCACGCCAAATCAGATCATCTTGTAATATTTTTTATAGTTAAGAGCAGCTTACAAAGTAGCCAGTTCTTACATTAGGAGAATTCATATATTTGACAGGTTTCTATATAGGTCTAATTATTCTGATATTTTTGGTCCTTCAAAAGTGATCATTTGAATTGATGATGTGGTATTTGTCTATATAAAGGCAAGAAAATAATTCTAAGTATAAATGGCAGGTGGGTGGGCCATTCTATATTCTGAAATCATTTATTTGGGCATTTCTGTCTCCTGGCCTCCTTGGTAATTTGTCAAATTTTTATACACAGACTTGTGCTGTTCAAAGAATCTGTGATTCAGAAGATATTAATTCATTTTTATTCATTGAGTGTCTTAGTTTGTTAGGGAAGCCATAACAAAATACCAGAGACCTTGTAGCTTAAACAATAGAAATTAATTTCGCCACCATTCTGGAGGCTAGAAGCATGAGGTCAAAGTTCTGGCAGGGCTGGTTCCTCTGAAGCCTCTCTCTTTGCTTGCAGATGGCCATATTCTTGCTGCCTCTTCACTTGGTTATTCTTAGTAGCACTGCCCTAGTAGAGGCTCTCTGTGTGGGCTCCACTCCTGTGGCAGGCTTCTGCTTTGGCACCCAGGTTTTCCCATATATCCTCTGAAATTTACTTGGAAGCCACCAAGGCTTATGGCTTGTGCCCTTCTGAGTGGTAATCCAAGCTGTACTAGGGGCCCTTTGAGCTGAGGCTGGAGCTACAGAGGTCAGGATGGGAGGAGCAGTGTCCAAGGCTGAGCAGGACAAGAGGGCCCAGCCCTGACCTCTGAAACCATTCTTTCCTCCTAGGCCTCTGGGCTTGTGATGGGCAGAACTGTCCCAAAGATTTCTGAAATGTCTTCAAGGCCTTTTTCGCATTGTTCTAGATATTAGCACCTGGAAGCCCATTTGTATTCCTCTCCTGAAAATGCTTTTTCATCTCTACCACAGGGCCAGGCTGCACATTTTCCAAACTGTTGTGCTCTGCTTCCCTTTTAAATATAAATTCCAACTGTAAGTCATTTCTTTGCTCCCATATCTGAGTCTAGGTTGTTAGAAGCAGACATGCCACCTCTTGAGGGCTTGGTTGCTTAAAAATTTCTTCTGCCAGATGACCTAAGTCTTCACTCTTAAGTTCAAACTTCCATACATCCCTAGGTTAGAGACACAATGTAGAAAAGTTCTTTGCTAAGATGTAACAAGGATGACCTTTGCTCCAGTTCTCGATAAGGTCCTCATTTCCACTGGAGACTTCCTTAGCCTGGCCTTCACTGTCTATATGTCTGTCAGCATTTTGGTCACAATAATTTAACAAGTCTCTAAGAAGTTTCAAACTTTCCCTCCTCTTCCAGTTTTCTTCTGGGCCCTCCAAAGTCTTCCAATCTCTGCTTGTTACAAAGTTCCAAAGCTGCTTCCATATTTCCAGGGCTTAATAGCACCACCCCATATGCCTCAATACCAATTTTCTGTATTAGTTCATTTTGCCTTGCTATAAAGGAATACCTGAGACTAGGTAATTTGTTTTTTGTTTTTGTTTTTTTTTTAAAGAGGTTCATGTGGCTCATGGTTCTATAAGTTTTACAAGAATAGCACCAGCATCTCCTTGGCCTCTGGGAAGGTCTCAGGTAGCTTTTACTCATGGCAGAAGGTGAGGGGAAAGCAGTCATGTCCCATGGTTAGAAATGTGGAAAGAAAGGAGGAGGTGCTAGGCTCTTTTATATAACTAGCTCTTCTGTGAACTAATCAAATTAGAACTCACTCATCACCAAGAGATGGCGTCAAAGCATTCATGAGGGCTCTTCCTCCTGATCCGACACCTCCCACCAGACCCTACCTCCAACATGGGGAAACGCATTTCAACATGAGAACTGGAAAGGATATTCAAAATATATCACCCTCTGTATGCATCCTCTTGGTATCTATCTGTGTGTCCTAATCTAATAGGGACATCAGTCAGATTGGATTAGGGCCTACCCTAATGGCCCTATCTTAGTCATTTCCTTCAAGGTACTGTCTCCGAATACAGTCACATGCTGCGGTACTGAGGGTTAGGGCTTCAACAAATGAATCTGGGGGGACACAATTCAACCCATAACATCTATCACAAACCAGACACTGTTCTAATGCTCGTGATCAATGAACAAAGACAAAATTCCTAACACTGTGGAGCTTATGCGCTAACAGAGAAAGTGTACCATGAATAATAATCATAATTTTAAAATTACATAGTGTTAGACGGTAATAAGTGCTTTAGGGAAATATTAGAACAGAATAAAGTGGACCTGGGATGCACTGGGTGTGGGGAGGTGGACAGTGGGATAAAGTTTCCTTTAGCGTAGATGACCATTGAGTGATTGCTTGAAGGAGGTAAGGGTTTGCCAAGGTTAGGGAAAAGTGGTGTAGCCTCAGGACATAGCAAATGCAAACGCCATAAGGGGAGAGCATATCATTCTATTTTAGGAACAGTCAGGAAGTAAGTGTGGCCAAAGCAGGGTGAGGAGAGGAGAGGAAAATAAAGTCATGTAGAAGGTAACCTTGTACATGATCATGTAGGGCCTTGCAACCATTGTAAAAACTTTAGCTCCTACCCTGAATGAGATGGGAAGACATTGGAGGTTTATGAGCAAAGAAATGATGTGACCTAACTTAATTTTTAACAGTATCAGTCTGGTCGCTGCATTGAGAAGTGACTGTAGAGATGAATGTCCAGTTAGGATTCCTGCAATAATCCAGGTAAGAAGTATTGATGGCTTAGATCAGGGTTGCAGCAGTGGAGATGGAGAGAAATAGTCATATTATGGATATATTTTGAAGATGTAACAGGATTTGCTAATGCATTAGAAGTGGGGAGTGAGAGACAGAGGAGTCAAAGGCGATTCTAACAGTTTTGGTCTAAATAGCTGTGTACATTTGACTTCAATTGTGATGTGGGTAGAGGACATTTGGTGAGAAAGTTCAAGAGTTCAGTTTTGAAATGTTAATTCCTTTTTGGGAAATTGACATTTGTAGAATAATGGTTTAGGAATTTTAGGCAAATACAAAGATTGCTAGAGTGTGGAATCAGTAACTCAGTTTAAGAAACGATGCCTTTTTTTTTTTTTTTTTTTTTTTGAGATAGAGTTGCGCTCTTGTTGCCCAGGCCGGAGTGCAGTGATGCGATCTCGGCTCACTGCAACCTCCGCCTTCTGGTTTCCAGTGATTCTCCTGTCTCAGTCTCAGCCTCCCGAGTAGATGGGACTACAGGCATGTGCCACCACGCCCAGCTAATTTTTTAAATTTGTAGTAGAGACGAGGTTTCACCATGTTGGCCAGGATGGTCTCGATCTCTTGACCTCGATGCATTTTTAAGAGTATGAACCCAGGCTTTGAAACAGGTATTATGATCATATATGTACCATATGGGCAGCTAGACTTGTTCCAGAGAGCCACGATTTCAAGCCCAGAGAAATAAAGATTTAACATTTAATGTGTTCTGAGGAGAATGAGTAGAATGAAGTGTAGTGGGAAGCATGCTGCAATGGAGTCACACTGACCTGGATTCAAGTCTGTACATCACATGACCCTGAGCAAGCAATTTATCTACTTTGAATCTCAGTTTCTTCACCTATAAAATGATATTTTAAATATTAAAGATAATATTAAAACAAAAAATGTATGGGAAAAAGTTTAAAAGACAAGGAAGACTTTAAGACTTGCAATGGAAGACTTAGCTCAACTCTGCTGAGCAAGAGGCCAGAGAGTTTTAAATGCTGGGATGGGTTATTATAGGCCATCAGGGTTTGCTGATTGACTCTACTTGTAAGTAAAAATAAACTTTCTTGTATCTTCATGACAGCAGGTAATTTTACAAATTGGTGCAAGGTACCAATAAAAGTTAGGCTCCTGTCTCCTACCTCTAACTGGGAGATATTAACAGATTGTTGTCTTATCATCCTTAAGGTTTACATTTCAAAGGGATGGCTCCCAGAAACTTGAGAATGACATTCCTAGGTTGCACACCTGGTAAGAAGCCTTTCAGAATATTTACACATCATAGGGGCAGAGAAAGAATTTACAATTACAAGTTATATAAAGAAAGTTTTCTATGGAAAGGGAGATCAGGGGCCCAGAGGCAGGAAATAGACTGCATAAAGTTTGGTCAAGCTGAGAAAAACGTAAAGAAGACTTCGGTAAATACTGCTTGAAAAGTAATTGATTCAGGCTGTGGAACATAGTAGGTGTTCAAAGAATGGGAACAATCATAGCTGTTATTGCTAATGATTGTTGCTATAGAAAACCTAATCTAAATGAGACGAAACCCCCATTGACATACATTCTGATAAATGCTAAGTCATATCTCATTAAGAAAGGAATGGATGTTTTGGCTAACCATGAATTCACCATTTAGCGTAGGTTGGAGAGAACTAGTGGACACAAAAGCCTCATCTGGGCTAGTGTCATACCATGGATGCCGACCCCTAGCAAACTCTCCTAGTCATACCTCTTGCCTCCCCACATCAAAGGTATCTGGAAAGAGACACAGTCAGAGAACAAAGCAATGGAGATCATTCTTTTTGCTAACAGAAAAAGACATAAGCCAAACCAAATATTTTATATCATTTCATGCCTAATGTGACATTGAACATTGGCAGAAACTACTTCTTGTTGGTGGGTGGTTTGAGGTGAGAGAAGATACAGTGCAAAGATTCTGCAAATGACATACTCCAAAGCACATTGGCTGTTAGAACCCCATATTGTATAAAGTACAAAAGAATTCAAGGCCTTCGGCAGATTTAGTTTAATATCACTGGAGGACTAGAGGCCTCTGTGAAACTCATACTAGATAAAGGCTCTGTCCACTGAAGTAGCCCACTCAGGGAACATGACCAGTAGTAAATTTAGGGTTGATATATATAGTTTTGAAATGTCCCAATGGAATATTATGAATATCCCTGTATTGTAAGCCATATAAACTTGAATATGTAGTTCTAATCAACTAAAATCTGGATTGCTTGCAGCTTGCCAAAATTTCATTGGAAAAGTGCTTTTCTTTTTGTGGTTTCCTTGCCAGGATATTTTTTGAAAGTAAACACATGAATATATTTTGAATTGGCAAACAATTTAAAAGTCCAAGATGGCTTCCCAAGAGGATCTGTAGTTTGAATTATGTGGCAATGCAATAAAACAAGGATACTTTGGCTGAAGAAAAAGAGGAACACAGAAACAAAGAAGGTGCAATTTGGGTGCCACTCCCAGGAATGCTTGCCTTCTGTCTTTAGGGTAACATCAGAATTGGAAGTCTTTTTTTTTTTTTTTTTAAATCATTTAGCCCAATCCATTCATTTTCAGATAGTAAAACAAAAAAGGTATAAAATAGCAGAAGACACTCGACCAGTTTTGTAGCCATGCTTGGTCTAGAATGTGGATTTCTTGGTCCTTAAATGAAGACTTCTCTTCTACACTCATGGACCCTAAGTAGAAAACTGTTTTCTCTTAGAATGCATATGACAGGGGGGACAGCATAGATCTTCAGTGCGACATTGCTGAGAGAATGTGGCTTCAGTGTAGTCACAGGATGTGTATAGCTATAGACCATACAATTTCTGGTAGTTTTTCTCTTTTCTATGTACCTTTTTATTTGCTACTTTTTTATTTGCTACTTAGTGGTAATAGTGCTTACAGGTAGAGATTACTAAAATAATCTACTGATGACAGTGGTTTAAAGAATTACAAATCCAACCCCTCTCTTCTTTTCCCTTTTGTGCGAACAGTGTCTATGCTCTTCATGGCATGTAGTATCTTTCACTATATTACAAACTCTTTATGAGCAAGCGTCTTATAATTATCTTTATCTTCTGAGTTCTAATAAAGAGCCAACCACTCAGATGCTCAATATATATGAATATTTTCTTAATACACATGTATGTATATGTGTATTATTTACTAAAATACATGTGTATGCATATATACATGCATGTACCTATACATGTGTGTATTCATACACACTTCAGTGTGTGGCTCCTCGTGGCTCTAATGATTGCTTACTGCTTAACAGAGAAATGATGGCTACTTTCAAAGCAGTAGGGCTGCAGAGGAGCTTTAACTCCTCCAGTGTTGGCAAAGAGAGGGCAAAGTGTCCATTCAGTTGGGGAGCAGAGGTCTGTATGAATAATCTTGTAGTGGGGACTATACTAAGAGAAGGATAATCTATAGACATGTCTTATCTAATTCTCACTCACCTTTCCCTTGACATCATACCCAGTGGCTTCTAGATGTGTGTTGAAATTGTAGAGTAGCACAGATTTGTCTGTGAATCTTTCCCTAAACCCTCAGGAAGAATTAGTTACTTCTTTCTTTGCACTTACAAAGGAATTAGTATCTGACTTTACCGCAGCCGTTATAATGTTTTATAAGTGTCTGTCTCTCATTAAATTTTGAGTTGTTTAAGTGCATGGACTATGTCTTAGCTATTTTCACATCCTCTAGTGTCTTTCATGTAGCAGATGAATGAACGAATAAGGATAAATACCGGACTTTGACTACACTTCCCAAGTGCCTGTCAGTCTGTCCATCTGTTTGTCCGTCTGTCTGTCTGTCTGTCTATCTATCTATCTATCAATTAATCAGCTATTGGCACTGTTCTAAGTGCTATAGAGACATTAACTCATTTACACCTCCTAACAACTTTATTTTACAGAGGAGGAACCCGATTTCAAAGAGACTAAATAACTTGCTGAAGGTCACACACATGATAAGGCAGAACAAAGAATTCACACCCAGGGAGTGAGTCTGCAGAGTTTCTACTCCAGCCTTTTCTGGCCTGGATGTTCAGCATTCAAGATGTTAAGAGATCAGGATCCAAAAATAGTGGGAACAGGGCAAATTATTATGACTAGGAATAGTAGAAAGCAGTTATGTCCGTAGCAAGAGGTTTCTGTTGACCACTGGTGGTTCACAGGGATCCTTGTTGAAAAATAATAGGGAAGGAGGATATTGGAACCAAAATGGTGTTTTAGAAGTAGAGGTACAGAAGTGAAGCGGAAGAACTTTGAGGCTCGTTCTCCTTACAGTTGTATTTGGACATATTTGGAGTGATTTTCTTCGTCTTCATAGAGTGTGTTTATACCTTGTCCTGCTCTCTCTTCTGAGGAAATGGCTAACACATAGGCTCATTAATTCCTAGGTCTTATAAATGAAAATTATATATTTATTACTGTTGTTTTATCATAAAGTAAGCCTACATTCCACAGTGTATTCTGCAGATATTTTCAAAGTCTGCCAGAGTCTGCTCTGGGGCCTGTGGTTGACTACATAAACTAGAGGGTCAAGAATACCAAAACCTCTGAGGTGTCACTAATCAATTTTTTTAAATAAAACTCCCATTGTATTATAAGCTGATAAAGGCAGCCTTTACAACACCCCAACATTGTCTGCTTCTCACTGCAAACTTAGAAAGACAAGGAACAAATTTACAGTTTCTATTTTGAATCCATTGTTAAGCCCCCAGGAATGTGTGGCTTAAAAGCCCATTTGGTGCCTTGGAGAAGGATGGTGAACAGTTACACTTCACATTACTCATGTCCTTCAGGGAAATGCTCTTGTTCTTGTTGAAGTAAAGTTTCTGGAGGGAACACTTTGCATTATGTATCCATCCCTACTCACTCTGATTACTGTTTTTGAAGTTCCCTTGGGTTCTTCCAAACTAGACACAGTCTCTAAATTCTCAGTGATGCTCTTCACTTCTAATACATGTGCTGTTCCAGCCTCATTGCCATAATCATTCCCAGATTCAGAGGGACCAGGTGGGGAAGTGATCCAGGATGCTTACTGGTAGGCTGCAAGAAAAACATCTAAATGAAAATAAGTAGATTCAGGTCAAAGCAGCTAACTGCTGCAAGAACTCTAACCTCCCATGTAGGTAAGTCCCCACACTCATTTGCTTGGACTCAAGACAGCCTCTTAAAATCAACGCTTGGGAAAGTGTGCTTCTCTTATAATTCACATGACTCTCAGAGAGTCATATAATTCACGTGACTCTCAGAGAGTGACTTGAGCCTGGAGGAAAATGTCTCCATTTCAGACCTCTAGTTTCATTCTTTCAATTATTATTTGTTCTTTCTTCTTTGTCTTGCTTTTCTCTTCTTGTTTTTTCTCCTTTCTGTCTCTTTATTTCCCTTTCTTCTCTCTCTCTCTCTCTCTCTGATTTCCAGTGCTGTCCAGCAGAACTTTCTCTGACAACTGGAAATAGTCTACATTTGCACTGATCAATGCAGTAGCTTCTAACTACAAGTGACTACTGAGAACTTGAAATGTTGTTAGTGTGATTGAGGAATGGCATTTTCAATTTAATTCAATTTAAAGTTGAATAACCACACTTGACTAATTGGCCAGAGCATCTTTAGACCAACTGATTATCTCTAACATTATATGTATTATTCAGATGTTGGTGACTGAGAGGTGATAACCTCTTTAGCTCATTTATTTTTTTTTCTTTTAAAAAAATCATTTATCACCAGAGAAATTTGATCCAACTTGCAAAGTTTGGTTCAAGTTTTTCCAAACCCTTCGCCTCAACTTTTGAGGGCTCTCAGGGCCAGTAATAGTTAGTGTTTTTTCTGAAGACAGAATGCTTCCCTCTGGTTGCCTGGAGACTAGATATTCTCTAGTTAGGGATGCAGGGCACTCCGGTGTGACTGGAGGTTCAGATAGGGCTCATTTGCAAGGCATGGGAGCAGATATATTTGAAAATTTCATGAGCGAAGGCGGAGGTCAGCAAACTCTTTGGCCATCTGCAGGAATAAACAATGTTGGTACAAGGGTCTTGAGCCTGGGAAAGGCATAAAGAGAAGGGAAAGGAGGAGTGTGAAAAGAGATAGTAGGCAAGAAGAAGGAAGATAAATGAGAAGGGATAGTCAGAATACCCACATTAAGGGTGAGAATGTACTAAGTGATCTTAGTCACAGCTCTGCCTCTAGTTATCTACTCCTGGGAAGATAGACTGTCTTGCCAGAAAACCTTTACTTTAATCAGCCACAGAGGCTTATATCTCAGGGTTTGGTGTGGCTCTGGGGGCAAAGATGGAGGGGATGCCAGCTAATTTTATGTATCCTCCAGAATCTATCAGAATTCAACTTCAGGTGAGTTTAATGCCACCCTCAGGGAGACCAGCTACTAATTTGTGTCTTTCTTTTTCTTATTTTCCTCTTTTCTTCTAACTACATTTTTTTTCTTTTTTCTTTTTTTTTTTTTTTAGCTTGACGAATATGACCTGAGAGTCTAGTGACTGCTTAGTTTTTGGTTGGCATTTTTTCTGATTAGTAACAGAGAAGAATTAAAGACATTTTATTAGGACACTAATAAAAGCAAATATATTTCTTATAAATCTAAAGTTTTGCTAAATCGTAGTTTTGTTTTTTCCTTCCTGAGCAGTTTGCCTACAGTCCTGGAGCCATGTTTCTCATATCTGGGAAATCTATTTTACATTGACTTCTTGTATTTGCTACATTTTATATTGACTGGCTTTGCTGTATTTTAAATGTATTTGTGTCTAGACTTGTAAGGCTTTAGCTACAGCCAATTTCTACATTATTAAGAGGGTTATTTTGAATGGCCCCTGTGAATAAACCTGATTTTCCCCTCTGATTAGTGCTTAATTTGAAATTGTTTGTGCAGTGATGAAATCTGTCTTGAGTTTCACTTCCAGATTCCAGTTTCCATTCCCAGAGGTTCTTTTGATTACATAAATGCTTTCAGGGTGATTATGTGGGCAAAATTGTATATTAGGTAGTTTAGTGCTTTCTGTAAGAAATTGTATTGTATGGAAAGAAGGGCTGTGAATTAGGTTTTAGGTACTTTACAGTTACATGATCGTTTCTTCTATTCAATGTAAATTATACCCTGTATCTCTAGTCCTTCAGAATTTTGTCACCCAGCCTTTGATTGGAGATTCATGTGTCTTTGAGATTTCATATTCCATTGCAGAATGATTTTTCTACGTATACACATCAGGCTTTTCAGAATATAATTTCTCATGTCCCTCGTCCCCTCCTCCCCAATCTTCAATTTTTATAATCAGTGTCTTGAGAAATAAAGCAATATGTTCTTCATAGTCCCCAAAATCTAACCAAAAATCATGGGACATGACTTCCTTATGGGTCAATGCTTGCATTATAAATTTCTGTACATATACTCTCTGCTCCCTGGCCAGACAGTGTGCTGTCTGTACTCAAGGGTCCACAGCTGGGGAGAAATTTTGCCTTAGGATGAATCAAACCTTGAGTCTCACCCATACCTGACTGAGATGACATTAAGTGAGATTTTGGACTAGAGTTGATGCTGAAATGGGTTAAGACTTTTGAAAATGTTGGGATGGGGTAAATAGATTTACATGTGAGAAGGACATAAATGTGGGGGCAGCCAGAGAGCAGTGTGTTACAGATGACCTTATTTGAACAGAGAATCTTAATAGAGGCAATCAAGTTAAAATGAGGCCGTTAGGGTTGGCCTTAATCTAATACAACAATGTCATTATAAAAAAGAGGAATTTGGACACAGACATGCACAGAGGGGTTACAATTTGAAGATATAGAGAAAACACCATGCGAATGTGAAGATAACCATCTCCTTGCCAAAAAGGAGGGCTGGAACACATCCTCCCTTCACGGCCCTCAGAAAGAACTAACCCTAGCAATGCCTCGATTTTGAATTTCTGGCCTCCGAAATTGTGAGGCAATAAATCTCTGTTGTTAAGCCACACAGTTTGTGGTACTTTGTTATAGCAACCCTAGCAAACTAACATGATGCCAGGCCCCAAGCGGAATAGACTGGAAGATGGGACAGACAAATTCGCATATAGCATATGCTGATCCAGTGATAGCTCCAGACATTGTCTAGATAGATATTCACATCAAGCTTGCCACAATATTATTTTCTGTGTTCTTCCTTTTTGTTACTTTCAATTTTTATAATTTCTCTAATTCTCTAAGAATCTCGAAGGATTACCACTAGCTAGTCCAAGGATAATATCTTCAAATTTTCAGTAACATCAGATGTTATCATCACACCCAAGAGATGCCGAAAATTTTCACTCTTACTAATAATACAAGAATCCCCCCTTATCTATAGGAGGTAAGTTCTGAGTCTCCTAGTAGATGCCTGAAACTACAAATAGTACCAAACCCTATATACCTTATGTTTTTTCCTATATGTATATACTGATGATAAAGCTTAATTTACAAATTAAGCACAATAAGAGATTAACAATAAGTAATAATAAAATAGAACAGTTATAGAACAACATATTGTATTAAATTCATGTGAAGGTGTCCCCTTGCTCTTTCTCTCAAAATATCTTAATATTTTCAGTCTGCTATTAACTACTGGTAACTGAAACCATTGAAAGTGTAACCATGGATAAGAGGAGACTACTGTATTAGCTAATATTTACTGACCACCTGCCATGTTCCAGGTAACATATTAAGATACTAACTTCTTTAGTTATTACAACATTACATAAAAGCAGGAATTATCATTTTCCTGATTCTAGAAAGCAGAGGAGAAGGGCTGTGCCTCACACCTGTAATCCCAGCACTTTGGGAGGCCAAGGCAAGAGGATCGCTTGAGCCCAAGAGTTCAAGACTAGCGTAGGCAACATAGTGAGACCTTGTCTCTATAAATGAAAAATATCAGCTGGGCATGGTGAGTTGCACCAGTGCTCCTAGCAACTCGAGAGGCTGAGGTGGGAAGATTGCTTGAACTTGTAAGGTCAAGACTGCAGTGAGCTGTGATTATGCCTCTGGACTCCAGCCTGAACAACACAGACTTTGCCTCAAAAGGAAAATAAAAGGAAAGCAGGGAACTGAGGCAGAAATGCTCAGCAAAATGACGAAGCTCACGCATCCAGTTAGTGGCAGAATAATGGGCACTGGTATGGTTTTAATCATGTCTCCACTAAGAGAATCAAATTCCAGATTGAGAAAATGGAAGTAAGGTAAGGTTTAAGTAGGGAGGCCACAGGCAGATAATCACTTTTACATATTGAAAGACATCGTTTAAGAACAATTGAAATCAAGCATTTCCAATTTTTCCCACTGAAGATTTTTTCCAATAGTAAAGCCTAACATTGGTAGTCATTACATCAATTCCCATTTTAAGCCACAGACAGACCAAAAACAGTTGCTGCGTCAGCTCAAAGGAACATTCTTCTGTAATCAATTAAATTCATTGCACTTGATTATTCAATTCCTGCCAACAAACAATTTAAAAAGCCTGTTCACAACAATTTGTTTTACAATTTCCAAGACCACTAAAATGACCTCCTGAGGACCTGGAATTTTAAAAGATTTTTCCAGTATTGCCTGGGGACAATATAGCAGGAAACCAAAAACAAACAAACCCCACTTAGATCTTAGTGCTATCCATGTGAAATATACACTCTTCATTCATCAGGCTTTAATCTACATGTTATAACTGTTACCAAATGACATGGTTTTGCTGTAAGTAATTGAAGGACTTTGGAAACCTCAGAATTGGACTAGCACTATGGCTTTACCATGTAGTTTCTGTGTGTACCTTAGCAAGTCACCTACCCGCTCTGAATTTCAGTGACCTAATCTTTAAATGAAGACAACAATGCTTATGTCACAGGTGGGTATGAGAATTAAATAGAATAGTGAGCATAAAACATCTAGTATGTTATTGAGATCATTACCTTTTCCTTCCATCCAACTTTTCCCTCACTCATTCTCCCAGGTGTACAGCCTGGTTCTATGACTTTATGTCAGCTTGCCAAGGGTTGACATGAAGAACCTTGATAACAGCCACAGAAGTAAGCTAAAACTTGACTCAGAACCACTCTAAAGTCAATTCCCAGCTTGCATTTTTGTTGGACAGGGAAAAGTGAAGACTGTATAGGCAATAGGATTTCTGGCCTCCACTTGCACATGGGTAGGTTTGTGTTTAAGAATTTTCAGGAGAGAGATTTTTTTTTTTCCCAATTTCACTCAGAGCCAAGGTAGATAGGTAATTATTCCCATGATTTTCATCTAAATTGTGTGTGTGTGTGTGTGTGTGTTTTCAGTTTGCCCTCTTTACCTGTTTCCTTTCCAGAGTTTTGGCTTTATGTTGAGTCTATAGTCTCAGGTCTCTGAGTTCTAACCTTCCTCCTTGAGTGGGCCCTAAACTGCCCCTTCAGTTTTTCAGTAAAAACTCATCTCTAGATCATCAAGAATTGGCAGATACCCACGGGCAGAATCCTTCTTTGGTGCATTCAAACCTCTCTAGCTTCCGCCTTCCAGATTTCTAGTCTCTGCGAATTGCTTTTAATGTCCTGACAGCAAATCAGTGAATTTAAAAATATTTTACAAAGTATTTTTTTCTTTCACATTTTTAGCTATCCTGTACCATTTTCCATATTTTTAGGAATAGAATTCCAGTCTCACAGATTATTTCCAACCCTTTCTAAATAGAACACTAAGGAAATTCCCTGTCTTAGTTTGCTTAGGTTACCATAACAAAGTAGAATAGGCTGGATTGCTTACACAACAGAAATTTATTTTCTCACAGCTCTGAAGGCTGGGAGTCTGAGAACAGGGTACCACTATGGTCTGTCCCAGTGTAGGCTCTCCCCTTGGGTTTCAGATACCAGCTTTCTTGCTGCGTCCTTACATGACCCTTTTGTGTGATTGAGGGGAGAGATAGAAAGAGCAAGATTTCTAGTGTTCCTTTCTATAAGGGGACTAATCCCACCACGAAGACTCCAACCTCATGACCTCATTTAGCCTAATTACCGACCATAGGCCCTGTCTTCAAGTACTATCACATTGTGCATCAGAACTTCATCATAGGAATTTGGGGAAAACAAACAGTCCATAACAACTCCTTTCTGTTGAAATAATGGCTTTCTGCTGTGTGCAGAAAGCAGGTATCATGCCGACTGGTATGATCTTGAATTTCAACACTTGTAATGATAATCTAACTCAAAGAGTTGTTTTAAAAACTAAATACCACATATAATACAGGGATCACAATGCCTAGCACAGTAGGAACTTAACAAAGAGTCCTTCCCCTTCCCTCTTGCTTCTACCACTTGCTCTGCCCACAGAGTAGTTGTGTGTAGCTGACTCGTACAGAATGACCAACTTCAATTTCAGCCAAGAAATGCAGCAGACAGTGCCACAATGATCCCAATTACATTACCCTGTTGATAGTTTTCATCATTTAGGTCACCAGAAGGGAATAAAGTAGGGACAGTAGCATAACAGGAAAGCAATTAGAAATGTTTATTGAAGAAACAAATAAAAACAAAGTCAAACAAAAACAAAGATGACACTTGGATGCTTTCTTTTTAAAACTCATACTCAAGCCACAAGTTATAAGCCATCCAGATGGTGAGCTCGAGAAGACAGAAATGAATCACTTATTTATACTACAGTTGGAGGATTTAAAGATCTTTGGGGAAGATGTTCAAAAGCTTCACTCCAATTAACCTCACCCCATTAAGTTTGCCCATCCACAGATCAGAGCCAAAGAATGAATTTCAAGGATGAAAGCAAAAGATCAGGGAAGATACCTAAAGTCTGCAGTAATTTCTCCAGAATGAAGAAACCCCCAGAGAGAAAAATGAAGCAGCCTTAGCAGACAGGATGGATCAACATGCAACCAGGGTAAAACATAATTCTTCCCAGAAAGTGTTGAAATGGGGACAACCTTCTGATTTAATTTTAAAGGCTATATTTGAACTGTGTGACCCCTTTCTGAATTTCATCTGATAACTGAAACAAATTTTCATGTGTCAGTGTTTGTAGTCTTGCAGAATCATCACCTAGATCATTCAGAACCCATTTCTTCTCTCTGACACTTTTCCCTCTTGCATAAAAATGGAAAGAAAAAGGGAAATGGTATTTCTTCTTGCAGATAGTCATCAAATACAAAGTGTGGTAATACTAGTGGAATCTCTGAGAATTAAGATATTTTAGCAGCCCTAAAATATTGCCAGAAAGCGCTATTTTAAAATGTCTTTGTGACCTTTCTGGCTAAATTGGAAATGAAAAATAAGAGATAAGCACATTTTTCTTATTTAAGAGAAGTGAAAAGTTGTCACTAATGGACCAAGAAAATGAGGAAGTAGAAAAGAACAGGTGGGAGAAAGTGGAAAAATAAACCACAAAGTCCACATCTGTACTATAATTAGTATTTTATATATTCTTCGTGGAACACTTCCACAGATTTCCAGTTGTCCTATAGGACCCTTTCCCAAATGTGGACCTTTTTTCTTGATACTCTAAATTTAAATACTAAGCAATGCCTCTTTCAAAATAAGCAATTATTAGAAAAAAAAATTAGGCCAGGCGCAGTGGCTCATGCCTGTAATCCCAGCACTTTGGGAGGCTGAGGCAGGTGGATCACCTGAGGCTAAGAGTTTGAGACCAGCCTGACCAACATGGCAAAACCCTGTCTCTACTAAAAATACATAAATAGCCGGGTGTGGTGGTGGATGCCTGTAATCCAAGCTACTCGGGAGTCTGAGGCAGGAGAATCACTTGAACCCGGGAGGCGGAGGTTGCAGCGAGCCGAAATTGAGCCACTGCACTCCAGACTGTGTGACAGAGTGAGACTCCTACTCAAAAACATAACAAAACAAACAAACAAAAAAATTAAAGGATTTGACCCCTCTTCATCCTCACGGTACCTTCTCAACTGAGATTGTAAATATTAAAATCTTAGAGTTTGTAATTAGGCACAAACAAAAGATCTTCTGGTAAATGACACATGCCTCTTTCCCGGTTTCTGGCTTTGAGGAAGGATGTCATCACTCCTGTCTGCTGTCTTTGAAATTCCAAGGTATTGACCAAATAGTTGTATGTATGTATATTTGTGTATGTCTATGTATATCTTTTCATATATATGTAAAATCACAATCATCTTACCTTAGCCCCTCCAGTAATAATTGTGTGTGTTTCTTGTATGCATAGCAGGTATTCTATTTGCATTTACTGCAAACAAATATTTTTTAAAAAGCAATGGAATTATAGTAGAACCAGGTAGATTTAACAATTATGACAAAGGAATAGCAATATAACAGATCTGCTAAGTAGAGCAAAATAAATTGCAAAATGGTGCCGTAGGGGCATACTGAAACTTAACATGGCAGCAGGGGATATAGGTACATACCTCATTCCAACTGCAACTGATTATCCACATAAGTAGCTACTTTAGCTTACCTGGTGTGTGGATGCAAATGCTGATAATGCTGAATGCCCCCCTCTCCTGTCCCACTCCAATGAACGTTTTATAGGGAAACCAATATTAATGTAGGTCATTGAAAACAAAATTTACAAGCTTATGTGCAAGTTGATCAATACGATTAGGCATGTACCTTCTGCAATTGCTTTAAAATTTATTCTTCCTTGTCATAATCCTACAGAATAGATTGAAACAGAGAAAATGGAAAGAGAAAGCACCATTAACTGAAAATCCAGTGATGATCTCTGATAAATGAAACAATTATTTTTGTGCTATTTTTAGAATTCAACAAAATTTCTTTCATAAGACTATACCATGCCCTCAAGTCTGTTTTTATTTATAAATGCCTCTGCCAAGAGTCATTCAAGTTTATACTTCTGATATTTTTCTATCTTACATTAGCTGGGTAGCATATGAGATGGCCTGTGTACTTGACAATGGGGCTTAAAAGCATTCAAGAGAAGAAAAGAATGCTACAATTGGCTTATATGGTATGTGATCGAGTACGCTGCAGCTTTTTAAAAATCAAGAACATTTATAGCTATGTTTCAGAGTGCTCTCTTAAAAGCCGAAGTATCAAATCAATGGGAGTCAGTGGGAGCATGGGAGGAGGTACACAAAAATAACCACAAATTTGCTCAGAAACAAAATGTTTTTTTTTTCTTGTCTTTAAAACTGCCTGTTGCTTTAAAGAGTGTCTCACACATGAAAATATTCTGCTTTATGTTCAGAAATTATTCATGAAAGGGGGCTTGAAATTTTGGTTATTCTCTGCAAGAGGGATATATAGACTTTTGATAAAACTTCAAATATCATGAAGAATATTGATATGGAAAAAGACACACCTGTGAGTTTCTTCACCAGTTTCATATGCTTTTCTACTTGAGATTAATTTTTTGCAGAAAGCGAAGCAAAGCCAGAATCCATTTTGGAAGATTTTCCTTAAGTTACAAGGAGGAGAATACCAAGCTTAGCAGTTTTTCCTTCTCAGCCCTAAATAAAGAAATCCAGCCAAATACTCATTTCATTTCTACCCTGAAGATATCATTATGGTCCTGTGGCCAATGCATGAACCTCTGAATATCTTCTTATATAGCACAAATTGTAAAATGTCTGGGATGGTGGAAAGTGCGTTGGAATGGAAGGTAAAAAATATACATCCTAGTATCCTACTGGTGATTCTTCTAATGGTAGCTATGAGAATTTTTAGAAATCACTTAATTTTCTGTATCTTGGTCTATATTTTGAAAATGGGGAGGTTATTGTAGATGATCTCCAGGATCATTTCTAGGCTTAACACAGTGAATTCTATGAATCAAAAGAAAAAGAAAAACAGAATGTTTATATTTATCTCTCAGCCTATCATGATATATATATGTGTATATATATGTGTATGTGTATATATATGTATGTATATATATAATTCTAAATGAAGAATAGAATATTTAGTTTTTTTCCATTTAATTTTGTTGCCCTAAATATTTTTTATATTCACATGAGAGTTACATTTTGGAATTTTTGGGGGGATGGTAGGCGGGGTTCTTACTTTTAAATTTATATAGTCATACAGTGTTAAGACCAAACAGGTTGGTGCTGTCAACTCCAACACACAGATCAGCTTCCCTTATGGGAAATAAAACCGTATAATTTTTTAAAGTTATTTATTCACTGATTTACTCTCTAAAGAAGCAATTGAAAAAGTGGTGCAGATATTTGCACAGAGAACATTGCAGGAAGAGAGATATGCACGTGCAAAGACAGAGATGGGAGCATGCTTGGCATACCTGAGGAATAGTGAGGAGGTAAGTCTGAGAAGGAATGTTTGTAAGAGATAAGGTTCGGGGAGAGCAAGGGCTGATCATATATGGATTTCTACGTTATGATAAAGGTTTTGCTTTTTACTCTAAGACATGAGTAGATCAGACTAAATCTGATTTACATTTAAGCAAAGAACTCTAGCTGCCTTGTCAAGAATAGGTTCTAGACAGCAATGTTGGTAGTCCAGAGACCTACTAAGAGACTAGTGTCGTGATACTTAGAGAATGATGGTGGCTGGGCTTAGAATTATAGGGAAAGAAGTGGCAAGAAATAGATTCAAAATACAATGTTGAATGCATTTCAAAGAAGAGAAAAACATCTTCAGTTGTTCTAAAGCGGAAACTGTCTCAAACTAGGTTTGGGTAGAAACATGTGGATTGACATGTGGGATAGAGAGGCACGTGACACAGCCATGTTTGGACATCTAGCCAAAAGCTCTTCCCTGATACACATTTGGACCACACAGTTTTAGTCTGTCTCGGTCTACTTTTTTCTTTTATAACACACATAAGTCTTACCATGTCAGTTGGGATCCATAAAATCAAACAGAAAACTGTAAAATGGAAATGTTGTTTTAAATAGTAAAGATGTGCCTAGACCGGTATACTCCAGAATAATCAGTCTGACGACACAAGAAAAGGTTTCCTGGTAGACAGCTGGAGAAGAGGGAGTACTGCTTCCTTTTTAAGATTCAAAGTGAATCTTCCATATTCTTCTGTATTCCTATTCTGTTATTCCTTTAGTGGCTCCAAGAAGTACTATCAGTAAAGGAACATAATTTTTAATCCTAGTCTTATCCTAACTTATGGTAAAATATCCCTGTTTCACATAACTCTCTTCATTATCTTAAAAAGGTAGTTACACCTATACAGACAGATACTGAGAAGCTTGGGCTTAGAGAATGTTATTTTTACATAATCTATTTAAAAATATTTTTGGTGGTGTTAGGTGCCCTGAACAGCAACAAATGGCTTTTAATGAGCAAATGTGCATATTGGTGACAGGATAGAAGGACTAAAATTTACAATATTGACATCAACTAGAATTTTATAACAAACGTGAAATGCAAAGTGTATTGTAATAACAGAGTAACAAAATTAAATGTAGTTTAGTATTCTTTGCAAAAAATATTGCATTAATTTTGAAGTACATTAAAATAATTTTTTATTATGCAAATATAGATGCTTTCTAAAATTAATGTAGCTCAATTACATCACTAGATGTCAGAAAGGCATTTGAAAGGGTAGGTTGAAAATAATTCTTTTGAATGTCACATAATTTTTCTTTGCAGCTAATCTCTGAAAAGAGGGAAAAAATTCTCTCTACTCAGGCATGGAATAGACACATTAACAATGGAAAGGTCAGTGCATAATGATGCAAGAGAGAAAAGGCCTAAAGTGCCATATTGCTGAAATGAGATGGGGAAAAGTTATACAGAAATATTAATCAATCCTTAATTTAAGACCTTTAGGTAACTTGCTAAAATCTTCTTCACTATTTAAGATCAAGAAAATGCTAACCAATAAATTCCTTCTGTGAGGAGGGAAAAACCTCAAGATCTGTGTGTTTAGATTCAACATTTCTCTTTTCCTTTTGATTCTCTATATTGCAGGTAATAATTGACACACTTGAGTTATCCTAGTAGGTATTAGATAGCCATCTCATTCTCAATATAACTTGCCTTCTTGAGCTTAGAAAATCAAAACGTTATAATACAAACTCCAAAAAGGAAAATTATGTGTTCATCAAAGTTCATGTTTGGAAAGTTATGAGGAAATGACCATGCAGTATATAGAACTTTATACATAGTATGATTCACACTTTGTAAAGATAAGTATATGTGAATGCATGTAAAGACCAGAAGAAAATACAGCAACAGAAAAATTGTGGTTATCTTTGGATGATGAAATGCATTTGGAAAATGCATTTCTGTCTGCTTTACTGATTTTACAAGTGTGGTGGTATTTCAGATTTGCGGTGATATGGCTGGCATTAGCAATAAGCAGTTTTCTTTTTTTTGACCTCATTCTTACTATCTAATTTACCTGTTGACTGTTTCACTTGCTCTATTAATTATATATATATTCTAAAGGCCAGTAGCAGCTAGAAGGAAAAGAAAAACTGAACACAGAAAAGGTTAAATTATCATTATATAGAATCAAGCCTTTAGAAAGATATTTGGAAGGACAATGTGTTTGACTGCTGTAAAACTGATTGTATTTACATAAAAATTTCATGGGACACATAGAGTGTACTTAGATAAGAGAAAGAAAGTCATACTGATTCACTGATTCACTTACTATTTATCATATCATAATATTCCAGGAAAGACATAATGAAGGTCCTGACTATGACAGTTAGGGTGAAATGGAAACAAAATGCATCAGAGATGCAGGAGGCAGTAATTAAAAACATAAAATGAGGTAGTTTAGTTTCAATGCGTGTTTCTGTCATCTACTAGTTAAAAAAAAATGGGTTACTCAGATCCCCGCTTCAGGATTCATTTCTTCAACTAGTAGAAGTGACAATTGTTGACAACTCACAATTTAGTAATTTCCTGGGGACTGACCTGGGCAAAGGGAGGTGCCTTGCTCGGGGTTATGCTCCTCCTCCCCAAGAGCAGCCAGAGTTCAATGACTCGGTACCAAAACCTGTCCACCTTAGCTCAATTCAGGAAAATGATAATGGGCAATTTAAACTTCAGACTTCTTTTGTGAGCAGTTTAGATTTTCGGTTGTGGATGTATCTCAGTTCAATGTTTTCCTCTGCTCAGGCATGCTTCCCTTACTAACTCACAGCTATTGTTCCAAAGATCATTGCCCAAGAAACTTCCCGCATATGTATCTCCGTCTCAGAATCCATTTCCTGGGTAATGTGACCCAAGACAATTTGTGACAGACAGGTATGGTCCTAAGAATAGACTCAAAAAATGGGAGTTGGAGGCTGGATTGGCCACAGTTTCATTGACAATGGGGTACCCATTACTAGTAGTGAGTGAAGCCCTTATAGTCTTCGGTATGCTACAGTGGTGGAATTTGTTAAAACTTATACGAATGATAAACTGGATTGGGATACTGATAAAAGGAATATATTGACAGGGGCAATATCCCAAGCATCTCAGACATTCTAGGGTAGTAGGCATTATAAGGACAGTGAGAACCCAGGAATGCTACTTAATACTATCCAAGCATGGGAGAAAGACAATGAAAGGGTAAGGATGACTAATCACCAATTCAAGGCAAAGTGTGAAAGTGGAAGGGACTCTTTGGCAGCCTATTAAGAGATTCTTATCTCCTGCAGCCTGAGGGTAGAAAAAAGCTGAGAATTAGGATTCAATTATAAATTCAAACTCCAGAGAATGTTGATTTTCAGTATCAGCAAATCTGCTATGCCCAGGTCAAGGTCCTGGTTGGAAAGGAGTAGGATCTTAAAGATGAGAATATCATGTTTGAGGTACTCAAAATCCTTAAAGCCTCAGATATTCCCCAGTCTCTGAACTTGCAAAAATGACCAATTTTTCCTTGCTTGGAGGTAACGGAGTAATGTGCAGCTTGCAAGTTAACATGGACTAACCGAGATATAGCCCACCTACAATTCTAGCTTTAGACAAGTAGCTAGGATGAGGTCACAGCATAATCTTACTAGAGATGTGCTAGACCTGCTAAAAAAAGAATAAACTGTAGGACCTAGCCAATATATACCAGCAGGAGCTAGAAGAGTTTGCATGAAAGTAATAGCAAAAACGTTAGACATCACCCAAATGTCCATCAACAGATGAACAGATAAGCAAATGTGTTATACTCAGTCAATTGAATACTGCATGGTGTTAAAAAGGAATGAACTACCAATATGTACTACAGAATGGATGACAATTTTGCTGAATGAAATAAATCAGACAAAAAAATAAAACTTTCACTTCATGTATATACATTTCTAGAAAATCTAATCTGTAGTGACAGCTGATTGGTGATTGCCTGGGGATGTGGGGATGAGAGGATGGGAAGGGACAGAGGAAGGGATACAGAGGGGCACATGAGATTTTTGTGGGTGATAAATATGTCCATTATCTTGATTTTGATGGTTTTACAGGTGTACACATATAACAAATTGATAAAATTTTACACTTTAAATATATTCAGTTTATCATGTAAGTTATATTTCAATAAAGCAATTGAAACAAACACACAAAACAAACTCAATCCCTCTAATTTTGTAGGTTTCAAGTCTACAGTGTTCCTCTGTGTACCAGTTACCATGTCCTGGTCACAGAAAATGCTACACAGATTAAAAAACAAAAGCAAAGTCATCTTTACCTGGAAGTGCCTACCACTACCCAGAGGACACTCACTGGCTCCTCTCCTCTGATCCTTCTCTGTCATCTCTCTCATTTCTAGGAATTGGAACTTTGGGCCTCTGTGTTTCTTTCTTCCAAGTCTGGGAACTCCTGAAAAGTAAGAACCAGCTTTTAGACTCATCTGGGTATCTCGTTGACCCCACATAGAATTAGGCCACCAGACTCCTTTTCAATCATTGTTTCCCCATCTCAGAGCTGTAGCTCTGAGCTTTCTGATGGCACAAGTGAAAAGCTATTTAGTGTTCTTTCTCTGTGTTCCCCTGTCTAAAAAAGAAGGGAGACCTCTTAATATGTGTATACCTGTAACATGCAATCCCCCTGTAACATCCCTGTGACACGCCGGGGCTGGATGACTGGGACTCCGCTTCCTAGTGAAAGATCATCATGGAGCGAAATTCTGCTTTCTCAAGGCAGTAGGAAAGTTAGCTTGACGTACACAAGCTAAGCTATGTCCTCGGAGCCTTCTTATTTAGTTTTACCTTTTCTACTCCTTCATTTGCATTCTTCTATTTGCTCAACCACCCCAGACACAAAATCTCCTATTTCTCAAGCTAGCCAAATACTCCCACCCCTCTAGGCCTTTGAAATTTTTGTTCCCTCTATTTGAAAGAGTCTGTGTTGGCTAAAACAAACTATACACACACACCCCCTCTTGAGTAGTAAATTAAGTTCTGAATTAACTAATGAAAAATTAAAAATAATAGTTACAAACAATAAAAGTTAATAAAAAGGTTTAATTAAAAAAAGTGAAAAAAATTTAAAAGCTTAGCAGTGAATGGAGTTCAGATAGATGCAGATATTCTATATCTCAGCCTAGATTTTCTTGCCTTCCAGAGTTCTTGCTGGGGACACCCGATGGCAATGAAACTGTCTATGCAGTGTACACTTCATCAAGCCTCATTTGGGAAGCTGGCTTCTTTCAACTACCGTCTCTTTATACATAGTCCCATATCATTTCAGAAGCACTTCAACTAACAACCCCTCAGTCTATATTTAAAAGAATATCTATAAACAGTGAGCTTTCCTTGTTATTGAACCAGACTGAACATCATCAAAGGTTAGGTGTTTCTGAACAATACCTGGCCAGAGTGTATGGCATTCTGGAACCCCTTTTCTCAGACTATCAAATACTTCTGTAGCCAAGATCCAGTTTTTGAAAAAGTTAAAGACAAAGGGTGACACGCAGTCGAGGCACTACCAATAGTTGACACTCAATAATCTTTTTCCAAAGCCCTTCATTTTCTATTCCTTTCAGGGCTTATAATCTGTCACTTTTTGGGATTCATTTCACCTGATTCTGTGTGTGTACCTGTGTGTGTATGTGTGTGTGCATGTATGTGTATGTCTGTGTGTATGTAGTAGTTAGTACCTATATGGAGATGACTATAGACTGTGCATGAAGAATTGAAGAAATCTGAGACTAGACCCCAAGTCTATGTTTGCCAAAATATGTTCCAGTTTGTCAACTCTCAACTCACTTTCCTAACAATGAGTCTTAGATTTAAATATTATATGACTAAATTCTATTGCACATTCCTATTTTCTAAAAGTGTGGCTTTGGAATCAGCCTGGGTTTAACTCATGACAATGCCATGATACCTTGGAAGAGTACCTTACAAATTGATGATCTACTCTGTAAAATGGAATCTCTCCTGTATGGATTAAGATATAATGTATAAAACAGACAACAAAGTGCCTGATACACGGAGGTGGTTGTTGCTGTGTAATTGCTCGTATATTGCTATAAAATACAACATCCAAGAATATCAGTCATTGTTCAAACTTATAGTGCTATCTAATTGCAAACTATACATATTATACATTCAACACACACATACCCATGTGTGTATATATAAATATATATATATATATATATATATATGCACAACATATGTTGATACACATTTTTTTTCTTTTTTAGAGACAGGGTCTTACTCTGTCACTCAAGCTGGAGAGCACTGGTGCAATCATAGCTCACTGCAGCCTCAAATTCCTAGGCTCAACTGACCATCCCAATTCGGCCTCCACAGTAGCTAGGACTACAGATATGTGCTACCACATTTGGCTAATTTTTAAAAAACTTTTGGTAGAGATGGGGTCTTGCTATATATCACTCAGGCTAGTCTCAAACTCCTTGTCTCAAGTGATCTTGTTTGTTGCATACCAGCTATGTGACCACAGAGACGTTACTTAACCTCTCTGTCCCTCAGGTTTTTTCATCTGTAAAATAAAACTAACACACCTCTAATACAGTTTATATAAGGATTAAACGATCTCTGGCACTAGGCAAAATTATGTAAGTATTGGCTGTTATTATAATTATTTTATCATGTGGTGATGCAGTGACTAGAGAAAGTCAAATGAAAACAATAGTAAAGATTAAAGATGTCAGATGTACCTCCTTTATTTAACCTAATTTCTGCAACAGATGCTCCTCTCTTAATCTCAACAGGGAACAGATTTCACAGCCCAGGAGCATAATTACAGAAAACGCTGGCTCCTGTGGTCACAAACTTATACTCAGGGCACACTGAGTAACTGCCAATTCAGACCTCAATGGGTGACTAGGGCATATGGTGATAAAGGATCAGTCAAGAGTATACTGTAATGTTCAATAAATGCCAGCAGCTTTGTGAAGTTAAAAATAGAGTTTATCATGCTGTTCCATCAATAAGAGGCTGCAACATCTAATGTATAACCTCATAAATGCCTCATTTCTTTTTCCTTCCTTCTCTTCTTTCCTTCTTTGAAACTAGGTTGAGTGTATGTTGAGTATTTAACATGTGCCAGACAATGTGCCAGGTAGGGAGGTAAAATTAAAACAGACATATCCCTGCCCTTGGGAGCATACAGTCTACTGGGTTTGTTTTTATGGAGCTGTGTGCTAAGTGGGTTCTCTTGCAGGCTGAACCATGCCAGGACCTCAGACTTCAGTGCACACAAAGTGCAGTCTGTTGTTGATAGCATAGCAACCATTTTTTCTCTCTGTGCATTCTGATCTCTTGTTCTTGGGCCTGTCCACCTCTGGGAAGTTCCACTCTATTAAGATTTTCCACCATATGGTGGGATGGAAGAGGAGATTGCATTCCATTAATCACTTTGGTTTTCTTCTGTTAAGGGCTTTGGTAGGAGCTATTGACTGGAGTGAGATGTGGGAATCATTCATATGCCAATGCTCCATCTTCTTTTTGTCTCTAGGCACATAGGATTGGCTGTCTGTGAAAATAAAGCCATAAGGGTCAATAGGTTAATTCTCAGGTTACAAGAACCAATATTCTTTGTTCAGCCAAGACTCTGATTGAACTTTCTTTTTGATTTTCATCTCTTTTTCGAATAGTCAGTTACAGATCATAACTGTCTCCACTGGGAGAGAGTGACAGAAAAAGTTGAAATGCTGACTGGAGTAAGAAGAAATAACCAACTCTGCATTATATGAACACATTTCTGGCTAGGTTATTTAGAGAGTGGACATCTTTAAGTACATTCTGCACCACTGAAATGCAACTCCAATACAGCTTAGAATTCCTCTGTGGTGAATAAAATCCTCTGAGACTTTCTTCCTGTGAAGAATGCTGGGCTATTCTTATTGAAGTTACTTTAGGATATCACTGAAATTAGACATAGACAATAGAAGCACAGTATGGGGAGATACTGGGCACAGAGTAGACAGTTTAGAGAGCTCTCTCTGGATGCTCCGACTTTCTACTTCGTTGATAGAACTATGGCCCACTGGGCATTTGAGAACCCAGGTGCAGCCTTTCTGATTCCCCACTTTCTTTGTTAGTTACATTCCATCCCAGTTTTTGTAGCATGTAGCAATAAATTGTTCTAAATACAACTGAAATTACATGGGCTTTTCCAGGGTACTTTATGGATTTATGTGTGTATGCGTGATCTAAAATACTATCTCATAAGTACCAAAAGTGCCACAATGGAAATGAATGAAGAAATGGAATGAGAGCCAGATATTTTAATTTCTTTAAATTTCTCTCTCGACAGAGGGATAGACAGATACACACGTGTGTGTGTGTGTGCATGCACACTCTTTGTATATAAAGCAGTATTTGGATAGTTTCTTTCACTCTTTCATCACTTCACCACTGAGCCCAATTTGTAGTGAAGGAATATTTCTTAAAAGTATGTGTGTACATATTGTTTACATATAGAGTACACACACACACAAAGAAAAAAAGAATCTTTGAAAAGTATTCCAGAACTATAAATTGAGCTCAGAGATGAAGTGATAAAAAGGTGAGAAACTATTCAAGTACTTATTTGGAGATGGACGCAAACATGATTCATGGGTGCGCACATTTAGCTCTGTGTACCAAGTCTATTTCTGCCTTTTAATCTTTTTTGTAGGAACCACCGGTAATGTATGTTAGGATATACGCAAGGATAAAGAGAGCTCCATTAGAATCCCTTCTGAGGTCTCCCCCTCAACCAGGTTAGACAGTAATGAAGCCAGTAGACTCAGAAACCGTGTCCTCAAACAACATCACAGCTAGGAAGCAATTTATTATGCTCCCCTCTAGGCAATGATGTTCACCTTGAAGAATATAAGACAGACAATCCTTGAAGAGAGCAGACTCACTCCCCACAGTGTCTCCTTTCCAGACTGTGCCTCATTTTTTAAGTGCCCGGCATTGGTAATGGACAGGCAATAGTCTTCTGATGGTAAGCAATTCTCTTTTCATAAAACTGTAGAAAAAAGCCAAGGGCAGGGACTCCGTCTCTGGATAATGTACATTTGCTCATTTTTGGTTATCAGTAATCATGTATTGAGTGTCTTCTGTGTGGTCTTCCCCAAGTAGACAAAATTAAGAATGCAGAAAATACAGAAATTATCTTTAAAGAATTTACTTACAGGATTTTAGGAAAGTGAGGCACACAGCAAATAAGTTAAATGATCAATGTTCATAAATCTCTTTGGAAGTTTAGAAGTCAGACTTTAAAAACATAGATAACAAGAAACAACATCAAAAACTTGAGTAAACTAGATGGTGTTATTAAAGAAATACACTAACATTTTGGTGGACTGATCTGGTCGTCAACACTGAGTGTACCCATAAATATTTTTCCTTAAATAGTGACCTGGAACTGGCAGGCATTTGGTGTGAAGGTACCTCCTCAACCCCATTTCACCATTTATTCATTATCAACTCATCAATCCTAAAGCTGAAGAGACCCATTAACAAAACAACCCATTAGTACTCAGATGAACAAATAAATGGTGGCATATGCGTGTAAAAGTATAAAAAAATAAATTGCAGTATATTCATATAACAAAATAAACAGCAATTAAAATGAAAAAAAAGAAAAAGAATGCATATCAGATCCTCCTTGGGCCTCGTGGCCCAACTGTGAGCCATGAGCCTCCAGTAGCTTGGCATCACCTGATTTACTTCCTGAATCAAAATCTGCATTTTAAATGAGATTCACCAGGTGAATCACGAGCCCATCAAAGATCGAGAGGGTCTTTGTAAATATATGTTTCCTGTATGGATGTAATTTATAACCAATAACAATTATGGATAGGAGCATAACCCTCATGGATGTTGAAGTACAGAAAAATTTTAAAGAATATTTAGGATTCTAACCACATGGCAGACCAAGATAACCAGGCAACTAGGATTGTCAGATAAATGTAAAACCAAAACAAACAAACCAAAAAACCATTTCTCTAATGCATAGCTTAACTTTCAATAAAAAAGAAAAACCTCTAGATGCTGAGAACAAAAGTAAAACTGAAAACAAGAATTACATGCATGTGTTGAATCTGTGGTTGTTCTGGAGGAGAGCTTGAATAGAGTGATTAGCTAACAGCTGGTAAACTATGCTTTCATTTCACCTCACTTGAAGGACAGAAGTGAAGCATTAGCTCCTTTAAAGCTAGGCATTTGGTAGTAAAATCCCCTCAAAAAGTTGGGGCTTTCGAAAGACATTGTCACCAGAGAAAAAATAGCTTCAGTTTCATCCCACTTGAAGAACAGAGCCGGGCCCTTTCAAAGTAGGTATTTGATAATGATATCCCTTCATGAAGTTGAAGCCCATGAATGGCTTCATTCTCAAATTAGATAAAATTTACCCAGTGGAACAGAGAAGATAGAGACTTTCCTCTTTCACTAAGAGATTAGAAATCAAAAATCAGTTTAAGGTCCGAATTTTTGTTACACATAACAACTTATAAAAAAAAAACCCCAAATTTTAATAAAAATTGGTCCCTGGCTGGTAATGCTACTGAGGTCCTGCTAGAAACAAACATAAAACCATTCTTGAGGAATACTCCTACAACACAGACTACATGTGTTTCCAATGAAAATATGAACCTGTATAAAATAATGTCACAAACCATAAAATATCTAAAAAATTATCAGTTTTATGTTTATGACTAGATTATGGAATGATCATAGCCTTATGCAGAAAATAAAATTAGTATATTTATAATGATTAAGATGTTAAATTAAGAAATAAAATCAAATGAAATGATCTAGGACTGAAGAAAAAACAGATTTAGAAAATATTAGTAATTTAAATTATAAATAAAATTAATATATTAAACAACTATTTAGTCACAACTAAATAATGAGCAAGGAACTTGGCGATTGATTAAATTACCTAGAATGAAACAACAAAAGAATAGGAGAATGAAAAGAAAGGTTAAGGGAATATGTAGGACACAATGAGGATCAACATATATTAGAAGAGTTTCATCACAAGAGAATATAGATAATTACTGTAAGGCAACTTTCAGAGAGAATGTGACTACAAATATCCCAGGATTTATATTTTTTAAATGGACAGAATTAATAAAAGCAAATACCCAGGCTCATTGAGGTGAAATTGCAAAGCATCATAGCCAAAGATTTAAAAATATTACAGCAACTAGAGAGAAGAGATAGATCTCTTACAAGGAAACCAGAATTAGATTGACAGAGTATACAATGGAGGACAAAAAATGAAGGAAATTATGTCTTTGTAGTGATAACAAAAAATAACCAATCTAGAATTATATACAAGAATAAAGTATCATAGTAGAGAAAAGGTGAAGAAAAGGTATTGAAGACTGTGATATTTCACTGAAAGAACTACAAAAGGCCTAATCTTGAGAAACAAGAAAATTGATCTCAGTGGAAAAAGTGGAGCACAACAAGCGCAACTGAGCAAAGAATGAGTAAATCATATAAATAAGTAAACCAGCAAAGCATTTAATGTTCAAACTAGCCACCACCATAATAATAATTTGGGGAAAATAAAAAAAAAAAACTAGGTAGAAAGTAAAGTAATAGACAAAATAAGGTAAGATAGGAGGGCTATAATTAAAGTGTTTTATGGATATTTATTTTACAAATGGCAACCAGAATTGTTAATTAATTTTACACTTAAAATGGAGATTCTGTGATAATGGTTTAAGAATAATCACCACACATGTGGATATAAATGTAATTTTGCAATTAGTAGAAAGAAGTGAATGAAAATAATCAGTCCTACAGAAGGCAAGAAAAGAAGAA
This sequence comes from Pongo pygmaeus, assembly GCF_028885625.2. Lineage (NCBI taxonomy): Eukaryota > Metazoa > Chordata > Mammalia > Primates > Hominidae > Pongo > Pongo pygmaeus. The sequence goes on along the minus strand of NC_072388.2, from coordinate 24,203,675 downwards.
AGCAAGCTAAAAACAAACAAACAAAACCCCAAAAACTGTGATGATGAAAAAAGCACAATAAGAATACTGGCAAAATAAATCCAACAATATCAACAGTCACACTAATTATAATTTTTAAAGATGTCAAAGTTTAAAAAAACTTTCAGATTAAAGTTATTTAGCTGTACGTTGCTTTTTAGAAATATATATAAAACATAATGATAAAAAAGTTGAACTTCAATGAAATTAAGATTTGTAAAATGCTTTTTAAACAAATGCTAATAAAAAGGTAGTGTTTAACAACATTACACAAAAAGATTCTAATGCAAAAAAATTAGATAAAAGGGGCCAATATATTATTATAAAAGGAACAAATAGTCTTAGTGTGAGAAAAAAAATCTCAATGTTTTCTATTAATTATATACTGAAATAATGAGATTTTAGAATTTTTTTAAGTTAAATACAATATATTATCAAAATTGACACCCCCCGTTCTGTTCTTTTTACCTTTTTTAGGTGGCAACTGGAATGAATATATATATATTCGTTCATGTGTGTTTTGCATTATATTTCATTCATTCGTTCATGTGTGATTTGCATTATATTTCTCCTGGACAATGCTGTTATAGACTGTTCTCTGATAGGTTAGAGAGCTGGTCCGTGGTAGAGAAGTTCATTGAGGTGGTGAGAGCTTTGAAGCCAAGAGCAGTCTGACAGGGAAACCACATCCTTACATTTTTACTTTTTTAAGGCCAGAGACAGAGGAACAAGTTTTGTTTTCAGTTGTTTTGCAATGGAAAGGGTGCTCAACTGTATTAGGGGGATTTCCTGCCCTCACTGTACTTGATGTTGCTCCTTGGACCTCTGTACCTCCTGACACATGGCAGTGACCAAGGAGGCTCTAAGAAGAGTGTTCTTTATCCGGTCTACTGCCCACCTTCCCCTCCAATATTCATGCTTCCAAATGATGGTGTTTGAGTTAGGTTCCAGATATGGCCTATCATTTTCTATCATGTAGCTTTCTCAGAGAAAGGAATTTTGGGGTAATTTTTGGAATCTTCTTTTGTCCCAATCTCATCTGCACAACATGTAAGATGAATAATTCTGTTTTTTGGATGTGGGTGACTCTGTATTTCAATTTCCAGTCTGATTCCATTTGACAGATATTAAAATTCTTCTTGGCATTTAACTAACAGGAAAATGATGTGGACAGCATAACTGATCAGTAACCTTGGTAAAATATGACTCTTTTGTGCAAGTCAGTTTAAGGCAGAGAACAATTTTACCTCCCAGAGGACATTTGGCAATGTCTGGAGACATTTGGGGTTATTATAATTTGGGGAGGAGGTGCTAACTGGCATCTAGTAGGTAATGGTCAGGATGCTACTAAACACCCTACAGTGCACAAAACAGCCTCTCGCAACAAAAAATAATCCAACCAAAAATTTTAATTAATGCTCAAACTGAGAAACCTTACTGTAAGGTAATCTAATAAAGAATATATGAAATGTTTATACATCTATATAGAATTATTTTAATATAAATTTATATTGAATGCCTAAGCAGAAAAGTACAAGAGCCTTAAGTGTACATCCCAATACATTTTCACAAAATCAACACATCTGTGTAACACATTAGCCAGCTCAGGAAATAGGGCATCACTAATACTCAAGAAGCCTGCTCATGACCCAGTCCAGTCAGCCTTTCTGACCACAGATCACCACTATACTGACTACTAATATCATAGATTAGGTTTGCCTGTTTTTGAACTTTATAGGAGTTGAATCATAGTATGCACTTTTTGTGTGTTTGCCTTCTTTTATTCAACTTTACATTTTTACAATTCACTCATGTTGCTGCATAGCTACATTTTAGTCATTCTTATGGTTGTATAGTATTCTCTTATACAAATACTGCACAGACTATTCATTCAACTATTAAAGCTCAATTGAATGGTTTTCAGTTTGGGGCTGTTAAAAAGGTGCTACTCTAAAAATCATATGTATAATTTTGTGAAATATGCACACATTATTTGGGGGCACGTTCCTAGGCATAAAATTGCTGGGCATAGGGTATACAAACATCCACCTTTAGTGAACATTGTCACACACTCCCACTAGTAGTGTATGAGACTTGATTTATTTTTAAATATCCAGTTCAGATGTTTTTTGTATTATGTACATATTTCGCAAGCTTAAAATCCACATTTTGAGCACCAAGCTAGTTAGGGAGGAGAAAGAGCAAAACCCAGTCTCATATCTTTCCAGTCATTAGGTGACTAAAATGTGTTCTAATGAGTAATTGTACTGACCCTATGGGTTCCAGGGAAACAGCATCGGCTGTGGAGAAGGTGTGTGTCTATAAACCATTTGAAAGAAGTCGTTCTTTGAGACTGTTGGTTTGTTCTTACTGCCTTCTTGTAGCCGATTTAGACAAGCAAAACCAAGCTCTGCAATCCTGTTGTGACAAAAATAACTGTAAGATTTTGATAGGCTTGCTTTCTCTAAATGTCACCCAAATGTCTTGCCTCTGACGCCGATGCTCTTCTCACTATACTGGGCAATTTCACTGTACATAGTACTTTCTCCTGCACATCTCTATTACCTTATGTTCAAGTCCCTCGGACTGTAATATACTTGTATATAAAAAACTCTCTTGAATTCTTTAGATAAGAAAAACTTGAGAAAATAAAGGTATTATAAACATAGCAGTATTGCTACTATTTTGATTCCTGCAACTATTCTTGATATTATACTTCCTTTGTAAATGTTTTAACTCTGGAACTTTTCCACTTTTGTATAAATTAGCATCACAATCTTATAAACATGTTTCTATTTGTTGAATCCCAGGTCAAAGTCATTATACAACAAAGAACAATAGTTTTCATACCAGACTGCTTGCATGCATGTAAATTGGGGCTCTCGCCAAGGAGGTAATGAATACAATCTCAGGTTTCATGAGATGAATCAAAAAATAGAAAAACTAATAACATAGTTTTCATATCTCAGAAAACCTAAGTCAAGGTATTTTTCTTCTCCATAAGACTCGCCTTTTAAATTTAGACATGATGTATTAAGTGATGTAAAAGTAAATCATACAGGAAAAATTCCAAGACTCTCTCATGCATGAGAGAAAGTGAATTTTCATTTTTCATAATGGCTTCCTTACACCATGATGATTTACATCAAATATTATATTCCTGGAATAACAATTATACCAGGAGAGAGTATAGCACTGTGGTCAGAAGCATTGAGTCTAATGATGTGGTTCAAATTTTGGTTCTCAGACTCAATAACCATGGAACTCTCAATAAGTTAAGCTTTCAGAGTCTCAGTTTCCTATGCAGCAGAATAGAAGAAAATAGTGGCATCTATTCTATGGCTTGGGAAAATTAAAAGGTACTGTTCATCATATGCAGTTAGCTTAATGCTAGGACACAGTAAGGGTCCCACAAACAGCAGCGGCTGCTATGGGGTGATTGACAACAGTAACAAGGGCACAGGCATTACTATTCATGTTCCTCCTGAAAAGGTATGCCATCAGCTTATGTTATAGTGACTGTGAAGCCTGATGGAGAAAGTAAATGAGAGGGATCATGGCTGAAACACCTTAAGTCAATATAGCCACTTTTATAATTGGGAATCTCTGAAAAATAGTATGATATCCTATTGCATAAGGCAGCGGGGAGGAGTGATTAAGAAATCGATTCTGGAACCAGTCTTAGTAAATTCCTGTCCTGCCACTTTTACTCTCTGTATGATCTGGGCAAGTCACATCATCTCTCTTGCCTATACAATGGGCCCTAGTGTCTCAAGGCGTGCGTTTGCATGTGAGTGTGTATATATGTGTGTGTTTAGTACATATGTCATGCTATTGTGTTGAAGACTAAGTCAACAAGTCAATATATGGGGGCACCTGCAACAGCGCATGGCACATAGTAATTGTTATTAGGTGTTTGTTATTATAATTATTGAACTGACATGAGATTGGGTACCTTCTTGAAAGGTTACTTTCTGACTATATGAGGAAAAGGCAGCAATTTCTGAAGAAAGATATAAATAAAAATGACTCCACTGCTGTCACCTCAGGGTTGAGTTCCCGTTTTGGGGCTAGCTTTTTGTGTAGACTGCTGAAGGGAGTGTTCAAAAGCACATGAGCTTGAATTTGGTGGAGGCTTGGTCCCAAGCTATTGGAAACATTGGTGGGAGTGACAGAACCTACGAAAAAGGTCATTTCAAAACTGCAAGCAGTGTTTCTGTTTTTCTAGAAGTTGGGAATTGAACACAGTGTTGATGCAGACTAGTTCTAAATTCTAAGGCAAATCATTGCGTGTGCCTTTCAGTTATGCAAATCTAAATCACAGGTCGTAATTAGAAAAGGAGGTGTTTGAGAAGCTGTAGCTATAAGGAGCTAAACTGTTCTGTGTGATCATGGAAAAGGTCATTTGTGTAGTAGGCAGAATAGCATTTCTGTAGGCTGCTGCTTCTGGAAAAAAAGTTTATTTTCTAAGTCTGGATTTAGATGCCTACAGAATACAGTTTATATCTTGTGTCTTATATTAAGTATCTTCTTGGAGGTGTTCAGGCTCTGAGACCCTGAGACTTTAGAAAAGATATGCAGGAGTCACTCTCACTTTATCCTGGAGAAAAGACCATAAAACAGCCCTCTACATTATAAGCTAAAGACTGAAACCCCAAATCTGTGAAACTTTGAAAATTAAAGGGGCAATCAATTTTTCTTGGTAACTTGGAAGCAAGGGATATCAAAAAGCAACTTCTCCAGCTTCCCCAGTCTCACCACTCTCTGCTGTCTGTGTGCCTCACTTGTAAAGCAGGACGATGGTGTTCTCCTGTGACTGCTCTGTTGAAATTGTGAGGTAAGAATCTGTTCATATGAGAGTAGAGCTCACCAGTGTCTGCCTTCCTGGGATGAAGTAGATTTTGAGACAGGAAATAAATCTTAAATCTTAGTCTGGAGGTGAGGAGGTGATACCTTCATCTCCTTAAGATTATTTGCTTGGGTCTTGTCTCTTAGGAGTCTAGCCAATTTGAAGAAGTTCGGTGGGAACAAAACTCATTTCCCTTACCACTGAGACAAAGAGGCAGCCTTTAAGCAATGGCGTGGTGCTGGGGCCTCTCAGAACACCCATCTCTAGTCTGCTGTGAATTCACCTCTGTGGGTACTTCCCTTCCCTGAAATTTGGGGCTTCAGTCAGGCCTTGTGAAAAGTTAGAGCTGTCTGTCATGCATAAGAGAGGAAATAAGGGAAGGCTTGGACAGGAGTACCTAGTGTTAGGATGAGGAGCCCTTTGGACAGTAAGCCTAGGCCTAAGGGAGCTCTTAAAGTTAAAGTCCACAGGAAGCCATCCCTGGCTGGGGAAGGACTGGACTGCTGACAGAGACCAATGAACAGTAAGAAGCTACCTGACACCCTCAAGGCAGAGAAGAGAGGCCCAGGCTGAGGCACACCAGGAGTTGTGAGATTGGGAAAAGATGATAAAGTGGATCTGGGTTCCAGATCCCCAACAGGTGATAGGTACTAAGAACACTTCAGTTTTTCTAGTGTAGTGTAATTTCATTTGTACCTACAAACAGGTGAAGCCTCATAATCTCATAGGCGTTGAGATTTTGTCAATTTTCATATTACCTAACAAGGGGTAAAATCAACCTAACCAAAAAACAACTAAAGAGCTAAACAACCTGAAATGGTTAGACTTTGTGTCCCCACCCAAATCTCATCTTGAATTATAATCCCCGTAATCCCCAGGTGTCAAGGAAGAAGCTAGGTGGAGGTAATTGGATCATGAGGGCAGTTTCCCCCATGCTATCCTCATGAGACTGAATGAGTTCTCATGAGAACTGATTGTTTTATAAGTGTTTGGTAGTTCCTCCTGAGTTCATTCTCCTTCCTGCCACCCTGTGAAGAAGATGTCTTGCTTCTCCTTCACCTTCTGCCATGATTGTAAGTTTCCTGAGGCCTCCCCAGCCATGCAGAACTGTGAGTCCATTAAACCTCTTTCCTTTGTAAATTACCCAGTCTTGGGCAGTTCTTTATAGCTGTATAAGAACAAACTAATACACCTCCAAAAGGTTGATTGCCTGGAACATGAAGAGGACTACCTACCAAATTGTCACTGCCTCACCAACAGGGACTAGTCATTTTTACCAATTCCTCTCGCTACAGTGTGTTAAGTAAATAATTTTTCAAATCTGTAGTTGACTAAAGAATAAACTCTTTTTTAAACTTAGCACATAATAGCCAGAGAAATCCAGAGTTCTGAAATTTTAAAGTACATCTTACTGAATATTTTATGCTGAAAGTTTCTGTGAATGAAAGCGATTCAACCAGGTATCTGGGATTTTAAAAGGGCTGACACATTAATTTTTTTACAGTTTTTTTTTTACCGTTTTTAAAAGTCCTGTTTTACTTTCCAATTGTGCAGTCTCATTTAGAATACTTTTATTTTCTCTAATTTAAAGATGTTCCCTTCTAAAGACAAATGAACTTGAGGAAAGCTAACTTGTGATATCCTTTCCTGAGTATGTTTAGGACTACTGCTATTACTCAAAGGCAATTTTCCAGGGTGGGATGTTTTCCAACACACTTCTTTCTTTCCCCTTTATCATATTCCCCTTCCCTTTGCCTCTCCTATATTCCCTGCATCCCTGACAGCAACACACACATATAAACACACTGTGTCCTTTGCTGTTTCCCTCTTTTTAATTTAATTTTTAATTTTTATGGCTACATAGGAGGTGTATGCCTTTATGGGTACATTAGAAACTTTGATACAGGCATACTGTGTGGAATAACTACATCAGGGTAAAATTTTATCTTTGGGGCTTTTGTGTTGAGCTAGATCACAGAAAAGACTTTTGTTTTGCAGGTAAAGTGTCAAGTTACCAGTTAAAATGAAATCTAATGCTTTCATAAAATTTTGTGGTACATGTGCCTATTAACCCAGCAATAGCAAGAACATTCCTATATGTTTTTAAATTAAGGAAGGGAGAGGCATAAAGAACCACTTTGAAAAGATTACTACATATATTAACAGAAATTTCTTCACCCAGTGGCTGTGTAGTGATGAGAAAACAGAAACCAAACAGCTGATAGAATTAGAATGTAAAGCATTTGGTTTTCTAGAGACATTTGGACTTTATTTGCAGCTAATTAACATGAAGTCTTCAGTAGGCATGACTCTTTTCTCAAATACAGCTAGTTTTATCACTTAATATTCATTAATCAATATGCTATAATATAGAAATAAACTGTCTAGAGAGCAGCAGGAAAATTAAACCACCAATTTAAGGAATCCATATTTGTCACACAGTCTCTACCCTTCAGCGTCCAGGGTTCAGTAAGCATGGAGGCTGACACACTAAACCGCAAGTAATAACACGGTCACTCCCATGGAGCAAATAGGTCAGGGCTGCAGGCTGGATCTTCCGAGACCAGCAGACCCCCTAATACCAGGGACACAATCTCCCACAGTTTCGACTCTTGCCTCCGGTCCTAACACCTGTCCTTAGTCTCTAAGTTTCTTCAATAACATTAACCTTTCTTCCTTCTTAATTTCTCGCATATGAAGAGCTGCAAAGCTCCATGTTTCCTTCTGTTTTCTAGCCCCTTTCTGAGCAATCTTGGTTTTTTCTAGGGCATTGAAGGGCCACTCTGGCAGTAAAGCAGATTGTTTTAATTAGGTTTGATTACTTTTTAAATAAATCCTAGAGGACTGGGAAAAGCAATCGCTAAAAGATGTATTGAGGTTTTTTTTTTTGGAACTGAAACTATGAAACAGTGTGTCTGCTCACATTAAAAAGGTAGGCTTTTCTACTTTCTCCTTTGTAATGTAGAGTAAGGGATTGCCTTCCTTGTGAAATTCACTGCCCTCCCACCCCTCATCCCACATTTTTCTGTTTTCTCTTTCAGGCCAAACTAGAATACAGTGGGTGACCACCTCCAGGGACATCAGGTTCTGCATTGTGCAGTCAGTCACAATTTAAATATATGATTTATTTATGCTTGCTTGGTTTGTTTTCAGCACAACCTGAAAACTCTTAGATTGTGCCATTTGTTCAGTGTATAAGGAGGAGCATGTGAGATAATTTATAGCTGAATGAAGAAAAAGCAAAGATATAAAAGTTCTCAGTTGATATGAATGCTAGTTTACACAACAGGTTTGAGAAGATTTTTATTTTCCTCCACAGATTAGTGTTAAGTCACAATTTAAATATATGATTTATTTATGCTTGCTTGGTTTGTTTTCAGCACAACCTGAAAACTCTTAGATTGTGCCATTTGTTCAGTGTATAAGGAGGAGCATGTGAGATAATTTATAGCTGAATGAAGAAAAAGCAAAGATATAAAAGTTCTCAGTTGATATGAATGCTAGTTTACACAACAGGTTTGAGAAGATTTTTATTTTCCTCCACAGATTAGTGTTAAGGACTTGGATCTAAGTTTACCAAATATGAAAAAGTTAAGATAAGTAGAAGCAATCTTAACTGCAAAGTTCTTCACCTAAGTAGTTTTTATTTTTAATTTTTATGGGTGCATAGTAGATGTATATATTTATGGGGTACATGAGATTTTGATACAAGCAAACCATATGTAATCACATCAGGGCAAATGGGGTATCCATCACTTCAAGCATTTATCATTTCTTTGTGTTATAAATATTCCAATTATAGTATTTAGTTATTTTAAAATGTAAAATAAATTGTAGTCACCCTCTTGTGCTGTCAAATACTAGAGCTTATTTGTTCAAACTATATTTTTTAACCCATTAGCTATCCCCACTCTTTCCCTCCCTTCACTACCCCTCTAAGCCTCTGATAACTGTCATTCTACTGTCTCCACAAGTTTAATCGTTTTAATATTTAGCTCCCACAAATGAGTGAGAACATATGAAATTTGTCTTTCTGACCCTGGCTTATTTCACTTAACATAATGTCCTCCAATTCCATCCATGTTGTTGTAAATGACAGAATCTTATTCTTTTTATGGCTGAATACTATTTCATTGAGTATATGTACCACATTTTCTTTATCCATTCATCTGTTGATGAATAGTTAGGTTGATTCCAAATCTTGGCTATTGTGAATAGTACTGCAAAAAACATGGGAGTGCAGGTATCTCTTTGATATGCTAATTTCCTTTGTTTTGGGTATGTACCTAGCAGTAAGATTGCTGGATCATACAGTAGCTCTATTTTAAGTTTTTTGAGAAAACTCCATACTATTCTTCATCGTGACTATGATAATTTACATTCCTACTAACAGTGTTTCCCTGTATATCTCACCAGCATCCATTATTGCCTGTCTGTGGATAAAAGCCATTTTAACTGGGGTGAGATGATTGTACTTTTGACTTGCATTTCTCTGATCAATGATGTTGAATTCATTTTTGTATCCTGTTCGCCATTTGTATGTGATTTTTTAAGAAATGTCTATTCTGATCTCTTGCCTATTTTTCAATTATATTATTAGAATTTTTACTATGTAATTATTTGAGCTGAACTCCTTATATATTCTGAATAATTTCTTGTCAGATGAAAAGTTTGCAAATATTTTCTCCAATTCTGTGTGCTGTCTCTTCACTTTGTTGGTTGTTTCCTTTGCTATGCAGAAGCTTTTTAATTTGTTGTGATCCCATTTGTCCACTTTTACTTTGGTTGCCTGTGCTTGTAGGGTATGACTCAACAAATCCTTACATCCATTCAAACATCATAGAGAGCTTCCCCAATGTTTTCAGGTAGTGGTTTCATAGTTTGAGGTCTTTAAATCATTTTGATTTTATTTTTGTATATTGTGAGAGATAGAGGTCTAGTTTCACTTTTCTGCATACAGGTATTCAGTTTTCTGAGCATCATTTATTGAAGAGAGTGTCCTTTTCCCAGTGCATGTTCTTGTCGCCTTTGTTGAAAATGAGTTCACTGTAGATATGTGGATTTATTTCTAGGTTTGCTGTTCTGTTCCATTGGTCTATGTGTCTGTTTTTATGCCAATACCATGCTGTTTTGGTTACTGTAGCTCTGAAGTATGATTTGACGTCAGATAATTTGATTCCTCCAGGTGTTTTTGTTTTTGTTTGTGTGTGGTGTTTTGTTTTGTTTTTTGTTTTCCTCAGGATGGCTTTGGCTATTCCAGGTCTTCTGTGGTCCCAATTAGGATTATTTTTCCTACTTCTGTGAAGAATGTCATCGGTATTTTGATAGCGATTGCATTGAATCTGTAGATTATTTTGGGTAGTATGAACATTTTAGCACTATTGATCCCTCTAATCCCATGAACAGAAAATATCTTTCCCTTTGTTTGTCACCTCCAGTTTCCTGAAGCAATATATTATAGTTTTCATCACAGAGATCTTTCACTTCTTTAGTTAAGTTTATTCCTAGGTATATTGTTTTATTTATTGCTATTGTAAATAGGATTAGTTTATTGATTTCTTTCTCAGATTGTTCACTGTTCGCACATAGAAATGTCACTAACTTTTTGTATTTTGATTTAGTATCTTACAACTTTGAATTTCTTTATCAGTTGTAATAGTTTTTGGTGGAGTCTTTAGGTTTTTCCAAATATAAATTCATATAATCTACAAACAAGGATAACTTGACTTCTTTCTTTCCAACTTGGGTGCCCTTTATTTATTTCTCTTTTCTAATTGCTCTAGTTAGCACTTCCAGTACCATGTTGAATAACAGTGGTGAAAGTGGGCATCCCTGCCTTGTTCCAGATCTTAGAGGAAAGGCTTTCAGTTTTTCCCCATTCAGTATGATACTAGCTCTAAGTCTGTCATATATGGCTTTTACTGTGTTGAGGCATATTCCTTCCATACTCAGTTTTTTGAGAGTTTTTGTCATGAAGGAATGCTGAATTTTATCACATGCTTTGCTTTTCCAGAACCAATTGAAATGATCATATGTTTTTTGTCCTTCATTCTGTTGATATGATGTATCAAATAGATTGATTTGCATATGGTGAACTATCCTTAGATCCCTGGGATAAATCCTACCTGGTCATGATGAATGATCTTTTTAACGTGTTATTGAATTTGTTTTGTAGGATTTGTTGAATTTTTTGCATCAGTGTTTATCATTTTGTTGAATTTTTTTGCATCAATGTTCATCAGTGAGGAGATTTCTTTTTTTGATGTGTCTTTGTCTGGTTTTGGTATTGGTGTAATACTGGCCTAACTTCTGAGTTTGGAAGTATTCACTTCCTTTCTATTTTTCAGAATAGTTTGAGTAGGATTAGTATTTATTATTCTTTAAACATTCAATAAAATTCAGCAGTGAATCCATAGGGTCCTGGACTTTTCTTTCTTGGGAGACTTTTTGGCTCCAGTGGCTTCAATTTCATTATTTGCTATTGGTCTATTCAGCTTTTAGATTTATTCATGGTTCAATCTTGGTAGGTGGTATGTGTCTAGGAGTACATCTTTTTCTTCTATGTTTTCCAATTTATTGGCAAATAGTTTCTCATAGTAATGTCTAATGATCCTTTAAATTTAATTTGTAATATCTCCTTTTAATCTCTGGATTTTTTAAAAATTTAGGTCTTCTGTCTTCTTAGTTATTCTGGATAAAGGTTTGTCAATTTTGTTTATCTTTTCAAAAAACCAAATTTTGGAAACATAGTACTGGAAGTCCTAGCTAGAGCAATTGAAAATAATTTTTCAACTTCCTTTTGTGTATCCGTTGCATGGTTTTTGATTTGAGATTACCATGAGGCTTGCAAACAATATCTTACAACCTATTATTTTAAACTGATGACAACTTAACCCTGATTGCAAAAGCAAACAATGAAAGCGAAAACTAATAAAAATTGTTTTAGTTAGATAGACTAATAAAACTAAAACTGTTATCGTTGATAAATTTTGATGACTTTTTATATATTTTGTTTAAATTTCATTTATTTCTGCTCTGATCTTTATTGTTTCTTCTGTTAATTTTAGGTTTGATTCACTCTTACTTTTGTAGTTCTTTAAGATGTATCATTAGGTTATTGAAGTTTTTCTACTTTCTTGATGTAGACACTTATTGCTATTAACTTTCCTCTTGGTACTCCTTTTGCTGCTTCCCATAGATTTTTGCTGTTTTGTGTTTCCATTATCATTTGTTTCAAGAAATTTTTCAATTTCCTTCTTAATTTCTTCATTGACCCACTGGTCCTTCAGGAGCATATTGTTTAATTTCCATGTGTTTGTATAGTTTCCAAAATTGTTCTTTGTTATTGATATCTAGTTTTATCCAATTATAGTCAGAGAAGACACTTGATTTCCAATTTAAAAAAAAATTAAGACTTTTTCAAGGCCTAACATATACTCTATCCTTGAGAATGATCCACGTGCTGAGAAGAATTTGCATTCTGTAGCCATTGGATGAAATGTTCTATAAATATCTATTAGGTCCATTTGGTCTATAGTGAAGATTAAGTCTGATGTTTCTTTATTTTCTGTCTGAAATATACGTCCAGTGCTTAAAGTTGGGTGTTGAAATCTCCACCTATTATTATATTGTGGTCTATCTCTTTAGCACTAATAATATTAGCTTTATATACCTAGGTACTACAATGTTTCGTGCATATATATTTAAAATTTTTATATCTTCTTGCTTAATTTACCCATATTTCATTATATTATGACCTTCTTTGTCTCATTTTAGTTTTTTTCCTTGAAATCTATTTTATCTAAGTATAGGTACTCCTGCTCTTTTGTGGTTTTGCATGAACTATTTTTTTCCATCACTTTATTTTCAGTCTCTGTGTGTCTTTACAGATGAAATACGTTTCTTATAGGCAACAGATATTTGGGGAGGAGGAGTTGTTGTTGTTGTTCATTCAGCCACTCTATGACATTTGATTGAAGAGTAGTCCATTTATATTCAATGTTATTATTAATAAGTAAGGACATACTACTGCCCTTTTGCCATTTGTTTTCTTGTTGTCTTGTGGTTCCTTCATTCCTTCCTTCTTTCCTTCCTTCCTTCCATCCATCCATCTTCTTATTTTTCTCTAGTAATATGTTTTAATGTCTTGCTTTTGATATTTTGTATATCGCATGGTTTTTTATTTGAGATTACCACGAGGCTTGCAGATAACATAATGTACTATTTTAAACGGATGACAACTTAACATTGATTGCAAAAGCAAACAAACAAATAAGGAAAAAGAAAGCTAATAAAAATTCTGTACTTTAACTGTATCTCTCCTGCTTTTAACTTTTTGTTTCTATTTATATCTGATAAATAGAAATGTCTTTAAAAGTTTTTGTAGTTATTATTCTTGATAGGTTTATCTTTTAGTGTTCTTATTCAAGGTATGAGTAGTTTACACACCACAATTAGTGTTATAATATTTGGTATTTGTGTAATTACTAGTGAGTTTTGTACCTTCAGATAATATTTTATTGCTTGTTAACATCTTTTTTTTGAAGAACTCCCTATAGCATTTCTGGTAGAAAATATTTGTTGATGTAGTGCCTTACCTTTTTTCTGAGAAAATTCTTACTTCCCCTTCATGTTTGAAGGGTATTTTCACTGGTTATGATATTCTAGGATAAAAGGTGTTTTTTTTTTCTTCAGAACTTTAAATATGTCATGTCACTCCTAGCCTATTAAGTTTTCACTGGAAAGTCTGATGCCATAGTATTGGATATGTTACTTTTTTCCTCTGCTGATTTTAGGATCCTTTCTTTATTTTTTACCTTTGGAAGTTTGAGTATTAAATGTCTACAGGTAGTCATATTTGGGTTTAATCTTCTTGGTGTTCTATAACCTTCTTGTATTTGAATATTGATATCCTGGGCTTGGAAAGATCTCTGTTATTAACTCTTTGAATAAACTGTTTTCTCCAATCTCTTTACTCCCTCTTTAAGGCCAATTACTCTTAGATTTGCCCTTTTGAGGCTATTTTCTAGATCTTATAGGCATGTTTCATGTTTCATTCTTCTTCTTTTTTGTTCCTTTGTCTTCTCTATTTTCAGATAGACTGTCTTCAAGTTTACTAATTCTTCTGCTGGATCTATTCTTCTTTTGAGAGACTTGATGTTTTCTTCAATTTGTCAATTGAATTTTTCAGCTCCAGAATATCTGCTTAATTTTTAAAAGTTATTTCAATATCTTCATTAAATTTTATTTTGAATTCCCTCTCTATGTTATCTTGAATTTTGTTCAGCATTCTCAAAACAGCCAGTTTGATTTATCTGTCTTAAAGGTCACATATCTCTGTTACTGTGGGATTGGTCACTGGTGCCTTAGTTCATTAGGGGAGGTCATGTTTTCCTGGATGGTCTTGATGATTGTGGATATTGTCAATGCCTGCACATTGAAGAAATAGGTATTTATTCTAATATTTGCTGTCTGGGCTTGTTTGCACACATTCTTCTTGAGAAGGCTTTCCAAGTGTTCAAAGAGAATTCAGTGTTGTGATCTAAGTCTTTGGTCACTGCAGCCGTATCTCTATTATGGGACCCCCCCCAAGCCTAGTAATGCTGTGGTTCTTGTAGACTCATAGAGGTAACATGTTGGTGGGCTTGGGTAAGATCTGGGAGAATTCCCTGGATGACCAATCAGAGTCTCTTGTTCTCTTCTTTTACTTTTCCCTTAAACATACAGAGTCTCTCTTTCCATGCTGAACTGCCTGGAGTTGGGGGCAGGGGTGATTCAAGCACGTGTATGGCTACTACCAATGGAACTGTGTTGAGTTATATCTGAAGCCAGCATAATACTGGGTGTCATCCAAGGACTGTGGTAACTATTGCATAGTTACCACTGATGTTTATTCAAAGCCCAAGGACTCTTTAGTCAGCAGGTAACAAATCCTGCCAGCACTAGGCCCTTCCCTTCAGGATAGCGGATTCTTTTCAGGGTCACGATGGGTCTAGAAATGTCATCCATGAGCTAGATCCTGGAATGGGGACTTTAGGACTCTACCTGGTGTTTTATTTTACTGTGGCTAAACTAGTATCTAATTTGCAATGTAAAGTCCTCTTTACTCTTCTCTCTCCTTTCCAAAAGCAAAAGGAGTTTCTCCTGGTGTTGTGAGCTGGCCCTGCCTGGGGTTGGGGGTGAGGCCACATAAGCACCCCCTTGGCCTTTACAGCTAGTGTCTCACTGGGTTGCAAGTACCCCTAGTCCACTAGCTCCAAGTCCAGCACAGCGCCAGAATTTGCCCAGGAACTGCAGTCCTTGTGGTGTAGACTGACTTTCATATTTATTTAAAACCACAGGGCCCTTTAGCCTGCCATGGTGGGCTATCCAGAACTCAGGTTCCTACTGCTGGGATGGATGATTCCCCTCTGGCTAGGTCTGGTCTAAATGCTTTCTCCATTGGCACTGGCTGAATTCTGCCGTCTGTTGCTACCAGCTGTTACAGGGCAGCACTGGGTTCCAATGCAAAGTCACACAATCACTTCCGTGTCCCTCCCCCAAGCATGCATTCTTTCTCCATGCCACATGGCTGCTGCCACGGGATGAAGGAGGGGTGCTGGAGGAAATTCAAAACTCTTTTGTACTCTCTTCAGTGCCTCTTTGCTTATATGATGTCCAAAACCAGGTACTGTGATTGGTCACCTGATTTTTGGTTCTTATGTAGGTAATTTCTTGTGTGGATAGTTTTTCAATTTGGTGTCCCTGTGATGGATTGCAGGGGGAATGATTGCTTGAAACTTCTATTTAGCCATCTTGTTACACCTCCAATCTAATTAGTTTACCAATCAAAATTGATCATTGTGTTTACATGTAAAACAAGTCGACTATTTGTAGCAGATCCTCATTCAGTCTTATGGCTTTATTACTATTTCTTGCATTCCATCAATGCTTATGGCCCTGATGAAATAGGCCAAAGAGTCAAGTTACATTCTAGAGGCCAAAAATTTAACTTAAAAATATACACTTCATCTCATCCTCTTTGGTTTGGTATCAGGAAGAGGTAGAAGATGAAACTACTCAGGAATGCTCACTGAAGAGACCATGGCTTTCTGAATTTAAATATATCTCCTTGTCACCTCAATTTTGCTAATACTAACGTCGCAGGTTTAAAAGAAAATAGGTCTACAGGGAAATCAAGCTGCTGGATCTCACCAAAATGAAATATTCAATACTCTGCTTTTCCTCCGGTTTCCTTTACATTCTTCTGAGACTCTGTGAGAATATTAAAGTTGCTGCAGATGTTAGAATTATTATTATTATTTAGAGCCATAAAAGCAATAGAATAAGCTAGAAATGATTTGGGAAAGAAATAGAAATCTTTGTAACTGTTGGAATTGAGGGCCAATAAATGGCACCCTCTAAAGGGTTTAAGAACCAGTTGAGAAATATGCACGAGTCAGGAAAGTAAATATCAAAATGCAGGTTTTACTGATAGTTGAATTAGAAAAGATGGATTAAAAGTATGAATATAATAGGGGTTCCCTATAGCACATTTCACTCAATTAAATGACTTACCAAGTCACAGTCAGAACCACAGGCCATCTTACCCATACCCCATCTTGTCCCTCAAGGTTGGGAACTCTAAGAATGGGTTATCCTAAACAAGAGGCTCAAGCTCAAGGCTATGTGTCTGCACTTTCCTAATCTCATTTGTCAGATAAGCAATGTCTTTTCCTTTAGGAGGAGCAAGTGAGCTGGGTAGGCAGAAGCATGAGAGCTACTTTCCTAGTGTTTCCAAGTACAGGAAATGTCTGTTTCATTGGCCTGAAAAGGATGAAAATGGTTCCCTTAACAATAAGCTTCTATGATGCTATGTGGATTTTCTAGAGGGATTACAAGTTGTCCAGTGCTTGTGATGTAAGAACTAAAAAAAGGTAATTTATTTCTCAACCATACAAATAAAGTGAGACTTTATTTAAAGCTTATTTATGAGCCTTCCCCTCAGGGCATAGAATCTTCTGCACTGGCCACTACAATAAAGTTACCTAAGAGAAACAACAACAAAACAGTGAAGTCCTACACCAGTACCACCTTATACTTTTTACTGTCCATTAAGCTTCATAATCTAGAAGGAAATATGAACTTACTAGTTTTCTGTGTCTCTTGGGCCTAAAGCTAAGGCTTAGAAGTATTATTTTTAGATTTTTGCCACTTCTACTCATACTAGTTTCTAGTTTTCTGCTTTACAGAGCCAAAAATACTCTCTAAGCAAAAGACATTCCATTGTCACTAATCTTCTCAAAGTATATCTACTTCAATCAAAAATCTCAGAGGCCAGCCAGGCATGGTAGTGCGCATCTGTAGTCCCAGCTCCTCAAGAGGCTGAGGCAGGAGGATTACTTGAGCCTGGGAGTTCACCACTGCAGTGAGCTATGATTGAGCCACTGTACTCCGGCCTGGGTGACAGAGTGAGACCCCATCTCTAAAAATAAAAAAAAAAAATAGGCTGGGCATGGTGGCTCATGCCTGTAATCTCAGCACTTTGGGAGGCCAAGGCGGGCAGATCACTTGAGGTCGGGAGTTTGAGACCAGCCTGGCAAACATGGTGAAACCTTGTCTCTACTAAAAATACAAAAATTAGGCAGGCGTGGTTGTGCATGCCTGTAATCCCAGCTGCTCTGGAGGCTGAGGCAGGAGAATTGCTTGAAACTGGGAGGCGGAGGCAGCAGTGAGTTGAAATCGTGCCACTGCACTCCAGCCTGGACAACAGGGTGAGACTCCCTCTCAAAAATAAATAAATAAAAATTAAAAAAAAAAACCTCAGAGGTCATAGTGCTTTCAGACACTCTAGATTTTTCTAATTTATAATTCTTACACTGAAAGCACAAAAGATACATATTGAAGATGGATAAACCTTCATCCATTCCATCTGGGTCCTTTGGTGACTTCATGGGGCAGTGAGTGCCCTATGCTCCTCCTTCCCCTGCTTTCCCCCCAACCCCCGTCAGTCAGGAATAACCATTTTAGGACATTGTAATGGCAATAAATAATCCTCAATTGTGTTAAGCCACTGAAAGTTCGAAGTTTATCTGTTCTAGCAGATAACATTATCTTAATTAATACTCATGAGTATGAACACTCAATTTCTTAATGAATCCCAAATCTCTTTCAGCACTAAAAGCAGGCAACGGCCTCCCATCATGGTTGGCACATAGAATAAAACTACTTATTATTCCTGCCTCATGGATGATGTTGTTATCTTCCAGGCCCCAGACTGGGTATTATTCTGACCCTCTCTCCTCACCATTAAAAAAATAGATTATTTTCAAATTATTCAATTCACTGCAATAAATATTTAAGAACATAATCTGAGCAAGTTACTCATTATGCCAATTAAAAAGAGTAGGTTTTGGCCAGGCGCGGTGGCTCATGCCTGTAATCCCAGCACTTTGGGAGGCCGAGGCAGGCGGATAACGAGCTCAGGGGATCAAGACCATCCTGGCTAACATGGTGAAACCTCGTCTCTACTAAAAAATACAAAAAAAAAAAAAAAAAAAAAAAAGCCAGGCGTGTTGGCAGGCGCCTGTAGTCCCAACTACTAGGGAGGTTGAGGCAGGAGAATGGCATGAACCTGGGAGGCAGAGCTTGCAGTGAGCCGAGATTGTGCCACTGCACTCCAGCCTGGGCGACAGAGCGAGAAAAAAAAAAGTAGGTTTCTCACATTCACCTAGCTTTGCCTTTTACTTAATGATATGTCATATTTAGATATACAGATCTTTAAGAAATTTAATTTGTTCCTCAAGTTGTATACATCAAGTATATACAACTTTGTGTATGTCAATTATGCCTCAGTAAAGTAGTTAAAGGAGTTTAGACTTTGCTGTGATAAAAAGGTTTTAAATACTATTCTCAAGAACTATTATAGGATCAATAGAGATAACAAATTTTGATTGCTTATCTTCCAAATACTGTGCTAAATCCTTTAAATATATTAATTTTGTAATCATCAAAAAAGTCCCCCCCAATATAAAGTATTAAAAATTTAGAAAAAGAGGAACCAAGGCTCAGAGAAGTTCAGCATTTATGCACAGTGACATAGCTAAAGAGTGGTGGAGTTGGGACATGAGTATAGTCATGTGACTGCAGAGAATGAATTATTAATCACTGTTATATTGTATCACACACAGTGACAATTACAGCTATTAATTTAAATAACGTATTTTGCAAATATTGTACTAAACTTTTAATAGCCCTTATCTCATTTGATTATCACAAGAACCCTTTGGTGTAGGCACCGTAATTGTCATTTTACAAAAGAACTGAGGCACAGAGAGATCTCACTCAAGGAAATATCAGGGTGGATTTCAGCACTAGCATTTGAAAATAGGCTGTCTGACTTACGTTTCCTTCCCAAATTTTTGAAAAAAAATTTACAGAAGAGTGCTAAGAATAATACAGTAAACACCCATATAACATCATTTAGATTCACCAATTGTAGCATTTTTCCATATTTGTAGAGCCTATATTGTTAACCACTATAATTATGAGGCTAGGTTATTTGATCAGATTAAATACTAGAGAAATTTGTGGAAAATTTTATAGATATGGGAGGCTTTATGGAGGTGTGTCTTAAGCTAGTTCTTGAAAATTGGTGGATAAATGGTAACATAAAGGTGTTCTGAAAGTAGCGGACACTTTAAGCATAGTTGTGTGGGTACAAGTGGAGGAAAGATTCGGGACAAGGAAAATACATTCGGAAAGAGGTTATTAATGTCCTAAAGCCAAGAAAGGAATTCAGACTGATTGTCATAAGAAAAAGGGAGCCTCTGAAAGTGTTTTCATTAGGAAAAGTAGCAACTAAGTACAGGCATTTATAAACACTTAACTTCTCGCTGTCTTTTTAAGAACTTCCATGAATTACCACCGCTGTGAGAGAAGATAACAGTTTTCTCCTTCAATTCCCGAAGTTCCAGACTTACTGCTTTAAAAATCAATAATCTGCAGAATTCTTGAAATGTCAGTATACTAAGTAGCCCTTGGAAAAATCAACAAGATTATAAAAGAAGCAAAATGCATTTTGATGATTTCTCCACTCCCTTTTGGCACCTTCACTTTGCTTTAGTCAGTCAACATTCAGGCTTGTTATCATGGAGACATCCCTTTTGGGACAGCCTTCCAGAACCACATCTTATCCTCCAGTATGGTTTTTTTTTTTTTTTTCCCTCCAACTGGTAATCTACCTGACCTGTACACTATCTTCTTAGGGCTCTATGAAGTTACATTACCCAAACAAGGTAATCTGAAGAATTTAGGAGCCAGGGTATAAAATCATAATGTCTTGTAGGGGTGAATACATTTGGGAGATAATAAGCTAAGATATAAACTGTTTACATCTTACCACATAGGTGGCTAAAAATTGGACTTATGCTTCTGTTCATTCCTAAACACGGCCACTGGTTTTAACAAATGGACAAGCAATGAGTACGTTGAGCTATAACACAGAATCACCGAAGGTTTCAAAGTGACTGCATTCTAGAGGCATGAATTCACGGTCTTTGAGCAAAGTAGCTAGAAAAGGAAGGCTCTTTTACTATCTGTATCTGAGAGTCATATTGCCTGTACTTACCGTGCTTGACAGAAAGAACTGAGGTGAATATTTCAACATGAATATGCCAGCCATGTGTGTGATATGCCACTAACATTTCAAACATGATGCAGATACATGACATGCCTGTCATCCTGACCTTGTAAATCCCTGTGGTTCCCAGTGTGGTGAGTTGTAAACAGTAATGTTTCCAAGCTGGTAGTATTTTCTGCTATTTCAAGGTCACTGGGAAAACAAAAATACATATTTTTCAATATTAGGTTGAGCCAACCTCATGTAGAAATCTAAATGGTAATGCTTTCCCCATACTAAGCCAAAATATTTGCATTTCTTATAGTTCCACTATAGTTTCTTATACAGGCTTTTTTTTTTTAAAGTTCATTTTGTTCACAAATTAACCTAGGGGAAGGTGAATGATTTTGGTTTTCATAACTGTAAATATTTCTTATTACTTGAAAGTCTATAGGATGTAAGAAACTCTAATATTGAATCAAGAATAGCAAGAAATGAGTAACCTAGAACTTTTTCACTGCTGAAGGATTTCAGTCAAATACTAGGCAATCTTGAGGCTGAAGCAATGGTAGGAAAGTGTGATAATCCCTTCATAACTATAACATCCTTCTGCCACAATCTCTTTGACTATACTTTCTTTACTGAACTACTAAAAATAGTAGTGCTTAGGTTCTGCTACCACATATAATAAGTAGAGTTCTTAGACTAGTGATTCAGTGGTCACTGAGGAGTTTGCTTTAATACTAGATTTCAAAGAAAAATAAAATACTTGTAAACATAAGTTGACATAGAATTACTGTCCTAATTTTATCTGTGAAATATCGTCTATAGTTAGGTAAGCAGTAAGGGAGAAACCATGAATTTTATCCTACTCTTATTAATAACATTATTTTTATTGCAACTTTAGGTCCATAGCAAAATTGAGTGGAAAATACAGAAAGTTCCCATATGCTACCTATCCCCATGTATGGACAACCTCTCCCACTATCAACAATCCACACCAGAGTGGTACATGTATCACAAACCCTGAACACATTGGCATATTTTTATCACCCAAAGTCCATAGTTTACATGGGGTTTCACTCTTGGTAGTATACATTCTTAGAGTTTTGACAAAACTCATGTGTCAAAGCGCAGGCATCTGTTCAGGTCTTTGGTCCATTTTTTTTTCTTTTTGTTGAGTTAAGAATTATACGTCTGTCCTTTAACAGATGTGCCTTTTGTAAATATTTTCTTCTAGTCTGTGGCTTCTCTTATTCTTTTGATGTTGTCTTTCACAGAGCAAAGTCTTTAATAAAATTCAGCTTATCAATTATTTCTTTCCTAGATTGTGCTTTTTTGGTGTTATATGTCATCACCATACCCAAGGTAATTTAGGTTTTATCTCATGTTGTCTTTTAAGAATTGTATGCTTTTGTGTATTATAGTTAGGTTTTTGACTCCCTTTGAGTAAACTTTTGTGAAGGTGTTAAAGTCTGTGTATAGATTGAATTTTTTGCATGTGTATGTTATTTTTCCAGAACTGTTTATCAAAAAGATTAGCTTTGCTCCATGGTATTATCTTTGTTCCTTTGTAAAACATCAGTTGACGGTATTGGTGTGGAACTATTTGTGGGCTTTCTATTCTGTTCCATTAACTTATTTGTCTTTTCTTTCATGGGGTGATGTCAGTCCTCTGATCTCATTCTGGCTATTCTGGCTCTTTCCATAAAAACCTATAGAATAAGTTTGTTCATATCCAAAAAATAACTTGGTAGTGTTTTGGGATTGTGTTGAATTTATAAATCAACTTGGGAAGAACTGCCATCTTGACAACATTGATTCTTTCTATTCAGGAACATGAACTCTCTCTCTCCATTTATTTAGGTGGTTTTTATGTTTGTTTGTTGCTTTTTGTTTTTTGTTCTTTGCTTTTTTTTTTTTTTTTTTTTTTGAGATGGACTCTTGCTCTGTGGCCCAGGCTGGAGTGCAATGGTGCGATCTCGGCTCACTGCAACCTCCACCTCCTGGGTTCAAGCAATTCTCCTGCCTCAGCCTCCCGAGTAGCTGGGATTACAGGTGCCTGCCACCATGCCCAGCTAATATTTTGTAGTTTTAGTAGAGATGCAGTTTCACTATGTTTGCCAGGCTAGTCTTGAACTCCTGACCTCAAGTAATCCGCCCACCTCAGCCTCCCAAAGTGCTGGGATTACAGGTGTGAGCCACCGTTCCCGGCCTAATTTAGTTCTTATTTGAAATAGATTATCAGAGTTTTAAAGTTTTTCTCATATAGATCTGCATATTTTCTTTCATAATGAAGTATTTCATTTTGAGGAATGTGACAATATAGATTGTAAAGTGTTTTTAATTAAAAATTCCACATGTTCATTGCTGGTATGTAAGAAAGTGGTTGGCTTTTTATATACTCACCTTGTCTCCTAAAAGTTTGCTGTAATTCCCATTAGTTCCAGTAGTTTCATTCTTGACTTTTTCAGATTTTCTACATAGACAATCATGTCTTTTATAAGCAAAAACAGTTTTCTTTCTTTCTTCTCAGTCTGTATACCTTTTATTACCCTTTCTTGTCTTACTGCATTGGCTAAGAATTCCAGTACAATATTAAAAAGTGACAGTGAGAAGGGATTTTCCCTTGCTTCTGATCTTAGTGGGAAAACTTTCGTTTCTCAATATAAAGTATGATGTTAGCACTAGGGTGTTTTTGTTTGTTTGTTTGTTTGTTTTTGTGGAGATTCTTTATCAAATTGGGGAAGTTCCCCTCTATTCCTAGTTTGCTGAGAGTTTTTGTCATAAAAAATATTAGATTTTATTAAATGCTTTTTCTATGCCTATTGATATTATATAATTTTTTTAGCCTGTTGATGTGATGTATAATATTAACTGATTTTTGAATATTAAAACTTGTATGTCTGGGATAAATCTCAGTTGGTTGTGATGTATAATTTTTTATATATGGTTGCATTTGATTTGCTAATATTTTGTTGAGAATTTTTGTGTCTATGTTCATGAGAGAGATTGATCTGTTTTTTGGTAATGTCTTTGTATGTTTCAGATATTAGGGTAATGCTGGCTTCAAAGAATGAGTTAGGGAGTATTTCCTCTCTTCTGTCTTTTGGAAGAAGTTGTAGAGAATTTGTATAATCTCTTCTTTTAAATAATTGGGAACTTTTATCAGTGAATGAACCTGGGCCTGGTGCTTTCTGTTTTGGAAAGTTATTTCTTCAATTTCTGTAATAGATATAGGCCTATTCATATTATCTATTTATTTTTGAGTGACTTTTGGCAGATTATGTCTCTCAAAAAATTGGTCCATTTCGTTTAGGTAATCAAATTTGTAGGCATGTTATTTATTGTTTTTCTTTATATTATTTCAATATCAAGGGGATCTATAATCCAGTCTTTCATTTATGATATTAGCAGTTTGTGTTTTCTGTCTTTTTTCCCTTAGATTGGCTAGAGACTTAATGATTTTGCTGATCTTTTCAAAGAATTAGCTCTTGTTTTTTTAATTTTCTTTGTTGATTTTCTGTTTTCAATTTCAATAATTTCTGCTCTAATTTTCATTTCATTTCTTCTGCTTACTTTGAATTTATTTTGTAATTTCCTAAGGTGGAAATTTAAATGATAAATTTTTAGATATTTCTTTTTTTCTAAAATATGTCTTCAGTGCTATAAATTTTCCTCTAAGCATTGCTTTCCTGAATCCCTCAAATTTTGATAAATTGAATTTCTATTTTCATTTAGTTTATATTTTTACATTTTTCTTGATATTTTATTATTGACCCATATTATTTAGAAGTGTGTTGTTTAATCTCCAAATATTTTGAGCTTTTCCAGCTATCTGTTATTGATTTTTAGTTTAATTCCGTTGTGGTCTGAAAGTAGACATTGTATAATTTCTATTAAATTTGTTTAGGTGTGTTTTATGGTCCACAGTATGATGTATCTTGATGAATATTTCATGTAAACTTAAGAAGAATGTGTATTTTACTGTTTTTGGATAAAGTAGTCTGCGGATGTCAATTATATTCAGTTGACTGATGGCACTGTTGAATTCAACTATGTCTTTACTAATTCTTACTGCTGGATCTGTTCATTTCTGACAGAAGGGTGTTAAAGTCTTCAACTATAATAGTAAGTTTATTCATTTTTCTTTGCAGTTCTATTTTGCCACCTGTATTTTGATACCCTGTTGTTAAGCATATACATGTTATGGATTGTTATGTCTTCTTGAGTTATTAACCTCTTTATTATTATATAATGCCTCCCTTTATTCTTGTTAACATTCTTTGCTCTGAAGTTTATTCTGTCTGCAATTAATACAGCTACTTTCACTTACTTTTGATTAGTGTTAGCATGGTATAGTGGTATATCTTTCTCTATCCCTTTACTTGTAATCGACATGTGTCTTTATATTCAAAGTGAGTGTTTTTTTTTTTTTTTTTTCCCCTGATGAAGGATTTTGCTCTGTTGCCTGAGCTGAAGTTCAGTGACACAATCATGGCTCACTACCACCTCAATCTCCTAGGTTCAAGTGATCCTCCCCACCTCAGCCTTCCAAAAAGCTGAGACTACAGGCATGTGCCATCATACCTGTCTAATTTTAAATTTATTTTTGTAGAGACAGGGTCTCACTGTGTTGCCCAGGCTGGTATTTGAACTCCAGTACACAAGCAGTCCTCCTGCTTCGGCCTCCAAAAGTGCTGGGATTACAGGCATAAGCCACCATGCCTGGCCAGTTTGTGTTGTGATTCACTGACAATCTGTTTTTCAATTGGTATATACAGACCATTAGTGATTAAAATTATTTTGACACCATTGAATTAATATATATCATACTTGTTACTCTATTCTGTTTGCTGCCCTTGTTCTTTGTTGTTGTCTTATACTTTTTCTGCCTTTTGTAGTTTTAACTGAGCATTTTACATTATTCTATTTACTCTCTTAGTGTATCAGTTATACTTTTTAATATTTTTAGTGGTTTACCTAGAGTTTGCAAAGTACATTTACAGATAATCCAAGTTCACTTTCAACTAACACTATGCCACTTTGCAATCAGTGCAAGTACCTTGTAATAAAAAATTAACTTCTCCTTCTTGTTCTTTGTATCATTGCTGTTATTCATTTCACTTGTACATAAGCATACAAACACACACACACACAAGGGGACTTTAAAAACTTCGTGGAAAATTGAATTAAAAGATTAAAAAATACTATTTCTCAACAAAAACTCCATCAAGTTCAAGACACTTTCCTAACTGATGATACCAGCCATTTAGTTCATCCAGAAAGAACTGAACATCCTGGGAATTTAACCAGATCAACGCAATCCTTTGTACCTCATTAACTGAAGAATAAAATGGGAAAAAATTTAAAGATTTTTTAAGATTAGAAAACAAAAGGTCAGAAGGAGCCAAGTCAGAACTGTATGGTGAACGCCTAATGAACTCCCACTGAAACTGTCACAAAATGTCCTTGTTTGATGAGAGGAATGAGCGCAATAACATTGTCGTGGTGGAGAAAACATGTCTGGTAAAATTTTTTTGGCATTTGTGTGCCAAAGCTTTTGCTAACTTTCTCAAAATACTCTAAAAATAAGTAGATGTTATTGTTTTTTGGCCCTCCAGAGAGTCAACAAATGAAATGTCTTGAAAATCCTCAAAATTTCTTGCCATGAAGTTTGCTCTTGACCAGTTTTCTTTTGCTTTGACTGAACCACTTCTACCTCTTGGTAGCCCTTAGGTTGATTGTGTTTGTCATCAAGATCATACTGGAAAAACCATGTTTTATCTCCTGTTGTGATTCTTTGAAGAAATGCTTTAGGATCTTGATATCACTTGTTAAAAATTTTCATTAAAAGCTCTACTCTTTTCTGCAGCAGACCTGGGCACAGCAGTTTTGGCATTTATTGAGTAGAAAGTTTGCTCAAATTTAATTTTTTAGAGTTGCATAAGCTGAACCAGTCAAGATATTTGTAATGCTGGCTCTTGTTTCTGCTGTCAATAATCAGTCCTCTTCAATGATGGCATGAAAAAGATTAATTTTTTTTTTCCTGGAAAATTGGGATGGTCTGCTGCTGCAGGCTTCATCTTCCAAATTACTGTCCCTTCTTAAAATGCGTTATCCTTTTGTAAACTGCTGATTTATTTGGGGCATTGTTCTCATAAGCTTTTCATAAAGGATCGATAATTTCATCATTTCTTTCACCCAAGCTTCACTATAAATTTGATGTTCTTGCTTCAGTTTTTCAAATTGATGTATTTTCTTTCTCAGTGCCTTAAATTAGATCCTGTTCCAACACGCTGTAACAGGTTAAAACAAGTTTTAGTGTAAACAATTTTGAAATTTATGATTTTGTAATAAACATTTTTAATGAAATCTTTGAAAACCTCTCGTATATATTTACACACACAATTGAATACATTGTTGCTATTACTATTTTGAATTGATCTGTTAGATCAATTAAAAATAAGAAAAATAAGTTTTTATCTTACCTTTATTGATTATCCAGTGCTCTTCCTTTCTTTATATAGATCCAACTTTTTGGCTCATATTATTTTCCTCATCTCAGAAAAACTTAGCATTTCTTACAAAGTATGTCTATTGGTAACAAATTGCCTCAATTTCTGTTTGTCTGGAAAAGTCTAAATTTCTCCTTCAATTTTAAAGGATAATTTTGCAGAGTACAGAACTCTAGGTTGGTGTTTTTTTCCTCTTAACATTTTAAATGTTTCACTTCACTCTTTTTGCTTGCATGGCTTCAGAGAAGTTGGCTATAGTCCTTATTTTTCTCCTTTATAGGTAGGGTGTTTTTTTTCCTCTGGCTTCTGCCTCTTTCTATTTTTTCTTTCCTGAAATTTGAATATGATATTCCTACACATAAGTGTTTTGGGGGGCATTGTTTCTGCTTGGTGTTCTCTGAGCTTTCTTGGACCTGTGCTTTGCTGTCTGGCATTAATTTCGGGAAAATCTTCAGTCATTATTATTTCAAACATTGCTTTTGCCCCTTTCTCTCTTTCTTCTTCTAGCATTTCTATTATGTGTATGTTATACCTTTCATAGATGTCCCCAGTTCTTGGATATTGTATTCTGGTCTTGTTTTATTTTTATTTTTCAGTCTTTGTTCTCTTTGCTTTTCAGTTTTGGAAGTTTCTGTTGTTATATCCTGAAGCTTAGAGAGTCTTTTCCTCAGTTGTGTCCACTGAGGAATCCATCTACTACTACTAATGAATCCATCAAATGTATTCTTCATTTCTGTTACAATAGCTTAATTCTGTTACAATGTCTTTTTCATCATTTAAAAAATACTTCTTAGAATTTCCATCTCTGCTGAAGTTATCCATCTGTTTTGCATATTGTCTACTTTTTCCATTAAAGCCCTTAGCATAGTAATCATGATTTGTTTTAATTCCTGGTCTGATAATTCTGGCATTTCTGCCATATCTGACCTTGGTTCTGATGCTTGTTCAATCACTTAAAACTGTGCTTTTGCCTTTAGTGGCTTGTAAATTTTTTGTTGAAAGGCGATCTGATTAATCTATGATTAGGTGATCTGATTAATCTATGATTAGGTCTCAGTCTCTTGATGAATTTGTGCCCCTGAATGATGAACTTTATCAATGCTTCTCAGTTTTTCCCTGCATCATGTGGGGTGGGATGGGATGGCTACAGAGGGATACAGTTGGGCATTTTCCTTTCTCTAGTCAGGTTAGGCTTGGTAAAATGGTTTCTCCTGAGGGTAAGCTCTGTTAAGAACAGAATACTCTACATATTTTTAAATGGTTCATTTTCCCTTCCTTCTCCTGGAAGCAAGAGAGGACTTTTCTTTGATATTCACTGTGAGAACCTGGTAGAACTCCTGGAGGTAATACTCATAAAAATGTGGGCACTCCTGGTGAGTGGGCACCACTGGAGTTTTTAATTTTCACATGTGTCCTCTCTGAGCCTCCACCAATTTGTCAATTAGAGTTCAGGTTTTCCTGCTATAGCACTGGCTCCTGCTGAGGTTTCTGCTCACAGCTGTCTGTTCTGGGAGGTTATGATTCTCTGAATCTGCCTGCTGCTCTCCAATTTTGGGGCCAACAGTTAGTTCTGTGATTTCATTTCCTTTATAGAGCCAAGAAGACTTGTTGATTTTTTTTTCAGTTTATTTGTTTTTATTTATTTTTTCTTCTTGTTAAATTGGAATGGAAACTTCTAGTCTTCTTATAAGGCAGACTGGAAACCAGAAGTCAAAACATGCATTGTTGGAAGAATACACAGTGTCATTCTAATGATACTCAAATGGAGATTTAGAGAACTCTGAAACATTTTTGGAAGAAATATACTCAGTTAAAAGACAAGGTAAAAAGAAAATGCACTGTTATTGTCTTTTGCACCACCTTTTACCCAAACATTGAAGCCTTGCAGATGAAAACATAGAAGAATGAAGGTGACCTTCTATGGGGTGTCTGCAGCATCACTCCAATCGGGGGGAAAAATTCAACATACCAGTTTCTTTTAATTTTCTATGAAAGAAGCTTAGAGGAAAAGATATGTGTGGTTTTTTGTGTGTACGTGTGTGTATGTTTAAATTTTCTATTCTCATTGTCGTATCTCAGCAGTAAAATTTAAACATACTTTTAGGTTCTTTCAAAAAGCATGCACTTAGATACAAAATATTATTCTGATTTCTAGTTTGAGCAGCTCCATTTGCAAAGAGCAAAAGTAACTATTACAAGTATGTAATTTCATGGTATCTTATATAAGTGGTCATATTTTGTGAGGAGAAAATGCCAGTGAGGCATAGCTGAAGGTCACCTATTTTATGAACCAGATTCTGTCTCATGGTTTTACCTTTACTTTTCTTTTGCTTTTTTTGTAGGTTATACTTTGATTAGCATAGAGATTGTCTAATAATTGTTGTAGTATTTCAAGTTCAAATGATTTCTTATCCAGTGTGTTTCTTTGTCCAGGATTAAAAGCAAGTAAGTTCTTACAAGTTCTTGGAATGAGAGGGAAAGGGAGAGAAAGACAGATAAAGATATGGGGAAATGGCTTAGGTAGAAGGAACCTTAGTTCCATTATGTTAGGTTCTCTGGTGCTGGCATCCTGTTGAGTTAGGAAGGTTTCTCAGAGTAAAGGAAGTGAATCCTGTGTTTCAGAATTAGAGTTGCTACTGCATTTTCTCATGTGATTTTTATCTTATCTGTTAATATAACTACATTCAATACTTGTCTATTCCTGACTCTCGGTGATAGAACGTGAATGTCACATAAGTAAAATAATAGTTTAATTCTTTCTAAATGACGTTAGTAATGATCCTGTGACCCATCCTTGAATCTCCACTTCCTTTTCTCCCTCTAGATTTTTTAGTGCCACAGGACCTCTGCTCAGGTTATTTTCCAAAAGACTGTATTTTGCAGCCTCTTGTCATATGAAAATACCCCTAAATCCACATTTACCCATGACAACTGCAGCATAGCATAGTGTCCTTATGGGATCCTGCAAGCTAGGTATGAGATGAACTTATATGAATTAAGAGCCTTCTATATGCTGATCTATGGGCTGTTTTATGCAACCATCACGATCTTCCCATGAAGTAAGCATTATTCTCGTTTTATAGATTAAGAAGCAAAAATTAAGAACAAGGACGTAGGCTATGATCACATGGCCTAACTTACCAAAGGCAAGCTTTTAGGCAAGACTTAAAACTGTGTGGGTTTTTTTCCTACCATATTTCCCAGCCTAAATGTGGTGATGCTTATAGGTCCCATGAGATAATGTACACACAAGTATCTATAAATTATTAAATATTAGCCAACTGTATATTAATGCACAATGTTATTTTTCCTATATGTTTTGTACAACACAGAGGAAATGGAAGTAAAAAATTGAATAAATTAATTTAAAATTTACCTGACCCATGAAGAGATATAATAAATAGTGTATACCTGTATGCCCACAACTTAGCTTAAGAAATGACACATTTCAGAGACAGTGGAAGCCTCACCCCATCACATGTACTTTTCCATTGAACTTCATATTGCCTCTCACCTCCTTTCTTTCATCTTCCTGCGGAAGCAAAGACTGTCCTGAATTTGGGATTCATTATCCCCATTTATTTCTCCAATCTCTAAATAATACATGATAGTATTTTTTTTTGTCTCTGTACACATTTTATCATGCTTTTTATTACAGCCATTTACTGCTTGCTCTTTTTGTTCAACTTGGTTTTTTAGATTCATATATGTTGGTGAGTACACTTTCTAGATTTTTAAGTGAAACATCTAATATGTTCTGAAAATGTTGATAATAAAAATAATAGTTTGATCTTATGAGGTAGGAACTGAAACTGAGCACTTTACATATTAATTTATTTAAACTTTATAATAGTAGGAGATGTGTATTTTTATCCCTATGTTATTGCTGAAGCTCAGAGACTTTTATTCACACAGGCAAGAGCTAGTCCATAGCAGAGCTAGAATTCCAGCACAAGTATTTATAACTCCAATTCTGTGCTTTTTCTATTACACTGCATTGCCTACCTTTACTGAATTCCAACTTTCATTTCATTCCATTTTTTTTTCAATATCAGGGCTCCAAACTTCTGGCCAAGGGCAAGGCAGAGAGCAAGAAACAGTGACCCTTATGTGCATAAAAGCTGCCTTAGTAATGCAGCCCCAGGGTTACCATCTCTCCACTGCATCTCATTTACACAGGCAATTACTCTCTGCTGTTACTGCTCTGTGTAGTGATATTTGGCATCACCTAGGCCACCTGTTTCTTGAGACATTCTACTCTCAGAAAGAAATAACTACTCCATGCATCCATCCCCCAGCTAAACCTAGGCCAATTCACCACCAATGCACCATGATTAAAAAGATGCCGTAGAAAAATGTAATAAGCCTTTAGAAACCAACCAATGGCTTACATGTTAGGCAAATTTGCTGTGTCTTACTGTTAATACTATTACAAACCATCCATTAAAGCAGCCTCTGCCTCCCTCTTGACTCTTTCATTAGTACAATACTCCCACATTAGTACTCAATTATAAACAAGCCCCATCTGAATTTACGTTACTCTCCAAATTACATACACAGACTGATTACTGTTTCTTAAAAGAGCAAAATCTATGTGAGCACTAAATACTCCTTTCCTTTCAGGATGTTGTGGTTTAATAGTCAGATACTTCTGAATACCTGTGGCAACAGCCTTTTAACTCAGTCTGCAGAAGCATGCATTATACTTGGAATATGTTTCTTGTAAAGCAAAGTTCAAACACAAAGACCCTAAAGAGGTGTGTTTTATCTTCTGTCATCAAAACTGTATACATCTTTCTTTTTCTGTTTGTTTCCCCTGCTTCTTTTTACCCCTCATTGTTTTCCCTACTTACCTAAGTGTCTCTGTATTTTTCTAGTTGTTAACAGCCTGGTTCCTCTTTGTTTCTGATTTTTTTTTTTATCTCATTAGTATATTTTATATATGCATTGTTTTGGCATCCCAGCCAGTTGTATTCTCAGTATGCTAGTATCTCTTCTGTCAAATGGTGTTTTGCTCCCTGTGACTCCACAGGATCTTCTGTAGGATGGTTCAAAAAAAGGACTTGCAAATGGTGAATCTGGGATCAAATTCACCCTCAACAGGAGACAAAATTCTTTTTTCACTTTGCTGCTCCAGGCCACATTTTATTTTTCCAGAACATTGGTTCTTCTCAGATTATATGTGGAAATTACCCTGCCTGAGAATTATTTGGAATAGTCAAAAGGTATTGTTCTGTTGTGCTTTTTTACCGAGGAAGAATTCTGGCATTGAAAATGGCAAATACAGAAAGAACTTAATCAGTTCTTCCTGAAGGGAAGGCTACTATTGTTTTTAGTACAATACTCCCTCATCTTTTTTTCTTTTGAAACTCATCTACTTCTTTACCTACCTATGGCTACTCATTTGCCACCCCAGGGAATTACCTGCTTCAAGCTGAGGCATTTTTGTAGATTTAGTCCTAAACCCAAGACCCCTTTCAATATCTTGTACCAACCTCTCAGATACCACCATATCTTTGGAACAGAGTTTCTCCAACAGGCAGTAATTCCTAATTTTGCATCTAAAGTTTTTATTTATTTAGTATATTTTTAAATTTTAATCTAAAACATGTATTTCTTACCCTTGAATTGGAACGCAGTCATCCTTATCTATTAAAATGAGATTAATTTTCAAAATAACAGCATTGTGATTTACTTTAAAATACTCCAATGGTTTCTACTACACTCAGCCTATGACATAAACTAGTTATGGTTTACCAAATTCTGCCTAATATGATCTCTGCTTACCTTTCCTGTGTCATCTAAGAGTATTCTCCCCTTTCACTTAGCATGATACAACTACACTGTCCTTTAAAGTCTCAGACTCATCAAGTTCATTCCTGCCTTAAGGTCTTTGCTGTTCCTACTTTCTGTTTCCTCTGCATGGATGGCTCTTTCCCCAGATCTTAGAAAGGCTGACTTCCTCATTTCAATTACATCCTGGCTCAAATCTCAGCCACGCCTTTTCAGGTCTTCCTTGGTGATAGGTTTGGCTATGTCCCCACCCAAATTTCAACTTGAATTTATCTTCCAGAATTCCCACATGTTGAGGGAGGGATCCAGGGGGAGGTAATTAAATCACGGGGGCTGGTCTTTCCCATGCTATTCTCACGATAGTTAATAAGTCTCACGAGATCTGATGGGTTTATCAGGGGTTTCCGCTTTTGCTTCTTCCTCATTTTCTCTTGCCGCTGCCATGTAAGAAGTGCCCTTTGCCTCCCGCCATGATTCTGAGACCTCCCCAGCCATGTGGCACTGTAAGTCCAATTGAACCTCTTTTTTATTCCTAGTCTCGGGTATGTTTCTATTAGCAGTATGAAAATGGACTAATACATGTGGCATATACCACACTCTGAATAAATACTTGTTTAATAAATTAAAAATTGTTGGCCATATGCGGTGGCTTGTGACTGTAATCCCAGCACTTTGAGAGGCCAGGGTGGGTGGATCACTTGAGACCAGCAGGTCAATACCAGCCTGGGCAATGTAGTGAGATACCATCTCTACTGGGGTGGTAGAAAGGAGGGAAAGCCATGTGTGGTGGTACGCCTGTGGTCTCAGCTACTCAGGAAGTTGCGGTGGGAGAATTGCCTCAGCTCAGGAGATCAAGGTTGTGGTGAGCTGCTATCACTGCACCATTGCACTCCAGTCTGGGCAACAGTGAAAGAAAAAAAATTGCCAACATGCTTAATTTCTGTATAGCATACATTCTGTTTCTGTTGACATTGTCATCTGATGTATACTTCTTAAAAAAATAGTCCAAGAATTTCAGGTGGGAGGAAGGAGAAAGACCATTGAGATGGGCCATGGCATTCTATGCATTGCCAGGAGGCTCCATCAGAGCCTATACTTTCTCTGTTGCTCTTTTACTGGGAGGCCCTAGCGTATTTTTTTGTTTGTTTGTTTGTTTGTTTGTTTTGAGACAGAGTCACTCTGTCACCCAGGCTGGGAGGCCCTAGTTTTATGCATGGTATTACAGTTTGATAAAGAGAACAATAATGGCAGAATCTTATTTTAAGCATTACTAGTATCTGATGTATCATGGGTAAATCAGGAAAAAGCAATGAAGATTTAATAATGCAGGGATATCAAGTACAGGTGCTCCTCAACTTATGATGGGGTTACATTCTGATAAACCCATTGTAAGTGGAAAATGTTTTAAGTCAAAAATGCAGTTAACATGCCTAACCTACTGAACATCAAAGCTCAGGTTACCTTAAACATGGTTAGAACACTTACATTAGCCTACAGTTGCGCAAAATCATCTGGCACCATGGTAGAGCATAAAGCACTGGTTGTCTACCCTCCTGATTGCGTGGCTGACTGGTGAGCAATATCATACTGCATATCACTAAGCCAGGGAAAGATCAAATTTTAAAATTTGAACTACAGTTTCCACTGAATGTATATCACGTTGCACCACTGTATAGTTAGAAACTCATATGGAACCACAGTAAGGGACTATCTGTATTTCTTTCTAAGTATGTTTCATAGTCATATAACTTCTACCCATCAACAAGTAAGAAGAGGTATTCACAGGGCAGAGAAGATAATCTATCATGATGTCATCCTACCTTGCTTTCTGTTGCCCTTTGTAAGATTGTCAATCAACATTTCAACTTATACCTTTTTAATTCAATTTAAAAAATCAATGTAAGACCTATTTTCAGCTACTAATAGCACAGCACCATGCCCACCAATCCTGCTTGGAGGGTGGAACCAATAGAAACAACCTTTCCTTTTTCATCCTTTTAGGCATATCTACCACCTCCTGTACCTGCATAAACCTGACAAGTGGTACCTCCATAAGTTCTTCCTCTCCACTCAGTTGTTAATATGAGAATAAAGCTGATCACAATTGCCACAAACTTAGCATAAGATTTTAGGTATGTGATCATGGACATATAAATTCCCTCTTTGCTGTGGAATAATTCTTTTGATCCAGCCCAAAATAGAATTGGCCTTTTCTTTCCTGTTTCTTTGTCAACAACTATTTTTGCAAGATTTTCATTACTACTTAATTGTTGAAACTTCCTATCTTCATTTTTCTTGTTAAGGACCGATTTTACAAATGAGTTCATTATCTCTACCATTTTAGACTCATCATTA
The DNA here is from genome assembly GCF_028885625.2 of Pongo pygmaeus. Taxonomy (NCBI): domain Eukaryota; kingdom Metazoa; phylum Chordata; class Mammalia; order Primates; family Hominidae; genus Pongo; species Pongo pygmaeus. The sequence goes on along the minus strand of NC_072388.2, from coordinate 24,168,544 downwards.
ATTTCATGTTCTTCATTTATTAGTGGACCTATTTTCTCTCTGATATTTCTTTTCTCACTGTGGTATTGGTAAAATGCCCTTGTTTTCTTCGAGTCTCCTTTACTATATTGCATTCTCCTTGTGTTATTGGTACCTTTCCTAAGTTTAATTGATGTAACTATCTTTTTATTTCAAGTAGCAAGTTTTCCTCCATTGACTTTAAAGTGTTAAAAGACATTTATGTTTCTACTTCATATTTGCACACCTCATTCTTCAAGTACATTTTAAACTTGTTCTAGTCTACTTAAAATATCAATAGAATGAGCACTTCCAGAAAGAGAATTGAGAAAATTCCACATCTTATAAATGCGTTATTTTATACAGTATATTTCTTAAACCTAAATTAGTGAAGAGAGTCATGATAATTTTACCTGTTAGGCTGATAACAGAGCATTATTTAACAATGTCCTTGGCCAGGGCACACAGCAAAGCCAAGGAGTAGAATTTCAGTTGCTAAACTTATGGGAATTTTAGGAAAAAAAATGTGGAGGGTAGAGGTAAATAGCAAGAAGTAAGACAGAGAAGACCTGATTCTGGAGCACAAATATTTCTGAATAACTTTAACCAGATATCTTGCTCTTTCTCTCCTCTAGACTCTCTTCACCTCACCTCCATTTTGATTCTCACCTCTCTATAATACTTAGAAATTTAAGGGTAAAAGTTGGGAAAGGGAAGGACATGTATTTGCATGTAGAACACTTTGGCAGAACCTAGGCAGCAAAAAATACTGTAATCCATGATTCCTACTGTGAAACAACAGAGCATTGGATTAGGAAGCAAGAGGCCTGGGGTTTTATAGCAGATTTGCTATTATTTGACTTCTTGGCAAATGAGCTTTCTCATTTGTAAAATGTGGGAGTTGAACTGGGTGATACTTAGGATTCTTTCTATCTCCAAGTGTTCTATATGATTCTTGAAATTCAGAAACTATTAAGTCATTCACTGGGAGGTTTATTTATATATTCCAGTCATTAGGTTCCTATTAACTACTTCAGTCTCCTCCTTGGAACTCTAAATGAGCCTGGTAATTTCATACACCACATACATGTCAGCCCACAAAAGCAAGTCCTGGACAGTGGCCTATGTTTGAAGCCACTGCCCAGGGTTCCTTTTGGCATGATCCCTGACTGACTTTGTTTTTATTCCAACTGCACTTAGCTTTGAACTCTTGATATTGAAGTCTTAACCTTGAACTGAACTTCAACCCTTCCACAGTTGGTGCTCATTACAGTTCTGTGGCTGATCACTTCAGTGTCCTCAGATGAACCAGGTCACATAATTGACTCTAATCATAAATTGCTACATGGGAGGGACCTCTGCCATAAACAACTAAATCTCTAAATCTCTAAATTAAATCAAAACTAAACAACTTAATCTCTTCCAGTTCAAATTAGTCCCCACCCCTCACTGACTTATGTATGGTTGGGAGGATGCATCAGACAATTATTTATTAAATATTTTGTCATTGAAAAAAAATTTGCAGAATTAGCCAGAACATCCCATTCTTCAAACATTTCCACTAATCAAGGTTTTACTATGCTTTTAGATAGGAAGTCTAATCAAGGCTATCTGAGAAGTCAGTGTATGTCGCTCACCGAAAATTTCAAATATGCTTTTCAAAGTTTGTAGACCATGACGTTTAGGGAAGGTTATCTGGTCAAAAGATTATTTGCCTGCAGAATGTCACATACAATCTTTAAACAATTGTCACTAAAATTTCATCTCCTTGTTAGAAATGGCATTATTTCTACAATGGTGAGTGTCTGGATACATATGAAGCACAGTAAAATATAGAAATGTGTTGCTACATATAATACATGGTTTAAAAAAATGAAGAGGACTTCCTGGAATCAAGATAGCCTTGTTTACTGGATCCAATTAGACACTTGAGCAATTTAGGCAGAGATGCAGTTTTTGGATATTTTTGTTTTAAATTGTATCATCCATTACCCAAATGCCTTTTTACCCAGCAAGAAATGGCAGAGCCCAGGATTTATAACATAAACACTCTCTGAATCAGAAAAAAAATGATGATTCTAATCATGGTTTCTGAAAAGGTATTAACACGCTTGCACATGCTTGTCCTTTCTGTATTTCCCCCCAAATTCCCAAATATAATATGAATATTTTACAGCAATGTTTAGTAATGAGCACCCAATCCAACCTTAAAATGACTCCTCTTTTAATTAGCACATTAGTCACTCAGTAAAAATTGAGTTGGATGAATTATTCAAATATAATTCAGCAGAGGTTCAGAAGCAAATCTAAGAGATGGAAGAAAAAAAGAGCAAGGCTGCCTAGTTGTTTTTTCACTCACAGAAGGTGAAAGGGGGACCCTGCCAAGCTAAGGGGTAGGAGTCATAAGAGCCATTATTAATAGAGGGAGATTTAGAATAAGCTGAACACTGCCCATATCGAAAGGTGACCTTGAAGCACTGATAAACAGCAAGCAAAGCAGGGGAAACCATGTTGGTGACGGAATGTTTCTTTTTCTTTTGCTTTCATAGCTTAAATTAAGCCCCACAGAATACTGCTGTGTACATTTTGGGACAGACTCTCACTAGGCATTCACCTAGTGCCTAAAATATTTTTGAACTGCAAAGAAACATTCATGTAAAAGTTTTGTTGCCTCAGGATAATTCTGTAATTTAGTGTGGAGAAATGGTCCGATTAGCAGTTGGGACCAGCAGGGGGAAGCTAACTGGAGTGAAGAGGTGAGAGAAAAAGTCAGAACTTTATTCCTGAAGCACAAAAAACTGCTCAAGGGAAGAAGAGGAAGTGGGAAAATCAGGAGGAAGTAGAATTCAGTAAGTCAGTAGCATTGATAATTGGAAACAAAAATGACTTTTAAAATACTGCAAGGCCAAAGTCAATAAAAACAAGCAAGGGAAAATCCCCTCAAGGATTTAGACTTGCTCACAAAATTGTTCAGAGGCATGGACAATAAACAAAGCATGAATCCTGCAAGATAGATTCCTACCCCATGGATTTGGGTGAGGCCAAGAAATAACAGGGCTGAGAGGAGAGTAGCCATGAAAAGCATCCCAGAAAGGGTAATTTATCTGCAAAAGGCATTTGCTTGAACTATTTGTTTTTTTTGTTGCTATTCTCTTTCCATTTCGTGTTGCTTTAGTCAAGAGAAAAACATTTGAAGGGAGGAAGCCTGCTGGGCTGTACTTTTTTCAAGCTGAGTGAGCTATTTCCCTGAGCTCACCAGGAACTTGTTTGACTTCAGCCTAATGTGCACCCTTAAGGAGAGATCTTGACTTCAAGATGACAGGAGTCTCTTCAGTGGCCATATTGGGATGGGTTATTGTATGGCGTCCTTGTTTGGTTACAGAACATTTGGGATAAATTGAGGTCCAGGAGCCATTACCTAGTGGCCAAAATCACATCAGAGACCTGTAACTGACCAGATTCACTTCTTCCCTCACAATCAGTTGTTGTCCATTTATCTACATACCCATCTAGGCCATGAAACCCCAATTTAATTTGGCTTACCCAAGAAATAATAATCATTTGATTCATATATTTGGCTCCCTATTAACCACTTCTTTTCTGTAATTCTTTGACAGCAGAATAGTGTAGTGCAGAAAGCTGTGATACTGTTCCCCACCCATCATGAGGGTCATGGCCAACACTCCTATAACAAAAGACAGGTTAACTAGAGAAAAGTATCAGAGGTATTTGAACCAGAGCAACTCCATCTTCAATAGGGCCTGGGTAAAATGAGGCTGATTCCTACTGGGCTGCATTCCCAGAAGATTAAGCATTCTTAGTCACAGTATGAGATAGGAGGTCGGCACAAGATACAGGTCACAAAGACCTGCTGATACAACAGGATGCAGGAAAGAAGCTGGCCAAAACCTGCCAAAACTAAAATGGTGATGAAAGTGACCTCTGTTCATCCTCACTGCTCATTATAAATTAATTATTTTGCCTTTACATTTGATTGTGACGTTCATTCAGCTAGAATCCTATTACATTTTTGCGTGTTGGAGTCCTGCTACCGTGTTCATTGCTATTTGTTACTTAGTAAGATTTAGGCAACCTTAAAGAAATAAAACACATAATTGTATATTTTGCAGGGGATTTGTGGGAGGTAGGCAGATTAACCTGAATGTGATTAAACAACAAAGGGTCTAAAACAAGGCCTGGCACTGTAAAGCAGGGCTCCCCAACACTCGGGCTGTGGGCTGGTACTGGTTCTCCAACAGTTAGGAACCAGGTCACACAGTAGGAGGTGAGCAGCAGGTAAGCCTTATTGCCTGAGCTCTGCTTCCTGTCAGATCAGCCATGGCGTTAGATTCTCACAGGAGCTCAAACCCTACTGTGAACTGCGCATGCGAGAGGTCTAGGTTGCTCACTCCTTGTGAGAATCTTGCCTGATGATCTGAGGTGGAATAGTTTCATCCCTAAACTATCCCCCATCCCCACACCCCACAGTCTGGAAAAACCTGTCTTCCACGAAAACAATCCCTAGTGCCAAAGAGGTTGGGGGCCACTGCTGTAAAGGACCAGAGAGTAAATATATTAGTTTGTGCAAGCTGTATGTTCTCTGTCACAACTCAGCTGTTGTAGTGCAAAATCAGCCATAGATGATACAGAAACAAATAAGCAAGGCTATATTTAAATAAACTTTATTTATGTACATTGAGATTTGAGTTACATATAGTTTCTACATGTCACAATATTGATTATATATTTTTATTATACTCTAAGTTCTGGGGCACATGTGCAGAACATGCAGGTTTGTTACATAGGTATACATGTGCCATGGTGGTTTGCTGCCCCCATAAACCCGTCACCTACATTAGGTATTTCTCCTAATGCTATCACTCCCTTAGCCCCCAACCCCCTGACAGGACCCAGTGTGTGATGTTCCCTTCCCTGTGTCCATGTGTTCTCCATGTTCAACTCCCACTTATGAGTGAGAACATGTGGTGTTTGGTTTTCTGTTCTTGTGATAGTTTGCTGTGAATGATAGTTTCCAGCTTCATCCATGTCCCTGCAAAGGACATGAACTCATCCTTTTTTGTGACTGCATAGTATTCCATGATATTTATGTGCCATATTTTCTTTATCCAGTCTATCACTGATGGACATTTGTGTTGGTTCCAAGTCTTCGCTATTGTGAATAGTGCCGCGATAAACATGTGTGTGCGTGTGTCTTTATAGTAGAATGATTCATAATCCTTTGGTTATATACTCAGTAATGGGATCACTGGGTCAAATGGTATTTCTAGTTCCAGATCCTTGAGGAATTGCCACACTGTCTTCCATAGTGGTTGAACTAATTCACACTCCCACCAACAGTGTAAAAGCTTTCCTATTTCTCCACTTCCTCTGCAGCATCTATTGTTTCCTGACTTTTTAATGATTGTCATTCTAACTGGCGTGAGACGGTATTTCATTGTTTTTGATTTGCATTTCTCTAATGACCAGTGATGATGAACATTTTTTCATATGTTTGTTGGCTGCATAAATGTCTTCTTTTGAAAAGTGTCTGTTCATATCATTTGCCCACTTTTTGATGGGGTTGTTTTTTTCTTGTAAAGTTGGTTAAGTTCTTTGTAGATTCTGGATATTAGCCGTTTGTCAGATGGATAGATTGCAAAAATGTTCTCCCATTCTGTAGATCGCCTGTTCACTCTGATGATAGTTTCTTTTGCTATGCAGAAGCTCTTTAGTTTAATTAGATCCCATTTGTCAATTTTGGCCTAAGTTGCCATTGCTTTTGGTGTTTTAGACATGAAGTCTTTGCCCATGCATATGTACTGAATGGTATTGCCTAGGTTTTCTTATAGTGTTTTTATGGTTTTATGTCTTACCTTTAAATCTTTAATCCATCTCGAGTTGATTTTTGTATAAGGTATAAGGAAGGGGTCCAGTTTCAGTTTTCTGCATATGGCTAGCCAGTTTTCCCAACACCATTTATTAAATAGGGAATCTTTTCCCCATTGCTTGTTTGTGTCAGGTTTGTCAAAGATCAGATGGTTGTAGATGTGTAGTGTTATTTCTGAGGCCTGTGTTCTGTTCCCTTGGTCTATGTATCTATTTTGGTGTCAGTACCTTGCTGTTTTGGTTACCATAGCCTTGTAGTATAGTTTGAAGTCAGGTACTGTGATGCCTCCAGCTTTGTTCTTTTTGCTTAGGATTGACTTGGCTATACGGGCTCTTTATTGGTTCCATATGAAGGTTAAAGTAGTTTTTTCTAATTCTGTGAAGAAAGTCAACGGTAGCTTCATGGCAATAGCATTGATTCTATAAATTACTTTGGGCAGTATGGCCATTTTCACAATATTGATTCTTCTCATCCATGAGCATGGAATGTTTTTCCATTTGTTTGTGTCCTCTCTTATTTCCTTGAGCAGTGATTTGTAGTTCTCTTCAAGGAGAACTTCAAGGGTCCTTCACATCACTTGTAAGTTGTATTCCTAGGTATTTTATTCTCTTTGTAGCAATTGTGAATGGGAGTATACTCATGATTTGGCTCTCTGTTTGTCTGTTATTGATGTATAGGAATGCTTGTGATTTTTGCATGTTGATTTTGTACCCTGAGACTTTGCTGAATTTGTTTATCAGCTTAAGGAGATTTGGGGCTGAGACAATGGGGTTTCCTAAGCATACAATCATGTCACCTACAAACAGAGACAATTTGATTTCCTCTCTTCCTATTTGAATACTCTTTATTTCTTTCTCTTGCCTGATTGCCCTGGCCAGAACTTCCAATACTATGTTGAATAGGAGTGGTGAGAAAGGGCATCCTTGTCTTGTGCTGGTTTTCAAAGGGAATTCTTCCAGCTTTTGCCCATTCACTATGATATTGGCTGTGCGCTTGTCATAAATAGCTCCTATTATTTTGAGATATGTTACCTCAATACCTAGTTTATTGAGAGTTTTTAGCGTGAAGGGATGTTGAATTTTATCGAAGGCCTTTTCTGCATCTGTTGAGGTAATCATGTGGTTTCTGTCATTGGTTCTGTTTATATGATGGATTACGTTTATTGATCTGCCTATGTCGAACCAGCCTTGCAGCCCAGGGATGAAGCTGACTTGATTGTGGTGGATAAGCTTTTTGACGTGCTGCTGGATTCAGTTTGCCAGTATTTTATGGAGGATTTTCGTGTTGATGTTCATCAGGGATATTGGCCTGAAATTTTCTTTTTTATTGTGTCTCTGCCAGGTTTTGGTATCAGGTTGATGTTGGCCTCATAAAATTAGTTAGGGAGAAGTCCATATTCTTCTATTGTTTGGAATAGTTTCAGAAGGAATGCTACCAGCTCCTCTTTGTACCTCTGGTAGAAGTAGAATTTGGCTGTGAATTCTTCTGGTCCCGGGCTTTTTTTTTTTTTTTTTTTTTTTTTTTTTTTTGGTTGGTAGGCTATTAATTACTGCCTCAATTTCAGAGTTTGTAATTGGTCTATTCAGGGATTTGACTTCTTCCTGGTTTAGTCTTGGGAGGGTGTATGTGTCCAGGAAGTTATCCATTTCTCCTAGATTTTCTAGTTTATTTGCATAGAGGTGTTTATAGTATTCTCTGATGGTAGTTTGTATTACTTTGGGATCAGTGGTGATATCCCCTTTATCATTTTTTATTGTGTCTATTTGATTCTTCTCTCTTTTCTTCTTTATTCATCTTGCTAGTGGTATATTTTGTTGATCTTTTCAAAAACATCCAGCTCCTTGATTCATTGATTTTTTTGAAGAGTTTTTCATGTCTCTGTCTCCTTCAGTTCTGCTCTGATCTTAGTTATTTCTTGTTTTCTGCTAGCTTTTGAATTTGTTTGCTCTTGCTTCTCTAGTTCTTTTAATTGTGATATTAGGGTGTCGACTTTAGATCTTTCCTGCTTTCTCCTGTGGGGATTTAGTGCTATAAATTTCCCTCTAAACACTGATTGAGCTGTGTCCCAGAGATTCTGGTACGTGTGTCTTTGTTCTCATTGGTTTCAAAGAACATCTTTATTTCTGCCTTAATTTCGTTATTTACCCAGTAGTCATTAGGGAGCAGGGTGTTCGGTTTTCATGCAGTTGGGTGGTTTTGAGTGAGTTTCTTAATCCTGAGTTATAATTTGATTGCACTGTGGTCTGAGAGACTGTTATGATTTCTGCTCTTTTGCATTTGCTGAGGAGTGTTTTACTTCCAATTATGTGGCCAATTTTAGAGTAAGTCCATTGTGCTGCTGAGAAGAATGTGTATTCTTTTGATTTGGGATGGAGAGTTCTGTAGATGTCTATTAGTTCCACTTGGTCCAGAACTGAGTTCAAGTACTGAATATCCTTGTTAATTTTCTGTCTTGATGGTATGTCTAATATTGACAGTGGGGTATTAAAATCTCCCACTATTATTGTGTGGGAGTGTAAGTCTCTTTGTAGGTCTCTAAGAACTTGCTTTATGAATCTGGGTGTTCCTGTATTTGGTGCATATATATTTAGGATAGTTTGCTCTTCTTGTTGCATTGATCCCTTCACCATTATGTAATGCCCTTCTTTGTCTTTTTTGTCTTTTGTTGGTTTAAAGTCTGTTTTATCAGAGACTAGGATTGCAACCCTTGCTTTTTTTTTTTTTTTTTTTTTTTTTTTTTTTTTTTTTTTTTTGCTTTCCATTTGCTTGGTAGATATTCCTCCATCCCTTTATTTTGAGCCAATGTGTATCTTTGCATGTGAGATGGGTCTCCTGAATATAGCACACTGATTGGTCTTGACTCTATCCAATTTGCGAGTCTGTCTTTTAATTGGAACATTTAGCCCATTTACATTTAAGGTTAATATTGTTAAGTGTGAATTCGATCCTGTCATTATGATACAAGCTGGTTATTTTGCCTGTTAGTTGATGCAGTTTCTTCAGAGCATCGAGAGTCTTTACAATTTGGTATGTTTTTGCAGTGGCTGGTACCGGTTGTTCTTGCCCATGTTCAGTGCTTCCTTCAGGAGCTCTTGTAAGGCAGGACTGCTTGTGACAAAATCTCTCAGCATTTGCTCCTCTGTAAAGGATTTTACTTCTCCTTCACTTATGAAGCTTAGTTTGGCTGGATATGAAATTCTGGGTTGAAAATTCTTTTCTTTAAGAATGTTGAATATTGTACCCCCAATCTCTTCTGGCTTATAGGGTTTCTGCTGAGAGATCCACTGTTAGTCTGATGGACTTCCCTTTGTGGGTAACCTGACCTTTCTCTCTGGCTGTCCTTAAAAATTTTTCCTTCACTTCAACCTTGGTGAATCTGACAATTATATATCTTAAGGTTACCCTTCTCAAGGAGTATCTTTGTGGTGTTCTCTGTATTTTCTGAATTTGAATCTTGGCTTTTCTTGCTAGGTTGCAGACGTTCTCCTGGATAATATCCTGAAGAGTGTTTTCCTACTTGGTTCCATTCTCCCTGTCACTTTCAGGTACACCAATCAAATGTAGGTTTAGTCTTTTCACATAGTCCCATATTTCTTGGAGGCTTTGTTCGTTCCTTTTCATTCTTTTTTTTCTCTAATCTTGTTGTCATGGTTTATTTCATTAAGTTGATCTTCAATCTCTGATATCCTTTCTTTCACTTGATAGATTCAGCAATTGATACTTGTGTATTCTTCACAAAGTTCTCATGCTGTGTTTTTCATTTCCATCAGCTCATTTGTGTTCTTCTCTAAGCTGGTTATTCTAGTTAGAAATTCATCAAATCTTTTTTCAAGGTCTTAGCTTCCTTGCATTGGATTAGAACATGTTCCTTTAGCTTGGAGGAGTTTGTTATTACCCACCTTCTGAAGCATACTTCTGTCAATTCGTCACACTCATTCTCCATCCAGTTTTGTTCCTTTGCTGGCAAGGAGTTGTGATCCTTTGGAGGAGAAGAGGCATTTTTGGAATTTTCAGCCTTTTTGTGCTGGTTTTTCCTCATCTTCAAGGATTTACCTATCTTTGGTTTTTGATTCTGGTGACCTTTGGATGAGGTTTCTGTGTGGACATTCTTTTTTGTTGATGTTGATGCTATTCCTTTCTGTTTGTTAGTTTTCCTTCTAACAGTCAGGCCCCTCTTCTACAGGTCTGCTGGAGTTTGCTGGGGATCCACTCCAGACCCTGTTTGCCTGGGTATCACCAGTGGAGGCTGCAGAACAGCAAATATTGCTGCCTGTGCCTTCCTCTGGAAGTTTTGTCCCAGAGGGGCACCTGCCAGATGCCAGCTGGAGCTCTCCTGTATGAGGTGTCTGTCGAGCCTTGCTGGGAGGTGTCTCCCAGTCAGGAGGCACAGGGGTCAGAGATCCACTTGAGGAGGCAGTCTGTCCCTTAGCAGAGCTTAAGCGCTGTGCTGGAAGATCTGCTGCTCTCTTCAGAGCCAGCAGGAAGGAACATTTAAGTCTGCTGAAGCTGCACCCACAGCCACCTCTTCTCCCAGGTGCTCTGTCCCAGGGAGATGGGAGTTTTATCTGTAAGTCCCTGAATAGGGCTGCTGCGTTTCTTTCACAGATGCCCTGCCCAGAGAGGAGGAATCTAGAGAGGCAGTCTGCCTACAGTGGCTTCGCTGAGCTGTGGTGGACTCCACCCAGTTTGAACTTCCGGGTGGCTTTGTTCACACTGTCAGGGGAAAACCACCTATTCAAGCCTCAGTAATGGCAGACGCCCCTCCCCCCACCAAGCTCCAGTGTCCCAGGTCAGCTTCAGACTGCTGTGCTGGCAGTGAGAATTTCAAGCCACTGGATCTTAGGTTGCTGGGTTCTGTGGGGGTGGGATCCACTGAGCTAGACCACTTGGCTCCCTGGCTTCAGCCCCTTTTCCAGGTGGAGTGAATGGTTCTGTCTCACTGGCATTCCAGGTGCCACTGGGATATGGAAAAAAACTCCTGCAGCTAGCTCAGTTTCTTCTCAAATGGCCACCCAGTTTTGTGATTGAAACCCAGGGCCCTGGTGGTGTAGCCATCCGAGGGAATCTCCTGGTCTGTGGGTTGTGAAGACTGTGGGAAAAGTGTAGTGCACTTTTCTGGGGCCAGAGTGCACCATTCCTCATGGCACAGTCCCTTAAGGCTTCCCTTGGCTTAGGGGAGGGAGTTCTCCAAACCCTTGCACTTCCCAGGTGAGGCGACGCCCCACCCTGCTTCAGCTTGCCCTCCTTGGGCTGCACTCACTGTCTAACCAGTCCCAATGAGATGAGCCAGGTACTTTACTTGGAAATGCAGAAATCACCTGCCTTTGTTGTTGCTCTCGTCGGCAGACTGGAGCTGTTCCTATCTGGCCATCTTGCCAGTCATGATCAATTTTTTTTTTTAATACTTTGAAGACTTTGTCTTATTGTTTTCTAGCATCCATGATTGCTAATGCAGTCTGATTGTGACATAATCCTCATTCTGTAGTAGGGAAACTACTCTCTCACCTCTGGTTGTTTTTAACATTTCCTCTGTATCTTTGAGTTCTGGAATTTCATCAGGATCTATATAAATGTGGATTTCTAAAAAGTTTTTTTCTGCTTGATACTTAGTGATTTTGCTCAATCAGAAGGCTATTATTCTTTAGCTCAGGAAATTATTTGGTATTCATGTAATAAGATTGCCTTTTCTTCTCCTTTGCTTTTTTCTATAATTCCTACTAAATGACATTAAATTTTCTAGATCTCATTCATGAATTTTAGTATTTTTTCTTACTCATTCTCTTTTATGCTTCATTCTGTGAAATTTTCTCAATTTTATCTTCTAAGTTGACAACTTCTTTTTGCTCTTCCCATTTAATTATTTTGTTTACTCACTAGATTAATCTGCCATTATATTTTTAATTTGTAGTAATTATTATTGACAGTGCATTGTTGTTAGCTGAGTTTTTGTAGGTTTTTCAGAGCATCAGGATTACCTATCCATGCATCAACTGTCTTCTCCAAAAGTTTATCTCTGCTTTATCAGTCTGGTTCACATATACTGTCTTCTAGTAAGTCCTCAAAACTGTGCTTCATTTATTGCTCCTTTTTATTCCTTCTTTTTATTCCTTCTCTCACCCTCCAACTTCCCTAGAGCTATATGGTTTCTTTTTGTTTGCATATATTGTTTCTGTCTTTCCCTTCTTGAGGTGGAAGGAAACAGATGTATGTCCGCGGTCTGTTACCTTGAGCAGCAGGTGGATAAAGATGAAGACAGGGTAAAAGTTGGTGTGAGTATGGGAGAAAGGAAAAAAGTTGCTTAGATTGCTATGGTACCTCATTTGGGATAAAATGGGAGGAAATGAGTACACTGTAAAAAAGAGGGAATCAAATCAAGATTTGACTGCTTAACAATTTGGGGAAGAGCCCAGAAATGACAATACCTTTTGTAGGAGAAAACCTGTAAAATTTCCACTAATGTTATGTAATAGATCCAAATGTTAAGATGCAACTTTACAAGTTAAGGCGGTACTATTGATGTGTTACTGAGATGTTAAAAACACATTTGAACCAGCTGGTGAATATAATTATGTAAAAGATGCCAGGCTAGTTTTATTTGATTTCCTGGAAGCCTAACCAATTGACATGAATAGGAACAAAATGGTAAGCATGACAGACTCTATTAAGGTAATCAATTAGTAGACAGGTACACCCATTTTAAAGATTGTTGGTGGTGTGGTGTTTTTTTTGTCGTTGTTGTTGTTTGTTTTTTGTCTTTAAAAGCATTTTAATCTTCATCTTCTTGGTAAGTGTCATAGGTATTCTGCAATAAACCACACTTGGAAATTATGTTTGTGAAAGTGGCTCAGTGGTTTAATCCTACCCCCCAAATTCATTAATGTCATTAATAACCACTCTCAGAGTGCATTTTCCTGGCCTTTCTGTGTAATCTTTATGTTCTTCCTTTTGAATAGTCCAGAATTTGCATGAATGAGGCCCAGAAGAGTACTCTGTCTGAGTTTTAATGATGTTCATGAACTGAGTACAACTTGGGAGGAAAAGATAAAGATTTTAAAAACTCTACCTAATCCAAAACACAGAGCCATTCCCAAAAAAGTGTACAGACTGTAGATGTTCATTTTGTGTGCAAATAAAATCTAATCTTCCCCTCCCCTTCCCCATCTTGCTTTTTCATAATGCAGAGAAGCTGTAGCAGTTTGGTCTTTTCCTTTGAGCTCTGTGTTGCTGAATTGAATAGTAACTTGCAAACCAATTTGTAGCCCAGGAAAGCAAAACTGAGAAATTAATTCCCCATCCCCTACTCTTTATATCATATGTGTGACCCTTAATTACATTCACAGGGTCCTATTCAGAATGTGTAATGCAAGCATAGGAGACAAGGGAGCTACCAGGAAAAACAGACAAAAAAGGATAACCTTGCAAAGCTTTTGTTTGTGAAGTAACGCTGTGCTACTTATACATTTAAGAAGCAACGATGCCTGAGAATAATAGGACTTTGTAAATCAATTTGGGCTTCAGAGTTTCCATTTGGGGTTCACCAACAAAAATGAAAGCAATGATATTTGAACTTACTTCAACCTTTTAATCAGTGCTGACTATAACTAGTGTCATTAAGTATAGCAGAAAGCTCTATATTATCACCTCACACCCAACTTACCTCTCAGGATTAAAATCTAAACTGCTGTTACTGATTTTTAGGAACAATGTGTCCTAAATTTATATTGGTCCAACAATTTTTAAGCTCACATGTATATCAAACTATTTTAAATGGAATCTTTTGGGAAATCTACACCATCTCTTATACCAAAACTTACTCTATGCACATTTCAGATGTATGTGTGTTAACAGCTTCCAGACACATATAGGGAGGAAAAATGGCCAGGGCAGTGATTCATTTTGACCATTGTGATCTTTGATATAATTTCATATTTTTCTTGTTAAAAGAACTAAATAAACTTGTCTACTACTACTTGTCCATAGTACCCGTTGGTTGATGTCTGATTGATGTATAACAGAAACTAATTAAAAGGTTTTACATGCTGGGCGCCGTGGATCATGCCTGCAATCCCAGCGCCTTGAGAGGCCAAGGCAAGTGGATCATGAGGTCAGGAGATAGAGACAATCCTGGCCAACATGGTGAAACCCCATCTCTACTAAAAATACAAAAAATTTGCTGGATGTGGTGGCGCATGCCTGTAATCCCAGCTACTCAGGAGCCTGAGGCAGGAGAATCGCTTGAACCAGGGAGTAGGAGGTTGCAGTGAGCTGAGATCACATAACTGCACTCAAGCCTGGTGACAGAGTGAGACTTTGTCTCAAAAAAAAAAAAAAAGGTATTACAGTGTTACTTTACCTTCTTGTTATCTCAGTTTTCTTATCTTCAGAATGAATGAGCTGGGCTAGATTACCTCTAAGTTCTCACTTAGCACTTAGAATTTTCAGTGGTGCAACTTACATTCTTCACTCTCTACCCACCAGTTGGCATAATTGACAACAACTTGTCTCATTTGCAATCTTAAGACATGAGAAAATCAAATTGATCATAAAATTGCTAAGGAAGAGAGACCATCTTAAATTCTCACTTCCCTGGAAGACTGGTTTTATTCATAGTCAAAAAAGTAAACATGTAAATGGTATATATATTTCTCTTACAACCTATTTCTTCCTTCCTTCAGATATCATTACGCTTGCCTCTTATTTGCTTGATTCTCCAGGTATAATCCTCATCTACTTGCTAAAATCTAGTGCCATATTGAAGAAATTAAATCTTGCTGTTCTGTAATTAGAGGCAAAGTTTAAAAAGCGAGTGTCCCAGACGGGCAATAATTAACTTACATTTATAGTAGAAAGTAAAATTTATAAAATTATTTCTGAGGACATGTTTGTTTCTTACAGTGAGTTATAGTGAATGTAAAATACAATTTGCATATTTAAAGTATACAATTTGATGATTTTGATATATGTATTCACTTCAGAAACCATCACTACAACCAAAATAATGAACATTTCTTACAAATGTTTCCTTGTGGCCCTTTGTATTCCATCTCTCTCTCACCTGCCCAGAAAACTACTGTTCTGCTTTTTTTCACAATAGATGAGCTTCCATTAAGTAGAATTTATCATAAATGAAATCATATTGTTATTTAAGAGCAAATGACCCTGTACTCTTTTTTTTTAAATAGGCTCCTTTCACTCACCATAATTATTTTAAGATGTATTCTATGTTGTGTGTATTGATAGTTCATGATGGAAACTCTATGGCATAAATATCCATCACCCGATGATGGACGTCCTGATGAGGTCAGGAGATGGAGACAATCCTGGCCAACATGGTGAAACCCCATCTCTACTAAAATTACAAAAAATTGCTGGGTGTGGTGGCGCATGCCTGTAATCCCAGCTACTCAGGAGGGTAAGGCAGGAGAATCGCTTGAACCAGGGAGTAGGAGGTTGCAGTGAGCTGAGATCACATAACTGCACTCAAGCCTGGTGACAGAGTGAGACTTTGTCCCAAAAAAAAAAAAAAAAAAAAAAAAATAAGGTATTACAATGTTACTTTAATACCAACACCCGTTGATGGATATTTAAGTTGTTTCCAGTTCGGGGCTACTACAAATAAAGTTGCTATGAACATTCACGTACAAGTTGTTATGTGTTTATATGCTTCGTCTATTGGGTAAATACACAACTGTTTTTAAAATGGTTGTACTGTTAAATTCCCACAACAGTGTTGCTCTACCCCAGGGATCTGCAAACTATGTTCTATTGGACAAATCTGGCCTGCAATCTGTTTCTGTACGGCCCCTGAATTAGACACCGTTTTTATATTTTTAAATTGTTGGGGAAAACTGTT
Organism: Pongo pygmaeus; assembly: GCF_028885625.2. Taxonomy (NCBI): domain Eukaryota; kingdom Metazoa; phylum Chordata; class Mammalia; order Primates; family Hominidae; genus Pongo; species Pongo pygmaeus. Next base: position 24,152,807 of record NC_072388.2, on the reverse strand, counting down.
TTGTAAATATAAAAAATATTCACAATTCAGATTTTTAAAATGTAAACCATAAAATATACAAAATATATGAATAAATTTTTATCCCAACACAGCCATATTCATTCATTTTTGTATTATCTGTGGTTACCTTTATGCTACAACAGAAGACCACATAGCCCAAAAGAGAGATTCTACTGGTTGTTTACAGCTATTATATTGTGATTTTAATTTGCATTTTTATAATAACTAATGATGTTAAGCATCTTTTTATGTGATTTTTTTGCCTTCCATATGTCCTCTGATGAAGTACCTGTTCAAACCTTTCACCTATTTTATATTGAATTTTTTGCCTCTTTAAAGTTGTAAGAATTCTATATATATTCTAGATGTAAATCTTTGGTTATATATGTTGTGCAAACATTTTATCCCACTCTGTAACTTTCTTAGTGTTTTTCAAAGAACAAAAGGTTTTAATTTAATAAAGTCTAACATTGACTTTTTCTTTTATAGGTTGTGCTTTTTATGTCCTATTTAGAAAATGTTTGCCTAACTCAAAGTCCCAAATATGTTTTCCTATATTGTCTGCTTTAAATGTCAGCTTTAGCACTTAGAATTCTGTGATAGAGTTTACTTTTTGTATATTGTATGAAATTAGTGTCAAGATTGGTTGGTTGATTTTCCCATTGAGTCATCAAATTGTTCTAGCACCATCTTTTAAATATAGTGTTCTTTTCCCATTGAATTGCCTTATGCCTCTTTGAAAATGAATTGATCATTTATGTCTGGGTCTATCTCTGGACCCTCTATTTTGTTCCATTTATCCACATGTCTACTTACTGCTATGCCACAGTCTGTTGATTATTGTAGCATTATAAATTGTCATGAAATCAGGTAGTGTATGTGCTCGATCATTGTCCTGTTTAAAAATTGTTTTAGCTATTCTGTTTTTGCATTTTTATATAAATATTAGAACCACCATGTTAATTTCTAAAATAAATGGCAGGATTTTGTTTTGGTTGCATTCAATCTATAGATCAATTTGGAGAGAATTGACATCTTACAATATTGAGTCTTCTAATCAATGAGAATGTTGTATCACCCTTATTTATTGCCACTTGGTTAATTTATCTGAGCAAAATTTTGTTTTTGTTATACAGGTCTTGCTCCTTTTTTGTCAAAATTATCTGCTAATGTTTTATATTTTTTTGTTTAAATAATACTGGCTTTTCAATCTAAATTTCCTCTTGTTTATTGTCAATGTATAGGAATACAATTGACTTTTTTATATTGTCCTTGAGTCCTGCCACCTTGCTAACCCAATGGATCAGATCTGAAAAATTTTTGGAGATCCCTTAGGATTGTTCATGTAAAAGATCATGTAGTCTGTGAATAAAGGTGGCTTTATTCCTTCACTTATAATGTCTTTCTTTTTTCTTGCCGTATTGAACTGGTTAGGACTTTCAGCACAATACCAAGTAGAAGTGGTAAGAATAGACCTTCTTGTCCTAGTCCCAATAACAAGAGCAAACATTCAAACCATATTTATTAACTATGGTGCTTTTTTTTGTTTGTTTTTGTAGAGGACTTTTAACAGGCTGAAGCAATTTTTTTCTATTTCTACATTGCTAAGAGATTTTTAATCATAAGTGGAAGTTGAACTTTTGCCAAACACATTTTCCACATCTATTGAGATGATAATATGGTTTTTCTTTAGTTGGTAATTATAATGAATTCTACTGACTTTTTATTTTTATCAAGTATTTTTATCCTAATGCTTGGAGGTTGTTTTTTTTTTTTTTAATAACAAGCAGGTGCTGCTGGTGATAAATTTACTCAGCTGTTACATTTCTTAAAAAGTCTTCATTTCATTTTCACTTTCTGAAGGATATTTTACCTTGATTAAAAGTTTTCCTCCCTGAATTTTATAGGTAATATTCTGTTGTCTTCTAGATTGCATTATTTCTTAAGGAAAATTCATGGTTATTCTTATCTTTATTCCTTTGTATATAATGTGTCTTTCTGCTCTGGCTACTTTTAGAATTTTGTTCTTGTATCTATTTTAAGCAGTTTGACCATGATGTATCTGAGTATAGTTTTCTTCTGTTTCTTCTACTTGGGCTTTGTTGAACTTCTGGGATCTGTGTGTTCATAGTTTTTATGAACCTTGCAAGTGTTTCAGCCATTATTTGTTGGAATATTTTTTTCTAACTTCCCCTTCCTCATCCTCTCCTTCTGAAACTTCAATTACATGTATGTTAGGTTGCTTCTAGTTGTCTCCCAAGCCACTGATGCTTTATTTTTCTTTCTCTATTTTATTTTGTATAGTTTATATTGCTGTTTCTTAATGATTTCTCTGTTCTTTGCAGTGTCTAATTTTCTGTAAATCCCTTTTAGCATATTTTTCATCTCAAGTGTGATTTGGATATCTATATGTATATATTTATATATGCATGTATATATGTGTGTGTGCATGCGTGTCATGTGTAATTGTCTGTTCTGTCTACTTTCTTGAACACGTATATTTATAAATGATACTATATTTATTGTTCTTCGAATTCAATTGTTTATGTCATTTCCAGGTGTTACTAGTGATTAACTCTTCTCCTTATTATGGGTCCTATTTCCCTGCTTTTTTGCATGCATAGTAATTATTTACTTTTATGGATACGTAAAAGATGTACATGGTTTTGGGAAATTTTTGATTGGATAGCAGGCATTGTGAAGTTTGTTTTTTTAGGTAGATTTTTTTCTATTCTTTTAATATTTGGGGGCTTTGTTCTGGGATATGGTTATTTGGAAACAATTTGATCCTTTCAAGGCTTGCTTTCATGCTTTGTTAGGCAGCTCCAGAACAGCTCTTGGTTGAGGACTAATTTGGCCTACTTTTGAGGCATTACCATTTTGAGAACCCTATTCAATGACCTGTGTATTAGAGGTCTTTCCATCCTTCTGTTTGGAAATCAAACTTTCTAGCCTGTGGGGCTCCTGATGTTTGACACACCCAGGTAAAAATCCTTACCATTCCCTCTGTATCACTTGACATCTACTTGAGGGCCTAGAAGTAAAGCTGTGGGAAGTTTCATACACTGAATTTTCCTATTTATATCTCTATGAAGATAGGAAAATTCATGTCTTCTCTGCTCCTTTTTTGGTGATTGTTGCCCCAGGCTTGCTAGTTTCTTCATATGCATTTATTGTGCTGAATATTCAAGGAGAAGCCTCTAAAGATCTCTAGATCTCTCTTATTACATAGCTCTCTTCTCTCTAGTACTGTGCCTTGTAAATTCTAGCTGCCTTGGGCTCCCCAAACTCTGAACTCTATGTCTTCCTCCCAATGAGATAGTGGGTCTTATTTCCTATCCTGCCCTGTGACCTGAAAATTGCCTTTCTGCAGCAAGTTCCTCAGTGATAGGGTTCACCTCACCTGTTTCCCTTTTCTAATGGATCACTGCCCTGCCTGCCTATTTCCTAATTTCCAAAAACTGTCATTTCATACATTTTGCCTATTTGTTTTTATAGTTGTTTCAAAGAGTACGAAGTTTCTACGAGGAGTAGTCACCGAAAATAAATAATACCTACTTGATATTTATGCCTTACAGCTAATCTTATATCTGAATCCAACTTATTTTACTTCTGAAGTAATGCCCAAGACCGTGAAGGCAAGTGTATTGTATAAAAAGAGGAAAAAAATAGAGATATAAATAGGAAAATTAAGTGTATGAAACTTCCCACAGCTTTACTTCTCGGCCCTCAAGTAGATATCAAGTGATACAGAGGGAATGGTAGGGATTTTTACCTGAGTGCATCAATCACAGCAAAAAGAAGCTGAGAGTCAGTAGCATATAACATGTCTCTGGTTTTCATATCTATTCCTCTGCATAATTGCTGGAAAAGAATTTTCAATTTCTGAATTCTTTTATAAGATTTTTACCATATGCTCATCCCAGAGAAAAAGACTACTGTGACCCAGAATTGCTCAATGCTACATATCAATTTCAGGAGGACATACATTTGCATTGTTGTGAGCAGACAGTAAAAATTATCACCTTGTACCACTTCCTAGGCTCCCTCATTATTATGTAGTGTCCATAAGCTTATATTAACTTTTGCACTTACTTTATCAAGAATAGGTGGAGTCCCTGTATCCTGAACACGTATAAAATGCATGTGTGTACTACCTATATGGGGTGGAAAGCTAGACAAGAGATGAAGTACAGAAAAACTGGAAACCATAATTTTATCTTTATGAGGCAGTGTTTGCCAGTATTTATGAAACAGAAGTTTTTAAACTTTGAAAGTATTTGTGACAACCATGCACTCTTTAATTTATGTGATATTTCCTCTCTTGGGGAGGTAATATATTATTTCCTAACATAAAACAAAATTAGAACATTCTTTCTAGATTTCTCATTTTGGGGAAAAAGGAATCCTGGGTGAACCAGAAGTTGACTCAATTTAGAATTCTCTTGTGATGAAATCAGGACATTTACTAATATCTGTGTTCAAAAATTAGTCTTTCACTCATTGGCTAACCTGTTAACGGTTCTATAAAAACTCAGTAATTGTCAGCGCAATAATAAAATTCTCTTGCCCCATTAGGACCTACAGTTCAACAACTGTACAATCTTTTCACTGTCTTTCACCTACCTCATGTTCTCCCTGTTCTTATCAAGAGAAAATGTATTCACTTTATAGCATGTATCTCCAATTCACCTGGGGTCCTCTGGCTTTATCATATTCACTGGACAAAATCTGAATCCCACTTACATCTAAATTCCTAAGTATTCTATTCTTGAAATCACATAAGTCAATGTGTATAGAAAAAAGTAGGCTGAGCGCAGTGGCTCACACCCACAATCCTGGCACTTTGGGAGGCCGAGGCAGGCAGATTGCTTGAGGTCAGGAGTTCGAGACCAGTGTGGCCAACAAGGTGAAACCCCATCTCTATCTCTACTAAAAATACAAAAAAATTAGTCAGGTGTGGTGGCGTGCACCTGTAATCCCAGCTACTCAGGAGGCTGAGGCACGGGAATTGTTGAATCAGGGAGGTGGAGGTTGCAGTGAGCTGAGATCGCACCACTGCACTCCAGCCTGGGCAACAGAGCGAGACGCCATCTCAAAACAAACAAACAAAAACAACCTATGACTTGCTAATTGACCTACCCTTTAATACATGATGACTAAACCTCAAATGGGCTCTTGGTTCTTTATATCTGATTATATCCAATATACCATTATTTTTAAATTTATAAATCACTTCCTAGTTCACTAAGAAAATTCAACCAATCAGGAATTTCCACAATTTCTCACTACCACAAGTCTGGCTTACCTGCATTTTTATTCATACACCTCTTCTACCTGCCTGATACTATGGATGCAGTGTCCATACTGTTGTCTGAGACCAACTTATATACTTGTCCCCTAGATCTCATTCCCTCTTCCTTACTCAAAGGTATCACACTAGCCCATCTCTACTTGCCTGCACATCATGACTTTTTCTTCCTATACCAGATCATTTCTATAAGCATTCAAAAGTACTGAAATTTATGACAACTTTTAAAACTTCTACTCTTAAGTCCCTTTCAAGCTAATGTCTCATTTCTTATATGTGCTGTTTTATAGCAAAACTCCTCAAAAGAGCTATTATATGGGTTATCTCTAACAATTCTTCCTTTATTTTGTATTGGATCCACACCAATAAGTCTCTCACTCTACATAATATGCTCTGGTCAATTTTAGCAATAGTATCCCTTAGGCCAAAAGCAACAGTCAAATCTCAGCTGCCGTCTGACACAACCTCTCAGTAGCATGAAAAAAGTTGATCATCCTCTTCCCTGGGAAACACTGTTGTCACTTGGCTTCAGGATGTCACCTTCCTCTTTGTGCTTTCCTACCTCACTGCTATTTTCCTCAATCTCCCACTGCACTTTGCAAGGCCCTGGAGCCCATTTCTCAGAGCTCTTTTATGCTCTATTTACACTCCTCTACAAGAACTCATACCCAAGATTAATATCTCTAGCCTACTCTGGACTTTCTCCTTAATTCCAGATACATTTACCTAGTTGCTTACTCAACATCTCCCTCTATGTGAATATTTAATAAGCATCTCAGACTTTACAGGCCCCAAAGTAAACTCCTAATTTTCATCCCCAACCTGCTGCCTTCCCCATTTTAGTAAATGGTAAATCCATCCTTTGTCTCAAGCCAAAATTTTGGAGTAATCCTTGGCTTTACCCTTTGATAAATACTTTATTCCTTAAGCATCATCTTCAGAATATATCCATATTCAAACATCTTATCCCAACAGCAGTGTTACCTTCGATGTAAAGCAGCATCACTACTCACTTGAATAACTATAATAGTCTTACTGCTCGCTTCACCATTTGTATTCTCTCCTGCCCACTCCATTCTTTGTACAGCTGCTAAAAGTTGGTTCTTTTAAAAACTTAAATTAGATGTTTCCCCTCAGCTCAAAAACCACTAATGCCCTGACCTTACTCAGAATAAAAGCCAAAGTCCTTACAATCATCTCAAATTGTCCCATGGCTTTTTTCACTGCATCCTACAGCTTTTATTCAAATGTTGACTTCACAGTGAGGCTTTTTCTGACCACTGATTTTAAATTGTAAAACATCCTCCAGGCCTGGCCACTGCCTACTTCCCTTCTATGCTTTATTTTTTTGTTCTAAAGAATATACCACATTATTGGATATCATATATTTTTACTATTTTTGTCTATCTTTGCTATTAAAGGTGAGCTTTTTGAGAGAAGATATATATGTCTTTTTCTTTTTTGTTTCATGCTCTTAGCTTACTTAGAACAGTACCTGATACTTAGTATTTGTTGAAGGACTGAGAGAAACTAGGCTTCTACAGAAACCAAAACATTTATTGAATTTTCAAAAGTACTTTTACTAGATCGTGGTATCTTGTAAGTTGTATGGGTATCATATTTTTGTTCATATTTGTAGGCATCTATTAACTAAAAGCATCAGTGTCTACTTCAATACTGATGTTGATAAAGGGATACAAGTTAATGTGTGTATATGTGTTGTATGTTATTTATTCACTATTACTGCCCACAGTGTATCACTGCTTTGCTTCAACTTTCAATAGCTCCAAACTTTTACACACACACACATTTAAGGCTTACTAGGCTTAGGCACAGCTACCTGTTGAGCATAGTTCACACTGTGGTTCACCATGGACCCGCCATTGCTGCAACTCTTTACCCTGTCTCTAGGAACATTGTGTTCTCTTTATGCCTAAGCCATCACAAATGAGTTCTCCTTACCTAGAATGCCTGTGCCATTTCCCATGTATCTTAGAAAATTTCCACTGTTCTATTTAACAAATGCAGCCAATACTGGCTTGTGTCTTTTCTCTATATTTACCCACATTTTGTCACTCACGTGGCTTTTATCTTAATCTGCCTTATATGGAAAGCATGCTTGTTATATGACTCCATCACCCTTTAAAAAATCCACCTGGAAATAGCTAATTCTGACTAAATTTACTTCCTGTTTTCTTTGGACTTATACCCTAATGCTGATCACTGATGAGGCACCTAGCGGATCAACTCTACTTTAAATTTGTGGTATTTAACCTCAACTGGACTGCTATTGTTTCCTAATTAGTCCTCACTCTCATTCTTTGCAACAGCTATTTCCAACCTTCTCCCTTCTTCCTAAACCTCTGTTCCTGCCAGTTTGCTTCTTACCCCTCAGCATATGTCCTACCCTCCTACTTCAAGGAGAAAATAGACGCCTATTAATATAACTTTCTCAACTTCATGCAACCAAAGCAGCTTATTTGCCGGCACTTATCTTCCTTTCTCTCCCTCTCATTTTAGGATATTAACTAATTGCCTAATGCTAATCTCTCTACCTGTGCTCCAGATCTCCATCCTTCTCACCTTTTCAGCGTTCTTACTTTATGGAAGAGAATTCCTTTTCCTGTATCTTTAACTCTCCCATTACTTGGGGCTTCCTTTCCATCAGTACTAAACATGTCCATGAGTTGCCTAACTTCTAAAAAGAAATCCTCTTCCTGATATGACATTCTCTCTGGCCACTCCTCTCTTTATCACCCCCGTTTGATAGACACAAATTTTGAAAGTGTTGACCACCTTTTGCGCCTATTCTTTTCTTCTAAACATTTCTCAATCGACTGTATTCTAGTTTCTGCTCCTACCGCTGCCCTGAAACCCTAACTTTAAATCTTAGGATGAAGTCTGAATTGACAGAACAGCTTAGTGTAGCCTGGTTTTTGATTCCCACTTCTAGCCACATCTTCCACAGTATTCCTATGCCCATACCTCTCCGCAACACATACACAATGTACCACAGCTTCTTGGAGTTCTTAGAAGACCCATGATCTCTTTCTCTCTCTCATCTTCAGGATTTCACATCTTGTGACTCTGGCTGTCTAGTTAGCATTTGTGTATTCTCCAGGACTACCTTGAGACATTATTTTATTCTGAAACTTCTCTGACGTAGGTCCTCTCACAAATCTAAGGTTAAGGTGCTCTATGTCCTCCCACAGCAAGTTGTACTTCCCTTTGCATTGTAATTGCCAATTCAATTATCTGTATCCCTCACTAAATCAAACACTTCATAATGGCATAAAGTCACATGTCTTTGTCATTATATCTCTGGCTACCCGCTAGAGTTCTTGTAGGCTACATGCAAACATGCTCATACTCATGCACACACATACCCCCTATGGTTTAGCCATTGGACAATTTTTGATATATGTGTGTGTATTCAATAAAACTTTCATGTTTGCCCTTTTGCAAACATGAGCAATCCATATTTACAATTCGAATCCTATGTTAGGATTTGTAAGCCTCATATAGGTAAACACAGGATTACATTGTCACTGTAAATCATCACATCAGCTTAACGGTTTTGTAATAACAGAGGATCACTCCCGTGGCTATTCTTAACTACAAATATATATTTTTTCCCAATGATTTAGTCATGCTTTCATATAGTGTAGATATGATATATACTAATATAATACCGATATTTGCTATAATAATCGTATTGGAATTGGCCAGAGCTGAGTCCTTGATCTTCACCCTTTACTGATCCATCTCTTTTAAATCATTGTAATCAATTTCATTGCTTACATACTCTATCAGTTTTCTATTGCTGTGTAACTAACCATTCCAAAATTTGGCAGAGTAAAACAACAACTTTTCTTTTAACGTTTCTGTGAATTGACTAGATGGTTCCTCTCCTGGTGTCACCTGGATCACTCGTTTAGCTGCATTTAGTAGGAAGGTAGGCAGGAAGTCCAAGCTGGCCTCACACACAGATTTGGCTGTGGATGATGCCTGCCAGCTAGGTTACCTTGGTTTTCCCCCTCATTGTCTCTCACCTTCCTAGATGTCAGGTAGGCTTCCTTACATGGCATTTCAGTGCAGTGTTCTAAGACTGTGAAAGGGAAAGCTGAAAGGCCTATGTAGACTTAGCCTCAGAAGTCACAACATCCCTTCTGCCACAATCTATTGATCAAAACAAGTCACAAGGCTAATGAAAATTCACCTCTTAATGGGAGGAGGGGGCAAAGTCACACCAGAAAGGTACAGGCAAATTGGGATGGCATGAATCTACATTTGTATTAGGCAATCCACAGGGAGAAAAAAATCTATGTGACAGTGACTCTCAAAATTGCATCCTCAGCCCATATATCCTTATTAGGCCTAGACTTGTATATCTGAATGCTGACTTATCATCTCTACATGGACATCCAAATTGAGTATCTAAAACAGAACCCCTCTTCTTTCCAATGATGAAACCACTCCATCCACCAGCTTCCCCATCATAACTCATGACAAATCCACCCATCTCGTTCTTCTGGCAAAATCCTTAATGTCACCTTTGACTAAAGTGACCATATAATTTGTAATCCAAACTGGGACACATTTGGGAGAGAAAAGGAGGTGAAAATAATTGAAATAATAATAATTTTTGAAATAGAGATTTTTCCAGTGGATGATTTGACTTTATTAAGGATCTAGAAAAGATTTTATTCAAAACTTTTTTCAACAATGGAATTATTTATAAAATTAACACATATTCTTATATTAAAAATACGAAACTAATTTTGAACTGCTGATATATTCAATGGATTCTTCTTATGCTATAATATTTTTAAGTGAGAAAAATACTATAAGTGCCACAGTACTTAGGAAAATCAGAGAATTCTAAGTGGAGGATATCTAACTTCTATTTTTTATTAAAGTATATATTTTATTAAAGTATACATTTTATTAAAGTATATATGGTATATCTCAAATATGCTATGTTCTTTGTTTTTGCCTCTGTCAAAGAGGACCTTTCTTTGATAAATATTTTTACAAGAAAATATTGCAAAATAATTTTGTCTACACATAATTTTTAGTGTTTCATAAAATTTAGATGCAGCAAAATCATAGGACTTTGCAATTTCATTCCACTGGCACAAAATATGCACATATTCAGTTAAAATAAGAGTTCCATGAAAAAAAATTTCCACAGTTGGGATACTATGGTTGAAGTTTTCAAATTTCAAAGTTAAGTCTTCATTTGACCTATAATCACTTATTTTGTTTTGTTATTCACTGTTTTATACAGATAAATGTGACTCTTTTTTGTGGTTTTAGGCTTTATTTTTTAAAAAATTAGCTGCAATTCATTAAAATCTTTAGAAGCTGGATTTTTGTTAGTTTGGTTTGGTTTTGTTCTCCAATCCTTAAATACTTCCATTAAAAATTTCCAAATAATTTTGAGCCAACATCACTCAAAACTTAGAAGACTTGCTTACAAAAGTTTATTGCTATCATAAACCACTGAGTAGTTTTTCAAAAGATCAAACGTGGAATGAAAAGACTTACTAAAATTAAAAATATTTTTTAAAATTAAATATCAGCTTTGTAGCTCACTTTTTCTGTGTATGTATAAAAACTGCCAATTTTGACAACTTCCATTTTGATTTTTAGACCATCACCTCGAATTGGAACTCAAGTCTGAATTACATGTGTTCCATAATCAATTCCAAATATATTTCTACTTCACACGGACCTTAATTTGTGAGGACATTGTCCTTTTCATTATGATACTGTGTCCTACAAAATCTGCATTCACATTTTTATTATAAAACAATCTTTATTGTTGCACTTAACCAAAGGGCATGTGAAATAATATCATTCAAATAATTTTACCTTCAAAATTATGACAATTAAAAAGCTTTACTTTGAACTGGATGAGTAAAATAATCAAACCATTACTCAGTTAACTGATTATTTGAAGAATCTGATGACACTCATATAACACCAGCATCACTTAATTATTCAAAAAGTCCCTCAACTAATAAACTAGAAGAAAACTTGAATTAGAAACTGAACAAAAGTAATTTAAAATAATGAACATTGATCTAAAGGAAAAGTCATTCTTCATTTAGTGATATATAAAACGACATTTTGCAGGTACATGTATTCAATCATTTTTGGTAACAGTCTTTCTCAACTAACAACTGACTTAAAGCAGACGCTGATGCTTCTTCATTATATTTTTGTGTGCTGGTTTTCATTTGACTGGTGGTACCCTGATGACCCCCACAGAGGATGGTAAATGAGTTTGTGTAAGTTCCATATTTATCAACTTTGAGGAATGAAAATTCAGTATTTTTTTTATTAAACATGAATTTTTTTTTTTAGGTTAGTGAGGCCAAAGAAGTTTATCACAAGCTATCACAAAGCAGTACAAAATAATGAAACAGTTTTAGATTTATGCCACACCATACATGACATGTGGTAATACGATCCATAATAAAACCACTGTAGCAAGAATGCTCAGATTCTCATCTATACATGCTTAGACAGTTTCTAATACCCACAAACCACTGTGGTCATGGATACTTCTAACTAGTGATCTGGTGGCATTTTGTATCTCACAGGCCTAATAGAAACAACTGGCAGTCACACCAAGTAGTCAGCAGGAATGACAGTGTTGCATGCTTCTCCTCATGACTAGAGAGAGAATTACTTTCATTCTGTCAGAGGGGCATGGAGCCTTATTTTACTTCACCCCACACCCAATCCACAGATATATTATTTTCTCTATATTCAACACAAATACAAAATCTTACTATACCTTACGACCTCCTCGGCTGCCTATTTGGTCAAGTGGCCATCATATCTAGTCTGGAGTCTTGCCATGGTTTTCTAACTGGTGTCTCTGCTCCATGTTTACCCTTCAACAGTAGTCTATTAACACAGCAGCCAAAGTGACACTTTTTAAGTGTCACTGTGGTATTCCTCTGCTGGAAACCCTGCCATGCCTCCCCATTTAGCTCAGAGTGATGGCCAAAGTCTTTCTCATGAACCCTAAAGCCGCACTCCATGAGCCTATAATTCCCCTTCTACTCTCTCCTTTCTTACTTGCTACAGCCACAGAAGACTTCTTGATATTCCCCAAATATTGTAAACATCTTCTCATCTGAGGGTCTTTCATCCAGCTGGCCCTTCTACCTGGAATACTCCTTCCTCAGATATTCTCTTGGAAAAAATTTCCTCACATTTTTTCCAGAATGCAAATTCAAATTTCATCTTGTCAGTGAGGTCTACTGTGACTGTTCTATTTAACGCTGCTACCTGAACATAACCCTACATTACTACTCTCCTCCATATTTTGCACAACTGTTTTTCTTTTCACAACACTTAGTGTCTATATACTCTCTCTATGTAATTTACAGTATTAACCAGCTTAGTCTATCATGCTATGGTACCAAATGACCTCAATCAATCACTTACAAAAACATTTTATTTCCATGGACTTGACTTCAGTGTCATCTTCATTCTAAATATTCCAGGCTGAATTGCCTTTCTCCTGATAGAAAAGAGCAGGAGCTTCTTCTTGGAAGTAGCATCCATTACTTCCACTGACATTTCATTAACTAAAACAAATAATATGACCAAGCTAGAGGTAAGAAATGTAGAAAGTGTAATCCTCCCACAGAGAGGGACTTAATACTCATTAATGTTTATTATTTATAATTTGTTCCCCCAAGTAGTACATTGGGGACAGGATTCTTCATCTATTTTTCTCCTGATAAATATTAAATGCCTAAAGTTTTGCATATAGTAGCTATTAAGTAAAGTTTTATTGAATAAACAAATAAATGAAAATATACCATTTATTATATGGCTTTGCATTTTGATAAGCATCTAAAATCTTTAGAGTTGCTATGGTTAAGGTGAATACTATCTCATTATAAAATATAGATTACAGGCTTATATAATAATTTATTATTGACATTTAACTTCTGGTGAAGATATAAGAATACGGTAGAGGATAATAACATTCCAATGATCAGGGAATGAAGGACCCATTGCTGGTCCTATAGCTTTGTAACTGGCTATCTGGTTGGCCTTGAACATGTTTTCCTTGCTAGCAGAATCTATATGGCAATGTAGCTAATCCAAGGGGTGTGTCATGATTACTCTAGGCCAATAATGACACTTCTTTTGTCATCTTACCCTTTGCAGAGATTATTCTGGTATGATTTCTAAAGAGGAAGTTGAGGGCATCTAGAAACTAATCCTCCCTAGTGAAAGAGGATTGAATAAGTAGCATGTTTTTTTTTGGCTCTCCTCTCCTTCTCTTCCTGTTTGGATACTGTTGGGTAAAAATGGCATGCCTGGAGCTGTGGCAGCCATAATATGACCATGAGGTGACAAAAGTAAGGATGACGGTGAACACAAGCAGGATAGAGGATTTGAGCAATGGAAAGAGCCAGTGTCCTTTATCTCATCACTGAACTGCTGAACCAATCCTGCAATTGCTGACCTACAAAATTCTTGGTAAGTAAACAATGAATGTTATTAAGTAGTGGCTCAAGGCACAAAATTTGCATCCTAAGTGAGCTGAATTTATCCTGAGACAGATCAGTTGTCCCCTGCCACCCAAGAAAAAATCATGAATAAACATCACAACATCTCATAATACAGAAATATATTTCAAACATATCTGAAATAGGTAACAAATACAGATTTAAATAGTAACTTTTGGGTATTGATATATTTGGTATGGTCAAAACATTATAAACTGGTTTGACTATATATATTATATATATATATATGTAGAGAGAGAATTTGGAAAATATTTAAGTTGATTTTTATGTGTATTAATCGAGAGTTGCTTGAATAATTTTGGTATTTATAAACCAGCTGTTTTAAAATCACATAGATTCAGTCATAAATTAATATGTTTATTCCATGGTCTATCACCCTATTTACTGTGAAAATAATACATGGCATATCTTTTGCTATTAGCTTAAAATATAAGCTTGACTTCGAAAGAATCTAGGGCCCATTTGGGGCTAAATATAATTTTATAATTTCATAGACTATGGGATGTGCCTTTGGAAACATCTGGCAATCAATATGGACTTTGAGTGTTATGTATTTCCTGTGAAAAGTGGAAGCTACACTCTAATTTCAGGGAGACCCTATGGGCTGCAGAAGGAGCCATGGGAACGTAAAGAACTAGATTTGCCTCTGTGGGATGATAACTCATTGACCTGAGCAAGGGAATAAGTGGCATTCCTGTTGAGTTTCTATTATAAATTCACTAGGTGGCAAATAACAAACAATTACTGTGAGTTAAAGTTTTATTTGTCTCATAAAGCAGGAAGTTCAAAGAAACTCAGAACTGTCATGGTGGCTCAGTGATGCCATCAGGAACTAAAGTTGTTTCCCTCTCTCACTTCTATCTTTATTATCCATTCCTTGGCCCTTATGTTTCCTGTCTCAGGGGAGAGGAACACGTATGTCAGCATTTTTGACAAGAAGAAAGGTGAGGACTAAGCCTTAGTAGTGAATTTTGCATTTTGATTTGGGAAGTAATGCAAGCCTCAGGGACTACTAATGATATCTTGTTGGCCACATCTGTCACAAGCCTAATCCTGGCAGGAAGGTAGAATGAGAAATTGAGTTTTTGCTCTTTCCAGCATTCATGGTAGAATGATGCAAGGGTGAAAATAATCACAAGCAGGTTCTGGAGAGTCAATCAACGGTGTAATTATATAGGAAACAATTATGTTTTTATGATCTCTTATCTTGAGCTGAGAGCACTTATGAATCTTTGTAAATACAAAGAGAAGTAATTCCTCTTCTTACCATGCCAAGTCCCATGCATTTTCGCTGCCTGCAATCCTTTCTCTTCCTCCATTTTTCTTATATGAACATTAGCCATCATCAGAGCAAACTAAATAATTTTCAGTGCTCAGAGCAGAGTGAAAATATGGGACCCTGACCAGGAACAGGGAAGTCAGTCTCCACTTCTGACAGGCCAGCAACCCCAACCCTGAGTGATGGGTAACTCCCGAGCAATTGCAACTTCTGCTCTGAGACATACTTGGAGACTGGCTTAGGGGTAGGTAAGAAGCCCTTCCTAAGATGTGCACTGAATGTGTCTTTCCTGACTCTTCCAGCACTTTCTAGTCCACAGCTGTGCCCTGTGTGTAAGCATGACTCCTTAGCCAGGTTGTAAGCTTCCTGAGTGGTTGCAGCTGTAAGAACTTTACACTGTGCTCATCTTTGCCCCAGTGCTGGGCCCTTGGTAGATACCTGATGTATCATTAATTATTCTTATCTTTTGTTCCTGACTACAGCAAGGGATCTCTTAATGGTAGTGATGAATCCTGCTACCCAGTGGCCAGCAGAGAGTCCTGATGTTGTAGAAATAGGTGCTTGGTACAGAGAAGTTTTCCAAGGCCCTCACCATGTTCCAGGTCAGCATTCTCCTTGGGGACTCCTCCATGGTCAAGGTTTCACAGGCTTTTTAGAGATACATGCAGCATCATTGATTCAAGAAATACCATAGAGACTTGCTTTCTCCCTCCTAGTGTACACTTAGTTTCTTCTTTAATTTCTATTATAAAATGGGAGCTGACATTGTCTATTCTCTGTGCAGTGTCACATTCAGAGAAGTAGACTAACAATCAAAAAGTAATTAAAAGCAACCCCACCTTTTACTGACATTTCTTGAAGAAGCTCCAAAGGATTTAATAGATAATTCATACCAATATCCTCACACTCTGCCACTGCCTCCAAAACCTCTGGGTCCATGCTTTCTAATCCATTTTCAACAACAAAAATCTTTAAAAAGCAAATTTCAGGCTGGGCGTGGTGGCTCACTCCTGTAATCCCAGCACTTTGGGAGGCCAAGCTGGGTGGATCATGAGGTCAGGAATTTGAGACCAGCCTGACCAACGTGGTGAAACCCCTTCTCTCCTAAAAATACAAAAATTAGCTGGGCATGGTGGTGCACACCTGTAATCCCAGCTATTCAGGAGGCAGAGGCAAGAGAATCACCTGAACCCGGGAGACAGAGGTTGCAGTGAGCCAAGATCACACCACTGCACTCCAGCCTGGTCTACAGAGCGAGACTCTGTCTCAAAAAAAAAAAAAAAAAAAAGATAAAAAGCACATTTCATACAGCTCTTGAATATTTGCTGTCTCCCTCAATCTATTAAGTCATCTCTTTTATTTTCCTTTTGGTGTAGATATATGTTCCCCTGATATCACCATCCCAATGATACTCTTCCCACCTCACAGGATGCATAGAAAGGTTCAGGGACTTCTCTGATAGACTCAAAATTGCCCTTAAAAGTTCAGAGAGAGAGAACTAAAAGGCAGTGAGAGATTTAGCTTTGGAGGACAGAGGGGAGGGAGAATACTGAAACAATTATAATTGAATATATTTTAAAATTCTCATTTCTCTGAGAATCATTGCCCATGTCTGACTGGACTTCTCCCCCAGAGAAGGAAGAGAATCTGTCTCACTGAGTACATGCAGCAGCACTGCACTTGGGGGCAGAGAGCCAAGATTGGTTTCTGTTTATCATGGAAAAGAGCTCAAGGTACTTAGTTTTAAGCTGTACTGAATCTGGTATCATTTATCTGTTTATGTTCTCTTAAAAAAAAAAAGCCTTTAAAAATTCAGTGCAGAACAACAACAACAACAAAAAAGCAAATTGTCCTTTGATTCCATAATGGATTTTATTCCCCAGAACTGCAGTGTGCAAATAAAGGGAAGCAAATTATGTTCTGAATTAAACTTCTTGCCTCAGCTAGACTGAGTCACCTTTGACGTTCCATTTTTTGAACAGAGCTGGCCACACATATAGAGCTATTTTAAAAGATGTCACGTACAAACCTGAAACTTTAGTACGTTCTACTTCAGGCAAGTCATCTAAAGAAAGGTAACTGAGCTGAATTTACCCATCTAGACCCCAGGCTTCAGTTCCCTCCTAAGTCTATTTGGTATATATAGTAGCATCCAGAATATTAAAGCAAAATCATTACAGATGCAGTCCTCTATGGTCCTCTTGGCTGCGCCACAGATGGCAAGATGTGATCAGAGAGGAAAGATAAATGCATTAAACTTCTCCTTGCTTATATCCCCTGGTAGGGAGAGAAGTAAATGGAAAGCAATAGTTTAGTAAATGACTTCAAAATGTTTCTTAGGTTTTTAAATAGCCAAGAATACAAGCAAGAGCTTATGGCCCCCATAACTTAAAGAAGTCCATGGCAGATCTAGAAAGAAAGCTCTCTGTGGAGGGTGAGAAGAGAGTGACACAGAATGTACATAATGAACATAAAGCAGAGGATCTAAAAATTAATACTCTCCTCATCTCTGCTCTTCCTATTGAGTTTGTTTTTCAATGCATACTAGATGTGAAGGCATCCTTAGGGCCTGTGCAGTCAATAGCAGCTCCCACATTTCTCAACAGGAGGAGATTGGGGCATTAATCTTGTAAGAGGGCAAATGGAGGTAGAGTATGTGTCTGGAGACTCTGCTCATTTACAAGTATGGGCAAGCACACCTCATTTGATTGTCCTTTGCTTTTTTGCACTTCACAGATATTGCATTTTTTACAAATTGAATGTCTGTGGCAACCCTGCATCAAGCAATTTTATTAGCACTGCCATTTTTCCAACAGCACATGCTCGCTCTGTGTCTCTGTGTCATATTTGGTAATTCTTGCAATAATTCAAACTTTTTCTTTATTATTACATCTGTTATGGTTATCTGTAATCAGTGACCTTTGATGTTATTATTATAGTTGTTTTGGAGCACCACAAACCACACCCATAAAGAAGGTGAACTTAATGGATAAATGTTGTGTGTGTTCTGACTGTTCCAACAACTGGCCATTTCCCCATCTGTCTCCCTCTCTTTGGGCCTGCATATTCCCTGACATATGATATTGAAATTAGGCCAATTAATAATCTTGCAATGGCTCCTAAGTGTTCAAGTGAAAGGAAGACTCACATTTCTTTCACTTTAAATAAAAAGCTAGAAATGATTAAGCAT
The DNA here is from genome assembly GCF_028885625.2 of Pongo pygmaeus. Classification (NCBI taxonomy): domain Eukaryota; kingdom Metazoa; phylum Chordata; class Mammalia; order Primates; family Hominidae; genus Pongo; species Pongo pygmaeus. The sequence goes on along the minus strand of NC_072388.2, from coordinate 24,134,460 downwards.
AGTAAGGAAGGAAGGCATGTTGAAAGCTTAGATAGACCGAAAGCTAGTCCTCTTGCTCTAAAAAATTACCTAAGTAATGAATGCAAAGGAAAATTCCTTGAAATAAAGTGCTATTCCAGTGAACACATAAATGATAAGAAAGTGAAACAGCCTTATTGCTGAAATAAGTTTCAGCGGAGGAATAACTTTCAGTGGAGAAAGTTTTAGCAGTCCAGATAGAAAATCAAACCAGCCACAGCATTTCCAACCGCCCAAGCATAACCAGGTCAAAGCCCTAACTCTTCAATTCTATGAAGGCTGAGAGAGGTCAGTAAGGAAGCTGCAAAAGAAATTTTGAAGTTAGCAGAGGTTCATGAGGTTTCAGGAAAGAAGCTGTCTCCATAAGACAAAAATGCAAGATGTAACAAAAGATTTTCATTGTAGGCAAAATAGCCTTTTATTGATGCCTTCTAGGACTTTCATAGCTAGAGAAGAGAAGTCAGTGCTCAGCTTCAAAGTTTCAAAGGCAGGCTGACTCACTTGTTAGAAGCCAGTGTAGCTGGTGACTTTAAGTTGAAGCCATCACTCATTTACCACGCTGAAAATCCTAGGGCACTTAAGAATGATGCTAAATCTACTCTGCCTGTGCTCTACAAATGGAACAACAAAACCTAGATGACAGAAAATCTGTTTATAACATGGTTTACTGAATATTTTAAGCCCACAACTGACATCTATTGCTCAAAACAAAAGATTTCTTTCAAAATATTACTGCTCATTGACAATACAATGGGTCACCCAAGAGCATTGATGGAGATGTACAGAGATTAATGTTTTTGCTATCTAAGGAAGCTATAGCTTTAAACAGTATATTTCTTAAATAATAAGACTTGAAAATAAAAATAACTGATCTATGGGGTGCAGAATGGATGTTTCTTATTATTTAAGAAATATATTTTGTAAGACTATAATTGCCTTAGATAGTGATACCTCTGATGGCTCTGGGCAAAGTAAATAAAAAAACTTCTGAAAAGAATTCATCACTCTAGATGTCATTAAGAACATTTGTGATTCATGGGAGAAAATGAAAATATCAACATTAACAGGAGTTGGGAAGAAGTTAATCATAACCCTCATGGATGACTTTGAGGGATTTAAGACTTCAGTAGAGGAAGGAACTGCAGATGTTGTAGAAATGACAAAAATTGGAATTAGAAATGAAACCTTAGAATGTGACTGAATTGCTGCTATCTCATGATCCAATTTGAATGGATGAGGAGTTGCCTCCTATGGATGAGCAAAGCGATTTCTTGAGATGAAGTTTTCCTGCTGAAGGCGCTATAAACATTGTTGAAATGAAACAAAGGATTTAGAATATTACATACACTCAGTTGATAAACAGCAGGGTTTGAGATGATCGACTCTAAATTTGAAAGAAGTTCTACTGTGGGTAAATGCTATCAAATAGCATTGCATGCTACAGAGAAATCTTTTGTGAAAGGAGTAGTCAGTTAATGCTGCAAATTCTGTTGTCTTATTTTAAGAAGCTGCTGCAGCCACCCCAACTTTCAGCAATCACCACCCGGATCAGTCAGCTGCCATCACAACTGAGACAAGACACTCCACCAGCAAAAAGACTGACTTGCTGAAGGCTCAGATGATCATTTGCATTTTTAGCAATAAAGTATTTTAAAATTAAGATGTATGCATTTTTTAGACACAATATTTTTGCATACTTAATAGACTCCACAATAGTGTAAACATAACTTTTATATATGCTGTAATACCAAAAACTTCTATGACTCACTTAATTGCAATATTCTGTTTATTACAGTGGTCTAAACTGAACCTACAGTATCTCCTATGTAAGCCTGCACAATAGTTTTATTTAAATAATGTAAATATTCAAAGCGTCTAGGAAGGTATTGATGGAGATTACGTGAGATGGTGGCTGGGTAGTGCCCCTTCTAAGCCATGCCTCCTTCGATGCCATATCTGTGTAGAGTCCAGTCTTCCAAAGAGTGATCATTCTAAATTATGTCTGAGAAACACTCACTTTCAGCCGTCAGAAACAAACCTCATGAGGAAGCCACAGAATCAACTGGATACTTCCCATTCTTAGGAGGTTTAAAAAGGCAGTTTGGTGTATCATTAGGGGAGTAAGTCGTAGGGTCAGACAGACTTGTTTTCAAATCCCAGTTTTATAATTAGTTGTGTGACCTGGGGCAAGCCATTTTGTCAGATTTGTTGTATGAAAATAACCCACTGCCTAGGGTTGTGTGGGTAAAGCTGGGGTGTGTGTGTGTGTGTATGTATGTAGTATTGCTTGGTCCTTGTACCTTGTAAGTGGTTCAAAATGGTAGCTATTACTATATCATAATTGATATTATTTTATTGAGCCCACATGTATTGTCTTTCCATGTGTTATCCTCATTCATTGACTCAAGAAAAATTAATTATCTTGACCTAAAACTTGTCATAGGTTGTGAAGACATCAGTTTGATAAGTTGAAGATTTGGTCAAGTGGAAAGACTTGCACACGAATAACAATAATCTAGTGATGAAGTACAAAGGGCGGCGAATGGTATGCTGAAGAAGCCCTGAATTCTGACTGTTGTGGGTGGGTAGGGCTCACAGAAGAGATGACATATTTTAGCTGGTTCTGAAGGATGAATAGAATCTCATCAGTTGGAAGTGGGATGTGGGGTGGTGAATTGCTGACAGAAATAATAGCTTAAAGGAATACAGATTTGAAAGTATAAAGTCTTTCACAGTAATTTGTTCTAAGAAACCTAAGGATAGGCTTGAGGAAAGGTTGATGGTTGGGGTATTGGGATAGGAGAGATGTATCAGGATATAAATGTGAATTTTAGTCTTAAACCTAGTAAGGCTGAGAGAGTTCACGCTTACTGTGTGTCATTAAGGAGCCATTGGGAGGTTTTTAAGCCAGGAAATGTCACAGTAAGATTTGTTTGGGAAAGATAATTCTGGTGTGTTCTGAAGGGTTTATGTGGGAGAAATATGAGATGCAGAGACACTAATTAGAAAATTATTTCAGTAAGGAGGCATTTTAGGTCAGAGGCAGTGGTAATAGAGAGATGAAGGTGTATTTCAGAAAAGAAAAGCAGGAGTCTGAAGTGAAAATATTTATCCCACACCACAGAAGCTCTTTCAAATATTTGAAGACACTGTTTTGAGCTTTCTAGTTCATTTAGTTATTCAGACCAAACATCTCCCACCCCTTTAATTGCTTCAATTTAGAAATATCCTTGTCTTCCTTAACATACTTTTGGTGAGTAATCTAAATCTGTCATTTTTCTTCTTTAAAAATAGGTTCTTAAATTGAAACCCACACTTCAAATATAGACTCATCACCCCTAACCAGACACTGTACAGCTATTCTTTATTATAAAATGACATTATCTTTTAAACATTTTGTCATAATCTTGGCATCTTTGAACTTGTGGCTAACGAATATGCCCAGATCCTTTTTGCATTAACTGTTGTCATGCCACCTTTTAACATATGATTTGCAAAGTTTTATCCACATACATTGATATATTGACAGGCTGAATTAGGTGGGCAGGTGTGTGATAAAAGCCTTGGAAGGTTATATTTTAAAATAGCTTACTTATATTGATAATAATTGAGAGTGACTTATGAATAACTACATCCAAGTAAGTTGTTGATGTAGACTTCTAGAGTAAATCATGGTTCATAAACATTTACCTTAAATCTGGAGCCTAAAACATCTAACCTGGAATCCCTCCAGCCTCACCCCTAGCCAAGTTATTTTACAGAAGAGAAATTTATTGACAAGTGGAGAATCTGTCTAAAACAAATATATTTAGACTTAATTTCAAACATAGATAATTAACCAGTTCACTCATAATTTCTCATCAACGTAAACTATCTGTACAAGTATAATGTGACATAATGATAATTTCTGTGAAAAATCGCCTAAGGATTCTTGTTGATAAGCTTATAATGTGACCTTGGGTAGATCTCTTCTCATATGCCTTAGTTTTCTCATCTGTGAAACAGGCAGGCAATACTAACATAACAATATCTCATGGGGTCATTATGAGGATTAAATAGTCATATTTTAAAAATAATTAGAATTCTGCCAGGCTTATAAAAAATACTGTTGAGAAAGAACAGGACAAATAGTTGTTAACTAAGTATCATTTTCTCCTACCACTACAATGAACTAATGTAACCAGCTGGTAATGGAGATGAGAGAGGATCTCACTCATATTCTCTGTTGTCTAGCTTGCCCTCAGTTGAATAAGAATATTTGATCATTCATCAAGAAGCATTTATTAAACACACACTATATTCCATGCACTGTGTTTAAATTGTGCTTACAAAACATTAAAAAGACATGGTCTTTGCTTAAGAAATTTAGAGTCCAGTGGTATAACAAATGCTTAAACTATCAATTACAGCACAGACTCCAAGGCTATGACATCTTACTGGCTTGTGGACAAGTCAGTGACTTCCGACCTGTAAAGTTGTTATGTACTTATCTATTTTCTCAAAAAGTAGATATCAGAAGTAACCTGACTGTTGGATATGAAAGGAGTTTGGGGACTGTAATATGTTTTCTCCTAATAATGAGTTTTTAAACATGTACGCATTATTGGTCTCTTAAAAGCAGATGAGAATTACTGGTGAAAGGGTGACAAGAATACCAGTGGGGATAAGGCTAGTTAAAGGTACAAAGTAATTTGGGGCATATTTATGCATCGTGGAAGTTATTTTTGCTAGACTCAGATATTGAAATGTTTTTTAATGAGATCATAAGTAAACAAATATAACCTCATCCAGAATTAACTATGCATATTGTACACACTGATCAATAAATCACTTTTTCCTGTCTGTGCCCTTTAGCCTCACATGTAAACCAGAAGTCAAGTGGCATTGGGATCTTTCACTACCCTACCATGGTCATTCCAAACATTTCCAATCATTCTTCATAGATAATACCATTTTTAAGAGTCAGTTAACTTTGTAGTACTTTATATTTATTAGAGAGACAACTGAAGCGGTGAGACTAGCTATGCAGCATTCTTTCCTGCCTAAATAAGTCAAAACCTGATTGTACTTATTTCAAACACAGCAGAAGATGAACCTGGTATAATACAGCTGTATCTAACCACTGTCCCAGTCCAGGAAAATTTAAGTTGGCTCTATTCAGTACCACCCCTTCTTCCACCATCTCTCCTTCTCTTGGGATTACAGGCATTCTTTAATGTTGCAGAGTAGAGATAAGTGGGACACGGTTAAGCTAGGTCAGCAGGCAGAGAAGGGCACCACATCCACTGGGACTTAGTGGGGCTTGGGGCCTGCCAGAGAAGGTCAGTGCTGCCTTGCAGCTGATGTGAAGGTAGAACCGTTGAAGCCTTGGCTTCTGGCTTTGGATGGATCTCACTGGAGTGAAGACTAGACAGTCTGCAAATTATGATATGGCATCCACAGGGCTTTTGAACACAACAAAAATCCTTCTGCCAGGAGTGCTTTCCTGAGACATTGCTCATTTCTGTAGAAAACATGCAGATCCACAAACATCTTATCTTTTATTCCTCTCCTCTCAAATGTACTGCCTCCATTTTTATATTTTTGACATAGAAGCATCTAAAGCAATTCATCTAATGGAATTTAGAAACTTAAAAACACTAGAGACAGCAATTGTGAAGCTATTTCTGCTTTCTACCCTGGTAAACTTGAGGAAATGGACCAGGACTCTATTAACCACATGTATGGAGATATTTAGGGAAAAGGAACAGGTGGGGAGGTGGTAAGGGAATATACAGCAAGCAAAAGTATTAGTGCTTCAAACAACTCTATAACAGCTGAATTTTCTGTAAACGCCTGTATGTTTTATGAACCCTAGAATGAGATTGTAGAATTCAACTCCTGTTCTGGTGCTTGTTATCTGAGTGACTTTCAACAAGTCACCTTTCTAGACCTCAAGGATGTCCTCCTCTGTGAATGGGGATAATGATGGCACTCTCTCGTGGGCTGGTATGAGAATTAAATAAGTGTGTAACATACTTATAAACGTGTACATAAGTATTCAAGAGTTGAAATATTTTATTGAGTTTTATTTTTTACTTAACAAACTCATAAAAATACATTATACCAATCCTGAAATTGCCCACTATTAGGAAGGGTAAAACTAGTAATCTTGTTATGGTGGTCTCAGAAAGGGTTAGTATTAAGACACTGTAATACACAGATGAAAGGAGCTTTGGGATGGAGTCCTAGTTGCTGTGGATGTAAAGACAACAAAAAACTCAAGTTTAGGCAAGAATGGGGTAGAAAAGAGATTTCAAGTCTGAGCCAACAAATGGTGAAGAACCACTTAATTTGCCTTAAACATAACCACTGCTAAATGACTTTTTTGCTGGCAGGATTTTTGTTTTTTTATTTGCTTTTTCTATTGTTTTTATCTGAAGATATTTTTCCATGGGAACGTATTTCTGGCTGTAAATAGGAAATCAATGGTAGGCAGGCTTTACTTTGCTGAACTTATCGATTCTATAAAACGAAAGCTGCTCATATATACATCTAGCCAGGCAAGGAGTCAGGCTTGTTTCTTTCTAAACTGCCTTTCTTGGCCCTTTCAAATCCAACAGGACTGAAAAGGAAAAGGGGTCTTCTTTAGCTTCACACAAACTAACAGCCATTTTGATGACAAGAAAGCAGGGTTGCTTCCCAATGTGTCTTTGTTCGAGTGATAGCAGGCCCATTGAAACCTCCTGATGGAGCTCATTGAAAATAATAGGCCCTATTATCTTCACTGGCAATGCTGCCATGAAGCTTCAAAAACCGAAATAATGACAGCACATATTGGATGTACAGTAGAAAGGCATAGCATGATTATGGGCAATTTCTGCCTCTTTTCTACGCACCTCAATGGATGAGGAGGGGGCAGCTGGGGCAGACTGTAATGCCCAGGGAAGGGACATTTTGTAGCTATGCCCTTTTCGTCATGTTTGTGTGCTTAGAATTTAAATGCTTTTTCTCAAATAATTTGTAAAAGTAAAATATCAATGTCAGAATCTTCAGAAACTAGAGTTTGGGAGGAATAGATTCTTTTTTTTTATTTTTATTTTTTAGTATTATTATTATACTTCAGGTTTCATGGTACATGTGCGCAATGTGCAGGTTAGTTACATATGTATACATGTGCCATGCTGGTGCGCTGCACCCACTAACTCGTCATCTAGCATTAGGTATATCTCCCAATGCTATCCCTCCCCCCTCCCCCCACCCCACAACAGTCCCCGAAGTGTGATGTTCCCCTTCCTGTGTCCATGTGTTCTCATTGTTCAATTCCCACCTATGAGTGAGAATATGCTGTGTTTGGTTTTTTGTTCTTGCGATAGTTTACTGAGAATGATGACTTCCAGTTTCATCCATGTCCCTACAAAGGACACAAACTCATCATTTTTTATGGCTGCATAGTATTCCATGGTGTATATGTGCCACATTTTCTTAATCCAGTCTATCATTGTTGGACATTTGGGTTGGTTCCAAGTCTTTGCTATTGTGAATAATGCCGCAATAAACATACGATTTAGTAATGAAATACTGTCATATTTGGTAACTTGGCAGGAGCTGCTGCTGTGAAGTTGGTAGGAAATTTCTGGGAGACAGCAAGTGCGGTAAGGCAGAGTGACCCTTTACTTACTCTACAGAGGAGGGTTTCTGTGAGATCACCATGCCCTTCCTTTCCCCACATCAGAGCTCTCTGGAATCCCAGATGTTCCCAACAAATCTGATTTTTCTGGCCACTGGAGTTGGGAGGAACAAATGAGGAGGAGGATAAATCTAGAAGAGAGGAATACATCAGCTCTCAGAAAAACCCAGTGGGCCAGGAACAGACCTATTAGGATCTGAGAAATTACCAGGAGGAAAACTCCCCTGAAGGCTCAATGACAGCTGAGTAGGAAAGTGCTCCCTCAGGAGGAGAATGGGCTCTATTAAAGGAAGAAAAAAAAAAAAGAATATTTGCTTTTGGGAACCTTTCTTTTGTTGCTTGTTATCATCTCTATGTTTTCAGAAATGAAATGTCTTAAAAGCACTAACCAACACACACATTTTTGTTTCATTTGAAACAACTCTAAAGAATACAGTGTGTTGTGTACATCACCCTTGGGGCTTATATTTAATATAAGAACAAGATGGTCTCCCTGCTTTCCTGGTGCCTGACTATAGCTGAGGAGAGGCCCATGGCAGAAACAGCATCATCTGGCTATTGTGGCAAAATGATAAGTGACAAGAAGGAAAGGATATCTAATAGAAATTTTTCACAAATCTGTCCAATGGTTGAGGCAGGTTGTTATATTCCCTCAGGCCCAGGTAGGTAATAATGAGAAGCTGCTACAGGACCTAAGTGGGACTTATATCTGCATAAGAAAAAATTTCCCCTCCCAGCTCATCCTTCTTCTGGCATATCCTCTTCTATATTCAATCTGACTGGTTAATACTTCCTTCAGGGACTCAGTTCAGATGGCAATGTGATTTTTATTTGAGAGATGTTACCCCCTGGGAAACAGGTGTCTAGTACATCTTACCAGCATGCATGATCATATGTGTACACACAAACATATGGCCTCCCCACATCATGCTAAACCACAGGTAGGCCTGAACCAGCAACTCCAGCAATGCATGATGGTAATAATCTGGGCTGCTTGGTGTCTGCAAAGCACCATCCTGGGTGGGCCTCTACTCCCTTGGTTGTCCATGTCTGCAACTAGTCTAAAAGCTCCATAAGGGCAATGACAGCTTATCTATTCCTGAAACCTAATGGGGGCCTTATAGATAATTATGAATGAAAGTGTTGACCAAATATAAAAATCATTACTAGTAAAAGTAAAATTTGAGAAGATTTTTAAGGAAAAAAAAGATGTTTCTTGTTTATAACTACTTTAAAATCTCTTAGAAGTGGAATTTAAGGCCAGAATCTATAAATTCCAAATAAAATTCTCTCTCCTTCCTTTGAATCTGGCAAGGTACTTTCAGACCATGTCACTATTCCAGGTGCTTTTCTCTGAATTATATCTCTTAACAGAAACTTTTCTTGTCTACCATGCTTGTTCTGGCCTCTTATTTTCTCGGGGGTGGTGGATATAATTTATGCATTTAAATGTTTGTTTATCCTTCATGCGAACATGCTGACTTGCTGAATTAAAAGTCTTAACAGACAACAGAAAAAAAATCATAAAAATCATTCTACTTTTCAGAGAACTTCAGTTTCTAAATACTTATTAAAGCTTGGCCCAAGAATAACCTAGATGACATCATTGATATGCTCATTTAAAACACGGATTTCAGACTTTACCCCAGATCTAAACTGGAATCCTTGGGACTGGGTTTTAGGAATCTGTATTTTTAAACAAACATCCCAGGCGGTTCTTGTCCACAACAATGTGTGAGAACAGTGAAATTCTGAGCTTAGATAGCATAGTTAGACCTATATTTCTGGGTGAAGCCTCACAATTATAGCTTCCAAACAAAAGTAGTCTTTCAATACTGCACTGTGTTTTCTGGTCACAGCGTAAATGGGGTGTTAAAAGGTTTTCCAGTGTCACAGATTTTGTCTTAAGTGGATGGAGGGAAGACATGCCCAATGTATCAGAGAATGCATTTCCCTCTTAGGGCATGCCCTGGTGTAGAGCGGTGATGAATTAAAATGCGCTGATTGTCCAGTAGCACAGACTGTCAGTAGTACACTCAAAGCACTAACCTTCTATCAAAGAACAGTGCCTAGGGGTTGTTGAATTTTCCTTCCCTCTGGTGTACTCGGAGTATTTAATTCTCAGAGTGGATCGATGTTTTACACCCTTCCCTTCTATATAATGGTATCTTCAGCAGTGATCGTCTAATAATCACTGATAATCATTAATTTGATTTATTCTTTATTTTAAAAATGAACAATTGAGATAAAATTTCAACTTGAAAAAAGTTATGAAAATTCAATGAAGTATTTCATGTATGACCTAAAATAGACAGTTGACGATGTGCAGTTTCCATTGTTTCATTCTTGGAAATTTTGAACATGAACTTCACGTAGTCACCTAGAATGACAAAACTGAAGAGCTCGTGTTATTTTTCTTTATTTTTACAATCATGTGCAATCATTGTATGTCTAGTGTTTAAATTCAGGAGTATGTAGAACAGCATTTGGAGAGGCAAACTCAAAGGATGTTGAGTCATTACAAATGCCTTATGAACTGGTAGTACTTTAAATTTCATGTAGAATATGGCATTTATTAAAGAACATATAGATTTTATTAAAGAACAATGCTAATTTGAAGGTCACATACTGGAATATTATTAAAAGTCAACAGTAATCTCAGTAATTTAGAAATGAGACCAACAAGATACTTTTCTGCAAAGGAGTATTTCATCACTGGCATTGTTTAGAACTACTGGAGCATATTGATAATGAAAAAAGCATACAGTCTTTTAGTCTGTTTTAGAAGGTGTGAACAATGCACCTTCTTATTGCCTGCACCTGGGGCAGTAGATCCATTGCAGAGCTGTGACTGGATAGTGGGAAAAGTTCAGTATCTGTGCTTATCTCTCTTTTGACCTGTGTAATTTGCATAATTTAAGACATTGAACTATGTGTCTCACTTTCATTGCTAGGGGACTCTTTTTCCATTCATAATAGTTGAGTTCCATTGGATTGTGGTTCAGGCTGGGCAACTCAGGCTGTCATATTGATATCACTTTATGGCAGGGACACAACATAGCATTTCTTTGCCTAGCAATAGTTACCTGGTTTTGTACCATCCTTTTATTTCATTTAACCTCCAGCTAATGCCTTTGCTCCAGTCAGGCTGCAATCCTCACAGCCAAAAGAACATGTATTTGCAGAGCAATTTCATGTTTGTGATTTTATTTCATCCTCAAGTCCTACAGGAGATGCTGAAGGGACAGTGTTTTCTTCCTGTTTTGTGGAGGAGAAAAGCAGGTTCAGTGAGCTATTAAGGGACAGAGTTAAAATTAGAGCTCAGGACTTCTGTCTGTATCCTTCATCTTTGCTCAGATTTTCTCAGGAAGCATTACTCTAATTTTCTAGGGTATGTAAATCCTTTCTCTCTTCTTCTTCTTTTTTCTAGATTTTTCTTTTTTCTGTAAAACATTCTTCCCCTAGCCTCCAGTGAAAATAACATATAATAAATACTTAGCAATTCAAAAAGTCTTATATATTTTCTTATTTTGCATTCTTAAATTATATCTTCCTCAAGAAGCAGGGGTTAAAGTGACCTTTTGATCATAAAGTTTGTAGGTTTGTAGAGCTGCAACTGTGGTCAAGTTATCAGATTCCAATCCCAGACTCTTTGCATCATACATCATGTTTTTTCAGTTCTGAAATATCTTTTTGCATCTTATCTCCTGGCATTGCATTCTGTCCCATTGGAATGTTGTCTAAGTTGTTCCATGTGCATTGCCGTCCCACTTGCATCTCCAACTGAACTCTAACTTAATTGACCAAAAAGGTGATGTTTTATAATTCTTTTATGTCCTGCTCTTCTCTACAGCTCTTAGCATATTTCTAAGCACATAATTTTCAAAAATCTATTTTTAGTTAATTGCTTTGACAATAGATTATTGATCGATTGAAATATTTATCATAATTAGTCCTTTGACTCTTGGCATAATTCATTTTATGTGCTCTTTCTATATATTACAGGCACTTTCATTAGTATATCCTTATTTTCCAGGCCTCTGTGAATTTGGTACAATGTTTTGACCCTTTATTTAAGTCAGTATTTGAGCCCAGCATCTTTCTGGATTTTGTGGCATATTTTCGGTCTATATTCCTCCACCTCTGTGTTCAGTCCTTCTCTTGGGTTATAACCTATGATATGTCACTATGCAATGTGATTTTTGAGCTTTAGACCTGTGACTGCCTCACACTAGCTCAGTGCAATAGCCATTCAGGTGAAGTGTTAGGGTGAAAAATTAGCAGGTTAGCTTTTACTAAAAGGAAGGTGAGCTGTTTAGAAAATTCTGGCTTTGAAATTATGTTAGAAATTTATTTCCATGTCCTAGCAGTGAATAAAAGATACATCTTTTGTTTAGATAAATGTCCTTGAGAGCACTTGCATTTTGATTTGAAAAAAATAGCTCACACAACTATGGCAATGAACAAAAAGTCAGACTGATAAAATTAAAAGACAACTGAACTAAGAGTTCAAAGACTATGAACTCAGTAGACTGTGAGGTCCTTGGGAGCACAGACTAATTGCTAATATTCATGTTTCTGGTACACAGATGTTTCTGCCTCATAAGTCCTTAAAAGTCTTTCAAATAAGTGAATGAATGACTAAAGAAAGAAAGAATGACATAAGCCACATCTTCAAGTCTGTGTCTGCCATGTTCCAACTGAGTAACCCAAAGTAACTCAGTAACTTTTTCTATGTCAGCTTTCCCCTATGTAAACCTGGGATTTGAAGTGAGGCATCTTTACCTCGGGGTTATGAAAATAAAATACTGTATGCCTGTTAATGCTAGCTAGATAGTAGGCAGTTATCAAATAGTGCTATATATTTTGTATCAGTTAAAAATGGATGTGACGGCAAGTAACAAAAATTTGCTAACTGTAGTTTAAGCAATTTATTTTTCCCACAAAATACAAAGAGCAGAGATTAGCTAAGGCTGGTATTGTTCAGCAGCTCAGTGATGTCAGCATCTGTATCTCTTCAACTCATTCTACCTTTCTCTGATGATAGGACACAACTGAAGTGGCTCCAGCTAGAAGAAATCTAGAAAGGAATATGTAGGGAAGAGGAGGAGTAACACCTGTTGTGGTATCTATTTTCTTTTACCTGGAAAGGTGTTTTCCCAGGAGCCTACAGGGAAGACTCCCTTTCGGGTCTCATTGAACTTTGTACATGATTATTCCTAGCAGTTTTGAAAGTGACAGAACTCTTATGATTGGCTTCAGTCAACACGTTTCATTGCTTAGGAATGTGCATACTCCCAAATCAAATCCAGACACTATTAACAAGGAAAAATATCATCTAATCATGTCTTCCACATAAAAATATCTGGAAATGTTTTGAGGAACAAGATTTTAGAAAAACCAATATGTCAGTGCTTCCACTGGACATAAATGTGTGCTGTGTGTGCGCGTGCATACGTAGTAATAGTGGGAGCAGGAGTTTAACCATTTTCTTCTTTGATTACTAACTGCCTGATTTGGGAAAGGACTGGGATAAAGTCTTCTGGTATGTGATGTCCTTAAAGTAATGGATACTTTTAGAACCAACATTTTTTATGCTACCTTGTAAAAATCCCTGCTTTGTTCTGCTTTGCAAAATAGAGTGATGGTCACAGTCTTTGCAATAGAGGGAGTATTAGCTGACTCTCCAATCTGCCATACACTTTACTCTTTAACTTTTGATACTGAAAGGAGAAGGCATTTCATATTATCAGTGCAAAGTGCCTATTGAAGTAAGACTCATAAGAGTAATAATTATAGTGTATGGTAGCGCAAGACATTTGGTCTGAGATGCTCCTGACTTACGTCTTCTCCCTTAATTATGGGATCAACCCAGCATGCCATTCCTGTAGTATCTGGTGACCCACAAGCTTCTTTTACATGAGTATGTCTGGCATACTTAAATAGGGTATTCATTCCATTATTTGCTTGACTATGATCCTGGTTCCCCCTCCTTCCACTTCCCACACCCACTATTAAATTGCTCTGCTTACTTTCCATTATGGAAGTGACTAGGACCTAGTACTCTGACTCTGCTTATTTAGGAAGTCAATGTTTACTCTGTTGAACCCATCAGTGTTTAAAAAGGAAAGGAGGGAGACATCTGTGACCTAGCCACTGACAGGGGGTCACAATTTACAACTGCCAAATTACCAAGTAATTTTATTAACACCAGCCTCTGAAAGAGAAGGAAAAGGTGCTTTTAAAACCTTTGGTTACACGGCTAGAATACAATTCTATATTAAATATCAGCTAATTTTTTTTTTTTAACCCCACACACAGTAGAGCCTGGATTGTTTACAGTTCATCAGGATGCTCCAGGGTTATATGGCTGCCATACAACAGATTTCTTTGTTTTAAGACAGCAACAGATACTACGTAGTTTATTGCAGTAAATTTCTCCTTTCTAACTATAGACACATTAAAGCCTTCAAATTAGCTAGAGGACTCTTGGTAATAATTTATAGCTACAACAATAATTATAGCTCCATTTTTATTAAACAAACTCCCCCCAAGATATTTTATTTTCAATACAGAAGTTTTTACTTTATTAGGCTTTAATAGATTGGTGTCTTAGTCTGTTTTCTGTTGCCATAACAGAATACCACAGACTGGGTAATTTATAAATAATATAAATTTGTCTCATGATTCTGGAGGCTGGAAAATTCAAGACTGAGGGGTGCATCTGGTGAGGGCTTTCTCGCATGGCAGAAGGCATCACATGGTAAAAGAACCTGTGCAAGAGAGAGGAAAGGGGGCTAAATGTTTTCCTTTTATCAGGAACTCACTTATATGATGACTAACCCTCTCCTTTGATAAAGGTATTAATCCATTATGCGAGGGCAGAGCTCTCATGACCTAATTGCCACTTGAAAGCCCCACCTCTCAAAACTGTGTTAGGATTAAGTTTCCGATGAACTTTAGAGGACACATTTAAACCAAAGCAGTTGGTTTCCGGATTCATATAGAGGCTGTTTGTTTGTTGTTCTTTTTCTTTTTGCTTTGACGAAATAAAATCATTCTGTTCTTGGCTGTTCTTCTGAATTTCATTCTTTGCCTTGTCATCCATTTGGGATTTACAGGAATTAAACTGTTTGTTCCAAATGAATTAGTAGACTTTTTTTTTTTTAATGTATGTCACTTGCTCAGATACTGTGGTTTACCTAAATCCTGGGAGAGTCAAATGCAGCATTCATACTAGTGGGCCCCTGTTGTTGATTTAAAGGTAAAAGCCGCAATAATTTTTTTTATTTCTTTAAAAGTCATCTATATTAATTGAACAAGCAAAGGATTGGATTGGAGTTGGAGACTCAAAATTTCAGAAAGATGGCTGAGAGTCTAAGTCTCTTCAAACTGCCATAACAAAATAACATCAGCTAGCTGGCTTAAACAACACATTTATTTTTTCACAGTTTTGAAAGCTGGGAGTCTGAGATGAGGGTCCCAGCACCGTTGGGTTTTATAAGGACTCACTTTCTGGGTTGCAGTAGCTGCCTTCTCCCTGTGCCCTCACATGGCTGAAAGACAGAGTTTTCTGGTATCTCTGTTTATAAAGGCACTAATCCTGTCTGAGGATTACACATGTATTACCTCATCTAAATCTAATTATGTCTCAAGGGCCCTATCTCCAAGTATCATCACATTGGAGGCTCAGGCTTCAACATATGAATTTGGGAGGGGGGACACAATTCATTCCATAGCACTAACAAAAATAAATATTCTCCAACAATAAACGTTTGAAACACTGCTCATTTTGATTGACGAAAAGTATTAAAATGTCAGTAGAATTCACAAGAAAGTAAATCGTCAGATGCTAAAAAACAAATTTAAACTATAAGGTGTACTGACAATGAGGTTGACTAGAGTGGGCTATTGTCCAACTCATAGATTGGATTTTAGTTCCCCGCCAGATAATGAACATGAGACTTTGACTTGTACAAGGCAGGATGTTGGCACTAATACGTACGTAGAAGTCTAAGAATTTAAAAGGATAGGCTAGAAAAAAAATCCACCCAATATCTCAGACAATAACAGAGCCTACTGACTTTGACTTCCCAAATGGACTGGTGAAAAACAGGTCCTAAAGCACCTGTTTAGTGGGTCCTAATCATGGACCCACTAATCATGCAAGTTTGGCGTTTAAATTGACTGAATTTGCATGGTCTGAGAAAAATTTATCCTTGGTGGTGGAATCCCTGAGACAAGCAGAAATAAATGAAAAACTGTTCTATAGAAGTTCTCCTACAACCCAGGTTTCAAGAGAAAAATGAATTTGTAAAAACAAATTATAATCCAGCATGAGTGTAGTCAACAGATACAAAACCAAGAATATTAGCAGCCAGGAACTTGAAATAGTAAATTAAAGATTACACAAAGAAAAAAGGGGGCCTAAAAAGTTTAAAGAAATTTTAAAAAGAAATCCAAGTCTATAAGATACCATGAAATACACAAATTTCAAATTGATAAAAATAGAACATGTAGATATGAAGAATTTTTGTCACTAAGTTAAAAAAAAAACAGTAGGTTTAAGTAGTAAACTGAGCAAAGGTGAGAACAAAGCAGCTTGAGCAAATTTGTCATTTGAAATACAAATCTGGGTAAACTACTAGAAAGAAGTAATAGAAATAATACAAAAAAAAACATGCAAGGAGGCTTAAAGAGTCAAGGTTTTCAACATTCTGCTAATAGGATTTCAGAAAGGAAAGATGAGTCATATAACAAGTATTTGGAAACCAAATATCTGAAAATTTACAGAATTGATAAATGACCAGAATCTTCAGATTTAAAACACACAGATCTATCAATCAATCTATGCATTCATTTCATTCCTATGCAGACTATAGACCAACTATAGAATACCAAAGAGAGCAAACCTGAGAAGCTAATATGCAATTCACTGTCCACTGACAGCAAATTTTCAATTGCAATAAAATGTCAAAAGACAATGAAATACCTTTAGAGTGCTGAGTATAATTATTAGTTTTGAAATTTATATTCAGCTAACCTAGCATCCAACTGTGAACACAAAATAGTTATTGAATATTTCTGGAAAAAAGAAAATTAACTTTAAGGTGGGGAATACAATAAATGATAGACTGTACTTCATTTTTAAAATACCTTTCAAAATGTTTAAAATGCTTCATGATTAAAAAGTCTCGTTTTAATTCAAGACTTTTTTATCTAATGATGAAAATGTACCTTTCTATATTTCTTTCTCCATGTATCTTCCCATAGTATCAAAATCCATGCAAGAGAGTTTAACTACTATGCACTGTATGAATAATACCTAGGATCTGTTAACTTTTCAAGAAATTTCAATAATATTTGTAAACTGTAAAGAAACTTTGACTCCAAAGTATGTAACAAAAATTGCAAATTTTTAAAATGTGTAGTAAAATGTCTACAATACATACTATTGACAATCATTAAATTTCAAGACCATAAAACTTCTAATTCATTAATTTTTTTTCCTTTGAGGGAATTTCCATGCATATAATTCCTTAAATTTGCAGTCAATAAATAACAAATTAGTTTAGAACCAAATAATTTCAGAAGCAAAAAACCTTTGAAACTGTTCCTATTCCAAATTTATTTTTAATGTGAAATTTGAGTATGCAGGCTATGATTTTGCTATGCATTATGTTGCTGTGATATAGAAGTGTGGTTGCCAAAAATAGAGGCCTAGGGTCTATCTATGATGGTTCTTCAATGATCCTGTTACTAACTCAATAGCCCCTTTGCCAAGAATATTCATTGCTCAACATGTAGAAAGTATGGATGGGTTTGCTTCTACTATTGTGCCTTTTACTCTAATGTTTTTTCTTTCTCCTATGGCTATTACAGGTATAATGTTTATTGAGTTATCACATGTCAGATGCTGTGCTCAGAGTTCCAAATGCCTTAACTCCTCTAATCCTCATGGTAGCCCTAGGAAAATAGGCTCAATTATCTTTCGTTTATATAGATGGAAATTGTGGCTTAGAGAGTTATATAACTTGCCAAAAATCACACTGATAGAAAGTGTAAGGAAATGAGCCTTTCTGACTTCAATGCCTCCTTCTTGCCCGTTATATGATGCTGCCCTCACATTTTCTACAGAAAGTAAGAATGTTGTTGTTAGGCCTAATGTTTGCCAAATGAATTCATGCCACTTTTACTATAACTTCTAAAGGATTAGACAGTACAAACTCATAATGATGGTTTGAAACCTCCAGCAATGGTTAGAAGGCAGGGTCTTTAGAGGTCCTAAGCACTAAAATATTGTGGTGATTATGGAGAATTTTTTTTTTGTCTCTTTTCACCCTCTATGTAATTCAAAATATAAATAATGCTAAACTGAAAAATAGGAATAAGTTTGCTGGAGTCCTAGTTTTGTCTATGATGTTTGCTTTTTCTGAAATACATTATTTCGAAAACTATTTTTATGTACCTCATTTTGCTGGTATCCAAAGTATAAATTTGGTCTGTGTGATGGTTAATTTTACATGTCAATTTGGTTGGTGTTTTCTGGTAAGATTAACATTTAAACTGATTAACTTCGAGTAAGCCAGATTGTCCTCCCCAATATAAGTGGACCTCATCCATTCAGTTGAAGGCCCAAATAAGAACAACAACAAAAACAAACAAAAACTAGCCTCCTCAAACAAGACAGAATTCTCAGCAGAATGCCTTTGGACTTCATCTGTACTATCAGCTGTCCTGGATCTTCAGCCCACAGGTCCACACTGCATGTTCTAGAATTGCCAGTCTCCAGAATCAATAAGCCAGTTCCTTATAATAAATTTCTTTCTATGTATATTCACATTCTATTTTATGTTTTTGTTTGTTTTCTCTTCTGGAGAACTTAATTCTCTCTGTTGAGTAATCCACATTTCAGAAAAGCCTGTTCCCGTTCAAGTGTCCTAAATCCATGCCTTTTCTTTCCTAATGTTAACGTCTGAATTCTCAATTCACTCTGGTCTTACTTACTTTGCAGAAGATGCAAGTGAATACTATTTATTTAGCAACTTAGAGTTTCTCCCTCTTATTTCTATGGTGCTAAGAACATACTCTACACCTATTCTTTATCCGCAGTTCTCCTATTGAAATTTAACCTTGGTTTATGAAACAAGATATCGTAATTATGAGCATGAGCTTTGGAATCAGACCTTCATTCAGTCTCATTGCCCTGTGACCTTGGGCAAGTCACTTTGAATCCCACTACCCTCATTGGTAAAATATGAAGATGAAAAGGCTATTGCATTTAAGGATGTTTCATAGTGCTGTGCACATGTGTCTTCAATCAATGTTGGTTATTTTTATTACTTTAGGTATTATTATGTAAGCATGCTTGTAATTCCTCACTTTGCTCATTGGTGAAAGTGGGTTTATAAATGACCAATTAAATGGTCCTTTAGAAATTGCCCTATGGGTCTATAATGGAAAGGATTGAAAGCCTGAATATTAACTGAGATACCTTGAATATGAACTGGGCATATATAGTGCTTTTCAACTATCTGCTGTCCAATTATGGTGCCAGGTTTCAACCAACTTAAAATCCTACAAGTTTTAGAACTAGTCATGAGATTTTCCTCGATCCTCCAGGATATGGAAATCATATCAGCTCACATTTGGCACTTAAAAGTTCTTGAGCTGTTTGAATGGAGGTCTGAGAGCCATGACATATCCTGTGTTTGCTGTACTGTTTGATTCTTAGAGACCAGGGTCACAATGAATTTCTTCAAAGCTGGCTTTCCTGAGGGCTATTTTTTATGTGGAAGCCTCCATCTCATAAACAATTGAATTAGTTCACACTAACCATCATCAATGGCAAAAGTACGCAAAGCATAAAGAAATCACCTAAAATAATGTTTTTGAACCAGCTGCTAAATTAAGTAATGTATTTGTTTTATTGCACATTTGCATAATAGGGCAAACTAGAAACTCTGCGTAACAGATGTGCTGGTGGCAGGGAGATTTGATTACTGGCTTCTGTTATTAATCACTGCACAAATCTTAAATGATTTGTTTCTACAGTTTGATCAATTTACACCTCAGAGCTTACATTTATGCACACGATGTGGAGATAAAGCATCTGTTCACACCTTTCGTGAAGACATCAATCTATTTATGTGGACTAAAGTTTGTTAACCAAGGCACAGGAGACTTTGGCCAAATATTTGACGACTCAGTGAAAGATCCCTTCATTCCTCATCAGCTAGTTATTATAAATTAAAAATCACTTTGCAATTTCCTGAACAATTGTGTTCTGATGTCTATTGTCTTTTCTATTAAAAAAAATTTGAAACTCACATATTTGAACCATAGATATTCCTATTTCCTACAAGTCACTTCAGAATTTTGAGGAATTACAGAGTACCATGGTATAATTGAGATACTGTATGTAGTTTTAAAAATTATCTTTCCTTTTTTAATTTTACATTTGACATTTCATAATTCTATATCTATGATTTCCATCAGCATTCTAAATAAATGTAATCCATTTTTAAAATGGCATGCCTAAATTTTTAAAAAAGTAAAAACACAAGCAATATAAATATTTTTTCATTAATTTCCAATTAAGCATGATAAATGCGTTGGTTCTACACATAAATGTTTCCCCAATAAGTTGAAACACTAGATCATGTTATCCTTTCTTTCAGCTGTAAGTATTGCAGTTATTTTGTAAGCAAACAGTCAAAATACCCATAAAATAAAGTTAACATTTCAGCTTGTCAATTCCAGGGGCTTATTATACTAAAAGTGTTGTTTATTATCATCACTTGCTATAATGATTTATCATTTGGGTCCTAATTTTTCTCTTAATGTTTTATACCTTTGAATATAAACATATATCTCCTATTTGATTAATTTCAATTTCTTTCAAAATCACAATAACTGGCAAAAGAAAGCATTAGGGAATGTTTTTTCTCATATAATTATCTTTCCCCAGTTTGGCCTCCTGTTTCTTCATAGTAGAGGCAAAATAAAAAAGGGACAAAAAAGAACTCGGATTAAAATTAAATGCATCATTTCTGAAAACTGGATGAAATTTCAGATAAAGGCTTTGTTTTTAATGCCTAGGAAAAAATTAAAATGTATATATTTTTCTCAGTCAGAGGCAAGACTGTTATGGTTGCAACCCCTGCCTTTTTATAGTTCATCCTGGGAGCTAATGAAGCATTGCATATTGGTTTCAAATTCAAAGCATATGTACTGACTGAGGGATTTTTTCTTTATATAGCATGATTTCAAAAGGAGCCCCAAATGTGGTCATCTTAGAAAATGTAATTTGGTTGAGTACTAAAGAGCTTTTTCCCAGACGACTAAAACCTTCCCCTTTTGAGTTGCCTATGAGAACACAAACTGGCTGTGAAGTACATTCACAACTCTCTGTGAAAAATGTACAGGAGATGATGAAAATGTATTAAAGGACCGCCATGTCAAGGCCATGAAGGGCACTGGGCAAATTTGGATAAATGTGTCCAGGTTTCACAGAATCAGAATCTGAAGTGAGTTAGAGGACAATGTAAAAAGATGTTGAAGAGGATAATGTAATCCACACAACAAACTTAACAGCATTACACATCCAGAGCCATCTCCGAAGTCATTAACGCTGTTGCCGGGGGTGTCTGCCAAAGAGCCAGATGTCATTCTGCCACAACTTGGCATCTGATGGTTGTCATTTATAAGATGGAATCGAGTGAGGACTGTAATTAGGTGTGTGCTGAATGGAACCCTTCCTTCTGACTCCATCGGGGGCTTTTTCTTGTCTTAAACACATAAAGAACAAAGCAGGGGAACTGATCTGCCCTTTGGACTCCTAAAAGCTCATATATTTTCTCCCCTGAGGGAAATGCACAGCTTATAGTTTTTTTCATGAAACATTTATTGTACTCTTTGGAGATGACAGACATGGTCCTTGGACCCCCAAAAGCATATGCTCCAGTGGAAGAATCAGACATGTAAACAGAGCAGTTTACAAATACACCCTGCTAAGTGCTATGTTAGGGATATTGGCTTTAAAATGGTGTTGTGGGAGTGCAGAGTAGAACAACTCCTCTTTGGAGATTTGGGGAAATGCTCCATAGAGGAGGAGATATGGAAGGATGAGCAAGCATTTGGCAGGTGGGTGAAGAAACGAGAGGGTGCATACTCTATCAGAAGAAACCATGTGTAGACAACTGATTATGAAATCACTTATGAAAAGGTCTGTTGTACTCTAGGAATGATGTGAATTTACATATGGTGAGAGTCAGAGGCAATGTAGATGGGCTAGATGAGGGCAGATGGTGTTGGGGCAAAGATGAAGAAAATACCTACTGAATCCTTAATCCCTCCTTTTATGAAGAATAGTTAGACTAGTATGGTGAGTATAAATTCATGTTAATACCCCTAAAACCTTAATAATAGAAAAAGCTAGCATTTGATAGCTTACTGAATGCAGAGTTATCACATCTAATTCTTACCACAACCTGATGAAATAGATGCTATCATTATTTTCACTTCACCAATGAGGAAAAGGAGAATTAGGGATGGCAAATAGCAGGCCCGGGATGGCAAATAGCAGGCCCAGGTTCACCCAACAGGCAACCAGCAAAGCTGGGGAACCAAGAAAGCCTGCAGACGTGCTCTCTAGCACCACATTATGTGTCTCTTCCACAGAGTTGTGTGGGCAATACACGGACTGTCATTTCGGTGGCTGGAACAGTTCCAGCTTCCTCAGTAGGGATTATATGGACTAGAACAGGAGCCTTCAGAATCATCAATCCATTTTTCTAGATAAAATCTAGAAATGATACTAAGAAATAGATTTAAAGAAAATATTTAAGATAGAAAATTACCTGCCCCATCCCTTAGTATCCTCATTAGGCACTAGAATCCCCTGGAGGCAGTTCTCAGACTGAAGGGCTTTTTTAAAGCTTTAGGTGTATGTTTAATATTATGTAGAGATGCTCATGATATAGTTATGAATTCGAATAATGGGATATAAAATATGTATAGTAGGATGATCACATTTTAAAAGGGTAAATAGGAATCAAACACATACACAGTATATATATCAAGATAATGTCAAACATTGTCTGAATGTGAGGATTACAAGGGTTTTTTTCAAAAATTTTATATTTTTCTCCCGTTAAAAGAACTTGTGCAATCGGAAAACACAAAACATCAATAAATGGAGGATGCCTGTAAGAGAATGCATGCCAGGGTCTGAAGGCACTTAGAGAACTATCAGGGGCAGCAGGTCTTGAATTCACCTGAGAAGATTCAAGATCTTTTGAAAATCAGCCGAAAGATGAGGAACCGCCTGCCACCAAGATGCACTGATTTCACTGGGAGCATCCCTAAGTTGGTTTGGTCCTTCCAGTGTATAACACTCTGAGGCTACCCTGTTAGTCCTCAGAGACCCAAAGCCCTTCCAGAACACCCTGGGAATCCTCTCTCAACACACCCCACCAGGTAGAAAACTTAAATGTGATGTTAAAGCAGAAAACAAATTAAACTGCCTTCAATAATAAGGGGATTATCTCATGTAAAAGGAGTCCACAAGCGGAGCAGCCACTGGGAAGGCTCAAAAATGCCTAGGACCTGGTTGTCCCCCTTTTTCTCAGCCCCAGCTCACTTCCTTCTCCGTGCTGACGCTGCTGTAGCCATTCTAAGCATTGTGTTCAGGCAGGATCTCCAGAGGCAGAAGTGGGCCCACTCCTCTCTTGTGACTTGAAGAATGAGAAAAACTTTCCTGGAAGATCCTAGCAGCCTCCTCCTTATAACTCATTGTGTCCACTAAGGGCTAGTTTTTGAATTGCCTGAATTGGATTGGATTGTTTGGAAGTCAGCTTTCCACTACCTTCTTTTTTTTTTTTTTTTTTTTTTGAGACGGAGTCTCGCTCTGTCGCCCAGGCTGGAGTGCAGTGGCACAATCTCGGCTCACTGCAAGCTCTGCCTGCTAGGTTCACTCCATTCTCCTGCCTCAGCCTCCGGAGTAGCTGGGACTACAGGCGCCTGCAACCATGCCTGGCTAATTTTTTGTATTTTTAGTAGATACGGAGTTTCACCGTGTTAGCCAGGATGGTCTCCATCTCCTGACCTCGTGATCTGCCCGCCTTGGCCTCCCGAAGTGCTGGGATTACAGGCGTGAGCCACCGTGCCCGGCCTTAACTACCTTCTTTTTGGATGTGAGCCATGTTATATACCTCCTGGAGGTCCAATTTTGAAGCACCCAAATAAAGAGAAATTTGCCTAGCACATTAGAGATAAACAACCCATTGTGGTGATAATTATGATAATAGGCTTAGTAGGCAGTTTCTGTGTACTATATGGGGTACCAGGAGGTAATAAGGACGCAGCAAATAAACCTCTGCTACAGTATTTTATAGGGGGAATAGATTTCTTACTCTATGCAGATCTGCACACATTTTGGAGAGGGTGGTTTAACACAAAGTATCTGGGCTAGCAGCATTCATCCTGGGAGTTATGGGGCAATTTTTCTGCCTCCTAGCATCAGAAGACTCTGGTAAGCTAAAATCCAAGCATAAATGGCATAGACCGTGTGCCACTTACTTACTTTGCAAGCAGTGTATGTGGCAGTAGATAAGGGGAAAAGTGGGCCCAGCCCTGACATATATTGTTCCAAGGCAGCCAAAGAATACTTGGACCTAAGGTTGGGCTTGAAAAAATGGAAAAATGGCTAGACTAGAATAAACTCCCTTTACCAGTGAGCCAGGGTATTTTCTGGTTGTAGGAGTAGCCGAATCTCAAAGTATGTGGCTTTCTTGCCTTTCTAAAATGGCTTCTGTTCAATGCCCGCATTGTGTTGGAAAGGGGACAATGTTTCCCAGGCTATGAAACTCCTTGTTTAATCCATGAGAGTATGCTTACGTATCCAGCCTGCCCTCCAGCTATTCATGATGAGGTTACCATCTTGGCTAGATTATGTGCCTTTGATAACAAAGGGACCTGGCTGGTTCTTCTTAATGAAGCAAGTATTACGGCAAACTATATTCCACAGCAGCTACCACTTCTTGGCATTGCAGAGAAGCAGGCCCTATTGCTGACAGAGTGGCAGATAGCTGTGTTGGAAGGGTCATTTGAAGTGTCACAAAAGCATGGCTGGTGGAAGCCCGGGACATCCATAAACTTGGTTCAAAAGCAGCCTTCTTCCAAAAAATTATACGTAAGATAGCATCCACGTAAAGAACAATGTGCTTCCTAGGCAAACAAAGCACTTCTTTATGCTTGGACTTCAGACTAGAATTGCATAATTCAGTTATTCCTAAAGTTCAAAGGGCTCCTTAAAGGGGCTACATCGGGTCACAAAATAGAAAGTTGTCAACTTCTCTCCAAATCTGCTACTTAATCCTTGCTCAGTTAAGTGTCATTTCTTCCCTGGGTTACTGCCAACTGCCTTCCAACTCTACTCTTGTCAATCCATTTTTCATAGAGCAATAAATGTTCTCAAAGTATAAACAAGATCATGTCCTATCACACTATTGCTTAAATTCTTTAACATCTTGACTTATTCTTAAAATGAAATGTGAACTCTTCCCCATAGCTCTTAAAGCCTTGCACAAGCTGGGCTGTCTACTTCTTGAAGCTCATCTCATCTAGAACTTCCCCTTGCCCCATATGCTCCAGTCACGTGATCATTGTCCACTCATGCCCGAAAACTAAGGTCATTTTCACAGGACGTTTTGTAGAAACTTTTCCTCTGCCTAAAATATATCCCCTGCTTCCCTTTTCCCATCAGTCTTTGCATGTTTGTGTTGTAGATTTCAGCCTGTCAATTCTTCAGAAAGGCTGTTCCTGACCGTTCTACATAAAACTAGTCTCTGGTTTATTTCTTGCACAATTTTTAATTCATTTATTTGTCACTGTATTTGCCTGTTTTCTTATTTCTACAATAAAAATGCAAGTTCCTGAGTGGAGCGGCCATGTCTGCCTCATTTTTGTATGTGTGTGTGTCCCCAGTCTCTGGCAAGATGAGACTTACGAGTCATCAAAAAATATTTAATGAATAAATGTATCAATGAATCAGGAGAAAAGTAGGAGATAAAACATATCACCTCTTTTCAAAAAAACATCTTCTGACTGTGTTGCCTGAAGCTATGGTAGTCTTTTCTCCCTCTTCTCTTTTTTGCATTATTGTCATTGTTAATATTATCTCCTGTTTATGGAGTTTATGCTGTCAATGTTATTGCAGGGATCAGGCATACTTAGAGATGTGAGACATAGTTTCTCTTCTGATGACCTAACTGAAGTGTAAATAATCAATGGGGAAAAAGAATGACCACAGAGGACCAGAGCTTTGAGATTTTCATAAAAGAAGCTCTTGGGATTCAAGATCAACACTGAAGTGGGAGTTACGAGTTGGAAACCATGTAAAGGAAAAGAAAGGGCACTCAAGACAAAGAAAATGGGAAAATTGGAGAGTAACCAGAGTGTATGAAATAAGTGAGATTACATTTATATATATATTTGATTTGATTTGACAGCAAATGTTTGGACAATTCTTTTTTTTTTTTTTTTTGAGACAGAGTTTCACTTTTGCAGCCCAGGCTGGAGTGCAGTGGCGCAATCTCAGCTCACTGCAACTTCCCCCTCCTGGGTTCAAGGGATTCTCCTGCCTCAGCCTCCCGAGTAGCTGGGATTACAGGCGTGTGCCACCACGCCCAGCTAATTTTGTATTTTTAGTACAGACGGTTTCTCCATGTTGATCAGGCTGGTCTCGAACTCCTGACCTCAGGTGATCCTCCTGCCTCAGCCTCCCAAAGTGCTGGGATTACGGGCATGAGCCACCACGCCCGGCCAAGACAATTCTTGTTGAATATATAATTTGTACAATTATATATCCATTAATTACTCCCTACTTTGTAAATGTCTTCATCTGATATCAAACCACAATTTGACTTATTTATCAGTATCATAAATCTATTTTTCTTTCCAATGAGATTATAAACATAAGCAGGGTTTTTGTTCCATTCATCTTTGCATTCATAGAATTTGATTGTCCAAATCAGAAACCACTCTGTCTTCTACCTGAAAATGATGCCTCTCTATGGCATACTAATAAAGGATCGTCCAGCCTCTCAATAAACTCTTCACAGGATTCTCATGAGGCAGCTTGTTTCAATTTCAAAGCGTTTTCTTATGGCAGCAATTTTTTTTGTTTTTTTTTTATTTTATTTTTTTGAGACGGAGCCTCGCTCTGTCACCCAGGCTGGAGTGCAGTGGCATGATCTCGGCTCACTGCAAGCTCCGCCTTCCGGGTTCATGCCATTCTCCTGCCTCAGCCTCCTGAGTAGCTGGGACTACAGGTGCCTGCCACCACTCCCAGCTAATTTTTGTATTTTTAGTAGAGACAAGGTCTCAACATGTTAGCCAGGATGGTCTCGATCTCCTGACCTCGTGATCCACCTGCCTCGGCCTCCCAAAGTGCTGGGATTAAAGGCATGAGCCACCGCGCCTGGCCTATGTCAGGCAGCAAATTCTTAAATTTCTTTCCTTTTCAACTTTTCACCACTCATCATAGTTAAGTCCTCCTAAATTACACAAAACAAAAATTAATCCTTTTTTTGCAAAATAATCCCTTGCATATTTGAAGGCAGAATTATTTTTTGTGTGTGTTTTTTAGGCTAAATAACCCTATTTTCACTAGCTATTCCTTACACATATTAAAACTCATGTTTAAATACATCTATTTTCCCAGACAATTGAATAGTTATTTAAGCTCCATGACAGCAAGAACCCTGCTTGTTTCATTTACACTGTTTTCATCTCACATATAATGATGTCTGACAAATAATAGGCAATCAAAATTATTTTTTAAATGACTAAGTGAAGGATTTTTGCCAGTGCAATAAAGCAAGAAAAAGTTGTAGCAGGGATCTAGTTACAAAGGAAGAAGTAAAACTCTTTCTATTCACAGACATTACCATTTGTGTAGAAAATGTACGAAATATCTAAAAAGGTACTAGAACAAATAACTCAGCTTAGCAAGGTTGTAGGATCCAAGATCAACTATACAAAAACCCAACTGCATTTCTGTATTCTAGCAGTGAATAACAGAAAACAAAAACGATTTTAATAACATCCAAAATATGAGAAACGTAAGATAAATTTGACAAAAATATGGAAAAATCTGTAATCTGGAAAATATAGAACATTACTTAGAGATAATCATTATACAGCAGTGTCTAGAGAAAAACTAAGTGAAAAAATAACCATGTTTATGGGTTAGAAGGCTCAATATTACTAAGACATCAATTTTCCTTAACTTGATATGTAGATTCAATCGTATCACAATCAAAATCCTAGGAAGCTTTTCTGAAGAAACTGATGGATTCTAAAAGACATGAAAATATGAAAGAGCTAGAATAGCACAAACAACTTTGAATAATAAAAATGCTGGGAAGCTAAAAATAGTTATTTTCATAACATAGAAAAAGACTAGTATAAAGCTAGTCATCAGGGAAGTATGGAATTGGCTTAAATATAGACAAGTAGAAAGGAACAGAATGGAAAGCTTAGTATAGACTCATACCTATATATACAACAACAAAAGCAAATTCAATGGAGTAGAGATAGGCGTCCTATCAAATTGTGTAATTCTTACTTGAGCCAAAACCAATAATTATTCCAAGTGAATTATATATTAGGTATATATTATATACCTAATGTAAAAATGAAATGTATGCAATGTAAAAACGTAAATGTAAAAATGAAAACTAAAAACTAGACAATCACATGAGAAAAATCTTTGTTACCTCAAGTTAGGCTGACTTCATTGATTAGACACTAAAAGCATAATACATGAAGCAATATTAATTAGACTCCATTAAAATTAATTTCTACTCTTCAACACTGTTTAGAAAATGAAAAGGTGAGACACAGATTGGTAGAAAGTAGTTGAAAATCAAACATCTGATAAAAGGATTGTATTAACACACAAATCTTCAAAAAATCAACAATAAGAAAACTACCCAATAAAATATGGACAAAAGATTTGAATTGAAACTTTACCAAAGAAGATACACTAATAGCAAGTGAGCACACAAAAAAAGATGCTGTCATTAGTCATTAGGGAAACACAAAAATCATAATGAGATACCCCAACACACCTATTCAAATAGCTAAAATTGAAAAGACTGATCCCAGCAAGTATTGGTTGAGATGTAGAGGAATTAGAATTCTCAACACTGCTGGTGTGAATGTAGAATGGTAGAATCACATTGAAAAACAGTTTTGCAGTTTCTTAAGAAATTAAACATACACCCACTGTGTTATCCAAGAGAAATAAAAGCATATCTTCAAATGAAGATTGCATTTTGCACTTCAATGATTATAGGAGCTTTATTTGCAATGGTTCCAAACTGGAAACAACCCATATATTCATTAATTGGTGAATGAATAAATAGTCATATCAGTATAATGGAACACTGTTATGCAATAAATGGAATGAACTGTTTGTATACAAACAACATAATCTCAATCATGCTAAATGAGAGAAATTGAGGGAAAAAGTGTGTACTATGAAAGTTCATAGTTATAAAATTCTAGGAAATGCAAACTAATCAATAGACAGAAAATAGATGAATAGTTGCCTGAGATGCAGAGGGTGGTGGTCAGGGAGGGACAGAAAGACACACATGAGGGAACTTTTGTTATATATATATACTCATTTTCTTGTGGTGATAATTTCATGGGTGTATAACATACCAAAACTTATAAAAATGTACACATTAAGTATGTGCAGTGTACTGCACAAGTACACCTCAATAAAGTTGTTACATAAAGAATATACGTCTGAAGTCAGTTATATCTAGATTTAAAGTTCTTCATGTTCACTCATGTGCTATGTGCTTTTGGACAAGTTATTTAACCTTTCATTTTTATTTTAAATTGATTCTTTTAGAATCCCTTCAAACTTCACAGTAGTGATGTGAATGTAAGTAACAAGGTGTCTTAGATGGGTAAAAGAGAGAGCTCCAATGCTGATGAAGTTGTACAAACTCCATCCTCCCCATTAGTAACCACTAATTTGCAAAGGGGCTGAGAAGTTTTTTGCAGGGGACACATAGTCCCTGTTCTCCATTCATCTTCTGCCATATTCACATTCGTCTGATGGACTGGCAGGGCAATAAAGGAAACCAGATTGCTGGAAGGATAATGAGAATCTCCCTAGAGGTGGAACTTCCCAGTAGGGAAGAAGGAGACTAGCTGGTGGTATACAGAGGTCTAACATTTGCCAACTATGGAAATGGAGGACAAGCCACAGGTCAAGCTAGCCTAGCTATACTGAAGATAGTTGTGCTTTCTGAGGATGGGACTGAATGTATGTGAAATGATAGAGGGGCCTCACTACCCTCTGTATACTTTTGTATACAAGCAGATTTATTGTAGCATAAGCAGAGGGATCCATCTGTCTCTCTATTCACAAAAGCATCACAGGTCTCTAGCATTGAATGCCACAGTTGTGTTTCATTGGCATCAGGTATGGTGGGCGTCCATTTCTACAGGTAGCAAGGAATGACCTGTACTTACCTATTGATAATGTCAGCGCACTTGGAGATTTCCTCAAAGTAATTAAGATGTGAATTTTCCTCAGGCAAATGAGTGATATTCTACAAGAAACAGAGATGTATATTACTTTTGACAAACTTCATCTGTACTTATTGCAGGTAACAACTGAGAAACTGAAGTTACAAATAAGAGAAAAATTACATTGAAGACATATTATAATAATAAGTCATTAGAGAAATACCATGTTTCCAAACTTAATGGAAACTTTTCTTTCCTGACCTTACTAAATTCCCTAGCAGAACTCAACAATGCAGTTTACTACCATAATCTTGAAACATTTCTTTTCTTTTCCGAATCCTAAGAGACCTCGTGATCCAATTTTTTTCTACCTCTCCATTTACTTTGTTTCTCCTGCCTCTCCATCCTTTTCAAAATATATTTCTCCAACCAATACTTTTAATCTTCACATTTTTGTATTCAACTCTCTACCTCACATCACTACAAGTATATCTCATGATACCATGAATTTAATGTATTCTTCTTCCTAAACTTGTTTTCCTTTAGTCTTCACCATTTCACTATTATCCCATACCAAACAGGTAGGAATGAACCAGAGACCTGGGAATAATAGTCCATTTCTCTAGTTTATCAGTCTAGAAACCTATAAAATAAGAAAATAAGTTTACTTAACTTGAATTATTCTCAGTGAATCTATTCTGGTTATTATAGCTTCTTTTCCTGAAATTAAAAAGTACTGATATAAAAATCTTTTTGAAAATTTTTAGGGAACCATTGTAAAATATACAGATATATAGTAAATAGTCTCTCATTTTCTTGTTTTTCTATTTACTTCCACTGAAACATTTAGTTTTTAGTTTAGATAATTTTTCATAAATACTGAATGTGTAATGCCACCTATATTGGATTTTGAACCATGTGTGACCTCGTGAGACATTTCCTCTTATCTCCTGTCCTGCACTGGTAGACCTGATAAACCTAACTATCCAAGACTGTAACTTCATTCCCAGAGATAGCATTACTTTTTAGTCAGTGTGGCCCACTGGGGAGTGAACCAGGATAAATGGGATTAAACTGAAACAATAGGAGGTTCAGTTTAAACACTAAAAGAAATGTGTCGAGAAAAGGTCACTTAGACATAGGAACAATTTCCCTTGAGAATGTAGAAATATCTACATTGTAAGTTTTCTTTTTTTCTCTAGTGTAGTTAGACTAAAGCTCAACAAGAGTCACTATCTCATATTTCACAGTAGGCAATCCAGTTTTTTTCCCCCAATGTTAAGAAACAGTAGAGAGAGGGAATCCATACCACCTGGGCCTGATATGTAACACTGTATAGAAAGGGAGCATTTCATGGCCCTTCCTATAAAATCCCCCCTTCTATTCTCCTTCAGCATTAACTTGTGACTATGGAGAATAAGGCTTAAGTACCAGAGTTATCACTAGTGATGAAACTCATATCTCTTTTGAGTTCTGAATTAAACATTTGTTTTGAAGGAATTAGTTTGAAGCTGTTAGTCTACGACTGTTTAAAAAAAAAAAAAAAAAAAAAAAACCTAGTGGAGTCATCTGTACACACTTAGCATTTAGTTTCTGTTGATAATGCTGTTAAATTGAGTTAGTTTTCTAATAAGTGTAACAATGAAATCAAATCTCTTTTCCCCACAGGCACTCCTCCAGCAGAATCCTAGTTTCTATCAGTCAAGGGGTATATAATCAGGAAGAGAACTCTGCATACAACAAGGTAGAGCTCTTTATTTGTGGTAGTCTAAGAAGTGGAAAACAGAGCTTACTTTATCATGCATACCCATTGTTTTCAACCTTCATTGGTCAGAGGTCCTATGAAAATCAGACAAATCAACTGCATTCTTGTTTTTTTTTAACTCATCAATTTTTAATTTTGGTATCACTTCTATTGACACATAATTGTTGAGGGCTAATCACATTAGTTTTAGAATAATGAGTATATCACTATGACATAAACAAATGAACATGCTTAATAAACTTCTAAGAATAGTGTGATTTCCCAGCCTTCACTGGCTCCATTTCTGGATTTGCAATGATGATCATTGGAGGAGATGATGGGGAGGGAATAAATTCCTTCTTTAGAATTTTTATAGATATTGAATGGCTCCAAAGTAAAGGTGACACACCAGTTGCCTGTGAGCAGGACTGAGTCTGCAGATCTATTTTCCTTGGTGCTCATAACTCTGTCAAGAAATTTGATTCAAAGCTTTGGTTCTATTGGTAGTAGTTTAAGACATTGAATTCTTCATTGCAACATTCTGATAATCTTTCTCTAACAATAGTGGCTGGATTGTCAAAATGGATTATTACAAAAGGCAGAATTATAAAATAATATTCATATTTTGAGCTAGTTATGACATAACCCTAAGTCCTCTACCACCGTCTATTGTTTTTCCCTTTTTTACTTCATAATATGTTTTTACCACTGTTCTAACTGGTTAGTCTCTTGCTCTTTAAATCTCAACTATTCTCTGTCATGCCAGCTACTCTCCTTCCTTTGCTAAGAAGAATGATGGTATTTTTGGTGAGTTTACTCAACTTTCCTCTTCTCCACTGCATCATTTCTCTGTTTCTTTAAGGTTTGTTTTACCCTCTTTTATCTGACTTCTTTCCTTCAACACTGAGACTTACAATTTTTCTATCGGCTTGGTTTTCTTTTTAAGTTTTACATCTTAATTAATTTAAAAGAAAAATGGACACCTACCTGTACGTGTAAGTTTCATCAATTGCTAAGTTCTATGTGTTTGTGACTGTATTAGTCTGTTTTCATGCTGCTGACAAAGACATACCTGGACTTGGTAGAAAAAGAAGTTTAATTGGACTTACAGTTCCACATGGCTGGGGAGGCCTCAGAATCATGGTGGGAAGCAAAAAAGCACTTCTTACTTGGTGGCAGCAAGAGAAAATGAGGAAGATGCAAAAGCAGAAACCCCTGATAAAACCATCAGATCTCGTGACACTTATTCACTACCACGAAAACAATATGGGCAAAACTGCTCCTATGATTCAAAAGATCTCCCACCAGGTCCCTCCCACAGTACAGAATTATGGGAGTACAATTCAAGATGAGATTTGGGTGGGGACACAGGCCAAACCATATTATTCTGCCCCTGGCACCTCCAAATCTCATGTTCTCACATTTCAAAACCAATCATGCCTTCCCAACAGTCCCCCAAAGTCTTATTTCAGCATTAACCCAAAAGTCCACAGTCCAAAGTCTCATCTGAGACAAGGCAAGTCCCTTCCGCCTATAAGCCTGCAAAATCAAAAGCTAGTTACTGCCTAGAGACAATGGGGGTACAGGTATTGGGTAAATATAGCCCTTCCAAATAGGAGAATTTGGCCAAAACAATGGGCTTACAGGGCACATGCAAGTCTAAAATCCAGTGGAGCAGTCAAATTTTAAAGCTCCAAAATGATCTCCTTTAACTCCAAGTCTCACATCCAGGTCATACTGATGCAAGAGGTGGGTTCCCATGGTCTTGGGAAGCCCCCGTGGCTTTGCAGGGTACAGCTTCCCTCCCAGCTGCTTTTGCAGGCTGGCATTGAGTGTCTGCATCTTTTCCAGGTGCACTATGCAAGCTGCCAGTGGACCTACATTTCTGGGGTCTGGAGGACCGTAGCTCTCTTCTCACAGCTCTACTAGGGGGTGTCCCAGTAGGGACGCTGTGTGGGGACTCTGACTCCACATTTCCCTTCTGCACTGCCCTAGCAGAGGTTCTTCAACAGGGCCCTTCCCCTGAAGCAAACTTCTGCCTGGGCATCCAGGCATTTTCAAACATCTTTTGAAATCTAGGCAGAGGTTTCCAGACCCCAGTTCTTGACTTCTGTGCCTTTTTAAGCTCAACATCATGTGGAAGCTGCCAAAGCTTCGCACTTGCATCCTCTGAAGCCACGGCCTGAGCTCTATGTTGGCTCCTTTCAGCCACAGCTGGAGCAGCTGTGAGGCAGGGCATCAAGTCCTTAGGCTGCACACAGCATAGCACAGAGACCCTAGGCCTGGCTCATGAAATCATTTTCTCCTAGGCCCCCACAGGCCTGTGATAGGAGGGGCTGCTGTGAAGACCTCTGACATGCCCTAGAGACATTTTCCCCATTGTCTTGGGGATTACCATTTGGTTCCTTGTTACTTATGCACATTTCTGCAGCTGGCTTGAATATCTACTTAGAAGATGGGTTTTTCTTTTCTGTCACATTGTCAGGCTGCAAATTTTCTGAACTTTTATGCTCTGTTTTTCTTATAAAACTGAATGCCTTTAACTGCACCCGTGTAACCTCTTGAATGCTTTGCTGCTTAGAAATTTCTTCTACCCGATACCCTAAATCATCTCTCTCAAGATCAAAGTTCCATAAATTTCTAAAGCAGGGGAAAAATCCCACCAGCCTTTTTGTTAAAACATAACAAGAGTCACCTTTGGTCCACTTCCCAACAAGTTCCTCATCTTCATCTGAGACTACCTCAGCCTAGACCTTACAGTCTATATAACTATCAGGCTTTTGATCAAAGCCATTCAAGTCTCTAGGAAGTTCCAAACTTTCCCATGTTTTCCTGTCTTCTGAGTCCTCCAAATAGTTCCAAGCTCTGCCTGTTACCCAGTTCCAAAGTCACTTCCATATTTTCAGGTTTCTTTTCAGCAGCACCCTACTCTACTGGTACCAATTTACTGTATTAGTCTGTTTTCACACTGCTGATAAATACATACCTGAGACTGGGTATAAAAAGAAGTTTAACTGGACCTACATTTTCACATGGCTGGGGAGGACTCAGAATCATATTGGGAGGTGAAAGGCACATTGTGGCAGCAAGAGAAAATGAGAAAGATGCAAAAGTGGAAACCCCTGATAAAACCATAAGATCTCATGAGACTTATTCACTACCATGAGAACAGTATGGGGGAAACCACCCCCATGATTCAAATTATCTCCCACTGGGTTCCTCCTACAACACATGGGAACTATGGGAGTACAATTTAAGATGAGATTTGGGTGGGGACACAGAGCCAAACCATTTCAGTGACTAAGACAAAATCAAGGTCTTACAATAGAAAAAATATTTTGTAACCATTAATTATAATGCAAAAAATACTTATAAAGAACTTCAAAAAAAGTGAAGCAAGAAAAATTTCAATGAATGATGAGAATACAGAGAAGAGGGATTAATTTTGCCTGTGATGTGAAATGTAAGGAGCTTGATCTGGAGGAAAAGAGACTCAATGGGAACATTTAAGAGAGCATCTAAGAGATAAACCCCAAAGTGGGTTTCCCAGTGAAACTTAACTTTAGGACTCTGTACTTGCATGGGTCTCTTCCAATGTGTTCCTATGGTCATATGTTTTTGTACTATTTACAAAAGTGGGTGTGTTAACCATTGCTATTTAAGATCACTTTCTCTTTCTACTCCAACATCTCCTCCCACATACCCTGCCTGGCTCAGGTGGCTTGAAGAGGCCACAGGCTTTTGTGGTACACGTTTAGGAGGATGTTGACTGGGACGCAATTTGGGTTAGTGGCATAAATTTCTGTTGTTTGCCATCATATCCATATGTAGTTAAGTTATAGCAAGCCATCCCAAGGTAGGTATAAGTTTCAGGAATATTCCTCCCATATATTGTTTAAACTTGCCTATGGTTGGGACACAAAGTTATGAGCCTAGAGGTCACATCTAGCTATGATGTGGACCTGACACAATAAGAATGTGGTAGGTGTGTTGGGTAGTAGGGGAGAAACAAGATCTAAAATGTGCAGAACCAGAAATTAATATGTGGAGAGTTCCAGTCACTTGATGTGTAAAATTATAAACAAAGGAAGAAGATTTGATCTCACTGATAAACAGTCAAAATGAAAGTTCTCTCTTGCAAGAAATACACTTAAAACTTTTTAAGATGTTAGAATTTATAAATACAAATGATAATGTAGATTTTCACAAATCTTATCACATTCTTGAAAACTGGTGTGATCTTATCAGTAATGAAACAAGAAGCTTAAATAAAATTTTTTAAAATATCAATTAAAAATTTTTCATCCATGCTAAAAGTCAACATTTTTGTATTCTCTCTACTGAAGATTACAAAATTATAAAAAAATGAATATGTGAGCAAGAAATGTTGGAAAAATACAGAACTGTATCAGAGGTTAACTTATAAAAACATGCTTTTTTTCAGATTTGGAAAACATTGTAATATTCATTAGCTTTTAAAATATATAATTGATTTTCTCCTTCTAAATACATGTTATTTTTTATACTTAAATTTACATTTATAAATGTATATCATCTTTCTCAAAGAGGGCTCCCAAAATTATATAAACTTCAGGCAGTACAAATCAGGGTAAACAAATTTAAATTTTCCAGGCAAATGCGAAATTTTCCAAGTAGAAAAAACAGTCTGTATAAAGATTGATATCACATATTATTCTGGATCCCACTCACATCAGGCAAACTCAAGTAGGGATAAATCAAGGAGAATTCAATAAAGTGTGGGCAGAGTATAGTGGGTATCAGGGATAGTGCCTCATACCTATTACCTACCTGTTACCAGCCCTGGGCCTTAAGGAGTGAGGGGAGATAGCAGTTAACTAGAACCCAGAAGAAATGAACCTATAGGAAAGACTTTCCCTGGAGAGGAGCTATGTACTTTGAGAAATGCAAAAGAGACCGGAATAAACAGAAGGGCAGTTGGGGGAATACTATACAGATCCTCACTTCATTTTCTCCCATCAATCTCATGACAGTCTCATACAGCCCTAACCCAATTATCGCATAAGCAAGCCTGTAGAAGTGGCCCAATTATGTTAGAAGTTAGGAGGCAGAGTGCAAGGGACAGATGTGTATAAGTTAGTCTGAACGGGCAGACAAAAAATATCTGGCTATATGTATAATAACTGTGTGCATATGTGTGTGTATATATATGTACATATATGTGCACGTGTGTATTACACAAATATGTGTACATGTATACAATTGTGTGTATAGTTACATTTAAAAATGAAATCCCACCTTATTGGTTTATAATGTTTAATTCACTTAATAACAGACACATTATAAACTCTTTTCTGTGCCAGGAATCTTTTAATACAATATATTTTCATAGAATTATATGATTCTATGGCACATGTATCAACATTCATTTAAGTTACTTCAAAATTTTCAGTGTTATATAAAAACCTGCAACATCCTTGTAGATCATTTTTAAATGAGCAACAATATTTCCTTAAAATAAATTTAAAGAAGTATTTGCAGGGTCAAAGGGGGGGTACCCATTTCAAGTTCTCATCAGCAGAATGCTCTCCAGGAAGACTGTGCCTGTGTACATTACCATAATCTGCATATTTGTGCTTGCTTACTTCACATCCTCACGAAGTTACACTATAAACTCTCTTGAAGGAGCTATATGTCTACTTTCCTACCATTTCTCCCCCTGAATTTTTGTAATTGGAAACTCTTCTCTTGGCAGTGAACAATGACTTCCCAATTTTGAATTCTAATGGCTATTTATCATTGTTATCACTGACCTTACAGTGTTTGATATTATTGACCTTGAGCTCCTATTTGAAAAACCTCTCTTTGCTTTGGTCCTTCGATACATTTCAGTGCTGATTTGAATTCTCTCTTCTGTTTTTTTCCCTGTCTTCCTTTTGGTGCATCCTTCTCCTGCTTTCTGTTAGATATGGGCATCCCCTCTGACTCAGAGTTCTGCCACTCTTCATGCACTATGGCGGGGTCCAGCAAGCTTTCCATGCCTCTCATCTTTGTCTCTTCTTTTCCTCTTCCAATGTTCCCACTGTCATTTCAGGCCTTGTTACTTTCACCTGGACCATCAATAGCCTCCTAACTGGTCCCCTGCCTCTATAGCTCTGTTTTCCTAAAATCTATTTTTGCCTATGGTGCTCTCTTGAACTGCAGCATTCACTGTCTTCCATTCCCATAGATCAAATGAAATACGAGCTGGTATTTGGCAGCCCTCTTCCTCTACTCCTACAAAGTAGGAGCCCTCTTCCTCTACAGCCTACGTTCTAGTCTAGCTACAAAGCTTTGCCTTGCTTTTCCTTCTACCTATATATTTTTTCCTTATCTCTGCTTTTCAAATTCCACCCTCTCATTAAGACCTAACTCAAAGGCACCTGCTGTAGGAATCTTTCTCTAGTCACACCCACTAAAAATGACCTCTGTCTTCTAGGGTCTGTAATCCAGACATCTATTTGATATTATAACCTCCGTGAGAGGCTTTAACCATTACTAGATTATAAAATGATTGAAAACAGATCCTGGTGTTGTTCCTTTTTCGCCAAACACACAGCATAGAGTTTTGTTGCTGGCAGGTGATTAATAATATTAATTAAGTGAACAAGACAGCGCTGGAGCAATTCTACTGAAACTTTGAGTTTAAGAATAGTTAGGGAAAGCTCAGAAATAGTCTACTGGTTATATAGGTCATCTCTAGTTTCAGGTCTTACAGAATATTCTACTTAAAGATGCTATGACAATTTAAATTTCATGTATTAAGCTAAGCAATAATTATGTCCAATATGGCCTTACTGGCTGCCCCAGAATTCTAAAAACTGCAAAAAGAATTTGTGTCTCATTTTACAAGGTCTAACAATTTACTCACATTTCTACCACTGAACAATTCAAAGCTCATCTTTGATGGCACATGGCAACATTTGCCACCCACAAACCTAGGATAACCAATTAATGTCTCAGTCTTCATTGCCACATTTGGTCTTGCCCAGAGGGGACAAATTTTATTCTTCCTCTTCACACAGTCATGTTTCATAGGGCAAGTTAAAAAAAAAAAAAGTGAAGCATTTGGAAGTTATAAGACCAGCAACAGGAAAGCAGGGAAAACCTGCTGCCTGTCATGAAAAACATAAAGCCATTTTGCCAAGTTAACAAAGAACGAAGAGGTGCAATGTTGCAATGGGGAAGGCAAATATATGATTTCTTTTCTGCTTACCTCTGTGCAAGCATTTCCCTTAGTTCTGTGCATGTCTTTCCTTTCTTATATGACTTCAGGCTAGTCATTTCACTTATTCATACATGGCTTGCAGAGAGTACCACCTCCCAACCTCCTAGTCCTACCTCCCAGGCTGCAGGCATGCCGGTTGCTAATGCTCTGAGATCTCCCCAGCCTGGCGCCCAGACTCCCACACAATGAGATACCCTCTGTGCGATTTGTACAGCACCTTTCTCAAGCATGGAGACATTGCACAACCCAGCAGTGAACAATGAGGCAGCAGGAGGCAGCACCAACGGGCGACATCTAACGCGTTCAGGAAAAACAAAATTAAGCAGCAAAGCTCTTTAGAGCAACAGAGGCTTTTAAAGAGAGTTCTCTCAGGTAATGTAAGCAGCTGCTTTCTCACCGCTCTCACAAGGGCATGCCGTGGGGCCAAACGAGCAATCCCTCCAGCCCCAGGAGAAAGAGCTGAGCTGCAATGAGGACCAAATCCATTTATTTTCACGTTTCAATGAAAATACTGGATAGTTTGTAAATCACACATGCTCTGATCGCATTCCTTTTAAGAATACACAGCAGATTTATTCACATAGGGGAAGCAATTGATCAGCCTCCCTGCACAGAGATTCTTAGATGAATGTGGCTGTTCGGTTTCTTACTAAATTAGGAGCTGCAGAGCAAGTGTGACCAGAGATGGGGTGCTGAGAAGGTACAGGTATTACGTGGAAAATTTGGCGTGTGTACTGTAAGGACTATGCAGGTGAGAAACAACATTCATGTCTGGTCAGTTTTAATTTCTGAACACGGCTTACAATTTCCAGTTCAACCACATGTTGACCTCCAATTAAACCATACCATGTAAGGCCCCGATGGCACGAATACAGAGAAATCACATTTTCCACACTGCTGTCAGGAGCAGAACAGAATGGTAATTTTGCATTTGGTTTTGTTTGTCAGCCTGCATTTTAATGTATTTTTTAATATGACCACCTGATCCAGAACCAAACCCACATTGTTCTACCTGATAAGACTGGGGAATAAATTCCTCCAAGGCATCTTTGCAAAGGGACTTATCTCTTTAAGTTTGCTGAGTTTCTGAGTGGGTGGAATAGGTTATGCTTTGCATTTCAAGAAACAGAATGAAATGCCACCAACAACACAGAACTTCAATACTGGCATTGCCAGAGCTCAGAGCGTGCTCTTTAAAGAAAATGTAAGATTTAACCCACACCTGAGATGTGTGTCTTTATGACTGTTAGTTGGATCTTTGAGTCATTATTTTAAAATGGCCATCAACACAGTGCATATTTACTTAGTAGCTTTGTTGTGTTTTAGTTGGTAAATGACTGGGGCTAGGTGGTGTTAGCTTTGTACATGAGAACAAAAAGGACTTTAAAAGATTTTTCAGTTTCTTATCTACTGTGACAGCATAATAACTATGTAGTCTAAGGATTAAGAATACAGGCTCTGTGGAAAGGCTTGGTTCAAATCCAGGCTCCGTCTCTCAGGCAGACTACTTCATCCCTCCATGTCTCAATTTTCACATGTTTGAAATGGTGTGACAACAACCTCATAGGATGGGTGTGAGAATTAAATAAGTCATCTTAAGAGCTTAGCACTGTGCTTTAGAGAAAAAGTGCACATAAATGTCCATTTGTATTATGATTAAGGTTCAGATTAACATGACTGAATGCCTGAGAACTACCAGCAACATGCCAGCTCCTGTTTTTGAAAACCTTACCTCTAGGAAAGTAGCACATTATCTTTTCATCTTATCACTAAAGAAGATTTTATGTTGGAGGTCTTCAGCCCTCTTTTTAGTTTATTTAAGGACTTACCTTTATTGTCTCCCCTTCTGTGCTCAGCTCCTTTTAACCAGAGGTTACTACCTCCTCTCTAGGATCTATGACCTTGTTACTCTTTTAGCCCCTAACACTCGTAATTGCATTACTATTTATTTATTTATTTATTTTTTAAATTAATGTCCTTCTTTTCCTTACCTAGAGTGAAGCCTCTTTGAGAACAGGCAGCAGATCTGCATAAACCACTCCTCACCTAATGAATTTTTCCTTAGGATATAAAGGAATAGGAACCAGCTCTTAGAAAAATAAGTCTGTTGCCTCAAGTACTTTCCTAAGCTTAAAGAGAATTTGAAAACCTTGCCTATCTTCCACACACTCAGGCCTGCTTCAGTATTTGTCAAGGCCTCAGCCATCCTGAAGAGATTGTCAAGACAAAAGACTACAGAGGTGAGAGGAGTAGAAGATTAGAAAGACATATTTCAGCACTTCACAATTGCATTTTAAGCCTCTTCACAAAAGTATCTCCCTGCACATGGGAGGATAGGCTAAAAATATTAATTTAGGAATTCCAGGCAAAGACGCTATGAGCTGATACATCAAATTCTATCTGTCTGTCTAGCTATCCATCCATCCATCCTACCTACCTACCTACTTACCTACTTACCTATGTCTATCAAATAGTCAATGGCTCCTTGTGGTATTCGTGCAAGAATACAGCAAATTTGAAGTCATATTTTTTTACACTATTCTGATCATCATAATAAGTAAGCCAGTTGGCCATAAACATAACTAGGGCTCTGATGAATGCAGCCTAAGTTGTTGCTCTCAGCAGTTGACGCATAGCCTCCTGCACCTACACACAAACGACTCTGCCGAATCTCGCTTTCATTATTGTGCTGCTTGCACAATCATTGGGAAACAACCGCAGCTTTGTGGGTATGGACCGAATGCCAGGGGTGAGGAGTGCATTTCCAGTGTGTTTGCCATTGTTTTCTTTCATGATTTCTCAAATGAATATGGTCTCTGTCCTTCTGTTCTTTAGAATGTATATGTTGGGCTTCAATGATTTCAAAGCTAATGGTAAAATATGCACTATTCAGCACTGCTCTGTTGAGATTTGAATCATTATTTGTCCTCTTTCTCTGGACAGACTGTAGGGTTAAATGGCTGGGGTTTTTGAAACAAAAGATTTATACTCCATTTTCTTTGTACTATCCATCCACGCCTCCTGTAATAGGAGCCGGTTGAAAGCTCTATGTCTGGGTTGTCATTTCTCTTGCACAGTATATATTAGAGTCCAAACGACCTCTACACCATCAAGGTTCTATAAACCTTAAATTTAAGCTACCTTCTCCACCAAAGTACCTAAAACAATAACTTTTTTATGTTGCAACAAACATTACATTTAATGAGTACAGTGCACATGTAATGATACAGTGAATCAGTGTGAAGCCTCAAATAATGATTTCTGTTGGCACTATAAAAGGAATGTAATTTTTCTTGTTGAAATACCATTTTTCAGTTACTGCATGAGTGATGTGGTAATTATCCCCTACACCTGGGATTTAAATCCAATCCTACAACCCCATTTTCTGTTTGCAAGCTGTCAGGCTGATGCATAGGCTTTGTTCTTATCTGGCAGTAGGCAAGGAATCGGTAATTCAGAAACAACAAAGCCACTGATGGGTCATCATGTAATCTGCACTGAAAATTGCAATCTGTAATGAGATTGGGAACGCAGATGAGGTGACTAAAATTGATTACCTACTATATCTGAAAATTTCAATTTTATTGCACAAATATGATCAAACTAGTCCATAAGTTTGGGGATTAGTTGAGAAAGAATAAAGATTACTTTTAAATTAGGTGAATGCAGATAAGTTATTTAAATGTAAATTATTTGCTTTATAGCAATATGGTTGGTCTGCAGGGTGATTCATATGGCGACATATTTTAAGCTCCCCGATGGCATCATTTCTGCCTGGGAGTTCCAATTAGAGATGACATATACACTTTCAGCTCTTAAAAGTAGTACAGCAAAGCAGACCATGAGTGAAACTCATACCAATCCCCAAGCCATAAAAATTCACCTTTCATATGCTTATTATGGGAAAAAATAACATCTAGAAGTCCTGGGAGCTTTAAAAAACAAGTAGCAGACTGTGCTTGGAGTATTTGAAAACATCTTCCACTCCCCCTCGCCCCCAATGCACACAAACTGTTTTCCAAAAGGTCAGACTTTGTGGATTTAGCTCAGGAGTCAAGATGACAGGTTCCATCCCTTGCTTCCAGTAGGAGCCATGGACTTTACATAATCTTAGAACCACAAGAGATATTGGTGATATTCTGGGCCAACTTTCCAGCTACTATAAAGATCTCTTCATTTCTTGTCAGTAACACATGATAATAATTTCTATCTCTGGAAATCTGGCAGATCTCAATGTTCTTGAAACAAATGGTATATCTAATAAAGAATCTTTATTATGACACATTTTCCAAAATGAATTACAATATGCTCACATAATGCCACCAAAATATTTCACCTCTTTGTCTAGCTCCTAGAAAGAATCCATTAAGGGGGAAGGAAGAGACTTAAGAGATTAATTCCTACTTGAGAGAACATCCTCTAGGAAAAATACGTGTCATCAAAGCTCAACTTTCTTTGTCTTTTTGGGTTGTCAAGGAAAAAAAAAAAATTTTCCATCCTGTGGGCTGTAGCTGCTCTTGCAGCTGCAAAAGTTTCTTCTACT
Organism: Pongo pygmaeus; assembly: GCF_028885625.2. NCBI lineage: Eukaryota > Metazoa > Chordata > Mammalia > Primates > Hominidae > Pongo > Pongo pygmaeus. The sequence continues at coordinate 24,090,683 of NC_072388.2, read as the reverse complement.
CTTGAAAGTCATTACCAATAGATTATGAAACAAGGGTTCCCCTCTGATTATTGCATTCATGATCTTATACTCATATAAGACAGCTGAGGAGCTGGAAGGTCACATTAGTGAAGTGCTTGGTCACATGAGCTAAATTACTCTTCAGCATGAATTTTATATTCTGAATCTTTTCAGAGCTTCACTAGTCTCCTGCCCAGTGTACACTGTTCCTAGGCCTATTTTCATAACCTGGCCCTCTTCAGAAGGAAAATTCCTAGGAAAAAATGTGTTTTTATTATTAGTTTTGTTTTGCTTTGTTTTTGCTTTGGTCTTACATCCTGAATTTTCTGCTCAGTTCCTCTGAAACCCAGAGAGAGCCCAGTGGCACCGAATACAAGAAATATACATTGACATTGATCTACAAATCCCAAAATAATGACCGAAGCTCTAGTGACTCAAATTAACATTTCCTGGGCTTTGTTATTTTTTTAACCACCATGTACACTCTTCTCTTCTAAAAGAGAAAGGAAAGAATGGAAAGAGATGCTTAAACTATGGAAAGGTTTACATTCCAAGCACCATCTTCACAGAACTGCTTTGGTTATTCTTGCTCTTCTTTCAAAATGTAAACTCCTTCTGCAATGAACTTACTTTTTATATTCATTCTTCTCTTCTGAAAATCTCAATGTTGTTTTACATGTAGAAAAGTAATATGCTCCTCATTTCAAGCATCCATATCTCACATTTGAAGCACATAAACAAAAAAGATGTCAGCTGTCCCTGCACCCATGCAAATTTCGCTCCCAGTCCCTCTCTTTCATTGAAACTGCTTTCTTAGTGAACCTTAGTCGAAGACACTGTAGTCAGTCTCTAACCTGGAGGGTTGCAATAGCTGTTTCCCATCATACATCTCTATACTGCATTCTCCACAAAACTGTCAGTTATCCTTTTAAAACACAAACTTGAGGCCATTCTTGTGTTTAAATCCCTCCAATGGCTTCATATCACACTGAAAATAAATTCCAAACATCTTACACTTACAATATTATGGACTCTGCCAACCTCATCTCATATAATCCTCAGTCTTGCTCACTGTGCTATTGCCAGGCTTGGCATCTTTGAACTTTACCGGCTTTTTCTTGCAAATAGGACCTTTGCTGTAACTTACCTGCTTTTTGTTCCTGGTTCCTTCTGGTCAGTCAGATCACAGCCAAGTTATCCCTTCCTCAGGCCTTCCTTGTCCCCACCTCCCCTCCAATCCAATCCAAAATATCCACTAGTCACTTTATATTCAAACATTCTCTTCAAATTCCTGAATAGTGTCTAACATTTCTGGTACTTATTATTTTTTCTCTTCCAACTCAATTTTAAGTTGTACGAGAGCTGGGACCTAGTTTGTCTTATCTCTAAGACCCAAGCTTTGAAATTGCCTAACACATGGTACACACTTAATAAAGATGTTAGAATAAATGTCAGTCCTTATCTCCTACTCATTTTACCCAATTACTTTTTCTCACAGTTTTTTAACAATTGTTTTCCCATATGCAGAACTGATGCTGTTGACATCTCCCTTCTTGAAATTCTCTTGGCCTTTGAATTCTATGTTACACATATTGGGTTTTCTTTCTACATTTTCATTTCCTTTTCTAGTCCTGTAATTAAAAGGCTGAGTTTCCTCAAGATACTTAACTGGCCTTTTTTTCTTTCTCACTGTCTTTCTTATTTCCAATACTTTTATGGCTCCAATGATTATGTCAAAGAAAAACTGCACTGGACAAGTTAAACAGGCTTTATTTAAGACTATTATAATAGGAAAGAGAGACTTAACTCAAATCCACTAAAACAAAAGGCAGGAGAGTTTTAAGCTCTGGGATGAGCTAGTGGAAAAGTACTGGAAGATGTGAAGAGGGAGAATGGTCAATGTGATTAGGCCATTATTGTTTGCTAATTGGCATTTATTAAAGTTAGGCTCCTACTTTCCCACAGAGATTGAGAGATGAGGTCTCTGTCTTTCTGGATGGTTACATTTCAAAGGGATGGCTCCCAAATCATTGAAAAAGCCATTTCTCAGTTGTAAAACTGGCAAGAGGTTGGGAGAAGAGTTACATCTCAAAGGGGCAGAAGGGGAATTTACAATTGCATTTTCTAAAGTAAGTGCTCTAAAAAAAAAAAAGGGGGGTGTGGGGAGCAGGTGGGGGAGGGTAGAGGTCAGAGTATTTAGACCAGAATAAACCTGTCTAAAGTTTAGTCAAGCTGAAGGGAACATTAGATCATTTTGAATGCAATTACCAGGTTATCTTCCAAATTAGTATCTTCAGACCTAATGTCTTTGACAAGCCGAGATCCTGAATTTTCAGTTGTCTGTTGAACACCTTCAGCTGGCTATTCCATTTTTACATACAATTTACCCTGTTATAAAACAAATATTACCCTTTCTTTTTTTTAAAATGATTCTTATATATTCACTATGTCCTTTGCATTTTTATTGTTACTGATTTCTTACCTGCATGCTATTTTAACCACTTTCTCCACCTCCATTTTTTCGTGTTCAAAACAGATCTTCGATAATTTTTCCAAAATACTACTTTGAGCACATTCCTGCCCTACAAGATCTTCAACAATTCTTCATTGTCTATATGATCATAATAGTTTCTTGCCATTCTAGAGCTGAAAATAATTTCTTAATGTGCAAGTTAACAAGATTCATAATTTTGTAGAAGACCCTACTGGTTTTGACCACTTAAGGAGACTGCAGAACTCTTAACGTTGACATAACTAAGAAAAATAGTAATAGGAGAAGAACGTGGCCCAGACCTATTTGAATAGTGGCTTTACAATGGCTTAATAAGTGATGTTAATGAAATGAAAGAGAATTTAAGAGAAAAACGGAGTATCTCCATTCATGGTCTTTTAAAAATCTCTATTAGATCAGGACTTAGTACTTAATCTTTGTTTTCCCAGTTCATTTTGGGCTTACTTATCTTCTTATGTTTCCTCAATCCTTAAATCAAAAACAACTCCTACCGGTTTCTTTCACTTTTATATTTTTGGCAACATTGGGAGCCTGTCTGGCAAAATGCCTCCTAGAGACTTAAAGAAGAGAGTAGTAAAGCCAGTTACTTCTTATGCTCCACTCAAGGGAAAATTCTAGGATTCCTAATGTTCCTTGTAGCATCAGTTGGCATCACAGGTAGTCAAGGGAGAAAACATGTAATTCAGAGGGAAATATATTCTCATTCCTTTGCTGAGCTACCTTCTCCGAGTTTTTTATATCACAACCAGGGCATTCTCTTTGTTTCAAATACTATTTTAGGGTAGAAAAACAAGATGAACAAGCCATGCCAGGCACTCAGGATACAGAAGCCAGCTTCTGTATGTGTTTACATAGCTGGGCTAAACATTCGAACTGGGCCTTACAGATTATCCTGGTACTGGGCATAGGGAAAAGGATTCACAGGAGTTAAATTAGTCAGTGTGGAACTAGTTAGCTCCATTTAAGGAAGCAAAGTTCACTAAACTCTGAAAGACTCCCAATTCTTTTTCTATGGAGAAGTTATCTATTCTTAAGTAGTGATATTTTACTTAGCTTTTTTATATATGCAGTCAACTGTCATCTCTAAACCATTCCACATACATTAAGCAATGATGTTTTATGTTTAAATATAATATTAAGCTTGTTTATAATGTCAAGCATGCTTAAATGTAAAGTTTCTGCACTTTTGCTCAGTTTCCTTGTTTGTAAAATTTCCTTCTTACATTTTTCTACCTATTCTAAATCTATTCTTTATTAAACTACCTCAATTATTGGCAAGAGGTAAATTATGCTGGAGAACAAGTCTAGTGATTATAACATGTATTTCCAGGATTTTAGCATTTCAAATAGAATGTGCATTTTTAAATACTAAAATATATAGTAATACATCACCAAAAATATCAGAATTTTTTCGTTGTTTAGAATTTTATTAGTTTGAGTAATGCTAGTAACTCCAACAATTAAAGCCTGAGTCTTAGTGACCTAACCCGATAGAAGTTTATTTTTTAGTCAAGTAAAACTCATTTGACAGTAGGGGTGTTGTTGTCAGGTCTCCTTTTCAGGTGATATTCAGCCTGCTGATTAGAAGAGAATGGAGAAATCACACTCACTTCTTAAAATTTCTCACCTGGAATTGGCACAAAGCAGTGGGAACTAGTCACATGATCCCATCTAGTTTAAGGGAATCTAGGGGCTGCTTCCAAGCAACAATTCTACACCATGAAATGGGACCACAAATCTTTGGTACTCAGCTTTCTATTTCTGCCACAAAAGCTCTTATTTAGGTGTTTAAATAAAATGTGAAAACTCACTTAGTTATATCCTAAAGTCAAAATCAATTACTCATTAGAAATATGGTAAAACACAGTCCTTCACATAGATTAAAAGCTTAGATAGATATGTTCCTGTATATTTGCATTACAATAAACTTCTATTGGAAGAATAATTCTTTCTTGAATTTGAAGGCTTTCAAAACAAGTATGGAAATCGATACAGGCAATTCTGCAATAGAATTTCCATCTACTTAAGGTAAATCTAAAGAAAATGAAGAAAACGATTTTTTTTTACAAAATTCATATTTCACTGAGTTTAAAAGGTTTTTCAAAAAATATCTCATGCAAGTTATAAAATGAGAGAGGGGATTATTTAAAAGTGGATTCAAAAGAAAATGCTTAGAGCTAGAGCAGGGGTTGGAGAACTATGACCAGCAGGACAAATCTGTCCCATTGGCCATTGGCCATATTGTAAGTAAGGTTGTATTAGAACAAATCCATGCCCAATTACTTACACATTACCTATGGCTGCCTTTACATGTTGCCTTCTGCATTATAGCAGAATTAAGTAGTGCGCCCTGCAAAGCTGAAAACATACTACCTGGCCTTTTACAGAAAAATTTTGCTAAACCCTGAACTACAGTAATAACTGTCTTCTCATTGTTCTGTCAACTCTTGTAAAAGTTGATGCCTTCCCAGTGTAAAGTAAGAGGTTTATCCACAGCTAGAACAATCTGCATAAAAATATTCTCATAACTGAATAATGACATTTTAAACCCACTTTCATTTTAATCTCACACTTTAAAAAAGATTAATATTGTTTTATTTTCTACCTGAATGACTCATTAAATTTTCTTTATCTTATATAGTATTTAGTGTGTTATCTTAGGAATGTGTTATTTTATCTCTAAATAATTTATATTACAAAGGCAACCTATTTTAATATATAGTATACACATTTTCACTTTAAAATTTGTAATGCATTTATTCATTTTGTAATTATATTAAATATTCAGTTCAATAAAATATTTATAAATTCTAGTCAGACTATTATTCCTACTAAGCTTTGGTACTTCAACTACTTGAAAATGTCCACTATTTCATCAGAATGGATGTTTGAGTTAAAGGAGGAATTAATCCAGTTATTTTGAAGTTTCCTATTTATACATATACTGAGTTTCTGACAAACATGCACACCTCCTTTCAGAACCTTCTGGAAATGATTAATACATGAAAAAGTGCGCACTGAATGAAGAGTCACTGAAGTCTGAGACTAGATAGCAGAATAGAGATGTCACTGTCTGCCTTTGTAAGAGGTACATATGAGGAGCGCTGATGAGTGGTGGATGTTACTCAAAGTGACTGATGGGAGAAGTGGAAGTTTCTATTTGGATTTTAACTAAACAAATCGGAGAAGTGCTTCAACCCTCTCTCTGAGCTCTGGGTTTTTTCAACTACAGAAGAAGGAGCAGACTAGTAGTTTATTATATATAATAAATCTAATAAATTTATACATATATTTTTCAAGGAGTGCTTTCTTTAGATGTATGGATAGAGGTAGATAGCTACAGTGGTATAGAAAGAGTGATAGATTAGAGATAGAGAGAGAGAGATTAGAGATAGAAATAAGGATAGGTAGATGGATAGGTAGGTAGACACAGGGAGGTGTGTGTGTGTGTGTGTGTGTGTATGTGTATGCAGAGAGAGAGAGAGAGAGTGGGGGGACAGAAGAGAGGAGAGGAGAGAGAGATAGATGATAGATAGATGGATAGATGATAGATCAACCAGACAGAGACAGGGAGATGTGTGTATGTATGCGAGTGTGTGTGTAGGGGGAGATGGAGACAGAATGGAGAGATTAGAGATAGAAATAAGGATAGATAGGTAGATGGATAAGTGAGTAGACATAGGGAGGTGTGTGTGTGTGTAGATAGAGAGCTGGGGAGGGGAGAGAGAAGAGAAAAAAGAGGTTGAGAGAGACAGAGGCCTTTGTAACAGATCTGAGAAAGGTCACTCAGTACTAAATTACTCAAAATTGACTGCAGGGAGGAGTGGAAAGAGAACTGTCAAACAAAAAGCAGGGCTTTTACAAATAAAGTTCTGATTCCAATTTTATATATACATATAGATATAGATTTAAATACAAATAAAGATAGAGATGGACAAGTGAGAGAGCAAGGGCAAGAGTGAGAGAGTCATGGAACTCCCCCTTTGATTCTACACAATCTTATAAAGTTTAAAATGCAAACATAAATCCAACAATTGAAGTGGAGGCTGGAGGGCCAGATACCCATTCTCAGGTCTGCCCAATTTTTCTAGTGTCTTTCTGGCTCATTTTAAGGCTTCCTAATGGAAAATAGCATTTGAAAAATGCTTTTAAAAACAGCATTTAAACTTCCTTCTATCTTTTACATTATTTAAAATCCCTCTTTTGCTAGTGAAGCATTTCCTCTTTTTTTTTTTTTTTTTTTTTTTTTTACTCATTTTCATTTCCTACCCCTACCCTCTACTTCCTGAAGTACTTCTTTTAATGTATCTATGCGCTGTATTTTGAAACATCATTTATGGTTATACTGGCCTCTTGAGTTTTTATTTAATTTTAAACTTATTTGGTCTGTTCTTATCAGTAGAGTTTAAGGTTCTCTTTCTTCTTCCCCACCCCAAACCCAACACTTTGCAGGGTGCCTTACAGAGATTGGAAGGATATTATGGCTTTATCCACCACTGTGTACTAGATCTCCAACCTAGTTAGGCCTGTTTATAAGTACAGAAAGTAGTTTATTTCCAAATGCTTAAGTGCTGTAAAATATAAACTCCTGGTAACCCTGCAGGATTTCATTTTCCATACTACATTTTACTTTAGTCATAGCAATGGAGTTGGATAATGGAGTCGGATAATCCAATTGTTTAATGCCATGACACCCTGTACCCACTTACCTCTTGCTCAGTTCTTTCTTGGGGGGAGAGGTGTAGTTGTCAGGCTTATGAGAACCCTCAACAGTATCTACTATAGTCAGGTAACTCAAACTCTTATGCCTGGAGACTGTGAAGAGCTCTAATAATTATCACTTACCTCTGAAAAGTAAATGACCCAAAATAGAGAATTCTAATTTTTGAAATACAAATTTCGCATTTCAGTGGAAATGTACTCCTAGTTGATAGTTCAACTAGGATTCCCTGTAGCTCAAAATGTTTCCTATTTGGGTATTTGAAATAGATTAAAGAGGATCACTAAATATAATAGCTATTCAAAATTTGGAAACAGAAACTGAAAAAGTATGTGTGTATGTATGTGTGTGTTTCAAATGATAAATCACGTTCATGCCAGGGAGGATAAGTTAACGTCAATCTCACGGTGAATCGGCTAACTTACACAGATACTGGAACACTGTGAAAGGTTTACTAACCAGTCCTGAGTCTTATTTGACATTACTGTCAGGCAAAAAAAGAAGAGTGTATTTTAGTATTTGAAATCTCTATGGTGACTAAATTGTTGATCTGTAGTCATTTTTCAGAAGTCATAAAATCACTTGAAGTGTTAAAAAACGTTCAGTTTTCATAGTCTGGAAATATTTGTAGGACTCTAGAAGCTAAAATAAACTGTTATCTTCATTTGAAGTTGTTCCCAATGCCTATTCAGTAGTGCAAGTGCTCTGCATTTTTATTTCAGTGGTGAAGATAGATGATCCATCCACACCTAGTTGTCCCTTAGTATAATGGCCTTTATTTATGAGTGTTCATGGAGAGAGCTATAGTCATTGGCCAGAGAATAGGATAAAACTACCAGGCCCTTATGCTGATAAAATGAACCTTGGCTACATAAAAAGATTAAAATCTTACAGTAAGGAATTTATATTTCTGGCTATGATGGATTAGTTTGTGAAGACCAGCCTTTCCTCATCTAAGAATTATACAAGCTGGATAGAACAAAAAGGAATCTATCTGAATACACTGGAAACAAAATGAAAAGTCAGCAAGGACTAGAGAGTCCAAAATCTCAGAGAAATTCTGAAAAGAAGAGAGTGACAGAGAGGGGAACCTAATATTCAGTTCTGTTTTTTCCCTTCCAGCGGTTTACTCATTTGTAAATGGTGGCTGAACAGTTGAAAAGCTTCTAGGCTTTTGTTCAGTCTCCTAGAGCTTGAGACATGAAACTTGGAGCTGGGCACTGTCAAAGTGGGATGCTTGGGCTTTTAGTTGGGATTCCTAGAGGGTACCTGTTATGAGAGTGAGAGTAAGAGAACCACGGAGCATCTTGTGAGTCAGAGCAAATCATAAAATGTATCAGCTTTTATAACATTAACATCTAGCTCTCATCAGCTCAATCATAGATTGGGTTAATCTGTTTTATCCCTGGTACAAAGACTTGTCAAAACCAAAAACAAAGCAAAAATATAAATCTTTGATAGAGAACAAAATCCTTCAGACTCTCAAAATATCTCTACAAATTTTCACACACAGTAATTATCATTTAGTCAAAAGTTACATACATACCAAGAGACACTGCCAAATGACACACACACACACACAAGAATAAAAGCAACAGTAAAAAGAGATCTACAGGACATCCATATTTTGCAGTTACTAAATACAGACTTTTAAATAAACATGATAAACATGTCTAAGAATATAGATGACAAGATGGGGAATCTATTAAAAAGAGTCAAATGAAAATTATGTAATTGAAAATTACAATAACTGTAATTAAAAATGCAACATATGGATGTAATGCAAAATTCAACAAATCTATCTTTGCCTTTTTTCTATCTTTTACCACTAAAATATATGTTACAGAACAGGAACTTTGTCTATCTTTCCTTGCTATTTCTGCAACATTGAAAATAATACATGATAAAAATAGATACTTAACAAATATTTATTAAATGAATGAATTAATGATAGCTTGCCAAGAGACAAATAAAGTGGTATATCCTTTTAAGGCTAGAGTTACAAGCAAGGAGATGAAAAAGACAAGACAGGGCAGAAACATTTGTTGGCACAACGGCAGCAGAAAATGAAGATAGGAAAGAGCTGCAGAATCATAGACAAGTCTCCACTCAATGTGTTCTCTTATTTGCCATCTTCTACTTCTCTCAGCTGCTTCCATGGTAATGAGCCTTCTAGTTGAATACAAGAAGAAATGTTGAAAGCCACCTGTGGTTATGCACCTGCTGCCCAATTACGGGCTGCCTGGCAGAAAGACTGAGTTACTGAGTTGGTTCACACCTCAATAGGAGACTGATAGAACCAGGAAGTGCTATGATAGAACTTTCCTCATTCTTCTCTGAACCTCTCCTCTTGGGGAGGGGTTGCAGGAGAATCCTGTCTCAGACTCCTCCACAGCTTTGCAGTGGTGCATGGGAGGAGGTTTCACATTAACCATTTTCCTTCCCAAGGATAGGAAACTAAATGCTTTCCTTAAATACTGTGTGTGAAAATTTGTAGATATTTTGAGAGTCTGAGGATTTCGTTCACTGTCTCAACTTAGGCAGCAGGCCACGTAGTTTTGAAATATTTGTGCTTTTAGAATTAAATGATATTTAAAAGGAGCCATAATAACTGGAGGGAAAAAAAGCAGAAAAAAAAATAAAGGTGAGAAACTCAAGGGGGAATTAAGTAGCCCAGGCAGTTTATAGGCGACAGTTATAACTTCAGAATTTTCTATTGACATCCTTTAAATATCTTCAAATTAATAGAAAGAGGGAAAGAAAAAAATTTACTTGAGGTAAAATGTGGTTAGACCATAAGGAAACACTGAAAGCTAAAAAATAAAAGGCTAAAGTTAAATATCTACAAAAAACTTTTCTTAATCTATGCAACACAGATTTTTTTCTTTGAGAAATTTTTTCACTGAAGTGCAGAGATTATTCTTAGTTAGACTTACCAATTTAGTCTGCTGTTTGATTTCCTTGCTTTGATCATCAAATTAATGTTAGTGTTGTCTCTGCGAGGCAAGCCATCTATTCTAGACATTAGCTAGGTAAAACAAGAGAATACAAAAGGCCATAGATGAATAAGAAATCCGGGTCCCATGGAAGGAGAGAAGTTTGAAGCCCTGGCCAGCAAGCCATTCCTAGAGGATTCAAGAATTCCAGGAATACTACAGATACCAGAATTCCAGGAATGAAATACATGAGACAGACTCCCTAGGGCATCTTTGGGTGAAGGCTAACTAGGGCAAAAACTAGCCAAGGGCAGGAGCTCAGGTTACTCAGGGGAGTCTAGAATATTATCCTTAATTTATCGACACTGATACTGTTTGTGAAGGCCTAAGAATGACCGCTGCAAACTTCATTCAAAGAGGCAACCAACTTTTCCACCCTTTATGTTCCAAAAGTACTATTGGGAAGTTGGATCCTTTCTCGCTTCGTCCAATTCCTGAAAGCTATATAGAGCAATTAAGAGAATACTTGTAGGTCTCTGAAAATATTAATGCTTTCCAGACTTTGAATAATTATTTTTGTTTATCTGTGTAAAATTACATAGTTCCAGAATGAGTAGGGTTATCTTCATTACAGAAAACAGGGCTCTCTTCATTGAGATCTGACAGGTAAACAGGTGGATGTTAGTGTTAGTGGCTTGAGAGATTATAGACAACTGTCAAAACTAGGTGAAGAACATATACATTCAACACATACATATACATACAGTGAAACAGATCTGATTCTACCAGATTCTATTAGATATTTATTTCATTTTTTAATAACAATGCCTTGCAGTCCAATAACACACTAGGAAATTAGGTAAAGGGGCTGTTTTTTGTCACTCAGTGTGTCACGGTATAATTTTACCCATCATTATTTCAGCTGAAGGTGGCATTTAGCAGTTCATTAGTGATTAATAGGGCCCTCCATTGCTCAAAGACAATCTTAGATATTTAAGGAAAGCATTTAGTTTAGACTGACGGTTTTTCTATCCTAAGCATGTCTCTAAAACAAACAAACTAAAAAGTTATGGTGAATTCTATTAAGAAATATGTATTTCATGTCAATTTGCGACCAAACTGTAGGCAGGAATGACAATAAGACATAGGTCTCTCTCCCTCAGCAAGCTTCATTTCCCTATCAAAAGAGAGCAATGCGTGCAAGGTCTGAGTAGAAGACTTAACCATTTTTCAGCCCCGTCATTCTCTTTTTATATTTTGTTCATAATGGTAACTGTCTGGTTTGATGCATTGGTTCTGATGCTTTCACCTGTCTGTTGTCATTCAGGTGCTAAATGAAGAGAATAAATATGTATAATTCTTTCAAGAGTGCATTAGAATGACCCATCTTGGCATATTTTATGACATATCCCACCAGACCCTGATTATTTTGTGAAGTTGGCATTCAAGTTATACTGGTTGGCTTTTGATAGCTTTTGCCAACTTCTTCTGAGCATACATGATTAATCAGTACAATAAAATGGGACACTCTAAAATGCAGGATTGATGAATGGGTAAAGATTTTAAAACTTTCATTCCTTTATCAGTCATTCAAGACAGTTTTACTACCCTGTTACCGGAAAGTATTTTAGGACATCTTCCACCATTTGATCACTGTGCTGGTATTGAGTAGCCCCTCACAGAATGGGGAGAAATGGATCTTTTGATTTTGATAAAGATTCTCCCTTCTAGATGAGGAGGCAGTGTTTTCTTCTTTGGAATATTGTCAAGTGACTTTTGGTAGGTAATAGAAACCAATAGTAGCTGGGAAATCTTAGGCCTAGTTGAAAAGGCCTTTTGAGAATCAAGTCTGGATTGGAATTGGAGAAGTTTCTTTTGCATACCCCTTCATTGGGCCACTGGGAAAAACACATGGAAAATTTGTAAGTCTGACTGTTTTTATTCATTCACTCATTTAACAAATTCTTATTGATCCCTATGTGCTAGGGACTGTGGCAAAAATGATGACACAAAGTTAGTAGAAAAAGCCTCTGTCTTAAGATATTCATAGTGTGACTGCCTGATGGGTTCTTCCAGCCCACTGCACAAACAAAACCAGTTCACTGAGACCATGCCATTGCAGTACAGAGACTTTAATTGACACAAGACTGGCTGTGCCATGTGGGATATGGTTATTACTCAAATCAATCTCCATGAACATTTGGAGGCTAGGGTGTTTCAAGGAAAGTTTGGCAGGCCAGGGAATCTGCTTCTCTGGATGGGGCTGCAGAACCCCTTGGTGCATCCAGATGGAGTCATTGGTTGTCCACCCATCCATGGGTCAGAAACGTGGACACCCGAAAAGACATCTCAAAGGCCAATCTTAAATTCTACAATAGTGATGTTATCTGTAGGAGTAATTGGAGAAGTTGCATATCTTGGGACCTCCAAAATAATATCTGGTAATCTTTTATGTCTGCACATTAGCAGAATTCAGGTTCTTCTCATCCTCCTAAACTGATGGTCTTTTATTAACTAAACAAATATGGTTTAGTTTATGGGAAGAACAATTATCATTTAAACTATAAACTAAATGTCTCCTAAAGTTAGCTTGACCCAGGCCCAGGAATTATTAAGGGCAGTTTAGAGATTAAAGGCAAGATGGGGGTTGGCTAGATCAGATCCCTTTCACTGTCATAATTTTCTCACTGTTATAATTCTTGCAAAGGCAGTTTCAATAGCTTTGTTGTGGAGAAAATAGATGAATGTACGGAAAATGTGCATGCGGTCTTAAAGCATTCAAGTTAAACACAATCTCTCTTAATTTAAGGGTGGAAGAAAAGTGTTCCTGGAAATCTAATTATTCAAACCTTACAACTCTACTTTTGGTAAATGCCTTAGAAAAGATCAAGGCTTAGTATTGATGATCCCAAGTCACAAAATGGCAAACGCAGACCAGCTTATGTAGAAAGAAACAAAATGCATATATTTCAGAGATGAGGATTCAGATTGGACAATTATTTTCTTAGTCTCATTGATTAAAAGTTATTGTCTTTTTTTTTTACTGTGAGGAATTTGGAGTTTTATTTAAGGATACACTATCTTTCAAATTTGATTTTCTATAAATACATCTGTTGAAGTCTATACATTTTTCTTTAAGATGGATAGTTCAGCCATTTTTAGAACATTATTTTTGTCATATTTATACAATGTCAAGTTAGAGTATCATTTAGCAATATTATTGTGTGTACATACTTGGACTGACTGAAGAACTCCAATAGGATCAAGATTCTGGTTTTCAGAGGGCACCTTTTGTGGAATTTCATCTCACCTGGGAAGACTGAGTATTGCCATGGCAGGGACATAACCACTCTGGGTTTTCTTTTCTAATAAGGCCTTCCAGAGAGGGAAGAAGAGAAAGAGGATCCACAGGAGCACAAGCAAAGACAGATGTGGATTCATAAGTTGCTGAGGGTTTCAGGACAATTAAATCATATTTTACCATTTCTCAGCAGAACTAGCAATATTGATTCACCAAAACACTTATATGTCTCTATCAAGATATCTTTGTGTCCATCTTCATTCTTACTATTGGCGATATCAAGGGGTGATTGAGTCGGAGGAATTTCTAGCTCCAGATAATTTCCATCTATATTCCCAAAATCGTGCATATATATACATACATATATAAAATACATTCCCCAACCAGAGCCAAGAATGAGGACATGGGTAGAATAAATAAAGCATGAGAGATGTAAAACATGTCCACTGTGTGTTTGCCTCCTCAAGCCCAAATGCATGTCATAGGATGAAATGGACATAGAGCACAGCCCATAAAGGGAAAGCAAGTCATCAATAGACAACCTTTGTGAACCATGTAGAACCTAAAGGAAAACTTCCCCTTCGTCCCCTGAAGGTTTACTGAAAATCACAACTGACAAAAGATTAATAGGAGAAAAGTCATACAGGTTTGTTAATGTGCACAGGAGGGTCCTAGGGAGAAATTACAGAGTTATCACCCCTCAGCCAATGGGGTACAGATGCTCATATATGAAACTACCTTTGCAAAATGATGACAGTAAGAGATATCTGACACGGGTGACTCCATCTTGCTTCTAGCCTCACAGGGTGGCTGTCTTTGCTTATTCCTGGGTGTAAGCCAAGCTAACTTTCGGAGAAATTTAGTTTACAGTTTAAATGAGAATAGCCCTTCCCCAAAACTAAACTGTTCTTATAAAACTAATGAAACCAAGTTAGGAGGATGAGAGGGTCTTGAATTCTAAATAATTACCAGCCATTATTCTGCAGTTCGTAAGATTTGCAACTTCCCCAGTTACTTGGGCAGATAACATCATCACTATTGTAGAGCCCAAGATTGACCTTTAGAGATGTACTTTCAGGTTTTTTTCATTTCTGACAAGGGATAACCCCATCTGGGCCCTCTAACCAGTCCCTGTGGTCCCTACCCAGAAACTGACTCAGCACAAGAGGACAGCTTAATTTCCCTATTATTTCATCTCCAACTCAACCAATGAGCATGCCTCCTACCCTAGCTCCTTGCCCACCAAACTATCTTTGAAAAATCCCTAACCTCCAAGCCTTTGGGAAGATCATTTTGAGTAATGACTCTGTCTCCCATGTGGTGTGGGTGGCCTCATGTCAATTAAACTCTTTTCTGCATGCAATGACATGGTCTCGGTGAGTTGATTTTGTTTGTGCCGCAAGCAGGAAAAACTCATTGGGTGGTTACATATACCCTTCTTCTTAGAGGAAAGGGAGATGTGGAAATGTAGATGATTTTGGAAGTATAATAAATGATGTTTTGGGAAAGTGAATGGGCTTAAAGAACATACAGTGGCCTGGGACAAAATCTGTTGGGCTCGAAGAGCAGACAGTGGTTTGTGACAAGTCTGTCCAGGGGTGTTGACAGATTAGTCTTTCTTCCTGTTATATGAGTTTAATTAATGAATATTCGAGGAAGGAACCAGAGGTAACTGTTTTCTTTGGTGGGTCAAGATTTTAGGCAGATGAGGGCACTTCAGAGAATGACTTCATCCTGTGCTTCCTGAGAGGCAGAAGGCTAAGAGACAGGGTGGCAGGGTGGCAGGGTGGTGTGGAGGGGGAGTTAGGCAGACCTTGAGATTTCCTCAGTTCAGCATGTCAAAATGCTATATTTTGGTTTCTGAACCCCAACAACAATAGCAGCCAATTATTTTTAACACTTACTACATGCCAGTTACTTTTCTGTATGTTTTTGTACAATAGCACTAATCCTTAGTTTATTCAGTCCACATTTGTATCCTCAGTAAGTGGAAGAGCCAAGATTTGATCCAAGGTGGTCTGACTCCCAAGCCATGTTCATATCCCTGGAGAAAAGATCTCTTTTAAATCTCATCTACTCTTTCTAGCAACACAAAGAATGGCTTAATGATTGCTCTGATCTTCAGTGGTATATGAATTGTTAGTGTCAGCTTTAGCTTTACAGAAGGGGGTACATTTGGGGTCCTTTCTCAAGGTTCTGAATTTGATTTATCATTTGATATTTAAGAGAGAGAGTGAATTTTCACTAATTTTGGTTGCATTACTGCTGACTCTAGAGACTAAAGGCAGAAAAGGCTGTTTTGATTCTTTGTAGAATGAGTTACAAAGTTAAAACTACTTAATTGCAAATTTCATAGACCAAGAATTCAGAGAGGAGGCCAATTTTGAAAGTCAAATACTCTATGATGATTATGGAGTAGTGGAAAACCATAGAATAAGGCTATATGGTAGCTCCACTTTGCCCTCCAGGTACCAGCAGATTTAGATGAGGAGCCCCTGTTGACAAAGACTCACTCCCTATCTGCCAACACCCAGATTTATCAACAGGAAATTAATAGCTTCTGTACCCCATCATTTCATGGGGAGTCTGAGAATAAGCAGATAATATATGCATAGAGATAATTAGACTTTCAGAGGTAAGGTGCTGCTGAATGTTTGATTTCTTGTTTTTCCTTTTTTTTTTTTTTTCCTTTGAAAAAAATAAATGGAAGTGGCTAGAATTAACACACAGTGTTCAAAACAGAAGCTTGGAAAAACCACTAATAAGCAAAGTCTGACTTTCTAAAAACAAATGCACAGGGTTCCAAACAGAGTTGAGAAACAAAAGCCTGGGCTGCTCTGGTTAAATAGTTTCTACATTTTGAAAAAAATCAACCACAACTGGCAAAACATTTTTTTTCCCTTTTTTTCCCCTTAAATCTACAGGGAAGAGACATCTGATACCAACTATCCTCAGCTCTCTGGTCTTTTGAGTTCATTTTCCAAATCTATACACAAAAGCAGCAGAGAATATAGTAGAATAAATGTGTCCAGGGAAGAAATAAGTGCATTGGGGAATTGAATAGAAATGATAAAAATCACTCACACTTCTTTATTGAAATAATTAAATATGAAGTGGAGTGGAGAGTAGCAGATGAATTCTAATAGTAATTGAATTGGCACTTAGGAGTTACCTTATCTGCCTTGCCACAATTCAAAACTCCCCACGGTGTTTTCTCTCAGTCCACATCATGTTAATTATGCCTCTCATCCACCATCTTGTTTGTGAGCAAAGTAGTTAGTATGCATAGAGAGGCATTCAGCTCTCCTAACGGGGTTCGGCGAGTAGTTATTCCATCCCTCAAGAAAATGGCATCTGTTTCTGTAGCACACAAGAAGCAGCTAATACACATACCAACTGCCATGGGGATTTCTTCTTCCTGCTTTACGAAAAGAACAAAGGTTTCTGTTTTTTATAACTCAGATACATGGTCCTGCTTTCTCTATCTGGGTGAAAATCTTGGAGCTTGATTCTTGTCAACTCCATCTCCAAAATTATTTGGTTTCCCACAAGTAAGTTTTCTGTTTTATGTGCATCTTTGTGGATCCCACCTATCGCATGTCATGCAGAATACTTGCTGAAATCCTACGTAAAAGTGGAATTTTGTTATAAAATTTTTCCTCCTATCGTATTTTCAGCACACTTTGTTTTGTTTTATTTTATAGAACAGAGAAGATTATTGATGTAGGTTTTCCAGCCAATCAAATTATTCTGCCTCTGATTGCCATGCTCTCTCTTTGGATGGGGGAGTATAATGATAGATGATTTCTGCAGTATATAAGTTCTTTTCAACCTTGATTATATGGACTAGTTTTCTCGTTTTAAGATTAGTCACTGGGAAGAATGGAGTTGAGAAGTAAAGATTTTGCTAGCTGGAATTCTATTTATCTTGTTCTGCTTAAACAGTTCCAGCAAAAATAATAATAATAAAAAATAAAAATAAAAAATGAAGGCAGACGGATGTTAACTAAGTTTAACCTAAGGCCAATTGGGTTAAACTAATTAATCACTTAAGAATAAGAGGGCAAATTGAGACAATAGAAAACATCGTGTATGGAGTTGACCTGTAGCCTCACTCACCCCTTTGTCTATGTGTGCATAATTTAATTGCCATCTGAAATTATTCTTGTTCATTGTCAAAGTAACCAATTCATTGGCCTGCAAAAAATGATGAAGACTTGGGCCTCTGGATCAAGGCACTGAGAGGTTTCAGTCATACAATAAGTTCCCTTTGAGGGTGAGGGATGTTATATAATTTCTAATCATTAAAACTATCATTTTGAATATTAATTTGTCTCTCTAGCCATCCGGTGGGTGGCCCAGTAATACCAGAACACAGCATGGAAAATTTTGCTGTAGGGATATGTTTTGGGAGGAATTGCCTCAGAGGCCAGTATAAGAGATTGCAGTAGCTGTTGGGGAGAGGATAGATATGAATATACTGGTTGATTTATTTTTCAAGATCAAATTTGCATCAATGTCTCTCCAATTCCTTTATTGTCTAGGTGTCATTCTTGGTGTCATTTCCTGCTATCATTTGTTATTTGTCTCATAAGCTTTTATACCTTGTCTATTATCCTTAAGTGTTGCTTAGGCTAAGCTAGGCTTCAATCAAGTGTATATTTTCAGGTCCAATTGAGACTCCAAACTTTGATTTCCACATTCTGATATACCAAAACATAAGCCAGGAGTGAGGCTATGTCTACACTGTACTATTCAATAAATCAGAGATTGGAAAGGTGTAAGATTGCAAATCAGACTTTTCACAATAAAAAGCACTAACTTCGAGATTTTAGTTTATTTTGAACACCTTTGAAATATTTTCTAGTATTTTAGGGTGGTTCTAAATATGAAATAATTTGTTACTTTTTGCACTCCTCTGATGAAAGTCGTAATCTTCCTTAAAGTAAAAATATAACCCTAAATTACCTGATTTGATTACCGGTATTTTTCAAATTAGTTATTTGCTAAATCTATATTCTTACTTAACCTTCATGGGCATGACAGCAATTGTATAGGCTTCAGAGATAACAAAACTGTAAATGTTGTGTGGAATAAAAGATTTAACACCGAATGGTGTGATTAACTAATGGGACGGCATTGCAAATGGCAGCGCAACAGGAAAATCCTTGCATTACTGTGGAAAAAAAAAAAATAAGATGGATAAAACGTATTAAGTCCTACAAATGAGAATGAAAAAGTTGTAGGAAAAAAACAAATTCTAGTGCAGGAAAATCAGCTTAGTGAAAATTGAAAATGCATGTAATAAAACTAATTCAGGCAGGATATTAATCTTGTGTAAAAAAGATAAAAGCATGTTAAAGCCTGATTGTAAAATATTAATGTGCTAAACCATCATAAAACTTCACATATGCCCTTTAGCGATAGTATTGCTAATGATGATAAAAACTTATTTGCAAATTCTTCTTTTATGAAGTCTGGGAACAGAAAATCTGAAAATGAAGACTAATGTAGACATCTACTGTGTGTAAAAGATAGGAAATGGTGGAGGTTAATGAGGTTTAGGGCAACTGGTCTCTTGACATTTAACTGTGTGACCATAATCAAAGACCCTGTGCAGTCTCTGAGTGAAGTGATTCGAGATGATTCGGGTTTGAACCCTAATAATATTGGGAGTATTCTTGACTCTTCCTAATTTGTTTTCTGACGGGGCACATGCTCTTGGAATTACACTTATCTTGGCCCACAATAAAGGAAACTGCATTTCTAGATTTCTTTCTTCCACTGAAACCCCATTTTAACAAAAACAAAGGTGGAATTCATCTCAAGCCTTATTCTGCTTTTATATCATTATGTTACCGGCTCTGAATTTTAGGCACTAGAGTCACTGAAATTCTGTGATAGCTCAGGAGACTCTTTTTGTATAATAGGCAGAGGCGGCAGGAAGAACTGAAGTAGGCTGTCCTAGGTCAATCAGCTTGACCTGCATGCAAATCCTTATTATGTCACTTACTACAGGGTGTTGATTCGTTTATTTAACCCCTCTAAGTCATGCATACTTAATAGGAAAAACACATAGGGACAAAAAAAAGGGTTAATAATCCCTATTTGCATGGTTCTTGTGGGGGTCTATAATGAAGTATATAAAGCTTCTGTTATCAGTGCTCAAATGTAATAATAATTATTAAAATGTTTATTACTGAATTTTTTTTTTATCTACTCAGAAAGTTCTACTAGCTGACCTCCCACACAGTATGGGTATTCCACACGTCATGATTCATTCACCTATTTCCATGTAACTGGAAAGTTTTCTCTCTTCACCAATGTTTAAGAAAATCCTATTCATGTATTAAGATCTGAGTCACATCCCACTTTTTCCAAAAGGCATTTCCAGCTCCTCCATCACAAAATGTACCTTCTGTGTTTCTCTGGTCTCCTGTTAAAGTTATCTTCCTTTCAACTCTGGTTGAATCATGTTTTATTTCTCCCTTAATAGCAGGAGCAATGACTTGTACTTCTCTCACATCTCACCTTTCTCACAAACTCCTAAAACATTTAGCATGTTACCCAATACAGGTTTGAAATTCCTTTATTTGGTTGCATTCTTAGAACACAGGACCGAGAGAGATTCAAATTCTTTGATTGATTATGAAGACAGACAAGAGCATGGCCTTTGCAGAATTTTTAAGAGCACACAGCTCAGGTTCTGAATATGACTTCAGGACCCTCGTATTTTGTAAAATGACACTATATTTAAGGCATATGTCTAATTAGAAGTAAGCCAATGAGTAGACCATTTGTCATTGACTTTATAAACCCATCACTGACCTGATGGTGAATATATATTAAATGGACTTTTCTCAGCTACACTGCTGAATGTATTTGTGCTTCTGTTCTCTTTGGCTCCATTTACCTTTACCACTATTATCTTCTCATTGTTGATTCCTGTCCAGGTACTGTTTTTTGATGTCTTGTCAAGTCATCAGCCCAAGTGACATGGTGAACAAAGGGAAAGAAACTCTGCTCTTGCTAATCTCATGCCATTTTGCTTTTCTGCCTCAATAGTTTTTGCTCTTTAAGATACAGAGAGACCTTCCACAGATCAGAAGGCAGCTCAGGGAACATGGAGGCCAGACATAAATAATCTAGATGACAATAGGGATGCCTATTTATAAAAGTTTGTAAAAACAAAAGAGGAGTCTGATGGCAAAACTGGATTGATTTTACAGAGCAGAGGTAGCACATCCCAGGTAGCCTAGGCCTAGCTGTATTATCCCTGAGAGAAACTGAAGTCCACATAGCAGCATCTCATTAATTTAAGTAAACCTTCAGAACAAAAAGGCAGAGGGAGCTCAAAACAAACATCTTGTGTTGCTGATTTTTAATATCTTGTGTTTTGTTTTCTTATTTGTATTACCACTACTTGTGACTGACTTGTCCGCTAATCCATATTTCAAAATCTAGTGCACGGCTGCATCAAATAACCTACTACCATAGTCTATAATCTCCTATTTAAGAGATAAGCCTTAATAAAATATGGTTAGCATGAATAAGCTTTGGATATGATACTATGGCCATGTCATCCTAAATACTGTTTGGATTAAACCATCAATAAATGTAAGCTTTTAAAAAAATATAAGATGTCTGTAGAATGGAAAAAGCAGCATCTTGGAAATGAGAGGTTAGTAAATTTAAAAAAAATTATGAGGCTTTTTATAAAAACATATTTTTAAGACTTTTCAAACACTCTGGCTTTATGAACGAACACACATATTGGCTCTGATTCAATTCTCTACTTGACATCATAGGTCCAAGTATTGCTTTGTTCCTGCATAGGATAGGTGTTTTCAGACATAACAAGATTCAAATAATCTGTTTATGATACTGGAAACTTTTATCTTTTTCTTTAAAAAAGAAATATCTGTTAGTGGAAGGCATTAGAAACCAGTAATTATAGCACTACTAAGGAAGTGACCTTACAGGTTGTTAGACCTGTTAAGTAAGTTAGATTTGTATAAAGTGAAGCTTATTTAGCACTTGATTGTATACAGTCCTATAGTGTTCTTTAAGGTTTCACATGGCTGGTCTTCCCAAATAGTTAGAAACAATTCAAGAGAAAAATTTGTTTTGCTTCACTGTTCCTAAACACTTCCAAGTCTGTCACTCACTAAACCCAGTGCAGTTGGACTAACCACACAATAACACTGAACTTCAGTTTCCTTTTTGTCAAATGACAATAATTATACTTGCCTTGACTAATTCATAGGATCATTCTGAGGCTTACTTGAGGTATCAGATGTCTAACTTTTTCATAAGTTGTAAAGCCCTATATAGCTGTTAAATATTATTATTGTGATAACTGACACCCATAAGTAGTTTTTCATTTTTATAGCATTAATACAATGAGGTCACAAGCCAAACAAACAGTTGGTTCTCACAGTATTTTATTTGTGTTATGAAAAAGTAAGCAGTTTCTAAAGTACTTCATGTAATTCTAGTTGTAGCTTACAGACCAAGAGAACTGATTTGTATGTATTTCTTCATATTGATGAAATCTATTTCATGCTCTGAAGAAAAAAAACAACAGTTTTCCATTAAGCAGCATATGTCATAATTCTACACCCAGGATCATGGAAGTTACTATAAAGGTGAGACATGGTACACTATTTAATAGAATTTACTAAAATTTCTTCCAACACCTATTTTTAAAAACTGAAAAATTATAATTAGAACCATTACAATTTTTATTGCTAACATGTCTATCCTCTCATTTTATTTTCTGAAGATCATAAAATATCTATTACCTTTAATATGGAAATCTATTAAAAAAATCTCTTCATTGCCTGAAGGTATGTGGGGGCAAATTCCAATGACTGGACTTGGTGAATATAGTACAGTTAAGATATATATATATATTTTGATTATTTTATTCTATGAAGTCAACACAAAGTTAATATAAAAACTTCTCTGTTCTTAGTCATTGGGTACCTAGTGTGAAATGTCAAAACTAGAACGATGCCAACTATATATATAGTTCTTATTTGCCAGTACAAACTAAGCCATTCCTGTATCAGTGAACCCATAAATAAAAGAACATATGATATATTAGAAACAGTGGGATAAAGAAATTGAAAAACTTTCTTCTCATTCAAATCCTTTATGCTCCCCTCCATAGCCAAGCTTCTTAATTATGGAAAATTATATAAGACGTTTGTCATTATACAGAAAGCCAGACTCCAGGCCCCTAACACCACTGATGCTTCTTCTTTTAAAGTCATCTACGGACATTTTTTTTTTTTTAAAGCAAAGCAAATGGAAACCTTATTGAACTTAACTTACTTGAAAGCTCAGCAACGTTTAACACTGTGGTGACCTCCTTCTTTTGAACATACTTCATTCTCGTGATCTCAGTCACTCCTTATTCCCCATTTCCCTGGTCATTTCCTCTTAAGGCATTCTTTTCTCTGCCTGAAGATCAAATGCTTATTTTACTGAGGGTTCTATCCTCTTGTTGAGTTAAACAATTTTCCTGTAGAAAATGTAATTCAACATTCATTGATGACTTCTTAATCCAGCAACAACTTCTTCCTAAGCTTCAGACTCAAAAAGCCTAATGGCCTTCAGGATATGTGTATTTTCCTGCCCTATTTTAACTTAACGTGTCTAAAAGTAAATATAAAATATCAGCGCCAAAATCTGCTCTTCCTCCTCTGCTCTCCATTTCCACAAATGGTGCCATAGTCCATCCAGTTACCAAAGCCAGAAACTTGTTAGATTCTTATATTTCACTTTTTCCCCTTCTGTCCCATGTCTAAGCACATCAACTCCCATTCATTTTATTTTTTTACCTGAATGAATCCTGAGTCTTTGCTTCTCTCTCTCTCTCTCTAATTTCAGGCCTATGTGAGTATCAGTAAGGGCCAGGAAACATGGTAGAGTGCTTGAGTTCCCTCTTGTTTTCATATATCCTATTGCTTTTAGCTCTCTCTTGGATTAGAGGAAGGGTATGAACATAATTCCATATTAGTTTATATGTGTTATGAGGCACAGATCTCTGATACAAATTACAAAGGCAGCAGCCAAAATTTGAGAATCCTTTATGCTTGAGGCACAATCACATGGCCCAGCTACTCCATATTTTGCCCCACCCAGTACCCTTACCACAAATCTGACTGTCGTTACCTCTTACCTGGGTTACCTTAATAGCCTCGTAGCAAGTATTTCTGCCCCTGGATTTATAACCTTAGTCTATGATTCACACAATAACTAGAATTAGCCATAAGTATTTGACAATGACAAAGTGAATAAATGTAAATATTTTAGAGGCTTTTAAATGCCACTCTCATCCCTAAATAGGAAGGTTTAATTCCCAATTCACTGTAAAAAAAATTCTAGATGTATAAGTGCCCGTTAAATATTATAAGTGCCCGCAAAGTCCTTTCACCAACACATGATATGTTAAAAAAAAAATTTGCCCTCACTTAAAAACAGAGATAGATAGTGCCTTTTTTCTCAGATACTTTAGTCAAAAGATATGTTTTTCTGTTAGGTATATCAATTTTAAAGCTGAGAAGAAATTGGTAATTATATTATTCTTTTAATGGTCATATGTGTATATAATACATATATAAATATAATTATCTATAATTATTACGTATGACCTATAGATCCTCTGCAGAGAGGGCTATGATGACATCATCTAATCCCCTCCATAAGTCTTCATGACATTCCATTTCTTTTCAATCCAACTAAAAGCACATTTGCGATGGAACTTACCCAATTTACTTTGGGTGCAGTCAACTTTACAACCTTTTTGGTTTACCACTTCATGTTCTCCATGGTTGGCACAGCCTGGACTGACATAAAAGCAGGCCTAGTAATATCCTGGGGAAATAGAGCAAACAATTTTCCAGTCCCATTCTGTTTTTATAGCTGCCAATGCTATCTAAATGGCTGACTTCCTGAGCTATATTAATTGCATTTTAGGCTTTCCTAGATTTCCTATCTGACCAAATTTTAACTAAGAAACTATAATTAGAAGATTTATAAGTTGACCCAACTGATTTTGCTATTCTGGAACTGAAAGGACAGTGTATTTTATGGTATTGCTACTAAGGATTACTAGGGATTTGCAATTCACTGATATGGATATTGTTCATAATTCGGCTATGATAAAATAGGTGTGCAGTGGGACTAATAATCACTGCCAATAAACTTGGTTTTGGTCTCAAGAGCTATATGGATACAAAGATGAAAAATGAAGATAGCAACCATAGTTGCAGCCCTCACAGAAAGCAGACAATATACTGATGTTTGTATAATATACACAGATATAAATATAATGCAAAACAGAATCTAAAAATAAGAGCTGACATTCATTGAGTCTTAATATATGCTAGGAATTGGCTAAAAGCATGTATGTGGATAACCATCAATCCTTACAAAAAACATGCAAAGCTTTTCTAGATAAGAAAATGAATACTTGGAGAAGTTAAATAATTTGCCCAAGTTTGACCAGGTCAGGATTTAAACTTAATTCCATCTGCCTGTCTGTTTTGTCTGTAAACCTGTGATATTTTCATAAATGCCAGGGAAGAAATAAAGTTGTGTGTGTGTTCAAAGTAAGTTATATTTATCTCTATTTGGAGCCTCAGGGGAGGCTTATAATAAAGATTTTATTGTTATTTATGCTAAAAATAGCATGGAAAAGGGTCTGGATGAAGGTAAATATTCTAGGCAGAAGAAATAGCAAGAAAAGCATCAAAGTGGGAAACAGAGGAGAGTGAACAGAAAGCAGGAAGTTGTGTATCTGCATTGCAGGCTAAGCAAAGGATGGAAAGGTAAATTGTGGTCAGTTTATGAAGGGGCTAAGGAGTTTCAACTTAATACAGTAGGCTATGGGGAACATTCCAAGTGTTCTGCAAAGCTTAATTACTGAAATATAATTATACTCTAGAAAGGCTTACCTTGCAACAGAATGTAAATGGATAGGTGTGTGGGAGGGGAGACGGAAAGATAGATGATAATTGTAAAAGGCTATTGCAGTAAGAGGATAATGAAATGAGGTAGGACCGAAAAAGTAGGAAGGTGAATGAGGGAATGTATAACCGTAGTTATCTTCGAAACTCTTCAGCTTTGAGAATTATCATTGCTGATCTTCAAACAATAGATTGTGGTTTGACGCTTAGCAGGGCTAGAAACTACAAACCTTGGGAACTGAATGGTTCCATTTAGGTCAAAAATACCTATAATGTATGACCTGTTATAGATTCTATAAGTGAGAAACATTTATAATAAATATTTTTGTGCAGCTTGAGAAGCAACTCACCACTCAAGATGCTTGGCTCTCTATGCTATAGAAAGGAGAAGCTATTCAATGGTATAATCAAAGTCCTAGGTGTTTTGTAGAGGTCTTGGCATAACTGGTAGTGTGACTTCAATTTCTAGGCTCAGGTTTCTTGTTTGGAAGATGCCTGTGGTAATAATTATTCTCCTTGTTTCTCTTGGTTGTTATAGGAAGTCAAATGAGGTAATTAATGTGAAAATACTTTAGAAAACAAAAAATTATCTCTTCTTTTAAGGGTAGGGATTATTTCACTGTGCCTCTTTACAGTCTCCAAAGCACTGCATTAACACTAGAGTCTAGAAATACTCTTGAATGAGTGGTGTGTACAGGAGTTTAGGCGGAATGGCTTTTGTACCAATGCATTGATACTATGTTCTGTGCAGCAAATGTGGACACATGATTTGATCCCAAGTTGTAAGCCTTTATTGAAAGAAAAGGACAGGAAACAGACATGGTTGTGACCAGAGGTATTATAGAAACATGAAATAAAGTATAGCTACTATTGGTTCATTTTCTGTTAGAGGTTCTTTATGACCTACTATAAAGATGTAAAAGCTACAGAGAAAAAACTCATTAGTGAAGTAAACATGAAGCCTATAGACAATATCTCAGTCAGGAAAGAATTGGGTCTCATAGAGTGGGTGCTTCATTTACTATCCCTTGGGGAAGATGGGCCAAAAAGAAGAGTATCTAATTAGTATACGGACTGTGAAGAAGAGAATATTCTTTCCTTTGACATGACTTTAGTGCACTGGGCATTATAAGAGGAAAAACAAAGAGTGATGTTCAAAAGGAAGAGGGAAAGTCACCTATCTTCATTTATTCATTCAGCAAATATTAATATTTAGGGTGCATATAAGGAGGCACAAGAGGAATGCACAGTGCATGTGAAGTAAAGATGGTGCTCCCCCAGAAACACTACTTGGGACTCATGGACTTTGAAGGATACGACAACAGATTAATTTACACACAGGCACATAATAAATTATGATTCTTACAAATATTGAGCACAAATAGCATGAATTTTCAAACTATAACAGGGATGGTTAATTTCTGAAGATGTTTTCACTAAATTGGAACACATTTACTCTATAACAGATGGAGCAAAAAGGAAATAAAAATTAAACAAAAATGGGATGAAAATCAGAAAGCTTGCTTTTCACTTAAATAATTTCTACTCTGAGAAGATTCTCCATTGATTTTTCAGGACTTTGGTCATTTGAATTTTTATTTTTTATTTTTTACTTATTTTTTTTGAGACCATCTTGCTCTACCGCCCAGGCTATAGTGCAGTGACACGATCTCGGCTCACTGCATCCTCTGCCTCCCGAGTTCAAGTGATTCTCCTGCCTCACCCTCTCGAGTAGCTGAGATTATAGGCATGCACCACCATGCCCAGCTAATTTTTATTTTTAGTAGAGACGGGGCTTCACCATGTTGGCCAGGCTGGTCTCGAACTCCTGACTGCAAGTGATCCGCCTGCCTCAGCCTCCCAAAGTGCTGGGATTACAGGTATTGGCCACCATGCCCAACTGGTCATTTGAATTTTAATTCTAAAAGGAAGGTAGCTGCTGTCTGAACGTTTCAATAGCCAGTGTTTTGTTTTGTTTTTTTCCTTCTGCTCTCAAGGTCATGGTGAACACTGTATTTAAAAGGAATTGAACTTTACCCAAAGGGTGTGGATATGTTAAACAATTTGTTTAGATACAAGCAGAATAATAACAGTCAAAAGAATCCAGTTGTATTCACATTTGGACACAGAACAAATAAAAAGGGATTGGCAATGTAGTTCCAAGTGGAAAACATCACAAAGAAGAAAGCTAGAGAATATACATTTCTGGAGAGATTCTGGCAAAAGCTAAGATATTCTTCTTCCCATGATCTAACAGATAAGATATAATTTTCTTCTCCTTTCCATTTTCAAACTACTTCCTCATTTGTAATCATTTATTGCCAATAAATGGGATCTATCTATCTATTTATAAACACGTAGCCAATCACATAGGGTGAGGTTGAACAAGGAAGGCTGACATA
Source organism: Pongo pygmaeus (assembly GCF_028885625.2). Taxonomy (NCBI): domain Eukaryota; kingdom Metazoa; phylum Chordata; class Mammalia; order Primates; family Hominidae; genus Pongo; species Pongo pygmaeus. The sequence goes on along the minus strand of NC_072388.2, from coordinate 24,062,834 downwards.
GAAACACAGACTAAAAGAGAGAAATAGGTGACAAAATGCATTAGAGGAGAGGATTACCCTTGGGTTTGTTTTCATTATTTTTTTGTCTGTTGACTAAAATAACATTTTTCTATCTTGAATACAAGACCTTGTCTGGGGGTCACAGCTATATTTCTTTCTAGTTTAAGTGACATATTCACTTTTATTTCTTATTTTAAGTTGACCTGGAATCTTATAACACTCCTATTTACAAGAAATTGTAAAATCAAACACAGAAAGCTCTTTTGTTTGCTATTGATACAAACTTATTCAAAGCATCATTTGGTGGCATTTTAAACATCCAGTCATTATTTTTAATATAACTGTATATTTTTAATATAACTCTATATTTTTAATAATATGCTCCTTGGAAATAGATGCTTTTTTTTTTCCAAGTTTGGAAACATACAAGATATTTACCTGGAACTCTTCAGAAGGATCTTGGTTTTCAATTTGATAATATACTGAATCATATTGTGCATCTGCACAATACTGACAAAAGAAAACATTAGAGCACTCTCATTTCAGGATAGTTCTGACTATTGCCCTTCAGAGACAGACATTTTGGAGACACAATAATGGTGTCTAATAATTTCAGCCAAACTAGGTATTTATCACAGCTTCAAACAGGCAGTAACTCACTTATATTTATTTTCTTGGAATGTAACACTGGTCTGAATTAAACATTATGATACATACCTATACTGCTATAAACTATTTTTTCAGATTTTCCTAGTCAAGATTTCTTTCTCAAAGAAGAAAATTAGACAGGTGCAGCACACCAAATGAGATGAACTTTGTCCTCAAAGAAAATTGGTTTTTCCTTTTCAATTTCATTTCAAAGAGATCTGACAAGTGTGGCTTTGAACAAACTTTAACAGCACAATATCCTTTGTGTAAGTTTTCCCTTGTCAGCTTTTCCATTCCAGAAGGAACTTAGAACAAAGTGGATGTTGCCCTTTGAGTTGAGAACTTCATCAGTTGAATGAACACTAGTATAGTGCAGTGAAATTGAGGGCATACTCTCTCTACGAATCTCAACAGTACGGTGTCTCAACAAATATAATTTCTCTATCTGGAGGAAGGACAGACACTAGCTATACATTTAGATTCATGCACTCTCCTTCTTTATTCTTTATAGCAAAAGCCAAGCTATTTGGCAACATAACCACTTGAAACTTTCATAGATTATGCTAAGAAGCCTTTTCTTGTGTGTGGAGCACAAAACATTATTTTGTGATGTTGTTTGGATCTACACCATTTTATACCAAAACCATAGGGAGCCTGATTATTAGAGGGGCAAAATCAGACTTTTAGATGTGTGCTGTTTTTCCTTATACATGAAAGTTAAAAAAAAAAAAAAAAAAAAAAAAAAAGGTTTTGTATTTGTTTTGCTTTGTTTCAATTTTAACATATTTTGTAGCTTTGTGATCATTTAAAAGTAAAATACAAAAGCAGAGAAAGGAAAACATGGGAAACTGCTTCACAGGGATTCTAATCTTTATTGTACAAAAGCTTGTTATGGCTACTCATTCCTTAGAGCTTTAGATTGTGTATAAATTGTGCTACTTTATGCTGGTAAGTAACTGCTTTGACAAGTTTATTTTTCTTCGCATACGCTCCTAACTTTCTTAAGGTTTTTTTTTTTTTAATTGCTCCTTGCTTTTACTTTTTCTTGACTCCAACTGTTCCTTTCATCTTCTTTTTTTCCCTATGCATTAATATGTAAAGACTGTACTAGTGTCAAACATTCATGTAGAGACAACTTAATAAATGCAAAGTGGATAAGGTTACAGAATAAGTCCATGCCCAATTTAATTACAGCATTTTGATTAACACAGATTGTAAGTAGTTTGAACTAAGAATTTTAAGTTGCTCATCTTGAATATTACAAAGGCTAACCAGAGACGAAGTATAACTTTGACTCAGAAACTGCCAGAAAACACTCTGATTAACCAATTTAGATGTACTATCCAATTAAGGATCTAAATATCTTTGGATCACAGAAATTCATGTTAATTGATAAGATAAAATATTTATTACCCAGAGAGCTGAATTAGCAAAGAGAACAGCTCTAATCAGGTACTAACTTCCAGAAAAAAGAAGAATGTTGGTTGAAATTAAAAGTGTGATACTTACAAGCAAACCTGGCTTGTTTATTCATAGGTTATGCTTCCTGCCAGCAAAGTCAGTGTCTTTGAAAGGTTGGAGTTGATAAAGTCTGTGGCCAAGTTTCTAAATGGGTTGAAAGAAAGGGCATAGAGCAGAGATGAAAGAAAACTTCCCTGAAGTAAAGGCCTGAAGATACCTGCAAGGGCAATGGGGAAAAACCCCAAAGCCTTTGTATTTACTGAACTGTCATTAGTTGCCCAAAATTTTAATTTTTTTCTTCTTGGATAAATGTAATGTTGTTTCTCTTAAAAATACAAGGAAGGCAAGGGAACATTAGAGGCTCTTGTAATGTATTTTCTAGTACTTGGAAAAAATGCCTATACAGAGTAAACAATCAATGAATTTAGAACTCCTCCATCTTAAAAAGCATGAAAATGGAAGCTATTCCAATTTTTCTTTGTAAGATTTAATTTTCTATTAATTTGTTTTTGGGGTTGAGGCATCTCAAATAGATATAAAATCAGGTCTAAGCTATGCAAAGATTCAGAGTAACAGTAAGGTGATTGTTATTTAATTTTTTATTTGTAAAAATTTAAAATCATTGTAAATACAAAGTTTTGTACTCATGGATTTTAATAGGTAGAATATAATTTTCGATATAGTAAAGTTGCATGTAAGAGCATGCTACATTTTACCCATTTAATGTTATCAAAGACAACTAAGTTTCCAACACCTTTTCAAAGCCAATACCTTTTCAAAATGGGATTAGTCAGATAGAACCACTTGCCTGTTGGCAATTTTATTTAAATTATAAGAAAACACACACAATTCGCACAAACATACACAAGCCCCATTTATTCTAGCTTTGCAGACTCATAACATAAAAGGAATAAAGTCCAAGTAAGTCAGAGTAAGACAGATATTTTGTCTGGCAAGACTTAGCGAAAAGAATTTAGAGAGAAGCTGCTAGAATACTTTGTGCATTTCCTGAAGTTCTCAGCACATATTATACAATTATTGCTTCTGAAAAAGAAGTTTTCTAATCCTAGAGAAGGTATATTCTACTTGCCATGTCCTGTAGTTAGTCTTACTCTTGTTCTTTTTGGTTATGGTTTGCCCAAAATATCAATTCAGAAACTAGTGTGGACAATATTATAAAAATCAGGAACATTTTATTTCTGATTAGAAAGCTATTACATATAAAAATTATGTTAATAGTCCAATCAACTTCTATAAATTTTTACCTAATTGACAATTATAGAAATTTTTAGTGAGACATCTTTTTAGTTGCCTCTTCCTTTGTTTGCACACAATGCAGTAGTTGAATAATGTATTTATGCTGTAGAAATTAAGAGTTCAATGTATTATCCTATTAAAATAATATATTACAGCATTACCAGCATCATTATTACAAAAATGGATTCAGAATAATAAGCCAAATTTGACCAGGGGACTGTGCAGCCATAAATCTACCAGAATCGCACAAGGCACAGTATTGCTGACAAGAAATTCCTATGTACTGGTCTCTTGAGACATGTTAGTTAGATTCATATGCACAGGATGTAAGAATATCAAGCACTTCTGTTTGAATGCCAAAGAGAACACATTTAAGCAGATAATGTCCTTCAGGAACAAAAAATAAAGCATTTCTTCACAAAATGAGAGATGCCACTATTCCTATATTGGGAGGAACATCAAATGTACATTAAAGAATCTCGAAATGACTATATATAAAAGTGAAAAGCTTCATAATAAAAAATATAGTGCCCAGAGTGATGGCACATTATAACCTATTGCTCAAAATTGAGGTCTGGTTCTAGGCAAAATTATAACTCAAACAAAATTTATCTTTGTTTCCTCTACTCCTTAAATCATATTCCCTTTGTCCACTGGCTACTTCATTCCTTCCATCCCAGGCCCTGTCATCTAGGGCGCTCATTTTCTTTAGAAGGGAAAACAACAGAATATTGAGCCTGGGAATGCCCTATAACTTAGTCATCAAATTATTTACTTGTAAGAAAAGAGATCCTGACATATTAGCAGAGATGACCAACATCCCAAAAAAGAGTCACGTCCCCTCTTATCTGTGTGAGGGTATATCCGAAGACCCCCAGTGGATGCCTGAAACTGTGGATTACACTGAACCTTATATATATTAAATATTATATATTTTTGTTATAAAGAATGTTTGTTCCTTTACGTACATACCTAACACAAAGTTTATAAGGTATAATAAGACATTAATGGCAACTAATAATAAAATGGAACCACTATAACAATATACTATCATTAAAGTTTTGTGAATGTTATCTCCCCCTCTAAAATTATGTTACCACAAGTAACTGAAACTGAAAAAGAGGAAAACTCCAGATAGGGGAAACTACTGCATTTCATAGCACATTCTCAAATAAAGCACCTCATTTCTTGATTGATAAGATGCATTTTGTCTTCCTTCTAGGACTGTTTTTATTAATGGCTGGGAAATCCTGAGGCTGGGAGTCTGTGTTACTGACTGGAAATGCAAACAGCCATAGATGCTATTGTTCTGTGTTTGTGTCTGGGGCTTGAGGCACTTAAAGTGGAAGCCTAGCAAAGTTACCTCTGCATTTTGAAAAACCTCCACCAATGATTCCTTTGCATAGAAAGAGAAATTTTCATGGGTCTAGAAGAAATATTTTTAAGTGTAGGCAGAGCTCCTGGTTAATGTCCATGTTTGTCTGTAGAAAAAGACTAATTGATGGATATTAAAGAACACTTTTTAATCTATAATTTCCTTCCTTAAAAAAATTTAATTCCAATAAATTTCCACTAGTAGTTTATTTATTATTTGAAGAATCTTCAGACTCATCATTTATTTCTTCCTTGTTGGTATTACATACAAATTTTGTGGGAAAGTTATCCACACTTGATTTTACATATACTCTGTTAGTCTAAGGTAGTACTTCACAGACATTAGTGTGCATAGAAAACACCTGGGCCAAAGACCCTGGCCTGAAGCTCTAAAACGGTCTAAAAGGTTCCTCGGTAGGCTGAGTGCAGTGGCTCATGCTTGTAATCTCAGCACTTTGGGAGGCCGAGGCAGGTGGATCACTTGAGACCAGGGAGTTCGAGACCAGCCCGGCCAACATGGCAAAACCCCCTCTCTACTAAAAAATACAAAAATTAGCTGGGGCTGGTGACAGGTGCCTGTAGTCCCAGCTACCTGGGAGGCTGAGGCAGGAGAATTGCTTGAACCCAGGAGGTGAGGTTGCAGTGAGTCGAGATCATGCCACCGCACTCCAGCCTGAGCAACAGAGCAAGACTGTATCTAAAAAAAATAAATAAAGCTTCTCAGTGATACCAATGCTGCTTTTCTGGGGACCAGCTATTGAATGGTTCTACTATAGACTGAACAAAGATTGTCAGCCTATGGGTCATAAGCTTTGAATTTAGCTGTGTGCTATTAGATACGTATAAATGTCCTCATGTGGCTCTGCCTTGACGTGAACAATGCTTCAAAAGTGTCCTCACCTACACTGGAGAATTATCTTAATTTTGTTGCTCCTAGAATTCTTGAAAGATCAAATGATATACATAATGCATTAAAATGGAGCATAAATTATGAAGTGCTATGTGACTAATCTTAGTTATTAATGTATTATTTCAAGGCCCTCCTCTGAGTCAATGTAAACTAATTTATGAGAATCAAATTCACTGCCAGAAATAAAACATTGGGCTGTATGTACCAATTATTAAAATCACATAATCATTCTAGAAGAAGAATTATGGGCCATAAGAGTTTGAAAAAGACTCAATCCCTTATTATTAAAAATGCAAAATTAAAAAACATCCTGTCATATTGGTAAACTTAATAATATTATTATTTATTCACTACAATGCTTAGTGATGGGGAAGGTACACCCATGATATACTGGTAGCGAGAGAATAAAATGGTACTTGGTTTCTAGATATATGTGTTAAGAACCTTAAAAAGTGTTTGCTGTTGATTAAACTCAGTAACTTCACTTCTGGGAATCTATTTAAAAAATAAAATAATGTGCTAAAAATAGTTTATGCATCAAAATGACTATTACAGAAGTAGTATTTATTATAATAAACTTTGCAACAGCCCAAATGACCAAAATAGTAGTATTATGTTATGATCTGAATGTTTGGCACTTCCAAAATTCATGCTGAAATTTAATCCCCAATGTGGTAGTATTAAGAGGTGAGGCCTTTAAAAGGTGATTGGGTTACACCCTCATGAATTAATTAATCTATTCATGAGTTGATGAATTAATGGGTTACTATGGAAATGGGGCTGGTGAATCATATAAAGAGGAAGAGAGACCTGAGCTAGCCCACTCAGTCAGCCCTCTCGCTCCATGATGCCCTGTAATGCCTAGGAATTCAGCAGAGCCCCACCAGCAAGAAGGCTCTCACCAGATGCAACTCCTTGACCTTGGGCTTTTCAGCCTCCATAAGTGAAAGAAATAAATTTTGTTTCTTAAAAATTAGTTGCAGGTATTCTGTTATGAGCAACAGAAAATGGACTAAGACATACTGCTAAATAAAATACAGTACATTAATGTAATGGAATGTGAGAGCGAAACGTTATTCAGAAAAACCTGTTGTTTCAAACTTACATTTCAATGGACAAAAACAAAGCAGCTATCCTCCAGAGCAAATCTGGTGAAATAGAAGAGCCTTAGTATGCAGTGGATTCCCAAATATGTATATATACTTTGACCTTATAGGATCACTACAAGAACTGCCTTGATCAGAGGTTTGGAAAAATATTTTTGTATAAATATGTTTAACATACTATTACAAAAAATATAAAAACCAACCAAATAGCCATTTGTGGTGGAAGGTTAACATACATGCTCCAGTATGGAATATGATACCAGCATATGTGATATTTTATACATTTAACCATATGACTGAATGACTATAAAATTTAGAGAGATAAAAACACAGAAACTTAATGTATAATATGAATTTATCTTATTAGGATAAAATGTCCCAAGTACTAAAAATATCTTTCTTTAAGATAATTTTACATACTTTTACATACTTTTATATATTTAATTTTTTATATTTAGTATGCACTATTTTTATTACATAAACCTTTTCAATCAATTCACATTGCATGTGTGCTTTTAGGGAACAGGTATAGAAGAAATAACAGATAATTCATCAAGCTAGCAGTTGATATTATATAAACACAGTAATAGCTTGACTGGATATATTTAATTTTTACCCTTTTACGATTGTTCTGATGTCAAAGAAACAGTTCCAAAACTCCTATAGAGATAATACCTACAAAAATAATCCTCAGGGAAAATGGAAACCAAGGTTTTGGCAATTTTTTAGGACTTACAATTTTATGTCCACTAGATTATGGATATGTGAACCTGTTCCCATTCTCAGAACTGAAGCAGGTGATTTAAAGAACTTATGCCTAAATTGGGGTTCTATTAAGTCTACACACAGCAACCTGTGAGGAAATGTAGTTGACAACTATCTCTGAAATGTGCAGATGGCATTTTGAGGGCCTTTACACTGCACCCGATCCATTTTTTGATATTTCAATGTAACAGAGTCCTTTTTTCAGAGGATCTTTATCGACACCTACTATATATCCAGTACAACACTGGGTGTAATAGGAATTCAAAGATACATGTTAATGTAAACTTAAGTTGCATCTCCCAGAAAGGAGATCGTGAATCTTAGTCATAGATGAGGCAACATGACGGCAAATGATATAACTATAAGAGAAGCACAAAGAATCTGATGGAAGACCACAGAGGATTACCCTGGTAGGGTAGTTAGGAATGGCTTAATGGAAAGGCAGCCTGGAGAATAAGAACAGGTACAGCTGGTAAGTATGGAAAGGGAAGACTTTCTGATACAGAAAATAAGAGCAAAGGCAACAATCAAGCAAACAATTATGTCATATCTGGGAATACTAGATTCTTCTATTTAGAACAAAATATTAGACAAGTTGAAAAAAAATACCAGGCTGGGTGCAGTGGCTCATGGCTATAATCTCAGCACTTTGGGAGTCCAACGCAGGCAGATCACCTGTGGTCAGGAGTTCAAGACCAGCCTGGCCAACATGTCAAAACCCCATCTCCATTAAAAAATAAATAAATAAAAAATTAGCTGGACATGGTGGCTGGCACCTGTAATCCCAGCTACTTGGAAGGCTGAGGCAGAAGAATCACTGGAACCCGGGAGGCAGAAGTTGCAGTGAGCCTATAACAGTCCAGCCTGGGCGACAGAGCAAGACTATCTCCAAAAAAAAAAAAAAAAAAAAAAAAAAAATCAAAAGGTTTTGCCGAAATCAAACCATCACGTGTTCTAAGTTTCAAGCCAAGGTATCTAAACTTCATCTTATGGGGAAGAGGAAGTCAGTGAAGGTCTTGGAGTGGCAAAATTACACAATTTAAGTAATAAGCTATGACAATTATTCTGATGTTAATGTGCTAAAGGGTTTTATGGGAAACCAGATCTAAGGGGATTATATAGGAGACAGACCAGAATTCCAAATGTATCTCAATAATGTGACTATTAATATTGCCCTGAGAAAGTTTCTCCTGTCCTTTCTGTGTAATCTACCATCAATATAAACATATCTTTATGTGAATTAGAAAAAGGAACCCCATAGGGCTGGGGAAGCCCAGGAGCACACTACATTGCTTGGGAAGCAGACAGCACCTTTGTGCCAAAAAAACCCAAAAAAACAAAACAAAACAACAACAACAAAAAACAGAAAAACTTTCCTCTAGGTCTCTGAGTAGATTTTGCAACATTATTTGCATATGAGGAAAGAGGAGTATAATCCTGGCTTTGTTTTAGCCTTCATTCTCCACTTAGGAAGATTTATGCATTACATGCACTGGACAACTACAAATGGAATTGTGTTTCACTTATCCTACCTTCCAAGACTGTGGTTAGCACATATACCCAATGTATTTAGAAAAGGATTGTAATAGATATCCAATGAATGATAAGGATGGTGGTGGTGATGACGGTGATCGTGAATAGGGATAGCAATAATATTAGTAATAGTGTCTACTGTTATTATCTTGACTTAGCATATAAAGGACTTGGACTAATATTCAGAAAATAGAAATGATCAGGTGAATTAGAAAATTCAAAAGGGAAAATGAATAGCACCTGACCGGTTATATTTGCTGAATGAGGGAAAATAAGTCAAAGGTGACTTTCAGCTTGATAGATAGTAAAAGAATAATTATGTTCCAGTAAGAAATGGTGAAGTCAGGAAAAGCAATTATGGGAAAGATGACAAGGTTTGTCTTTCACCTGTTGTATGTAAAAGTAAAAGTGAGGTATCCAGGTACAAATATTCATCAGGTGATTGAAAATGTGGGATCAGAGCTCACTGTAAGGATGGAGCTAGACCCAATAAATCTGAGATTCAGGTGCATAACAAAGGTGCATTATAAAACTGTATATGATCACTCAGGGAAGGTATGTAAAGAGAGAGAAGAAAACATGGATAGAAGTAAGAAGATTCCTTTGTGTAGTTGTTAGAGCTTATCTACTACTTAATTCCAGAAAGATGCCATTCACAGCATAGTTGATGTGACAAAATCCCCATGAAGGAGGGCAAAGTGACTTTGTACAATTATACATGATAGCCCTGTTTGGAGATTCCCCACGTTTAGGAAATGATGGAGTTCTGCTTCAGCAAAAGATGTCTGGTCTCTCCTACTGAATGCAACTATAATATGTGAACAGAAGGCATGCAGCAGCTCTTTGAGAATCTTGAAAAGAAAATAGTAGTAAGCAGATTGGGGAAGAAGACAAGAATTAAAAGTACCACCAAAGTGGTGGTGAATTTATCATTTTTCTTCTCCAGTATCTCCTAGCCTGAATGTAATGCAGTCTGAAACCTTAAAGTAGGCATTAGAAAGAACAGAGAGCTCCAGGAGAAGCTTGCTAGTTTTGGCTCAGGGAATCAAAAAGGGAGCTTCTCATTCTCAGAGAGAGTGTAGACTTCCCTGTTGTATTTTTCTTACCTCTATTTCCTTGTTCGTTATCCTACAAGCAGTCATATCATGGCAGTGGAACACGCCACAATGCAAGAGGAGGCCACAGAAAGCAAAAGAAGGAGGGTAATTGTCCGCTCTTAATTGGTGGAGTTGTGATCCTGAAAGAGTGGCATCAAGCTTTGGTGCCTTTTTTCTCTCTGCCCTTCTGCCTTTTGGCTCCCAGTTTAGTCACAGAAATTCAAAATGAAGCAACTAAAACTCAGCTTTCTGGCTGGACAACCAGAAAGGGAAGTCCCAGGGAACTGGAAAGTCACAGAGACATAGCACAGAAAGAACCTCAGGAAAGCTACCCAATAAAATTTCTTAGAAATACCTGGGTTCACTCAAGCTGGCATGTATGGGTCGAACTCGCATACCAAAGGCTTTTGAAATGGAAATAGATCACTACCCACAGTGGTGCATATGTGAGATGGGTATGAATAGCACTTACAAAGGCTTTGAAAACATAACTGCCATAGGAACACAGCTCATAGAAGTTGGTTGGGACTTTCAGAATGAACCTAACCATGTAAATCACTTACTGAAATAAAAATATTAAAATAAAACAAGGTTGAGGTTGACATTCTCATATTTAAAATGTTCAGTGTACAATATTGCTAAAGATATGAGAAAACAAGGAAAACCTTGACTCTCATGAGAGAAGGCAAACAACAATGCCAAGAAGACACAGGTGTTGGAATTATCTGACAAATACTTTGAAGTAGTCATTACATAAATACTCTAATAAGTAATAAAAAGCACTCTAATAGTGAATGGAAAAATAATCTAGCAAATAAGGAGGAAATAATTTCTATTTCCATCCCATCAAATAGAAATTATGGAATGGAAAATATAAGAAATAAAAATCTCGCTGGTTGAGCTCAACAGTAGATTGGAGATAGATTTGAATCTCAACTTGAGTGAACCTGAATGATTAATATAAATCATCCAGTATGAATAACACAGAGTAAATGAGTCTTAAGTTGATCCTTAAGACCTGTGCGACAGTACAAGAGGTCTAATATTTGTGTCATCAGAGTCTTGAAGGAAGGGAAGAAGAGTGTAGCACTATATATATATAAAATGGCTGAAAACTATGTTTAAAGATGTAAGCATACAGTTTGGGAAAGTTCATCAAATACCATTCAGGGTAAACTCAAAGAAATTCATGGAAATATAATAATGAAACTCTTGAAAACTAAAGACAGAAAAAAAAAAAACTAATTTTGAATGTAGCCAGAGAAAAACGATCAATTACTTGTAGGGGAACAATGTTCAACTGACAATAAATTTCTCACCAGAAATCATGGAGATGAGAAGAAAGTGGCAAATATTCTTAAAACACTGACAGAAAACAACTGTAAACCCAGAATTATGTTTCAGAAATGAAGGTAAAATAAAGATGTATTATGGAGGAAGTATTTGGAATGATGGAATTGCTCTGCGTCCTGATTCTGGTGGTGATTGCATGACTGTATACGGGTGTTAAAGTTCATAACACTATACATCAAAAAGTCAGTTTCACTGTATGATAATTAAGCAATACAAATAACAAGGGAAAGAAATGAGAATCTGAAGCCAGAAAATAAATGTATCCATAGATATCTTGATTTTATTCTACATTTTTTTCTTTCACTACCTGCGCTTTCTCTGACTGTCCCCTGGGTTTAGAAAGAGTGCCATCACGGATAATATCCCGTGAGAAGGTGAAATTATGGCTATTTTTATAATTGGATAAGATAGCTTTTTCCCCAAATAATAAATTCCTAGTGGCAATTTGAAAACTATATTTAGCATTAAAGTCTTTAATATATCATTTGTTGAATGTTCTACAAATGTGATAACTGAAAATGTAGCAACCAGTGGCTGCTGTTTCATGATGACTGTGAGAGGGACTTCTTTGTGGACCCACATAATCACCTGGAAGTGGGTCAGTAGAAGCCATCTCACGTCACTCATCAAGGAATGGTGGAAAGGCCAAGATCAGAACTGCTAAGAGCAGTATGGCAGCAGGAGTGAGTTAGGAAGTAACTGATAATAGGATTTATGTAATCCTAACTTTGATTAATACTGGACTAACGCTGATCACTTAGAGTTTACAGCAATGCTTTTCAAACATTGTTCTAGAAGACCTAGGCCTCAAGGTTTAAGGAGCACTGCTGGTGAGGCTATGAGGAGACCAAGTAGGTAGTGTTCCTAGTGCCTTCCCCAGTCTCCATAGTGTAGGCTACAATATTTGGGTCTCTATGAAGATTTTTATTGGAAAGGGAGTTGTATTTCTAGGAGGTTGAGGGAATGTTGTATGGGTCATACTAAAGAGAGCCCTACCTAAAGGCATTCAGCCAGAAGCAGATACAGAGGCAAATGGACCACATTAGTAAATTTTAGTGTAACTTTCAAGAAGGAAGTGTGAGGGACTTTTAGGAACAGCTAACTTTTCCAGGAGGTTCAAGATATGCTTTCATAGAAGCTCCCGAAATAGGAGTAGGGAAAGGGAAAAAAATGCTAAGAAAGCCTATAGGAATGCTATATCCAGTGGTGAGAATCAGAGAAAAACAGTAACACAATTTTCAGATTTTCCAGCTGAACTGCCTGCAAATGAATCCACAGTGCAGTAATAACTTCTGGATTTTCAGCACAAGTAATTTTCAGCCATTTCACTGAGCCTGTGAGAGAGGTTAAAAAGAATGGGGGAAAAGAGAAGAATGAGAGGAGCACGTGATGACAAGGAGAGCATGACACGGGCCCTTGGAAGTGAACAATTTTAAAATTGCTAAAGAATGCATAGAAAAGCCAGAAATGATTTTATAAGGCATGATTTAGGGACCTGAAAAAGAGGTTTTTTTAAATATTGAAGATTAAAGAGAAGAGAGACGATATTCATACAGTCAGAAACGAGAGGACTGTCACCACGGTCAGCCGTGACAGGGTGGGTTCTGGGCCACATGAAAGAAGAATTCTGTTAGGTTCGTGCAAAAGTAAGGGCAAAAACCGTGATTACTTTTGCACCAACCTAATAGATGCATTCCTTCCTCACAGGGGCATGTCTCTGACAGCCTGTCATAGGGTAAATAGATACTGCCATAGGACCACTATTGATTTGTGAGACACCAACAATACCAGGACAACTGACCCCTGAGTTTCGCCTCTTCTAAATGTCTCAAAGAATGTGGGCCAGGTGTGTCCTTAGTCTGTGGGGTCAGCTCGACTCACATGGAGGAGTCCTTTGGTCTTGCTTTTAGTAGTGGAGATAAAACAAGATTTCAAGGATTAAAAAGGAAGAGGCTAAGAAAACAAGTTCTCTCTCAGTTCATATTAACTTATGTCAAGAGAAACAGACAGAAGTACCAGAGAAGGACGTTCAGTATTTGAAGACAGACTACTATAGGTTACTCTCATCTCTAGCAAAAACCCATGTTATTCAAACAGTAGTAGGTCTCCAGTACTAAAAAGTTGAAAATTTCTAAAGCTCCTTTTCTAAGGGCTGCTGATTAAGTAGAATTTGTTTTTTTTTTTTTTTTTTACTTTTAAATAAAAGTTTGTTTTTAACCTAGTAATTTTACTTATGGACCAGTTGGTCAATACGTTTTGGCAACTTTGAAAAATATGTTTTATTATTTCCCCAATCAAACCAAAAAGCCCCTTAGGGGCCATTGTAGTCTATTGGTTAAGTATGGTTTCATTCCTATGCTTCTTTAAAAGCTTTATTATTTCAAATAGACAGTAATGGCTTCATCTGAGCTAGTCCAGTTTATCATGCCATTATATATTTAGGGCATGTCCTGCATTTAGAAAAATCCCTTTAAGAATTCTGTACAAACTGCCAAGAGCCATAAAAAGATTCGTAAAACTTCCCAAATGCAGTATTATCTGCATCCTCACCCTAGGGAAGATCAGCAATGAACTTCTTGCTCCAGGAGTACTCAAGCAAAACCAATTCAAATACCGGGTCATGATGACTCTGCTTCAGGAAATGTCCCCAACTGGACAGGCAACAATTGTTTATTCTTTTTTTTTTTTTCCTTTCTTCATAAAACAGCACAAATTGTTAATTTTATTAAATATTGACCATTGAGTACATGGCATTTGCTATTCTGTACCTGCTGCATACTGAAGTGCAATGGTATCCTCTACGAAAAGCACTTCTGTGATAACAATTGTTTATTCTTGGCTGTTAAGGGGGTGGTGAGGGAGAATATGATGCACATTTGTTGTCTACCAAAATAACCATCAACTAATTAGTAAGGGGCATATGACGTACACCACTACACCACTTTCAGTGCTCCCAGACTGGTGAGGAGATGTTAGGAACTGGCAATGCTCACTTCCTTTTAATGTCTTACTGGGCTACCCATAAGAGAGTCATTTAGTTTTACTTTCTCCACTTAAAAAAAAATGTTCTGGTTTGTTTTAAAGAAAGCTGATATTCCACACCGAATTGTAGTTTACTTTCTTGCATCTGCAGAAAGGATAGTTTGGTAAAATATTTACTGCATTGAGTAAATTTTTCCGCATATATATCTAGCCCTGTGGGAAGAGAAATTTAAGTCAAACTCAGAGAAATTTTTATGAATCAGTAGGAAGGACACAGAGACCTCCAGACAGATACATGTAGATTATATGGGAATAAATGAGATATATCCATTCAAGGTTGATACGGCCCTTTAAACCCTTGCCCAACCAGGGAAGCCCTGCTTTGGATTTTGGCTGCTTGGCTGATCATTATATCTCACTTTGTGACCCTCTTGCTTAAAGAATATGTCACATCCTCCATTTATTGAATTTAGGACATTATCACCGGCTCTTTAAAGTAATCAAATGGGTGGAGAAAAAAGAAAATGCAAAGATCTTAATAATCACCCTGCAGTGTGGTAAAGGGACAACAGATCATGAAGAATACCTGAAAAGAGGAAGTCATAAAGCAACTGCTCAAGACAAAGACGACAGTGAGTTATTTGTGCTGGCTCTTCTCGCTTATCAAAGGTGGACACGGATGCCCTAACCTTTCAGATCCTGACCAAACTCTTCAAAGCTACCCCAACATGCCTTCAAATACATATTTGGAATAACATCAAGGAGTGGTGAAGAAATGTGAGGCTCTTGAGACTACAGATGCTTCATTTTCCATTTTCTGTGTACTTCTTTTGTTCCAGACAATTCCAGACTCCATTCCCAATTTTTTCTCTATGTGCAAAAACTAAGGCTTTGTGCACTCTGTTGCTATGGAAACAGGAGAGGGAGAAACAGTTTATGTATTTCAAAAGCTGTCAGCCTATATGCTGTGGATTTTGATAACTAAACCTACACATAAACCATCTTCCCTCCACTTCCAGTGCTCAACACCTTAACTTTATAGCTAGATGGATGGATGGATGGATGGATGGATGGATAGATAGGTGGGTGTGGGTGTGTGTGTGTGTGTGTGTGTGTGTGTTGCTTGGGAAAATTAAGGATCTATTTATTTAGCTTTGCTGCAATCCCTCTTATACTTAATTTAGTGTCCAGGGGACAGAAAGAAGCTTTGGTGATGCAGTTAGAGAAATACAAAACTGTTCTTAATAAATGCTTACTAAATCAGAATGAAGACAGAGTTAGCAGGCATCACAACTCAATTTATTGCCAAAATAAAAAAGATTGAAGCTCTATTAATTTTGAAACAGATCTGAATGTTGCCAGGCTTATATTTTACAGAAATGTAATGTCTGCTATACCCTCTTCAGCCCTCTAATAAAAGAGCTATTTTGAAATTACAAAATACACTGTTTTCCCCCAGAGAACCCAATTCAATAGCTTATTGATTTTTCCTGGCATCCTTAGTCTGGTGTGAAGGGGCTTCTGGGCTCCCAGACCTGGTAGGAGAGAGTGTGTTTGTAATTGATTCATATTCTGTACAGCAAAGCCACCTCCCCACACTCTTCAACTCAAAGTCTTTATGATAGTCCAACCCATTAAGTGCTTGCCTTCCTACTATTCTCAGTTGCTTGCCAGTATTTCCTAATAGTTTCGAGAAAATAACTGCCATCGTAAGGTCATTTTTAATCAAGTTTAGATAATACAGTTAAGTGGACCAAGAAAAATACATGAGAACTTTGACCTTCAAATCTAGAGCACACTCCAATAAATAAAGGGTCTGTCCCAGTCATTAAAAGGTCTGTCAGGTTCTCTGCCATATGACCCATTTTCCTGGTGTTTATAACTAGATGATTCACTTGAGCCTAAAAATCAGGCCCTCATGTAAAAATGTCTGGGATTGTTTTTCCCCTCCATGAAGAAATACTAGCAATAACTGATCTACGTGTGCATAAATGATAAGTGAGGGACTAATGAGAACATGATGAACAGCTAGTGATGCTCTTCATTTTCTTTTTCTTTTTTTTTTCTTTTTTTCTTTTTTTTTTTTTACTAGAAAAGGAAAGCCCTTGATCTTAAAGGGAAAAAAAACCACTCAAGTTCAAAATCTACTGGTCACAATATGAGTTTCAGAATTCTATTAGCTTAGTCTCCTGGTTCTATGTAGTCATTTACCCAGTAAATGAGAATAGTTACAGAAGGATTAGAACTCTTCAGAGTAAATTATTGTGTTATTCTTAATAATCATAGGTATATAACCCTTTTCCTCCAAGGAACTCACAACATCTAATTGACCTTATCTTGCAAATAGTTACCCTACTCCTGAGAGGTGATACATTTTAAATTTCCATTAAATTGGTAGGGGTAAATAAAACCCAGAGATAGCAAATGGCCTCATCAAGTCTTTTGAAAGAGGATATGATAGCTTATAGATAAAATTTTAAAAAATGAAGTCTGATTGTAAGTATTTAGATTTTCTAAATCCCTACTAATTTGGAAAGTTTCTAAAAGGTGTCAAAGGATTCCCCTTTCAGTGGCCCTGCCCTCCTCACAGATTTTGCCAGTTACTTAAATGAGAAAATCAAATGAATGGTTACCACATTTTCAGACGGTATATGCTGTAAGGAATAAAACATATATTGTACAATAGGATAAGGTTCAAAAAAGATATTAACATCTTGGGAAGATGGCTAAAGCCAACAAAATTAAATTTAGTAAGAATGTAAGTTCCTGATCTTAGGTTAGAAAAAATTAGACACAGTTGTGAAAGAACAGCTTGGGAAAGGTGTGAAAATTATTTATATAGATTTTTATAACAACAACATCAATATGAATCTGCCATGTATCACATCTGATAAAGGAGCAAACATGGCCTTAGGCTGTACTCACTTAATTATGGGATTCTGAATAAAGAAGGTGCTAGTTTGGATGTAATCTATCTGGTCAGACATTCTCTAACAATCTCACCTGTCTGATCTTAAAAATCACCTACACTTCTTGGTATAGAATCTCCTGGAAAAGAGAGTAGGAAATGAGTTTATTCCAGGGAGATGAGCAGAGTGCTAAAGGAATTACACCTATCCTTTAGTTTGACGAACATCTAACAGAACTAGTGATGTTTAGCCTAGAGAAAAAAGATCAAGGGAAAACACAATAGTTGTCTTCACTGTTTCCTTAGTGATAAAAGTAGGACTGCTGTTTTGGAGATATATGGGCCAGATTTTTATGTAATACACAATTTTCACAATCTGGGCAGTCCAAAGATTAAACGTACTGCTTCTGTGGGTAGTGAGTTTCTCCATTGCTATATCTAAGTATCAGATGGGTAATTAGTCTTTGAGATCCCTACTAAACAGTTTATAATTATGATTCTAGAACTTTCTAGAGTAAACCATAATATCCCTGGCCAAAGATAACAAAATATATAATGGACTGATACATTAAAATATATAATTCATAGTGCATCTGAAAAATGGAAAATATGGAGCTTCAACTTTATCTACCCAGTGTATGTAACGAGGAGATTTTATTAAAATTTTCACTTCTAAAGGTGATATAACAATGCACCTGTCAGGGAAGGGTGGTCTTTATGCTTATACACTTTGATGCAGGTATGCTGAAGCACAATTATCCCAGCTAACACCTGTAACATCCCTCCTGCAGACTGAATGGTTGACCAAAAAAGAAATTTAGAGGTGGTTCTAGGACTTGGGGTAAGAGCAGAATTAGTGTTTAATGGGTACAGAGTTTTAACTGGGGAGGATGAAAAAGTTCTGGATATGGATGGTGGTGATAATTGCATAACAATGTGAATGTACTTAATGTCACAAGACTGTATACTTGTAAATGGTTAAAGTAGTAAATTTCATTCTGTGTATTTTACCACAAGAAAAAAAATTTAAAAACAGAAACCCAGATATTTTCACTCTGAGTGATTAAATTCATCCCCTGGGCATTTTCAATAATTTGGTCAGCATATCCATAATGAAATCTTCATCATAAAAAAACTGCTTACCAGATCCTTCTGGGTCTTCCCTTTTCCTCTCACAGAAGATGTCTCCTTCTGAGAGTATCCATAGAAACAGGGACACATATGTGGGATGTGCTTAAGGTATACATGTGTACTTGAGTGAAGGAGAAAAGATTTGATACTAGCTTTTAAATGCAGGGCTTCAGATGCCAGATATGATAGGATAAAAATTACCACTTACCTATGAAGGAAATAGAGTTACAGACTACAACTATTAAAGGAAGAGAACCCACAATGAGATGTGATTCTCATTAAATTATATATCTTAGAAAGTATGGAAGGTCTCTTATTTGTAGTATAAGTTGTAATATTTTGTTATGCATAAGATTGAACCAGCAGAGTTTATTTGCAATTCAGGTTTACTGGACTGGCCCCCACCTATTGACTCTGATCCAGTAGATCTTGGGTTAGGAAAGTTCAGTTTATAAAAAGAAATCCAGATGTTTATGATGAGGCTTGTTGAAGAATACATTTTGAGAAATACTAAACTAGATTATATAGCCCAATAGTTCTCAAACTTCTTGCCTCAGAATCCCTTTTTATTCTTAAAAATCAGTGAGGACACCAATGAACTTCTGTTCATGTGGGTTATATCTATCACTATTATATTGGAAATGAATACTGAGAATACAAAAATTTAACTTAATTCATTTACAATTATAATAAACTGTTAAGTAAATTAATGAATTCTAAAAACAATATTTTTACAACAAAAAAATTGGTGATAAGAAGACCTTGTTTTACAATTTTGCACATCTTAGTGTCTGGCTTCATAGAAAACTTATGAATTCTCATATATATGTCTACATTCAATTTGATGAAATATGTTGTTTTTGTTGAAGCACATGAAGAAAACCCAGCCTCAAACAAACATGTAATAGACAATAAAATATCATTTCAATAACCTTTTCATATATTGTAGACATTGTTCTTTGATGCTATACCAAAGCTCAACAAGTGGCTGTTTCTTAAAGGTTAGTTACAATGTGAAATCTGAAACCATATAAGCAAACATTTTCTTCTTTGTTACCTTAAAATTTATTGGCCCATGGAGGGTGGAACCAAGATGGCTGAATAGGAAGAGCTCTAGTCTACGGCTCCCAGCATGAGCGATGCAGAAGACGGGTGATTTCTGCATTTCCAACTGAGGTACCGGGTTCATCTCACTGGGGAGTGTCAGACAGTGGGTGCAGGACAGTGGGTGCAGGACAGTGGGTGCAGCACACCGTGCGTGAGCCGAAGCAGGGCAAGGCATCACCTCACCTGGGAAGCACAAGGGGTCAGGAAATTCCCTTTCCTAGTCAAAGAAAGGGTGACAGATGGCACCTGGAAAATCAGGTCACTCCCACCCTAATACTGCGCTTTTCCAACAGGCTTAACAAACGGCACACCAGGAGATTATATCCCGCACCTGGCTCGGAGGATCCTATGCCCAGGGAGCCTCGCTCATTGCTAGCACAGCAGTCTGAGATCAAACTGCAAGGCAGCAGCAAGGCTGAGGGTGGGGGGTGCCCACCAATGCCGAGGCTTGAGTAGGTAAAGCAGCCAGGAAGCTCGAACTGGGTGGAACCCACCACAGCTCAAGGAGACCTGCCTGCCTCTGTAGGCTCCACCTCTGGAGGCAGGGCACAGACAAACAAAAGGCAGCATAACCTCTGCTGACTTAAATGTCCTTGTCTGACAGCTTTGAAGAGAGTAGTGGCTCTCCCAGCACTCAGGTTGAGATCTGAGAATGGGCAGACTGCCTCCTCAAGTGGGTGCCTGACCCCCGAGTAGCCTAACTGGGAGGCACCCCCCATTAGGGACGGAGTGACACCTCACATGGCCGGGTACTCCTCTGAGACAAAACTGCCAGAGGAACGATCAGGCAGCAGCATTTGCGGTTCACCAATATCTGCTCTTCTGCAGCCACTGCTGCTGATACCCAGGCAAACAGGGTCTGGAGTGGACCTCCAGCAAACTCCAACAAACCTGCAGCTAAGGGTCCTGACTGTTAGAAGGAAAACTAACAAACAGAAAGGACATCCACACCAAAACCCCATCTGTATGTCACCATCATCAAAGACCAAAGGTAGAAAAAACCATAAAGATGGGGAAAAAACAGAGCAGAAAAACCAGAAACCCTAAAAATCACAGCACCTTTCCTCCTCCAGAGGAACGCAGCTCCTCACCAGCAAAGGAACAAAGCTGGATGGAAAATGACTTTGACAAGTTGAGAGAAGAAGGCTTCAGAAGATCAAACTACTCCAAGCTAAAGGAGGAAGTTCGAACCAATGGCAAAAAAGTTAAAAACCTTAAAAAAAAATTAGATGAATGGCTAACTAGAATAACCAATGCAGAGAAGTCCTTAAAGGACCTGATGGAGCTGAAAACCATGGCACAAGAACTACTTGACGAATGCACAAGCCTCAGTAGCCGATTCGATCAACTGGAAGAAAGGGTATCAGCGATGGAAGATGAAATGAATGAAATGAAGCAAGAAGAGAAGTTTAGAGAAAAAAGGATAAAAAGAAACAAACAAACCTCCAAGAAATATGGGACTATCTGAAAAGACCAAATCAACGTCTGATTGGTGTACCTGAAAGTGACAGGGAGACTGGAACCAAGTTGGAAAACACTCTGCAGGATATTATCCAGGAGAACGTCCCCAGTCTAGCAAGGCAGGCCAACATTCAAATTCAGGAAATACAGACAATACCACAAAGATACTCCTCGAGAAGAGCAACTCCAAGACACATAATTGTCAGATTCACCAAAGTTGAAATGAAGGAAAAAATGTTAAGGGCAGCCAGAGAGAAAGGTCGGGTTACCCACAAAGGGAATCCCATCAGACTAACAGCTGATCTCTCAGCAGAAACTCTACAAGCCAGAAAAGAGTGGGGGCCAATATTCAACATTCTTAAAGAAAAGAATTTTCAACCCAGAATGTCATATCCAGCCAAACTAAGCTTCTTAAGTGAAGGAGAAATAAAATCCTTTACAGACAAGCAAATGCTGAGAGATTTTGTCACCACCAGGCCTGCCCTAAAAGAGCTCCTGAAGGAAGCACTAAACATGGAAAAGAACAACCGCTACCAGCCACTGCAAAAACAAATTTTAAAGACCATCAAGGCTAGGAAGAAACTACATCAACTAACGAGCAAAATAACCAGCTAACATCATAATGACAGGATCAAATTCACACATAACAATATTAACCTTAAATGTAAATGGGCTAAATGCTGCAATTAAAAGACACAGACTGTCAAATTGGATAAAGAGTCAAGATCCATCAGTGTGCTGTATTCAGGAAACTCATCTCACATGCAGAGACACACATAGGCTCAAAATAAAGGGATGGAGGAAGATCTACCAAGCAAATGGAAAACAAAAAAAGGCAGGGGTTGCAATCCTAGTCTCTGATAAAACAGACTT
Source organism: Pongo pygmaeus (assembly GCF_028885625.2). Classification (NCBI taxonomy): domain Eukaryota; kingdom Metazoa; phylum Chordata; class Mammalia; order Primates; family Hominidae; genus Pongo; species Pongo pygmaeus. Next base: position 24,040,868 of record NC_072388.2, on the reverse strand, counting down.
TAAACCAACAAAGATCAAAAGAGACAAAGAAGGCCATCACATAATGGTAAAGGGATCAATTCAATAAGAAGAGCTAACTATCCTAAATATATATGCACCCAATACAGGAGCACCCAGATTCATAAAGCAAGTCCTGAGTGACCTACAAAGAGACTTAGACTCCCACACAATAATAATGGGAGACTTTAATACCCCACTGTCAACATTAGACAGATCAACAAGACAGAAAGTTAACAAGGATATCCAGGAATTGAACTCAGCTCTGCACCAAGTGGACCTAATAGACATCTACAGAACTCTCCACCCCAAATCAACAGAATATACATTTTTTTCAGCACCACACCACACCTATTCCGAAACTGACCACATAGTTGGAAGTAAAGCACTCCTCAGCAAATGTAAAAGAACAGAAATTATAACAAACTGTCTCTCTGACCACAGTGTAATCAAACTAGAACTCAGGATTAAGAAACACTCAAAACTGCTCAACTACATGGAAACTGAACAACCTGCTCCTGAATGACTACTGGGTACATAACGAAATGAAGGCAGAAATAAAGATGTTCTTTGAAACCAATGAGAAGAAAGACACAACCTACCAGAATCTCTGGGACACATTCAAAGCAGTGTGTAGAGGGAAATTTATAGCACTAAATGCCCACAAGAGAAAGCAGGAAAGATCTAAAATTGACATCCTAACATCACAATTAAAAGAACTAGAGAAGCAAGAGCAAACACATTCAAAAGCTAGCAGAAGACAAGAAATAACTAAGATCAGAGCAGAGCTGAAGGAGATAGAGACACAAAACCCCTTCAACAAATCAACGAATCCAGGAGCTGCTTTTTTGAAAAGATCAACAAAATTGATAGACTGCTAGCAAGACCAATAAACAAGAAAAGAGAGAAGAATCAAATAGATGCAATACAAAATGACAAAGGGGATATCACCACCGATCCCACAGAAATACAAACTACCATCAGAGAATACTATAAACACCTCTATGCAAATAAACTAGAAAATCTAGAAGAAATGGATAAATTCCTCGACACATACACCCTCCCAAGACTAAACCAGGAAGAAGTTGAATCTCTGAATAGACCAATAACAGGAGCTGAAATTGAAGCAATAATTAATAGCTTACCAACAAAAAAGCCCAGGACTAGATGGATTCACAGCAGAATTCTACCAGAGGTACAAGGAGGAGCTGGTACCATTCCTTCTGAAACTATTCCAATCAATAGAAAAAGAGGGAATCCTCCCTAACTCATTTTATGAAGCCAGCATCATCCTGATACCAAAGCCTCACAGAGACACAACAAAAAAAGAGCATTTTAGACCTATATCCTTGATGAACATTGATGCAAAAATCCTCAATAAAATTCTGGCAAACCGAATCCAGCAGCACATCAAAAAGCTTATCCACCATGATCAAGTGGGCTTCATCCCTGGGATGCAAGGCTGGTTCAACATACGAGAATCAATAAACATAATCCAGCATATAAACAGAACCAAAGACAAAAACCACATGATTATCTCAATAGATGCAGAAAAGGCCTTTGACAAAATTCAACAACCCTTCATGCTAAAAACTCTCAATAAATTAGGTATTGATGGGACATATCTCAAAATAAAAAGAGCTATCTATGACAAACCCACAGCCAATATCATACTGAATTGACAAAAACTGGAAGCATTCCCTTTGAAAACTGTCACAAGACAGGGATGACCTTTCTCACCACTCCTATTCAACATAGTGTTGGAAGTTCTGGCCAGGGAAATCAGGCAGGAGAAGGAAATAAAGGCATTCGATTAGGAAAAGAGGAAGTCAGATTGTCCCTGTTTGCAGATGACATGATTGTATGTCTAGAAAACCCCATTGTCTCAGCCCAAAATCTCATTAAGCTGATAAGCAACTTCAGCAAAGTCTCAGGATACAAAATCAATGTGCAAAAATCACAAGCATTCTTATACACCAATAACAGACAAGCAGAGAGCCAAATGACGAGTTGACTCCCATTCACAATTGCTTCAAAGAGAATAAAATACCTAGGAATCCAACTTACAAGGGATGTGAAGGACCTCTTCAAGGAGAACTACAAACCACTGCTCAATGAAATAAGAGGATGCAAACAAATGGAAGAACATTCCATGCTTATGGGTAGGAAGAATCAGTATCATGAAAATGGCCATACTGCCCAAAGTAATTTATAGATTCAATGCCATCCCCATCAAGCTACCAATGACTTTCTTCACAGAATTGGAAAAAATTGCTTTAAAGTTCATATGGAACCAAAAAAGAGCCTGCATTGCCAAATCAATCCTAAGCCAAAAGAACAAAGCCAGAGGCATCACACTACCTGACTTCAAACTGTACTACAAGGCTACAGTAACCAAAACAGCATGGTACTGGTACCAAAACGGAGATATAGACCAATGGAACAGAACAGAGCCCTCAGAAATAATGCCACACATCTACAACTATCTGATCTTTGACAAACCTGACAAAAACAAGCAATGGGCAAGGGATTCCCTATTTAATAAATGGTCCTGGGAAAACTGGCTAGCCATATGTAGAAAGCTGAAACTGGATTCCTTCCTTACACCTTATACAAAAATTAATTCAAGATGGATTAAGGACTTACATGTTAGACCTAAAACCATAAAAACCCTAGAAGAAAACCTAGGCAATACCATTCAGGACATAGGCATGGGCAAGGACTTCATGTCTAAAACACCAAAAGCAATGGCAACAAAAGCCAAAATTGACAAATGGGATCTAATTAAAGAGCCTCTGCACAGCAAAAGAAACCACCATCAGAGTGAACAGGCAACCTACAGAATGGGAGAAAATTTTTGCAACCTACTTATCTGACAAAGGGCTAATATCCAGAATCTACAATGAACTCAAACAAATTTACAAGAAAAAAACAACCCCATCAAAAAGTGGGCAAAGGATATGAACAGACACTTCTCAAAAGAAGACATTTATGCAGCCAAAAAACACATGAAAAAATGCTCATCATCACTGGCCATCAGAGAAGTGCAAATTAAAACCACAATGAGATACCATCTCACACCAGTTAGAATTGTGATCATTAAAAAGTCAGGAAACAACAGGTGCTGGAGAGGATGTGGAGAAATAGGAACACTTTTACACTGTTGGTGGGACTGTAAACTAGTTCAACCATTGTGGAAGTCAGCATGGCGATTCCTCGGGGATCTAGAACTAGAAATACCATTTGACCCAGCCATCCCATTACTGGATATATACCCAAAGGATTATAAATCATGCTGCTATAAAGACACATGCACACGTATGTTTATTTCGGCACTATTCACAATAGCAAAGACTTGGAACCAACCCAAATGTCCAACAATGATAGACTGGATTAAGAAAATGTGGCACATATACACCATGGAATACTATGCAGCCATAAAAAATGATGAGTTCATGTCCTTTGTAGGGACATGGATGAAGCTGGAAACCATCATTCTGAGCAAACTATCGCAAGGACAAAAAACCAAACACTGCATGTTCTCACTCATAGATGGGAATTGAACAATGAGAACACACGGACACAGGAAGGGGAACATCACACTCTGGGGACTGTTGTGGGGTAGGGGGTGGCGGGAGTGGGGAGTGATAGCATTAGGAGACATACCTAATGCTAAATGACGAGTTAATGGGTGCAGCACACCAACATGGCACATGTATACACATGTAACAAACCTGCACATTGTGCACATGTACCCTAAAACTTAAAGTATAATAATAATAAAATTAAAAAAATATATTGGCCTATCTTGCACTAATTCATAATTTTGTAATGGTAAACATTTGTTACTTGCAAAATCTTCTTTTTAAAGTTATACAGAGCTAAATGTTGATACATTTTGTTAGACATCAATCATATCACATATATTAACTTCACTGCTGATCTAATTAGAGAAGTCTTAATATACCGGGACACTACCAAGATCATGATACTGAATAAAATTTTTCCACAATTGTAATTATTGTTTGAAAGCTTCAACTTCATAGCTTACAACCAATACTGTAATTGTTTTCCTTGAAGTGTCAAATTCAGCTCATTTTAGAAAATGATGGAATTTCTAGTTCTAGATCCCTGAGGAATCGCCACACTGACTTCCACAAGGGTTGAACTAGTTTACAGTCCCACCAACAGTGTAAAAGTGTTCCTATTTCTCCACATCCTCTCCAGCACCTGTTGTTTCCTGACTTTTTAATGATCGCCATTCTAACTGGTGTGAGATGGTATCTCATTGTGGTTTTGATTTGCATTTCTCTGATGGCCAGTGATGATGAGCATTTTTTCATGTGTTTTTTGGCTGCATAAATGTCTTCTTTTGAGAAGTGTCTGTTCATGTCCTTTGCCCACTTTTTGATGGGGTTGTTTGTTTTTTTCTTGTAAATTTGTTGGAGTTCATTGTAGATTCTGGATATTAGCCCTTTGTCAGATGAGTAGGTCGCGAAAATTTTCTCCCATTTTGTAGGTTGCCTGTTCACTCTGATGGTAGTTTCCTTTGCTGTGCAGAAGCTCTTTAGTTTAATTAGATCCCATTTGTCAATTTTGGCTTTTGTTGCCATTGCTTTTGGTGTTTTAGACATGAAGTCCTTGCCCATGCCTATGTCCTGAATGGTAATGCCTAGGTTTTCTTCTAGGGTTTTTATGGTTTTAGGTCTAACATTTAAGTCTTTAATTCAATGCCATCCCCATCAAGCTACCAATGACTTTCTTCACAGAATTGGAAAAAACTACTTTAAAGTTCATATGGAACCAAAAAAGAGCCCGCATCGCCAAGTCAATCCTAAGCCAAAAGAACAAAGCTGGAGGCATCACACTACCTGACTTCAAACTATACTACAAGGCTACAGTAACCAAAACAGCATGGTACTGGTACCAAAACAGAGATATAGATCAATGGAACAGAACAGAGCCGTCAGAAATAATGCCAAATATCTACAAGTATCTGATCTTTGACAAACCTGACAAAAACAAGAAATGGGGAAAGGATTCCCTATTTAATAAATGGTGCTGGGAAAACTGGCTAGCCATATGTAGAAAGCTGAAACTGGATCCCTTCCTTACACCTTATACAAAAATCAATTCAAGATGGATTAAAGACTTAAATGTTAGACCTAAAACCATATGTAACTTACCTGCACATTGCGCACATGTACCATAAAACCTAAAGTATAATAATGATAATAATAATAATAATAAAAGAAAAAAAAAATGCAAAAAAAAAAAAAAGAAAAAAAAGAAAATGATGGCCAAATATATAAGTCCAGTAACCACAATTTGTGAGTTGTTCTTTGTAGTTAAAAAAAGAAAAACGTTCCTCTGTGAAAATGATGGCTAGTTCAGCTTGCAACTCAACTACACACATGCATTAGTATGCAGCAAATGTACATTGTGCATATTTCTATTTTATAACAGATACTCAACAGATGTGCACTCGGGTTGAGATTTAATAAAATGAATCATTTTAACTACTTCATTCAATGGAATTCTTAAGAAATACTGATTTTTTTTTCAACTGCGAGTGTGTGATGGTGAAGATTATAACTGCTAGTATATATTTGGTGGCACTGTGTTGGTCTACCATTAAGGTTACAGCAGCTCTTCCCATCACAGCTTTTGCATCACCTGTGCAAAATGAACAGTGTTAAAAAAGCAAGTAATATCTTAGTATTATTATGGGAATAGTCTTGACCTCACAGACCCAAAATGGCCTTGGAGATACCCGTGGATCTGCAGACCATACTCTGAGGGCCTCTGATCTACACTATCAGGCCAGTGTTTACCTATGGGGGTGCTGGGGTTAATGGCAATGTTAATGATTAAGACAGCAGCAAGTCAGACAAAAGACAGAAAATCTAGTGATCAATATAGATCAGGCGGGTGATTATAGTTAACAATAACCAATTGTACATTTCAAAATAGCTAGAAGAGAATAAGTCAAATGTTCCTAGCATAAAGAAGAGATAAATATTTAAGCTGATGAAAATTCCAGTTACCATAATTTGAGCTTTACAATATGAATGCATCAAATTATCACCAAAATGTGTTCATCTATTATGTATAAATTTTTAAAAATAATTAAAATCAAAATAAATACAAAATAGAAATGACAAACATTTAAGGTAATGCATATTGCCTCCCCTCAGAAAAAAGATAGCAGCCGACATTATTTGTGCCACATCTTTTTTTTAGTTTTACATTTTCTTGAATCCTCACTAGAACTCTATGAGTTACATACTATTACTGTCCTCATTTTACAAGTGAGGAATGTGAGGTACAGAGGGATCAAGAAAGCTGCAAGAGATCACAAAATTGTTAGGTGGCAAAACCAGAACTGTCCTTCGGACCTTTTCCTGGAAGTAAGGTAGGCGTGCATGGGGAAGAGGCACCGCCCAGGCACTGAAACCCAGGACATCTGAGGTAATCCACCAGAAGAAATAGTGTATGGAAAGTTATTAAGGTTATGTTTGCATGAATAAATACTAAGAACCTGTCCCATTTATACGTAGGTGTTAATTACCTTAATGTAGTTCATGTACATTTTATGAATATCCATATCTGTACTTTGTATTTTATCTTTTCTTAGTTTGGTCAAGTAAACGTAACCGAATCTCTTCCTTTAGCCTTAGCTGCCTTGTTCACAGATGATCTTTTACAATGAAATTTACCAACAGTGACTCCCAACTTATTCAGCCATGTAAAAGATAGACACATTTATGCGTCTGTTCAATTTAAACTGGAGAAGAAGCTTTGCCACTGCACACTCGAAGAAAAGACACACTATCTCAGAAGCTCTATGAGACTCCAGGCAATCTAGAGACTAATCTGTTTATGGACATCTGTTATCATCAGAGGGGCCTAGCCCACACGTAAATGGCTATATTCTTTTCAAATCTTTAACATTCATTCTACAGCTAGAATACTTTGCTTTTCCTTATATTTTTGGTGTTTTAGTGTTTCACTTTCATAAGGAGACTATTAAGATTTAGATTTAACTAACATTTATTGTCTGTGCCCCAACACCATCTTGTTTTTCCCCTTTCCTATTTTACAAGTCCAGTAACTTCTAGTAACTTCAACTGTGACTATATTAACATATCTTGTTTTATATTTTTTCCATCCACCTTCAAAGGAAGAAATCAAAGCTCAAAAAAGTTGAGGAACTCACCCAAGGTCATACAGATCTTAAATTGCGTTTTAGCCAGAATGTTAGCCTAAACCCTCTGATACCAAATCCAGAGAAATACTGAAACAGAACAAAAGAAAGTGCATAGAATTCTGAATACTAGGCATGTCCTAATCTATATGAACTGTATGGTATATTTAAGAAAGGCTGGTAGCATTTATTCAGGCAAGACGCCTTGTTTTATTCAGTAAACACTGTATTCTGAAATAAGAAAGCACCTATGAGTAAATCAGAGCTAACTCTCTATCAGCAGTTGAAGATATTTTTCCTTCCAAATGGTAATTTGTTGCTGGTGGAAGGACAAATACTATTACTATTTGAATAGTAAGTACAGTATGTATGAATGGTATAAAGAAAGCATGTAGTAGAAATGCTGCCACTACCTTCTTTGCAATTTAGCATGGTTTTCTCTTCCATGGAGCCCAAAGAATATTGCTTCAATATTCTTTTCAACACAGGACTCCAAATAGCCACTACCAATTGATCATGGTTAACAATTTAAGATGAAGCAATTTTCTTCTCTCGTTTAAAGTAAATTTCATCTATGTAAACAACCAAGTACTATTTTTGCTTTTAGAAAGATTTATACATGGAAATAGCAGGCTTTTGATCCATAGATGTTTAAGATTACATATATGTTTATTATCACAAGGAAAATAGTCTGATTCTATGTAAAAGGTAACTCAATACCTCCTTACACAGACTGGGTAAATTTTCCATTACCAAACAGCATCTTTAGTCTCTTATCAGAACCTAAATACAGCCACTTGCCACTTGTTTTTCTTCTATGCCCTTCAGTAAGTCAAAGGAAGATGAGAGTCAGAGTTCTATGCCACTGGGATCCAAAGAAAATGAGTCATACCCACCTGAGCACTATGAGCTCCAGTTCAGACATCGTCTGTTGCTCACTCATCAGCCCTTGCATGCATACTCAAAAAAGAAAAGCATAGAATTGAAGTTTTGTATGAGCTCCCCCCCGCAAAGAAATCCGTTAGTAATACTAACTGGACTCTTAATCAACTGCCCAATTCCCTTGGGCTTTTCAGAAAAGTTAGGCTAGGTCTGAAGATAAACCTCTAATAAAAATTAAGGTGATTATTCATTGCAGTGCAATAGGAGAATCAACATTTCCTGGTAGGCAGCAGGGAATTGTACAACCCACCAGCTGTGCGCTAACATCGAAGCGCTCCCACGGGTGCTTTCAAGCCCCAATCAGGACAGGGATAAGGGAACTATATTGGAAATGAGGGGCTGCTGATGGCTCAGGTGAGTCGGGCAAAAATAAAGAATCAGACTTCAAAGGGTTGTGTGCATTAAGAGAAGCACAACAAAGGAGAAGAGAGAGAGCTGCCCCACATCACCAACTCTATCATGGAAGCTCTCCTTATCATTCCGCTCCAGTCCTGTGATTATGAGGAGGGAGTGAAAACATCCACTAATCAGGGCAGTGTGGTGTGCTATTCACAAGCTCATAACTGGCAGTAAAACAGAAAGGCCCATGTCTGCTCTGCTGAGTAATTTCCACACTGAGGCCCTGAGCAGAGATGTCGTGTCATTTGTAACATCTGCCTTGGCATCCAGGAGCCAAAGTAAGCTAGTTAGGGAGTTGCACTGCTTCTTTCTCCCTCTTCCTGTGACAAGTCTAAAGGACTCAAAGTTATCTGCAAGGAAAACTAGCCTGAGCTCTTCAGAGTTGTCAGTTCAATGAAGGTAAGGCAGAAGAGTGTATTGGAGGCTAAAGAGATACTCTGGCTTCTTATTTACCTAGAAGAGAGGGCAGAAGTAGCATCAGATAGGGAAGGAGAAACCAAGTATCAAAGCAGAAACAGACACTCTGGAGGAGAGATCTTCATAGCTGCACAGGAAGGAAGAGTTAGTCTTTATGCTTCATTAATTTTTTTTTCATATAAGACTATGCCACAATGATAGTTATAGAACTCAATACCACTACTAACTCCAAGGACACTTGGGTTTTTAACCTTTCCTAATTATTCTAAAGCCCATATCCTAGCCTAGTGCCTCTTACTCCTAATGTGTCCACAAATAACCTGGAGATCTTATTGGAATAAGAATTCCGATTCTGAAATTCTAGGTTGGATTGAGTATCTATAGTTTTCAACTGATATCAGTGCTGTAGGTACAAGCACTCCCTCTGCAGTAGCATCGTACTGCATCACAATTTTGGGGGTCCTGGCAGGGCCAGGAAACAGTAAGGGCCAATAAACAGCCTTTATTTTTATCTTTCTCTCATAAGACATTAAAAAAAATACTGTCCAAAGTGCAGTCACAGTTTATAAACCACATCTTGCCATTAGTAAGTCTTATTCCTCATATGGATGAGAGAAATAAAGATGTAAAAGAGGATGCACCTGGGCCTTAACAGGTGTGGCTGGCTACTTTCTAATGAGTTCGAGGGTAAAGTAAAGCTATATTGAGTGTGTGCCCAAGCCATACACCTGTGCAACTGCATATTCAGAGAGCCCAGAGAAATTGGAAACTAGAAATATGGAACCTCTTAACAATTTGGCACTTAGAAAATGTATCAAAGTGACGCAAGGCAAATCAAGGCCATTAGCCATTCTGTCTAAAACTTCAAGTCCCAGGACTATTCAGTATAGCTTCTCGTGGCCTTGAACCATGCCATGAAGAATGACTCTCAGCCGATGGTTTCTTTGGTGCAAGGCCCTGAAGTAGGTACTATGGGGAAAGTGAAACATGAAGAACACATAGAGTATGACCTCCAGAAGCCTGCTGAGGGGCTGGAGAATGGAGTATCTAATGCACATTCTTGTTTGATGTATTTCTATTATTTTCCTACACAATTTCCACATGGCAGTTATTGCTGCAGTAGTTCCTAAAAGACTGGCTACATCTAACAGCCAATGCCAGTAATTTTAAACACATTTATATCAAATGATCCCATACTGAAGTGATTTTAAACTTTTCCACTGCCCTTTCTGTATCCAAAAGACTGTGTTAATCATGGTTGGGTTCTGCCTCACAGCTTCTTTGAGAGGTTCATCAGTATTCCTCTTTCCATTTTACAGATGGGAGGACTGGGCAGAGAGACGTTAAGTGACTGCCCAAAGCAAAAGCTGGAATCAGAGACTATGCTTGGGCCCTCCGCTCTCGCCCTTAACCAACTGAGACATCCTGGCTCTGTTACCCCGGCTTCTTGCACACACCAGGCCTGCCAACCACTTTAACAGCCAGCGACAGACGAGTCATTATGAGCTGCTATGTAGGGAAAAGAAAATATAAGCCAGATTCTCATTCTGTATAACTCTAGGGGAACTTTAAATTGCCAGATGTCAATCTGGAACCTCTCCTGAGTGCTCCAGCTCTCAGGCACAGATGGAAAAATTGGGCTTTAAGGATACTTTCTGGGCAGACTCAGAGTCCAGAACTCAGGAATGGGACCTGGTGCTCCAAGGAAGGCTTGCAAGTGGCCCTTTGAGATGTCATTTAACCTTCCCAGACTCCAAATCTCATCCGTAGAGGAGGCTTATTTTTCTCATTTGTCTATGAATCAGAGTGTTGTGTTAGAGAATAGGCTTTGTTATTGGCAGACTTGGATTTGTATCTTGTCCTCACCTCTCATTAACTGTGTGACATTGGGCAAGTTATTCAACCTTCCTGGGCTTCAATGTTCTCGTGTTTGAAAATTTAAACATTCCAGAAGCCATTTTCACAGTGATACAGTGAGGGTTAGATACGGCTAAATAACTAAAACGTTGCTGATACATAATAGACACTCAATGAATGTCCTATTTTTCTCATTTCTTGTTGATATTCATGAATAAAATATCTTGGAAATATTCAGTAAAGAGAAATAATGCTGATATATTAATCCTATTTTAATAAGCATTCACTCTGGGTCAAAAATGTATCAACAAGTTATCTCATATAGAAGCAAGGTAATTGAGATAAATTAACTGGAAAAAATAGAATACTAAAAAGGGGTTAGTTAATTGTCCTCAAATAAATGAACTGTTTTCATTCAATAAATTATGGCTTCCTATTAGTTTTCACCTCTGCTGAAAGACACAGTAAAATGTGTTCAGAATGAAGTAATGTACAAACAAAAACCTCCTGATGATAACAGTTAAAATCTAGAATATTTTTCTAGGAAAGAATGCACAGAAGTTTATGGAAAAGCAGATACAACCCCAATTCAAGCCAACAAAATCAATGAAAACCTACAATTATACTAACATTCTAAGATAATAGATGACAAATATGAGTTGTTAGATTACTTTAAAAAACTATTAATAAGAAGAGAGAGTTTACAGCGATAGCCTAATATGGAGGAAAGAGAACAGCTATTTTTATCCTGAATTTGTAACTATCCTTTTCACCTTAGGTAAGTTAAATATTTGGTTTAAGTCTCCTCGTATATAATGGGAACTATTGAATTAACTTAGTTCTAGTATAATTTTAGGTAGTTGGCTTCTGATTAAAATGTGTCTAGATTTATAAAATAAAGGGTATTTAATACTCTTTAGAACCAGACATACTGTGTAAGATGAGGTATGTCTAATATAAATTTCCATCCATCTATTAATAAAACGATCAAAACCACTCTCCAGTCTAGAGGCAGGATGATGAACTCAAGGTCACAGTGCACAGCAAGGTGCCTCTCTGTCTGCCCACAGATGATCAATACAATTTTTTTGGAATAAAAGACTGCACAACCTAATCCCAGACACGAGCGCCATAATTTGTTCCAGCATTAATTTGACAAACCTACTATGTGCCAGGCAGTATATTTATTTGCAGTGGTATTTGGATATGACACGAGTACCAAATTTAATTTTTAAAAGTAATTTGCCACCATTTGATTCAGAATTTTCCCCAATATTCTCGAAGGCAAATGAAATTAGTTGATTTGTATTATATGGTAAAAGCTGCAAAGGACAATGTGCTGACCTTGGTCTGCTAGTTTGTCTCTTCGTTGGCAGATGCTCTCAGGGAGGAGAGTTGAGATAAACTGGAGGATTAGTAAAATTCTGAGGGTAAAAGAATCTTCTCTCAGCCTTTAGGGAATGGAGTAATGAAGCATGGCAAAGCAAGTCACATTACCTATATTAACTTAGAAAGGAAAATGAGTTTTCTGTTACATGTAGACCTTATTAATGAATAATCACTACATTGTTCATAACTCTGCCTATGCTGAAGAAGGTAAAGTGGACCAGGATGAACAGAAAAGATGTCAGCAGGTAAATTTTCATGGGGCTTTGACATGCAGACTGATTTTCAAATGCTTTGACTCAGAGGACTCAGAAAGCAAAGGCAAGGAACAAGTAGGTGTACAGAGTGTCATTTTGGTGGGTGAATGAGTCATACCATAGGTTTGTTTCCTGCAAATGGTATTGTCACAGCGTCTGCTTAAGTTATTTGATCCAAGCTTTAAAAAGAAACATTGCAAGTCTTCCTTTCAGAAAGGAGACCCTAAGGAGTTTAAAAGAAATTATGGTTTCTTTTCATCAACACTGCTACAAGCCTTACTGCCACCAGCACTAATTACTGTAGCTCACAAACCCTGTACTCTTTCTTCAATTTAAGGCTTCAAGAATACTCAAAGTAAACAGTGGAAATCCAACACGGATGTGGGCTTTTTGCTCTCATTTTAAAATGCCTTATATAAGAGGGAGAATCCTTATCTGAAACTACAGGTTTGAACACACCGTAGGTCTTAAATTAGACCTCTCTTTGAAGCTTAGTAACAGAACAGTAGATGGGAACACAGATACAGCTGAAACTTATATTCTGGTGGTGCAACTGCAGTGCCTTGTCTATAAAGAGGCTAGAAAAAGATGAGCATAAACTGAAAGACTAATACTAAACAGCTGTGCTTATTTGGGGACAAAATGTGTATTGTTGAGAATGTTTTCTTGAGATTTATTCCTAGGAATTATGTACACATGGAAGTCAGGTTGGCTCTCCTTTGGAGGAAAATATTTCCCCCATGAGAGAAATAAGCTTTTTAAATCACAATGCTGTTGAAGGTAGAATTGTAGGAAATCCTAAACAAAGGAACAGTCCATCTGAAATCTGCAATATCATTTAGACTTTTCTTTCTTCTCGTAGAGCATATCCCTCTGTTCACATGATTCTGTTGTACTTACCACACTATATATTCGTCATCTTTTTGTTGGTCTTCTCCCCTTCTTACTCATTATTGCTTATATCTTATAGAACAAATATATATTATCTATTACAAAGCCTGATGTAGAAAAAAAGTCTCTCATATATACACGCATATATAATTTGTTCCTTTACCTTTTTAAAATTCATTTAATTAAATATATCAAAATATTATACAGAGTTTATAATTTAAAGGGACTAAATCACTCATAACCTCAGTGCCCTAGCCAGCAAATGTTATTTTAGGAAATGAATATTATTTGGAAAAGAACACAAATCTAAAATTAAAAATCATTTTACATCTCTAGGTGGAAAACATAAAATCATACTCAGAGTGTTCTTAAAAATATATTTCCTATATTTAAATTTCCTTAAAAGCCATAACACTTCATCAAGATGTCTTAAGTGGGTGAAGATGATCTCATTTAGCAGATGAGGAGAAAGAAAAAGAGCTTTACACAACTATTTCAATGACAAAGAATGGATTAGATTTAAAGTGATACTTCCACTTCAGGCTCAAATGGTGGTGACATACTTTCACTGCATGGGCAGGGAATGGGTTTGGAATTGTTTTTTGTATCAAAAGGTTGGACTGAAAATTGCCTTGAAAATATCTTCTAAATTGTGAGACTGATAAAAAATTATTTGAGGAACATGTCTGTTTTTATATTAGACATCAATTTTCCAAGGTGAATAACAAGAACAAGATCTAAGCAACCCCTTGACTGTTGGGACTTGAGATTTATACCTGTATTATTTTCCTATGTTGACAGATAAGATCACGAATCTCTGCTTTCTGGAGGCAATAGAGAACACTTCATGGGCAATATAAGTAAATATAATTTGATTTTTAATTTTTCATATTTAGAACTGATATAAAAATAGTGACTATTATAAAGCCAGTAGTAACTTAGGTATCTTAAAACAATATTTTTTTTGCTCTTATACTCCTAAATGAAAACAAGGTATAATCTCTAAAATAAATGTTTCATGTTCCATTTTCCCATAGCATTGTGGTTACTGTAAACAAAACAGTTTAACAGATATGATTTCTATCCTCCTGGAGTTTGGTAAAGACAGTTGGTTTAAGATTAAAATGACCCTACTACTTCACATATCAGATGGTTAAGCCTCATGCTGCCTGTCAGTGTTAGGAATAGATTTGGTGATCTCAAACCAGCACAGCATTGTTAACACAAAAGGGGGTCAGAAGAGAAAATTTTTTTTTCCTTCATTAAAGTATTTGATAAACATTGTTTCTTCACATTTCCCATGACAAACTTATTCAAGTGAAAAAACTAGCTCTTTTTGGGTAGGTTTGAAGAAATGGGAAAGTAGGTCAATAACTGATCAGAGTAATAAGGCCATTTTTTTTAGCCAAATCTTTATTATGTCAATACCCATACCATGAGGAAAGTACTCCATAGTCAAATAAGAAATGCTGCCTATTGAAAGCAATTATTCAAACCAAACATGTTCAAACTGTTTTTGAGGATTAAACTGACTGTCTAACTCCTCTTTAGGCTTCCCAGCCCCTAGGTGCCACTCCATGTGTCTTTACATGATTCTAGTTAATCCCAGGCTATGTGTCTTGCGTTAAATAGTGCACAGAATAGAGCTGGTGAGTGGACCTGCTGCCCCAGCACAATGCATGGCCTTTCAGAAGGACCTAGAACCATCAGCTCTAGGTAGAGCATTAGAAGTTCTATAGGTATTAGCCATGGTTGACAAAATGCATGTGTTAAATATTTAGTTAATGCTGGCCTCTGGTATTGGATTTCTAGGAAATCCAAGGTAAGAGGTAGGATGGTAAGAGAAATGGATTTCTTTGACAGTCTTTAGCCTTTAAGAAATTTCATAAGCATCCAAACTGTTGCCAGAGGTAACATGTTTCCCAGTCTTACCGTAGTGACAGCAAATCCAGGCCTTTGGATTAGAGCACTATTTTAGGAATTTCTTGTAGTTCAATGCATATTTCTTGTAACAAGTTAATTCCAAACCACCCATTATGCTATAACTGATTACTCAACCATAGCATGTGCCAGGCACTCTGCTAGTCATTGAGAAAAAACAAGATGAATAATAACAGTGGTTAGAATTGCAATGGAGGATAATTGGTGCTATATAAACAAGGAATATCCAAGGAAGAGTAGGGTGGGAAAGTTGCTGAAGGAATTTTAAAAAAACAACAGAAAATGTGATACTTAAGTGGAGACAAAGCTAGACAAAGTTTAGGAGGGCATCCCAAGCAATGGGAAGACTGCATAAAAAGAAGTGTGGGTATGGTGGCTCACACCTGCAATTACAGCACTTTGGGAAGCTGAGGTAAGTAGGATTGCTTGAGCTCAGGAATTTGAGACCAGCCTGAGCAACATATCGAGACCTTGTCTCTACTTAAAATTAAAAAAACAAATCAGTCAGGCATGATGGTGTGTGCCAGTAGTCTCAGCTACTTGGGAGGCTGAGGTGGGAGGATTGCTTGAGCCTAGGAGATAGAGGCTGCAGTGTGCCATGATCATGCCACTGCACTCCAGCCTGACAGAGTGAGACCCTGTCTCAAAAACAAGTAAGAATAATAATTTTAAAAAGACAGAAGCAAAACATCATAGTGGGTCCTCAGAAACGAAACATGATGCAGTTTGTTCCAGGGAGGATGGTTACAACGGTGTCAGAGGGTTAGTCATGTAAGGCCCTGAGTAGACTGGCGAGATAAAAGATCTTGCCTGGGTGATAAAACATGGAAGGGTCTAACTGGCCTGCCAAGGGGCTTGATTCCAACCCATCTGTGATGGAATACTATGGAGGCCCCGGAGTATCTGGATCAGACTCACACTTCAAAACAGTAACCTTCTTTGCAGTATGAATGGTGGATTGAAGGGAGAAAAGGATAGACTTAGGGAAGCCAGCTAGAAGAACATTATACTAAAACAAGCTGCAGGTGATCAAGGAAAGGTAGGCTGATGATGGAAATGTCAAAGAAATATTAGAGGTGGAATTGATGAGACTTAGTTACAAACTGAAAGTAGTTGATGAGGTAAAGGAGGAATCTAGGACAAAGTCCGTGTTACTGGCTTGAGAACAGGTAACAGAAAGTAGGTTTGATCATGAATTCCATTTAAATTAATTGAACTTGAGGTATCTGTGAAACATCCAGTTGGAGATGTCTATTAGGGTATATTATATTATATATGGGTCTGGAGCTCAAGGAGGAGGTCTATTTTTGAAATGGATAATTGTGAGTCATCAGCATATAATCTAAATTAAAGAGTCTTTAGGAGATTAAATATGATGCGGCCAGAGGAGACATTTTAATTGAGAGAAGAGGAAGAAGGTGCAGAAGATGAGACACTGCCCCATTAGGAGGATGATCCAGGACATTTCAGAGGTTGTTGCAGGGGTGGTTCTTACTCATTCTTACAACTGAAGCACAGACACATATCACTGTTCTGAGTTTGGACAAAAGCCTGAGGCAAAAGGAAAGAATAAAAAGTCATTCTCCTCTCCTAACAATTGCTCTGGAGTTCCTTAACTTGGTCATGATTATCAATAAATAGAGGCACTTATTATCATGACATGTCCTGGAAATGTTCCCCTGAGATGGATGTTTCTAGTCTGCAAAGTGAACAATGAAGATTATGGGTAAGATAAGAGGGGAGTGAAGGACTCTCTCCTTCTACATGAATGGGTCATCTTGTTCTGACTGTTTACAAGACTAATGTTGCAATTAGGCACTCTCTGGGCTAAACCTCAACCTCAAGGCCTGCCTTTATTATTCTAACACTATACCTTTAAATCCCACTGGGTTTTTAGTCTATTCAAGGGTATCTATTTATATATACATGAGATATCATACTTAAAGAACTTTAATTACTTGGGTGTTATAGTGTCATAAGTACTGGATTTAAACTCAGAACATCTGACTTTGATTTTCTGCTCTGTCACAGATTAGATTTGAGATTAAGTCATTCTCCTTCTCTTGGCCTCTATGCCCAAGTTTATAACATATGACAGGGTTAGACAAGATAACCTCTAAGATTTCTTCTCTAAACTTTCTAGAAGGGGTTGATAGTCAGATACAAGTAAATATGTATTCATTTTCTGTCTCAGTTCTTCAGTTATTTACTTGATGAACATGTACTAAACACAAATTAGGTGCCCTGGGCACAGATAAATAACGAGCTCAGAAACTAGTGAAAATTAGATATATATTTTTCCTTAGGTGAAAACGTATTTTCTCAAAAACTAATTCTTCAAGCTGTGGGTCCTTTTTTTTTTTTTTTTATGAGTCAGGCTTGGCATATGGGTTTGGAGGTCACTGTAGAGGAACAAAAGCATTTATTATCCAAAGTGATATCCTGAGAAAGTAATCTTGAAACTACAGATGCTGAGGGACACAAATAACCACACTTTGGGGGACTTTTAGCAAAGAGTAGTACCAATATTTAATGGTTAGAGACATTCTTGTAAAACAGTGATCCAAAACAGCAAAACTCAAATTTCGAAGGTAAATGTAGGAGATAGGTAATCAAAGGTATGAGAGAAGGATAAGCGTGTGGTTCTGGGGTCTTCCTGAGGATATGGAGCTCTGCCTAGGTATCTATGTCCCATGTGCATGAATCTGAGTAGAGACTAACTCAGATGTTCGTATTTCTGGAGCATCCCTACTCTTTCTTTTCCACCTGCCCCATCCAATAGAATATAAGTTATCCTTCTACGAGTTATGAAAGCAACTTTCCTACTTATTGAGGAAAGGTAAGATACTGGGGAGGTGAGCAAGTGCTGATAAGAGAGATAAAGATCAGCTTTGCACCCCAGAATGATCTGACTAGGAAGTTAAACTTGCTGTCTAATGGCATTATCTCTCTTTTCTCATGTTTGTTTCTTCCTGTTCAAGATCTATTTTTTCTTCTGTTGGTAACAGTAGTCTATTTTTCTTTTAGAGAACTACTCCACCATCATCTGATGTGGTTCTGATGGCTGTGCATTTCTCAGCTTTATCCTCAGCCTGTGGGTAAGTCCAAGACTCATGGAAAACCAATTAGACTATCTTTTCTTGGCATTTAGAAATATTGAAGAAAAATAATGTATGCCTGGGAAATGATTGGTGCAAAGTCACTCCCTGGTGTAATGCCCCTTCATTTGGGTATTTGGGGCAACCTTGGCTCTCACCTTCCCACAGCCTACTTAGTCCTTTCTTCAATTCGCTTTTCTTCTCAATATTCCTGCAATAAGTTCCTTATCTCTCTATGCTGTACACTCTAAGTTCATTATGTTCATATTAAGTAGCTTAAGTCTCTTCCAGATGTCACTCGATCCAAGGAGCTCTTCTTGTTCAGAGAAAGGTTAGGAAATGCATTTTGAAGTAGACTTGGGAGACAAAGGGCAGGGCCCTGGGTCCCCGTTTGGCTAGGTATAAGAAAAAAACAAGGCAATTCAGACTATTTGAATGTCTCTTTTAATTGAAAGTTTATTTGTGGCATCTCTGTTCTAAAGAGATGGGTTGTGAAAGCAGAAATCTCCCTTGACAACATGGGGGCTTCTTTAGAGGTTGTGACATGTTCCTGTTCATGAGTCCAACTGCTACTGCAGGAAGATGGATTTCATTTGCCCCAGCCTCTCTCTCTTTTCTGGTAGATAATGTAGAACTTTCAGCAGTTTCCTTCAGTTTCTGGGGCCATGGTTCTTCAGCAAAGAGATTCCATTATCTTCTACTCTTTCTTCATCCTTGTCTACAAGTCATTTGTTACATTACAGCATTTCCTGAAATTTAGCAAATTCTTGAAAAGAAAGATTTAATCTTCTCAGGAGAAGCTGGGGAAGATTTATAGACGCCTATTCTTAACATGTCAAAATGTGGCTTGGCTGCTAAATTTACTGGGACCGCCTACACAGCTGAGGATTGCTGTGACTCTGCTGGAAATAATGGCTTTAGGAGGTAACCAAACAGCATTAGAGAAAAACATTTGAGAGAAAACAGATTTTTAGGTTGCAGAAGTATTTCTTGTTTTATAAAAGAGCATTACATTTTTAAGAGCTCATTAAGTTGTTTTCCTTTATGTTTGACCCCAAATTAGAGTTTGGATTTCTTAATTTTCTCTTCTAAAATCATCTGCAAGGTATTGGTAACTTGAGTTTCCAAGTCTTCAAATGCCATACAAAATGAAAGCATTAATTCTTAGGTATTACTATGGAATGAATTGAATTCTGTTAGGTAGCCTTTTATAATACTTATTTTTTTCTGTGCTTAATCATTACAGGTAATTTAAAATAAATACTTTTGCAAGTGAACCAATAGAAATATTTCATTGTCATTGAACAGAAAGCTAAAAACCTAATTACGGTATGTATTGAACAATTTTTGTGTTGGTTTCTTCACTCTTTCCATATCTTTGTTCACTTTATTTAACATCCACCATTTCTCCCCTCATACAGTCATACATTGGCATTTTTTTCTTCATTTCATTGAAGAAAATGGTACTCTGTTACACAAATCTGCTCCCTATTTCTTTTGAAACTGTATTCATTCAGTCCCCACAGAAAGAACAGGTAATGAAATTCTCTCAAGTGTATGTAGACATATCAATCACTTTAAGTGGAAACAATCATTCCTCTGCCATTTGGAGCCAACATCTTTGAACAAAGAAGCAGCATCATTGCTTTCTGTTGCTAAAAATAGTTTTTCCATAAAATGCTAAGGTTTACCTTCCAACCACATGCCACAGAGGTCAAGAAAAGCAGATTTCCTGATAACGTTTGATTTGAGCAAAGGGAGTGATAAAAGGTGCGTTCTGTAATCTGGATTCAAAGCCGACTGAAGACGTGGAGTCCAGTGAAGATAATCGAGCAGACCTGTGCTGTCACCCCGCTACCATTCCATGATCCCTGCCCTGGGTTGGTCAGGAAGTACAAAGACTTATAATCCTTTTCCATGTTGTTGATAGTCAGTACTTCCAACTCTAACATCTCCTATACAATTCAGCATCTTTTCTCCCTCCTAAATAAGCAAAAAAGATTTTGGATTTGTGATGCCACCTTTTCCTCAAGAATCATTATACACATTTGGCTTTTGTTTTGATTTCAGTGCTTTAGGAAGCTGGCACCAGGAGATACAGAAAATAAGGCACTTGACCTCCTTTATTGCAACTGCCCCCATCCTGCATGCCTCCCCTACCTGCCATAAACTTAAAAATCCACGCATATTTAAAATGCTGCTGGCTAAAAGCATGTTGCTGATGGATTAGAGAAATACCACGTTAGCACAACGCATTCTAGTTACAATGAGGCGCTGCTGTCTCTACCCAGGGCATTGCTGCTGTGAAGCAAAACAGCTCTCACTTTCAATCCCCAGATACAGAGCAGTATCAATGCAGAAATATTAAAGAGAAAATTAATAATTTATTTCAAAAATTCATTTGCAGCTGCACTTCAGTGAATTAATTAGTTTTTGTCTTTCTCCTCTTATTCATCCCTCTCTCTTGCTAATGATCAAGTTGGAACTAGGAAGAGGAAGTAAAGTATGGTTGGAAGAGGTGGGAGTCTGGTGCTGCCAGAGCAGAAAGCACAAAGAAAAACGTGCTTTTATGTGGGTGCCCTAAGAGACATGATAAGTGAAAAAGGATAAGTTCAACTTAATCCTATCTTCTTTACACCAAAAGCAATAGAAAACCACGTTACTATGTTATAGGTTCTACTTAGTATTTTAGAGGAGAGAAAAATTAAAATCCAGCAAGCAAAATCTCAAGTTCTTAAAAAGATTAATCTGTTGTTTATCACTATATGATCTATGCAATTCACTTCCCTGTATGCTCATTAAAACAGACCACACAGACAAAACAATTGTATAATTTTGCTTAAGTGTCACGTGGAGCTCACGTACTGACTTCCAGAAGGGTTGGGGTGGACACAGTAATTTTTGCATAACACTTGCTTATCACAACTTGCCAGATGACTCTATGGTGACATTATGGCAAGGTTCAAATCCATAGCCATTTAAATCATTTTCTGAGCTAGAATAGAAAAATCAGTCCAAGAAATTTCATCTACCAAATCACAGACTGAGGCAAAGCAGATGCTTTCTTCCATATTTAAAACACTCACAAAACAGGAAGATAGTTTCCATCATGCCAGTTCAAGCTACCATTTTAAAGCAAGTAAAAAGTTGTGCTTTTTAATATACCTTATTCTAAGTAGCTGGTTTAATGGGAGAAATAACCTTTGTACTAATGAGATTTTGAAAAAACAAATGAATGCAAAAGCAAACACTGAATTTTCTCTAATACTCTTGTTGCTCTGGCACAGGACCCATAGCCATTTGGGTACCAAATGATCCCCTCAGGGATAAACAATTTCCATGGGTGCAATTGGATGTTCTGGTATGTGTATCAGCAGAAAGGGGGAATAAAGTTAAGGAAGAAGACGGAGAGAAATCAGTGTTTAATTTTATCCAAAAGATAAGAGACAGAGGAAGAAAAAGAAGTACAGAGAGGAAGGGTATCAAGAACCAATGCTGATGGTGTCAGAGGCAGATACTCCTCTGTTCTGTTCAGTGAAACTATCACGAGAGCCCATTGACTCTTCTGTAACAATTTGTATAGTTTGCACCATGACACTGTGCCTCAGACTGTCTTAATGACTCATTGTCCCTGTTTTGACACAACCTAACGTGATCAGGAGCTCATCAGCTAACTCAAAATTTGTTTTCTGAAGGTTGAAATGAGACACCATCTAAAGGTATACTTGCTATAGTCTCACCTCTGAGTAAGGAAACAAATGCTTTGTGACTTTGTGTCTTTCAGTACTATACGATTTGGGATACTATAGCCCAATGTACCATTATAGCTCTTTCCATGGATTTCTAAAATATGCCTAATGAGTAACCAGCTTAATAAATCCCAAGTGTCTTGGTGGAAAAGATTTCCCCTCCCAATATCAAAAACCCTTCAGATAAGATGAGTGCATAATAAGGCCAATGTTTATTTATGTAGCTGTTGTAACTTAAAAGAGATCTATCTGAAGGAAACATTTATTCAGTATCGTCAAGCCACTAATAACTTCCATGCACTCAATATACTGGTCCATTGGCTATGAATGCATTCTTACTTTTACAGCTTCCCTAGAAATTCTTTATCTGAAAATTTACCAAAAAGCAACTCATCATATCATACAGTAAGAAACTAAAAATCTATACCTAAGACATATTGTTGCTGTTCCGAACAAACCTGGAATATAATTTGATAATTCAATGAAAATTTGTTTGTTTCATATTGTGTATGTTAAAAGAAGTAGCATTAACTGGAATCATCAATCAAAAAATTTCCCCAACATCTCCCGGCAAGTGATTGCAACAGCAGCTGGAAATTTGGTAGACATCTTTCCTTCCTAATTCCTTCAGCAAGAACATTTAGAACGCTGTAATGATTGGCTCTAAGGAATCTTGTGTTTATGAAAAACTATCCTGCTTCTGCCTTATGCATTCTAATTTGTCTCCAACCAGACTCTTTGTACGCCCTGAAAGCTCCCAGAGGCTTTTGACTACGTAGTACTGCCCCCATGTGGGCCAAGGGTGTCAATCGTACAAGGAGCACCTGCATTGCATTTTTGACATTAGCAGAGGGAGGTAAAAACTATGATTTTGTGGTAGTTTTTATCCTATACATTGATTTGAATTTTCAAGGGAAATAAACTTTTCCAGTCTCAGAGTTAGTCATAAAAAGTAGCTGGGTTAAGATGCCTGGAAATAAAGAACAGAGGAGAAGGGATAGGAAAATCTAGGCCAATGTTCTCTCTCACCTGGGATTCTTGTTTTTCTCCGCCCAGAAGGTCAAATCTCAGATGAATTAGTATGCAGATCACATACACAGCAACTACAGTTCCAGACTAGGGAATGTGCTAATTGGCTCACCCGCCCGAAGTACCGGGGTACCAGTCGTCTGACACATAGCCTCTGAGGGAAGCAGGACTTAATGCAGGACACAATGTTCTCACCACTCTGTACTGTCCCCTATCCCTGCTTCTAGCAAGCAGCCTGGCCATATGCAGCGATGGCTGGAGCACTTTCATAATTATTCCTGCTTCGTAGACTAATGTGTACACTTGGGATTTTAAAATGCTATCTAATTCAGAAGAAATTAAAATTAAAGCCAGTGTCCCTCCAGGCTCCTTTCCCCATACATTTCTCCTGTAGTGTTCCAAACAGTGCTCTAAATATCATCATGCATAAAAAAGGTAGGTTAGAAACTCGGCATTGGTGGTGCTAACACCCTTTAAATCTGTCATAGCATTGAGAATATGGTTAAAACTAGTCCCTTACCAGACAGTACAAATACAAGAAACAACTCTTTTGCTAGTCCTCAAAGAAGTTAAATAATTAAAACCCCTTTTCTAATTCCTTTATGATTAGAGAAAACACCTTATAAATAAATGATTAAATAAATAGCATCTCTAATATGAAGATTACTTGGTTACTTGTTTGTAATTCCTTTCACTACTGGCCTCATCATTCCAACTCATGAACTGTTTTGCTCTCTTCTGGGATTGTCTCCGAAAGAGGTGGGATGCTTCAGAGAAGAAACATAGAATTTCCTAAGGTTAGCACCCGTCTTTTTCCAGGAAGCAATGATATGCTTATAGCTCTCTTTGAATAAGGAGCTGTCTGAATCATATGGTATCCATGTTGCTGATGCAATAGGATCAGGAAAAACGACAGCCGTCAGTTGTTGATTAAGTCTGATAAGTTATCCAGGCTAATGAGGCGGAGGCTTTTCATGCTTCCCCTGCCTAATGTCTCTCATTAAATGTACACTTATTAAATATCCAGATAATTGTGGTAGTCATAATAGCGGTAATAATAGCCACATGATGACAATGGTGAAAAAAGAAAGCATCCTTGAATGGAAGAGGTTTCATTTTGCTGAAGCAAATCAAAAGAGGTTGTAGAACTGCTGTGAGCTGTGTGCAGAGTACATGAGACTATCTAGATGTTCCTTTGCTTTATCATGTTTTTAATAAACTAAAGGTAATTAGCTAGATTTCCTGGGATTACTTGGACACACAAAAGTACAACAAATTTTTAGGCAACACAAATACTTCTCCTGATTTGAGTTTGCATTTTGACCTGAAACTAGCAAAGCAAAGCTAATGCTCAACATTGTAATTTACATTCTACTTCAGTTTCTTATTTATGTTAGTTCAATTTTAGGTCAAATGCCCTTGTGGAGCCACCTTATACTAAAAAGAC
Organism: Pongo pygmaeus; assembly: GCF_028885625.2. Classification (NCBI taxonomy): domain Eukaryota; kingdom Metazoa; phylum Chordata; class Mammalia; order Primates; family Hominidae; genus Pongo; species Pongo pygmaeus. The sequence goes on along the minus strand of NC_072388.2, from coordinate 24,016,251 downwards.
TATTCAGCCTCAACTGAATGAGACTATTTTTTGTTTGCTTGGTTAGTTGGTTTTGCTTTGCTTTTTACAGATTTGCAGCTGAAGATTTTTTCTTGCTTGTATTTTTCAACTTTTATGTTTGTCAGAGCCTCCAAGTCTGGGGCAGGATGAGATGTGAAGATGTCAGAAAATTCAAGAAACCTTCTATTTTGTAGACTCAAAAGGATTTGATAATAATATGAATTGTCAGTTTTGCTCATCACTCAGTTCTAAAAATCTATACTCAAAACCTTTCATGATTGTCTTATCTCTCAGTAGCATCAAACATAATAAAATCAAAATAAACTTCTGATGAAAATCAGGTTTCAAAATTTTACCGGAAGTTTCTTTTCTGTTTGATTCTTTTTGATCAGCACCAGATATACCAGAAACAAACAAGTTTCTCCAAAATCTCATTTTGTTTTAGCAATACTCCTAGCAAGAAAAAAAAGACAAATATGGAAATGATGCTGTTCAGGTTTTTCTTCTGTCACCTCTATTAATAAGTTCATAAAAGCAATACTAATATTAATATTGGCCTTATTAATTTTCCAAATTAAAAATAACATAGTTAATACAATAGACTCAGCTTTTGAATTTGTGGTGATCTTTCTCTGGTATTAGGAAATTTTGCATCCCTGACAGTTCAGTAGCACTGCTTTCTCTTTTCTCTTAAGTCTAATGTAAGTCTAACGGGCTCATTTAGGCTTGTAATGAACAGTTTAGGATTTTTACTCTCGGGTTCCCAATCTTGGTAGGTGACAGTAGTTTGTTTGCATTTGCCTTATGTATTTGATGCTACACAGTAGTGAAATGCAATCCTTTGCTGTCTATACAATTATTATGATGCCTTTGCAACATGATGTGCTCACTGACACAAGTTTACCTTCCTTTGCCCCAGGCTTGCAACCTGGTAGCATTTGAATGTGCCTGTTCCAAAGAAAGTATTGGTCTTATGACAGTTTTGTGATGTGAAATAAGCTGAAAGTAGGCTCAACTGACCCAATTATAACAACATACCTCAGTCTAGAGACTCTTCTAGCTACTGATGATTGCTTTTCTCATATTTGGAAAAGGCTATGACATGGCCAAGAGAAAGAGAGAGAAATGTCTTTGACCAAGTCTCTGAACTATAGAACTTGTCAGAGACTTTTTTTTCTTTTGTCCTGAAAAGGAAAGCAGAATACCAGAAATATATTTTTGATACTTAATAAAGTCCCAGCTAATGTTGTCGATGAAACAGCAACAGTAGCATTTCCAAAATTTCTATTTTGGAAAAGATTATGGGTAGCAATTTAATTGGGAGAGATAATTAAGGAATTGCAATCATATGGTTTTTACTTAGAGTGTATGATTGTATACCTATTCAGGAATAATAATGGATAGCCTGAAGGGGATTATGGACAATGGCAAAAATCTCCCATCCTTACTTCTTGGCACCCCTCTGCATATTCACTGCTAGTTTGATGGACCACTTTGGAAGTTTACTGTTTGTTAACTGTTTCTTTACTTTATGACGTATAATATGTAGAGTAACATAAAACTAGATAGGAATGAGGAATATGCATTTAAATTAACCTACCTAATGAAAACAAATGAAACAAAATATTTATTGTATACCAGTGCCTTCCGTTCCTGTTTCTTCATGAGATCTAAATTAGTGCTCTTAAGTCTAATTCCCAAAGCAGCTTCCATTGTCTGGGCCCATATGCCAGAATGAACTGCCATTTACATTGTACCAAGAAAGCAGTAAGCATGTTGGGCAAATTTCACACAAATATGCCAGCTACTGGTGATACAGGAGCAGAAATAGTGCATAAGCTTTCTTTGAAAGAAAGAATAAACTAAAAACCAATCACTGAGTACATCAATTTCTCATCCCTGCTGAGGTGCCACAAGGCCCCAAGATTCTTCCTTACAAAGCCACCCACCAGAGAGAAAAAAAAAGAAAAGAAGAAAAATAACAATTCTAATGTTGAGAAAAAGAAGTCAAAAGCAGACTCTAATACTTATGTTCTCTCTGGAGCTCTGTGGAGAATATTCTGTGCTGGTAATTGCTCCTAATCAACTGGATGGAAGAGAAAGCAAAAATAAGAACAACCCATGGCTATATATTTAGTATATGCTTAATTCTTCTCTGACATAGAAGACATCTAGGAGAATCCTAGAAAAGGTTTTACCAGACATTTCTTTTCACCTATCACACAGTTCTAATCGTTCTTTTCTTGGAGTGCTTTCAATACTTTCCTTGAAAATATGTAGCAGCATAATACTCTGTTATTATGGTATAATTGGTCTAGCAATATTTAATATTCTCTATAGCTCAATTGTCACCAAGCTCTAGCCATGCTAGAAAATAGACTTTGAATAAGTAGAACTGTCTCAGCTAACTCACCCTACCTGGAAATAGGAAATCACCATAGGATTGTGATAATCTTTGAAACCAAGTACTTTGGACAGGGTAAATATTGGGCTCATACATGATGCATACTCATGTAAGGACTCATATCGTGTCTCCCTCAATTGTAACTGAGTTACGAAGTTGTCTTGACTTTGTATATTGGAATAAAATTGACTAATATTCATTACAAATGAACTGTACCCCAAACAGTTCTTAGAATAGATACTTCCAAAGAGCTGACAGAACAGAGCACTATTATTTTTACATCATGTGCCCTCCTTATCCAAGGATAAGGCAATACCCTAGACCTAACATTTATGACAGCCCCTAAAATAGCCACCAAGAAATTGTGTATTTAATTCTTAGTCTTTCAATATTTTTTAAATGTTTTTCAGGCATAAGCTAGAGTTACTCATTCTTGCTTCCTTCCATATTGCTTGGATCAGTGAAGACAATTATCTTAGCAGCAAATTAATGTGAATTTCACTACACAAAATTTTGAAAAAAAATTGAACAAGAGTAGCAATACACATAAAAGCCACATCTTAGGCTCATGGGCTATGCATGTATTTTTTTAGTTGACATAAATCTTGGAAAAATTTCCTTGTATAGCTGTGACCACTAAATTATAACACTCCTGAAGGACTCAGCTATGTTTTTTGCATCCCTATAATTTCAGATTACAGAATATCTGACTAGTAGTAGGTACTCAATAAATACTCGATTAAAAAATTAAGCCAATGGGACACTGTAACCTATGTTTTGTCTCTTAATGTAACACCGTATCTTGCAGAATTTTAACAATTAGTCACATCTACGGAGTATATAATAAGCTAGCTAGTTCTTCAACACTGACTTGGAAAAAGTTAACTTATTTCATTCCTTTTTACCCTAGACATGTTTCACAGCGTGATCTATATGTAACCCTTTTAAAGGAAACCGGTCTTCTCAAGTCTCTTCAGAAGTTAAAAGGATATTTATAAAAGAAATGATGATATACCTGAAACCATGGGTATGGAACCGGAAATAGCAATTTGACCACAGAAGTTTTTTCACAACTCATATACTACTACCCAATGATCTAGGATCCATGTGGCCTCACAAAATATATGAGAATAGCCACTCATAGTGTCAATCTTTAGAACCTGAATGAAAAGAAAAAAAAATTATGGTAAGAAGAGGAAATGACACAGGAGCACACATGGTGATGGTGGTGAGGACAGAGATGTGGTAGTTGAAATCTATTAATGGTAAATCACTAAGAGAAGACCCTAAAACTCCTAAAATCCTTAAATGACCTTGAGTTTGGATCCATTTCCTTGAGGGCCAGTCCTATTACTGATCATCTGCTTAGATATCTATGAAAGCCCACTACTGAAACCACTCCATATGTATTCTTTTGTTTTTGTTTTTGTTTTTGAGACGGAGTCTTGCTCTGTCGCCCAGGCTGGAGTGCAGTGGCACAATCTCGGCTCACTGCAAGCTCTGCCTCCCAGGTTTAAGCCATTCTCCTGCCTCAGCCTCCCGAGTAGCTGGGACTACAGGTGCCTGGCACCATGCCCGGCTAATTTTTTGTATTTTTAGTAGAGACGGGGTTTCACCGTGTTAGCCAGGATGGTCTTGATCTCCTGACCTCGTGATCTGCCCACCTTGGCCTCCCAAAGTGCTGGGATTACAGGTGTGAGCAACCATGCCCGGCCCTCCATATGTATTCTTAAGCTGGCTTTTCTTTAGCTAGCTTAAGTAATACTTTATTCCTCATAATCAAATAATCCTAGTGAAAAGTACTTGGAGTATTTTCACATTTGTGAGTAAGTTAAAGGTGTTTTGTTTTTTTGCATTACTTAGCCCTCTTCTCTCAAAAGATGATTAAGGGAGATGAATGGAAAAACAAGGAAGGAAGGATACTAGAAAGTTAGGTAAGGTCTTACTAGTCTTCCAGGATCCAGGACAGACCCTCACTGATAATTGTGGGCTTCCTTCTGCTTACTGGATGGATGTAATAATTAGCATCAATATTCTGTGTATCTGAGATGAGCTATATAGACTAGGAAGTCTTATAAAGGCCAGGTCACAAGATAAATCTAGGAAAAACTTAAGAGATACTTCTTAATCTGTAATGTTAATAAGAATAATCTGAAAGTCACATTAGAAATGCAAATTCTTATTCAATAGATGTAAACTAGGGCCTAAGATTCTGCATTTTCACAAGCTTCCATGTAATTTCAATGCTGCTGATCTGTCCAATACATTTTGAGTAGCAAGAACGAAGGGACCCTTAATATAATTACACAACCTTTCTCATTTATTCTCTGCAGGGTAGTAAAATAGAAGATGACCATTGAAACCAGACAAATTCACCATTTCCAAGCTGTGTGGCTTTGAACAACTCATTTAGCCTATCAGCATTTTTGTTTCCTCATTTGTAAAATGGTGAGGATAATATTTATCTTGCAGAATTCTAAAAATTAAATGTTATTAAATATGTAAATTTCACAATAGCTCCTAAGCAAGTGGTATTTATTTTTCAATTCATTCACTATGTTAATTAGAAAGCATTTATTGAACAGTATGCAATTTTCTACAATAAATGCTGGAGAGGAAGAAATACATGATCTCTGCTCTAAAGAGTTTATAAACCAATAAAAGTAAAAAATTGTCTACAGGATTATATCTTGTGACATATAATAAAAAAATGCCATAGAGAAAAACAAAATGCTTTGGAGTTTTGAAAAAGGCAGGTTGACAGAGAGGAAGGAGAAAAAGGTGGAAAAATCAGAGAATGTTTCAAAAAGGAGGCTGCATTTCAACTAAATCTGTATTGTTGGATAAGAGTTCATCGAACAGAAAAGATGGGGGCTATCATTTCAAGTAAAGGAAGAAGCTTGTAGAAATCATGGTATGTGAAAACTGTGGCTTTTTAATGCCTCCAGAATTTCAATGTGGCAAAACTAGGTTGAATTGGGAGGAGGCAAGGAAGACAAAGCTAGCTGCATCTAAAAGCAAAGGCCTTGTATGACATGCTGGCATCCTGGGACAGTCTGCACCTCCTAATATAGCTTTCATCACACCTTATTACAATTAAAAACTAGCTCATGTATAACTCTGCAACTCTAATATAAATGTCTGGTCCATAACAGGTACTCAATGAGTTCTTGTTGACAGAATAAATGCATCATAAATATTAAGGGGAGAGAGTTCTTGGGGAAGGGGGAAAAAGGCCTAAAATCATATTCCACAGACAGATCCCATAGACGGCTGCCTGTTCTGCTTATCCTGCAGTGACTTTGGCCCACGTGGGGGCTCTAGCATAAATATATGTCTTAGAGCAACACCAAGCATTTTTTATTTGGCATGATTGTTACATTATATAACAGAAACAACCATCCCATTATACAATCTATTGCATGCATTCCATTTGGCCTCCCTGTGATGATTCAATCTCTTAGTGGTGCTTAAGATGGTAAAGGTTGAGAGAAACTATTATACTCTAAGCAGATTGAGATCATCAGATGAAAACTATGATGTGTCACAATGCACCCACCATCGCTTGTAACACAAAGTTCAGTAATATAGCTTGCAGCTACTGGTTGATTAGAACAGCTTTCCAGACCAGGACTTCTGCTTTCCTAACACGCAGAAGCACAAGGCTGCTTGTTTTCCCGAAGAAGCAGGATGGCACAGTCTCCAGTGAACAATATGATTTCGATATAGAAAGCCTGCTTACATCTCACTTCATTTTCATTCCATCTATTGATTTCTTCAGGATTGTGCACATGTATTGGAATATCTTTATTGAATCCCCCAGGCATTCCAAGTAAGCATAAACAGAATAATTAGGAACAATAGTAAAAGAATCATTGTAAAGCAGAGCATGTCTTCATATTATATTAGAAATAGAAACCTTGGATTTATCAGATGGAACTATTTTAGGGCTGGCTTTAGGCAGAATTAAGCAGGAAAATCTCATCTTCTACAACAGGACAGCACAGTGGTGAAGGGCATGGGCTGGAGGCAAGTAATCTGGATTTGAAACTCTACTTGAAGACTTTCTGGCTTTGTGATTTGGGATGTATTGCTCAATCTTTCATGCTCCAAGCTCATCATCTATAAAGTGGGAATTATACAATTACTTAACCCATAAGGATATGGAGAGTTAATCCATAAAATATGACTTAGAATAATAACGACACTCGAGAGCTTAATATATGTTATCTATTCTTATAATCTTCAGAGCCTCCACTCTACTAATTCAGTAAATATCCCTACTTCCAGAGTACCCCATTCTATATTTTAAATGTCTCCAATATTATTTTTGCCCTTTTGCATACTTGTATTTCTAGCAAGAGTTCGAGTCATTCATATGTTTGTGTAATTGTGTCCTCACAAAATGTTGCCCCTGTCCAAAACCTTTTTATCTTTCCTTTCATCTTTCACTGTGAAAAGAAAAACACTTTTTAAAAGTTATTAAGAAATCCACAGCATTAATAATCAAGTGGTGAGAAAACTCCTACCCCAGCCCACAGCCAAAGCCCCTGAAGTTACAGCAATATACAGTCATCCATGCAACAAATATTTACTGAAGTGTCAGATACTCCTGGACGCTGGGGGCACAAAGATAAATAAGGCAATGTAGATGCTGAGTATTCACTGGGGAACATGGGAGCACCAGAAAATGGAGCTTAAATCAGTCTCATGTAGGGGAGGAAATGGTGTCAGGAAATATTTTCTCCCTATATCCTTGTAGACTTTTCTAGAGTTGTTTAATGACATGCATCAGTTTTCCTTTGTTGTTTGACATTCAACTGGTTAGAAGACAAAGTCTTCTTTCTCGTTCCTCAATAAATCCTAAAAACATATCCTTCCACACATCTATAATGCTCGGAGAACTGGAAAAAATATAATGATTGTCCAACTCAGAAGTTAGAGACTTGAGTCACATGCAGAAAACTTTCCTTCGGGTATTACTTATTAACACCATGAAAGCAGCACAAATGCATCCATTCATTCACTCATTCAATTACTCATCCTCACTGTGCCTTCCTGCACACTGCTAACTGTGCCCTCACAACCTGATATGGGTTGGCTGTGTCCCCACTGAAATCTCATATTTAATTGTAACCCCCCTAATTCCCATGTGTCATGGGAGAGATCCAGTGGGAGGTAATTGAATCATGGGGGTGGGTCTTTCCTGTGCTGTTCTCATGAAAGTAAGTCTCATGAGATCTGATGGTTTTATAAAGGGGAGTTTCTCTACATAAACTCTCTTGCCTGCCGCCATGTAAGATATGACTTTGCTCCTCATTTGCCTTCAGCCATGATTATGAGGCCTCCCCAGCCATGTGGAACTGTGAGTCAATTAAATCTTTTTCCTTTATAAATTACAGTCTTGAGTATGTCATTATTAGCAGTGTAAGAACAGACTAATGCACAACCCATGTCAACAATGTTAGACGAAACAGATCTATTAAAGAAAGTGTCCCTGTCCGTGTGGGAGCTAAAAATAGTTGAAGATGTATCTTATAATAGAAATAAACAAAAATAAAATGAAATATATGATTAAATACCATTGAATTGTTTAATAAATGACTTGAAGTTCTGGGAAAAAAACATCAGCTAAGATAGCAAATACCGAAAGTTTTACCTCAAGTGCCACTCGTATCAACTGGAAGTAGATGCCTAGAAAACTGTGTTGACAGTGATAATGTGACTGCCAGACTCAGAAGGAAACAGCTTAGGGGCCAATGTTGGTCATGTCACAAGAATCAGAAGTATCAGCACTTTGCTACATCTTTTTCATGGTGTGCTGGCTATGTAGCATGACAGTTAAGAAAAGTGGTTGTAATGTACTAGACTTGGATTCTGCTGCTTGTTAGCTCTGGGACCTTAGGAAATATATTCAACTTCTCTGGGCTTCAGTTTTCTCAATTAAAAAGTGAAGATACTGTATCTCAAAAAATGTTAGCTACTATCAATTAGTCTGTAGCTTCATGAAGGACAGAGCCAAGTGTGTCTCAGTCATCTTTACATCCCTGATATATGGTCCAACAAGCATCTTCTCTTCACACACACACACACACACACACTCACACACACATACACACACATACACAATGGGAAGGGTATTTAAAAGAATTGGGATTGGAGAAGAACTATAAAAGATGGTTAGACTATTAAGTCAAGGAGCATGAGAGAAGAAGTTACTATTTGGGCAAAAACAAGTTGGCAAGACATGGAAACCAAATGAGTATGACAGTCACGGACTAAAGAAGAGACAGACAAGCCAGAAGGAAAGATAAATAGTATCCAAACAACTTCGACTTTGGAAAACACTAAGAGATCATCTCATTTATATTTCGTTTTGTGAAGAAAGACAACTGAAGCTCAGAGGAGTTTAAATAGCTTATAGTGGGAGATACTGGCATAGCTAAGATTACAACCCAGATTGCCTGACACATACTTCAGTGCTCACTTGGGAAGGAACTGGAAGAAAACGCTGGGAAGCTGGTCTAAAATCATATGATAGAATTCTCCATATGGAAAGTTCACTCCTTACATGATGAGGATCTCTCTACTCTGTTACGAACAGAATAAAGTAGAATAAAATTCCCTGGAGGGCTCCTTTGTGGGACATATAGTGGGACATATAGTGACGGATAGTGAGGCCACAAAGCAAAGCACTATTAATCAGCAAGAGTCAAGAATATGAACTAAAAACATTTCAAGCTTACTTATACAAAAACAGTACCCAACAGTGTTGGGAAGTGGGGGAGCAATGGGCTGATGCTTAAGTGGAGATTAGATAAGGAAGCTAGGAGGAGAATTTCCTTTACCCTGAAAACACCACATTGTATTTGTAATGTGCCACATACTATCTGAAAGTGAAAACTACACATAATGCTTTGCTTGATACTTTGTGGGCTTTTTTTGTTTGGGTTTTTTTTCTTTTATGAAGAGCTCAAGATATTCTCTTAGATATTAACTATTACTCATAACATCTATGCCCTTTTGTTTAGGGCCAGACATATTTTTATTCTCATTTTATAATAGAGCAACAATTAATAGTCAAATATGAAAAACATTCTGGTTTATTGACTTCTATCACCTTATTTCTTACACTTGATGCTTGTTCTACCCAAAGACAAGAAACCAGCACCAAATGTCTTCCCTAGGTATGTAAATGTTGCTCATTTTTATTTGTCATCTAATAAATAAATGCCAGATTTGGAGGTGGAACCTTCAAAGTGAAGTTGCCTCATCCTGAGAAAATGTTGGTGTCTGTTTACATCCATATATTAATGGAATAATCTTCCAGATCAGTCAGAGTACTTGAGACACAATCAGTGATACATATGCCCCCATTGTTCTTAATTAGCTTCTGATTAAAATGTCTTCTCATGCTCTTCAAGCTTAATTGTTGTCATTGACATCCATGAAAGTACTCTTGCAAGGATTTCTGTATTGAGAATTAGAGGCAGGGAATCTATAGTGAAGCACTGTGTCCCCAGGAAGTTCTTCTCTCTCCCCTGATTATAATCAGTCTCTGACTGCCATCACACAAGAATTATAATACCTAGGTAATAAACACCCTGAAGACATACTGTGACTGTAATATTTGGGTTCTTCAGGCTAAGGGGCCCTGCAGTGGCAGCCTTTTGTGTTCAGCAGTGCTCAGCAGTTCCATCCCGAATTTTCTTTCATCAGTAGATAGTGTTTACTTCTCTTCTCCACTGGGACGTAAGCATTGCAGAGAAGAATTTGGGACTAAATTCCACCATAGTGTTCTTCGCAGTGAACCTCGGGATTTTTTTTTTTTTTTTTTAAAACATGGATGGTACCCTTAGCCAACTGCATAGCAGATTTGTTTTTCTAAGTCTGCATGTGCATTGCAGTCTTTGGGAAGTATTTTTTAGTCACAGATCCCTAAGCCATTTCCTAGTCCATTTAATCAGAATCTGTACAGAGGTTAAGAGCAAGGGCTCTGGAGTCAGCAGTCTGAGTTTGTATCCTGACTCTAAAATGCAAACCTGGGACAGGTATTTAAACCCAGTGCCTCAGTTTTCTCATGCATGAAAATGCAGTTAATTATACCTACCTCATGAGGGTGTGCTTAGAATAGCACCTGTCCCATATAAACACAACTTAAGTATTGGTTATGATGGTGGTAGAGGAAATGGAGCTAGGACTTGACTAAATCCTTCCTGAAGCCCATCTTACCTCTGGACATTTTAGATTGGGAAGTCAATAAACCCCTTTTATTTTTTAACTCTTTTTGAGTTTGGTTGTTCTGTTATTTTCAACTTACATGGATCCAGTGCTTAGTCTAGGCTGAGCAGCCTCATCTGGGCATTCTACCAATACAATAGAAAAAGCACCAGTCAGAAAACTTGAGTCCTAGTCCAAATGCGACTCTATCTAGAAGCATATATTTCAGAAGCCTTGGCAGTGTTAATTTGATTACATATGAGTCTGGGCATTGACATCCAATAATCTACGTACCAAAATGTCTCACCCCTCAATTCTGTTTATCTAATATATAAGGAGACTGAACTAGAAAAGCCTGAAGGGTGGTCAAGCTTAAGGAGTCAACATTTTTAATCTTCTCCTGGAGGCCAAGGGGTGGACTGAATTTTGTAGTTCATTGTACAAGCTCTTCTTCTCTTGCAGAGGAGTGTGATTCCCCTCCTCTTTGAAGATGAATAGGAGGGAGGTGTTGAATGCTGCTAATTCTCAGAATGGAAACCAAGGTAACAGGAGAAAACAATACCAGAGGGGTGCTGATTCTAGACGGCTTATGAATACAGAAATTACCTGTCTTTGTTACATGTTTAGAGCTGAGCCTTCCTATAATTTATCTATGCATCTCAAGAGGCTTTATACAATACACTGAGATATTTTCTTAAGTAGAAGAGACTAAAAAACAACATTAAAAAAAAGCAACCATCCTTTTTGTCTGATTGTTCTTCCATGCTGCTTGTCCAAGACTGGTTTAAGGTAACCTAACTGTGCACATGAGTGCTTTAGGCTGTGGCTGTGCAGTATCCAAACACCCATTTGAGAAGTGAATTCTAAAACAGGGAACACAGACTGACCACTTAAAGGCTTAATGTTTAAAATCAGTACTTTTCAGATAAAAATCCAGTTTTCTGGCCACTCTAGAACAAAAATTGGAAGATCTGGCAACACCAGATCGGCATTCCCCATCACAACAATAGGCTAATACTGAGCAGCAGCTGTCCCAGGACTGCGTCCAGTTTGCTGCAGTTCCCTGCAGTTCCCAACCTCCCTGACATCAGTGGGACTCAGAGGCTGGCAGTATCCAACATTCAGCTCCTGCTCTTGTCTTCTCACACTTGGCCAGACTCACTCATTTCTACTAGTTGTTAGATATTCATAGGTATTTGAGTTTGTAACTCTAGCTTGCCTTTAAACTTTGTCCACATCCAAGCTGATGGGTCTAAATTCACCTTCCTGAAAATCAAGTGGAATGCTTCAAATGGTACCACAAACAGTGGGGAAGAACACTGGCTCTATGATGTCATATCATCAGTTTAACTATTTACTTTCCAATAATTCCAGATGAGATTCTATAGGCATAGTAATGTTACTGCATGTATTATGAACTTCTAATGTGGACTTACACCTTTGTGTACCACAAAGAAGTGATGGTTCTTTAGATCACCTAATGAGATGAATTGAGGAAGACTTCTGGAATAGGCCTCAAATAGCTTTAGAGATTAGCCTGAAGCCTTCTCTTCATTTTCCTCATTTCCCTTATGGAGCTTAGGTCAGAAACTGCTTTTCCAGCACCATCTATTAGGAGCACATGAAATGTCAGGCCAGATTTATGGATTCAGGACTTGACATTGGATCATAATTCAGTTTAGAGTAGAAGGAACAAGAATGCCACAAATGACTTGGAGCCAATTGCTTTGTGGTCACAAGAACAACACTAAAAAGAGAGCATTGGTTTCTTAAGCCAAGCTACTCCTCTTTCCACCCCTGCCCCAACTCTTGTTTTGGTACATATACTGGTTACAAAATACTAAGTATGCAATTACAACAAAGACCTAAAAATCTGCTTACCATTTCTGCTACTTTTTTCAGACATCTGACTGTAAGCTTCTTCTCTGTTACCACCATGTCCTGTCTTTTTTGTCCTCCCAGTTCCTCACTGCTACTGAATCTCTCTGCTTTTATGGGTGGCTGCACCCTTCACCAAATTGTGACTGTGTGAAAAGAGCACATCTTATGCATTATTGCTCCCCCTATTCCTAAGCATGTTACTTCTGCACTGTAGAAGCTATTTACAGTTACTTAAATGATTGATGGCCTCCAGTACGTCAACGCTTCCTCTCATTCCAGGACATCAGTTTATTTCTGAGTTCATTTACTTCACTACCAAATTCAAACCCCATCATCAGCCATCTTAGTGAATTCTTGCATTTCATTTTCTTTCATCTGTCTTTGCCAAGTTACCACACTGTCAAGGGTGACCAGAAGTAGCTCTGTAACTAGAAGTTTTGAAGATATGTTTATGTGTTCTAAAGCAAATACACTCTGTAAACTAGTAACTGATACTTCACAGACATATAGTGTAATACTTCTAGTCAGTCATATCATAGCACATATTCCCCAAATGCTCTAGAATCTTCAGTTTCCCAACATCCCACACTCTTCAGTCTATTAGATGACCTAATCCACCTATGAAATTTAAATAACCTCATTTTCACTCCCTTAATTTCCTATTTCCCTTTTTAAAATATCATTGCATTGTTATTTCTCTATTTTTATTTGTCCATATTTGTTATCTAATTGATCAATTTGTTCATTTGTTCCTTCCCATCCCATAATCCCTGGGACTTTTTTCTGAATCCCTCTTCTTCTCTCTTACACTCATCCTCCCTTTCTCTTTTTCCTCTCCATTTCTATTCTGTTTGTTATTGTCTTACTTTCATTCACTTATCTACAGCAGCTCTTTCAAAGGTTAACTGTGAGTTCACAATTGGCAAGTGCAAGCTGTTTCTAAATTCTATTCCTCCTAAACCCTTGCATTTTTCAGTGCTGTTTATCACTCATTTTACATTCTTTGTAACAGTAACTTTTTTGACACTGCCACATTTTTGTTCTATTACCTTTTCAAATACTTCTTACCTACTTCCCATTTGTGGCTCCTCCTTATCCCACACTCTCAATCACACAGATTTCTAATCAATTTTGTTTCTTCCTTCTTCTTTGTACCCCCTTGTGCAATCAGTCCCCAAGTCCTGAAGTGTACTTCAGGGGAGAAGAGACACATTTAACTTGCCATGTTGTCATCTAGTATTCAATTTGAACATCTCAGTCTCTTTTCAGGTGCCTAAGATGTTCTAGAAATATACTCTGGAAAACTTCAAGTCAGATATTAAAATCAGGAATGGGGCTAAAGCTATAAAAATCAGAAAAGTAGTTCACTAGTTGACATGTAACAGGTGAGATGATGCTTGGGCATATTTATCTTCTGCTTCTACAGCTAGGTGGGGATTTAGTTCAGAGAAAATACATTTCTCATGCCCAAGCTCCAATTTACTCCCTTCCTACTATGAGGAGAAAAAGGAGAAATAAGTTTTTTTTTATGGGGGATCATTTCTGTAGCAAGCAAGAGAAATCCAGCTCAAACAAGCTTAGACTAAAGTAGGGGATGTATTCACAGGCATGATTAGACTTGAGAAAGGGAAGCAGTGGCTCTGGGAAAACTAGAACAACTGATTATTTCTTATCCATTGACCATACTTTTATTTCACTTCAACTATGTTCTCTTTGCTTAACTTTTTTGACGATACTTGAATCATGGCAACTTGAAGTCTGGGTTCATATAATCTCCTTTCATTCAACACAGAAAAAAAATCTGTTTCCTGTATTCTCCAATTTGAAAAAAAAAAAAAGTAGAAAAGACTTTTGTAGGGCCAGTTCAGGAGATATACAAGGTGGGCCTCCCTAATCAGAAAATCTGAAACTTAAAATGTTCCAAAACCCAAAAGTTTTGAGCACCAACATGATGCCACAAGAGGAAAATTACACACCTGAAATCATGCAATAAGTTGCGGTCAAAATGCAGACAAAACATTGTTTCCTAAGGCTATGTGTATAGATGTATATGAAACATAAATAAAATTCTTGTTTAGACTTGGGTTCTATCCCCAAGATATGTCATTATGTATGTGCAAACATTCCAAAATCAAAATATATATGTATGTGAAATCTGCAACACTTCTGGTCCCAAGAATTTCAGATAAAGAATATTCATCCAATACTAACTGCTCCCCCAATACCCCAATCCATCAGATTGCTTGTGCATATAGGGTCATACAAAAAGCTGACAGCTCTCATTTGCATAAAACAAGATCCATAAAATGAGGACCTATATAGCACCAACCTCAAGCCAAAATCAGTTCAGACCCAACACTTGATCCTTATTTTAGTAGAATGACCCATCTTTATAAAGATTTGCTCTCAAATTTTAAGCATCCTTTCTTTCAGCCAGGAAAGTTGATTTTAATCTTTTAGTCCTGAAAATTTAACTGTTCCTAGTTAAAAAATCAGGATTTTATGTTATCTATGGATACTGAGTTCAGAGAGAAAGATTAAGCGCAGCTCTTGCTAGTCTTAGAATATCAGAAATCAAAATTACTTTGATAGAATTCACCAAATGGATTACATGGCAATGGTACTTGCATGTATTTTACAGGTGACAGGGCAATTTTGTAAAACTCTTAAAACTGTCCATCAGGCTGAACTTAGGTTGAATTAATGTGGTGGTTGGGATGGCACAGGCCTGCAACAGAAGACAAGTGCAAAGCCATGCTGTTTCTCTGCTCCCTCTTCCCTCTGTTGTAGCATTGTCATTGCCACTTTCTTCCATCACTAGTGACCCCTAGGGAACCAAATGCTTCCATTACACTAAGACTTTCCCTTTATTTGAGGTCAGAAATATAAATTGGTGAAGAAATCTCTTTTTCTCACAGTTCAAATTCCACATAAAGTATTAGTTCCCAGATTATAACTCACCTGATATGATACCTAAATGATTAAAAATGATTCCAAAGACCTGGATAATACACTTACAAACTTAAGGTCCCATTCTGACAGTCTTTTGTCAGCAAAATACTAAAGGGAGAGAAAAGTCCGGCGTATTAGATTGTGGGTTACTATATGTGTCTGAAAATAGATGTAATGGAAATTTCAGAAAGCCAAACAATCAAATAGAGAGATAGCTGCCCCCATGCTTCTCTCAAATGGAAATCTTCTTTTTTGGGGTAATGCAATTGAAAACAATTTTCTATGTAAGACACAAAAACCACAGTTGAGAAAAATAAAAGTTTATAGAATCAGAAAATTCTTTCCAATCCATCTACCACAAAGGCTGATAAAAATCAAAGCTTGAAACAAGTCGATACAGACCCCAATTCACAAATTCAGCTTGCCTTAGCTACTGCTGCCACTTTTTTGTTTAAATTGGATACTCAAGGTCAGTAGTTGTAGAATCAGTAATTGATAATGCATTGTGTTAAACTCACATGTGTAACAGTGAATTCTATAACAATGACTGCTATAGTAAGAAACTGTTGTTAATGCCTTCAGTGCTCCAAACAAAAAATAATACTAATGAATCTGCTGAGTACTGATGGAAAGAATGTAATACGCATTTCCACAGAAATGTCTTGTAATTTAGGATTAATTAATGTCCAATTATTGTAAGCTGTTACTAATAAATTTTAAAAGTCAGCTCTGCACTTCCATTTTGTAATGTTTTTATAAAATGGAACATTAGATGTTTTTAATCTTGTCTGTTCTTGCAAAATACCCCAGATAACATGCTGTTTTGCATTTCAAATAATATATACTCATTTAAATGCAAAACCAGGGTCCAATCAGAATATGATGGCAATCAAATTACAATATTCAATGAAGAGTTTGCCAAGCTGACTTCATTAGTAAACTATCATGAATTTCAAGATCTTACAGGGTTTCTATTTGTTTGTACAACTGCAAAGGGCTCAATTACAGAGATTTGAGAGAGTCTAAAAATAATATCAGACTAATTAAAAGTTTCAACTGGATTTGGGCTAGCACTGTTTTGAAACTCTTTTTAATCCATTTGACTTTCAAAATGGACTTAGGAAGCTAAGGCTCTGTTTTTCAACTATTGAATTAAAAACAAACAGGCGAAAAAGAAAACAAACAAAAAACAGTGAAACCCGGAGCCTTCCTCTTTCTGGTATCTAAGAAAACACAGAGGACTGTGCAGATCTGTCTGAAAAGACCAGCCGTGAGAGTGCTGCTCCATGTCCTCTTGGGCTCCTAGGGGAACTCGGTGTCATTTTCTGGCATTATTGTGCATATTGAAAACAAGCTGGAAGAGGCTGTAGCTTCAAGTTACTGAATCTTTGAAAAATGCAGGCAAGAACTTCAGTCTTTGAAGTCATTTTCCCTTTGGGAGGTAAGATCCAGGTAATCAGGAAAAGCTCAGGAGGTCGGGCTATTATGATAATGCTCTGCCGGTGCAGTTGCTGCTCACGATATTACATCTTTTGGATCATCAAACTTTGTGGAAACTCCCAGCAAGACTTCTGTCTCAACAGGTGCTTTCTTTGTTTGACAAACAGGGCAGTGATAGGGTGTGGGATAGAAAGTACTTACGTTGCCAATTTTTTTTTTCACATTTATCAGTGCAGTAGTGTGGTTCACTGAACATAGCAATATGGGAAAGGCTGCTGGATTTTTTTTTTTTTAATTTTATTGTAAGTTCCACGATACATGTGCAGAATGTGCAGGTTTGTTACATAGATATACATGTGCTGTGGTGGTTTGCTGCATCCATCAATCCATCATCTAGGTTTTAAGTCCCACATGCATTTGCTATTTGTCCTGATTCTATCCCTCCCCTTGTCCCCAGCCCCCAACAGGCCCCAATGTGTGTTGTTCCCCTCCCTGTGTCCATGTGCTCTCATTTTTCAACTCTCACTTAAGAGTGAGAACACGTGGTGTTTGGTTTTCTGTTCCTGTGTTAGTTTGCTGAGAATGATGGCTTCCAGTTTCATCCATGTCATTGCAAAGGACATGATCTCATTCTTTTTTATGGCTGCATAGTGTTCCATGGTGTATATGTGCCACCTTTTCTTTATCCAGTCTATCATTGATGGGCATTTGGGTTAGTTCTAAGTCTTTGTTATTGTAAAGAGTGCTGCAATAAACATATGTGTGCGTGTGTCTTTATGGTAGAATAATTCATAATCCTTTGGGTATATACCCAGTAATGAGATTGCTAGGTCAAATGGTATTTCTGATTCTAGGTCCTTGAGGAATCGCCACACTGTCTTCCACAGGGGTTGAACTAATTTACACTCCTACCAACAGCATAAAAGCGTTCCTACTTCTCCACATCCTTGCTAGCATCTGTTGTTTCCTGACTTTTTAATAATCACCATTCCAACTAGCAGGAGATGGTATCTCGTGGTTTTCATTTGCATTTCTCTAATGCAAATGATGATGAGCTTTTTTTCATATGTGTCTTGGCCATATAAAAGTTTCTTTTTTACCTCTTTATATTTCTGCTTGAACTGCCCTTGTTTTTTCTTTCTTCAACAGAGTTTTAAGCACTCTTGAGATTTTCCATAAGATATGAGATTTTCCATATGAAATGATTGTCTTTAAAGAAATGCTAACTTCTTACTCTAAAGCATCACAAAAATAAATCTCACTAATTTCAAGGTTTCCAAAGTTAAATACTATAAATACTACATTCATTAAACTTCTATTCTGGAGGTTATATAGGTATCAAAGCATCTGTCACTGCCACAGGAAAACATTAGTGGTAGCTAACAGCTTGAGGAAGAGTACAGCCTTGTAATTTGGTTTTATGTTGTGCCTATTAATGTACAAACTACAATGCAAGTAGCATTTATTCCTATGCCATTTAAATGAACAAAAGTGAGATTGTGGCCAAGGCAATGATATCATCATAAACTGAAGGAGGCAAGTGTGCCTTTCAGATCATCAGTGTAATGGTTGTGAGCCTCATTTCAGAGGCTGGGTTTTCTTTAGAGGGCTTCTTTTATGGTTACGTATTTTTAAGGGCAATAACTCATGAATAAAATATCGATGAGTGAGGGAACTCTACACTCTTGTAAAGCTAACTCAATTATCTATGCAAATGGGAGCATGGGTTGCATAAATCAACAACTTCCCAAGCTAATTCTCTGGTTTCAACTTAGCCAATAGTTGCCACATTTCATCTTTTCTCTTCAACAAACCCTCTACTTTCTCTCTAACCAGAACTGTAGCTAAACAACAAAATGCATCAGCTTGCATTTCATCTCACCTTCTCTTTTTATCAGCAGGAGGAAAGGAGGGAAGCAAAAGAGCTGGAAAGCCTACCAGCTGGATAGCAAACCCCTGAAAAGTCCATCATTGGGGGGAACTCACATAATTTCTAATTTTCATCAGAATCATGTCAAAATTTAGCAAATTCCAGTGTTAAGGCTGACAGAAATTATTTGGCAGTCAGATTTCATTTGTAGGGGGTTTTCTATATGACTGGATTTGTGCTGAGTACAATTTGGGTGGATCTTTGCAAATGAAAATGTCCCTAAGGTAAAAAAAAAAAAAAAAAAAAGGACTAGATGATCAAAGAAAATAATAGAGTGCCATAAGAAACACAGAAGCTCCTTAAAAAGTAGCTACATTTAGAGGAAATTGTTAGAGGACTGGAAGAAAAACATATCATTAAAGTTCAATAGATGAACGGAGCTGATGTAGGAAAAAGATGCCAGACCATTTCTATAAAAAGAGATCAGAAAGCAGGAGAAAAACACCATCATTTTGTGAAAGTATTAGACGTGGGGTAATATATGAGCTCATCTGAAATATCACACAGCAGTCCCACTTGATGTTACCCACATATCATATTCCTTTATAGTATTTTTAACTTGAGAATACCTTATGTATCAGTTTAGGTAGCAATACTCTTACGGATTATAAGTGTTAATTTATCAGATAATTCCTATTTTAATAGAAGTTTGCCCAGTTTAACTTTTGACTATTTTAACTTCCTTTTCACCATCATGGAGAACTGATTTTAAACACAATTACATAGTGGTTTTTTAAGAAGGGTACCTGTACTTTTCCAAGAAAAACAATTATCAGGATGAAATTGAGATCATAAATGAAGGTAACTCATACTTTTAAAAAAAAGAGATGGTACGAAGACAGATCAAGTCAATTTATGAAAAGAAGAAATGAAATAGGTAGCTATTTGCAGACACTGCTTTGCAGGAGGAAGATGCTCATATGAACATACATGAATGTGTGTCTTTTTAACGTCTACCCAATGCCCCCATGCCTTTCTAACAGAAATCCAGTATCCTTCACTGGATGTGCACTGCCAGGAATCTTAATATACAGTAACATAATAAAAAGAAAGAAAATGTTTCGCTTTCTCTTTTATCTGAGAGTCAGCCCTCATTGCTACCAGACCACTATCGTGGTTTTTTCTTTCTTGTCTCCAGCACTGCCTTGATTCCCCATCCATTCAAGCCCAGGTCTCCAGGCTCCTATACATTCTTTGAGCTCACTATATCCTTCCAATAAATTTGCTTTTGTTTGTTAGTCAAAACCATTTCTGTTGCTCTCAACAAAATAATTATGAAATATGGAATCTTTAAGGCAGCTTAGAAACTGAGAGGACATCAAATGTGGTAAGAAAAAGAGAGGATCAATGTTATCAACACAGAATTTTGAATCATGTCATTAAAAAAGAAAGTTGTTGGTTGTTGGCCCTGACTCACTATGGGAGTCTCAAGAGGTAAAAGTGATGCTAAGGAGACAGTATCTCCCAAAGAGACGTTTCCCTGAACACATATGCTTGACAAGCATTTGTGTCCTCAGAGAAGGCTCTCTGTGAAGGTGTTAGACCAATGGTCTTCAGTCTTTTTCCACCCCTGCATGCTGGAGGGATGAGAAGAAAGCTCATCAACACTATGTGCCCTAGAAGTAGTGATTCTGAGTTCTGGAGGTAGATCAGAACAGAGTGAGGGGGGCTGGAAAAGCCTTTTAGGTGATTCAAATACTTTTCTCCCCAACACCTGTCAGTTTCAAAAGACAACTGCTTTTGATGTTAGTAGACAGGTTAAAATAAATTTTAAAAGTAAGGTTAAGTACTGACTAAGCAAAGGAGTCACAAAAAATATACCAGCAGTAAAATAAAGGTTATAAAATTCAAAAACAATTTAGTTACTCAGCCTTCTTATTTTGAGTTTGGAGACATTGAGGCAAAAATAGTTAGCACATTCTCAGAGTTAACACAGCTTGTCTGTTAAGGCAGGTATTAGGGCTCTTGGTTCTCGAACCATGGCCCATTTCATTAAGACACATTGCTTTCTTATTTTTTAAAATATCTTCCTCCAAATAATATTGATTCTTAGTGCTGGTGTATAAGAGTAGTTACCTTGATCCATCATGACATATTAATAAAGAAAGATCAAAGATTCATCATGATATATTAATAAAGTTGCATGTTATAGGAAAAGTATTACTTGATGAATTATTACCACTTTCAGTACCAAATCATGATCTATAAGAGATACTACATGCAGGTTGCTACTTAAATTATAGATATAATAACTGAAATATTAGGACTTGTGTCCAAAAACATAATTGGCAAATTTAACCCATATTTATTGATGGTAAATATTACAAATCTGAACTAGGTAATGGTAATAAATATTATATTTTAGAAAAAATATATAACAGAAGCTCAAACACATTCTGTTTTCTCTTTACAAAAACGTCACCAGAAAGCTAAATGTTAAATTTTGGAAAATACATCAATCAGAAGCTCAAATTCAATTTACATTTTTCACCAAAAAAAATTCACTAGCTAACTTTTTAAAGATAATTGTGACAAAATATTTAGAAGCACATATGTATATACATTGGGATACATCCTTCACAAAAAGAATGAATGTCAATCCATATTAAATATCACTTCAAATATATTTTAGATGCCCTTTGAGATAAGAAAATACTAAAAACATCTACATGTGAAATTGACTTCAGTAGTTATTAGATCAACCACAATTTTCCACAAATAAAATAGTTTCATTTTTTTCAAAATAAAAGTATTTCTATCATTTTGGGCTGTCTTTGAATGTTTTTTTCTGGGTAGTCTTTTGTTCTTCTATACTTTTCAGTGTAGAAACTTAGCTGATAAAGTCATCAAGCAGTTATTTTATGTATTCCTATTTGGTTTTTGTCTTTCTACTTCTCATCATTCATTGATGATACAAACAGACTTGTCTTTTGACTGAAATTCCTTTTCTTATGGCTCATAATTTATGAAGAACATGGCCTTCTGTGATAAAGACCCATCAAAAGCATCATTATTCTGCATTTATCGGCATTGAACTGCCTGTTTTATCTGTTAGTATTAAAAGGTTCTGCTTTTTTTTTCTGTATCTGGCTATAGTCCTCTAATTCATCTCATCTCTATTATCTTCCGGGATAAGGCTTTGCCTTAGACTGTGGGTCAAAAAATCACATTATTAAAATTATCTTCAACATTCAAAATAAAAAATATTTCCATGCAATCTTATTTTGGTGAAGATGGCAAATGAATATCATTTAGCCCTTCTGAAGCTGATCTGATCTTTTGTACCTATTGCCTCTAGTAATGCTTTGCTATACAAGATGTACTGAAATAAATGATTTGTCCTTTGGTTCTTTCAATCCTGTGTTCTTTATCTGTTAATGGGGTTCCACATGCTTTGCTTTTCAAAACTCCTCAAGTTGCTGCATTGAATGATAAATGTTTTGCTGATCCCCTTTCTGAACACCAGCCATTGTAATCTGCATATTAACAACAAATGAGTAAAAATGGTTGGAAAGGGGGTTAAGAATTTAAATGAAGTAATGTTCAAGGTGAGGAAAAACTCAGAATGGAGGTAGACTAAGACAAACAACAAAGACACTTCCAAGTTCTTAGAGTTCTCCACAAACTTCCACTCATTTGTGTTTAAAATCTAGAATTTGTCAGAGTGGCTTAAAAATCCTGTGTTGAAGCATGACATGAAGATTAATATTGTGTGCTGTTATTCCTTCTCATCTAATTAGTAGTGATATGTATATTGAGCTCTTCTGGATGGTAACTTGATTTCTACCTTCCCTGACCTCCCAAATTTGACTTGTCTTTGCATAATATTTACATAATATTTACAAAACGCCCAGGAACAGGCAGAATTCAGAGTTAAAAAAGTATATATAACTAAGTTACAAGAACCAAGATTCCTTTGGCTATAGAACCAAAAGGAATCTTTAAAAACATGTAGTTAATTTCTTTCCTTTTGGCAGGGCAATGCCTAAACCCTGCCTCAAAGGCAGGTATTGATCCTCCTTTTAAAGCCATCCAGCAAAGGTAAATTATACAACATACCCTGGTGACCTGTTCAGGGTATCTCAATCCTATTAGAAACAAATTCATGTCAGATCTAACAACTTCATACCAAATGTCCTAATGTTTAACACAAAACAGAGACCTTATTTATCATGGTGTAGTGGAAATAGCCCTGGAATCAGAATCTGAACAACTGAGTCATTGCCTCTTTCTGGCTGTGGGCATATTTCAAGTCACTGAAATTCTGTGAGTCTATGTCTCTTCATCTGACAGAACTATATCAGCATAGTTTTTTTTTGAAAGAACTGTGTACAATAGTTTAATTTTACTTCATTACTATTATTCTTAAATACAAGAACGCACTCAGCACTTCGTAAGAAAGGGGCCCTTTGCTGGTAATGTGAAAAACAGAGGCATATTGTGTGGTCTCTGCCATTAAGGAGCTGAGCATTTCATAGAGAGAAAGAGAAATATCCAAAACTGTGACCTAAATTGATAAAATAACATATTGCCACATATTAAATCATGAGTACAAGAAGTAAGTTCTATTGGAAGTCAGAGGAGGGCAATCTAATATTTGCTAAAGCGGCCAGGAAGTCAGTGTATTCCTGAAGACTGGCACATGCAGCTTCTGAAAAGAAGACAAGGCCAAATTGAGGCTCATTTCTTAAACACAGTATTTTGGACTGAACGTAAATTAATTGGGAGTAAAATGAACCCTTGTAATGCCTTGTATTGATAGCTAGGACATTACTCATTTATTCATTCAATAATGACAATTTCTCTACTATGTGCCAGATTAAAGAGATATAAATTAAAACATAGTTGCATTCTAAAAGAATCTTAAAGTTTAGTGGAAGAAAACTGAAACTAAGATAAATCAAATGACTCTCCTACTTGGCCCAAATGAAAAATAGTATAGCCAGGATTCCAAATTAGCTGTGATGAGTTCCATATGCCATTCTCTTTACACACTGTACCTCACATTTTTTCCCACATTCCTCTCTCTCTCTCTCTCTCTCACACACACACACACACACACACTCATGCACACACATGCTACATACACATGTGGGTGAGGATGTAGCATGAAAATATACAAAAATAAACTAGGTAGGTTTTAAAAAATTATTTCCTTCTGTCTTTTCCTTCACTATTCAAGCAGAAAGAAGAACTTACCATGTACAGTGAACACGAGAAGAGATAACACAAAAGAATAAAGGTCCAATTTGCTGGATTTTAAAATTTTAGCTAGATTATGAAAATATCTAGTGGAAGTAATGAACTTGAAAGTCGGAACTTTTATTTTCAATAAATAAGCATTTAAGAAAAAAGGTTTGTTTTTATTTTCTTATTCCAAAGATTCAGTTTTAAATATTAAAAATATTGAAAGTTCAAGGCATGAGTTTATAAATAAAACCACTATTTTTTTTTATTATACTCCAAATTCTAGGGTACATGTGCACACCATTCAGGTTTGTTACATATGTATACATGTGCCATATTGGTATGCTGCACCCATCAACTCATCATTTACATCAGGTATATCTCCCAATGCCATCCCTCCCCCTCCCACTACCCCACGACAGGCCCTGGTGTGTGATGTTCCCCACCCTGTGTCCAGTTGTTCTCATTGTTCAATTCCCACCTATGAGTGAGAACATGCGGTGTTTGGTTCTTTGTCCTTGCAATAGTTTGCTCAGAATGATGGTTTCCAGCTTCATCCATGTCTCTACAAAGGACATGAACTCATCTTTTTCGCTACATAGTATTTCATGGTGTATATGTGCCACATTTTCTTAATCCAGTCTATCATTGATGGACATTTGGGTTGGTTCCAAGTCTTTGCTGTTGTGAATAGTGCAGCAATAAACATACGTGTGCATGTGTCTTTATAGTAGCATGATTTATAATCCTTTGGGTATATACCCAGTAATGGGATGGCAGGGTCAAATGGTATTTCTAGTTCTAGATCCTTGAGGAATCGCCACACTGTTTTCCACAATGTAAAACCACTGTTTGTACAAGAATGGTCTGCAAGCCATCTGTATCAGACATGTAGTATGTGTCATAAATTACAGATTGAGGAGCCATACCCTAAGTCTACAAAGACAAAGACAGGATAATGTATTTTTACACACAATCCAATTTTCCTTATCCATTGTAAAGTTTGAGTAGCTCTGCTTAAACCCTATCATGGAGAAGAAGACATGATGAGATAGTCATTTTTCTGCTCAAAAAGGGTTATGTGTTTGGTCAGCAAAACAGAAAGAGAATTGGAGGGACATAACTGATGTAGAGATAACTGTTTTTCCCTGAGAAGGGTCCAGAACTCCAGCTGGGCTGAAAGGAACAGTTTGTGGCCAGTTGCGGTGGCTCACACCTGTAATCCCAGCACTTTAGGAAGCCAAGTGGGGTGGATCACTTGAACACAGCCTAGGCAACATGGTGAGACCCCATCTCTACCAAAAAATACAAAAACTAGCCAAGTACAGTGGTGAATGCTTGTAGTCCCAGCTACTTGGGAAGCTGAGGTGGGAGGATCGCTTGACACTGGGAGGTCAAGGCTGCAGTGAGCTGAGATTGCACCACATCACTCCAGCCTGGGCAACAGAGTGAGACTCTGTCTCAAAAAAAAAAAAAAAAAAAGAGTTCATGATAAGTAACATTTCTTCAATTTGACCTGATGTGTATTGAAGAAAACCAGCATCTGAGGCCCATGGAGAAAGAAAAAGAATAAACTTGGACAAAGAAACAGACGTGCATAAAGGGAAGACAATGGAAAGAGACACAAGGAGTAAATGGCCATCTACAAGAAGAGAGGCTTGGACAGATTCTCTCTGCTCAGCCCTCAGAGGGAACCAACCCTACTGACACTTTGATTTCAGACTTCTAGCCCCTGGTGTCATGCAGAAATGGGATTTAGTTACGAAGTTTACAGTTTTCCAGAGGAAAGACAGCCTGGAAAGTCAGACCCCAGTTCTTTGTGTTCTAGAATCCTTTCAAATTTACTCAGGATTTTCACTGCTCTTTCTATCACCTAAGGACATCAGTGGTGAATACGGCAGGCTAGAGACTGACTTCCAAGACCAGGTGACAAGCGCTATACATCAGCTAAAGGAAGACAGGAGCACAAATGGCATACAAATGCAATATCCCCCAGATGCCTGGAGCATACACATCCTGCTTCTGTTTCCTGTGGGGCAGAAAGGTGAATCAGGGAGGGAATCTTGAATCGACCGAGCACTAGTTTCCAAAATACTGCTTCTCATAACGAAAGTGACTGAGTGATCTTGGATTGACAAGCACTCATCCTCAGCAAAATCTGAGTTTGAGAAAGTATGCAGGTATAAAGAAACAAAGGAAGACATATTTTTTACATAGCTAAGTTTATAACAGTATAAATACTGTATGATTTTCATTTCAGTAAATGTGCTGAATGTGCTTGGCACTTAATTAAGAGTTGGGAATACAGTGATGCATGTCTCTCACGTATTGACTCATGACTGGTGCCAAAGCAGTTTAAGGCACATTCCATGCATCATCACCATCCCACACATCAGATCTACATGTAAGTTTCATTATCAATCCTCAGCAAATTAACAAACTGAGGATTACCAAGATTTTGCCAAGGTCACATCATTGCTGATTGGTTGGCAGGGATCAAACCCAGGTCCACTCAACTCTGCTGCCTGCCTTTTATTCACAAGGCCATAGGAAGTTCTGAGTAGAATAATATAAGAGAAGTAGCGAATTGTAATAAATAATTCAGTAAATGCCGTAAGAAATGTATGAGTAAAATGAAGTAGCAGTAGGGAGCAGGAATCACTACTACCAAAGGTCTCAAGGAATGTTATATAGGATAGTAGTATTTCTCTTTGCTGTTTTGAGCTAGGATAAGAGTTTTGGAAGCAATAAACAGAAAGAAAAGGTGTTCCAGAGGAAGGAAATCATATGCTAAGCCTAGGATTATGAGAATTATGGCTGGTGCAGAGAAGGTTGAGATGTGGTCTACTCAATGACAGCATACATCTGCCAGGCAGTAGGGAAACTCTGTTGGGGAGGTGGGCTGAGCCAGAATATGAAGGCATTGCAGAGTCATGCAGCTTTTAAAGTTTAGAAATGATGGACTCAAATTTGCCTTTAGGAAGAACTAACTTAGAAGAGTATAGAGGCTATATTTGGGAAGTCAAAGCATGTGATCATGTGATAGGAAGACTGAAGATGATGGGGCTTTGCAGTGATCCCAGGAGGAAGATAGGAGAAGCATGATAAATCAAGGCACCAATTTTGGAGTCTTTCCTGAAGTGGAATTAGCAGACTTTGCTGGCTAATGGTATGCTTGGAGGACAAATTAGTGCACACTTGAGAACCTTTAACTCATTATTTAGTGAGGCAGAGTGGATTGAGATAATTTCCTGTATTGTTTATCAATACAGGATATCTGGGCAAAACCAGCAGCAGTGTGGTCCATCAGTATTTTCATGAGATATTAGAGGGAGAATTGTATACAGGGAAATGAAAAGCTAGCCAAGGACCAGAGGCCAGAAGAGCAACATTTAAAAACTTAAGTATAATGGAACTCTTGGCATGTCTTTGCCAGAATTTATGCCATTCTTTCTTTAAATAAATGTTCTAAATATTCAAGAAATGTAAAGTTTTAGTGGAAAGAGTTCTGACGTAGTAAGGTTTTAGTGCTAAATTTGCCATTAATTATGTGACCTTTGACATGTCACTTAATCTAACTCAGACGTGGCATCCTGATCTGTGGAACTAGGAGATCTCCAAGGTCTCTCTTTCTTGCTTTCAAATGCAATGATTCTCACTCATTTCTTTAGAGTATTTTAATTGAAGTATATATTACATGATATTATAGGCTATAGTGTCATGTGCTCCTCTAGTATTAGTGATAAGAAAAATATTAATGATAATTCTAACTTTATGACTATAGAGCTTTCAAGCTTTTATAACTCAAAGTCATGGATATTTCTTTCTCTTTCTACAACTGAGAACAAATTCTATACACTAAAAAGATGTTGCAACAGACTGGTAATGAAACAAAAGTTATCGGGACTAGGTGGAAGTTTTCCCAAATCATCACTGTAATTTATTAACATAACGGTCATCATTAATAATGTCTATAAACAGAGACTTTATATAATATAAAAAATTTTTAAATTGAAAGGATTATGTTCTAATAAGAAATAACTTATGGATTCAGCTAGACATTGAATTCTAACAATGAAATCTCTTCAATGAGGGAGAGAAATGATTAATCCCATAGTCTTGCCCCTGAGCTGTGGCTCTTCTCATTCCAAGTATTGCACAAAATAAAAATGCTCCATTATCTTAGAGCTAATGCTCTTCAAAGAGAGAAGCTGTTGTTGAGTCTGTCTTACAACTTAACATTTAATAAAATGACCCATTTCTTAAAAGATGTTCCACTCTCTTAGAGCTCAGAGGAATTCAAGCGAAGACTTTACAAGGTGAACTAATGGCCCAAAGCATAGCCTTATGCCAAGCTAGTAAGTCAGAGAAAATCATTTTAACCTTCATCCAGAAATTAAATGGTTATTGATTCATATGGAAGATAGTGTAACCTTTCAGATTAAATTAAGAAATGTTGCTGAACACAATTAAAATTTTTCGAATGTAACGCTGTTTGCAGAGTGCATTTTTGACTAAATTCCATCTCTGAGGTTAATTACCATGTCTAGGGTCCAGGAATAATAGATTAAGTGGAAAGTTGGCTCCAAAAGTTAAAGAATGGGGAGAAAGCTAGAAGTATTCAGAAATGATTTATGTCTTACTGATGAGTTTGAGGGAGGCAAGCCAAATAACCACACCACTCTTCTACGCTAAAAGTTTTAAGCTAAAGTGGTGATATAAAATTAACAGGATGTTCATTCCTTTCAGTGGGGCTGAGGCAGCTCCAAATTTTTCTCACAATTAGGAATCACCTTATTCTTGCTAGCAAGACTAAAGGTATTAGGTTGGACAAAACTCATTGTGGTTTTGCCATTACCTTCATTGAAAGATCTGGAGGCACTCAGCGCAGGTAAAGAAGGTGGGTAAAATTGAATTATAACCTCTAAACACACACCCTGTCTCAAAGTGACAATGGTACTGTGATATTCTAGAAGGGCTAAAAATCGCTGAGGTTTTTTTGTCTTAAATATACTCTTAACTGGCTGATCTTACAAAACACCCAAATTAATTTTGCTGCATTTTTCTCATCTGCAAAGTGAGAGTGTTGGGGCTCATGCCTTCTAAAGTTGTTCCAGTTCTATAATTTATAAATAATAAATACAGACACAGACACAGACACACACACACACACACACACACACATACTTCCCTTAAGCTCTGTTGTAAGAGCTCCCACTATGACCCTGCCTCACCAAAGCCATGCTGGGTAGAGAGCATACACTTTTAGAAAACCCAGCTAAACTTGTTTTTACATAAATCACATTTCCAGAACAAAAAACCCAAGTATTTCACAGTGAAAACAGCAAAGAATGTACACAAGAAAAAAAAAAAAAGACTAAAAGCCTTCATGACACATTCAGTGAAGAGATGCCCTGGTAACTTTTACCAGTTAATTGATGCATAAAACGTTGTGAAGATTAATGCACATCAAAATCCAAACTAAATTGAATTTTTGACATTTTTGCAAATAAAAACCCCAAAGAATACATAGGTGCCTTTTGATTTGTCACAGCTGGAAGACTCTGAATCATGAAGTGCTCTAGGAGAGACCATTAAATAGTGTTAGATGGTTTTTCAGCGCGGAGGAAAAGTAATTGAAGAACCAAACTGTGTGTATAGACATTGCATTTTAGAGTATTTATCAAACAGAGATAAAGAGAGGTTTTTCTTCTACAACTAAAGCACAAAGTGTTGATTAGGAGGTCACAGGAAAATTTAATAATTTAAGTCTTTAATTTTTCTTATGGGGTTAGACTAAATGATCCTTGCTTAAAAATACTTCTCGTCTACATTTAAAAAATATTGGCCATCTAAGTTATTTGTATCTTCTGCTTATGAGCAGAAAAAAAGATTTAAAAGTCAACAACTGTTTTATGGGAATGATATTTGAAAATAGTGATATAGTATGGAATGAGCCTAGCAGATAAAATAAGAACCAAATTCTTAATATCAATTCAGTAAGACTGTAAGTGTGAAAATAACTTCACGTCACCTCATTCTGATACTCTTTGCTTCAGTCACAAGGGCAATCACTGATTATACATATACATATATTTGTGTGTATATATATATATTTAAAATTATTTTATACACATACCAATGAAATAAGCAAGTGTTAGCATTTCATTAAGCCAATGAGACTGTTTTGTTCTTTAAAAATAATATTAATCCTAATAATATGAATAATCAGGTAAGTGTAATGCCTTTGCAGTCAACATAGCACAAAGAACATGCAGAACAACAGAAGGTCTATATTGCAATCCAAACACATCTTCGTTGGGGCCACATAAAGAAGACCCTGTCATTAGGTCCATGTGTTCCCATGTAGTCTGAAATGCCCCAGGAAGAGATGAGTTGCAGCACATGAAATACAATTCTGCCATCCAAATAACTGGTTTCATCTGATTTTATTCATAAGAGTTTATAGGTATGCTTTTCTTCTTAGGTGGAATAATTTAACTTTTTTTTTAAATTGCTATTCGACTAGTAGACAAGGCTGACAAAGACAATACAGAAAGGGACATGCATTTGGTAATTCCAGAAAGCTTTTGTGGTTGTCTTCATTGTCCTTACTTCAAATGGTTAGCAGTTGTCAAAGTAAAGCTGTTCGCGCCGTAGAGATATCAAGATAAAAACAAACATGGTCTCAAAAAACTGACTTCCACATGGAAGAGAAGGAAGGAACAGTTTCTATTCTTGGAAGGACAACAGCACTTTGTTTTAATCAGTTGCAAAGAATCTAAAACTCTAAAATTCTAAATGAGGTTAATAAATCAAGAAGAGTTTAAATGAAAACAAGTTTCATAATCAGCTTGCAAATAAACACTGCTGCATATTCTATTAAGATTGGTCCCAAGGCTAAGGCAAGTCAGAACAGATTTTTTCTATATATCCACAGTTCAAAGCTTTTAGGTGGCAACAGACCATGAGAAAATGTTTTAATAAAAAATACCACTATTTAGTAAAAATGATAGCATGCAGTTAGAGACTAACAGAAAGCTCCTTTTCCCTGGAAGATTTTTTTTCATCAACTTCCAAAATAACTGTATTTTGACAATCACCTGCAAAGTAAGTCTAAAGCATCACGTCATATCCCATTGAAGTCATTCTTATCTCTCACTGAGCATAAAGTATTCAGTTACGTCTTAGCTCCTGCAATTAAGACTTTGACTGAGTTAAGGTTTCTCTAAGGACATCTGCCTTTGTCCCCTAAAGTTGATAATATTTGGGAAAATGGACAGTCTGCAACAACTTTCCTACAGACCTCAAGAAAGATTCCAAATTTCTACTTTTAACAAGGAGATGACTAAGGTGAAAGAGAAAAAATATAACTTTAGGAGACAATGATTATTTAAATTTTACACAAATTAGTTGTAGAAAACTCAGGTAAAACTTTGGTTTTTGTAAATGCAGTCAAGAGGTCAATGTAAGAAAGTAGTTGCAGTCACCCAAAGAGAGACTGATTATAAAATGAAAAGAAACATTGATCACTGAAGCTTGTAATCATAATACTTAAAATGGGAGAAAAAGAAAAACCTATGAAAAAGATCATGAACAAACAGTAAGAGATACAAGTCTGGAAAAATTAAGAAGGTGAGGAACTAATCAATTTTATCAAACACTACAGACATCTAGATAAGACTAGGGATAAACAGCATCCATTGGATTTTGCATGTTGGGGGCATATTGGTGACCCTAGCAAACGCTATTTCAACGGAAAGTCATTGTAGTGAATCGAGAGGAAAGTGAGAAGTGAAGAGTTGAAAACAGTATCCATGTTCTTAAGGCAAACCTGATGTACTAGGTAATTATGCATACTCCAAAGGCAGAGACCTGCGTAGACCTGCGTAGACCTGCGTTTTAATCCATGCTCGCACATTTGAGATTAGACCTTGAGAAAGTTACCTAACATCAAGGAACCACAGCTTTTTGTCTTTACAATTTGGGATAGTAATAGTATCTCCCAAGGATTTGTGAAAATAAAACGAGATGTTATATATGATTAGCTAAAATAGCACCTGGCATATAGTAAACACTCAACAAATGTCACTATTATTTTGAGAAGAGAGACATAAAGTCAAGTGAACAGTTTTTGTGCCCTTTGTGACTTTGTTTTAGAATTGATGTTGGTAGGTATGTATGTGTGCATGGATATTTTAGATAGGAAAAACTTGAGCACAGTTGTAGGCTAAGGAAAATCAGCCAGTAAATAAACAAAAAGAGATGCTTGAATTCTGCTTCAGGAGAGACATTTCTGTATTTGGAAAATATAATTTCAAAAGCCTTCTGGGGACAAGTGAGATCCTCTGGGCAGAGATGTGGCTGGTACGAAGACATCAGAAAAGGAGGAAGATGCTTTAAATGGAATGAGAGGAAGAAAGTATGTTGTTAATACCAAACATAGACCCTGAGTCAGAAACTTAGATACAAGGAGTTTATTGAAAGGTGGTTCCAGGGAGCAGGAATAAGGGACCACAGATGTTGAAACTAGGAAGGAAGAAAAACCAATATATTGCTGCATCTCAAATTTCCACCTGAAGATGGAAAAAAAAATAACCAATAAGCATTAATTGATCATCCTCCATCCCCCATTGGTAGAGCCTCGCCCAGAGGGCATGAATACCCTCACATTTCAGATGTGCTTGCATATGCCCTGAATAGGCACCATCAGCATCCCATGGTGCAGAGTCAATGAAGGCTTGAAAGATATTTTGGTGCGTGCTTGAGAAAAGATACTGTCAGTTCAAGCTATACTGAAGCTTACACAGAATTAATTTGATAGAGCTATATATAACTGGAATCAGAGATGAGGTCAAGAAAATGTGAGTTAGTGAACAAGAGTCATATGATACAGTTCACTCTTTGCTGTGTTCCTGCCTTTCATTAAGTCCAGTCTTTAATTGAGTCGTCTAGTTCCTGACCTTCAAATCACTTAGTAGAGGGCAGTTAGTGAAACAAGACACAATTCCCCCCCTTTTCCAATGCAATTGATCACCAAGTCTTAATTGATCTTTATCATCTCTTGTCTTTATCACCTATTTTAAATTTCTCTCATGCTAAGCCTTCAGCTAATCTGGCTGCTTGCCTATGGGGGTGATGCAGACTTTCACTACTGAAGGGTCTGAGCCCTCATTAGTTTTGCCCTTATTGAGAATTATTTCAATTGCCTATTCACTATTATCACTGGGCATACAAATGCCAAGAAATGCTTCAGTTAATACCTTGAGTTCCAGATATCCTCCTTTCTGTTGCCATCAAATTAATTAGGAGCTTCTTTCTTTGTCTTCTGGTCCACTGACATGAGGATCCTAAAGTGATCTGCCAATAGTCATAGCTTCAAGCTCAGTAGAAATTTTGTGTCCAATAGAAAACAAACTATGGCATGAGATTCTAGGGGAAGCCTGCTAGGCCTGCACACATGCAAAGCCTATAAATGGATGAAAGTTAACACCTATTACCATAATCCTCAACAAAAAGGGAGTTGATGGATAATTGTTACTCCTTGTTAGTCTATCCCGTGGTGCAAGGAGTCATATTGGGGAATGTGGACATTTAAGGTTCAAAGTACATAGCTTAAATTTGAAAGCCCAAAATCCACAAATGGGTCATTGGAAATGGTGGCGAGAGGGGCCAATCCTTTTTTCCAGTGCTAGTCTATCAACCTAGGTGTTCTAGCTTTTGAGGAAACAGCACACTGATGTAGTACTCTAACACTGCAAGGTTTTGTTTCCAAGCTAGCAGCTAGCAAATATTTGAATAGACTATTCTTATTCTATTAAGCTGACTGCTTCTGGGGATTGCATGCATATATTTATATGAGGGCCATAGAATTCCATGGTCACATATCCACAGCTATAAAATGAATCCTTCATTTGGAAACAATATTGTGAAAAACATGCATGCCAATGAATAAGGCATTGTTTGTGCTCTTAGATGATGTTGGGGGTAAAGGAACTTTGAGCAAGGAAATGAAAACAGATCTGGAGTCCCTATCAATTCCTGGATAAACTCTTGCTGCCTCCTTCAGGGTGGAAAGACATCCAAGTGGCTGACTAGTCTCTTCAGGATGATCTTACATAGGATAATCGTCATCAGTCTCTGAGGTTGACAGGTTGGGTATTCAGACGTGTAGTAGCTAGGTCAGCCTTGGGAAGAGGGCGTACATATTTCTAGAGCCATGCATAGCTTCCACCTTGGTCTCTACTTTCACAGCCCACTGTGTAAGCACTGCAATGATGGGAAAGAGGCTGGTTGAGGCCCAGTAGATAAAGCACAGGAAACTTTTCGAGGCTGGACTTTCCTTTGAAGCTCCTTGGTCTGGTTATGAGTAAAATCTGCTCTGTGGCTGCAGGATATGACAGTTTTTCTAGATGCTACCTTGAAGGCCTTAATTTGAGAGTTGGTAATTTAACTCTCTGTATAGGCTCAATCTTCTAAAATTGTAAATAGCGACCAGTAAATTCCTCAATCCTTCAAATTACCACTGCCCCCAAAGCATTGTTAGAGCCCCTGAATCCCCCAGAGCTTCACCCTTCACCCAGCCTCATCCTATTCCACCAAAAGTGAGAAACTTACCAATTGTGATGCCACAACATGCCTAGGCTTCATCTTCAGCCCACCGTCTGCTCCCAATAAGGCTCTTATTTCCATCCGTTCTGGAATCCTATCCTGCACATCTACTTTTTAGTACCAGTTGGTCCTAACCACGGGCCCCAGAAAGCAATGCCTCAGTCAAAGATTTTAATAAGATAGTTTATGTGAAAGTTAATCGCAGTGAGCAGGAATAAGAAATCAATAACAGAAACAGGTAAGAAGAAAAGGAGGGGTGTTATTCAGTCCATCACTGCTGTAACAACAGCATGTCAATCACTCCGGGAAGTTCTGAGAAACATATAAAATGCCTCTCAGGATTGTCCGCTTGAAGACTGACAAGGAGTAACATCCATCAGCTCTCTATTGGTTGAGGATTGTGTCAGATGTTAACTCCTGCACTCTCGGGTCCTGCATGTGTGCAGGCTTCTCCTGGCATCCCAGGCCACAGCATCAGAAGAGCCTCATGCAACACTTGGTGTGTGACTGGGGTGAGATGCTGCCAGAATGCAGTGAGTCAAAGCCTACAAGGAACATTTCCCTGCAGTGACGGCTGGAGTCAGGTAAATGAGAGAGCATAGAAGTGCACAAGGAGCACCTGATACAGAGGGAAGAGAATATAGAGAAGAAAAGTCAGAATGAGAAAAATGGGGAAAATCTAGACCTAGATGCAGGAAAACTCCATAAAGGTGGACAAAGAACGTGTCTATGAACAATGATACCTATCACATTTAAAGTTCCATTCATGATCCCAGTGTAAACCACTTTTCTATATGCTTCAAAAGCCTCCAATGAAGTCTGTGAAGCCAATGTTAATGAAACATGCATGCTAATATATATTCGGTGGACCCTAAGGACATGACTACCTGTTATATTTGAGTTAGCCCAGGAAGACACAAGGCTAGCCCTGAGGAAATGCAGGAGTCCTGGAGAAAGAGACAAACAAGAGGATGCTATTGTGCCTCTCTCTAGACATTTGGCAGAATATCAGAAGAATGCTTTTGGAATTCTAACCAGTCATGAGATTTTTTTTAATTGAAGTATAACATGCACATTGAGAAGTGTAAAAATCATAAGTGTTTTTTCTCAAAGTGAACAATCTCATATAAGCAGCACCCATATCAAGAAACTGAATAACTATTCTCAGCTCAGCATCACAGAAGCCTCCCTTGTGTTCCCTTCCAATCACCACTCCCTGCAAGGGGGAGACGCTTTCCTTATTACTAACACCATAGCTTGGTTCTGTCTCATTTCGAACTTTATTGAAATGCAAACACAAAGAATGTACTCTTTCAGGTCTAGTTTCTCTCACTCAAGCTTTGCTCATGATAGTCTGCAAGACTTAGATTTTTGGTAATGAAATTCAAGCCAAGCCTTTTACATGTGTTATTATTATTTTTTTTTCTGTTAACTAAGCTGGAGATGCTTGACAGCTATGGCTTTGTCTCCCACCAGGCTATGAAGACCTACACTGTGTCTTACTCATTTTTTTTCTCCCCAGCACCTAGTGTAATGCCTAAGACAATGATAAAGTGAATGATATCTATTTTTATCCACAGCATTGACTAGCACAGAGCCTAACCTTTATTGGTACAAAATGAATGTGAGTAGATTCTTTGATGGTAAAATTATTGTAATTGTCCTTTCTTATATCTCTAATATTGTGATTGACATCTCAATCCGTAAATACTAAAGTGTACAATTTATACATGTCTATTTTATTTTGTTATCTATTCAGTTTTGAGAGAAAATAATCTCTTAATTTTGTAGCCAAGATGCCCCAAATTGCAAAAGTAATGAAAAAGACCCAGTGATAATAATGCGATTGGAAAGGAAGACACTGATTTCTCACATGACCGTGGCAAACTGTGAAGAGTGAAAATTCCAGAAGACTTAAATTGTCTATAGTTTTGGCATCTCTCCCTCAATGTACTTGCTACCTTTTTTTTTTTTTTTTTAGTCTGCTTAGTAAAATTATAGATTTGGAGATGTTGGAATGTTTCCTCAAAGATAAAAGCCAATTAAAAAAATTTAACAAACAACAGAAGAAGCAATCAAGAGTTTGTAACAAATTATTAGGATTAATAACAAATATGCTTTGTAGCCCTGTTTTGTCTTAGTAGACATATGTGCTTAAAGATCAAGGAGAGATTGTTCGTAAGTTTTAAAAAATATATTTCTATAACAGAGAACATAATCTAGCATGATTTTCCATGAATAGTCTCCCCTTCATTATTGTGAACAAGCTTAATAATAATAGTATCAGCTAAAATGTATGTATCTATAATGTAGCTATAGTGATAGTAATAGTGTACTAACATGCTGATAATTACATAGTAATAGCATGAGTGGCACTTACTATGCGCCAAGTATTATTCTAAGTACTTGTGCATTATATGTTAAAATTAAGTATTTATATATTAACACAAATACTAATATATTGAATCCTCATGCAGACTTATGTAGGGGACTTTTATTATCTTCATTTTCCAGTTAAGAAAACTGAGCTCTTAGAAATTATGAACCAAGATTCCAATAACAGAGGCAAAGATAAGATACAAACCCAAACTTTAGAGTCCGTGCTTTTAGCCACTAGGTTATATTGCTGCTGAATAAACTAAAAAGAGAGAGCTTTGGCATTTGTACTTAGTTTTGAAAGGAGTTCACTTATGTGTTCTCTCAGCCCTGTGTCTCTTTTATGCGAACTTTCTTGAAGTCTGGAAGGGATAAATATAGGAGGTCTGAAAGAGAGTTTGAGAGCAGAGAAGAGACAGAGAGGAACAGGCAAGAGGTCGCGGGGTTGGGTTCACAAATCAGGGTGAAATGACTAGGGACGGGAGGTAGACCAGGTAGGAGTCTCAAGCAGTGTGACTCTGGGCACTTGCCAAATAGCAATAACATTTTGAACATATGACCTAGAATGAGGGTTGGGAAGAAAATTACATGGTTCTAAATAATCTATTCTAAAATATTGTTTTCAAAACAATGGAAACTAAATTTTCACTTAGGTATCAGATGGTTAGAATATGAAAATATTAAAAATTAAACCAATCACATTTTTTTAAACAGGAGATTAAGACACTCTAATGTTCTTAAGCAAATTGAATGAGAACTGAAAGGGATTAATAAAACGAAGTGACCAGTTCTGGGATGATCAAATGGTAAACAAAATATCAATCAAGAAAAGGATAGAAACCTAATTTACAGAAAAGAGACATATGCTCCATAGTGCTGGTCAATATAGCCCACCTCTAATTTTGTCCTTTCATCTCTCCCACTTCTTTTTTATTCCTTTATGCTTTAGAAACAAAGATGGTAAAGAATCAAATTCAGTGGGCAGTACAATAACTTGGAGATAATGTTTCTGAATGCCTTTTCCCAGAGCCTATCAGACTTATATATATAATGATATTATAAAATAATATTTTATTGTTAAATAGAGATTTGTTATTAAAGTAACATAGATGTTGTACGAAAAATCAACAGCCTCCCAAATCCCATGTGGAATCAATATATTTACCTACTTAGGAAATAAACACAAATTGGACAAGTGACTCCATATCCCAATACACATGTGGAGTCACTTTTACAACATTAATGAGCATGTAATTTGTTCAAGACAAGAATTCTTAGATATTATTCTGTATCCGTATGTAGTTTGCAAATATGTGACTGACCCAGAGCATGCACATGACATATTTTCTGAGGACTTTAGTCTTTATAAATTTCTTACATTTTATTCAAATCTAAACACCTCAAAAAATCTTTTTTTTTAAGTTTCAGAACAAATGTATGAGAAGTTTTCAAGGCAAGCATATAATGAATTTTATATCAAAAGCAAATACTAAGTCACATAAATTTAGCAAAATTTGATCTTATATTTGAGAAAGTATTTTGAGTATGTTTGAATGAATTAAAGGTATATTAATTATTGTTAAAAGAAAAAAATTTCAAATTCTATTTAATTTCACAATATCTTTGAACATTCTCTATATGACATTCAGAAGTCACCAAAAAATTGCATGGCATAATTATCATTGAGAAGCTTATAAGCTGATTGGAAAGACAATATGTATATACACACTTATAAATACATATATGTGTATATATATTACAAATAACAAAGACAATATGTATATATACATATATAAATACATATATGTGTATGTGCATATACATATATCTATATATATACACATACATATATGTACATATATAAGGGTCTGTGCTGAGGAGGATTAGTAAAAGAGGAAGGCCTCTTTGCAGTTGAGATAAGAGGAAGGCATCTGTCTCCTGCTTGTCCCTGGGCAATGGAATGTCTCAGTGTAAAACCCGATTGTATATTCCATCTACTAAGATAGGAGAAAACCGCCTTAGGGCTGGAGGTGAGACATGCTGGCGGCAATACTGCTCTTTAATGCATCGAGATGTTTATGTATGTGCACATCAAAGCACAGCACCTTTTTCTTAACCTTGTTTATGATACAGAGACATTTGTTCATATGTTTTCCTGCTGACCCTCTCCCCACTATTACCCTATTGTCCTGCCACATCCGCCTCTCTGAAATGGTAGAGATAATGATCAATAAATACTGAGGGAACTCAGAGACTGGTGCTGGCACGGGTCCTCCATATGCTGAGCGCTGGTCCCCTGGGCCCACTTTTCTTTCTCTATACTTTGTCTCTGTGTCTCTTTCTTTTCTCAGTCTCTCATCCCACCTGACAAGAAATACCCACAGGTGTGGAAGGGCAGGCCACCCCTTCAAAATCAAATCACAGGGGTTAAAAAAGCCAGGGAATGTAAGGCTTTCAGAAAACAATAAGAACTTTGGTTTGAACTTTTAATACATTTTCCTAAAAGGCTTTGAAACAGAGTGGTACATGATATTAACTTAGATTTCAAAAGGGTTACTCTGGCTGCTGTGTTGAGAATAGACTCATGGATAGAGTTAAGAGGTCACAAATTGAAACAGGTGATGAGGTTAGTGCTATAATCCACATAAAACAGAAGACTTGGAGTAGAGTGATACCAGTGGAAATAGAGGTAGTGAAAATTGTTTACAAAGGTGTGGGTTCAGGAAATCACCAGCGATAGTAAAGTGTCCCAATGCTAGTTGTCTCTAGACTTCATGAGTCAAGGAGGGAGTTTATTATAAATTCAGGGAGACAGTTGGGTAGGGTTGATTATAAATTGAGGGAGTTGAGTAGATTTCACTACTGTGAGAGAAGACATATAATCAGTTCAAGGCAATCTTCAAGGGAGGGAGTCGAGAAAATACATATCTGACTTCATTATTCTCCCTCTCATCTCTTACTACGGCTTTCGATTGACTGGATGTCACTGAAAGCCAGAAGGCACAAGATCCTACTCATGTAATCCATGCAGGTTAGCCTCACAGGCCAGACACAAGAAGGGAGATGAATAAAGTGTGCCTTGGGAAGAGCAAATGGAAGATCAGCAGCACCTGCATCTTGGCAGCTAACTGACCACATATCAAGAAGGATGGAATGAGACACTGTGTCAAATTCTTAGGTGGCACAAATAAGGAGGATGGAATGAGATACTGTGTCAAATTCCTAGGTGGCACAAACAAGGAGGATGGAATGAGATACTGTGTCAAATTCTTAGGTGGCACAAATAAGGTGAAGACAGAAATTTGACCATAAGATTTAACAATGTGGAGTTAATTGAAAAATTAAAAAGGGGATATATTCAGAACAGAATATTGGAGACAAAAGCTAGATTAGCATGAGGCTAGGAGTGAATGGAAAAAGAATAGGGGGCACTGAATATAGACAATGTCTACAAACACAGCAAGAATTTTCAAGCCCTTTGTTTGAATATCAGGCAAACCGAGGAGCAGAATTATAGTATTATATGATAAAAATACCTCACTTCTGAGTGCCGATATAACTGAGTTCTAAAAGACAGTGATATCATTATTCTTGAACTCTTTGTCCTGATGGATGTTTCAAACCATGTGGGATGTCAAGAATGCAATTTGAACATGCTTCCACCAGATACCAAGAAAATCTAAAAATTGCGACCAAGCATTTGCATTTTTGTCTTTTTCATATACATTGCCTCCTGCTTTATAGCTGCTTCAAGAGTAAATCAAAAGAAAAGAACTCGAATTGCCCATTCTTGCCTATCCCTGAAAACCCCACTGCATGTTCTGACCAATGTCAGGTGAGCATTAAAAAGTGATTGTGATAATATAGGTATATAAGGTAGTGTGAGCCTGGTTAGGTTAGTGGAAACAGACATTCACGAAGTAATATTTTATAGATAAAATAACTAATATAAGG
Source organism: Pongo pygmaeus (assembly GCF_028885625.2). Classification (NCBI taxonomy): domain Eukaryota; kingdom Metazoa; phylum Chordata; class Mammalia; order Primates; family Hominidae; genus Pongo; species Pongo pygmaeus. The sequence goes on along the minus strand of NC_072388.2, from coordinate 23,975,296 downwards.
TAGCAAAGTGAATGGATATAAGGAATGAAAGATAAAGAGAAGCCAGCATTTCTCCTCGTTTTCTTAACAACAGAGCAGAGAAAAATTGAGATTCTATAGACAGATGCTTAGAATTTTTAGAAAGCATGAGGAAGTAGAGGAGGAATCCAAAAACACTTGGTTTGCAATAATAAAACTTCTATTCACTGAGTGCCTAACATACGAAGCAAGCAAGGAGATAGACACACTCATGAACATTACCTGACATGAAAGCTTAATCATCATATGGATAGTCAGGAAATAAACCTGAACCTAGGCATTAAATGATTTCTCTGGTTGGGTGGTTAGGAAGATACATAGGGGAAAGAAGTAATGCGGACAGGCAGCAAACCAGTCAACGATACTTGTGCAATTCAGAACCTAAACACTTGTTTTCATGTTAATCCTTATTGCTTTTTAACCAGTTGATAAAATTCTGATTTTTGTCATCTATATAATTAGTTTCCATTTTACACCTTGGGATCTCAGCAAATGTGACAAGTTTGCTTTCTACAATTTCATATAGGCCAGAGTTAACATTGAAAGACCAGAGCTAAGAATGGACCTCTGTGACATTTGTTGTTGAGTGGTCAGTGCAGAAAGTAGATTGAAGGAAGTCAAAAGTGCCGATTCAGCCTTGGATGAGATGCATGTTATACATGAAAGATGCAGATTCAAAATAAATAGATTTTCAGAGTGAAGCTTCAAGCAATAGTAGAGTAGAGAAATCAGCCAGCCCTCTTCCAGAAAAACTTTCATAAAATTGGACCAAATTGCCATAACCATTTTAGTTATCTGGAAATTAACCATTGGCAAGCAATAAATTTAGAAGCATTTATTCAAGAAAAACTGCTTAACTGTGTATAAGAACAGAAAGATTCTGTAACTCTGGCACAGTTAATGTAACCAGGATGGGGCTAGCCATGAAAACTAGTAGCATTGCTGCTAGAGGGGGATGACTTGATATGAAGTGTAGTTAGGAAAACCAAGTCATGTTATCATAACATTGAATTTGCTCTCTGACTGACTCACACATCCATTGGTGGAGGTTGGAAGCCTTACACAGTCTCAAGATGTTTAAGCACAACCTGTGATTAATCATTGGCTGACCTCTAAACTATGATAAAACAGGAGCAACCCTAGAAAACCAAGCTTAAAAATAAGAATAGCATTTTAAAAATTGAGCAGAGATATCAATGCCACAAGTGTGGAGGAAACAGATTCCACAGACTAAATCCAGTCAACTTAATAAAACAAACAAAACAAGATTCCAGAATTACTACATATATCATATAATCTAGTTTTCAACAAAAAATTATGCGATATGCAAATTATATTAGTCAGGATTCTCCTGAGAATCAAAACCAACAGGATGTGTAAATATATAGAGAGACTTATTTTAAGAAATTGGCTTGTGTAATTATGGAGCCTTAGTGAAACCAAAATATGATGGTGTAGGCTGGCAGGCTGGAGACTCCAGAAAGAATTGCAGTTCAAGTGCAAAGGCAGTCTGCTGGCAGAATTCCTTCTTTCTCAGGGAGATCAGTCTTTGTCCTATTAAGGCCTTCAACTGACCAGATGAGGTCCATCCAAACTGTGGATGGTAATTTGTTTTACCCAAAGTCCACTGACTTAAATCTCAATTTCATTCAAAAACATCTTTACAGAAACATCCAGAATAATGCTCGACTAAACATCCCAGACATCACAATCCAGCAAATTAACAAATAAAATTAACTATCAGGTAAAGTAACAGAAAAGTATGACATATGCTCAAAACATGAAAAGAAGTCTGTATAAATTCTCTCAGAGTGGGTAATGATGAATTTAGCAATTAAAACTTCTGGCCAGGCATGGTGGCTCATGCCTCATCCCAGCATCTTGGGAGGCTGAGGCAGGCGGATCGCTTGAGTCCAGGAGTTTGAGACCAGCCTGGGCACATGATGAAACCCTGACTGTACATAAAATACAAAAAATTAGCCAGGCATGGTGGTACACACCTGTAGTCCTAGCTACTTGGGAGGCAGAGGTGGGAGGATCACCAGAACCTGGAAGGTCATGGCTGTGGTGAGCTGTGATCATACCACTGCACTCCAGCTTGGACAACAGAGTGAGACGCTGTCTCAAAAAATAAAAACAAACAAACAAACAAACAAAAAAAACACTTCACAGCAGCTATTATAGATATAACCAAAGAATTTAAAAAATAAATATATAATGATAATGACTCAAATAGAGAATGTCAATAAATAATAACTATAGAAAAGAACTAAATAAAATTGTAGAGTTGAAAGCACAATGACTGAAATAACATTTTACTAAATCAGATTAATGACAGGTTGTATATAGCAGCAAGAGAAAGAATGAACTGGAAGACAGATTAATAGGAATTATGTAATCTTAAATACAGACAGACAGATGAAGAAAGTCACAGAAATCTGTAGAAAGTATTACATATATAAACATATTTGTAATGGAGTCCTAGGAGGGCCACAAATGAAAAGGGAGCAAAAAAAAAAAAGAAAGAAAGAAAATAATTCTAACTTCATAGATTTGAATTTTTAAAAATTAACCAACAGATCCAAATAGTTTAACAAATCCCATGCAGAATAAATAAAACAAAGAACTTCACACCTAGACACATCATAGTTGAACTAGTGAAACCCAAAAACAAACAAAAACTCCAGAAAGCAACAGGAGAAAAGTGACCCTTCATGTACAGAGAGCAACAATAGCATAAACTGCTGACTTCCTATTTGAAACAATAGGAAACATTAGGAGTGAAATGACATATTCAAAGTGCTGAATGAAAAAAAAAACTGTCAGTCAAGCTATTAAGTGAAGCTATCCTTCAAAAATGAATATGAAAACAATACATTCCTAGATAAACAAAAGCTGAGAGACTTTATTATTAGCAGCACTGAAAAGGTGAAAGTAAAGGATGTGGTAACCCAAGTCCATAAGAAGAAAGGAAGAGCACAATAAATGCGAAATATGTGAATAAATACAAAACATTAAGTAATATGTGTTTTCTTTTCTAAATCTATATTTCTAGCAAAAATATATGTACAAACTAGCAAAAAGTAATGGGGAAGAAATGAAGGTATAACGTAGCAAGATGGCTATATTTAACTGTATTTAAGGAGTTTCCGTATGAGCTAGATATTGATAAATTAAGATATATATTGTAACCCCTCGAGCAGCTTCTAAGAAATAACTTTGAAACATGTCATTTAAAAAATAGACAGAGAAACTAAAAGGATACACAGAATAGTATTTAATACAAAAGAAATGAAAGAAGAATGAAGAAACAAATATGAGACTGTTAAAGAAAATGAATAACAAAATGGCAGATGTAAATTCATGTATCAATGACATTCAGTGTGCATGGGATAAACACCAATCAATAGACAGATTGTAAAACTAAACAAAATAGCAGGCCCAATGATATACTCTTTACAAGGGACATACTTTAAATTCAAAGACACAGATTGAAAGTAAAAGGACATATATATATATATATATATATAGTTTTTGCAAATTGTAATTATAAGATAAATATAATGGCCATGTTAATTTTCAAAATCCCCAGAATACAGGAAGCAAAGTCTAACAGGATTAAAAGAAGAGATAGATAAATCAAAAAATTATAGTTAGAGATTTTAGTACCTGTCAATAATTGCTAGAACAACTAGACAGAAAATCAGGAAAGATATAAAAGGCTTGGACAACACTAACTCGACCTAATTCACATTTATAAAACACTTTACCTACCAATAGCAGAATACACATTATTTTCAAGGTCACAAAGGCAAATTTATAGCTTCAAAGGCCTATGTCTGAAAAGAATACAAATCTCAAATCAATAATCTATTCCACTTTGAAAAACTAGAGAAACCCAAAGTAATCAGAAGGAAGGATATAATAAAGGCCAGAGTAAAATCAATGAAATAGAAATCAGAGCAACAACAGAGAATCAATGACACCTAGATGTGATTCCTTAAAAAATCATTTAAATAGGTAAAACTTTAGCTTTAGAGACCAAGGAAAACAGAAATGACCAAATGACAAATGACAAAAACCAGTGATAACATGGGGAACATCACTGTTAACATAGAGAAATTAAAATAATCACAAAGGAATACCATAACATGTTAATGTAGACAAATTAGACCATGTAGACATTTAATAAAATGGACAAGTGCCTAGAAAGACACAAATTACCAAAACTAACTCAAGAAGAAATAAAAAATCCACAGAGACATGAAGGATTTATAAAGAAACTGCGTTACAGAAACAAAGTCAAATGCTGTATGTTCTCACTTGAAGTGGGAGCTAAACAATGACTACACATGGACATACAAAGTGGAATAACAGACACTGGAGACTATGAAAAGGTGGGAGGGTGGGTGGAGATGTGAGGACTGAAAAATTACCTATTGGGTAGAGTATTAACTATCTGGGTGATGGGTACACTAAAAGCCCAGACCTTACCACTCTGCAATGCATAAATGTAAGAAATCTGCACTTGTACCTCCTAAATATATTTTTTTAATTAAAAAAGAAGAAACTGAGTTAGTAATTAGTAATTAAAGATGTTTCAACAGAGAAAAGTCCAAGACTAAGTGGTTTCACAGATGAATTATTTAACACTTGCAGAAGAAATAATCCTACTCAAACTCAGAAAAAAAAAAGGAAATACTTTCCAAATCAATGAGTCTAATATCTCTCTCAAAATGATGCCATACAAACCTATCACAATAAAACTACAGGTCAATATTCTTTATAAATATAGATGCAATAGCCCTTAATAAATTTTAACAAACATTCCAGAAACATATAAAATGGATTATATATAATGATCAAGTGGGATTTATCCCAGGAATGCAAGGTTCGTTTATCATTCAAAATCAATTAGTAGAATTATTGATATTAATAAAGAACAGAGAAAATGCAAAATTCAGCACCTATTTATGATAAAAACTCAAAAATGTTAGAAGGAAAGATCCTCAATCTGCTAAACAGTATTCATGAAAAACTGCAACCAATACTATACTTAACTGTGCAAGACAATATTTTCTTTTAGATCATAAACAAGGCCAGAATGTCTATTATTAACACACAGAAGGTTCTAGCCCATGTATTCAGGTAAGAAAAAGCAATTAAAGTCACAGACATTTGAAAAGAAGAAGCGAAACAGTTTTTATTCAAAGGCAATATACTGTTACATACAGAAAATTCTAAGAAATGTACCAAAAACATAATTGAACTAATAAATGTTTTTAAAAATCAAAGGATAAAAGATCAATGTAAAAGTCACTTCTATTTGTAAATACTAGCAATGAAAAATTTGCATGTAAAACTAAGAAAGTTGTTTATTCATAATATAAAAATAACAAAACATTTAAGAATAAATATAACAAAAGAAATACGAGACCTGTACATGGTAAACTACAAAAATTTGGAAGACAAATTAAGAAAGATCTGTGGAGAAAAATTCCATACTGACAGATTGGAAGACTCCGTATTATTAGGATGGCAGTTCTCCTCAAATTTATCTATAGATTGAACATGAAAGACTTAATATATTTAAAACAATTTTTAGAATGAACAGCATAGGATAGCTTATACCATTCCATTTCAAAACAAACTCTAAAGCTATGGTAATCAAAACAATGTGGTATTTGCTTAAGGATAGGCAGGAGAAAAAACCCTCAAGTTTATAATCAGTTGATTTTTGACAGAGGTGCAAACACAATTCAATGATGAAAGCATAATTTATTCAACAAATGGTGCTAGAACAATTGAATATTCATCTGCAAAAATGAACTCACACCTTTATCTCACGTCCTACATAAAAATCAGCTAAAAATGTGAAAATGTGTTACAGACCTAAGTGTTAAGAGCTAAAATTATAAAACTTTCAGAGAAATCATATGAAAAAAGTATCAGTGATCTTGGGTTTGGCAAATGTTTCTTAGATAAGACACACAGAGCGCATTTCATGCAAGAAAAAAGTAACAAATTAGACTTCATAAAAAAGAAAACTTTTGTTGACATTGTTAAAAATAAAATAAGCCATGGACAGGGAGAAAATACTTGCAAATCATATATCTGATTAAGGATTTAATCGTAAATATTTACAGACCACTTATAGCTCATTAATCAGAAGACAATCCAATTGAAAACTGGCAAAAGGTTTTATCAAAGGAAATATTAAAAAGCCAATAATCTCATTGAAAGATGCTCAACATCATCAGTCATTAGAGAAATGTAAATTAAAATTTCAGTGAGCTACACAGTCACTAGAATGGCTATAATCAAAAAGCCTGATAATTCCAATCGTTGGTAGGAATATGAAGAAACATTAAAGTAGAATGAAATATGGTATACACATTGTTGAAGACAGCTTATGAAATTGTAAATTTCATAAGTTAAGCACAAAACTATCATATGATCCATTGTATTAGGCCATTCTTGCATTGCTTTAAGAAAATACCTGAGACTGAATAATTTATAGAGAAAAGAGGCTTAATCGGCTCATGGTTCTGTAGGCTTTATAGGAAACATGATGCTGACCATCTGTTTGGCTTCCAGGGAGGCCTCAGGAAGCTTACAATAATGGTGGAAGTCAATGGCAGAGCAGACATGTTGTATGATCAGAACAGGAACAAGAGAGAACAGGGAGGGAGGTGCCAGATACTTTTAAACAACCAGATCTCAAGAGAACTCACTCACTATGGTAAGAACAGCACCAGAGGGATGGTGCTAGACCATTATTGAGAAATCTACCCCCATCATTTAATCACCTCACACCAGGCCCCATCTCTAACATTAAGGATTACAATTGAACATGAAATTTGAGGGAGACACAGATCCAAACCATATCACCCATCAATTCCATGCATCAGTGTCTACCCAAAGAAAGTGACAACTTTTGGCCAAGACTTGAATGTGAACAGTAACTGCATTCTTCATAATAATAAACTAGAAACACTTAAATGCATGTCAAAGTGTATAAATGCAGCGGGTATATTCTTACAATGAAATACTATTCTGTAATACAAAAGAATGGACTACTGAAATATGGATGAACCTCAAAACATTATGCTAAGTGAAAGAAGCCAGACACAAAAGACGACATATTATATAATTATGTTTACATGGAATTTCCAGAAAAGGCAAACTATGGAGAAGGAAAGCAGACCAGTGCTTGCCTAAGCCTGGGGATGATCACATGAATTGACAACAGACAGAGGTAAAGGAACACTACAGTGTCATGAAACTGGAAGCTAGTTTCCCTGTATCATTTCAATTGATCTTTAGCTTTCTTAGGAATAACATCTTCAATTAATTCTTGAGAGATCATGTTTTTTTTTTCTTTCCTGTGCTCTGTGTGTTTAACATTTTCACGTTTTTTTAAGTAGAGGTATTTAGTTTTGGGTGCAGGCAACAGATTCATTTTAATTCATGTCACCACCAATTGTTCTGTCAATCCATGGTCCAACAAAAATTAACAATAAGACTGATTCTGATAGTTGATTAACAGGTCTCTCCTTAGTGAGCAAGGCAACCGTCAACAGCAGAGCCACTTTAGAGTCTCCTGGGAAAGTATGAACTAATATGAAATTGTGGTGATGGTTGCACAATTGTTCAAATATACTAAAAATAATTAAATTTGTACACTTAACAATAGTTGTATTTTATGTACACATACCTCAAAAAAGCTGTTTAAAAAATGAAATAGCTTTTCAAAAGATGACAACACTTCAGTATTCCCACTCATGATCAGAGCATTTGAAATACAACTTTTTAAATTCACCCCAAAGGTATAATAACTAAGTAGGCTCTACTTTGAGATATCTTGTTTAAAATATATTTTCTCACTTCCTGCTCTATGATGAGAGTTCAGCAACTACAACAATAATGAAAACATATTTCTTATATTGTGATAAGTAATTGAATGATTCTTAAAAAATTAGTTTAAGCTGATCAGATATTTATTCTACTTGATATTGTACATCTGTGAAGTTAAAAGTTAATTACTTTTTTAAAAAGTAATTGAGTCTAATACACAGGGCCTCAATGTTTTCTTAGAAAATTATTTTTTCATCATCTCTTAGAAATATTTTATGGTAATGACACAAATAAAACATGGAACAAAAATTTCTTTCATAATTTCATCTGAATAACTTTTTCCAATTTCAATTGTGGTAGAACACCATGTAAAATTGACCATCTTACCTATTTTTAAGTATACAGGTCAGTGGCATTAAGTATATTCATATTGCTGTGCTATATAAATCACCATCAATCCACAGACCTCTTTTCATCTTGCAAAACTGAAACTCTATACCTATTAAATTCCATATCCCTTTTCTGCTAGCCCCTGACAACCACCTACTTACTATTTCTATGATTTTGTCTGCTTTAAGTACCTCATACAAATGAAATTTTCAGTATTTTTTCCTCATGTGATTGGTTTATTTTACTTAGCATTATGTCAAGGTCCAACCATGTTGTAACACATGTCAGAATTGCCTTCTTTTTTAGGGTTGAATAATATTCAATTGCATATATATATATGCATAATTTTATCTATTAGTCAATGGTTTACATTTGACACTTCAGTTTTTTCCATCTTTTGACTATTATAAATAATATGCTATGGACATAAGTGTAAAAATCTCTTTTCCAGTCCCGACTTTCATTTTTGCTGACTATATACCCAGAAGTGGCATATCTGGATCATATGGTAATTCTATTTTTAACTTCCACAGCAACTGCACCATTATATTCTCACCAACAGGGCCCAAGCATTCCAATTCCCCCACATCCTCACCACCTGATTTTGGGATTAAGGCTTTGCTTAGTTGGCATACCATTGATCATACTGTATGCACTTGATCTAATGGAATATAATTAACAGAATCCATTACTCACAGTTAGGATGGTATATTAGGCTCACACTTCCTCCAAGTATCTCTTGGTGGTCGGCCATATACCTGCTTAGAATCAGTATACTGAAGCAATACTTCGCCTAGAAAAAATTAAACTCCAAGTTAGATCAAACTAGAAAGACTTCTGAAGCAAACTAAAAACAAATTCAATACTTAATGTTTTAATCATGAACTACATCTTATCCCATATACAAATCAGAACGAAATTCATGCATTTAAAAAAAATGGTTAAAGAAAAACTCTGAAGCATTTGAAATATGTTTCCAAAACAAATAGAAACTTTAATGTATCACTTGGTTCAAGTCTCTGAATGAAGGTAATATTGGCATTTGGAGTTCCTGCTGCAAAATTGCATATTCTGTGCCATTCAAGCCTAGAGCTATATGAACTAGTGTGATTTCAGTTTTTTGCTGATTATAGAGCATTTCTATCTAATACCTGAGATTCTCAGTAAACATTCATTTTCTCTGGAAGCTAGTTTCCCTGTATCATTTCAATTGATCTTTAGCTTTCTTAGGAATAACGTCTTCAATTAATTCTTGAGAGTTCATGTTTTTTTTTTCTTTCCTGTGCTCTGTATATTTAACATTTTCACTTTTTTTTAAACAGAGGTATTTAGTTTTGGGTACAGGTAACAGATTCATTTTAATTCATGTCACCACCAATTGTTCTGTCAATCCATGGTCCAATAAAAATTAACATGAAGACTGATTCTGATAGTTGATTAACAGGTCTCTCCTTAGTGAGCAAGGCAACCATCAACAGCAGAGCCACTTTAGAGTCTCCTGGGAAGGTGTGAACATGACAGTAAATAGCCTACATCAAAGACATTTCAATTCCGCAACAAACCTTTCTGTTTCGGGTAAGTGATATACACCCAAACAAAACATTAATCAGAAGACCTATTTCATCTCCCTGGGGAATCTGACTAATTCTACTCTCTAAGTGTGATTTTGAACAAGAAAAGAGTTCCTTTAAGGAGATACAGAGGCTGAGATAAGCATCTTAAATTTAGTATGGATTTCATGGTAATAAAAAGAGTCTTCCTGCAAAGTTAGTATTCTAACATTGTAAAATTTTAACTCCTTCTTCTAATTAGGCTCATCAGCTTGGGGCCTCTATTTGTGTTTCATCTCTAGCTGGGTGGTTTCAGTTAACATAAACTTGAGAATGGTAGAGAATATGGCATTTACATTGTCTACATAAGGACTGTTTGACCTGTTTGAGGGTAGAAGTTTGTTTATTCATTTGTTTTCCAATATATCTTAAAATATGAGACAAAAAGGAGAGACTAGCAATAAAGTCTGGAAGTGGGACATGCAAAGAGGACAATATTTATTTTCCAGAAGGAGAGGGCCACTATTGTGGAAGTTTTTACCCACTCCATACTTTTGTTTGGAAATGTCACTGGTTTGTTAGAGTATCCATGGAAGCCACATTGAATTGACAGATAATGGTCCTTTGGTCTGTATTTTTCATCCTTATGTTTATTCTTGTAGAAAACAATGAATTCAATTCACTCTGTCTCTCACCCTACATTTATTCCTCTGCTGTTATCGCTGAATCTCAAAATCTTTATGTACAACATGGGGCCTAAGAAGGATCTGTAGAGTTGTTATGATTTGGCCATATCCTTTCTTGACTCTCATGCAAAAGGTGAGGAAAAAATAATGTCGTTTAGAGTGGCTGTGTTTTTCCTGGACCATCTTGTACAAGAATCCAGTTCCTGCTGAAATTCTGACAACCCCCGAAAAAGCTAAAGCCTTTAACCCAAGTTAACTTTCTTGCTTTGCTAAGAATGATAATCTTGTCATAAATGCTATTTAAAATTTTAACATTTGAGCTAAAGTAGCACATAGGAGGTAGATTTTTTTTTAAAAAGAATGAAATGTTATTATCTAACATTTTTTATAACTTGAATGAGCATATTTTGTTCTAAATCTTAAAACAAATTTAAATCTAATGTTGATCAAATATGGAAACACTAGTAAGTTGCCTTTGGAAATTGTGTGTTCATGGAAACACAATAATGAGAGGCGTCTTACAAGACCATGAGACCATCTTTTACAAAGCTAATACATACTTTATTTTTATTTTTTAAAAAAAATTTTATGGGAAGGTGAAACTTCATTTTCTCTCAATGATTATATTGTCTTCCCTTATAACTGTTTTCATAATGAAAGTGCTGGTTTCACCCTATGGCAGAGTCTTTTATTGAGGATATACTTCACCTAATGCTCTCTCTTTTTGCAGCCGAAGAAATGATCAAGAAACAAGCTAAATTTCTTTTTGTTTGTTCTGTTGCAATGAAAAGGGCTTTAGGAAAGAAAAAAAGTAATCTCTTCAATTTTTGCTTCCAAGGAAGGTAGACAGGCTCGATGCTCATGAACAACCTTTACTCCATCAGTGTGTTGTATATATCAGATATATTTTACTTAAATACTTTCACTACATGTGTGAATGAATATTTTTATTGCATTCTTAGTGATGAATCAAGTTAGCATTTTTTTCCTTTATCTTGTTTATCTTTGGCATGCTAGGAAACTGACTACTAAAGTCTCATATACGACATTTTTCTTTTATGAACAATCTAAGCTTCCAAACATACAAACTTTGATGATGATGATTATTATTTTTACTTGCTGATCTCAAATAGATCCAGAAAGTGGTGATTCCTTATATTCAGAGCTAGCCAGACCACTCCTTAGAATGTAGTGGTCAAATTTAATTTTCACAACTGAACATTTTTGATTAGGAGTTTTAAATAATTTAGAAAAAACCCAGGGGAAGATATATAAAGGGTTTGCTAATTCGATTTGAAGAAAACATTGAGTAACCTGCATGTTTTAATTTGGCAAGTAGAGACCTAAGGTAGAATTAATTGTCTTTTTACCATTCCAGAACAACTGATGAAATGTCTCTACCATGAGATATAATTCAGCTAAATCAATCATGTCACTGAATTTGGTTAATCAAAATAGTTAATCTGGTAACTCTACACAGATAATCCTAAAAGGGTTTAAAAAAGTGAAAAGAAGTAAGATTACTATTTATACTGAAAACAAAGTGTAGGAGATTAAGTTTACTGTAATAGTATGGGAGAATTAAACAGATTATTCAAGATTACACCACACTAAGTATTGGGTCACACTTTCTTTTTATACTCATCTCTTAACACTATAAATCTTCACCTAATTTGACTTTAGACACATTTTTTTCTGCTATGACTTTCTTTCTAATTATTTCTGGAACCTCCTGGGGCATGTTTATAAATTCAGACCCATTGCACTATGGATCCTAATCCTGCTCTCTGGCTCTGGACTCCCGGATCCTGTGAACTGTCTTGGCCATCATGCATTGATACACTGCAGGCTGCTTCTCTCTCCTGTATTGTTTTGTTCTAAACATGGGTCAGGCCTTAACTTTAATCCCCTGCAGACCACATTGAGGGGGTGGTAACATTTCATAAGACTTTTTTGTTTTGGTAGAACTCAACACATGAAAAGATAAGAACTACCAGAGAATAACATAAGGACTCCACATTGCCCTTTATTGCGTAAATATCTGACATTCCTCTCTGGTATTTGACCTGTAACTAAGAAGAGTTTCTCCCCAAGTCCCAGCAACAGTGGAGCATGTCCACTTCTAGCTCTGAGCCTACCCAAATCCCAAGACTCAGGAAGATTTTTTTTTGCCTCATCTCTGGCTAAGGTCACCACTACACGTTATTGGGTTGATTGGTTCTCTAGATGTTTTAAAGTAGATATTTATCTCCATTTCTTTCTGGTGAAATCAAACCTTACCCACAGATTCTGTGACCTCAAAATAAATGAAACAATTGTCAGACGTCAGCATATACTCCCAAGTCTAGGTTATTTAGACGTATATAGTGCCAGACCCTAATCCAAAATTGGTTAGTGCCAAGGTCAGCACATTTCAAGATAGCTCTTACCCAGGTTCACTTTGCTTGTGAAAAAGAAAGCGTATTTATAGCAAAAAAGAAGAATGTTTCATCTGTTCAACCCCTTGATCAAAATCACATAAAACAGGTATTTATATAATCAGCTCTTCCCATTACTGTTAAAAAAAGACAAAAATATTCATTATGGTATTTGATATGTACACAGGTCTCGGAAAGGCTTAGTTTTGATAGACAGTCTTATAGTCTTAGCCCATACAAAAATAAAAAAAAGAAGTCCTAAGTAAATTATAGCACCAAGCGTTGCTGGCTCTTAGGAATTGGTATGTATTCGACTCTCATCTAATGTCATCTAATGTGCTTCTTTACATTTTTATGGGGGAATACAGACAGTAAGAGCAGGATATAAATTAATTTTCTTTAATATAAAATCAAAAGAAATATCGATGTAACCATCTCAATATTTCAATGTTTCCTGAACAATTCTTTTTTTGCCCCTTCTAAGCCACAGAAATAAGAAAAAATAGAACAGAATGAACAGTACTTAATTCAATAGCATTGGAAGCAAGTTATAAAATATGTTGCTATTGGAACAGTCTGTAGTATTGATGAAAGTCTATATTAGTATGACATTTCTCTGTGGAACTTTGACCATATAAAAATTAGCTTTAAAGTGTCCATCTTTAAAACAGAAATTCTACTTGAAAATAATTTTAAACAGGTGATTAAACATATGAAAAGGATATATATGCAATTATGTGCTGCAACTGACAGCACTTCTTAACAGCCATATGGAAATTGAAGTAATCTAAATATTCAACAATAGAGCAATGGCTCTACAGATTATGGTGCCTCCACCTTTTAATGTTATATGTATTTTAAAATTATCTTTTCAAAAAAGATTAAATGTTGTCCTGTCTTCCACAATGGCTAAACTAATATACACTCAAAAACCTAAACAGAAATACCATTCAGTGCATCAATCCATTGCTGGGTATATACACAAAGGAATAGAAACTCACACCTGTAATCCCAGCACTTGAGGCCGAGGCGGGTGGATCACAGGGTCAAGAGATCAAGACCATCCTGGCCAACATGGTGAAACCCCGTCTCTACTAAAAATACAAAAATTAGCTGGGCGTGGTGGCACTTGCCTGTAGTCCCAGCTACTTAGGAGGCTGAGGCAGGAGAATCACTTGAACCTGGGAGGCAGAAGTTGCAGTGAGCCTAGGTTGCAGTGAGCTGAGATTGTGCCACTGCACTCCAGCCTGGTGACAGAGCAAGACTCTGTCTCAAAAAAAAAAATTATTATTATTCTATTATAAAGACACATGCATATGTGTGTTCATTACAGCACTAGTCACAATAGTAAAGACATGAAATAAATGTAAATGTCTATGAATGACAGACTGGATAAAGAAAATGTGGTACCTATATACCATGGAATACCATGCAGCCATAAATAAGAATAAGATCATGTCCTTTGCAGGGACATGGATGGAGCTGGAGGCGATTATCCTTAGCAAACTAATGCAGAAACAGAAAACCAAATACATGTTCCCACTTATAAGTGGGAGCTAAATGATGAGAATACATAGACACATAGAGGGGAACAGCACACACTGGGGCCTTTCAGAGGGTGAAAGGTGGCAGGAGGGAGAGGATCAGGAAAAAATAACTAATGGGTACAAGGCTTAATATCTGGGTGATGAAATAATCTGTACAACAAGCCCCCATGACACAAGTTTACCTATGTAACAATCTTGTAAATGTACCCCTGAACTTAAATGTTAAAAAAAAAAAAAGAGATTAGATGTCTTGAGTAATGCTTACATAACATTATACATTGAAACACCAAATATAAAATTATGTAAGTGGATGGGTATGCTCAGAAAATTACAAAAACATAGTTAGAAGTAGCTATATCTGTATGGTAGAATTTGAGTTTTTTGTTTCTTCTTGGTAAGTTTTTATATTTTGACAACAAACATGTATTATTAGTAGTTTTATGATCAGAAAAATTATTAAAAAATATCTTCTCGGGCCGGGTACAGTGGCTCACACCTGTAATCCCAGCACTTTGGGAGCCCAAGGCGGGCGGATCACAAGGTCAGGAGATGGAAACCATCCTGGCAAGAATGGCATGAACCCGGGAGGCGGAGCTTGCAGTAGGCTGAGATCCTACCACTGGACTCCAGCTTGGGGGACAGAGCAAGACTCTGCCTCAAAAAAAAAAAAAATAATAATAAAAATAAAAATAAAAATATCTTCTCTACTAAATGGAAGAGTAAGCAAGTAATTTTACCTGTGATAACAAAAATATTATACATAAGGAATCCTGAAAAATTGTTTTTAAAACCTATGTCTGAATCGTAGGTAAGACAGGTGAGGTTAGAGATTACTACAAAGTTGAAAAATTTTGTGTAAAGATATGGAAAAAAGGCAAGCAGGAAATCTAAAACTAAATACAAAACAATAATAACACACACAATGATGAAAACTTCTATTAAATATAAACCTTCAAAAAGATGAACTTTAATTCAGAGGAAAAAAAATTACAACTTCAAAGAAAATATTGAACTTTTCCTAGCAGAACAAAAGGTATTAATAGAAGTAAAAGAATATATATATAAAAGAAAACAAAATAGATTCAGAGGTACATGTGCTGATTTGTTATATAGGTAAATTCACGGAACAGGGGTTTGTTGTACAGATTTATTTTTGCTATTAATATTATGTAAAACATAAATATGTTTCATATATGTTATATATAATACATACAATATTATATATTATATATACACAGATATTATATATATGTGTGCTTGTATACATATATACACCCATGTATACACACATATATATACTTTTTTTTTTTTTTTTGAGATGGAGTCTCGCTCTGTCACCCAGCCTGGAGTTCAGTAGCGTGATGTCGGCTCACTGCAACCTCTGCCTCTGTCTCCCAGGTTCAAACGATTCTTGTGCCTAAGCCTCCAAGTAGCTGGGATTATAGGCACCGCCACCATGCCTGGCTAATTTTTGTATTTTTAGTAGATTCGGGTTTTGTTATGTCACCCAGTCTGGTCTTAAACTCCTGAACTCACGGATCCACCCGCCTTGGCCTCCCAAAGTGTTGGGATTACAGGCGTGAATCACCGTGAGTGGACAAATTCAGGACATATTATATTTATCTGGACTATTTTGATAGTCTCATCAATTATCTCTCTGCCTTCTGACTGCTCTCCTTTACACTGCCCCCAATCCATGTACATACTTCTCAGTCTTCCATAATGGTAACAGACTGATCTTTCCAAAATGTAAATTTGATCATGTAATGCACTTCAATGTCTTACCAACAGCTTTAGGGTAAAATCTGAATAATTCTGTGTTCTTTAAAACAATAACAAAAACTTCCTTGTCTGATCACCAGACAGAAAATTGTCTTATTTTCTAATTTTATCTTCTGCCATATTATCTTATAATACCAGATTAATTGTACATCCCCAAACATAATATTCCTTCCTATTTTGCTGACTATATTTAAAATATTGTAATTATTTTAAATACATTTTAATAGATGACTCCCACAACTTTTAATTTGTAATCCCTTTATTTTTGTTAACTTTAAAACATGTAATTTTACTGTGATTACATTGTTCATTCATTGCTAGTGTTTTCAATTTCCAAACATAGAAATGTTTAATTTCTAATATTAATTGTTGTTAATTCTTAATTTAATATCATTGTGATATTCTGTATGTTACTGTGTCCTTAACATATGTAACCTATATAAATATATATACACATATATATATACACACATATATACACATATATATGCACATATATATACACATATATACGCACATATATATACACATATATACACACATATATACACACATATATATACACATACATACATATATACATACATATATACATATATATGTATACACATACATATATATGTGTGTGTGTGTGTGTGTGTGTGTGTATATATATATATATATAAAATATGACCTGAATTAAAGAAGAAGCAGTGGAGTCAGAGGAAAGAGGACATGTTTAAAAATCAGAGAGGAAGAGTCAATAATTTAGAAGTTGACTGAATATGGAAGGTAAGTGAGACAAACTGAAATTAATGTTTGCTCTCTATCCCAGGTGACTGAAGATGGTGTATTAGTCAGCTTGGGCTGCCATACAAAAATACCAGATTGAGTGCCTTAAACAACAGAAATTTATTTCTCAGTTTTTGAGGCTAGGAGTTTAAGACTAAGGTTTTTTTCTGAGGCCAATTCTCTTGGTTTGTAGATGGCGCCACTTGTACAATCACAAGACCTCCTCTTTGTAAGCCCATGCAGGGAGAAAGAGACAGCAAGGTCTCTCATATCTCTTTTCATAAGTGATTATCTCATATCGCTATCGTGAAAACCTTATCCTCTTGACTTCACGGAACCCAATAGCATCTCAAAGGCTCCAACTCTAAATACCATCACCTTGAGTGTTTACGGCCTCAACGTACAAATTAAGGGGAGACATGACTCTGTCCATAGCAGATGACAATGTGAAAACTGTACAGAGAAATGAAGGAGAAAGGCAAGTTTGCCCAGGAAGGATGGGGGAAAGTTGAAGAGTATAAGTTTAATTTTAGATATGATGATTAATTTCAAGTGCCTTTAGGATGCAGGTGAAGATTTATGGCAGATCCTTGGTTATGTAAGTATAATGCTTTCAAAAGGGTGGGAATTGATTAGACAGTCATTTATTTATTGCTGATAAGCCTATAGAGGAGTGGAGCATGTGAAAGAATGATAGCCCCTGAGAGATCTCTTGGAAACACTGAAACATGGCCCATATGGGAGTACAGAGTGAAGGAGACCGAGTATGGGCAGAAGGATGGGAAGAGAAACTGAAAACTCTGTGGGCATAGAAACAAGGGATGTGATTGTCATCATCCACAGAAGGGTCAAATAAAAATTCTACCCATTAAATATAGGCGTTAGGATTTCATTGGGGAACTTGTTTTTTTGACAATGCCTCCATCTTGCACCAAGTTTCATTAGCTCTGCCTATTTCCCATTTGCTATGCCTAAGAACAAACCTGAATAATTAGCCTGCTACACTAGCTCTGGTGCTGCAGAGAAGGACCCTGTTTTGCTCTCATTAGTTAGCCCAGATAGTAGAGTCCCAGGAAAAATCTGTACCTTCTCAGCGGCCATCTGGGACCCATGCTTGGTTCTCGCTGACCCCGACCACCTTCTTGAGCAAGGCCTCTTGGATGCCTGCCCCCATTTCTCTGTATATATCCAACTGCCCAGTCCTGCTCTGCTATGGCTGATGTGTCCAACTGTTCATGGAGATCCAAAGCCTCCTACTTGGATGCTTTATATGTTTGATGTATTTTGTTTTATGATCTGCTCCTTAATTCCTCTGCTCCCTATAGCTTTTGGAGAGCATTCTTTGAACAGGGACTCCTGATTTTTTAGAATTGCTTTTCTAAGGAAATTGTTGCTAGTGTTTGCAAGTCTAACTTTACTTTTTTAAAAACCAAAAGAGAAAAATAGATAAAAGAACCCACTTAAGCCCAGAGGAAGCATTCTGGGAAGAGATGCCGGCTGCCCTGTGACTGTGCATTTTAAACGGGCACCTCTCCTCATGATGAGCATTACCTTGGCCCGGGCTGAGCATTCCCAGTGGGCTCTTTCCACTTAAGCTTTTTATTAAAAAAGTAAATTGGGATTATTGTATTCCCTTACTTTACTTTGGAAGCAGAAATTTTAAATTAATTGTGGTCTAAACTGAGAGCAAATAGAGAGGTTCTGATAGCAGTCTGGTGGCCTCTTGTTTAGCCAGCAGAGAGTTCGGTTATTGCTGCTGGGAATGGCTTGGCTGAGATATTTTCAATTTACATTTTTTTCTTCCCTCTAACGAAGGATTGAATTATGAATTACCAGAAAATCCCCGGTGTCATGGAGAGAGAGATATTGACTAACTTCCTCTAACTTGATTTGAGCTATTTGTTTGGAGCTGGGTTTTAAGTTGCAGGGGGTGGCATTCTGAAGTATTCTTGTATTCAGGGGAGCACTGTTCAGAAAATGTTTTTAGCTTCCTTCAGGAGTCATCATTTCAGCACAGTGGTATGTTGTAAAAGATAAGAAAGGCATTTCTGTACTGATTGCTTGCATGGCATTATTGCAACGTCCACACTGGTAGGATTGGTCGCTGCTGTTAGGTCAAGAACTTCCCTAGCCATTTTGAACCTGACTCTGCCTTGGCAAGGGAAATTCCAAATGTCAGCCTAAGTAGCCACCACCTGCCAAGGGCTCAATCCCCAGTGGAAAGGATGGAATTGTAAACAGTCATTCTCTGTGGTATAACAGTAGCTTTTTGGCTGCTATGGAGTGGGGATGGTAAAAATGTGGATGTTGCAAAACATAATTACTGGCCTGGAAATTTTCCTTCTGTGGGCAGATGGTATGATCAAGAGCAAAGACAGACATGTCCTTTCACAAACCAAGGGCGATGGTTACACAATAGTCTTAGGTAGCAGCCAATATAATAGACAGCTTTAAGTAAAAGTCAGTGATGTATGTTAAAAGCGCTTCCTTGAATCTAGACAGCTCAAGTGAAACACCTTTTGAGGACATTGGACTCAAATCTCACTACAAACACACAGCATGAAACAGAGTAGATGTATCAGGTTTGCCTATGTCCTAAAACAACTGAATCCTAGACATCCCCATATTTCAGAGAAAGAGTTTAAAAAGAAAGAAAACAGCACCCAAATTGAGAGCAGAACTTGGGCATAATGACCTTGGAATAACATTTATTCTGTGCCTCCAGTTTTCTGAAAATGGCTTTCAACTGCAAAAATATTTTTTGAAGTTGCCTATTAGAGAAATCTGTCCTGAAGCTTATATTACAGTTTCATTATTGCTGTAATGCCAACCAGTATATGGTATCTCAAGGTGTATGTTTGTTTATATCGATCTCATGTGCAACTGCTACACTCCCCAGCCCTTATTCAAAAATAGAGCATTTTCCTGAGGATTAGATGAGACATGCTGTGGATTTCAATTAATAATTTTTTTTCTAAATACAAAATGTTTTTTTTTTTCAAGCACTAAGCCAAGTAACACATGGAAAAGAACCTTTTATGTTTTGTAGAAAACAGTTCCCATTTGGTAATGCACACTGCAAGTTGAAATATGGCATTCTGGCTTTTCCAATTGCTTCAAAAAGACACCCTAATTCCTATTTATTGTTTCTGTTTGGCAAAGCTCAGATTCCTAAAAGGAGGAGGAAGATAATTTCCTAAAGAAATTGAATTTTCTTTCTGAATAATTAAGGCCTTCAGAGTCCAATATTTAGAAAAAATTTAACCACAAGCTTATAGAAGAAGAAGATAAAGAATTCTTTTAATCTCACACAATTTAAGCCTAAAAGACAACTAAAAATTGTTTCTTTCCCCAAATTGTTTAGATTACATGGTACAGAAAGCAGGTTTGCTCTTAGAATTTTCTCCTTGTTTTGGTTGGACATATTAGTAGACAAAGATTACTTATGAGAAATAATGAGAGTCCGTTAATATTGGAAACTCAATAATTGATGGGCAAACAAATGGCAAAGCATTGAGAATCACTCCTCTGTATGCCCCAAGACTAAGAGTAAAACCAATGAAGGGGCAGTTGTTCTTGCTCTAGTCCTAAGTGAAAGAGGCATAAGGAAAATTAGAAATGAGGGACAAAAGTCAGCCATGCAACAAATGCCACACAAGTGATTCAACCTTGGGGCCAGGAAGTGCTGATAAGTTTGTACCTGTGTCATAGTGGTATCACTGAATAATTGCTGTCAAATACGTACATTTATAAAGATACCCATAATATTAATCATGTTTCGTGTGAATCTTTTTAATGAATTAAGTGTCCTATATTCTTTGTTTTATTATAAAGTATTCAGATGAGGCTATCTCAACACAAAATAGCTAGTTCCTAGGCTAAAAAGGGAAGCATATTTTAGAAAAGAAAATGCAATTCTTAGAAGCAGTCTAATTTTCTCAAATTTAGTGCCTTTCTGACATCCATATGGGAAAAACTACTGATCATGTTATATTTTAATAGTGTTTTATCTAATAATACAGATTCTTTGGGCCTTTCATGCATAAATGACAAGAGAAATGGCTGTCATTCATCCTGAAATATGAAGAGAAGGTGAGCGGTCAAGCTCACATATCACTTGGAGATGAAGATGTGCACCAGGATCTATGCAGCCCCTTTGCCTATGCTGTCATTCTTCAGAACTGGGAAACATGCCTTCCTTTTCATTCTTAGCAATCTACAACGTGGACTGAGCCCCCCACTCTCACTCTCAATCCTGTCCCTTCCAATCTTTGTTTTGGGTGCTGGGCCATGACCTTATATTATTGATGACATTTTAAAGATTAAATTTCTGGATAATGCGCCAGTTCCTACTGATCATGACATCCTCAGGAGCAGGGTCATTGAGGCTGGAGAGCAGGAAGGGGTAGAGGGAGCTTCTGCCTATGAATGTGACTTTCTAAGGAAAAGTTAGCATGATAAAGGAGGAAGGTCTTTTCAAAATGTAGTCGAAATATTATCAAACTACCACACTTAAATTCACACTGCAATGTATCTGTGACTGAGTGACTGTCTAACTGCCTGAAAATGCTTTCTCTTCCAAGAAGTAGGTAATGAGAATTTTATTTTGGAAATTCTCTATTTCAAACAGAATTCTGTAGGAGGTGCAGGCCTCTTTATACATTATTAAATCTCTCACTGAGGATTTTTTCCCCTGAAATCTGACCTAAGGTTTTTCATTGGAAATCCTTGAATTCTCAGTTGATATGGAATGCTTAGCAACTCAAGTGAGCTGCATCACTCTGAATTTGATTTCATGTTCCTAGTACTGAAGTGTGTTTCCAACATCTGCAAATGAATCCGTGACCTCCTGTTCTTTGTCACCAACTCCACATGACTTTGCTGTGCCCATGCTTCATTTTGCAACATGTAACAGGTTTCCTTTGTTTCCAGTAGAGAAAGAAGAAAGTTGGAAACCCCCTTTTTTGCCACTTCATGATTCCAGCTGGGCTACACAAGGAACTTAAAGAAGCTTGTGAATTGTTCTTGCTCCATCATGTCCTTCCATGTCCCAGCTTACACTTACTCTTTAAGGAATGTACTACCTGTTGCCTAAATGCAGTAGAACTAAATAGGGATTTTAATAAATAAGGGAAACAGATGGAGCCTAGAAGCTCTTGCAAAGTTAAAAGAATTGTGTGCTTAATAGACTAAATGCTTAATCGCAGTAATAGCTGCCAAGCCACCACATAACTCACCAGTATGCGTGAACTGTAGCAGTAAGAGAGTGACTGCTTTCAGTCTCAAGGACTTTCCTAAAAATTCAAGGTTGTAAGAACCTAACCTAGAGAATAATTACTTGTCCAGACGTGATAACAGACTCTGGCGGAACAAAAATGACAGCTTGATTCACAGACAAATATAAGTCAGTCTTGGATGTCTGGCTTCCATTTTTCTGTGGAGAGATAGATGTCTTTAAAAAGCCTCAGCAGTGAACATCCTGTCAGTTAAAAAGGTCAGACACTGAAGTGTATCAGAAGAGATGATGCTGCACAGACCATTGAGAGAAAAGAAAATGATTTCATTATCCTCGTTCATCTGCTATAGATTAATTCAGTTCCCATCATCGTAGCAATTAAGGTATTTTTGTAGTCCTGTCCTGACCTAGCTGAGGTGGAACAAGGTAATAAAAAGAGGCATCAAGGAGAAGGCTACTACAGCTGAGTTAATACACCTTAGGAACAAGTGCTGTTAGGAACAGAGTTTGGGGTTGATACATTCAACTACAATGCATTAAGAAACACACACACACACACACACACACACACACACACACACACACAAGCATGCAAATCCCCTAGAAACATTTTCCTATATATTAAAGTGTAAAATTTGCATCTTCTATACCCAGTGAACTATACCAGTGCTTGAAAACAATTTTGTAAAAGACAGTTTTCTATTCACAGTATATAAGTTGATGGAACACTTAAATAAGTGAATGGAGAAATAGAAGAATGCTGGGAGGATTGCTGCTCTCCAGGTCAAATGGAGGGCTTTTTTTTATTATTTTTGTATTGAGAGCCAACCTGAGCTCTCAATAGTTTGAATGCAGCATCTAGAAAGAGAACATAACAGATCCTCCTAAACTAGCTCCTTCTAATTTTCTATTTGCTCAGTCACTCTAGTTTAAAACCTTTGTCATCATGTTTAGCCACTCTTCTAGCACTCCTTATACTGTTTGCCAATTTATATTCCTTCCACTTCCTTCTATTCATTGTGCCTTCACAAGGTCATATCTCTCCCCTTCTTTCCATTTTCACTTACACAGTCCTCACAGAAGCACTCATTACTCCTCACTTGGACAATCATAATAGCTTTCTAACTGACTCCCCACCTATCCTTTTCAAACTCTAATGTATTCTACTCTCAACCAACATATTAATCTTTCTAAACCTTATCTTTAACTGTATCACTCTGTTGCTTGAAAGAGTCAAATGGCTTTCCAGTGACTACTAAATGAAATGCTAAGTTACCACCCTAGCACCCAAGGCTCCCCAGAGCAAGCAACAGCCAACCATTGGTGCCTTATTTCCCAGTAGTCTTTTATCCTCCCTGTACTCTGATCTATCCAGCCCATGAGCTGCTTCTTAGACACATCTCCTGAACAGTTCCATTTATGCTTCTGCTCATTCTTTTCCTTGTTCTTGGAATGCTCTTTCCCTCACTTTAACTTGAAATTCATTCCATCCTCCAGGGTCAGTCATTCCTTCAGGTAACATTTCTTGACTTCACCCTACTGAACATAATTCTCCATTATTTGTACCTCTCTTAAGGTACTAATTATAACCTTACAGAACAGTTAAAAGATTGAAGGGACTTGAAGTAAGAGCTATTTAAACCTGTCTCTTTTGGACTGGGGCAATATATTTAAACTTTCAAAAACCAACGTTTACATAATAAAATTCAGCAAAATTTAGTAAGCGCCAACTCCATGCTTGAAATGCATCAATGAACAAAGAAAAGCCTTACAATCTAGAGGGAGGAAACAGACACCTAGACATTTCAAAATATACAAACTAAATAATAAGTAAATTATATAACATACTATATGTTGGTAAGTGTGATTTTTAAAAATAGAGTAAAGGGGATGAGGGAGTCAGGACAGGTTGCAATTCTAACTTTGGTTGTTAGACCTCTTTACAAAGGCAGTATTTAAGAAAAGACCTAAAGGAGATAAAGGAGTTTGCCACATATCTACCTGGGGAACATGCAACCTCAGCAAAGGAAATCTCATCCTATGCAAAGGCCATGAGGCCTGTGCTGTTCAATAAAGAGCAAAGAGTCAGGTGTGTCTGGAATAGAATGAGCAAGGAAGAAAGAGAAAATGAGGTCAGAGAAATAATGAGGACAGAAGGAAGAGCTTGGAAGGTTTTTAGTTCATTGTAGGACTCCACAAGGTCCTACACTGTAGGACTCCATTCAGTAAAACAGGAGAAACTGCAAGTTTTTCACACATCCCGAGTAAAGGAGTGACATAATCTGACTTGCATTTTGAAAGGATCATTCTGATTGCTCTGTCGAGATTACACTGTGGGCAGGCAAAGATAGGAGCAGGGGTACCTATTAGGAAAGTATATTATGTGAATCTGGTAAAAGATGACAATGGTTTAAGTGATAGTAATAAAAGTAATGGGAAGTAGTCAAAATATGGCTATATTTTCAAGGTAGAGCCAATGAGATTTTCTTGTAGATTAAATGTGGAATGGAAATAAAGAAAGGATTCAAGAATAACTAAGATTTTTGGCTAAACAAACTACAATGGAGTCAGATCAATTGAGATGGAGAAGTCTGTGGGTTAAACCATTTGAGGAGAATGGCAAATATTAAAGGTTCACTTTTGAACATACTTTGAGTTTGAGATTTCTACTGGGTATCCAAATTGAAAAATTGAGCAGGCAGTTCGATGACTCCAACTATAAAATGAGGATAATAAACCTTACAATAATGAACACAGAGTTGACCTGAAGATAAAATATGACAAAATTCATAAAAGATAAAATATGATATATGTGCAAATTTCATCTTTGTTTATGCTACACTGCATGTCATTTTATTATTATTGAGTTTGTGTATGTGGTATGTGTGTATTTGTGTTTATTATGTATTCTATATCATCTGGATGCCAAATCTATAATGTTTACTTTTTCGTTTTCAAAAAAAATTAGCTTTCTCTTGTTACAAATGAATGCATCTTCATAGTAGAAGATACACTTCACCCAAAGTAAAAAACTGCTAACATTTCAAAGTATATTATTCTTGAACTTTACTTAATTTTTGAAGGATTTTTACTTTTTGGGCATCACTCCCATAATTTTATCTTTTGAATTGATGTGTTTAAAATATTCATTTCAATTAAGATATGTGTCACAGGTTTTCAAAACATAACCTATTTAAAAAAGACATAGAAAAATCTATGCTTTCTTGACTGCTTTACAACTTCCTCCATTTCCTTGGGTGGTATTAAGTTTAGCCAAAAGCTGCCTTCTTTCATACTTTCAGTTTGGCCTAAACGTTTCTCCATATATAGTGCTTTGTAACCTAACTGGATGTGTAAACATGCTGTAATCTGCTCTTTTACCAATTACTGAGTTTCGTCCAATCAAAGGCAGACAAATGTTGAAACCATGTTCAAATAAGACAAATGCTGAGCTGTGACCAATCCAGCTTTTCTCTGTAAGCTCACTTCTGTTTTCTGTACATCACTCTTCTTTTTCAGTCCATAAATTTTCTTTGACCACACAGCACAGCCAGTCTCTCTAAACCTATTCTGGTTCAGGTGCTGCCTGATTTGTGAATCGTTCTTCGCTCAATTAAACTTTGTTACCTTTATCTAAGGTTTGTAACAATTGTTAAACTGAAATTTGAATCCAAGATTTTTCAAGTTACAAAAAAAGCATTCTTTCTTTATATTACACCTTCAATATGTAAAAAATATTTATAAAAATATTTATAAAAATAAATAAATAAAAAAATAGATCTTTCATTTCAGAATCTCCTACTGAGGATCCTCAATAAGTGCCATAAACCCACTAACATGAACTGTGTGGTTGATTTTATCATGAATTTTTAACCTAATGCCTGGCTCTATTTTATGTTTTTCTTTACTGTCTTATTCCTAATGTATACCATCTAATTGCATCTTATGTGTGTCTTTTTAAGTTTTTTTTTTTTTTAAATCCTTTCTGGAACAAGGCACAAATCAACCAACCAATAAACAAATAGATTTATGCCATGTACATAGGTCCTAGATATGAATTACTGCTAATTGCCTGACTCCCAGGCGAGACAGAGGAAAAGATATTTACACACAATATGGCAACTTTAAATACTCGTAGTTGCATACTTTGGAAAAATGTGGCTTTTCCAAAGAAATTGTTTCTTAGATTGGCTCATTATGAAAAAAGAAAAAATTGTCTTACACACTTCCTCTATCACTTTCTTTTCCAGTTGGAAGAAAAAAAACCCAATTAATCAAATATTGCTATAAAAGCCAACCCCCCTGTTGCTCAAGCTGCAGTGTATATGTTTATTGCTGTTATTAACAATATTATTACATTTGTGTTTTCTGTAGTCATTTTCCTCAGTATTTATTTTTTGAGATAAAATTGTCTCCAATGGCATTCTTGCAGACATTCTATTTATAGTGCAAAAATTAAGACAAGCAGGAATTTTAGTTCTGACTAATAGTGTGATTATCCAAATATTTTATACCAATAAGTGCAGGAGATCCATTAGTGAAAAAATAATTATTATTTCCAATCCCTAAGGGTTCTTTCTGTACATATATAAAATTACTATTTATGGAGAAAATAATGAATAGGTGTGAACATCTGCACAAAATATCATAGAGGCTTAGGCAAACTAAAATGTAATTTTAAGTACAGGGTAGAAATAGACAAGAATGGGCAAAGGAAATATGCACATATAAGACGAACATTATCATAGAGCATTAAGGAAGCTTCAATCTAAATATCAGTCCATAGTTAGAAAAATTTACTCTGAGGTTCTTAAACTACACATAGTTTTGCTGCAGAGAAAATACTTCACTCTCAATCTGACAAAGGGAACTAAAGAAATGGTTTAGACAAGGCAGCAAAATATAACCAAAAGCATCCTGTGATGAAGATTGCCATATTACATATTATATTATTTTAACATGAGGAATAAAAATAGATTAAAGAGTGACATTTGAGGAAATGAACCCATAAGAAATTTATATTTCAAAAAGTAATGCAAAGAGATGAAGTGTAAAGTGACACTGTTTTCTTTTTTTGTTATTAAGATTATTGCAGCAGTTGCTTTATGTTTTGGACTCACTATTTTTATTCATACTGAAGCCTTACTCTTTTGAGCACTAGGAATGGAAAGATCAGGAGACAAATGGTCTTTCTGCCTAAATGTCACTGGCACTGAACTGATGGAGACCACTAATGGAGTAAACAATTCATTCACGTTTCTAGTTGGTGAAATTACCTGTGGTCTACTCAACAGAAAAAAGAAAATAAAGCAATATAAAAATTTCCTCACTACTTGGAATCTGGCAAACAAAGAGTTTTGAGTGTCAAAGTATCTGCATTCTGGCAAAATGCAGCAGCAACAACATCCTCCCAGTCTAACAAAGAGCCAGCGATTAATTCAGGTGGTAGCTCCCTTTTGCCAACATGTAGAGTCAACATTGGGTAGGACAGCTGGTGAACAATTTTCTCAGCATCCTTGAGGTAAGTGAAAAAGAATCTCTGCAACCTGCCACCATTACTGCCTATCATCCAAGATCTTCCTCCATCAGGTTTGATTATAGTTCCCAACACAATATCTAGGAACAATTCAGATGAAGTGGTCTAACTATGCTTGACAGTATCCTTAATTTGGATTCAAAAGTAAAGTTATTTAAAGGATAATGTTTATGGATTCAGGGGCATACATAGAAATAGAAGTAAGTGGCTTTTCCAGTATATTAAATGCCAAAACTAAATTAAAGCACTTGACATGCTAGGGGGAAATGTAATTGATTAAAAGTGAGCCAAAGATTGTGGTAACATTTCCAGTAAGAATACATCAAAGCCAATGGTGGTTGCAGTGACACATATTCTTTTTTGTTGATGGTTCAGATATTTTATTTACTGGATTTGATCTCTACTTTTTCTTATATAGGGAAGAGATGAATCATCATTCTAAAAGTGCTGCCTGAACTAATAGAGACCAATAAAGTAAAATGGTCAAATTTTAAAAAAATGATTTAATGATATATCTGCTGCCAAATGCAATTGCGTTTTAAGCCAAGAACTCGGCATTCCTTCTTTCACTCAAAGTAGAAGGATAGAATTTCTGTTGTGTAGAGTGTACTGTAATAAGTGGACAGTGCATCCAGCAGAGGCAGATGTACTCTCCTGGAGTTTGCATTCCAGGAGCATATGCACTAGTTTTGTGCCGAGTTTGTAAATTTGTCTATTTCTCTCTCATAAATAATGTTAGAAGTGAGTTTCCTGGAACGATTTTCCTTATTCCATACTCCAGGGTCCAAAAGTTTTTTTGAAAGAATGGATGAGTGTTTGAATCAGTATTTCAGGAATTATAGGAATTTAGGTTATCATACATGGTTGGAAATGCATAGCCAAGCACATTCATCTCCCCATTCTCCACTACTCCTACCTAAGTGACAATACAATTATACAAAGATTAATAAATTCATAACAGCTCTAACAATGATAAACACTTCTTGAAATGTGCAGAACAGTGTAGGTAATGTATAGAAACTAGGAAGCAGATGAGTTGTTACTGACTGCAACTCAAAACACATATAGGAAAAAGTTATCACAGAGAATAAGGATGCTTCCTAGAAAAAAGTCTTAGGATTAAAAGGAGAAAAGAAAGAAAGCAAAGACCTATAGCAAACATGTGGTAAGCAACAGCCTAGACTGTTACAACCTAATGATTTGGAAGAATTTGGAAGAATCCAACAGTGTTTGTATCAGTCTATTTTTGCACTACTATGTACGAATAAATACCCAAAGCTGGGTAATATATAAAGTAAAAGAGATTTAATGGACTCACAGTTCCACATGGCTAGGAAAGCCTCACAATCATGGCAGAAAGTGAAGGAGGAACAAAGGCAAGTCTCACATGGCAGCAGGTAAGAGAGAGTGTGCAGGGGAACTGCCCTTTATAAAATCATCAGATCTCAGGAGACTTATTCACTATCACCAGAACAACATGGAAAAAAAAAAAAAACCTGCCACCGTGATTCAATTACCCCCCACAGGGTCCCTCCCATGACTTGGGATTATGGGAGCTATAATTCAAGATGAGATTTGGGTGGGGACACAGCCAAACCGTACCAGTGATATAATAACAAATTTCCAATATGTTAATAGGGAAGCTTCTGAGTACTGTGATTGCTCCTTCTTAGCTTAATAAAAAGCAGAAACTACAATTCTAGATTTCTCTTACCTGGCAGTCTTCCCATTCTGTGTGGTAGTCATGAACCGCTGACTTCAGTAAGACTCTCTGAGGAAGTACTGAGACAACTAGGAGCAGTGTCTTGCTTAACCTCTTAAATGATGATCTCCATGTCTCCTACACAACCCCTTTGCTGGCAAATAGCAAAGCAGAATGGAATAACTCTTAAAAATACAAATCTGTGGTCATAATCTCTACATTTATCCAGAGTTGGTGACTTAGTAGCTATGTCACATTGGACAGTCACTTAAGCTCTCTACACTTCACTTTCCTTACCTCTAAAATGGAGTTTCAGTTTTAGTTTAGTTTTAGTTTCTACCACATGAAGTTGTTGGGAATATGCTATAATACATTAATCTAGCACATAGGTAATCACTGTGTGTATTTATTATTATAACATTATTTATTAGAAAGATAAAGTTGAGGAACATAGTACAAGAAAATATGGAATAAGATAAAAATAATGAATAAAAGAGATAAAAAAGAAAAAGGGAAAATGTTAAGAGATATGGAAGTTAGGATAATCTATCTAACCAGACTTCCAATAGCAAATTGAAATTAGAATACAATCAGAGGAATAGTACGAAATTTCTCTAAGCTGAATATACTTGTTCTTAGATTAAAAGACATTCCTGGTACAAAGGAACAAAATGAAAGAGAACAAATGAAGTCTCTTGCGAAATTTCAAAACCATAAGAATCTAGAGAAAAAAATCCCAAGATCGTCCAGCTTATTCACACATGAATGAAAATCAAGGTTGCAGGAGGTGTGTTATCAGCAACATTGGAAGTCGGAGGTCAGTGGAGCATTGCCTTCAAAGTTTTGCAGGAAAATGACTTAAAACAAAATAGTATGTCCATTTAAAATATCAATCAGGCATGAAGGTAAGTATAACATATATAAAATATATAATATATAAATTTATAATATATATAAAATATATATTCAAACATACAATGAACCAGGAAGTATAGGTCACACATACTCAGAGGAAAATATATTTTTTAAAAAAATTTAGGTGAAACAAAAAAGAAATTAGTGAAAAAGCAAGACATAAGAGACAGAGTTGGAGAATAAACCTAGAATTCTGATAGAAAGAAATTCTGAAATTTCTGCAAATTATATGGAATGTTCTCAGCTACAAGCACCAGAAATCCCTAATTCAATTGGTTTAAACAATTTTTTAAAATAATCTCAAAAATCAGAACATCCTGAGTTAGGGAAACACCAGAGTTGGTTAATTCATTGTTTCCATTTTGTCACCAAGTAGCTAAGTTCTTTTCAACTGTTTATGTTGCCACTTTCTGAAAAGCTCACCTTGGGATCACAAAACGGCCAGTGCAGTTCAGATATCACATTTAAATATGAGCAAGTTCAGCAGGAAAAAAAAAAAAAAAAAAAAAAAAACTTCTCTTTTTCTTCACCCACTCCCTCTCTCTGCTTTTAATCAGTATATAAAACTATCCCAGAAGTCTTTGCAGATTTAGCTTTATTCCTCATTGGCCGGAATTGTCTGACACACATATCCCTAAACCAATCATGGGCAAGAATAATGTTATTCTGATTGTTTTAGACAAAACAGAAACTTATCCTTTTCTTTGAGTTACATGGAGAAGAGACAGAGATTAGACTGCGATTCATGATTTATAAATGAAATTGGCACAAGTGTAAATTCATAAATTAAGTTGGTACAAATTTGAACCAAAAGTCAGTAGGCTTTATGAAGAATATGTTCAAGAATAAATGATGCCATCGCATAAATTTTATGATTAAAATGATTATGATTAATATAAAAAGAGGAAGGCATATGCCTTTTCTGTCAGTAAGACAGACAATTAAAATTCTAAGGAAAAATAAACGTATGTAAGAAAGTCATAGTCCAAATGTGAAGCAAGCTAAAATGAAGCCTGAATCTGCATACTTGATGGAAATGTATGTCTCAGAGTCTCCTGAAAAGGAAACCCAAACTCCAGTAGTCTGGTAATTTAGAAACACTGATGATACTTGAATTACGAGTATGTCATTTTGGATTTATAATTGATACAATTTTTAATCAGTTCTCCATGACGTATTTGTTTGTTACTCTGAATATCGTTTACCTCTTTTATGAATATTTAGAGATCAACATTTCTCAATTTATTTTGGAAAATCCTCCTAAAAATAAACCTAAGTTTTAAAAGCTGTTCTTCACAAATTAAAAAATGTTTCAAATTTTTTGATCCTTATGTAAACATAATCTTTTCTCCTTCCCATGGGACACCTGACTCAATTTTACTCCTTTGAAACTTGACTATTTAAGAAATATATAATTTAAACAAGAATAAACTCAAGCTATGAATAATATTTTTGGAAAAATTTTATGAAAAATAACATGTATTTTGTTGAAGAAAAAAAGTTTAGACAGTTTAGATTTACTATAGGTTCTTTGCTATCATTAAATTTAAGTAATGTTAAATGTATTAAGTTTTCATGAAATTTTTAAAAAATTCAGTTCATTGACCATTAAGTATCTGCATAACTTATCAAAATTGGGCTTCCTGGCTAAACTAAGCACCCCAAGAAAAGCTGCTCTTCTTTTTCAGCAGTGAATTTTCTACCTGTGAATGTGGATTTGGCTTATTGGAGGGCATTGGGTATTGCAAGGAATGATCCACGGAAGTCCAAAGCTTCCTAGTTGATCTCATGGAACCAAGTAAAGGTGGCATTACCAATTTCTGCTCTCTTGATGACTTACATTGATCCCCACGCACATAAATTTACACATCCAGCAGATAAAGGCCACGCCTTGCAGTAACAAGGGTTTGAAGGATGAATTAGAAATCCTCTAGACAGGTGGATTACCAAAGAAAGTGTGAAGCAGCATATTGTGTCCAGATAAATACAAGTTCAAAAGCTTTAATGACGCATAAGTAGAATAAATTAAGAGGAAACGTATGGTAGGAGTGGAAATATCAAATGGGATAGTTTATGTGCTACACAAGCAAAAAGCATTCTTATATTTACTATTCCACACAAAATGTACAAAGCAATCTATGTAAAATTGCTTTGGAAGTTATGAAAGAATACTGCTAATGTTAACTATCATAAGATATTTCTAATATAACTAGAGTACAGATTATTTAATGTACAATTGAAATAGTCCTTAATTTATCTTGAAACCACATACTTAAAACTACACATCATGAAGTCTAATTTAATGTCCTTTTTTTCTCACCTCTTTTTAGATGACTGAATTTAATCAATTTTAGTTCCTATTAAACATATAACAATTAGATATTCTTGCAGCAGGTTTGAAGGCTTGAAGTCCTTTCTATTTTTTTTCCTCTCAATTATTTTCAGAGAAATATCTAAAATATTTCTCAGCCATGCTTCTTCCTACTTACTCCTTATTCTCCTTTTTAAAGTTTATTGACACATTTCACCCAAATTAACAGCACTTCACTATCCCCTTGGTCTCTTACCTGTCAGTTGTTTGAATCATCTTTACTACAGCTAATCAAACACAATGCTATTTTTATCATGCAACTATTTTATGGGTATTTATAACAGAACAAATGTGATAAGCAAACTGTAACAACAGGTACGAGAATTAGAAAGAAGGCAAAAATTATTATTATTCATGCATGGACAATAAATATCTATATAACCCTCCAAAATATTGAAAATTTAAAAAATGTTAATATAACAACAATAGTAACAATGACTAGCTAACGTGTATCAAGTGCTTAGTATGGGCCAGGCAGGAAGTGCCTTATATGTAGAAATTATTAAATCACTAAAACAAACTCATCACAAGGTAGGTATGATACTATGACTGCTCCCATTTTACCAGAGGAAGGTACTGAGGCATGGAGAGGGACTTAATCAAAATCAGACAGCAGCTAAGCAAGCAAGCAGTGGAGCCAAGACATCCTGGGCACTCTGGCTCTCAGCTCAGTAGTTTTTTTGTTTGTTTGTTTATTATTATTATACTTAAATTTATATTATACTTAAATTTATTATTATACTTAAATTTATATTATACTTAAATGTTTAGTATTATTATACTTAAAGTTCTAGGGTATATATGCACAACGTGCAGGTTTGTTACATATATATACATGTGCCATGCTGGTGTGCTGCACCGATTAACTCATCATTTACATTAGGTATATCTCCTAATGCTATCCCTCCCCCCTCCCCCCACCCCACAACAGGCCCCAGCGTGTGATGTTCCCCTTCCTGTGTCTCATTGTTCAATTCCCACCTATGAGTGAAAACATGTGGTGTGTGGTTTTTTGTCCTTGTGATAGCTTGCTGAGAATGATGGTTTCCAGCTTCATCCATGTCCCTACAAAGGACATAAACTCATCATTTTTATGGATGCATAGTATTCCATGGTGTATATATGGCCATCAGAGAAATGCAAATCAAAACCACAGTGAGATACCATCTTACACCAGTTAGAATGGCCATCATTAAAAAGTCAGGAAACAACAGGTGCTGGAGAGGATGTGGAGAAATAGGAACACTTTTACACTGTTGGTGGGACTGTAAACTAGTTCAACCATTGTGGAAGACAGTGTGGTGATTCCTCAAGGATCTAGAACTAGAAATACCATTTGACCCAGCCATCCCATTACTGGGTATATACCCAAAGGCTTATAAATCATGCTGCTATAAAGACACATGCACACGTATGTTTATTCCAGGTCAGTAGTTTTAACCACTGAGCTATAAAAGCTAAGAAAGGAGGACAGGGAGAAGAAAAATCCAGTAATTTTTATATTTAGAGTTTCATCTAATGAGAGGCTACTGTGGCAAAAAAACAAAAAGCCAAAACCCTTTTCTATAGCTGCCAGTCATTGGTGAGCTGTATTCCATTCAGAGGAAAGAGGAAATGCGTTCTTCCCAGTTCAAGATCTTGCTCCACAACCAGGCTCACAACATAGTTCAGCTTTGCCAAATGTCACTATATCTCTGAAAAGCTCCTTCACCATCTAGCTCTTATCCCTCTCACCATTACAGCTCAACCATAGTCTGACCCAGACCATTCCTATCTTAGGACTTTCCTTCTCTGTTGTTATAACAAATTCTTTCCAAAAGCAACAGTCTATGGATTATTAATCTGGACTTTGACCCAGAAGCAATTTACTATTTCATTCTCAAAGCAGTTTTAATACTTGGAACCATCACTACTACATTCACATTTCTGAAAACATTTATTTTAGTTATTTTTCCGCTAGAAACAACCACAAAATACTACAAAGCAATTCTCTTTGCAAAGAAAATAGAAATCCCAGTTCTCGTGAGAGATCTACTTTAACTTTTCCTTTTTGTTCACCTTCACTATATTCTAAGTTTTTATGCTTCTAACTATCGTGTATTTAACACCTGAGAGTCTGAACCTCAGCCCACATGATGAGATCCCTCATGGTCCATGGACCACAAAGTTTCTCCCTGT
The DNA here is from genome assembly GCF_028885625.2 of Pongo pygmaeus. NCBI lineage: Eukaryota > Metazoa > Chordata > Mammalia > Primates > Hominidae > Pongo > Pongo pygmaeus. Next base: position 23,940,340 of record NC_072388.2, on the reverse strand, counting down.
GCAGAGCAGTGGCATCATGGAGAAAAGGTTTACCAGTCCACCTCTCCATTTTGTGGACATGGTTATAATGCAGGCTTTACTGTAGAATAAGAAAGAGACTGAGTTAGAAAGTTATTGAGAAGTGTGCAAAAGAACATGAGCCAGGTATGCTGGCTCACGCCTGTTATCCCAGCACTTTGGGAGGCTGAGGTAGGAAGATCACTTTAGCCCAGGAGTCTAAAAGCAACCTGGGCAACACACTGAGACCCCTTCTCCATTAAAAAAAATAAGCTGAGTATGGTGGCACACGCCTGTGGTCCCAGCTTCTCTGGAGACTGAGGTGGGAGGATGGCTTGTGCCCAGGAGGTCGAGACTGAAGTGAGCTATAGTCAGACCACTGCACTTCAGCCTTCAGCCTGGGTGACACAGCAAGCCTCTGAGAGAGAGAGAGAGAGAAGGAAGGAAGGAGAGAAAGAGAAAGGAAGAGAGAAGAAGGAAGGAAGGAAAGAAGGAAAGAAGGAAGGGAGGAAAGAAGGAAGGGAGGAAAGAAGGAAGGGAGGAAAGAAGGAAGGGAGGAAAGAAGGAAGGGAAGAAGGAAGGGAGGAAGGGAAGAAGGAAGGGAGGAAGGAAGGGAGGGAGGGAAGAAAAAAGAAAGAAAGAAAGAGACATGGAAGTAAAGAATGCAGGAGAGCTGAGGGAGAAGGTGAAGCATGGTGCAGTTGTTACCAAAGCCTCAGTCAATCCCATAGGAGCCAGGACACAAATGGCCTCTCAATGAATGTTGAATGTTCCCAATCAAGGCAAGAGAGTGGGTCTTTGTACCCTGCATCAATCATTCACTAGATGTGGGGTGTCCAGGGAGGGAGGAGGCAACTTTGGGTGTCATAGCTCCCTCTGAGGGCAATCCCAGGGGTATAGTTGTGTGCTGTCAGCAGCTAAGAGTATTGAATGCCTCCGTCCTGGAAATTTGGAGGTGAAGCACAGCATTACTTACATTTACTTCCAGCATGATGGTGAAAAATAACGTTTAATTACTAACATAGCTACCTGTACACTTAGAGGGACATTTCCCTTCAATCAATTGAGATTTCCTATAAAAAGTATGAAGAAGGTTTAAAATCCTGAATCCTCCAAAATAACACTAATGCACCTAGACATAGAGAATAAATCCAAATTAAAATCTGGAAAATGTTTATGGACTATGTCCAGACTGTGCTTAACTGTTACAGGGTAATTCCCTTCATCTTTCCTTTTCCTCTAGAGATATTCTTGACCTCTTACTTTCCACAAAAAGATGGGTGAAAAGATAATTGTAACAATAATTATTATTAAGCTATTAAAAAGTTAGTTGTAGATAAAATTAGAAAAAGCAAATCAAAGTACCAGTATTATAAGCTTTCTGTTAAAAAAGAGAGAGAGAGAACAAAATAGAATATTGTTCTTAGATTTTCTTTTAAATTTTTTTCCTATATGGTTGGCATGTGGGTTAATTGATACACATTTTTATATATTTATGGGGAGCATATGCTATTTTATTAAATGCATAGAATGTGTAGTGATCAAGTTACAGTGTTTAGAATATCCATCACCTGCAACATTTATCATTTCTATGTGTCGGAAATATCTCGAGTACTCTTTTTCAGCTCCTTTTCAATATACATTATTGTTAACTATAGTTAACATATTCTGCTATTATATATAAGAAATTATTTCTAACTATTTATTTATGCCCAGTAACTAACCTCTCTTCGTGCCACACCCCAACACACTCACCCTTTCCAGACTCTGGTAACTATCATTTTACTCTGTATCTCCATAAGAGAACATTTTTGACTCCCACATATGAACATGACACACATGTTCATCAACAGGTCATGAACACTTTTCAAAAGAAGACATACATGTGGCCGACAAGCATATGAAGAAAAGCTCAACATCACTGATTACTAAAGAAATGCAAATCAAAACTTTAATGGGATACCATCTCACAACAGTCAGAATGGCTATTATTAAAAAGCCAAAAAATAACAGATGCTAGAGAGGTTGCATACAAGTAAGAACAGGCAATATTTGTCTTTCTGTGGTTGGCTTATTTCTGTAACATAACTACCTCCATTTCCACCCATGTTGCCACAAATAACAGGATTTCATTCTTTTTTATGGCCAAAGAGTATTTCATTTTGTGTGTGTGTGTGTGTGTGTATGTATATATGTATATGTGTGTGTGTGTGTATATATACACATACATATATGTATGTGTGTATATATATGTATGTGTGTATATATATGTATGTGTATATATATGTGTGTATATATATGTGTGTGTATATATATATGTGTGTATGTATATACATATGTGTGTATATATATGTGTGTATATATATGTGTATATATAATATATGTGTGTGTATATATATATGTGTATATATATATATATATATATATATACACACACACACATTTTTATTTTAAGTTCAGAGGGAGTTTGTTGTACAGATTATTTCATCACCCAGGTAGTAAGCCTAGTACCCATTAGTTATTTTTCCTGATCCTCTCCCCTCCTCCAAAAGGCCCCAATGTGTGTTGTTCCTCTCTATGTGTCCATGTGTTCTCATCATTTAACTCCCACTTATAAATGAGAACATGCAGTATTTGATTTCCTGTTCCTGCATTAGTTTGCTAGGGATAATGGCCTCCAGCTTTATGTCCTTCTGTGAAGGACATGATCTCATTATTTTTTATGGCTGCATAGTTTTCCATACTGTATGTGTACCACATTTTCTTTATCCAGTCTAGCATTGATGGGCATTTAGGTTGATTCCATGTCTTTGCTATTGTGAATAGCACTGGAATTAACATAGATGTGCATGTGTCTTTATGATAGAACAATTCATATTCCTTTGGGTATATACCTAGTAATGAGATTGCTGGGTTAAAATGGTAGTTTTGTGTTTACCTCTTTGAGGAATCACCACGCTGCTTTCCAAAATGGTTGAACAAATAATGTACACTCCTACCAAGTGTATAAGCATTCTTTTTTCTCTGCAACCTCTCCAGCATCTGTTATTTTTTGGCTTTTAAATAATAGCCGTTCTGACTGGTATAAGATGGTATCTCATTGTATTTTTGATTTGCATTTCTCTAATTATCAGTGATGTTGAGCTTTTCTTCATATGCTTGTTGGCCACATGTATGTCTTCTTTTGAAAAGTGTCTGTCTGTGTCCTTTGCCCAAGTTTTAATGAGGTTGTTTTTCTCTTGTAAATTGGTTTAAGTTCCTTATAGATACTGGATATTAGACATTTGTCAGATCTATAGTGAGATGGTTTGGCTATGTCCCCACCCAAATCTCATCTTGAATTGTAATTCCCACAATTCCCATGTATCGTGTGAGAAACCTGGTGAGTGGGAGGTAACTGAATCATGGGGGTGGGTCTTTCCCATACTTTCTCTTAATAGCAAGTAAGTCTCAGGAAACCTGATGGTTTTTAAAACAGGAATTTCCCTGCACAAGCTCTCTCTCATGGTCACCATGTAAAAAGTGCCTTTCACCTTCTGCCATGATTGTGAGGCTTCCCTAACCATGTGGAACTGTAAGTCCATCAAACCTATTTCCTTTTTGCAAACTGCCCAATCTTGGGTACTTATTTATCAGCAGCATGAAAACAGACTAATACAGTAAATTGGTACCAGTAGAATGGGATGCTGCTGAAAGGATACCTGAAAATGTGGAAGCAACTTTGGAACTGGGTAACAGGCAAAGGCTGGCCATTGCCATGTAAGAAGTGCCTTTCACCTTCTGCCATGATTGTAAGGCCTTCCTAGCCATGTGGAACTGTAAGTCCATTAAACCTCTTTTTGTAAATTGTCCAGTCTTGGGTATATCTTTATCAGCAGCAAAAAACTAGACTAATACACAGTTTGCAAAAAGTTTCTCATTCTGTAGGTTGTGCGTTTACTCTGTTGACAGTTTCTTTTGTAGTGCAGAATCTCTTTAGTTTAATGAGATGCCATTTGTCAATTTTTGCTTTTGTTGCAATTGCTTTTGGCATCTTCATCATGAAATTATTGCCTGTGTCTATGTCTAGGATGGTATTGCCTAGGTTGCTTTCCAGGAATTTTATAGTTTTGGGGTTTACACATAAGTCTTTAATCCATATTGAGTTGATTTTTGTATTTGGTATAAATAGGGGTCCAGTTTCAATCATTGCACTTGGCTAGGCAGTTATCCCAGCACCATTTACTGAATAGAGAACCCTTTCCCCATTGCTTCTTTTTGTCAGCTTTGTCAACAATCAGATAGTTGTAGGTGTACAGCCTTGTTTCTGGGCTCTCTATTCTGTTCCATTGGTCTATGTGTCTGTTTTTGTACCAGTACCATGCTGTTTGGGTTACTGTGGCCCTGTAGTATAGTTTGAAGTCAGGTATTATAGTTTGCACTGTATGCTTGGAAAAGGCACAGACACTCAACACCAGCCCATGAAAGCAGTTGGGAGGGAGACTGGTGATGCCTCCAGCTTTGTTCTTTTGGCTTAGGATTGCCTTGGCTATCCGGGCTCTTTTTTGGTTCTATATAAATTTTAAAATAGTTTTTTCTAGATCTGTGATGAATTTCATTGGTGGTTTAATAGGAATAGCATTGAATCTATAAATTGCTTTGGGCAGTATCACCATTTTAATGATATTGATTCTTCCTATCCATGAGCATGGAATGTTTTTCCATTTGTTTGTTTCATCTATGATTTGAGCAGTATTTTGTAATTCTCACTGCAGAGATCTTTCACCTCCCTGGTTATCTGTATTCCTAAGTATTTTATTTTATTTTTGTGCCATTGTGAATACAATTGCATTCCTGATCTGGCTCTCTGACTACTGTTGGTATATAGGAATGCTAGTGATTTTTGTACATTGATTTTTGTATCTGGAGATTTTGCTAAAGTTGTTTATAATTAAAAAGTTTTGGGCTGAGACTATGGGGTTTTCTAGATATAAGATCATGTTGTTTGCAAACAGGTAGTTTGACTTCCTCTTTTCCTATTTAGATGCCCTTTATTTCTTTTTCTTGCCTGATTGCTCTGGTCAGGATTTCCAATACTATGTTAAATAGGAGTGGTGAGAGAGGGCATCCTTGTCTTGTGCCAGTTTTCAAGGGGAACGCTTCCAACTTTTGCCCATTCAGTATGATGTTGGCTGTGGATTTGTCATAGACTGCTCTCATTATTTTGAGATATGTTCCTTCAATATCTAGTTTATTGAGAGTTTTTAATATGAAGAAGTGTTGACTTTTATTGAAAGTCCTCTCTGCATCTATTTAGATAATCATGTGGGGTTTTGTCGTTAGTTATGCTTGTGTGATGAATCACATTTATTGATTCGTGTGTGTTGAACCAAGCTTGCATCCCAGGGATAAAGCCTATTTGATTGTGTTGAATTAGCTTTTAGATGTGCTGCTGGATTCACTGTGCCACTACTTTGTTGAGGAGTTTTGCATCTATGTTCCTATGTTCATCAAGGATATTGGCCTGACGTTTTTTTTTTTTTTTTTTTTTTTTTTTTGGTTGTTGTGTCTCTGAGAGGTTTTTGTACCAGGATGATGCTGGCCTCATAGAATGACGTAGGGAGGAGTCCCTCTTCCTCAATTTTTGGAATAATTTCAGTAAGAATAGTATCAGGTCTTCTTTGTATGTCTGGTAGAATTAAGCTGTGAATCCATGTGGTCCTGGGACTTCTTGTTTTTTTTTGGTTGGTAGGCTCTTTATTACTGATTCAATTTTAGAGCTCATTATTGGCCTGTTGAGGGATTCAGTTTCATCCTAGCTCAGTCTTGGGAGGGCTTATGTGTCCAGGAATTTATCCACTTCTTCTAGATTCTCTGGTTTATGTGCATAGAGTTGTTCATAATATTCTGATTGTTATTCGTATTTCTGTGGGATCAGTAGTATATGCCACAGTTTTATTCATTCATCAGTTGATGGACACTTAGGTTGATCCCGTTTCTTAGCTATTGTGAACAGTGCTTCAATAAACATAAGGGTACAGGTATCCCTTTGATATACTGGCTTTTCTTTGTATAAATATCCAATAGTGGGATTGCTGGATAGTATGGTAGTTCTATTTTTAGTTTTAAGAGAAATTTCCATACTATTTTCCAAAATCGCTGTACTAATTTACACTCCCAGGTATATGGTTCTTTTCATTAACACAGTTCATACAGGAAATGGCCTACTTTTTAAAATATATTTATTGTATATGTTTAAGATATAAAACATGTTTTGATATACATATATAATGACATGAATACTAGTCAAGCTAATTAACAGATCTCTGTTTTTCACATATAAACTACATATATATAATGAACTGTATCTATAAACTCTCTCTATATATATGTATATATAAATCCTATACATATAGTCAACCAGAGTAGAACTTGTCTTATTTCCCCAACTTAATGTTAATGTGTGTATCAATAAGGAATCTTAATTGTAGTTAATTGAAAAGAACCTTGATCCTGTATTCTATATCTAGAGTAAATGAAAATTCTGGAAGTATCTAGATAAGCAGCCCATATCTTGAATGGAGGGCTGAAAAAAAGCAAGCTCATGGCATTTTTATTTAGTTTACTGAGAAAGAGACTCTGCTTCCCAACGGACTCATACAGCAGAGAATTTCCCACAAATAGGAAGGAGAATCCACAGGCATGGCAGCAAACAGAATTTCACTATATCTACAATCTACTCATTTGTGTGACCAACACCAACATAATTTTTCAAATTTATGAATATTAAATGAAAAAATCCTGCCTAACCTACAATGCAATTGTTCCTTGTAATTCAAAAATAGTCTTTTCTAATAGCAGATAGTGGCCTATATTTTCCTCAGTCACTGCATTCAGCACCAAGGCCATGACTCTAATTATTTCTATAGTTCTGTTGCAATCCTCTCTCAATGATGTATAATCTATAGATTAAATTGTAATGTTATCCATCATTAACACACTACATCTAAAATATCTGGATCAATGAAAGGGAAAGAGAAAAGCACAAGAACAAGAACTCACACTCATGTTTCTAAAATTGATGATGGTGATTCCAATTTAGTTGAGATATTGTTGTGACCCCTAACAGAAGCATTTCTTCCTTAGTACTAAGATTTCCGAGACATCCAAAATCAGAGTCATAGACCTGGGAACAAACATTTTTGAGACTCATGGGTTGTTAAATGAATCTGAGACAGTAACTCTGTCAAACATTCCTAGCGTGCCCTTCAAATTCTCTCAGGCCTAACCCTCACTCAAGCCCCTGCAGTGGTGACCAGTTCCACACAGGCTTCAGTGGGCTTTGAGTAGATGCAACATGGAACCCTTCATCTTGAGCCTGTGTCATGTCCCTCTTGTTTCTTGTACCAGAGCATCTCTGATGCTATGTTACAGACAATACAGGAGTCTATTCAGCACTCATTCATGTGGAGTCCAAAAGGGTGAGTGAGTCAAAACTCTTAAATCACCTTTTTCCAGTAGGAGTGGAAGCCCATGAATAGAAGTTTCCATAATTTTTGTCCCCAGGAGCCACTTCTGAGATGCATTTCATAAGTCTTCTTAGAATGTACTGCAAGTTTAAGTACTTTTTGCCCACAGTGGTAACTGACTTATAAATGCATACTTGTATTGGGTTTGCCACATTCATTCTAATTCATTCCTTTTGTTACTCTGTCCTGCTCCCAAGTTCACTCAGCAAACAAATAACGTACACAAGCTTTCATACTGGTCCTTCTCTCGTTTTTTTTTTAAATGGAGTTTCACTCTTGTTGCCCAGACTGGAGTGCAATGATGCGATCTCAGCTCAATGCAACATCCGCCTCCTGGGTTCAAGTGATTCTCCTGCCTCAGCCTCCCGAGTAGCTGGGATTACAGGCATGCGCCACCACGCCCGGCTAATTTTGTGTTTTTAGTAGAGATGGGGTTTCTCCATATTGGTCAGGCTGGTCTTCAATTCCTGACCTCAGGTGATCTACCTGCCTTGGTCTCCCAAAGTGCTGGGATTACACATGTGAGCCACCGTGCCTGGCTTCAGCTCCTTCTTTCAAAGATGCTCAGGTTAAAAAGAAATAGCTTATATTCCCACACACTGATTTGGGGCCTTCTAAATATCGACTTTAGAAGTAAAGAAGTGTATTTGGTTTTGGTTCCGAGTATATATCACTTTGTAAGATGATACATCAGTCTTGTAAGTTGTCTGTAGCTAATATTGTAAAATATACTTTAATAAGACATCATACTGCTTTATGCAACCAGTTGTTTCTGGATGAAGCAGTATGTGGTAAGACTAGTAAAGTCAATGACAATTATTTTATTGCCTTAATTATGTCTTAGGTATAACTCTAAGTAATAATTAATTCTATAAATGATATCATTGTGTGGGATAGGGCATTCAGGAATTTCATGGATTGTTTTTGGAAAAAGCAGGATAGGTGGGGCAAGAAAGTCCAAACCAATATAGCTATTTGTTCCAATATGGAAAAACTGAAGCTCCTTTAATAGTTAAATGTGTCACATGCAATCAATTTGACACCCTCCACTTGGCTGGCCCCCCAAAGAGTTAAGGTTTGATTAGCTGGTGTTATTGAAAAATGAAAATTCATCAATGGCAGTAGGTTGATGAAACTTAATGAGAAGAAATTCAGGTTTTGAGCCCATTCCTAGTCTTTATTCTTTCCATTCTCATCACTTCAAACCTTTTCCCTTCTGCTGTGGAATAGCCCACTTCTGGTATGAAATTTTATATTTGTGTTCTTAATCCAAGCAACAAAAGCTGCCTTTATTTCTTGAATTTTTAAAAAAGCTTATTAATCAGATCACTCAATCTAGGTCAATTATCCTCTCCCAAGCTTCAGTGTCTGCCATTGTGAGCTTCACTTGTGGGAAGCAATCTCATTAGTTGGGGAAGTCCCCAAACATAGAAAGAGTTTCTAAGATGTTTACTAGGATATCTTGTTTTCTGTCGTTGATGTGGCTGTTGCTCTTAGTTAAGATGCAAATTTTTTCTTTCAAGAAGGCTAATTCTGACTCTGGTTATTTGAAATTAAGAAACCTGAATCTATATTTCCTAATTGCATCATCATCATTCAACAAGTTTTTATTGACTGTCTTTCTTTGTCAGGCACTGCTTTAGGGTCTGGGGATACAAAGAGATTGAGACGAACATTGCCACAGTGCATGAGGTGCTTACAGTCTGCTAGGAGGGGATCAAATAATCAATTAATTATATTTGCAATAACTACTCTGAAAAGTAAATACATGATACTATGAGGACAAATAATGAGAAAATGGGGTTTGTCCTGCTGGGTTATGGAGGGGAGACTGAGGAAATTACATTTACAATAAATCCTGCAAAAATAAAAATAAAGGAGCATCAACAAAAGAAGGAAGGTATGTTTGTACCAAAGTCACACAATCCTTAACTATTATTCTTTACTAGTCAAATAGTTTCCTACTTCTTTATGTTTAGTTAATATACGATATATCAAGTTATTTATAGATTATCTGTGTTCATGCTGAGCTTAACTTAACTACAGTTCTATAAAAACATAAAATACAATAAAACACATTTTATGCAGAAAAGAATCATCCATATGGAATAATGATATTGTTCACTTGTCCCAGAAATTCTATGGAAACGGGTATCTCCAATATACTGGACAGGAGGTTTTATCATCTGCCATACTGTCAATGTTTTCCTCAATGAGAGCCTAATGTACCATTCAAATCATTGCTTTTCTGCAAATAGAAAGTTAAAACTGTGCTAATATTTTACTCCCTCTGCACTTCCCATTTCGGCAGCTTGGCTTTCTGGCTGGTTACTTTAATCATTTTAAGTGCTTGAACTAAGAACCCATTTAACACTTTCCATTAATAAAGAAAAATGTGGTCCAGGAATATCTAACTTAAAATCTTAGAGGTCATGTAGTTTAACCTCCATCCAATTCAGGGAACTCTGCATCACTTGTCTGACAGGTGGTATTCTAGATCTTCTTAAAATCTTCTAATGATGGAGAGTTCTCTAACATTAAAAGGCAAAAAATATCCCCTATATGCTTGAACCAGCACAATCAATTCTAAGATCTGGACATTATACATCTGTATCAGTTAGAATAGGTGCAAAGGTAAGTACCAGAACACCCAAATGAGCAGTGGATTAAACACCCAATATTGTTTTCCTTTATGTACAAAAAAGTCTTGAAGCTAGCAGGAAGGGCTGGTACAGTGGTTCCACAAAGTCATCAGGCACCTAAGGACTTTGGTCCCTTCCAGGTCCAGACTGCCAAACCTACGCTTTCAAAGCATGGATCAAGACAGCTGCTATAGCTTCAGCCATCAGGTCTATATTTCATTGGCCAGAATATAGTCACATGAAATGCCTGATAGAAAGGATGCGAAGAAATGTAATCTTTAACCTAGGTATCCATATGCCCACAAAATACTTGGAGCTCCTATTACTAAGAAAGATGCAGAGAATGAGACATGGAAGAGGCTAGAGTTTGACAAGATTTTCTGTAAAAGGGCAGATAGTACTGGAGAGGATGTACAGAAGTAGGAATGTTTTTACACTGTTGGTGGGAGTGTAAATTAGTTCAACCATTGTGGAAGACAGTGTGGTGATTCCTCAAGGATCTAGAACCAGAAATACCATTTGACCCAGCAGTCCCATTACTGGGTATATACCCAAAGGATTATACATCATTCTACTATAAAAACACATGCACACGTATGTTTATTGCAGCACGGTTCATAATAGCACGGTTCATTTGGAACCAACCCAAATGCCTATCCATGATAGACTGGATAAAGAAAATGTGGCACATATACACCATGGAATATTATGCAGCCATAGAAAAGGATGAGTTCATGTCCTTTGCAGGGACATAGATGAAGCTGGGAACCATCATTCTCAGCAAACTAACACAAGAACAGAAAACCAAACACCGCATGTTCTCACTCATAAGTGGGAGTTGAACAAAAAGAACACATGGACACAGGGAGAGGAACATCACACACTAAGGCCTGTCAGAGGGTGGAGGGCTAGGGGAGGGATAGCATTAGGAGAAATACCTAATGTAGATGACGGGTTGATGAGTGCGTCAAGCCAGCATGGCACATGTACACCTATGTAACAAACCTGCATGTTCTACACATGTATCCCAAAACTAAAAGTATATATATATATATATTTTTAAAGGGGCATATAGTAAGTTCTTTCAGCTATATGGTCTCAATCACAAATACGCAACTTTACCATTGTAGTGAGAAAGCAGCCATAGCCAATATATAGGTGAATAAATATACTGTGTTCCAATACAAGTTTATTTACATAAACAAGAATGGGACAGATTTTGCCTTATTATTGACTGACCCCTACATAGACAAATAGCAAACTATGCCCCATTTATTAATGCATTTGAAGATAGCATTTATTTAGTAGATAATGTATTCAACTAAATCCTTAGTTCCATTTTACATGAAATGCTGATTAGTGATGATATTTTAAAAAATGTAAGTGTATCTACCCACATTTGTATTTTCCTTACATTTGTCATTTATATACTCCCTCTTTTCTGACATTAGTAGATCTGTTAAGCATGCCATCAACGTTTTCTTTCAAATTGCTGATGATAATGTTGGATAGCATAATGATATACCTTAAGAGTTTCAGAGATCTCTTTCACAGTTCAGCAAATACACATTTATTAAGAAAATATTATACACCAAGCACTGAATTAATCATTGAAGCTTTAACAACATCCAGGATGGAGCACTTGCTCTTTGGAACTATGCAGTACAGATCAGTATTTAAAGTTTGGAAGTGAATCAGAGTCATGAAGGGAGCTTGTTCAAAGTGTAAATTCCCATAGAACACCTCGAGTAATTCTAATTCATTTGGTTTATGGTGGGACTACAGCCAGGACATGTTTGTTTATTATAGAACACACACACTGGTGATTTTGATATAGTCCATGATTAGGAACCCAATACTATTTTTCTTTAGAAGAAATGTCAGTAAGACCAATTGCCCTATCTTGCCTGCAATAGTATTATGAGAAGTTTACCTAATCCATGGCTAACTTCAAACTACACTCTGTGTATGCACTGGCCTCCGATTTCTAAGATTATATTCCTATTTTTAATGTGAGGTTAATGGCTTTCACTTAATCTTTCTTAAGTAATCACAAATAATAAATGTTAACAGTTACTAAAGCTTCCTCTATACCCCAACAGAGTGCTCAATACTTTACACATATTGCCTTATATAAACCTCAAACAGTCCCACGATATAGCACTATTATTAACCATCTTTTACAGATTAGCAAACTGAGGCCTAGAGAGCTAAATAATTGCCCAGGGTCACAACACCTACAAGTAGAAAAGCAAGGGTATAAACACAAATTCATACAACCTAGCATCTGCTTTAAATCATTCTTCCCTACTATGTCTCTACAACTTATCAACATTTTTCTGGATTTTATTGGATTTAAATTAGATTATTAAACCAAGTTTTCTGGACTACATCATTTCTTACTTAAAAAAGGCATCTTGAACCAGAAACAAAATAATATATACTGTATGATTTATAGAAAGTAAAATCAAGCAAAATAAATTCAGGCTAATTAACATCAGGATAGTGGCTACCATTGGAGGGGGTAGTGAGTGAAAAGGGGAGTTTTAATTAAGGGGGCATGAGGGGGGGTTCTAGGATGCCCAATATGTTATATTTATGATCTCACTACTGTTATATGGGTATGTTTGTTTGGAAAATTATTGAGATGTGTAATTACCTTTATGTTTATTATATTTAAATAGAAAGTGAAAATATAGCTTGTGCATGCCTGTCTACCAAAAATGATGTATTGGGGTATATTTAAAATTATACATAAACCAAATGCTTTGGAGAACATTATTCCTATGGTTCTAAACCCTGGATACCCATGAAAATCACATGAAAACATTCCTGGACATATACATCCTCCTAGGTCTAAACCAGGAAGAAGTGAAATCCCTGAATAGACCAACAATAAGTTCTGAAATTGAGGCAGTAATTAATAGCCTACCAACAAAAAAAGTAGAGGACCAGACAGATTCAGAGCCAAATTCTACCAAGGGTACAAAGAGGAGATGCTACCAATCCTTTTGAAACTATTCCAAACAATAGAAAAAGAGGGAATCCTCCCTAACTCATTTTATGAGGCCAGCATCATCCTGATACCAAAACATGGCAGAGACACAACAAAAAAAGAAAATTTCAGGCCAGTATCCCTGATGAACATCAATGTAAAAATCCTCAATAAAATTCTGGCAAACCGAATCCAGCAGCACATCACAAAGCTTATCCACCACGACCATGTCAGTTTCATCCCTGGGATGCAAGGCTGGTTCAACATATGCAAATCAATAAACATAATCCATCACATAAACAGAACCAATGATAAAAACCACATGATTATCTCAAGAGATGCAGAAAAGGCCTTCGATAAAATTCAACACCTCTTCATGCTAAAAACTCTCAGTAAACTAGGTATTGATGAAACATATCTCAAAATAATAAGAGCTATTTATGACAAACCCACAGCCAGTATCATACTGAATGGGCAAAAGCTGGAAGCATTCCCTTTGAAAATTGGCACAAGGTAAGGACGCCCTCTCTCACCCGTCCTATTCAACATAGTATTGGAAGTTCTGGCCAGGGCAATCAGACAAGAGACAGAAATAAAGATATTGAAATAGGAAGAGAGGAAGTCAAATTGTCTCCGTTAGCAAATGACATGGTTGCATATTTAGAAAACCCCATCGTCTTAGCCCCAAATCTCCTTAATCTGATAAGCAACTTCAGCAGAGTCTCAGGATAAAAAATCAATGTGCAAAAATCATAAACATTCCTATACACCAATAATGGAAAGCCAAATCACAAGTGAACTCCCGTTCACAATTGCTACAAAGAGAATTTTTAACCCTAGGAATCCAACTTACAAGGGATGTAAAGGACCTCTTCAAGGAGAACTACAAACCACTGCTCAAGGAATTAAGAGGCAACACAAACTAATGGGAAAACATTCCATGGTCATGGATAGAAGAATCAGTATCATGAAAATGGCCATACTGCCCAAAGTAATTTATAGATTTAATGCTATCCCCATCAAACTACCATTGACTTTCTTCACAGAATTAGAAAAAACTAAATTTCATATGGAACCAAAAAAGAGCCCGCATAGCCAAGACAATCCTAAGCGAAAAGAACAAAGCCGGAGGCATCACACAACCTGACTTCAAACTATACTACAAGGCTACAGTAATCAAAACAGCATGATACTGGTACCAAAACAGATGTACAGACCAATGGAACAGAAAAGGAAGCCTCAGAAATAACACCACACATCTACAACCATCTGATCTTTGACAAACTTGACAAAAACAAGCTATGGGGAAAGGATTCCCTGTTTAATAAATGCTGTTGGGAAAACTGGCTAGCCATATGCAGAAAACTGAAACTGGGCCCCTTCCTTACATCTTACACAAAAATTAACTCAAGATGGATTAAAGATTTAACTGTAAGACCTAAAACCGTAAAAACCCTAGAAGTAAACCTAGGCAATACCATTCAGGACCTAGGCATGAGCAAAGAGTTCGTGACTAAAACACCAAAAGCAATGCCAACAGAAGCCAAAATTGACAAATGAGATCTAATTAAACTAAAGAGCTTCTGCACAGCAAAAGAAACTATCATCAGGGTGAATAGGCAACCTACAGAATAGGAGAAAATGTTTGCAATCTATCCATCTGACAAAGGTCTAATATCCAGAATCTATAAGGAACTCAACCAAATTTACAAGGAAAAAAAACTCCATCAAAAAGTGGGCAAAGGATATGAACAGACACTTCTCAAAAGAAGATATTTACACAGTCCACAAATGTTTAAAAAAAAAAAAAAACCTCATCATCACTGGTCATTAGAGAAATGCAAATCAAAACCACAATGAGATAGCATCTCACACCAGTTAGAACGGCGATCATTAAAAAGTCAGGAAACAACAGGTGCTGGAGAGGATGTGGAGAAATAGGAACACTTTTACACTGTTGGTGGGAGTGTAAATTAGTTCAACCATTGTGGAAGACAGTGTGGTGATTCCTCAAGGATCTAGAACCAGAAATATCATTTGACCCAGCCATCCCATTACTGGTTATATACCCAAAGGACTACAAATCCTTCTACTGTAAAAACACATGCACACGTATGTTTATTGCAGCACTGTTCACAATAGCAAAGACTTGGAACCAACCCAAATGCCCACTCATGATAGACTGGATAAAGAAAATGTGGCACATATACACCATGGAATACTATCAGCCATAGAAAGGATGAGTTCATGTCCTTTGCAGTAGCATGGATGAAGCTGGAAAACATCATTCTCAGCAAACTAACACAAGAACAGAAACCAAACACCACATGTTCTCACTCATAAGTGGGAGTTGAACAATGAGAACACATGGGCATAGGGAGGGGAACATCACACACCGGGGCCTGTCAGGGGTGTGGGGGCCTGGGGGAGGGACAGCATTAGGAGAAATACCTAATGTAGATGACTGGTTGAGGGGTGCAGCAAATCAGCATGGCACGTGTATAACTTATGTAACAAATCTGCACGTTCTGAGCATGTACCCCAGAACATAAAATGTAACAAAATAAAATCACATGAAAACATTTTTAGAACTCTATCTCAGAGATTTCCATATTAAGTGGAGCAAGGGTATTTTATTTTAAAAGGCTACCTGGTGATTCTTATATGTAGCCAGGTTTGAGAACCACTGTTCTATTCTACAGAATGCTCTTCTAATTTTCTACACATTTGTGTAGACCAGGAGACAAGAAGGAATTGAATGGCTCAGGCTCTGGTCTTGTAGATCCTTGCAGAAAGAAAGTGGAGGAGGAAGATGCATAGACATTGTAGAAGCAAAGGAGGGGTAATTAGTTGAGTCAATATTCAGGGGTATTCAGAAAATAACAACGCACCTAAGGCTTTTTCCTGCTTACATAAATGAAAATAAAATGACCTTTAATAATTTTATTTCATCTAGGATTACCAAATTAAAGCCCTAAGATCATTGTCTATTTGCCCAAGGCTCACTTCAATGTTCCATTATCTTTAAATATTGTACAGACAGTCATTTCTGCAGCCTTTCCTTCAATTAATAATTCAGATATTTTATTGAGTGTTATTATGTGTCAGTCTCTGCTCTTTGCCCTTAACTACTACAATGAGCCAGACAAGCAAAGTCCTTGTTGTCACAGAGGTTATATTCCAATTAAGGAGAATATAATTAAAGAAATAAGCAAGATAAATCTTTAGTCATCCAGTCCTTGACATGTAGATACTGTACCTGAAAGATGTATAATTCTTAAAACTCTGAAATAAAGGAATGATGATCTGTTTTACAATGATGACCAGTTTTACCTATGAGGAACCTGAGGTACAAACCCTAATCTGGCTGAGTCCAGCTCCTACCTTTTTCAAATGTACTTCATTGACATCCAGAGTTGTGGTTAGTGCAGCTTTGTAGATGGAATGGGAAGGAAGTAGTTAACAAAGGACAACAAAATGAGCACTTTCTAGATGCGAGTCACTCTACTATGTATTGAGAGGCATGCGACTGAGTGAATAGCCGTTCATTTCTGCCTTCTTAGAATTTATAATGTAGTTTAGGAGATAAGATTCCATTTATTTCACACAAGAAAACTAGCTCATATCAGAACGTGAATGCTAAGTGCTAAATAAGATCAGATAATAAAGAGCATAAAATGTCAGAGGGGGGAGCAGTCTGTCCTTGCTGCACAGTGCAGTTTTTCTTAAAAGCAAATCTCATAATGTCCCTTATGTGTTTAAAATCCTTCAGCTGCCTTCAATCTACTCCGGCATGGCTCATGAATTCCTTTGTGTAAAATAGGAGGCCCTTCTGATCTCTCCCGTCTCTGCTGCTCCAATCCCACAACCCTCCAGCCCCATCCACTCCATGCGTTACCTTTTCCAGGCAGCTATTTCTGATGACATAAACTCCCAAGTCTTCATAGTTTGGGTACATTCATAGAGTATTAGATATAGTTCTCTCAAAGCTCTCAAAACACTGAATTTTGCTTATTACTTATGCACTCCCCGTCCCTGGAGAATTTTGTAAACTCAAATTTCTTCCACAGGATACTTTCAGTAGACACAGTAGGCTGCCCACTCAATGCCCATTAACCTAGTCTTTCTTGTCAACACAAACTAGCTTTATCTAAGGATCCAGCTTTCAGGGAAAGTGACTATATTCTCAATTAAGGAGTCAATCATAGATTAGCATATCGGTTTACTGCCAGTAACTGGTTTAGGAGTGGAAAAGTGACATAATTCTGGCCAATGAGACAAGAAAGGTTGTCAATTGGATGGGGAGAAATGTCTGAAAAGATTTCTTCAGTTTTAAAAGGTGACACAGAGGAATAGACTTCTTTGGACAATATTATGTCTGGAAATGCTTCAGGAAAATGTGGCAAAAGAAATATATAAAGAACCTGGGATTTTAAGGTTTTCATTAAGTGAAATAAACTCTAGAATCATCTTACTTTGGGGTTTTTGTCTTGTTATCTGTGGTTAAAACTATTTTCAATGTTAGAAAATGGATTTTCTTTAAGAAGCTGAGAGTTCAAAATGGCTGATTTTTTATCTACTAACCAGGGCTGGTGTTTTTCAAACAGTTTGCAAACATCCAGATGCCATCTGTTATAATGTGTGTGTATTTTTGAATCAAACAAAAAAAAGAATATATTTTATTTTATTTAAAAAAATAATAATTGAAGAACCTCTGAATACTTACGAAATGAGAATTCATAGCAGTTAATAAGCCCAAATAAAATGAGGTTGCTGATGACAGTCGAACTTTCATTTAATGTTGGGACCATCATAATTCTTAGTTATGTTGATTTTATTCTTAGTTACATATTATTTAATTTATACCCAGAATGAACAATTGGATAGATAAAAAAGACATAAGGAATGCTGGGCTGGGTGTGATGGCTCACACCTGTAATCCCAGCACTTTGGGATGCCAAGGTGGAAGGATTGCTTGAGGCCAGGAGTTCAAGACCAGCCTGGGCAATACAGCAAAACCCTGTCTCTACAAAAAATGCAAAAATTAGCCAGGTGTGGTGGCATGCACCTGCAGTCCCAGCTACTTGGGAGGCTGAGACAAGAGAATCGCTCGTGCATAAGAGGCTCAAGCCTGGGAGGCTGGGAAGGTTGCAGTGAGCCAAAATGGTGCTACTGCACTCCAGCCTGGGTGACAGAGTGAGACAAAAACAAACAAAAAGACATGAGACTTGCCAAAGCTGAAGTCCAAGTTAGGGAGAAGTATAGAAACAATAACTGCAAATTTGCCTCAATGTGATATTCACATGAACCAGTTTCATAAGTTACATTTATCTGTTCAAAATTCTGCTCAGCATAGAAAGATGCCTCTAGTAGTTTAAAAATTAAAGAGAGAAAAAAATCTGGTGATGATTATATCTAATTTGGCTTTTCATTTTGTTGAATAAAAACCACACCCCCACAATCTATTACTTGAATAGTTTATAAATCTCATTTTAAAACCTTTCCTTTTATCTCATCATTAAAAAATGGAAATTATAGAAATAAGCTGATTGATTTTTGAAGTGCAAAATTCAGAATGTTAAACAAGGTCATGCAAAGTTTTGTATACTTTTATGTTGTATATATTTAAATGGCATCTCTAGGATTAAAGTATGTAGATTTCTTGCCACTTTTAATTTTTTTCTTTAGATATCATTTTAAAATTAGAAAAATTGTGAAGGACTAAAGTACGGAGAGTATCTGGAATTCCCTTCACCTATTTTATTTATTCTAACGTAACCACTGAACAATTATCAAAGCTAAGAAATTAACATTGGTGCAATACTATTAACTAAACTTAAGACTTTATTGGTATTTTACCAACATTTTTTATCAATGTCCCTTTTTTGTTTCGAGATCCAGTCCAGGGTTCTGCACTGAATCTAGTTGTCATTTCTCCTTGATCTCTAATCTGTGACAGTTCATTATTTTCTTATCAATTCATGACCTTGATACTTTTGTAGAATGACCTTCAATTTGGGTTTGTCTGATGTTTTCTCATGATTAAGTTGAGGTTATGCAGTACAGTACTGTGAAGGATAGCACAGAAGTGATGTGCCCCTCTCAGAAGGTACATAATGTCAATATATATTACTGTTAATATTAACTTTGATCACTCAGATAAAGTGGTATCTGCCAGGTTTATTCACTATAAAGCTACTATTTTTCCATTTGCAATTAATAAATATGAGGGTATGCCTCATAATTAACAAATATCTGGAGGGAGATACAATATTCCTGTTTCTGTATAAATTTTCACTCACTAGTTTTAGCAGCAATTAGTGAATCTTGCTTGCAGCAATTATTGTAGTATCGCCTCTCTTCCATTTATTTATTCAACTTTCTACTGATAGTCATATGAACTCATGGGTACCTACATTATTATTGGGGTTATAATCCAATATTATTATTTATTATGTTGCTCAGGTTGTACCAATCTAAGCCATCATGAGTTCATACAGATACCTTTGACTCCAATCCAGAACCACAGGGCTCCTACTTGCATTTCTTCCTTATTTGGAACTTCTTTCTTCTAGAGAAATATAGATCTGGTTATCACAGCTATTTACTGATTTGTTTCAGCCTAGTAAATGTATAGTCTCAGAATTGATAAACCACACTTCTGGGAGAAACAATTCACCAACTAGAGTTCAATAGTAGTATAAAACTATTTCTGGACCGGCCACAGTGACTCACGTCTGTAATCCCAGAATTTTGGGAGGCCTAAGGTGGGAGGATCGCTTGAACCCAGGGGTTTGAGACCAGCCTGGGCAACAAGGCGAAACCCTGTCTTTACAAAAAATACAAAAATAAGTTGGGTGTGATGGCACATGCCTGTAGTCCCAGTTATTCTGGAGGCCAGGGTGGGAAGATCACTTGAGCTGAGGAGGTAGAGGCTCCATGATCGTGTCACTGCACTCTAGCCTGGGTGATAGAACAAGAACTTGTCTCAAAACAAATTTCTTTTTGTAGTATCTAGTCAAATCACTTTTTTTCTAAAATTACTTACTTGAGTTCATTTATTCCTTGCCCTCTTTATTCATTTGTAATGTAGTTCGTTTCATTTCTCACAGTCTGCATTTCATCTCTCCCTTCTCATCCTGGTTGATTCTTTAAAACTTACATATAACAAAATTTACTCTTTGTAGAGTATATGTCTATGGGTTTTGACAAATGCCTGAAGTCATACATACTCCACCATAGTTCTATACGGAATAGTTCCATCACCTTAAATATTCCCGTGTGTTACCCTTCATAACTCCTTTGTTCATCTTCCAATCCCTGGCACATTGATCTGTCTTTGGTTCCAAAGTGCCATATAAATGGATTAATGCATTATGTAGCTTTTGAAGTCTGGGTTCTTTCACCCAATACAGTGAGTTTAGGTTCAGTCTATATTGTTATATGAGAAAAATGTTTATTCCTTTTAATTGCAGAGTAGTATACAGTTATATAAATGTACCACAGCTACTTCATGCATTGGCTGGTTGAATGAGGCATAACTGAGTTGTTTTCACTTATCAGTGCTGTTGAATAAAGCTGACAGTAAACACCCATGTAAAGATTTTTATGTAAAAATAAGTTGTCACTGCTGTTGAATAAATACTTAGGAATGTGATGCTAGGTCATATAATGAATGTATTTTTAAGTTTACAAGTAAATGTCAAACTGTTTTCTAAAGTGGCAATATTTTGCATTTCCCCCTGCAGTGTATGGGAGCACCAACTGCTGTACATCCTCACCAGCACTTATTATTGCCCTTTAAACACTTGTTATTATTATGCCAGGCATTCTAATAGGTGTGTAGTTGTATCCCATTGAGTTTTAATTTGCATTTAATTAACACTTCCTTAATGATACATCGTTTATGTCCTTAGCTAACATCTGTATGTCTTCTTTGGTAAAGTGTTTGTTCAAATCTTTTGGGCAATTAAATGAGTTCTTTGTTTTCTTCTTCTTGAGTTTTGAGAGATCTTTACATATTCTGGAAATAAGATCTTTGTCAGATATATAATTTGCAAATAATTTCTCTCACTGGCACTTTGTGTTCTTATTCTCTTGACTACGTCTTTCATACAACAATATATTTTCATTTTGACAAAGTAGAATTTACCATCTCTTTGTTTTGGGGATCATTCCTTTACAGTCATATCTAAAAGCCCTCCCACTGAAGATTTTCTTCTTAAAGTTTGATAATTTTACATGTTAAATTTAGGACTATAATTCATCTAATTTTCATATCAATTGAAGTGCATATTTTTGCATATGGATGTCCAATTTTTGTAATGTAACTTTTTAAACAGACTATCCCTTTCTCTATTGAATTGCATTGAACTTTTGTTGAAAATCAATTGACTATATTTGTGTGCATCTATTCCTGGAGTCTTCTGTTTCATTGATCTATGACTCTGTTGTCTAAGCAATACCTTATCATAGCTCTACAATACGCCTCAAAGTCAGGCAATGTGAGGAGGTTCCAAGACGGCCAAATAGGAACAGCTGCAGTCTATAGCTCCCAGCATGAGTATTGCAGAAGACAAGTGATTTCTGCATGTCCAACTGAGCTTTGAAGAGAGCAGCTGTTCTCCCAGCATGGAGTTTGAGATCTGAGAATGGACAGACTGCCTCCTCAAGTGGGTCCCTGACACCCGAGTAGCCTAACTGGGAGACACCTCCCAGTAGGGGCCAACTGACACCTCATACAGCTGGGTGCCCCTCAGAGACAAAGCTTCCAGAGGAAGGATCAGGCAGCAGCATTTGCTGTTCTGCAATATTTGCTGTTCTGCAGCCTCCGCTGCTGATAACCAGGCAAACAGGGTCTGGAGTGGACCTCCAGCAAACTCCAACAGATCTGTAGCTGAGGGACCTGTTAGAAAGAAAATTAACAAACAGAAAGGAATAGCATCAACATCAACAAAAAGGACATCCACACCAAAACCCCATCTGTAGGTCACCATCATCAAAGACCAAAAGTAGATAAAACCACAAAGATGGGGAGAAACCAGAGCAGAAAAGCTGAAAATTCTAAAAACCAGAGCACCTCTTCTCCTCCAAAGGATCACAGCTCCTCATCAGCAACAGAAGAAAGCTGGATGGAGAATGACTTTGATGAGCTGACAGAAGTAAGCTTCAGGAGATCAGTAATAAGAAACTTCTCCCAGCTAAAGGAGGATGTTCAAACCCATCACAAGGAAGCTAAAAACCTTGAAAAAAAGATTAGACAAAGGCTAACTGAATAAACAGCATAGAGAAGACCTTAAATGACCTGATGGAGCTGAAAACCATAGCATGAGAACTACATGATGCATGCACAAGCTTCAGTAGCCAATTCAATCAAGTGGAAGAAAGGATATCAGTGATTGAAGAGCAAATGAATGAAATGAAGTGAGAAGGGAAGTTTAGAGAAAAAAGAGTAAAAGGGAACATACAAAGCCTCCAAGAAATATGGGACTATGTGAAAAGACCAAATCTACATTTGACTGGTGTACCTGAAAGTGATGGGGAGAATGGAACCAAGTTGGAAATTCTCTTCAGGATATTATCCAGGAGAACTTCCCCAGCCTAGAAAGGCAGGCCAACATTCAAATTCAGGAAATACAGAGAACACCACAAAGATACTCCTCGAGAAGAGCAACCCCAAGACACACAATTGTCAGATTCACCAAAGTTGAAATGAAGGAAAAAATGTTAAGGGCAGCCAGAGAGGAAGGTCGGGTTACCCACAAAGGGAAGCCCATCAGACTAACAGCAGATCTCTCAGCAGAAACTGTACAAGCCAGAAGAGAGTGGGGGCCAATATTCAACATTCTTAAAGAAAAGAGTTTTCAACCCAGAATTTCATATCCAGCCAAACTAAGCTTCATAAGTGAAGGAGAAATAAAATACTTTACAGACAAGCAAATGCTGAGAGATTTTGTCACCACCAGGCCTTCCCTACAAGAGCTCTTGAAGGAAGCACTAAACATGGAAAAGAACAACTGGTACCAGCCATGGCAAAAACATGCCAAATTGTAAAAACCATCGATGCTAGGAAGAAACTGCATCAACTAATGAGCAAAATAACCAGCTAACATCATAATGACAGGATCAAATTCACACATAATAATATTAACCTTAAATGTAAATGGACTAAATGCTCCAATTAAAAGACACAGACTGGCAAATTGGATAAAGAGTCAAGACCCATCAATGTGCTGTATTCAGGAGACCCATCTCACATGCAGAGACACACATAGGCTCAAAATAAAGAGATGGAGGAAGATCTACCAAGCAAATGGAAAACAAATAAAAGCAGGGGTTGCAATCCTAGTGTATGATAAAACATGCCTGTCATGAAGTAGGGCGATGGGGGAGGGATAGCATTAGGAGAAATACCTAATGTAAATGACAAGTTAATGGGTGCATTACACCAACATGGCACATGTATACATATGTAACAAACCTCACATTGTGCACATGTACCCTAGAACTTAAAGTATAATTAATAAATAAATAAGAAATCAGGCAATGTGAGTTCTCAAAATTCCTCTTTATTAAAAAAAATTAGCTATTCTTTCTTTCCACACAAATTATAGAATCAGCTTGTCAATATATATTTTTAAAAGGCTGCTTTGATTTTAAATAAGATTGCATTAAAACAGTGGACCAAATTTGAAAATATAGATTTAAAATATTGAGTCTTACAATGCATGAACAAAATGTATCTCTCTGATTTGGGGATCTTTAAAAAAATCTTATCGGTGTATTTTATTTTTCAATATACAAATTATACATATATGTTGTTAGATTTATAGCTAAGTACTCCATTGGGGGGTGTTGTTTAAATGTATATTTTTTAAAATTTTGAATTTCAATCATTCATTGCTAATATATAAAAAATTGATAGTTTTACATTGAGGTTTGTGTGTGTGTGTGTGTGTGTGTGTGTGTGTGTGTGAGAGAGAGAGAGAGAGAGGGAGGGAGAGAGAGAGATGGGGTCTTGCTCTGTCATCCAGGCTGGAGCTGTCACCCAGGCTGGAGTGCAATGGCACAATCTCGGCTCACTGCAACCTCCGCCTCCCAGTTCAAGTGATTCTCCTGCCTCAGCCTCCCCAGTAGCTGGGACTATAGGCGTGTGCCACCATGTCCAGCTAATTTTTGTATTTTTAGTAGAGAGGAGGTTTCACTATGTTGACTAGGCTTGTCTTGAACTCTTGACCTCAAATGATCCACCCACCTTGGCCTTCCAAAGTGCTGGGATTACAGGCGTGAGCCACTGTGCCTGGCCTATTGAGCTTTTTATCTTGCAATCTTGTTAACTCACTTTCTAGTTTGAGAAGATCTGTAAATTCATTGGGATTGTCCTGTTATCTATAAATAGATTTTCCTATTTTCCAATTTTCCTACCTCCTCCCCTCAACCCTCCACCAACTCCTCCACTTTCTTGCATGATTTCACTGGCTGCAGCTTCCAGCACAATGTTGAATGGCAGTGTTGAGAGAGTAATATTTCATTTCTTATTAAAATGCTCTTAGGGGTAAAGCATTGTGTCTTTCACCATTCAATATAATGTTAACTGTAGATTTTTTGGTAGGTCTCACTTTTAATGTTAAGAAAATTTTCTTCTATTCCTAATTTTCTCAGAGTTTTCATCATAAATTGATGGTGGATTTTATCAAATACTATTTCTGTAATCTATTGAAGTGATATATTTTCCTTTATTAACTTTTGTTCTTATATTCATTATTTTTCTTCTCTTTCTGCTTTCTTTGAATTTAGTTTGTCTTTTTCTAGTTTTTAAGAAACTTGTTCTTCATAGTGGTTGATTTGAGACCTTTCTTCTTTTCTAATAGAAGTATTTATGCTATATATTTCCTTCTAAGTACTGCTTCAGTTGCACCCCTCACAAATTTGACAAATTTTATTTTTTATTTTTAATCAGCTCGGATATTTTTAAATTTCCATGGAGACTTTCTCATTAACCCTTGGGGCATTTATAGGCATATTGTTCGTCTTCCAAATATTTAATGCTTTTCTAGATTTTTTCTGTTATTTATACTTCTAGTTTAATTGTATTATGGATTACATTTAATAAAATACACCATGTATTTTACTATAGTCCAAGCATATACTTCGCATGATTTATATTATTTAAACTTATTTAAGTTTCTGTTATGACCCACAATACGATATATCTTAGAGACTATTTCATGTTTCCTTGTAAACAAAATATATTCTGCTGTTGGGTGGAGTGTTATATAAATGTGAATTAGGTCTAGTTGTTTGACAGCATTCTTTAGATCTTCTATATCTTTACTGATTTTCTAAATACTTTTGTATCACATTTTGTGAAAGCCAGACACTGGAGAATGAGGAAAATTTTTATGCCTGGAAATAAGCATATCTTTCTGATAGGGATTTTATGTGGGTATTTGAGTGTTTCTATTTAGGAGGTAGACTGGGTTTAAGGTTTTTTTTATTATTTTTATGTATTTATTTTTATTGCTATGGTTACCTTCAGAGCACCACAGCCATCTCACGCCTGTAGTGACTGTGTTTGGGGCTGAGGAGCAGTATCTGCTTCACCTTCGGCTTCAGGTCTTCTCTTTGAACTTTGTACTATTCCTCAAAGAGGATCTTTTGTAGGTCTCTCAACAGAATTTGTCTGTTACTGGTTACTGGCAGCTTGTTGGTTGGTCAATGTAGGGAATATTATAGCAAGTAGAATGGAGAGTCTCCCTGGATTTGGAGCCAGTTGATTGCCTTGCTCCTCTTTCTCTCATAGATTTGAGAAAAGTCATGAATTTGCAGCTTATTTTCACTTTTTTTTTTTTTTTTAAAACTGTGAGGGTAGGAGCAACACTCTTTCCAGCTTTCTTTGTCCTTAAACAGAAACCAGAAACTGTCTAGGAAGGCATTAAGGGACAATCTGGTTGAAAGGCTTGTGGATCTTGCCTTGAAACTGCAACTGTGCAGCATTTTATTTAAGAGTAACAAATCCTTTGTCCAAATTAAAAAATGAGGCATATGGAGACACAGTTGATGGCAACTATAAAAGGAGAGTTAAAGCCCCCTGCCACCCTATTCCCCACTTGGTTACTGTGCCCAAACCACTAAAAAAATCAAAGCTCCTTCCCTCATTCTTTAACTGAATATATATATTCTCCTCCTCACACCATCAGTCCTTGGTAAAATGGTTAGAGTCTTTTTCCTCTACTTTATATAAAGTTCACCATATAGTGAACTTGCTAAACTACGGGAGCAAAAAGGGAATTATGTCCCTTCTAAGCCTTGGGGGAAGGTTGACATTTTTTATCTGCAGCCGTTAGGCACCCTGTCTCCATTAAGTAATCTACACAAGAGTGGTATCCTCATTCCCCTCCAGCTCTTTCTACATTGGAATCCTGTCAGATGGTACAGTTGATTATATGGTTTGGCTGTGTCCCCACCCAAATCTCATCTTCAGTTGCAGCTCCCATAATTTCCATGTATCTTGGGAGGGACCTGGTGAGAGGTAATTGAATCATGGGGGTGGGTCTTTCCGATGCTGTTCTCATGGTAGTTAATAAGTATCATGAGATCTGATGGTTTAATAAAGGGAGTTCACCTGCACACTCTCTTGCCTGCTGCCATGTAAGATGTGTCTTGCTTACCCTTTGCCTTCAGCCATAATTTTGAGGCCTCCCCAGCCATGTATACCTGTGAGTCAATTAAACCTATTTCCTTTATAAATTACCCAGGCTCAGGTATGTCTTTATTAGTAGCCTGAGAAAGAATTAATATAGTAAATTGGTACCAGTAGAGTGAGGTGCTGCTGTGAAGACACCTGAAAATGTGGAAGTGACTTTGGAACTGGGTAACAGGCAGAGGTTGGAACAGTTTGGAGGGCTTAGAAGATAGGAAAAGGTAGGAAAGTTTGGAACTTCCTAGAGACTTGGAGGGCTCGGAAGACAAGAACATGTGGGAAAGTTTGGAACTTCCTAGGAGTTGACTATTGATGAAATAGTTTCAAAATATTTTTTAAAAGTTTGTGACTGTATATATAACTGTGAAAAGGTTTATGAGTCACAAAACACTATGCTTGAATAGTGATATGGTTTGGCTCTGTGTCCCCACCCAAATCTCATGTCAAATTGTAATGCTGAATGTTGTGGGAGGGACTTGGTGGGAGATGATTTGATCATGGTGCTGGTTTCTACTGGTTTAGCACCACGTCCCTAGTGCTGTCTCATAATAGAGTTCTCATCAGATCTGGTTAAGAATTGTGTAGCACTTCTCCCTTTGATCTCTCCTACCATGTGAAGATATGATTGCTTCCCCTTTGTCTTCCGCCATGATTGTAAGTTTCTTGAGGCCTTCCCAGCCATGCCTCTTGTACAGCCTGTGGAACTGTGGTCAATTAAACCTCTTTTCTTCATAAATTATCCAATCTGTTACTTCCTTATAGCAGTGTGAGAACAGACTAATATAGAAAATTGGTACCAGAGAGGAGGGGCATTGCTATAAAGATACTTGAAAATGTGGAAGTGACTCTGGAACTGGGTAATGGGCAGAGGTTGGAACAGTTTGAAAGGATCAGAAAAAGACAGGAAGATAAAAGTTTGGAACTTCCTAGATACTTGTTGAATGACCAAAATGCTGATAGTGATATGACAGTGAAGTCCAGGCTGAGGTGGTCTCAGATGGTGATGAAGACAAAGAGAACTGGAGTAAAGGTCACTCTTGCTATTCTTTAGGAAAGAGACTGGCAGCATTGTATCCCTGGCTCTAGAGATCTGTTGAACTTTGAACTTGAGAGATGATTTAGGATATCTGGCAGAAGAAATTTCTAAGCAGCAAAGCATTCAAGATGTGGCCTGCCTCCTTCTAAAAGCCTACACTCATTTACATAAACAAAGAAATGATCTGAAACTAGAACTTATATTCAAAAGGGATGCAGAGTATAAAAGTTTGGAAAACTTGCTGCCAATCATGCAGCAGAAAAGAAAAACCCATTTTCTGGAGAGGAATTCAAGGCTGCAGAAATTTGCATAAGTAAAGAAGAGCCAAATGTTAATAGCCAAGACAATGGGGAAAATAACTCCAGGGCATTTCAGAGACCTTCCTGACAGCCCCTCCCATCACAGGCCTGGAGGCCTAGGAGAGAAAAATAGTTCTATGGGCCAGGCCAGAGCCTTGCTACTTTGTGGAGCCTTCAGACATGATGCCCTACACCCCAGCTGTTCCAGCTCCAGTTGTAGCTAAAAGGGGCCAAGGTACAGCTTAGGCATTGCTTCAGAGGGTGCAAACCCCAAGTCTTGGTAGCTTCCACGTGGTGTTGGGCCTGTGGGTGTGCAGAAGGCAAGAGTTGAGGTTTGAGAGCCTCTGCTTAAATTTCAGAGAATGTGTGGAAACACCTGGATGTCCAGGCAGAAGTCTGCGGCAGGGGCAGAGCTCTCACAGAGAACCTCTAAAAGGGCAGTGCAGAGGGGAAATGTGGGGTTGGAGCCCCCATACAGAGTCCCTACTGAGGCACTGACTAATGAAGTTGTGAAAAGAGGGCCACTGTCCTCCAGACTCCAGAATGATAGTTCTATCGACAGCTTACACTATGTGCCTGGAAAAACTGCAGGCACTCAATGCCAGCCTGTGAATGCAGCTGCAGGGGCTGTACCCTGCAGAACCACAGGGGTGAAACATCCCAAGACCTTGGAACCCCACCTCTGTGTCAGTGTGGCCTGGATGTGAGACATGAAGTCTAAGGAGATTATGTTGAAGCTTAAGATTTAATGACTGCCCTGCTGGGTTATGGACTTGCATGGAGCCTATAGCCCCTTTTTTTGGTTAATTTCTTCCATTTGGTATGGAAGCACTTACCCAACACCTGTATCCCCACCATTGTATCTTGGAAGTAACTAACTTGTTTTTTGTTTTACAGGCTCATAGGCAGAAGGGACTTGCCTTGTCTCAGATGAGACTTTGAAGTTATTGCTGGAATGAGTTAAGATTTTGGGGGACTGTTGGAAAGGCATGATTGTGTTTTGAAATGTGACAAGGACATGAGATTTGGGAGGGGCCAGGGTGGAATGATATGGTATAACTCTGTGTCTCCACCCAAATGTGATATTGCATTGTAATTCCCAATGTTGGAGAAGGGACCTCTTGGGAGGTGATTTGATCATGTGGGTGAATTTGCTCTTTGCTGTTCTCATGATAGTGAGTTAGTTCTCTTGAGATTTGGTTGTTTAAATGTGTGTAGCACTTCCCCCTTAGTGCTCTCTCTCTCTCTCTCTTCTGCCACCATGTGAACGTATGTGTGCTTCTCCTTCACCTTCCACCATGATTGTAAGTTTCCTGAGGCCTCCCCAGCCATGCCTCCTCTACAGTCTGTGGAACTGAGTCAATTAAACCACTTTTCTTCTTTGTAGCAGTGTGAGAATAGACTAATACACATAGGTTGTAGGCAAATGTGCCTGGTGACTTAGTAATTGCTAATCTTGACTCCTACTCACTTGCTCTGAACCTTTGCAATGGCCTGTTACCCTTATACCTGAATTTTATTTGCACTGCAGGCACTTCCCCACTGGGGATTTCATGGCTGCCTGCAAGGCATACTGTTTTTCTTTTTGTTCCATAATGACTTCTCATTTCTGTGATCTGCATTCATACGTCAGCCTTGTTCCTCCACAGCATTGCAGGCCTCCAGGTAACAAGGTGAGGTTTAGAACTGTAGCTTCCTCTGGTCTAGGGGAAGGATTTGGGTATCACTGTGTCCCACATTCAGTAAGAGCAAATAAAAAAACAAGCTAACAAACTAGCTGGAGTCATAGCTATAAGACTTCTCAAAGAAAAATAACTTGAGCAAACTTTTGAAGGATGATTATATCTAAGATTGGTGGAAAGGTAAATTCCTAAAAAATATACATAAATCCCTGTATATCAGCATTTCTTCTCTGCCAGCCTTTATAATATGCAGCAAATGGTGGTGCTGCTAATGGCCAATTTCACTATAATTTTTCTTCCTCATGTAACCTCCTCCTTCATTCTCAGATATTTTAATGTTGCTTATGTTGATTCTCCAATACTGCAACCCCCCCCTGTGTTTCTGCACTGTGCAGTCATGTGGCTCCGTTTTGCTTCTGCATCAGTAGTCACCCAAATTGGTATATGCCTGAGACCTTTCATATCATACTTGTTACGATTCATTGTCTTGGGTGCATGATACTTACTCTTGAATTTGATGAGAACTTTATTTTTTTCAACATTTCTCTCCTCACCCAAACCATTTATTTATCATTTTATTTTGGGGTGTTTTAATGCTGACTAACCAGTGCCTTAATCTCATGGACTCTTCATTAAACTAGCTAAAGTAATATATCTAGGAATACCGCATTGCTGGACCATTTTTGCCATCTCTGAATCAGCACCCTAACCAAGGAACTGCAGCTGGAGAGAATATCAATACCAAGCTCTCTTGGCATATTACAGCAAAAAAATGTTTATTAATCTTCTACTTTAGAGAAGACACTCTACTAATTAACTCATCTTATTACAGTTGGCTTTCTTGATGGTCTAGTGCTATGGTTTGAATTTTTCCCCCAAAGTTTATGTGTTGGAAACGTCATCCTCAATGCTACAGTGTTGAGAGGCAGGATCTTTAAGAGGTGATTTGGTCATGACAGCAGACCAGAGAACAGATTAATTCCTGTTATAGCATGTGTTCTCTTGCCATTATGCCTTCGGCCATGAGATCATGCAGCAAGAAGGCCCTCACCATATGGGCCTCTCGACCTTGGACTTCCAAGCCTCCAGAACGAGAATATATCTCTGTTCTTTATAAATTACCCAGTATCAGGTATTCTGTTACAGTAGTACAAAATGGACTAAGACAACCAGCAATCTTTTAAAGAATCTTTTATATGTAGCAATGGTTCCAATTGGTCAAGTTAGACTGCATTTACCTTAGATTCAAACACATAACAAATGGTCATCTGACAGTCTATTTTCAGAAACTGCTGAGGAGACTCTTGAGGGTAAAACAATCGAAAGAGTAGATAGCACCAAAACACATTAGATTTTTCTAAGATCAAAGCTCTGGAGGCTGAGGGGTCAATTCTAATCATAACACTTATCTGTCATTCAGATTGCCTTGTATCCTAGCCCCAGGAACTTAAACCTCAATCCTGGAGGGAGAGATCTATAATGAGAGAGCCAGTAATGCTCCAAATCACCATGGGACACTAACTGCAAAGTGGCAGGACAGGAGTCTTTGGAGAACCTTCCTAATCTATGTGGTCATGACCACTAAGGTCCCTGACCTCATTTTATACATACAAATGTAACCTCATGGAATATTTCATCAAGATTTTTTCCCCTCAAATTTTCAAAAATGATATCTGATTTATATTTTTAAAAGCTCTAAAGTATCTCTAGCAAGATAAAAAGGTAGAATTTTCATGTTCAAATTTATTCCCAATGTTTAGACATTAAATTTGAACATGAAAGGTCTATTTTTAAAAATTAAACTTGTAAGTTCATAGAAACAAGCAACAGTGATGTTTTGACTATTGCCATTTCTTTTTGTTTTGATTGCTTAATTACAGAAATACAGGTGGATTGTTCATTTATTACATTACTCCAATGTTTACATTTGTTGAATAGAGTAAAATTCACGCAGATGCAGATTTTATATACATATATTTTGTGTATATATATATACACACACACACACACACACACACAAACACACACACACCCTACCTGTAACCACAACTTCAACCGAAAATAAAATATTTCCATTACTTACCTCAGCAATTTCCCTCATTCCCCTTTCTAGTCAATTTTGCCCCCTAAAAACACTAGTAATTTTCTTCCTCTAACGATAGATCGTTTTGCTGTTCTCAAATGCCATGAAAAGGAATTATATAGTATTTACTCTTTTGTGTCTTGCTTCTTTTACTCAATGTAATGTTTTGGGGAATGATTAATTTGTTAAATCTCTAACTTTTTTTTCTTAAAGAGATTTCCATTTTAATATTTCATTGCAATTTGGTCATCCATTCCCCTAATGGTAAACATTAGAGTTGTTTCTTGTTTTAGGATATTATGAATAAAGATGTTTCGACCAAACTTCTGCAAGTATATCATGAGCACATATTTTTAATTCTTTTAGATAAATACCTGCAGTAGACAAAATAATGGCCTCTCAAAGATGTCCACATTAAGTTTCTAGAACCTGCGCATATATTAGCTGTAACTAAGGGGAATTCAGGTGTATTATCCAGGTGTTCCTGGACACAAGCATCTATAAATGTGAATGAGGGAGGTAGAAGACTGTGTGTCACAGTGATGTGATGTGAAAAAGACTTGACTGACCAGTGTTGGCCTTGAAGATGGAAGGGAGCCACAAGCAAAGAAATGTGAGCTGCCTCTAAAGGCTGGAAAAGGCACAAAAATGAATTTTCCCCCAGAGTATCAAGAGAGGGATGCAGCCCTGTTGACACCTTGTTTTAGCCAAAGAGGACCCATTTTAAACTTCTTTTTTCAGAATTGCAAGATAACCACTTTGTCTTAAGCCACTAAGGTTGTGATAGTTTGTTTTAGCAGCAATATGAAAGTAATACAATATCAAAAAGTGGAAAAGCTAAGTCATATGGTAGGCATATATTTAATTTTATAAGAATTCACCAATTTTTAAAAAATCATGCCAATTCACACTCACTCCCACCGGCAATACATAAAAATTCTATTTCTCCACAACCTTGCCAACATATAATATATTGTCGTTATTTTTGTTTTGAGACATTTTGTTTGGAGTAAAATAGTATAACATTATGGTTTAAATGTGTCGAGTGACTAAGGACATTGGGCACATTTTCATGCAGTACTTTTGTCCATTTATATGTCTTATTTTGAGAAATGTTCAAGACCTTTGCCTATTTTTAATTTTGTTGTTTGCTTTTTATTAGTTGTTAAGAGTAGTTAATATATTCTGGAGATAACTTTTTATGAAATACAGGGATTGTGAAAATATTCCTCCATCTATCTCTTATTTTCCATTTTCCTTATAATATCTGTTGAGTAAAGATTTTTAATTTAAGTTCAATTTTTTTTTTTTTTCCTGGCTAGAGTGCAGTGGTACAATCAGAGCTTACTGAAGCCTTGAACTTCTAGGCTGAAGCAATCCTTCTGCCTTAACCTCTCAAGCAGCTAGGACTATAGGTACACAACATCATGCCCAACTAATGTTTAAAATTTTACAGAGAAGAAGTTTTGCTATGTGGCCCAAGCTGGTCTCAAACTCTCAGCTTCCCACCTTGGCCTCCCAAAGACCTGGGATTACAACAGTGAGCCACTGCTCCTGGCCACAATTTATCTTTTTTAGTTTAATATTTAGAGCTCATTGTAACCTGGCTAAAAAAATTCACCTGGCCCAAAATTACCATATTAACTCTTCTACCTCTTGTGCTAGAAACTTTATAGTTTTAGCTTTTAATTTTTGTATATGTTGTGAGGTAGGGAACAAAGTTCACTGTTTTCCTTACTTTATCTAGTTATTGCAATACTATTTGTTGAAAAGATTTTCTTTTCCCCCAATAAACTGCATTAGCATCATCTGACCATATAGGGAGGTGCTTATTTCTGCATGAACTATTTAGTTCTATTGATCTATTTGCTAACTCATACTCAAGTGCCACAGTGTCTCAATTATTGTCACTTGACAGTAATTCTTGAAATTAAATAATGCAATACCTCCACGTTTCTTTCCTTTTGGGGGGATTGCTTTGTTTATTTTAGGTATTTTATTCTACATAAGTTTTAGAATCAGCTTCTCAAGGTCTGTGTTAAGACTTTTATTGCAATTGCCTTGAATATATCAATTAATTTGGAAAGAATGAAAATATTGAGTTTTCCAATTCATGGACATGCCATTTTTCTTTATTATTTAAGTCTTTTGTTAAGTCTATTCCTAAGTATATAAAGTATGCTTTTTGGTGCTACTAAATGGCTTACTAATGTTATTTTTCCAATTATTTATTGCTAATATATAAAAATCAATTGATTTCTCCGTATTGGCCTTGTTTCTTAAAATATTTCTAAATTCATTCATTAGTCATAGTATCTTTTTCTGGTTTCACAAGATTTTCTACACACACAATCATGTAATCATGTCATCTAAGAACAGACAACTTATTTCTTTTGTTCAAATCTTTATATCATTTCTTTTTCTTTGCCTTATTGCTTATTGTAGAAGTTTTCGTAGAGCATTTATTAGAAGTGATAAGAGTGAAACCCTTGCCTTGTTGTTGATAAGGAAAAAGTATATCAATACTAAATATAATATTAGCTGGATGTTTTTCACAGACATCATTTATATATTTATGAAGTGTTTTCCCATGCCTAGTTTGGTGGGAGTTTGTCATAAATGATTGTTATACGTCAATTTTCTGCCTCAATTAAG
Organism: Pongo pygmaeus; assembly: GCF_028885625.2. Lineage (NCBI taxonomy): Eukaryota > Metazoa > Chordata > Mammalia > Primates > Hominidae > Pongo > Pongo pygmaeus. The sequence goes on along the minus strand of NC_072388.2, from coordinate 23,905,741 downwards.
ACAATTATATAAATTTATTTTAATAATACGATGCATTTTTTTAATTTGTCACAATCTTACAATTTTGAGATAAATTCCATTTGATTATATGTTCTTTTTATATAATGTTGGATTTGCTAACATTTGTCATTTTTATAAGTATTTTGTAATATATGTTGTTCTATAATTTTATTTTTTTATTCATGCTCTTATTTATTATAGTTACATGATTATTCTGGCCAAATTAAAAAATATAGGAAATGTTGCCACCCCTTCCTATTTCTAAAATAATTTGTGTAAAATTGATATTAATCATTATTAAATATATGATAGAATTCACCAGTGAAACTATCTGGACCTTAAGGTTTTTCTTATAGGAAAGTATTTATTTATGAATTATATTTATTTAATAGGCATAGGATTATTCGGATTTTCTATTTATTCTTATGTCAGTTTGGGGGAGTTTCTGTTGTTCTAAGATTTTGTCTATTTCATCTAACTTGTCAAAGTGTCTTCTATTGACACAAAGTTGTTAATATCCCTTTTTAACTGACTGTGATGTACTTAGATGTTGTTTCTCTGACTTATGGTTCTTGGAGTTCATCGAACTTCTTGAATCTGTGTGGTATTGTTTTTCACCAAATTTGGAGAATTTTCATTCATTTACTCAATATTTTATTCTGACGTATTCTTAATCATTTTTGGGGACTCTAATTATATTTGCTCAATATTTTCTCACAGGCCATTAAAGTGCTGTTAATATTTCAAGTATTTATTTTTCTCTCCCTTATTCAATTTGGATGTTATTGACCCTTTCTTCTGCAGTATATAATCTTTTTCTAAACCACTCAATAATTTTTTTATCTCAAATATTTCATTTTTGAGTTTTAAATTTTTAATTTCTTTTTATATTTTCTATTTCTTTGCTGAAATTTGTCCATATTTTTCTTTAAATTTTTCCATGGGTTTATAATAACTTTTTTAAAAATCCATTTACGTTATCTCTAAAATCTGTGATTTTTGACATGTTTTTATTGGGTGCTTTTTTTCTGGATTATGGGTAACATTCTCCTGCTTATTCTCCTGTCTGGTATTTTTTTTTTATTGTACATGTTACTTTGCAGGGAGTCTGATTTATGTTGTTTTTATTTTAATCTTGTTAAGTTTTGTTTTATCAGACAATTTATGGATAGATTGTCTTACATCTATTGGTGTTGGTTCTGTGCTTTGTAGGGTAGATTGATTTCAGTTTTCTCATTAGATCTAGGGTATTTTCATCCCCCTAGGACATCATGTTTCTGGAATCTTAATCAAATGCCTGAGTTCTATCAGTGAGGTCTCTCCACTCCAACTGGGTCAGAATTCTGACATCTTTTAGCCCTGTGCATCCTCTAGCACATCTGTACTGCTCTTAGCTCCCTCTAGAAGTCATTCTGCTAGGCCTTTTGGACTCAATGCCCATGCATAAGCACCCTAGCTCTCAATCAAGGTCACAGATAAACCCTCATACAAATTTCTGGGCTGTCTTCTCCCCACAGAAGCCTCATTTTTATATCTGCCCTTCCAGTTCCAGCTGCCCCTCAAATTCTTATCTCTATCACTTCAGCTCCAGAAGACTCTGCTTTCTACTTGGAATCCATCTCCCTACTGCAAAGTTCCAGAAATTGTCTCAGGCATAAATTTGGGGGGTTAACAAAGCCCATTTCACAGGTTTCTGTATCTCAAGGATGATAGGGCTGCTCTGTTTCCAGTGCCTGAAATCAGTTGTCTCTTATATTTTGTCCAGTTTTTATAATTATTTACAAACGGATGTAACATCAGCTAACTCCAGTTACTGGAAGCAGAAGTCCTCTAGCACATTATTTTGAGCAACTGTTATGTATAAAACACTATGTTAATCATTATGGAGTATAAAGAAATGGAAAACAAGTTCTCGTCCATCTAGAAGATATAAGAAAGGTGCATATATACCTAAAAGACACATCAACTTTCTTTCAGTTCCTGGAATACACCAAGACATTTCCTACCTCAGATTTTGCAAATGCAGTTATCTCTGCCTTGAAAATTTTTCCTTCTACTCCTAGCCTGAATTACTTTTACTCATTCATCAGATCTTAAAATGTCACTTACTCAGGAGTGTCTTCTCACATTCTTGTTTTATTTAATATTATTTTTTTCATAGCACACTCTAGTCTTCCAATACTATTCTTATCACATTTTTTTCTATATTTCTGTGCTTATTTAACTATTTAATATATATTAACTTATTTATTCTGTGCTTATACATTCTTATTTCTGTGCTTTTTAATATATCTATAAACTAATATCTATTTATTTCTATATATTTTGTAACTGCAAGACTAACTTCATTTGCTTCATTGCTGTCTCTAAATCTATGCCAGTCTTGAAAAATACTGTGCATAAAAAATATTTCTTGAATAAATGAATGAAGGATTTTATCAGTGTCACAATCAGCATAGAAAATGCATGAGACCCTCACTTTCTATCGGACTGATAAGAGAAGGTCTTCAGAGATGGAATTTTAAGAGGCAGAGATGGGAAGAAGTGGCTTTCTAGGCAGGAAATTGGTATGAGTTTAAAAAGTACAATTCATATTTCAGGAGACAGCAACTGGACCTGTTTTGCTGGAGCAGAGAATTCATTAGGATGCTAAACAGAAATAAGCCTTGTAAGATAAATTGAGTTTAAATTCTTGATCTTACCAGCCTAATAATAATCACCAGTTTGTAAAACATGGATTCTTAAATAATATTAACAATTAGTACCTGCAATATTTTTTTCTAAAGATATATTTTAAAAGATAGGTATTAAATAAGAGTCTCACCAAAAACTTTATAAGATCCTGACTGAAAAACATGATACCAATTTTAGTCCCTATATTTGAATTTCAATCTTGTTGAGGAGGATGCCCAGAAATGTGCCTGATCAGCTGCTCTATGTGAGATGCAATAAAGAGTAAACTTTTCTGCCAGTGGTTGTTAAATATATTAGTATTAAATCACTTGCTTGACATCTGAAAAGCCATATAATGGGATATTTAGGAGAGCCGGTTGTAATATAGTTCTTAGAAACCCTCTGTGGTTATCTTCTTATGCCTGCGGGAGAATGGCCTAAAACCACAGTGAATGCTTATAAGGGTTCCATGAAAATGGAGAGAAGCAGAAGTGAGGTGGACGCCGGGTAGAGGAAACTAGACTCCACACTCACCTCAGGCTCTTGATATATGCATGCTCCAGTTACTTTCCCCAACTGTACCTAAGCACAGAATTATAAATGAGCGTCTACCCACCACCCCATGCTGTTACTTCTCAGAATAGTGCAGCTGAGGTTTCACCAGGGCAGTCAAAGCAACCTCCAGGAACCAATTAGTCTATTTCTATTGCTGGTGAAGCCCACTCAGTCACAAGGGATCTTACTCAAGCTCATTAACAGCACCCTCCGCAGTCCACTTAACAGAATGCATGAAATTTCCCTCAATTTTGCCTTTTCGAAATAAGTGGTGTGCTATAATTTGCAAAGCTAAGTGACATTATTCTTAATTTATGCAGTCCAATGTGAGGAATTCTTCACACAAGATGATCAGTAACCAACCATACTACAAAATAATTTCATCTTTTTGGAGCACCACATTGTAGAAAAGAGACGGTGTGGCCCTTAAGAAACTCACTGACTGGGTGGCATTAGCTGACTTTGCCATGAAAGAATCCTCAACTTGAAAAGTTCCCCTCATCTCAGGTCTCCAAAGCTGAGCTGACCTAGAAAGACTGGTTCTTCCTCCCAACAACTAAATGATACTCATCTTTCTCATCAAACCAGATCCAGATCCCCTGCTAGATAAGTCTTTTCTTCACACTGCTAACTTCATGACAATAGGAAGGTAGGAGAGAGTCACAGTAAAGACTGTGGACTCTTTGCGAGCCTGGATGCCTGCCTTTGAACCCCAACTCTACCATTTATTAGCATATGACTTGGGCAAGCTTTCAACCTTTCTATGTCTCAGTTGCTTCATATTTAAAATAGAAATAATAGGTGTGGTGGCTCATACCTGTAATCCCAGCACTTAGGGAGGCAGAGACAGGTGGATCATGAGTCCAAGAGTTTGAGACAGCCTGGGCAACATGGGGAAACTCCATCTCTACAAAAAAAAAAAAAAAAAAAATTAGTCTGGCATTATAGAGCACCACTGTAGTCCCAGCTATTTTGGAGGCTGAGGTGGGAGGATTGCTTGAGCCCAGGAGGTTGAGGCTGCAGTGAGCCATGGTCATGCCACTGCAGTTTGGCCTGGGTGACAGAGCAAGACTCTGTCTCAAAAACAAAAACAAAAAATAGAGATAACAATGTCTACCTGTCGCATAGGATTGTTTTGAGGATGAAATAAGATAATTTTAGAGAAATTTATATGTAAAGCATTTAAAATAATGCCAGCAAATAGTGAGCAATATGTTAATTATTATTATCATCATGATTTGTAAGTATACATTTATTTTACTTGGCTCATTCATTAAGCATTCAAACTATTTATTCAATGCCTACTATGTGCCAAGCATGCTGTTGGATATATCAATGAATGAAACCTCTCCCGTTAAAGAGCTAACATTGTAGTGAGGGAGAAGAAAATAAATAATCCAAGTGATAAGAAAATTATATAGTATGTTAGTGCTTTTTAAATAGAAAATAAAATAGAGCAGAATAAGAAGTGAGAGTGGATTGCAATTTTAAATTAGTATGGTCGGGGAAGGCCTCATTAAGAATGTAACATTTGAGAAAAACTTGGAGCAATTTCTGGGTGAAGATCATTCCAGTCATGAAGAACAGCCCTTGCAAAGGTCCTGAAGTTTGAGTGTATATGGTCTGTGGAAGGGCAGGGAAGCCACTGTGGCTGGAGTAGAGTAAGCAAAGAGAAGGGATGAAAAGATGAAGCCGGAGGATGGGGCAGGGCAAAGACACAAGCTTTTGCTCTCAGTAAAATGGAAGACATTGCAGAATTTTCAGTAGGAAACTAATGTGGTCTGACCCGCATTCTGAAGGCATCACTGTTGCTGCTCAGTTGAAAATAGGCCATGCAGGAAGGTGGGAAGACTAAAACCAGAAAGACCTGCTAGGAAACTATTGCCAAAATCCATGTGTGAGATGAGTGGCTCAGAGCGAGGTAGATGCAGAAAAGATATTGAGATGTAATCAGTTTATTGACACGTGTTGAAAATAAAGATAACAGAGATTTCCTGATGGAATGTTGGCAGGAGCAGCATGGAGAAACAGGATCATAACTATCTCTCTCACCCACTAGAAAACCGGCAGTGACCATATTTGTTGTTGATTACTGCTAAATCTTTGACAAGTAGCAAAATTCCTGGCACACAGCTGTCACTAAAAATATTTGTTCGATGAAAGAAGGAAAACAATATTCTAGGAGATAGAAGTTTAAAATAGAATATTTATTTTTAATCAGAAATCTTTTTTTTTTGCTCTTAACCAGAGCAGTATTTAAGAATCTGAGAAGTCTATTAGTAACCAGTAGGTTGACTGGTACACATGAAATCAGAAAATACAGAAGAGAATCTTAATAGATATTTTTACTGGGTGAATAAAACCAGGTGACCTGCCCTGTAGTGTACTCTTATCCATGCCCTGAGTCACTGCTGTTCTCCCCTAGATAGTATTTTAAACAAATGGGTACTTCTAGCAGTTTACATTGTGTGTAACCAGCCTACTTTTGGATTGTTCATATTCTTTAAATGTGTAATTATTATCAACCTGGTTATGTGCAGGTCTTGCATGTAGAACTACTTAATCTTTAAAAAGTTTTTGCATAGCCTAATTTTGTTACTTTTCTATTGGTTTTCTTTAGTAAACCATTGGAGAAAGGCACATTGGACTAAGAATTTACATCTAAGCAGTGGTATTTAATTGTTTTTCTCCTTTGTAATAATTGTTCTGCTGCAAATGTATCAGCAAGGTTTGAGAATAAGTTCTTTAAGCTACCAATAATCTCTTGCCTCTTTCATACTTTATGCCTTTTTTATATCTGTCATTTGCAAGTGTAAAGTGGTGTCAACTCTTCATTTTCTTCATAAGAAAGTATGATGCTTTTTAACAGTAAGTAGAAAATGTGCCTTGGTCAATTATTTTTTTCAGTAATCAAATGAACTTTCCTTCCCTTATTCACATAGTGGCATGGTCTTCCCCGTGACCTGAGCACACAGTTGTGCCATTCAAATCTGGAAACACAACAAGGAAACTCAAGTTGAATCAATAAATTTGTTTGTATTAGCATTGAGAGCTCAATATGTCCTCATATATGATCAGGGTATTTTTAAGTTAGCTAAATATAAAACATGGATTTTGCACATACTAATATTTAATGAGCATCCTTCATGCTCTCTAGAATGTTATTATGGAGTGATTTATTATGAAATAAATTACTTTAAGGCACCAACACTCCAAATGCATTGCAAATTTCTCTTGTACATTTAAGCCATACAGCTGACCACAGGTTTTCTTGAAACTACTGTCCAACTACTGTCCAACTATGCTAACTGGTACAATAAGACCAATTTCAATACCCATTTGACTACTTTGAAACCAAATGGCAGCTATCTCACATTGAGGATCTGGGATATTTTAAATGATTAGCTCCTTGGGAAAATAAATATGGTCATGAAATACATAGAATTGTTATAGCTTTCAAAAGCACTGGGTAGCCTGGGTCTGAAATGACTTGCCACCTATGCATAGTTTTTTTGACGAAAAAAATCCAATCACTAAAGACTGGAGGGACATAACAACTGTGTGTGTGTGTATGTGTGTGTGTGTATATATGTGTACACACACATATGTGTGTATATATGTGTACACACACATATGTGTGTATATATGTGTACACACACATATATGTGTGTATATATGTGTACACACACATATATGTGTTGTATATATGTGTACACACACATATATGTGTTGTATGTGTACACACACATATATGTGTTGTATATATGTGTACACACATATATGTGTGTGTATATATGTGTGTACACACACATATGTGTTGTTATATATATTATAACACACACACACACACGGTTGTTATATATATTATACATACATAATGCCCAATGCCTCCTCAATAAAGTAGTGTCAGTCATAAAATTATACCAATTAGAAGTGAAAACACCTATTAGGCATAAGGTCATTTTGGGGGCTTGAACCTATGAACTATGATTCCAAACTTCTTAAATACCAAAAAGAAATGCAATAGAAAGACAAATTATCTTTGATGAGGTAAGAGGGATATTGTGCAATAACGAAAAAAATCCTTGATTAAATGCAGCATTGCTATGCATCAACAGCATCATTAGCTGTTAGGCTTCAGGATTTTTAATAAGGAATCAAAGACCAAATGAGAATGATTTAGAATCTATTATTCAGGAGGCAAGAAACTGGAATGATAATCATATCAAATGAGCCAAAAATAAGGGATTAAGAAAAGGTATTTAAAAGTGAGTAAGAATAAAATATACAAATTTAAGCAACAGCAAGCTAACACCTCATTACGATGACTTGGCATTTAAGATAGACACACAATTTTAAATCTAGCCCTATGAAAATCACACTTTTATTATGTATAAAATCTACTAGATATTTTCCATGCCTATAAAGATATTAGAAATGACTATTTAGCTATTGTAATATCTACAGTTTTTCCATAAACAATAACTTTTCAAAGTGGCACAGTATAAGGCAAGTGAATATTTGATATTATTCTACTAAAAATCACAGTTGGTGACATATATCTACCTACCCTATATACTTACCTGCACCAATTTATCTGTCTATTTCAGTAACTTATATCTCTGTGCTGTAATATATGCCCCCACACGCAAAAGAAATGCTCCACGATTCTAAAATTTCCTAATATCTTTGAGGTTCAACACATTTACAGGAATTCTCTGTGGATCTGTGATGTGTGGGGTTTTAATGCTTTCTTTCCTTGTAGTACACAGAAGTAAATCAAACATTTCAAGTACTGGACATTAATAACACCCCCATCCCCAAAGGAAGATTCTACTCCTAATGGAAATATTATTCTCCAAACCTCATCAGCAGTGCCAGCCTCAAGGTGACTCACTCTCCCACCTGAACCTGCAGCAATTTCTTCCTCCACTGCTCTTGCCAGACATTAGCTGTTGCCATCCTCCACAAAGGGACATTAATAGTCTTGAAGGCAATATGCTGTTTTTGTTCTTGCTTTCTTGTCCCCTCCCTTGGAGCTCATTAACTTATATCTGCCCTCTGAGAGTATAACTAGTAATCATCTAAGGGGAGGTAGAAAGATCTTGCAACTTTACAGATAAAGAATAGAGGGAAAATATTTAAGTAAATTATTAAAACCAAGATAACTTATTATTCATAAACTAGAGATTAGCTATTCCAAATGTCCTTAATATTGGTGACTGTCAATGTCATTTATTAATATATTTGAATTCATTCTGGATTCAAAGTGCAGTTACAAACACCATTTTCTTACCTCTTAAAATGTATATTCTATTGACAGAAAACATACACAAGGTTACCAGAGATGACAAAACATGTCGAGATAACGTATAAACAACTTGTCCTCTGGATAGTTCAACATGGTGCCCTTTAGCACTTGAAGGAGAGAAACCCTTTCTTTGTTTCCTGTAGAGAATATTGACTAAATTCAAGTGTATAACACATTCAGGCAAATAAACACTTATCTAGAATTGGAGATCTTATTCTTTAAGAAAACTAGACTCTTCAGTGGTTTTCAGGGTTACCTAAGGAGTTAAGACTAGGTTCTTAGAATACACAAAATAGGAAAATGAAAAACTATTGTGAAAGCATGCAGGGGTATACAATAGCCACAGCCTCCAATCCATTCCTGTGGAAATGCCTACACCTTGAGGCTATAAGTGAGTCGTGCTTGCAAAGCACTGTAAAAATTTTCACTTTCTCTGTCAACCAGTAAAGAGCATTTAGTCACGTTGAGCAGAAAAATACTTTTCTAGCTCTTCAGGTATTGGGCACAATGTTCCCTTTTGAAAAAGCCTTGATGCCCCCTTATTTCTGTCTCCTCTGTTAGATATTGGGCTCAATGTTCCCTTTTGAAAAAGCTTTATTTGACACTCTTCCCTGAGTCATGACACTCCATGCCCCAATTTAAAGTCCCTTTATGCACTGAAAAGAAGATACTGTGAGACGTTCAGATGCCTATCGTATGGGCTGCAGTGATGATGATTCAGCCAAACTTTGCAGAGAATATTGACATTCTTGGAGGAAGGATGCCGAAGTATACTGTACAGTCCTCTTAGGAAGTTCAAATCCTTTCCTTATGCAAAGATACTCTCAGATAATTCAGAACTGTGGTAATGTTATGCTATGGAAGGCAAGAAAAGACCTTTTTGTTCCTGTCCACATGAGACAGAGTACAGTTTTTTGATTCCTATAAAAATCAAGTCCACAGAAATTCTATTTGCCCTGAAATTTTTCTATTGCAAAAACTAAACATGTGGACCTGTTCCTTACAACCCCACTTAGACCTATTTTCAGGTCTCCCACATGGTCACTTTTCTATAATGAGCACAGATTTCCTTTTAAATGCAACAAAAACAAGCTGCAAGTCTGATTAGTGATTGGGCATGAAGGCTGATGTTTATTTTATGGCTACTTATACTATTGAATATATCATTTGTATGAAAACTACATATAGCAAAAGTAGCCTAATTCCTTGCTGCTCAAAGTTTGATCTGCAGGTCAACATCACAACATTACCTGGGCCCCACCCCAAAGCTACTGAATGATACACCTACATATTAATAATATCCTCAGGCAATGTGTATGCCAAGTGACTGTTGAAAGCATTAATAGATCTCCAGGCCAACAGGGTTTGGAGAATATGGGCAAGAGGCTGGGACTATAAACTCCAATGAGATATAGAAACAGAAAGCTGGTAAAAACTCTGCCTCCATGAAAGACAAATGTCTTCTTATAATTAAAACATTGATATGACCACAAGATTGACAAATAAGAACTACACTCTGAATTAGGGACCTGAGCAAGACCAGTGTCAGAAAGTCAAGGTGAGGTGGAGGGCCTAGGTCTGCTAGGAGATGGCTGGATTATGGGCCTCTAGCCAGAAAGGGCTGAGGGTCAATGAAATAGCTAGAGGAACAGTGACAAACAGCATCAAGGTCTTCTCAACAGTTCCCTCAGGTGCAGTTCAGGTGCATTAATCTTTTGGACCACAACCTTGGTGTCAGATAAGAAGCCACATGAAGTCTACAAGAGACCTTGCCAGATCAGAGGGTTTGCATATTTTTTAAGGCTATTGATACATAAAACCAAACTTCCCTCCTAAATCTTTATGCCATTTTATGGTTTAACAAGCTGAATATGAGAATGCCTGCTACCCCATACCCTGCCCAAAAAATAGAACTTGGAGCGTAGAATTCAGGATGCTCTCAGAAAGGCCAAGGACTAGCCAAAGTACTTTAACTAGTTCCTGGCCCTGAGGGAGAGAGCATCAAAAAACATGTTATATAGTACCAATTTTAACCTCACAAAGTTTACCTCACAAAGTTCACTATTTCCTTTCATAGTAGGAAATAGAAGAATCCATGCTAGAGCCCTAAGAAAATGATGAAAGTCTTTACTCCAAACATTTTCCAACACTGGGTTTCACATCTCCTTGCTTCACGTAGCCCAGAGACGATTCACTTTCTATCCTTCTCCTCAAAACCCTCATTGGCAGCCCAAGATAGGGTACCAGAATATACACTGGCAGAGCTCCAGGTGTACTGTATTCAGCTTCAGTACCTAACCCTCATGGGAGAGTTCAGATTGGAAGAGCAATTGTGAAAACCTGATGTCTGCCTTTGGAATGTGCCCAAGTACCTTAAGAACCTTCTATGCACCAAACCTGAGGCTATGCTCATTCTGCTTCACACAGGAAAGAGCGAAGGCTAGCTGGCAGTGGAGTGTGTGTGTGTCTAAAGCTAGATTTGGAAGGGGTGTCTTTGAGTATAGTCAATTATATCACCAAACTGTATCTTTTATCCATCCACTAATCTCTATCTTCATTACACAGATGAAGTCCAGATTCTCATCCATCAGCGGATGCATGAAATGTTGCAACAGTGCCCTTAGAAGTTCATTTCCTGTTCTAGGATCTAACTGGACTAAGCTGATTATCCCCTACCCGACCCAAATGACTCAAGTATAAACTATATTCCACTGTATTTTTATTCAGTTTTAGTCTGGCCTGCTTAAAATAGACTGCCTTTTTAAATGACAAAACTCTCTTAATGCCAAAAATGATCTTTTTTTTTAATATGGTCACATATGACTCCACAAAAGTTTACCCTTCAAATTTGCCATCAAAATTCTTTTCTCCCGTGAGGATGATTTAGAAGCTGTAATAAAGCAAATAAATTACAAGTCTTACAATTCACTCTCTTACATATAACATAGAAAATACATGATTATTAACTGTCACATTAAAACCAACAATAGCTTAAATGGGCGAGATGTATACAATAATGGACTTCTGTGTACTTTTTATTATTCTGATGGTCCCTCTGTGTCTGAAAAAAGGTGTTTCTTTATAATATTAACCTTTGTGAATTAGGGATATCTGCAAATGTTTCATATGAGGAGATGACTGCAGCCAACATCTGATTCCTTCATTCCTGTAACTGACACCTCTCCGGAGAGCACCTAAGATGTTCTGGGCTGAAATATTTACCTAGTGGACCACTTGAGGAGTTATTTAACTTCACTCTCATCTCTTTTCTTTAGTAGCTCATCCATTATGACTCATTTGTCTCTAGCCTTCATCTTCTTAACTCAGGTATACTTCTTATGTAATTCGGTCTATCCTGTTTGCTTTTCATGGTTCGTTTTGTTTGATTATTACAGCAATATTACATAAATATGATTTGGTACTAGTTTTCCTTAAAAATGTACACTATTTAGGACATACTGGGTATGAATCAGGCTCTTTTTAGTGTGCCTGGAAAACTATCCCTGAGGGACAATAAATTCAAAGATTCAATACCTAATTATAAATATGACATTGAAATGCAAACCACATGTAAGTTCAGGCATACTAAGTAATAAGTGCTTTCAGGCCTTAGTGCTCCTACAAAGGAAATCTGTCCTGATTTGTCCCATCACCAGTCAAGTACATGATCAGAGTTAGCTTAACCTCAACATTTCATTCAGGTGGTATTGCTTCAAGAATTCTAATTGCATCCATAAATTACTCATTTATTTAATAAATTTATACTTAGTACATATTTTTGTGTTTAGCAGTTTTAAAAAATATGAGCTCAGCCCTATGTACCCCTTCAAACCAGACTATCTCCATCCCCCATTAAAAAGTGGAATATGTGACGGAATCTCTGAAGTGGACAACGCTGGAATATGTAATTTAGAAATTCTTTCTAGGCAATTCTGATACACTTATCCATGCCCAGTTGAGAACCTTTCTATATCCTTGTTGAAAATATCATTAACTCCCACGGCTTTAAATAACATTTATTGGCAAATAATCATCAAATATATATTTTCAACAGTTTTTCCCTGAACTACAAAACCACTTGCTTCTGGATTGTGTCGTTAAAGTGGTTCCTCACATAAAATATATTCAAAATGAAACATGGGGTCATCTGTTCTACATATGAACTTTCCCTGGGGTATCCTATATCATTAGATATTTCCGTGCCTATAGCCACTGACATTATTCTCTTAAAAAGGCAGGGAAATAAAAGAATGTCTACTCCACAGACAGAGCAGCCTGAAACTAGTTATTACTGTCTTCTCCCCCTCCTGTAGCTTAGAACTTAACACCTTACCTTACAGTCTAGTTAATTCTTTACCCACAATGTGTTTCTAATCTGCCCCTCGTTCTCCATCTTCACAATTACTCCCCAGATGCTAGACCTTTAGCAACTTGTGTTTATATGATTGCCAAGTACCCTAATGCAATCCCATCCTCGGTATTGTTCTTCAGTTATCATTCTTCAGAAGAAATCTAATCATTTCACTCCCTTACTTAAAATCTTTGAAGGTATCTTTATCATCTACCAGATTAAAGTATTTTGAGGGATGTAACATTCCCCAAAATACAGCCTTACTTTCTCTCTGTTCCTTACACTTGAAACAGATAAAGTTTCTCCGATTTTCAGACATACACATTTTCACCCAAGAGTCCTTGCATATTTGGGGCTGCTCTATTTACTTGGACAGTTTGGTCTTGAAATGCAGCTTAACTCTCTAATCTCAAATTTATAATGCGTAAATTGAATATAGCAATAGCTACCCTCCAGATTTGGAGGATTATTAAATTAAGTGTTTATAAAGCCCTAAATATACATCCTAGTGCAAAATTAATGTTCAATAAGTGGTTGCTATTTAATGCTCTTTGTTTGTATCTGACAGTTTTAATTTAGCATTATATTGTGAATATTTCCCTCATGCCATCAAATTGTCTTTGGAAATATGATTATAAACTGCTGCATAGTAATAAATCACATATATCTTTATTTTACCAAGTGCCTATTGGTGGACTTTTATATATTGTTTTCAACTCTTTATTCTTATAAATAACACTGTAATAAATATCATAATACATAAATCTTTGAGAATACCTCCAAATATCTCCCCAGGATAAATTACAAGGAGTGGAACATTTTAAGTCTCTAAAAACTTTTTGCTGAATTACCCTTCAGAGAGGCACCAATTGATGTTCTCACCAGCAGCACACGCAGCTCCTATTACCTGCACCCTTCCAACCATACGTGGTTTATTTTTCCTCTCTGTTTCTTCACTAGTGTGGTGGTATCGTTCTTGTTTTTGTTACAAGAACCAAACACTCCATCTTTAACCCATTTGATTCTTTTAGTAACAGAGAGGACAGAAACCCATCTGCCTTGCAGAATTTGGAGAGTTTTTATTTACTCCTCTTTTGTCTTTTGTTCCCATAGGAGTATATTGTATATTTCAGACATTGTCCAAAGGGTTTACATTATGTTTTAAGCCATTTCTTTAATAAACACCCCTACAGCCCCACCAATCCCCAATAACTACCAACAAATATAAAAGCCTAACCCTCCATGTTGGAACATTTTATGATTCTGACATTCATCCCCCAAACCCTGTCCTCAAAATGTAAAAATTCATATCCAATGATAAATGGTAGGGTAATTATCAGGAGTAATAGAAGGGACAAGACTACTTAACCTCAAAATAATTTTCCAGCTCAATCAAAGCTCTATTTGAATCCCTGGTATAAATGGTCCTTATCTAACATCAAGAGATCAGTTAAACACCAAAAATTGCATAAATCCTACTTATCAACTGGCAGAAGAGGAGATAAAGACTAAATGATTTTCTACACTGTTTACTAGCTAAGGAAATGCAGGACATTATAAGGCTGTAGTTCAATAGGATTATGTTTGTCTTACAGCCATTGTCTCCCCAGGGTCAAGCATATCATAATCACTCAAAAAACTATTGAATAAAAGAAAAAAAAGACATATTAACCAGATTTAACTCTCAACTACTTTCACTTAAGCAGGGAGCCTTAGAATAGCTCTCAAAATTCTGATTAAACCTCCTCAACAGGTTTAATTTGCATTTATTGGATTGATAGTAGATAAACATAGTATTTAATTGCATTAGCTATTTGTATTATTTTTTGTGAAATATCATAGCATCATATGCTTTCATATGCTATGATATAGCATATGTTGCATGTACTTTTGAGCCAGGAAGTCTTCCTATAGCCATTTAACCTAATGAAATAAATACAGAATTATATAAATAGAAAATGTATTTTACAACATTTACATTTTTAAGTGTGCTTTCAGAAGCAGAAAAAAATGAAGGAAACCATCTATATCTAAACATATGGAGTTAATTAAATGCACTATGACACATCTACACATAAGACTACTATTCTTTTATTAAAACTGACAACATAGAAGCACAAAGAAACTGCTTATAAAGTATTCTTAAGTGAAGACATTAGGTAACACAATTATATGTGAAATAATGTCCCATCTTTTTCTTGATTGAATCTGTCATCAACTATTTCATCAAATCATGCAAAGATTACTAATAACCTTGTAAAATGTAGTGTTCAGTTCAATCTTCTTTCTTGACCTAACACCATCTTTTGACACAGGTGATTGCACCTTCCTCCTTGATACAGCTGTGGCACTTGCCTTCAGAATAACCAGACATTCTGTGTTGTCTTTCTTCACTGACAGTTCTTTGTCTCCTTTGTTTCTCTTCATATTCCCAATCTTAAAATATATGAGTTCCCAGTTCTCAGTCCTTGGTTCTCTCTCCTCTGTTTCCACTCACTCCTAAGTGATTCCACCTAGGATTATGGCTTAACTACTTCCTACTTAGAGTGAGGGCTCCCAGATTTCAGTCCTTAGCCTGGACCTCTACCCTGAACTCTAGAGTCTGCAATCAGCTGCCTACTAATCATCACCAGTTGGACATTTTTTAAAAGGAGTTCTAATTAAACACATCAAAGTCAAACCCCTGATATTTTACCCTCAAGGTTATTGCTCCCACAATCTTCATCATATCAAACAATAGCAGCTCTAGATATTTGGGTTAATTATAATGGGGTGTGGTGGGTCAGGGTCCTAGGAGATGAAGAAGGGGGAAGTTGAAGAGAGCAAAGGAAAAAAGATATTCTGTTTTCCCAGTTTACTTCTAAATCTGTTTGACTATTTGGTCATCATAAGCTTAATTTTAGGCCTGTGTAGCATCAATTTCTGTAACATTAACTGTCAATTTTCTCAACAAAAGTGATTCCTGAATCGACATTAAAATGATCTAGTTAGTAACAAAATTCTAGCTTCAAAGTATTATTCTTATTGACAGCACACATTCTACCTAACGGTGAACAATTTGAGAAATGGTCCATTTAACTTCAGGAGAAAGATGAGGATATCCATGACTGCCTCATCTATACAACATACTGAAGCTCCTAGATAGCATCATAAGGTAAGAAAAAGCAATAAAGACATACGGATTGGAATAAAAGAAACAAAATTTTATTCATTGGAATGAAATAAAACAAAAAGCACCATTAACAGATGTTTTACCTACACCAAAAACGTCAAATAGTTTACAAACAAAATAACTACCTTAATAAGATTAGTAAATTTGCTAACTAAAAGACCAAAAAAGGGAGGAAAAAGTCAATTGCATTTTCATCCACCAGGATTAGAAAATATAAAAATGTGTAAAGGATAAATTTACAACAGCAAAAATATGTATGTATAAGATACTTAGAAGTAAATCTAACAAAATAATATTGTTTACAACAAAAATGTAGGTCAGATACAATGGCTTATGTCTGTAATACCACCACTTTGGGAGGCCAAAGCAGGATTGTTTGACCCCAGGAGTTTGAGACCAACTTGGGCAATATGGCAAAAACCCATCTCTACCAAAAACAAACAAACAAACAAACAAAAAACCTCACAAAAGTTAGCAGGGTGTGGTGGTGCATACCTGTGGTTCTAGCTACTCAAGAGGATGGGGATGGGAGGATCCCTTGAGCTCAGGAGGTTGAGGCTGCAGTGCGCCATGATTGTATCACTACACTCCAGCCTGGACAAAAGAGCAAGACCCTGTCTCAAAAAACAAACAAATAACAAAAGAAAATATATACAAAAAAGAGAAAGATATAATGCTTTATTGAAAGAAATGAAAGAATGAATAGATGAAGAAGAAACATGCTATGTGAATGGATAAGCAGACAAAATATCCTAAGGATGTCCTAAGTTCTTGTCAATATGATCTAAAGAGTGAATGCACTTTCAACCTATCTCAATAAGAATGTACAGAAATCTCCAGTGACACATAATTTACCTATATAACACAACTGCACATGTACTGCTGAACTTAAAAGTAAAAGTAAAGAATTTTAAAATTTGTATAGATAAATGAGAATAACAAAAACTTTTTTTTTTTTGAGACGGTGTCTCGCTGTCACCCAGGCTGGAGTGCAGTAACAAAAACATTTCTTGAATGAGATGTACGTAATGGATTAAGTACTTTAAAAGGTAAAATTTTTGAAAAAGCAAAGAACATTACCTTCATCTTTTCAAGAAAGAGAAGGATTCCTTCAGCAAAAATGTAAACCACAAAAGAAAAAATCCAAAAATTTAGGTATAATAAAATTAAGACTTTCTGATTCTCAAAGGAAACAAAGTTGTAAATATGCAACCTAGGAGACTATATTTACAACACAACCCCTATGAAAAGTTTCATGTCCAGAACATATAAAGAAATTCTACAAACATTAAAAATGAAAAACGATCTCCAAATAAAGGGCAAAACATATAGCTCAAATGTTTCCCACAGAAGGAGAAAAATATAGTCAATAAGCATTAAAAGCTGCTCAAACTCATTACCAATCATGGAACTGAAAACTGAAACCACGATGGGATACTCTCTCACATAAGCTCACAACTTTTTTTTTTTAATTAGTAACAAAGAGTTGTTAAGAATGAGGATCAATAGAAACTCTTAAATACTGCGCTTGGGAGAGTAAATTCATACAAAATCATGGAATTATCTAGTAAAGCTGAAAATACACATATGCCCTGACCTAGTCTCATGGGTCTTAGATATGTCTTTGGTACTAGGTGCCAAGAAACAAATAAGAATATGCATAGTGGCCTTATTTTCAGCAGCAACAACTATAAAACATATGTCCAGCAAGGAGAATTATTATAAAATATTCATGTGATAAACAACTCTGTGAAAATAAATGAACAGTGTGCAATAACATGGATGAATCTTAGAAATACAATGTTAAATGATAAAAAGCAAATCATATTAGGGCATATCTAGTATGATACCATTTGTACACATTTCAGAAGTTGGCAATATTAAATGTACATCATATAGGGGTAAAAGAGTCTATATAAGCTGTGAGCGGTGGCTCATGCCTGTAATCCCACCACTTTGGGAAGCTGTGGCGGGAGGATTACTTGAAGCTAGGAGTTCAAAAAGTGAGACCCTGTCTCCACAAAAAAAAAAAAAAAAAAAAATCTAAAAATTAGCTGGGAGTGGTGGCATGTGCCTGTAGTCCTAGGTACTCAGGAGGCTGAGGTGGGTGGATCACCTGAGTCCAGAATTTCAAGGCTGCAGTGAGCCATAAACACAAAACAAAGCAAATGTTTGTCTCTGCAGTAGATTGAAGGATATTGCCAGAAATAGCACACAGGGGGACTTTACTGTAAGAATAATTATCTATGTAAGATTTGTTACGGATGCTTGGGTATACATTTGTTATTATTCTTTATAACTTACCTAGTCATTGCATATATGCTCTTGTATCTATGATGTATTTCATAATCTTTTAAAAATTACAATAGAACTTTTGGTTTCAAGTTTGTTATAATAAAACAAGGTACACTTTGGTCAATAAATTACTATTTATACGTCCTGCTGACTATATTCTCAAGCAAGAAGAGGCTAGAATATACTCAGGGTGGCTCACGTGCCTATGGCTTCATCCCAAACCTTTCATCTTTTCAAAGTTCTATGTAACAATGTCGTGTTGGAAATCTTCCATTTGCCCCTCCACATACACTTCTGTACCCTTCTACACTCTTATCTGCCATGGGAGGGTGACCTATATGGGCCACATGAATAGGTTTCCATTCTCTTTGACTTTTAGTTGATTGAGTCAATGGAGAATCCCCAAAAGTGATTGGATAGAGGGAGGAGAGTGAGATCAAGGTATCTCTCATTCCTTCCCAATAGTATCATCTCTAGCTGGCTATGTGTCCCTGGATTAAATGTCACTGCTCCTTTTCAAGGCTGCCAACTCTCCATAACTTCTTCCGGGTTCTGGTAACTTCCACATGCCTTTGGACCCAGAGGACCTAATATCTGATGTCGACTCATTAAACCCTAAGTTGCTGTGTCAAATATGTGGGTCCCCTAAACTGATACCTCTATAAATAATCCCTTTGTAAATAAATCTTTTTTGAAATAGTCTATTTTTAATGTGCCATCTATTTCTTGTTGAGACTTTGCCTGATATAAATGGAGAGAGATGGAAAGAAAATCAGGTGAGAAGACATATCAAAAGTTAAAAATTTAAAGCTATTCTGAGGGACAATCAACTTTATTTAGAACCCAATGACCATCTTAAAAATGAAAAAAGAAGAAAACCGGTAAGAATGCAAGCAAGGGTCTTAATTCAGAGATATTTAACCACCTATACAGTAAGTCCTCATTTATCATCATAGATAGGTTCTTGGAAACTGCAGCTTTAAAGAAAATGACATATAACAAAACCAATTTTACCATAGGCTAATTGATGTAAGAAAAGAGTTAAGTTCCTATGGCATATTTCTGGTAACAAAAACATTACCAAACTTCTAAAATAAAGACCTACAACAATTCTATTAAATGCTGAAATAAATGAACTATACCTACATTTAAGAAAGATTAATAAAAATTATCTGCCCAATTTTTGGTGCATCAGTGAGTTACAACAGCCATGGTGATGGGTTAATTCAAGAAATAAATGTTTGAAAAGAGAAAGTAAAGGGGTAAAGTGCATCTCCTACCACCACATCAAAACATGTTCCAAACAATCATATAGGGGCTTGTAGAGCGCTTTCCTACCGAATCACTTATTGTGATGCATTTGATTATATACTTTACAAATTTTCATTTTACAACAATTTGTATTCATTCATTCAAAATGCTTATTCCAGGTTCAGGATGGCAGCTGGTCGGGGCCCTTCTCAGCAGCTCAGGGCACAAGGTGGGAATCAATCCTGGAGAGGATGTCATCCCATTGCAGGACACACAACCACACCACACTCACTCAGATGGGGACCATTTAGACACCCCAATTAACCTAACATGTGCATCTTTGGATGTGGAAAGAAACTGAAGTACCCACAGAAAACTCTTCAGACACGGGGAAAATGTGCAAACTTAACAGACAGTGACCCTAGCAGGGAATCAATTTTTTCCCCTTAATGTTATAACCAAATGACGTTGAATTAAATGACATTATTGGAGGACCTGCTGTATGTTAGCTCATTCAACAGGGAAATGGCATGTTGAGTACTGTTAGAGGAATATGATTCTAGAGGTAACTTTATGTAAACTGTGACCCAAGGCCCTGGAAATAAGAGGTCCATGACTTAGCAAGCCAGTGGCAACTACCTTACTGACATCAGTCTTAGAATGCATATTTGAGAGGATATCCAAGTGTAGTTCTTCTATACTCTCAGTCTCACATCACATTTTGCAGATTCTGATCTCGTCTGGCATGCCTCATCTGTGAAGTGAATTCCACCTGGATGTCAAGCAAAGTGATGACATGACATGACAAACAAAATGGGAATTCAGTCGAACAGCTCTTTTTTGCTGCCAATAATATTTTAATTTCTATCCTTATCACCACTAATTGTTTTCTATCACACTGTTCAAGGCCTTCAGCAGCATTTTCGTATTCTATTCTAGGTGTATTTCAAATCTTTATTGCACCAAAACAAATACTCATTAGTGTCTTGCTCTGCCTCCTTCTAAACCCAGTCTTTTCATATTGTTCCTTTGCCCACAATAGACCCTGAAATGTCTCCCTGTTTATCACCATCTGCAGATTTAATTAATGTGCTGTTTTGCTCATCTTCTGGATGATTAATAAAGATGCTGAATAAAATCAAGCTTAATATCACAACTTGTGGCACCCAGTAGTCACCTTCCTTCAAGTAAACACAAATAGTTTGCTTTTGCATTTGTTTGTAGTCTCTTACACTATTCTCAATCCATGTGAAGCGTGTTCTTGAGTCACTCCTGAGTTTGCAATCTGAACCAGAAGTCTCCCTCAGAATAACTCCTTCATGGATTATACTCCCTGTCATTACTGACATAATCCAATGTTATGTACAAGGAAAGATGAAACAGATTTCTAAAATGATATATTCTATATTTTAATAACACTTTGGAGATTCTCAAAATGTCATTACAGTTACTATATAATTTGGCCTTTTCACAAGTAACTTTATAAAGCAGATTATGTATTTCTCATGAGGAACCTGAGACTCTAATTTACAGAATGTTAATGATAGTTTCAGTCTAGGATTCTGAAATTCGTACTTGCTGATGCCTAATTTGGCATTCTAATTAGTTAAAATATGTGACCTCGAGTTTAGATATTAGAAGTTTGGGGAAAAAACTTTTACCATACCTTCAATTCAATGTTTGAGAGCGAAAGGTAGGGTTTATTTATTTAGAGACTGAGTCTTGCTCTGTCACCAGGGTGGAATGCAGTAGCACAATCTCAGCTCACTGCAACCTCTGCTTCCAGGGTTCAAGTGATTTTCCTGCCTCAGCCTTCCAAGTAGCTGGGACTACAGACATGCGCCACCATGCCTGGCTAATTTTTCGTATTTTTATTAGAGACAGGACTTCACTGTGTTGGCCAGGATGGTCTCGATCTCTTGACCTCATGATCTGCCTGCCTTGGACTCCCAAAGTGCTTGGATTACAGGCATGAGCCACTGTGCCCAGCCTTGAAAGTTAGGTTTTATAAATGCCTAGCAGTATGAATTTTAATTCTTCTCAATGCTTTTGTTTGTGGTGGTTCTTACTGAAACCAAACTAGGTATTAAAGGCAAATAAATCAGAAAATAAAAGGTAAGCCTTGTAAATATCCTCTTATAGGCAGTATATACTTGTATATATGCCCATAGATAAGGCTCATCTTTCTGTTGGCTTAACAGAACACTCACAATAATTCTGAGTCAGCTAGGCTTTTATTAATCCCAGTTTATTATAAGTGGGTTATTCCAGCTGATTTTCTGCTTCATAGGAGAGGTTTTACTACTTCCCCCCCTTAGGCCTGGTCTTCTCCCTTCTAGTGCTCAACGATTGAACCCTGAATTCATCCAAAGGCCACAGAGACCTCTGGCCTCTATTAACCAACACTCAGTTTCTTCTAAAGGGAAAAATGCCAGGAGCTGGCAGCATATTCTTCACTTGCTCTTGCCTCTGGGATGATCTGCAGTGGAGGGTTTCTCAGCTTAGCAGTACCGCTGATTCCCAACTCACTGCAGAGTTCCTTTATGCATGAGGGCCGTCAGCAGCTCCTGGGCATGTATATGTGCAGGAGCTCTCTCTGCCCAATCCAACCATGATGATAAAGAGCTGGATGCAGGACAAGGACTAAAAATGGCAAAGGTGAGTATTCATTCATTAAGTTTCTGTCACTGGCCAGTTCTTAGACATTATTACAATTAGTTGTGTGATGCCCTTAAGGAAGTTACATATATTCAGTTTTTCTCATTTATAAGAATAAAAGTACAAACTTCCACTGGCACAATATGTAATGTGCCAGAAAAGTAAAAGTCCTATCTTGCATGCTATACCTCATCTCTTCTATCTCTTAAGTAATTTAAATTCTCTACAAAAACTTATTAACCAAATTATTAAATTATAAAGGCATATGCCTTCTTTAAAAGGTATATACCTATCTTAAGGTAACTATTTTGGGTGAAGTTTTATATATCTCGGAATAATAAGCAGAAAGTAAAGCATGCTTTGTTATCCTCATGTTAAGAAACTTTTAAATAAAATTATTTACCAAAGATAAATAAAAATAAAATGTCTCAAACCCATTTTTTAAGGTATAGAGTAGGATTTGGTACATAAATCCCATCATTTATTTCTCCCCAACAACCCTCCGAGTCCTGATTACAGGATCTAAACAAAAGGGCTGAAGCAAATGGAAAATCAGACTTCAGTATTATTGATGTTTAAGCTTGATCAGAGAATGTGTCAGGAACCTGAAGACAAAATGAGATATATTTTTCCCCATTTCAGAGATGGCCAGGTCCACAGAACTGTATATTCATGCTAAACTGGTTCTGTGGTTCTATTTATCACTTCACATGATGTGGTTAATTTTATGCATCAACTTGACTGGGCTACAGGATGCCCAGGTATCTGGTAAACACTATTTCTGGGTGTGTCTGCAAGGGCATTTCCAGAAGAGGTTAGCATTTGAATTGGTACACTGAGTAAATCAGATGGCCCTCCCCAATGGGGTGAGCATCATCCAAAATGTTGAGAGTCTGAATAGACTGAAAAATTGAATGAAAGTTGAATTCTCTTTCTGCCTTATTGCTTGAACTGATATATTGGTCTCTGCCCTCGGACTACATATTACATCACCTACTTTCCAGGTTTTCAGGCCTTCAGACTCAAACTGGTATTGACATCACTGGCTTTCCAGGGTCTTCTTGCAAATTACAGAACATGGGACTTCTCAGCCTCCATAATCATAAAATAATTATAATATATTATAAGGAATTTGGTAATCTCATTTTTTACACACACACACACACACACACACACACACACACACACACTTTCTATTGGTTCAGTTTCTCTGGAAGACCCTGACTAATATACACAGATATCAGGAGAAATAAGCGAGCCACAGTACCTGAGGAGAGATGATTTCCTTCACGGGGTGGGATGAATAAGAGCAAGAAAGGGAAATCAGATGCAAGGGGAGTCAGTGGAGGGAAGAGAAAAAAGGTTGAAGTTTTGTCCACCAGAACTTACAAGTTTTAGTGGTCATTCCCCTTCTACAACTAAAGATACTTCCCCTTCTATAGCTAGAGATACAGGATTAAGTAATAAATGGTTGCTTCTTATATCATTGCCACAGTCATAAACCTTATATATTTTCTTGATAAAGTTGGTGTTGGAAGTTTTCCCAGTAAGAACACCTAATGAACAACCAGTTCTTTACTTAAAATTATCTAAGATATTTGGTCTCAGGAGGTGATGAAGGGTAAACAGTATTTATTTAGCATTAACTTTGTACCAGGCACTTTACATATATTGTCTCATTCCCCTCCTATCTAAACCATACGTTAGATACTGTCACAAATATTTTAGTGTTTAAAAGTCTGAGACAACAAAGGCAGAGAAAGTTAAGACAATTTGTCCAAGGTTACATAGATGGAAAGAGGGTATAGGCAGGGTAGGGATCCAGCTAGGAATTAACTCAGAGCCTGAGTAGCAGGCTACATGTGTCCAGCAGTGAAAACAAGACGCAGACAAACAAAAGCAGACACATTCATACACTAGTAATTTATAATCAGCCACACTGGAACTGGGAAATATTCTCTGACAGAAAGAATCCCATCCATGTTTCAACACATATTTCTCTTGTCTATCTGCCATATTGAAAGGTGACAACGTGCTAGCAACCCTCGCTGGGGATAACCAAGGCGGAGCCAGCTCCCTCTACTAGTAGGGAGGTGTGGAGGGAGAGGCACAGGCAGGAGCTGGGGCTGTGCCAGACGGCGCTCACGGGCCGCCGGCGCAGTTTCCGGGTGGGTGCGGGCTCTGAGGGCCCTGCACTCGGCGCAGCCGGCAGACGCCTGCTGGGCTCAATGGGGGGTCAAGCTCCCTCTGGGCTGCCAGAGTGCCTGGGCTAGGTGCCACAAAGTCCCGCAGAAAGTGCCATTGAGAGGTGAAGCCAGCTGGGCTTCTGGGTCGGGTGGGGACTTGGAGAACTTTTCTGTCTAGCTAAAGGATTGTAAACACACCAATCAGCACTCTGTGTCTAGCTAGAGGTTTGTAAATGTACCAATCAGCACTCTGTGTCTAAACGTTTGTAAACACACCAATCAGCGCTCTGTGTCCAGCTAATCTGGTAGGGACTTGGAGAACTTTTGTGTCTAGCTAAAGGATTGTAAATGCACCAATCTGCACTCTGTGTCTAGCTAAAGAATTGTAAACGCACCAATCAGCACTCTGTGTCTAGCTAAAGGTTTGTAAACACACCAGTCAGCACTTTGTCTAGCTAATCTGGTGGGGACTTGGAGAACTTTTATGTCTAAAGGATTGTAAACGCACCAATCAGCACTCTGTCTAGCTACAGGTTTGTAAGTGCACCAATCAGCACTCTGTCAAAACGAACCAGTCAGCTCTCTGTAAACAGACCAGTCAGCTCTCTGTAAGATGGACCAATCCATAGGATGTGGATGGGGCCAGATAAGGTAATAAAAGCAGGCCACCGGAGCCAGCAGTGGCAACTCGCTGGGGTCCCCTTCCACATTGTGGAAAGTTTGTTCTTTAGCTCTTCCCAATAAATCTTGATGCTCACTCTTTGGGTCCGCACGGCCTTTATGAGCTGTAACACTCACCAGGAAGGTCTGCAGCTTCACTCCTGAGGCTAGCGAGACCACTAACTCACTGGAAGGAACAAACAACTCCAGGCGCATCGCCTTTAAGAGCTGTAACACTCACTGCGAAGGTCTGCAGCTTCACTCCCGAAGTCAGCAAGACCACGAACCCACCAGAAGGAAGAAACTCCAGACACATCTGAACATCTGAAGGAACAAACTCTGGACACATCATCTTTAAGAACTGTAACACTCACTGCGAGGGTCTGCAGCTTCATTCTTGAAGTCAGCAAGACCAAGAACCCACCAATTCTGGACACAATATCATGGCATCTCTCACTGAAAACTACACAGACCCTTCTGAACTCTTCCATAAAGGAGCTAAACCCTTGGAAATTATGTTCCTTAGACTCCCTTACCAAAAGGCCTTTGGTTATGTTCCATCATAAGAAGCTCTTATGTGGGATTTGGGAGGCAAATGGAAAGAATAGACCACCATTTTTAGCATTAGCTGAGGGTAGGTGCCTAAGTAAAGGCAGGGCTTCTGGGATTCCTCTCTTCTGTTGCCTAGGCTGGAGTGTAGTAGTGTGTTCTTGGCTCACTGCAACCTCCGCCTCCTGGGTTCAAGCGGTTCTCCTGCCTCAGCCTCCCGAGTAGTTGGGATTACAGGCATCCCCCACCATGCCCAGCTAATTTTTGTATTTTTAGTAGAGACGGGGTTTCACCATGTGGGCCAGGCTAGTCTCAAACTCCTGACTTCAAGTGATCCACCTGCTTCGATCTCCCAAAGTGCTGGGACTACAGGGGTGAGACACCACTCCTGGTGCCTCTACTTCTCTGTATTACAATTTTCTACTCGAAGTATCTACAGTGGCTTAAAAAAAAAAAAAAAAATCAATCTACCCCTACCCTAAGAGTTGGAAAACTGTGGCCCAAGGGATAAATTTGGCTTATGCTCTGTTTTTATAAATATGGATTTATTGGGTTACAGCTACTGCCATTGATTTATATATTGTCTGTGGCTGTTTTTCCTCTATAAAGAGAATTGAGTAGTTGCAACAAGAGACCAAAGGGCTCATGTGGTAGCCTCCAAAGATTTCCATGTCCTAATTCCCAGAACTTGTGAATCTATTAAATGGTAAAGACACTTTGCAGAGGTGACTAAGGATTGAGATGGGAAGATTATCTGAGTGGGCCTAATGTCAAGGTCAGAGAAGGAGAGCGATTTGAAGATACTCTGTAGCTGTTTTTGAAGACCAGAAGAAGGGGTCACATTCCAAGGAATGCAGGTGGGGAGTTGGAAAAGGGAAGAAAATAGACTTTCTCTTAAAACCTCCAGAAAAAGCACCGCCCTGCCAACATCTTCATTTTAGGACTTCTGACCTCCAGAACTGTAAGATAATAAACTTGTATTTTTTTAAGCCATTAAGTATATGGTAATGTTATCACGGCAGCAAAAGAAAACTAATCCAACCTAGAAAGCCTAAAATATTCACTGTCTGATCCTTGCAGAGTATGTTTGCTATCTCCTGGTCTACCAAACATACTTTCTTAGGGGTGATTCTGGTTAGGGATAGCATATTTTCTCTGAGACAATGAATAAAGAGGTTCTACTTGGCTAAGTTTTGCTGTTTTTTTTTTTTTTTTTTTTGAAGGAAGGAAGTAAGGGTAAAAGAAAAAAAGCTTAGTATATATCTTTTATGCTAAACTCCAGTTTAAAGTCATCTTTTGGCAAATCTAACCCGGGACAGATATACTCATCAAAAATTCTGGGGCCACAACTCACATCTTCACAACCAGAGATAAAAAAATCTTTACCGCTGCACTAATTTCTAGGGAAGAGTTTTTGTTTGTTTGCTTTCTATTTTCTCTTCTTCTAGAAATTAGTCCCAGTCCTGGACCACTTGATATGGTAATAGGAATAAGGTAGATTGTGGAATGTGCCGATTGCTTACACCAATGGAGCAGGCAATATGTTAGCAGGCTTCCCAAAATCAGATGGTTGACCAGGAAACAAATTACCCAAGTATTCGCTTGAGAAAGAGAGAAATGAATGCTGATAAAGCAAAATAAATGTCCTTTGACATATCTTTTCCTCAAAACAAATTCCTATATCAGATTATAAACCTTAAATTCATAGACATGATTTAATAGTAATGTTTCAATATGATGACATCTATTTAATAGTAGAAGAATTTCAAGCTAATTTTGCATGATTTCACTAATATGCATTTTAGTTAAAATGATATAACCAGAGTCATGGTTAAGGCTCAGTTGTGCTCTCCCAAAATTTATATGTTGACATCCTTGCTGTGTCTTTAATATAAAGACCTGAATATTGTCAGTAGTATAATAGTAATTATCCAAATCCCACTGGGAAAACATTTGAGAAAAAAGAATCTTTTTTTTCTCCATTGACTTCTCAACATGCATATTCCTAATCTCTTACATCTATGCATTACCACCGATTTTAAAAACTACCATTTTCATCACAGGCTGCCTCCACATCACCATTTTTCCTCCATTCTAATGAGTTCAGATCATCTTTCTTGCTCATGATTTTGGTCATTTCCCTTCTATGGCTTTCTCCTCTTTTCTCTTTATATAAAACTCAGACACTTCATTGGCCACACAGTATTAAATTATTTCCTTCCCCCTCATCTCCTTCCTGCATCCTTTGTTATCCTGTTGCTTCCCGTGTAACTTTTCTACTCACTCTTTCTCATTCTTCCAATTGCTTCATAATCTCCAGAAAGCCTGTAGTATACAATTTCGATTAGCATAAGCTTGCCCCTCTGTGATCATGCCTTTCCTGCTAACACTCTCTACCGGCCACAGAAAAGGAAATATTTGGGTGACATATTTTTGAATTATACAGGACAGCTGGGCAGGTATCAAAAATTTTCTGCTCACAGATTGATTGTCTCAGACAATTCTAAAAACACATCTGTCCCCAGTGATTTAATTTGCTTGATAGTAAATCCATTGTAATCTACTCAGATAACAACTTGCTATTTATATCAAACTAGTATCCAATTCTGACATGTTAAATATAGGATTCTCTACATTTCCTGACAGTCATTTCTAATAAACCATGGCATACGCAAGAATGAACATTTAACTTTATAGAGAATCAGCTGCAAGGCAAAAAGGTTTAAAGCACCAGGTCAGATATAAGCCACAAGAAAGACCTCTATTTCTAAACTAAATAGAGCATTACAAAAATTTTAGAGCCAGAAAAGACCTCACGATCATCCGTTGCAATTCTTTTAGAAATAAGGAAACCAACACAATTTGAGAGCTCAGACAGCTCATTTGAGGTCATACAGCCAGCTGCGGGGAGAGTCAAGCTTGAACACAGGGCCCTGGCTTCGGCACACAGGCTTGCGGCTTTTCCTGTCATACCCTGAAACAGTACCAAAGAGTCTGCTCTGCACACCAAGAGTTCTTTCCATTTTCACAGAACAGATGTATTCTATTTGGAAAGCTCAGAAAAACACATCATATCATATCAACAAAATGGGCAGTCCTGAGTGCTAAACAGCACTTTCCTGTAGAAAGCAGGTCTGCAAGATGGGGAGCAGGATTGCTGCTGTCTTTGACCTGAGACCTGGACTTTGAAACAGGCAGAGAAAAAACGTCTTGTCTCAAGAGGAAAGTCATTCCAGTAAATTTCTAAATCTAATGTTACAGATAATTAGCCCAGGCTGGGGATGTTACAGAGAAGGATACATTTGCCCAGGGTGGTGGTGGTGTTCTGTTTAACTTAAGAGTCTGTGCAAAGAAAACATGTTTCATTCTGAACAAGTGTCAGTGACGTTAAATAAGAAAAACTAGGGAAGTTGAAAGAAAACTACAGTGGTGTGTTCAGTGGAAAGTGGTTCCAAAATTCTTTGAGAACCTCATCTGGCAAGGTCCCTTTTACTTCTAGAAAACTTAGAGGAAAGTTTGCAATCCAAGAAAAGCCAGGAAATACCAATATAAGGAAAAACAATGATACTTTAGAGTCTATCTGTAAAAACCCACATTAGGTTATTGCATCTTACATTTGATTAAATTTGTGATCATATATATCAAAGTACCATTCAGATGCCTCCATAACTACTATTCCATTTAATTCATTTAACCATTAAACAGACACACACATGTAACAACCAGGATTGAAATTAGAGTGTCATAATAATTTCACATAAATAAAATTCTATCACTATGAGAAATTTTATATCAGTTACCTTTATGTCTAGGAATTATGGTTAATTGTTATCAACTGTAAATTGAAAAATTAATCACATTTAAGAAAAAAACAGAGTACAAAAACAATGTTATATAAGATACATTTCACTAAAATAGAACACAAAAAAAAATCATACATTTTAACCCTCTAGTTATTTTACTGTGCCAGCCTAATAAGATTGGTGTTGAAACCTTATGCAGTATCTTTAAATTCCAGCATCTGACATTATTCACGTTGTTTGACCATTTATTAAAAAATATTAAGTGAAGGCTTGTTCTGTGCCTACCAATGTGCCTGGCTCTGAAGGACACACAATGCAATCTGATGTGGTCTCTGCACTCAGGGGCAGATAATGACTTGATTTCTGCATATTATAATTTTATTTAGGATTGATTCTTCCTGGCCAGAGCCTCCAATGAATAAGGCACGATGGTCAAGATGTATGTCGAGTCCATCTACTACTCGTAGTAAATATACTTCACCTTACAGAACAAGTTCATTCCATACAAATTAGCCCAAAGTTCTAAAGTATATCTTATTTTCATAATTTTACATTGTATATTTAGAAATGGTAGAAATGGATTCCTTCTTTTAAAATAAATCTCCCAACAGACTGAAATTTTGGTGCCAAACAGATTAAGATGCACTATACAGTGCAGCAGAAAAATCACTAGCCAGGGAAAGGGGACACTTGGGTGCTAGACAGGGCAAACATATGATTTATAGTCCATACTAGGACACCACTGAGAGTGAAAGGGGGTGCTTTTACTAATTACACCAGGACAGTATGTATAAATGGGGACTGCGCCTGGAAAATCTGGGCATACACACATCCTAGCTCTAGTACGAGGTCTGCCTTCAGTAAGCTGTGTTCACAGATGACAAGTCAGAACAAGACATACCACTTCTTAAAATGCTCCACTGGCTCTCTCCATCCTTAGAATAAAATCTAAAGTTCTTACCAAGGAATATATGGCCCTAAAAGATCTGGCCCTGGCCACCTGTCCAAACTTGATCTATCACTCTCTTCTTCTCACTGCCTGTTGCCCCTGCTCTTCAACCTGCCAAGTACAATCAGGCTCAGAATAGCTGAAGATGCCATGGCTTTGAACAATCTCCCGAGATAGTTCTATGGCTCCATCCTTCTCTTCATTCAGATTTTCCCTCAAATAGGACCTCTCAAGGCACCTTCCCTGACATTCTGTCTAATACAATCGCCTTTCTCACACGTTACTTTATTACTTCTATTATCCAGTTTTTTTCTCTTCATAACAGTTTCACTCCTTGCCTTATGCTTTGTATCCATTTGCTTCTTTGTTTACTGTTTGTCTCTACCCTAGAATGTTAGATATGTAAGGTCACAGACTTCTTGTTGTTCATTATATCTCCAGGACCTAGATTAGCATTGGCACATTTGCAGCACTTGAAAAGTATTTGTTAAATAAATGTCAAATGTATGAAAAGTATTTTTAACTGCTCTGACCCTAAGTCTTTATGATATATAAAAAAAAAATTTGACAGTGCTACCTGGTTTCTGATTCTTCTCTCAGCTTCTCCATGCAGTCAGTCATCTCCCTTCTCTGTATACTCATAGGCTGATATGTACCTCAATTACTGCTCTTATCACACTGGCCATCACCAGCCAGGGAAGTAAGCATCAAGACATGAACGATCAGGGTGTATCTTGGGAGCTAATTGGGAAGCCTGATATGGGCAAAAAGGGGTAAGGTGACAGTGAAAATGCAGTCAGACCTTGGAGACCAATTTTTGTAAGACTAATTAAAGAATTTGTATTTCATTCTAAGGCAATGGGTGGTCATTAAAGGATTTTAAACTGAAGGGTAAGATCAGAGTTGCATTTCTGAGGATAAATCTGGCTGGTTTAGGAAGAATAAAGTATAGTGTTAACAGAACTAACTGCAAGGAAGTCCTAAGGTGTTCTTTCTTGGCAGTGGTTCCATCCAGAAATGGCTGGTCTGATTAGGGAGAACCCTGGCTAGACCCACCTGTCTGTATCCCTTAGATTTATCATTTAATAATCTTATTGTCTCTCTAGGTTAGGATTCATCTATATTGCTATGAGGGAGAACACAAAATATCTTGCAGCTCTCTGGAGTGGATATGCTATAGGAATGGTGGTGTACCTGTAGTTCCAGTTTGTTGGAAGACTGAGGCAGGAGGATTGCTTCAGGCCAGAATTTAAGACCAGTCTGGGCAACATAGTAAAACCCCAATTATACAAAAAATTTTTAAAAAGTTAGCCAGGCATGGGGACACACTCCTGTAGTCCCTACCAACTCCAGAGACTGCTTGAGCCCAGGAGTTCAAGGCTGCAGTGAGCTATGATGGCACCGCTGCACTCCAAACTGGGTGACAGAGACCCTGTCTCTTAAAAAGGAAAAAAAAAAAAAAGAACAACTCACTGTATGGATTACTTAATCTAGATTCATTTTCTAGATTGTCACAGATTGCCTTTTATTAGATAAAATTCTTAGTAAGTTTATATATATATAATATATATATATATATGGTAGAAGATAAAACGTGTTGTTACAGCACAAAGTTGTTACTTAACCTGTAATTTCAGTGGTTTGTGGACATCCTGACCCCTCATGGACCTATTAAGAAGATCCAAAAAGTCCGGTTTAAGAATCTGTTCCAAGATAAAAAAGTAATAACCACCAGATGACAGATTCCTGGGTTAGGTGTGTTTAATTTAAAAGATTGTCATAAGAATCATAGGACATGTGCTTCAACATTTATCCAAGCAGTGCTGCTTTCTGACATTCTCCTGCCTAGTTAAAAGCCAGAGAGTCTCTCGGGGTCTCTCTCCCTCCCCCTCTCTCTCTTCATTCTGTTTGTAGGGTGTGCGTGTAGACACATATTTGAGAAAGAGAGAAAGATCTCTCCAGAATAGAACAAACTTTGGTAGATGGTGCATATAGTGTGGAATATTTCAGGGACATAAGAGTTATTCTATTTGACAGCTACTGTTATGTCTAGCATTTTTAGAATTTCTTCTTTTGTCAGGACAATAAGGTTTCAGTTATAATAAAAGTTGCTGGGAGGGTTAATCCACTAGCCCTTTAGCTCAAGTATATTAGTTCTATTGTCTGAGGGTTGGAGGGCTTTAAGAGAAAGTGATATACAGAAGGCAATTTGTTTAAACAATGTAATAATGCATATTTATTAGAGAATATTTAGAAAACTCAAGTAAAATTAGAAAAGTTAAAATCATTCATAATTGTAGCACCCCTCTATAAACGGTTAAATTTTAATATATCCTATTTTACATTTTATATGTGATCTTTGAAAATTCTTGTAAATGGCTTTACCCCCTACCCAGAGCACTCCCGGGGCTCAGGGGCAAGCCAGGGTCCCTGCCTGGGGAAGGAAAGCAATGAAAGAAAAAATTATGCTGGGCTTTTGACAATCTGATCCAGCCTATCATGTTATTTCAAAATAGCTTCCCCATTAGTAACATGAAGACAGATTATATTATATACAGGCTTACTCTGCTTGGCCACTGCTAGTAAAATTTTATTTTCCCCCCAAGGAAACGGTTATTGATCATCCAAGTCACAGTTTGCCTTAGGGGTTATAATGCTGTGGATGAAGTTTCTTACTTTTCCATACTGACTTCTCAAGCTTTTCATTTTTAAAAATACATCTTAGCTATTTGATAAATGAAAAATGATTCCTCATGGTGGCTTTAAATTCAGCATTCAAATTTAGTTTCATCCAACAAAATACTCTGTAAAACAACTTTGTGATGTCCTCAAAGCCAGCTCCTATTTGAAAAGCACAAATAATATAATTAGGTGGGGAGCTCTAACACATCTCCTCTCACGTATGCTGTGACAAACCAATGGGTACCAAAATATGCTTCATGGGTCATGAGGAGGGTGCTGCACATCTTCTTTCCCACGCTTCTTGTGACTGGAGGGTACTAACTCACTCCCACAACTGACCTGAGCTTGCCTAGCAACAGGATGTAGTTGCTAATGGTAACCGTTCCATAGGGAAATATGTGCTCTGGGTGTTTGGGGTCTTTGTCTTTACAGAAGTACGACAGTTTGATAGACTTTATTATGGTTAGTGACATCTGAAAACCTATACCTGTTCTATTCTTTTGCCTCTTATACAAGTTAAAAAATTTCCTTGGTAGAAGCACAGTCTACTTTTGAGGACTGGCCTCACCCTGATTCCAGAATCTACATATTTTTTGACTTCAACCAAAAAGTAGATGTAAACCCTACCATGTCTTACTGGGTCTAGCTGTAGATTTCCACTCTTCCACATGGGCCTTACCTGTGAGTTCCGAGCTTTGGCCAACAAAAGTTACACGAACCTGAACTCTAAGCAATTTTTTTTAAAAAAAAAGATTTCAAAACCAGTAAAATTCACTTGAAAATGCACTAAATTGGGAGGCCGAGGCGGGCGGATCCCGAGGTCAGGAGATCGAGACCATCCTGGCTAACACGGTGAAACCCCGTCTCTACTAAAAATACAAAAAATTAGCCGGGCGTGGTGGCGGGTGCCTGTAGTCCCAGCTACTTGGGAGGCTGAGACAGGAGAATGGCATGAACCCGGGAGGCAGAACTTGGAGTGAGCCGAGATGGCATCACTGCACTCCAGCCTGGGTGACAGAGCGAGACTCCATCTCAAAAAAAGAAGAAAATGCACTAAAAAGTTGGACCTCAGAGGTATTTATCAATATGTTTTATTGAGATTGAAAAAATCTTCAGTTTGAACCAATTTGCTTTAGAGCAAGATTTTTGAACCTCAGCATTATTGACATTGTGGACTGGATAATTCTCTGTTGCAGGAGACTGTTCTGTGTATTGGAAGATGTTCCATAACATCTCTGGTCTCTACATCCAAATGCTGTAACATCCAAAAACGTCTTCACACATTGGAAAATCTCTAGGCAACCCGGGGGATGGGTCAAAATTACCCTGGGTTGAGATCTACTAACGTAAAGCAATCTATTTAAAGGAAAGACAAAATTTTAAAACTCCGAATAATTAGCCAAAATAGACATAATTGAAATATAACAGAATCTTAAAAAAGTTGAAGTCTGAGAGAAAAATGGACAAAAATACTAAAACTCAAGGCTTCTATAGTATCTACTATAGCATCTACAAAGTACTAAAAATGTTTAAAATATGTAAAGTGAGGGCCTAGTTGATAGTTTTTTATATTTAGATCAGTTTATTTTTTACTAGTTCTTGTGGAATTAGTTTTCATCCTTTTCCTAAGCTTTACTATGACTCCAGTTATAATGAGTTCTTATGATCCTTATTATTGATTGGTCAGAAGCTTTCTATATTCTGCTATAATTTATGTTTTCGAAACACAAGTTATATTTAATTGACCATATGAGGAAACGGTGGTACCTACAGAGGCTACAACGTGATGCTATCACAATTTATTGATATTGATGGCCATATTGTAGTTATGTAGGAGAATGCCTTGGTTTGTATGAAACAAAGCATGAGGATAATGAAGTATCATGTGAGCAATTTACTCTCATGTCATTCAGAAAAAAAAATACTATAATTGCAACTTCTCTGTAAGTTTGAAACCAATCCAATTATCAAACAAAAATTCCATGTACATAGTCAAAAAAAAGGAAGAAAACAGTAGGGAGGGACAATAATATAAATAGTGATGTGATTCTACTAAGCAGACTTGGTCTCAATGGGGCATGAGAGAGAGACATGAATATGTTATTCTCTCAGTAGGTTTCAATTCCTCTAAGCTTCTTATAGTGTGAACATCTTGACACATTTGTATTTCATTGACAATTTTACTATTTATCAAGATTAATTTTTTTTACAATATGCACATTTTTCTTTACACATTATATTTAGAAGTTATCCTGATAAAGAGATGCAACCAAGGAAGAACAAAGCAAAACAAAACAAAACTAAAAGATATCAATGAAAGCTAAAGAGGGAGAAAATTGAGATGGATGAAGGTATATTAAATGCTATTGGCCAGGCATGGTGGCTCACTCCTGTAATCCCAACATTTTGGGAGGCTGAAGTGAGTATATTGCTTGAGCTCAGGAGTTCGAGACCAGCCTGGGCAATGTGGCAAAACCCAGTCTCCAAAAATTATAAAAATAAGCTGGGCATGATGGCACACACCTGTAGTCCCAGCTACTCAGGAGGCTGATAGGGTAGGATTGCTTGAGCCCAAGAGGCAGAGGTTGCAGTGAGCCGAGTTTGCACCACCACACTCCAGCCTGGGTGACAGAGTGAGTCCCTGTCTAAAAGGTTAATAATAAAAAATAAAATGCCATGATGGTTAAAATGAAGGTTGTGACCTATGCAGAGCCAGCAGAGCAGCAGAGGAGAGCTGGTCTGAAGACTGTCAGGTGAACAGAATGTGCTGTCCAGGGAGGGTCACCTGTCCAGGAGAGAGCCAGGAGAGCCTTCCAGAGGCCCTAGTGTTTGTAGTTAGTTCTCCTTTTAATAGGGCTGCTTACTACTTCCACAGACACTGATGATATCTATATGCAGATCACATCAAATAGAACAGCAGAGCTATCAGCATAAGGTAGAAAATTTTCAGATTAATGCCTCTTAGTCTCTAAAAAATGTCAATGACTTTGGCCAGAGAACAACTCCGGTGGAGCATGGAAATGGTTGAAAGAGGGAGGAAGGTAGAAATATTACATGTAGGTGACTCAAGATACTAGTTTGGGAAGGATGGGAAATGTAACACCTGGGGATGTGCATAATATTGAGAGGATTTTTTTGTCTATGAGATAAGCAAGCTTAGGCATGTTTAAGGTGCTGAGGGAAAATCCACAGGGAATGAGTAGCTTTGCAGACAGGTAGAAAGGAGAAAGGAAGCCCAAGCAAGAGTCAGGGAAAAGAGGTCTTGAGGCTGAGGCACACTCCCAAAAGGAATAAAGGGGTGAACAAGTTGAAGGAGAGAAATGTGAACATACGGTTTTAAGGATGAGGCAGTTATTGGTAAAGAAATGGCACTGTGGAATTCTATTTCAAGTCAGAAAAAAAAATGCTACAGAATGGTCAAGGAAGTGAGTGACTTAAGAGGGGCATGGAACTGAAAATATAAGGGGTGGAAAAGTTCACCTACATGGCCCTTGATTATAACTCTTACATGTGACATATGCCTGATGTGCAGTAAAGAAAAACCTGTGATCATAATTTAACATTCCTGTAAGAACCCTGTGCACAAGGACAGGGAGTCCCTACCATCTTCTGCTCCCTTTTTTCGGTGTTGGCTACTTTTTGGTTTGTTTCAGATGTAATGTTTTCTGTGTTAATTTTTCATGCCCCAAAAGAGGTCTAATTTGATGTATTAGACATTAAGCTAATTCAGCATAACTTGCTAGTTCCCATACCTACCACCATAACCACTACCAGGGATTTACAGACAAGCCTTGGAAAACCCATTAATTATACAGGTAACAGTTTTGAAAGCTGTGTCTCAAGATGTAACCTAGTTCCCTCATTCCTGGAAAGTATTAAATATTCATATCCAAACAACCACCCCTAGTTTATGTCTTACCTTTTCATTTGCTTATGGAATTCCCTTTCAATTTGGTAGAACTTCAGTCAAGTGACCTAGGGCATAACTTTCCAAACTGGTGATCTTTGAGAGGGGGCTATTTTGAGGGAATTGGTTTTGAAATAGGATTTTTGTAATGCTGCTGACTCTAGTGTTTCAAGATTTGTACTTGTGCCCTTTGGCAAAAAGTATAGAGGGTGTCCTTTTATTGATCTAAATAACAAATATGACGAGTCAGTTGCTTTACATTAAATAAATGTGCCAGTTCTGCTTGAACAAACATCTGAAATTCAAACAAACAAATCAAACACGAAGTGAGATTTAACTAAAAACAACAACACAAATTTTCAAAATGACTAATGATAAGCAGTAAGTATAGTGCCTTTAAATCTTTCCAGTACTATTAAACACTTATACTATCATAATTAGGCTCCATCTGCACACTCTTTGGTGATGTTAGGTGCTGTGCCACTGTCTGGGAAAGTCAAATTTGGACTTGCCTGAAATTAAATTTGTTCTTTGGGGTTTGACAGTTATCAATATAGAATGTGTTCCCTAGAAAGCTGATGTCAGCACTTCAAGACCCAGCAGGCTTGAATAGTGCCACTTTCTTCTGAAGCACTTGTTCGCTATGCAATATACAAGGAGTGAGGTTGGAGTGCACACACATACCATGGAGGTGACTGATGGAGGGTGGGAAAAAAACAGTCTGAAAAGTGTAAGGACTCATGGTGAAAAGAGGAATCAGTTAATACTGCCTTCTATCCATGTGAGCTATTCCCCTTGCAATTTACTTACTGTTTTGTTTGCCTTATTTAAGTTGCCAACCCACCAGGCAGAGACTGTCACTTCTTAATATTCCATTCAGGGCCTACTTTACAGTTGGCATTTAATTAGTGTTATATAACTATAAAAACATTATATAGGGTCTCTAGTTTCAAAAAATGAGGTGAAATTCATTATTTGAATCTCCATACAAATGGCACTGGCTTTTGATGCCTTTTTCTCTTATCATCTGACTCCTGCTGGCTGCTACACATTGTACACTCTATAAAACAGCCACTACTAGCTAACCATCCCAATCAGCTGCTGCGTGTGTCAGAGGGCAATGGGCTCTTGGAGATTGAGAACTGCATGCGTGCACAAACACATACAAACACAAGGAGAAACAAAAAGCCACTGCCCTCAAAAGAGAAGCTCTGATGCACGGCACAGCCCTGGAATATCACCTCTGGCAAGTGTGCCACCCATTTCAGCACAAATGTGCACTGGAGGCTATTAGTAAGGAAAGATCATGGATTATTTTAGAGCCCTTTCTGGTCAAAAACCATGACCAGCAAACTAGCCACAAGTTCAGCCTAGTGGTCAGCATTTACTTGAAATGGTTGGGTTGAAATGGATTTTTAATGCCTTTTCATTTTTTAAAGTTGGTTATTTTATAAGAAAGTTCTCTTTCATATGAGGATTTCTTCACAATAAAAGTATCACTTGGCAACAAGAGAGTTTAGCTTTGAGTTAAAATAGTCGCTATCAATTAGAAACTGACTATAGGACCAGTGGGCATCTTTTTTTAATTTGAAGATATTAATAGATTTTAACTAGGTCTAAGAAAGGAAATACACATGAGAAAGGGGTGGAAGGAGTCTTGGCAGTGGGGCAGAGAAACAGGAGAAAGGGGTAGGAGGTGACTTGGGTTGAGGAAGAAGTATTAAGAGGGCAGGTAAGGGAAAGAAAAACAAGACTTTTTTGGCTACTTCTTTGTCTATTTCACCAGCTGTGCTTAAATTGAGTTGGTGTTTGGAAAAATATAATTCATCCCAGAAGGTTTACTAAAGGACAAAACAGCATCTTTGTTTATGTTAAATGTGGTAGAGATAGATAAATGTTCTAATTTGTATTTATAATTGACTCTTTACAATGGTAATTTTTAATCCCAGAAGCATGGGGTGACCATTTCAGTGGTATAGGTCCTCCAGCAGACTTTGCCTTAACTTCAAGGAGGGGGTAAGGAGGTGGGTGCAGCACAGTCTCACAAAAGGAAACTACCAGTGTAATAATAAGAGCACTAAGTGTTTACTGCAAGCCACGTATTGTTCTATCTAAACACTTTACATACAATGATTTCCTTAAATTCTCACAATAAATCAACAAGATAAGGGACTATTATTGTTCCTGTCCTACAGAGGAGGAAATTGAGACACAGAAATTAAGTGACTTGTCCAAGGTCACACCAAGAAAGTCATGGTGCCAGGATTCTAACTCAAATATTTTGGTTCCAGGGGTAGTGGTTGCAACTGAGAACTCAACATAAAAATAGAAGAAAATCAGACATTATAAATTCTTAGATATAATTATATTTGCTGTATTGATTCCAATGACAAAATAAAACTAGAATTTGAAACTCCTATGGCTCTTCATTAACCTGCAGGATAAAAATCCTAAATCTTTAGCAGGCACATTACACTCTACATGTTGAGGTTCCTTTATGATCTAGCCACAGCCTCCATTTCAGCCTCAGCCGCAGACACTCTTCATAACTGAGCCTCTAACCAAGCTATTGTAGTTTACAGTTTCCATTTCCCCCTGTGCCTAATCTCTGCAAATACTCATCCCTTCCCAAAATTGACATTTCTCTTTATCTGATAAATTTACCTTTCAAAATATAACTCAGAATTTACCTCCTCTAAGAAGCCATCTCTGACTTCTCCAAGCAGATTTAAAAATTCTTTTCTCTATAATCTCACACCTTTATACTTACACTTTGGCACACTTACTACATTGCCTTATCGTTACTCTTTTACATGTGTATGTTTTACTTTGTCATTTGAATATAAGCATGCCAGGAGAAATACAAAACTGTATTTACATGTGTATACCTGATGTGTTTAAAAGTGCCTTGTGAGTGAGAGGGATTCAATAGTTATTACTGAATGAATGTTTAATGAGTTTTATCCTCAAGCTTCATTTTCCTCCTCAGATCTCAGCTGAAATGTCAACTTCTCAAAGAATTCTCTTCTGACCACTTCCTTCAGTTGCTGTCTGTAATAAACTAAAGATTAACTTAAATTATTTGCCTTTCTTCCCATCAAGAGGTGGGTCTAACCCCTTCCATTGAATCTGGGCAGACTCCCGAGTGCTTAGCCAGTTGAAACTGCTTATTCAATGTCTTTCTAGGTTACAGCCTCTGGCTATCAGAGACTCATGGATTCCCCATCTTACCTCTTGGAACACGTGCTCCTAGACCCAGCTGCCATGCAATGAGGAAGCCGAAGTAATGCTGTGAAGCAGCTCACATGGAGAGGAACTACCAACAGCCAGTATCAAACTGCAATCCATGCAAGTAAAGGCACCTCAACTGACATCATTTAGAGTGGGAATGTGACATCCCAGTCAAGTCCTGACCAAATTGCAATTAGTGAGTAAAATAAATGATTGTGGCTGTTTTAACCCGCTAAGTGTGTGTTGGTTGGCTGGGCAGCAATTGAAGACGAACATCTTTTTACTCTAACACACTATCTTGTTTTAGTTTACATAATGTCTTAACCTACAAGGGTCATGTTTATCATCTCGCTCCACCTAGTCACCATCTTCAATTAAATGTGAACTCCATCTGTCTTATCCACTTCTATGAATGGTCCCTAGTTTAGAATAAATGCTTAGTAAATACCTAATGAGTAATTAATGCTCTTCTTAGAACTATATTAAAGAATTGCCTCAGAGATGGAAACAAGGACCTCTGGACACTTTGCTGGAATAATCTGTTTTATGTGGAAAGTTACAGTATATTCTCTAAGATAACTATTTCAGGTTTTGTGTCATAGTCAGTGACAGTTAATGTGTTAGACTTGCACATTAAAAGTACATATTTCTTACATTAATAGATATTTCTAAGTCTATTCTAAAAATGGATATTTCTAAATCTATACTGGATATGTTCTAGTAAGGAGATGAGAAAATGAGGTGGCCATGTCATGGCAAAAGAATGGCTATGTTTATAAGCAAAATAATTTATAAGAAAATCCAGATAATTTAGACCTTTTTTCTTAGACAACCTATTCTAGAGAATTCAGGGTGAATGTCTAAGTTCTCTGAAATGCTATTTTTAATACATGACCTTAATAAGCTATGTTCTTTTAAAAATTGTCATGTTTTAATTTACTCTTAATTACACATGGTCTTTCAAAGTACAGAGCATAAAACTTAAGAAAAACTCAATTTCATAGAGGTCATTTTATAAAAAGAACACAAAGAAGTAAAGGTTTTAATGGTATTTTTCCAAGTAACTGAGTCCTTTCTTATAATAAGAGGGATTTTGGTCTCAGTATAGTCATTCTCAGCCCCACAAGCAAGTGGGACACTTTAAATCTATGTGGGAAATAGAGTATCAAATGATCAGCAAGAAGCTGAACTTTAAATTTACAAGTGCACTTTCAATTTCTATGGAAATTGCACATTTTGTGAAAATGTGCTTAGATTGTCATTGTCTAGTCAAATACAGTGAAAATGCAAGTTGAAGGAGCATAATTAAGGTTAAAGGAAAGATTCAAGGAGAACGGCTGTCTTTCATGAAGCCTAATCAGCACCTTGGATATATCTACAGGCACAGAATGGCCAGACACATTCTTCTGAACCACTGGTCCTCAATTATCATCATCTGTGGTTTGTTATGTAAGTGTATGCACTATTTCAGTATCCTTACTTAGGTAATCTGGGTGCTTGTTTGAATAGAAATTTTCCTTGAGTGGGCTTCTTCAAATACCATTGCATAGTTCTATTTCTTTGATTTCATGCAACCTGTCAAGTTATCAATAAAGTAGAAATACTATATTTTTTTAAAGGAAGAACTTTTTTGGCAACACAGTGAATTCTAATTTTGACTTTAAGGGGAAATTGTAAAGATACCAAATATGTTGTTATATTTTCTGTGCATCCACAGGGATAAGAATAATAGCAATGCATTAATAGAAGGATCAGCTTTGCAGCTGATCCAAATGTCAAATATCTCCTACAGAACAATGTGAAATATAATTAAACTTGAATCTATACGAATTTATTATTTATTGAACATCTACTATGCTCAAGGCAATGTAATATTGTCTGTGAAGGATATAGTGAAATGAACCTCCAGTCTCCCATCAAGTAGCTTTCAGTGTATGTTAATATCCCACCACTTAAAATAACTAGAATTTTATAAAAATGCATTCAAAGATTGTAAAAATGTGCCCAGAGTTGAATAAAGAATACATTTCGATGTTCAAATTCTCCTGTCCTATGGCCCAACCATTTTTGGAGAAGCAGAAGTGGTCAGATAGCAATTCATTGAGGAATATTTATGTATAGATCCATGAAAATAAACTCAGACTCAAATGATTTTCTGTAAGATTCTGTACTGAAATATTGCTAATGTTATCTAATAAGATTCTTAATGTAAATTTTAGTAATGAAAAATGATTACAAACTTCCAATATTCTGCAGCCTATCCGGCCTGTACATGTGACAGACTTACTTTTTTACATTATTTCATGCATTTAAGAGGCAGAGCACATCCCACAAGAGGAAATATATTCAAAAGGAGATATTTTGAATTTCAAAATTCATCTAGGCCCTAAAGAGGACTGGAAAGATGCTTCAAACATATCTTCCTACTCCTCCCCACTGTCTATTTTTTTTTTTTTTTTTTTACTGCAGAAGTAAAGTCTGTTTTCTTTTATAAAAATGATTTGAAAGGTTTTTGCTTTCTTGTCTATAAAATCAAGTTCACAAAATTAAATTCCAAGAGATCAGTAGGTTTGCAGTCATTGTACTATGTTTCATCTCTTGCTCCTAGAATACAATTCTGATTATTTCAGAAACTCATTGACTGTAGGATACAAATGTTCTGTGCACTTTTCACGTTTGTTTCAAGGGCGAATTTTCTTGCAGACAAATGAAGACAATTAATTATCTTTAAAAACTCCTGGCAGAACTCAGACATACTTTAGTACAAACCTGTTTCAAGTCATCCCATTCAAATCCAATGTGTAGAGTGTTATTGGAGCTGAGTGGAAAATCGTTAGGGAAAGGCAGTCAGGGGTGAGATGATAAAGAGTGCCTGTATGCAATGCCAGGAAGTTTGGATGTTTTGTTTAGGTAATGGGAACCTGCCAAAGAATTTTAAGCAAGGAGAATGGCATTATATTTTTAGTTGGAAAAAAAAAAATCACTAGAAGAAGAATGGAAAATGAATTGGAGGAAAGAAGATTGGGACCAAAAAAACATTTGAAATAATCTCAGTGAGAAATGAAGAGTCTGCACTGATGTGGAGACAGAGTTGGGGAAGAGAGCTTAGGTTTAAGAAAGATGTACAAAGTAGAATCAGCAGGAATTGTTGAGTGACTGTGTGAGAGGAAGCTAGAAAGCATAGTCATGATTTGCATGGCTTTGGGTTTTGGGAGTTAGGAATTGGTGTTATGTAACAGAATAAAAGGGCAAAAACAATGAAGTGGCAATTGAAAGGTGACAGAGAAGAGTTGGAAAATCTTGAAAGCATCCTACCGACCAGATATTTGACATAGTTGTTTGCAATATTTTGGTCTGGAAACCATTAGAGAAAAGCCTGTTCTGTAGGCTTTTTGATTTAATTATAAATTTTTGTTCTAGGATTTTCAAGTCCACCCAACTTGAAAGTCTAGCACATTATACCCTTTCCTCTCCCTAATTCCTCAAGCCCAGTGTCTGAACTGTATTATTTACAAT
Source organism: Pongo pygmaeus (assembly GCF_028885625.2). NCBI lineage: Eukaryota > Metazoa > Chordata > Mammalia > Primates > Hominidae > Pongo > Pongo pygmaeus. The sequence continues at coordinate 23,861,992 of NC_072388.2, read as the reverse complement.
TCCCAAGTTATACCCCAAATATACCCTTTTCATTTACACTACTACTGACTTAATTAGATGCTGAGGTTCACAACTTACCTCTGTATTCAGGATCAAAGAACTCATTCCTCTTGGCTGCTAAGACTTAGCCTCCTGATGGCTCACAGTTGAAATCCCCTGCAACCAAAATCTTTCCTCAAAGAGAACTGCCTAATCTAAGGTTATATCCCTTATATCCCCTCCCTCACTGACTACTGATTGGTGCAAGGGTACAAAGGTTTGACTCTCTTTCCACAATCTGAGAAAACTAAGAACAGCTGTTCCAGTGCCAGAATTTACCCATGGGATCAGCTAAGAATTTGTTATTATTCTATTGCTGTTCAACTTCTCCCAATCCTGAGTCTTTCACTCCCTCACAGGTATTGTTGCCAAAAGCATGTCCAATCTGTTTACTGCATACAATCCTTCATCTCACAATTTTTTAGCTGGGAAACCTGACTGGAGACATGAGAACAGTTGATGCCAAGAGTACACCAACGAAATATTTTGAAACTGGATCACCTACCTGGTGAGTCTGACAAGAATGATTTTTATTATTGATAGTAAGTCAGGTCTGATGTTCTCTGACATGCTGTAATGACTCAGTTAAAATTTTCACCAGTGCTAAACTCAGATTGTATAGCTGTGTAAGGAAATGCATTAGCAGTTGCAATGGCTCAAGTGCTTGAGAGGTTCAGGGGAGGTAATCATGAGGACACTAGAATTTAAACAGCTGTTGCTGATGCCATATCATTGAAGAACAAAGAAAACCTGAGGGTGATTAAGCACCAATTTAAGACAAAGTGTTAAAATCAGAGGGTTTTCTGAGAATTCTATAAATTAACTTTTATCTCTTGCCGCTAAAGGGCAGATAACCCTTGGCTAAGTTTAGGATCAACTATAAAGGTAACAGTGCTCAAGGAAGGCTGAATTTTCAGCCCTCGCAAGTCTGCTATGGCAAAATTAAGGCACTGATTGGAAACAGTGGGGCCCTGAGGCTTGACGTAGGACTAGCTAATCAATGCGCTCAAATATCTTGAACCCCCAGAATCCCTTGAATCCTCTGAGATTGCAGAAGTGGCCCAATCTTCTCCCTTAAAGTCTAGAATTCTTCCCCCTCTTCCTTAAAAAAGATGCCGAGATCTCTGTCTTTAATGAAAATGTGACACACCTCTCCCAACCTCAGGATCTATCTCCACCTTATCTCCTTGCCACCAAACCAATAACTATGGTTAAATCACAACAGTAGCCAGGGAATCACTGGGCTGGCTAAGGTAGGAATGGGACTGTAATCTGAAGAAGTTGCAGGATCCAAGCAGCATGTATCAACAAAAGCTAAGAAAGCATAAAATGGGATTGAATCTTGAGATTGCTAGATCAACAAGGGCAGAACATAAAGTTAGATAAGGGAGAGTTTATCAAAAGTGAAGCACTCTTCCCTGATGTAAGATTTAACACCCCCATGGAAGAGGCAATAAACAGCCAGGTAGACAGAAGACTGGCTTGTCCAATGATATTAGCCAGCTTCTCCCATCAGCCACTCCAGCACTGACATGTTTTTCGCATAAATGAAGTTCTTATGGGCCAAACAGCATGGCCTCCCATTCATCAAGGATGTGTTAGCAGCTGCCAAATGTCCAGCCTGGCCACAACAAAATCTGACATTGATCTCTAGATATGACATTATCCCTCAAGGAGGCCAACCAGCTACTTGTTAGAAAGTTGATTACATTATATCCCTTCTACTCTGGAAGAAACCGTGTTATCTTTTGAATGGAACTGACACATATTCCAGATGAATCACTTTTTTTAGTAAATAAAAACTCTGGTTTTTACAGAGCTCACAGTGTAGCAGGATAGGAAAGAATTATTAGCTGATCTTCAATCCACCCTGACCCTGAGACCACGTGGGAAGGAAGAAAATTAAGAGGGAATGGCAAAGGAGGAGGGTCAGAGAAGGGAGAGAAAAAAGTGATGTGTCAAATATTTTTGCAAATATGCTAATCAAATTTCCTGGTAGTATTTACTAATGGTGAATCCTTACTTATGGTGTGTTTTAGGCAGCATGTACCTGGAATATCTAAGCATGCTCATGGTAAATAAGTCAGAAATTTATGGATTTATGAGGCATGTTCCTCTATAAAATATTGGTGCCAGCTGTGTATTCACTGGAGCATAAAATGGAAAAGTTTAATGAACAAAACAGCCCTGTTGTGTGCATTAGAGGTCAACAAACTATAGGCCATGAGCCAAATTCTGCCATGCCTAATCTCTTATGTATTGTCAATGGCTACGCTCACTCTTCTACTGTAAAGTTGCTATAGAGATTACTCAGCCTGCAAAGCTGAAATACTTACGCTCTGGTCTTTTAAAGGAAAAGTTTGCTGATCCCTGATACAAGCGATGTCTCACAAGCATCACTTAGAACCCTCATATCTTATATTTATGCCATGGCTTATTCTTATTGTAGCAGGAAAGGATAAAAGCCAAGTTGGTGTAGTTCTTATAAGTTACAAGAAGAAAATATTTCTAGGTAAAGTTTTGTTCTCTAAGGTTTCTTTGTATTGACAGAGCTAAAAATCAAACCTCTTTTATGATTTAATCTAGGTAGAAGTCCCCCTTGATTCCTCAATCAGAAAGTAGTGGGGACTTGGCAAACCAAGAGATCCTCTTTCTTGCTTCTTTATTGTTCTCTTACTTCAGTTGACAAGCGGTTCTCCCCTTACTGAAGCAGAATCATTTCCTTTGAGATGTTGAACTATGTGTGCCATGTGCTGCAAAGTCCCTCAAGGTTTTCTACAGCTCCTTGCACAGTGATTTGTTTTCTAATTTTCTTGGTAGTTAAGCTTGTCACTCTTTAATGAAGGTCTTCCAGATTCTTTTTAAAGGATACCTCAATGTTTAGATCTTAAAGTTCAACTTTGAACAACTCTGACTGAAACAGAGGGCTAGGAATCTAGAACCCCATTAGCTACTCCTGGGTGCCCCCTCCTCCAGAGGTCCTAGAAGGAGTGTCCTGGAATCCCTAAAGCTTAGCAGATCCAACTGAAAAAAAAAAAAAAAAGTCACTGAATCAGATAATATTAAGGTCTCTTTCAGGACTAATTTTATTTTAAGGCTCATATCTTGGGGTCAAAGGATTATTTTCTGTTTTAGCAATGCTTCTACATTCTTTGATAGAAATATCTATTACATGTCCAAGTGTGCTGAATGTTTTATTATGTTTCAGAATGAATACCCTGGCTTTCCCTTATAGCTAGATGCTTTTTCTTTTACCTACCTTTTCATCTTAGCCCCTAGAAGAGGAAGCTTTCTGCTAATATCCAATGTTAAATAAACACTTAGATTCAAAATAATAAGAAAGATCTCATAATCTTAGGAGTAAGCTTCTTAGTCCAACAAAATGTATCAGCAGCTTAGCATTTAGAGAGTTATTAGGCATTCACCTGGCTATTAAATAAAAACTTTGACACCCTAATGGCTAGGACTGGAAGGAAAGAGGGATGGAAAGCATTCCCAATTCATGTATCCTTACTAACATTTATGAACTAAGTGATTCAGAGGAAACAAGGTTCCTAAGACCATTGTTCTAGTAGGTGTCTGTAGATACTGAGATGAATTTAGTAGGCACGGATTGTGATAGCATCTATGGTTGAGTCTATAGGAACTATCTACAGATGAGCATAACAGGAAAGAAAAAATCATTTTAAGAGGAGGAGTCAAAGTGTTAGCGGCCGCAAATTCGTATTTGTACGGGTCTACAGCAACCTCAATTTTTGCCCCCCACCCTCCACAGAAGAAATAATTTGAGGGACATAAGGCAGAAGGAGAGACTGAGGCAAGTTTTAGAGAAGGAGAGGTAGTTTACAAAAAAGCTTTAGAGCAAGAATGAAAGGAAGGAAAGTACACTTGGAAGAAGGTCAAGCAAGCAACTTGAAAGACAAGTGCCTAGTTTGACCTTCAGACTTGGGGTTTTCATACACTGGCATACTTCTGGAGTCTTGCGTTACTTCTCCAAACTCCTGAGATCTTATTGAGAAGCTGCTTATCACCAGTTTCAGGTGTTTTCTATCTATTAGGAGACTGCATTTCGCTGGTACCAGCTGTGACCAATTATTACTTTAGAGAGAGTGTTAACAGCCTGATCATCACCTCCTGGTGTGTGTAGAGGGGAGCCCTCCCCTGCCCTGCTCACACCCAACTAGCTACCTACTGTAACAAAAGCTTGCTTTTCAAGATGACAAAGAAAGATCAAGAGTTGGGTCTCAAACAAAGATAGAGATTTTTTTCCCTGTGAACAGGAGAGAGCCTCTTGGGTCAATCAGAATGAAATGAAGGTTCTCTTCTCTGGAAGCTCCTCAAACAGGTAATTTTCATAAGCATGTCTATAACATACAAGACCCAGGGCACTTTTCTTAATTCTGGTGCACAACAGAATTACACAGGGAGTTTTAAAAAATACATGTGTAATCCCCAGGCCCTACAACAGGCTAGTTAATAACAAAATCACTAGTGGAAGGGATCCAAGCATCCCTAGTTTTAGAAGTTTCCCAGGTGACTCTAATGTATAGCCAGGTTTGAGAATCACTAGGCGGTCTAAGTACTTGCAGAAATGCAGGGAAAGATTTTTGTTGTGCTGGATGTTTTAAGGCAGAAATCTAACAGGTTTGGCTATTTGATTCTCCTGTGTTATAGACGGCCATCCAGAGCTGAGGGACTGATAGGAAGAAAGGACTGGTTTGGTTGCAACAAGAAAACTGGTGGAGATGGAGAAATGGAGTTTTATGCCAAAAGTGGAGAGGTGAAGGTTTCAGTTAAAAAGCTGAGGAAATCAAAATTTTGAAGAGAGTGGCTCAGAGTGGAGAACTCATTTGGGTTTTAAAAAATTGGAAGTTGTTTTGAAAGTTAAACTGACACAAGAAAGACTAACAAGAATTTTGGTAACCTTCATATTTACTTAGATTACTTTCTCAACTAACATTTATTGTAGGTTGGTTAATGAGATCAAGAATATTCTCAAACCCATTTCTCCCCTTTGTTCACCTCACATACTGTTAAGAATACCACCAGGAAAACTCAATTTTTAAATTTCAGGTCCAGCCAAATCATTAAAACAGCTACAGTGGCTAGTGGCTTCATAAAAATTAAATCAGGCACATATTTCAAGCAAGTACTTTATGAAAATAAGAATCCATGGGGTCATTTTAAGGCTGATGCCCAATCCAAAATCTTTCTGTTATCTTCCATATGTGTATATATGTGCTGAAATGTCCAGGATGTAGTTATGTAAAAATGCCTGATGGCAGCCCCTATTTTCCCCAATGGATATTTTGATTTATAGGGCTTCCAGCTTTATTCTACTTCCACTGATTAGTTTGCATTTACACTTTCATAGCATCCAGCTGCTCGGCATTCATGATTTACATTCATCCAATGTAATTAAAGTATTTGTTGTGGGTTTATAAGCTTTTTAATGGTCTATATTTCTGCATTTTGTGTCTCTCCTTTTCCAAATTTATTTTATTCATCAAGCTGTGTCCTAAAAAGCAGTAGAAACAATTACCTCTAAAGTATGTTAGTATACAGCATGAATAACGCTCACACTGGATTTAAAACTACCCTCACTCGAATTACCATTTCAGTGCTGAAAATAAATGTCTCTCTCTCCAGAAATTAGAATCTAATTATGTACAATAAACCATGTTAAATAATATCAAGGGTCTAGCCTAAATCAACAAAGACTGAAACATCCCCATAGAAAGCTGAAATGTTCCTTTTCAAACTTGCTCTTCAGGGACAGGGTTATTTTTGGAGGTCTCTGGCACTGTTGAGAGCCTGCTATGGTCTGAATGCATCCCCTGAAGTTGGTATGCTGGAAACTTTTTTTTTTTTTTTGACACGGAGTCTCGCTCTGTCGCCCAGGCTGGAGTGCAATGGCGCGATCTCGGCTCACTGCAAGCTCCCCCTCCTGGGTTCACGCCATTCTCCTGCCTCAGCCTCCCAAGTAGCTGGGACTACAGGCACCCGCCACCACGCCCGGCTAGTTTTTTTTTTTTTTTTTTTGTATTTTTAGTAGAGACGGGGTTTCACCACGTTAGCCAGGATGGTCTTGATCTCCTGACCTCGTGATCTGCCCATCTTGGCCTCCCAAAGTGCTGGGTTTACAGGTGTGAGCCACCGTGCCCGGCCGGTATGCTGGAAACTTAATACCCAATGCGACAGTGTTGGGAGGTGAGGCCTAATAAATAGGTGATTGGGTCATCAAGGCAGAGCCCCCATGAATGGATTCCTGTCGTTATTGAGGCAGTGGGTTAGTTTCTGCAAGAGTGGGCTTGTTATAAAAGCAACTCAGTGCCATCTTGCTCTCTCCTGCTTTCTCGTCCTTCTGCCATGAGATGACACAGCAAGAAGGCTCTCACCAGAGGTGGAGACCTCAACTTTCAACTTCCCAGCCTCCAGAGCTGGAAGAAATAAGAAAGAAATTTATCTTCTTTATATATTACCCAGTCTGTGATATTCTTTCATAGCAGCACAAATGAACTCACAGAGCCTGTCCAGGTTTTAACATGATAGAGTTTAAGTATTAATTAAAGAAAGAAATTGTAGCCTGTTTCTCTTGCCGACCATTCAGCACAAACCCAATTTGGTAAATACTTTTATTTCAGTCCCCTGTAATTAATAGGTAATTAGCTGTGGCATTGGGAAGTAACAGCAGAATGACAAATAAGCCATTTAGACCTTTACTATAAATTAAAGAGCATAATACAGTCAATACTTCAACATGATTTCAGAAGCTAAAATATTTTCTAGGATTTTAATTCCCATTGAACTCTAACTCAATCCTAACTTTGAGCTTTTAAGTCTTTTTTTTTTTTTTGGCATCAATCACACCTCATATTTATTTTTATCTTTTGATATGTGCCTATAAAAACCCTAAAAGATCTTGTCTTCTCTTACACTCAGTTCTTTCAGCTACCTCTCAAACTTTTTCCTGACCTATATAAACTTTACCAGTTTACTAGCTTATTAAATGCTAAACCATACTCTTCATCTACTTCAAGTCATAGATCAAAACTGACATTTTAAAGAAGGCTTGCTCAGTTAATACCAACAATTTACCCTCAACTTCTGAGTCATTACACTTTTTAACACAGTGAAACAATTATATTTTAGCCTTGTGTCCGTGTCCATTGATCCCTTTAGTATTTACCTGTGCAGTTTTGATTACCTTATCTCCCCTGTTTGGTTGAATATAAAAGGTTAAATATTACTCTTTGTTTTAATTGGGGGTGAAGAATAAAGGTTTGAATGATTGTCCAAAATATAATGGTGTTTTGGTTGGGAGGAAGGATCGGATAATAACAAAAGAGAACTTTATTCCAATTAATTTCTCTTTTGAAAGAAATAATATATAATAAGAGAGTTATAAATACTTCTGTTATGCTAGTTAGAATGCTAATATTCATTGTCCATAATCTTTGGCATGCTGGCTTTTATTAAAATAAGTTAAAAATAGTTACTAAACATTCTCAGTGGTACATGTTAATGTATACTTTTACTGAATACAGCCTGGTTATACCTACTTAGAGTCTGGTGTAATTACCTTTAGTTTTTGTGGCTATTTCACAATTTTAACTAAAATTCCATCTCTGAACATTTAGAACAAAACCCCTGAAAGAAGGCTTTAAAAAAAAAATCCCCCAGAAACTTTTTTAAAATTTGCTTTGAAATAATTTCAGACTTATAGAAAACTTGCAAGAATAGTGTATTACTTTTCTATTGCTATTGTATCAACCACAAATGTGTGGCTTGAAACATTGCAAATTTAGTTTTAATGGGTTAAAATCAAGATGTCAGCAGGGCTGCCTTCCTTCTGGAGGCTCTTGAGAAAAATCCCTTCACTTGCCTTTAGCAGCTTCTAGAAGCACCTGCACTTCCTGGTTTGTGGCACCTTTATGGCATCTTCACATCTCTCTGTGACTCTGACTCTCCCGCATCATCTTTCACTTGTAAGAATGTTTGTGATTACACTGGGCCTATCTGGATAACTCAGGATCATCTCCCCACCTCAAGATCCTTAACTTATTTACATCTGCAAAGTCTGTTTTGCCAGGCAGATTAAGATATTTACAGGTTCTGAGGATTAACACATTTTTGGGAAGGAGGAATTATTCTGTTTTCACAAATTGTATAAAAAACCCTTATGTATCCTTCACCCATAGCCCCCAAATGTTATATTTTCTCTATAATTTACTCTTCCTCTCTTTCTACATATGCATATTATTCCTTTCTGAACCTTTTGAGAATGTGTTGTAGACGGGAAGCCTCTTTACTCCTAAATACTCAGTGTATACTTCCTAAAAGTAAGCTCATTTTCTTAATTGCTATATAATTTATCCAAATCAGACAATTTAGCCTGGGTAAAGTACTACTATTTTAGCCAATCTGCTGATCTTTTTCGGATTTTGCCAATTGTCACAGTAATATCCTTTATAGCAAAAGAAAATATCTGATCATATGTTGTATCCGAGATCATATCATGTCTCTTTAGGCTACTTTAATTTGTAAGAGTTTCTCCTTTTTCTAATGACATGGATAACTTCTGAGAGTAAAAGTCAGTTATTGTGTAAAATGCCCCTCAGTTTGGGTTTGTGGGATATTTTCTCATAATCAGAATCAGGTTATGCATTTATTGTGGAAATGTTGCAAAGGGAAAATTGTATTCTTTCCAGTGCATCATATCAGAAGACCCCAGAAACTTTATCTGAATTTAATTTTCAGGGTCTCTTTCATAATAGTAAACCCTAACATTTGTTGAATTCTTACTTTGTATCTGGAACCGTGCCAAACACTCTATGTATATTATTTAATTTAGCACATTTGTGTTCATGACAACTGTATGGGAATTCACACAACTGGTGAAATAAAATCCAGAATTTGAATTCCTCGTCATTTTGACTTAAAATGCCATGCTTTTTCTATTTTATTTATAATAAAGAGAATTATTACGTCTCTACATGTAAGTTTCATTAAAATGGCCTTCACATTCACCTCAGCTTGACTACACTACAGACTGGTTTCTTCCTGACTATAGGCCCCTGACCTCCTCTTTCTTAAAGCATTTACTTTAGAAAACTTGTAATTATAAAGTCTTTCTTTGAACCTTTTAGATGTAAATCTTGTCCCAGTCTCTTGCCAGTTTTACCATCCAGAAATGTCGTGGACCTGGGAGCCATCCCTTTGAAATGCAATCATCAAGAAAGAGTCCCTATGTCTCAGTCTCTGTGGGAGGATAAGAGCCTAACTCCAATAAGTGCCAATTAGCGAACTCAGATGGCTTTATCACATTGTCTTGCCTCCCCACTAACACCCTCCAGCACTTAAAAATGCTCCTGCCTTTTGTTTCAGTGGAGTTGAGTTCCACCTCTCTTCCCAATTACAATAGTCCCTTTTCCCTATTGGAATAGTCTTCCAATAATATCTTCTCTACCTGTTTAACTTTTCTGGTGCAATATTTCCTTTACAAGTTATATGAAAAAAAATTGATTAAAGTCAATGTTCCTCAACAAGAATAAAGTAAGCAATGACAAATATATCAGTTTTAGCTATTGTTATTTTAATGACACCTGAATTACTCACATGTTACTTGAAAGCTCTCACTTCGGCATAGCTATGATCTTGTTTTAAACAGAAAATTGTGCCTCCCTGTTTTGCCATTTCAATGAACATCTAACATTTCCTGCCACTCATTTTCTAGGAATTGCTATGCACATGGGTTATTGGGAGCCCCATGTTAGTCCCTCACTTAATCCCTAAAGCATTCCCGTCTTTGTTTCATGACTTATGTTTCTGTCATTTGCAAAAATAAATTCTACTAAAGTTCTCATCATTTTAAAATGTCTTTCTACTACTGCCTTAGGATGTAAGTTATTTGTTTGGAGGTACATGTAAGAGTGTCTTTGACTCTCCAGAAACTTTAGGGCAGATGTCTGTCTTCAGATTTCCACATTCTCACTTTTTTGGCCATACGCATGGAGGGTGAGGGGAAAGAAAGGGTGTGTGTTTTCCAGCAGAAAACAATGATTTTTGGTATCCCAGGAAGAGAGATGCCAGCTGAATATACTTACTACTAATCCTCAGATTCCAACTCCATAATTGCCTTGTTTTCTGTTTGGTTTATTGTTTTGTCTTCTCGGTACCCAAATTTCACAATTACTCTTTTATAAATGAATTTTTTATTATTCTGAGAATATTTATACTTTTTTCAACTTTTTATGTCTATTTTATCCAAGTTTTCTTTATGCTTGTCTGTGTCCTTTTCTCTCATATATCATAGAGGCTTCATTCTACAATGAAAGCCTGGCTCCCCATTCATATTTAAAAGTAAGGCACTAAAGGCAAATGGAAATTTCCATGTGTTCCTTTAGAGGTTTCCACCAACTGAATGTGGTCATTTAATTAGTGGACTTCTAAACAGTATTATCTTCAATTGCACTTTATCAATGAGAAATCCTACAGCTTCCTACCTATGAATAAGCCAGGGAGCAGGACTCTGGGTGCTGAGGATATGATTCAGTGTAGGGGGCTAGGAAGCTAGGAAGGTAATGATTTGATATAGAGACTGATTTGACCCCTGTTTTCAGTTTCTATTTCTGGTGCTTGATACTGGTAAGTCCAGGGTTTCTTTGGTTCAATTTTCCAGCCAAAACTCTTGCTCTGTGTGTGTGTGTCTGTATCTTATGTATCTGTCATGGGGGAGATAGAGGGAAGGGCTAGTCACCTGTTTGCAAGAGTTGGGGAGGAAAAAGGGGAGCTCCAAGGCTCTTTATACATACTGTCAGAGGTGTTTGAACAAGAGCAGCTCCATCTTGAATAGGGGCTGGGTAAAATAAGGCTGAGACCTGCTGGGATGCATTCGCAGGAGGTTAAGGCATTCTAAGTCACAGGATGAGATAGGAGCTTGGCACAAGATACAGGTCATAAAGATCTTGCTGCAGTAAAGAAGCTAGCTAAAACTTACCAAAACCAAGATGGCAATGAGAGTGACATCTGTACATCCTCACTGTTACACTCCCTCCAGTGCCATGACAGTTTACAAATATCAGGAAGTTACGCTATATGGTCTAAAAAGGGGAGGAATGAATAATCCACCCCCATTTAGAATATAATCAAGAAATAACCATAAAATGCTGGGCACATGGCTCATGCCTATAATCCCAGTGCTTTGTGAGGCAGAGGCAGGAGGATCACTTTAGGCCAGAAGTTGAAGACCAGCCGGGTAAACATAGCAAGATCTTATCTCTAAAAAGAAATAACCGTAAAAATGGGCAATCAGCAACCCTAAGGGCTGCTATACCTTTGCTTTCTTAATCAACTTCCTTTCACTTTACTGTATGGATTTGCCTCAAATTATTTATTGTGTGAGATCTGAGAACCCTCTCTTGGGATCTGTATTAGGACCCCTTTCTGGTAAGATCTTTCTGGTAAACCCTGAAGGGATGATACTGAAGAGATCCCCGACCCAAAGGAAAATTGTCTGCCTGCACCAATAGGCTGACTTTGGGTAAGTGGGGTGCATATACCCGGGTAAAGGATGGGATTGGGTTAGAGGCCCAACTTAGGGAAGTTAGAGTCTTTCCTAATACAGGGAGGGTTAAAGGGTCCTCTCAATAAAAGGCAAGGACACTTGATCAAACTTGGGTTTGAGGCCCATCATAGGAAGGTTAGAGGTCTCTCTCAGTAAATTCCCTCTCAGCTAATAACAGGTTTGGCACTACAGGATGTGAACTGCTCTGCTCTTTGGAATAATCTTCCTTGCACTCTTTTTTGACAGCTATGAGTGACAGGATTAGGCATATACAGGACCATGGGACATGGGAAGCTTTTTCCTCCTCAGAGGGGGAAACTTGAAGCTGATAGGCCTGCTGGAAAAGATCCCTTCGCTACCTAAAAGTGGCTGCCCGAACTTTTCAGTGTCGCTGCAATGGGTGGGTCTTCCTCTGGCCTCCCTAAGCTCTTCGCCTTCCCCACCCAGCAACAGGCATTGCCTTTCTCTTGATCATTTCCCTTTCTTATCTTTTCTATTACTCAGGGTGACCATCTTGCCCAGAGACCACAAGCTGAGACTCCTGGTCAGTGGTTGAATTACCAATGACTGAGCCCAACTGGGGGCAAGTTTGTGCCTTGCCAATGTGATATTGAGGGCTAAGCAAAGTGGCTAATGTCTATGTTTTGTCACACATATTTTGCTCTGGCCAAAAAGAAAAATATAATTTTCCTTTGTGTTGTGGCTTGGCACCCAGGGCTGTGATACAGCTTGCTGGGTTACCAGGTTTGCTCAGGGAAGGGGAACCCAGAAGCCTGGCATGGTAAAAATTTCTTACCAAACTTCTGGTGTCTCTCTCTCTGTCTGTCTGTCTGTCTCTCTCTCTCTCTCTGCAAACTGGTTGAATGAATGGCAAAATTACTGTTTATCACCTCTGTAAAGTTTTGAGTAACGGGAAGAAGGATTCATGAGACTTATCTGGAGCTGTAGTGAATCTAGTGTACTTTGTGTGTCTTTCTGTATTGCTCTGTCATAAAGAGGGATACCTTAAGATAGAATGTAAGCCTAGGACCTCGTAAGCTTGTTGTTCAGAATGGCCCAGCGAACTGGTCAGTTCCAGCTGTGCCTGATTATTAGCCCCTAGGAACTGCATGCTTTAAAGAGAAACATAAAAATTGGCAAGTGATAAGCCTTACAACTACAGGGTCTTCTTTCTGTCGGTGTATTTATATGTGTTGTGTGTAATATGAAAGAGTTTTGATTAATTGGCTTAATAATAAGACCTTAAACAAAATATTTTGTCAGAAGAGTAGAAAGTGTAATCCCTTTTAGATCATGTGACTTTTAGTAATCTTTGGGAAATAAAAATAGTTTTAAAGATTATTAGTAAAATAAAAATTTCTTCAAAAATGTAAACATTTGGTCTCACTTGTGGAGGTCAGATATAAGGTAGGCTAAATGCTTTATCATGATAAACTGCTTCTTTGACTTTTGAAAATTTTTCACTTTACTTACCTTGAAGCCATTAGATTCTAGATAAGGCCTAGGAACATGTGGAATTAGCTATATATCCTAGCTATGAAAAGAAGGTTATAAAGAAAAAGCAATCTTATATAAGAAAGGATCATGTATGGTAAATTCTATTTCTAAAATAAAATGACTGGTTGCTTAAAAAGATATTTAGGTCAAGTCAGAAAGTCCAAGCACATTGTATACTGTCTGTGTAAGTCATGAAAGAATTTGTGAAAGGAATTTATGCAAGAAATGCTGTACAATTTGAGGGTTGTCAGGCTTCCTACATGCTTCATAATATGCCATTATGACTCTTAACCATACAGCTTGCCTGCTTTGCAGCTAGGTAAGGCCTGGGACATGTGGAGTCAGCCATGCCTCCTAGCTATGCTGGAAACAGTGAGACGTTATCTGCACTTCCATCTGGGTCCTAGGCTCCACACCTCGTTCATAATTAAAATCGCTGACTTACCAAGGTTTTCATCAAAAGTAAAAGACACTAAGAGTTAACATTATAATACGTAATTGAGACTACTTAAAAACAGTTTTACATGCAAGGTGTGTAAGAAAAGTGAAATGTGTTTTTGGTAAAAGATTATAAGAAGGCATGGGAATGTGGATTTCTTGCCTAAGTTTCAAGGGTTAAAGGATTGTTTTAAGTTAGATAAGCTGAAGCTTTGAGCAAATTGTGTAAGGTTTGTGAAAAATTAAGCTTGTAAAAGAAATTCTGTGTGTGAATATATTGGCTAAAGTAAAAGAGGTGTTATTCAGTTTTTCCATAAATTGAACATTGGAATAAAAGCACAACAGGTTTTTCTTAGAGCATTTTTCTGTTCTTTAACAAAAATTGTAAAGTGTTATAAAAGGTTTATAAGAATCTTACCTTATGTTCAAAGTGAGTAAGGTTAAATAGATTGGTTTATAAGGTTTTATTAAGAATTAGGATTAACATTAATAGTACTAATGTAAAGGTAAAATTTGGCTTATTTTGTATAAAAATCATACAGGAAGCATTGTCAAATAGGAGGTATTTGGCTTTCTTTGGGCTGTATTTATATAAATATATTATTGGTATGTGTTCCAAAATTATGGGTAACTACTATAATTCTGATATGACTTAGTGTACATTATCAGTAATAATTATAATTATAATAAATTATGTGTGCCACAAAAGTAATGAAAATTTCCATATCAATTGTGGCTTTAAAAGAGGCTATCCTAAGACTTCTTATCATCTAGAAACAATTGTTGTCTTGTTTTAATCCTCTTTAAAAGATGGTTTTATAATCAACTATAGAACTCTAACAGGTATTCTTAAATGCAGATTTCTGATAACTTTGGAAACTGTAACATCAAAATAGGGGAAAAAACTTTCAGGACTCTCATGGAGAGCTGAAATGTTCATGAATGTCAAGCAGAAAAGGAGTTAACTATATTGACTAAACTGATAGAAGACTGAAGTAATATATTTTGCTTTGGTTAAAATGTTGCTGATCCATTGTTTTGTTTTTCAGAGTAAAGGAAACTTTTCTTTTGAGCTGTTTACAGCTTTTAACAATTGAGTAAAGTATATTCCTATAAACAAAATTTGGAGAATATTTGTTTCTCTCTACTTAATTTCTCCAGAATTTGGAAACTTTTTGTGAGTATTCTTAATTTATGGCAATGTTTGCATAAATGCAATAAGAATCTGTTTTCTTTTGGAACAGGGCACAATTGAAATGGTTATTTTACCAAGGCTTTGGCTAGAATGATATGCTTTCCTTTAAGGAATAAAACTTGACTTGTAGAGCCAATAAAAGCCCCTTGGGAAAACTGGCCTCATCCCTTGTCTACACAGCACAGTCCCTGTGCAGGGTTCCTAATCTGTGGTAAGTAAAGAATGTCGCTTTCTCACAGGCCCAGGAGCCCCAAGTTATCTTGGGACCTTAAGAAGAGAGAAAGTTACTCAATTCATAGGTATTTGATGGTACAAACTTATGGCTGGTCTCAGCTTTAAAAAAAGTTTTATCCGAAACTCCTTCTGTGGAACAAAGTTCCATCAAAGCCAATTTAAAATGCCTATGTGAAAAATAATTATTCTTGCTGCATTTTATACAAATATTCAGACCAAGGGTAATAAAGTAAATCAGTATTAGCATGATTTGTCTTTAGTAAAAATTGGAGACCAGAGAGAGAAAAATTGTTTCAAGAACTATGGTATACCTATTATTAGATTCTAGTATCATCAGTTGTTTTAAAGTTTGTTTCTGCAATTTAGACTGACTGCTTATTCCTGTGAAACAACCAGTGATCTCTGATCTCTGGCTGCAGCTCAGAAGAAACAAGAGGAATGGGTAATGTAAAAATCTGGATCAGAATTCTAATCCTATTGGAATCAGCTAGCAACCCCATATCAACTTGGTTCCAACAATTGCCCAGTTCATGAGAAGCCTTCTAATTTAGTTTACTTGGCATAATATTACCTATTTTGCTTTACTGTTGTGGAATATATTGCTGTTGTACTCTTTGTGTAGGAATACAGAATAAGCTTACTGAATGTTCTCTTAAATACTTATTAATCTTCCAGATATCACCTTTTGCTGGAACTCAGAGTTATGAATGGCCCCTCAGCATACTGATGCTTTCTGACTGAGCTACTCTTTACCCTGAATAGAAGAGATGCTAATAGTTAGGCAGGAATGTCATCACCCCTATTCAGCATGAAGAAGTTACAGAAGATGGATTTTCGTCCCTCTGCAACTGTTAGGATTAAGGGTTCTCTTATAAAAGGAAGGGGGGAAATGTCAGAGGCTCTTGAACCAGAGCAACTCCATCTTGAATAGGGGCTGGGTAAAATAAGGCTGAGACCTGCTGAGCTGCATTCCCAGGAGGTTAAGTCATTCTAAGTCACAGGATGAGACAGGAGGTCAGCACAAGATACAGGTCATAAACACCTTGCTCCAGTAAAGAAGCCAGCTAAAACTCACCAAAACCAAAATGGCAATGAGAGTGACCTCTGGTCATCCTCACTGCTACACTCCCACCAGCACCATGACAGTTTACAAATACCATGGCAATGTCAGGAAGTTACCCTATATGGTCTAAAAAGAGAATATGTGAAAATCCACCTCTTGTTTAGCATATATTCAAGAAATATCCATTAAAATGACCATCCAACAGCTTGGGGCTGCACTGCCTATGGAGTAGCTATTCTTTTTCCCTTACTTTCTCAATAAACTTGTTTTCACTTTACTGACTTGTCCTGAATTCTTTCTTGTGCAAGGTCCAAGAATCCCTCTTGGGATCTGGATTTGGATACCTTTCGGGTAACAATATTTTTGGCCAGTTTTACTGTTTTCCTATGTCCATAGTGCTCCTAGTTCTGGAATTTTCCTGAGGTTCTACAGCACAAGCAAGAATGCTCCTGCTGGTTCACTTATAGAGACACCTTCCATTTCTCTGTTTTCATTGGTTAACAATTTTTTAAAACTAGTTTATATTCATTTTAATGGGGTTTTGGAAAGATGCAAAGATAAATGCAAGAGTTCAGTCCACCATGTTTAACTGTTAGTACTATTTCATTTTTAAATTTAGATTTCTCCACTTTAATGCCAATAACTTTATAGCATCTCTTTTCTAATTAGATTTAACTAACTGGAAAACAGGCATATTATCATAAGTGTTCTTGTAAATAGTATATATATATATGTTATCTATGTGTATATATTTCATATTTGTTGTGACTTTTATAATAATCATATTGGCAGATACTTGGAGCATTTACATTTCCCAGGCACTGCAATAAGTACTTCACATGGATTAACTTATTTATGCATCATAACACTCTTGTTTCATCATCTGTATATCAGACACAATACAGATGATGAAACTGAGATGCTCAAAGGTTAAATAACTTGCCTAAGGGTCACATAGTTAGAAAGTCTTTGAGCTAATATCCACACATAGGTAGTACGGTTCAAATCTGTATGCTTAACCACTATACCACACTGCCTCTCAGTTACATAGCTTTTATGTATATATGTATAGGTGCTTCTATACACTTATTTGCTATCTCGTGTGTATGTGTATATATATGTGTGTGTGTATATATATATATGTATACACACACACATACGTATATATATATATATTTGTATGGTTACTGCAATTGGGAATAGTATTTTCCTTACAACAGATATTTGCATTATTAGAAGGCTGATGTCATTGAATCTACGCTGAATCTTCTTATCTTACCCTAGCAAAATGCCTTGTCCTTAGAAAAATTTAAATAAACACTTTTCATTTTATTTCAATATCAATACA
Organism: Pongo pygmaeus; assembly: GCF_028885625.2. Taxonomy (NCBI): domain Eukaryota; kingdom Metazoa; phylum Chordata; class Mammalia; order Primates; family Hominidae; genus Pongo; species Pongo pygmaeus. The sequence continues at coordinate 23,844,612 of NC_072388.2, read as the reverse complement.
CAGTAATTGTATTGATCATTTGAATTTCATAAAATTTATTCAATCTGCAAATATTCTTGGTTCTAAATCTTAAGCTGTTTTATTCAAGGGTGGGGAGACTGGTTCCCATGGAGCAGTTATTTACACAAGAGTTGTTTACTTCTGGATTGAAATAAAGAGTCTATTATAAAACCCAATTGTTTTATTCCTGTAACCACTTTACATTTAGATGTACTCTATTTAGAGTCCACTGTACATGATTTCAGCCATTTAGATTTAGATGGAGCCTGGACTATGTCTGATAGAGAAAAACAAGCAAACCACTTTTTAAAAGGAGGATAAGTTAAACTTCTGGATGTGTTATGTGAATAAATGTTGTTGTGGCTTTCTCTCCCAAAAAGATAGAGCACTGAGTGCTTGGTTCAAAAAGGTATACAGGTATAAATATCCACCATCACTGCCCCAGCCCAATACATATATACCTTGTTTTCAGGTCAGAGTCAAAGCTATTTCTTCAGCTTGAAGAATGGTAACAATGGAGAATAAATTTCTTTTCATTATTGGGTCATGTCATGTTTCCCTGATAGTTTCCCTTCTTTACTTGGCTAGGAAAGAGCCACTGTTTTTAAATGAGAAAGCAGGGAGATTCTTAGCTGAGCATTTTGACAAGAGGCTCAATTAGTACTAGATTTTTCAATGACTGATGATTTACATTTACTTGAAAATAGCCTCCAGCCAGGAACCTCTGTCATAAAATGCACCCAAGGGCTTGCAGCAGGCAGCAACTTTGCCATCATTACTGATCTTTCTATAATTCTAAATAAAAAGTATACTCCATATCCTATTTCCCAAGTCCACTGCTCAAAAAAAATGTTTTCACATAAATGAGTTGGAAATTATATATATATATACACACACACACACACACACACGAAGAAAAAATTAGAACCAGTGACTTTCCAGGGTAAAACACACAAATGCAGATGTATTTACTTTTTAATCTAGATTTTGAGGATATGTTTGTGTAAATGTGTTCCATGTGTGTTTTTCTTGACAGGTAATTTCTTAGATGGCACAAGGCAAACGTGTTTCAATGATTTTCAATGTTTTAGTAAAATGAAATGAAAATGTATAGAACACATTTTCTTAAATTCGTTTGGTCTTTCCAGTGCTTCCCAGTAATATTCAAAGCAACTGGTCATGGGTATATTTAAGCTTAGCTTCTGTTTTATCCTCTTTCTTTCTGTCTCTCAGAAAATGTTCTTTTGCTTATTTTCTCAATACATTGGTATTATCTCTTTTATGTCCCTCTTGGTTCTTTTTTCTTCTGGTATATAATTAAATTTCATGAAATAAATATGGATTCATTCCTCTGAATGTTAATATGCTGAACTCTGCTATTAGCTCTGGCCATTTGGGGAATGTTATAAAAGTCTTTTGGAATTTTCCCAGAACTAATAGGATTCTAAAAAGAAAAATCCATCAATTTACTTCCCTAGTTTGTTCATTGTTCATTTCTCGATAAAAGAATGTGACCTTTTCTTGATGAACTCGCCATTGATCAAACTCAGAGTTGAGGGGATCTGCTCAGAAACTCAGGGGCCACATGACAAGTGGATGGGAAGCAAGGGTCTAGGTTTCATTCTCAGAATTCTTTGCATTATTCTTATTCTACAAGGTTCAACTTCACCTTCTTGCCCTCTCCTGTCATTTGGAGGGGAACTACCTCAACACCTGGGAGATTTGTGGCACTAGAAATTACTGTACTTTGAAGACAGCAATGTCATTTTCATAATTTCCTTTCCTACTTAGGAAGTTTTCTCTTCCCTCTCAGTAAAATTTGCATCTTAATCTTTCTTCATTAGAAGAGTCTCCAAAAACCCTTAAATCACAGTATTTCTGAAAATATGAAAGTTATGATTTGACTGTTCCATTGCCTGTTTATCCATTGGATTAGTGATTTTCATTAACCTCAGGAATTTAAAGAGGCAAAGCTCCTGACTGAGAATAGATCTTTATCATGAAATCAAATTCTCAGATGAAACCTTAATTAGGATTTGCACTGCTGATCAAAGGAACAGCCAAGGGATTATATGGCAAAAAAAGGAAACACAGAATCTACCCCGTGTGCCAATGGGTGGATATTCTCCATGATGCTTTTATCCTTACTAAACCAGGGTTTGGGATATGTGGCCCACAAATAAACTAGAAATATGAATCTGTTATTTTTCTGTGAATCTACTAATTCACTATTTGGTATCAATATAAACAGATATGAAATAAATAGAATAAAATAAATACTGCAAGAGCTGTAAAAGTATTTTATCTGTTTGCATTATCTTTTCCTTTATTTCAGCCCATGAAATTATGTATTATAAATGAAGCTCATGAAGATGAAACAGCCAAGTGAAGTCCAAGTTTGTAAGGTTCACACAGACCAGGACTCAAAGAAGAGGGAAAGTCTCTGTTTTAGTTTTTCTGGGAATAAGAACAAAGGAATAAAAGTCTAAAGTTTACCGTAAGATCTGTAAACTTATTTCATTTTATCTGATAGTATCATCTTTTCCTTTATTTTGGCCCACGAAATTACTCATTACAAATGAGGCTCATGAACATGAAACAGCCAAGGGAAGTCCAAGCTTGTAAGATTCACATAGACCAGGACCCAAAGAAGAAGTCAAGTCTCTGCTTTAGTTTTTCTAGGGATAAGATCAAAGAAATTAAAGTCTAAAGTTAGGAGAGAGAGATCAGCTTTTGGTCTAAAATGAGCTGTGCCTGAATATTTTAGAGCCCTAAAATGGCTTTCTGCTATAGCTTTGGCCAACTGCTGGTACTGAGCATCTCCAAGTTACAGATTCAATCTCTCTAAGGCCCTGAGCCAGTGAGAACCGTGTCTATCATCAGACTCATTATCTCCCTACAGACAGTGAGTTTGGAATTGGTCCATGACCCTCAAGCTAGTGTGAGTCCCCCGGGACTCATTTCATTTACTCAACTAATATTGGTTGATCACGTTAATGTGCCAACTGCCTTGAAAGGTGCTAGAGAAACAACAGGGAAAAGCACATCATTCCTTCTCTTAATGAGTTTACAGTTCATTGAGTAGACAAAACTTTAAACAATTTCAATAAGTGCTATGTTCAGGTAAATATCACAAGAGGTGCAAAGGATACATATCAAATCCCGGGGGAGACAGGGGTCAGAGAAGACATTTAGGGACTTTAAAATATTTTACTGGAGCATAAAGGGCATGGATTAATGCTGTGGTCTGGAAGTAAGTTGTGAGGTTAGAAAGGCTGACAGAGGCCAAATTAGAAAGATCCTTCTATTCCACAGTAAAGAGGTCAGCCTTTATTCTTAGGACAACATGAAAAAAATGGAAGGTTTTAAGCACAAAAATGACAAGACCAGATGGACACATTACAAATACGTCTCTAAGTTCATTGTGGATCATGGTATAGAGATAAGCATGCCTGAAGGCAATCATCTAGAAGTATTAAAGGAGAAGGAGCGGGAATGAGACAGTTTCAGGTGCTGATAAGGAGGCAGAATCATAAGATTTTGAAATTGATTGGGTAAGGACAGAGAGATGTTAATGAAATGTGAAAGTAAAGGATAATGCTCAAGTTTCTTGCCTAGGCAAATAAGTAAGTGCAATGCATTTTACTGAACTAGAAATTACATGAAAATTAGGCTTTCTGAAAGGTGGTGTATAAGTTTAACTTTGTGAATATTTAGTGTGAAGGTATCGGTATCTTCAGAGCATCCAAGTGGAGCTGTCTAGAATGCAGTGGTGGTAAGAGTCTGGGACTCAAGAGATAACTTAGAACTAGAGACATTTGGGAGTCATCAACATAGATATGGTGAATGAAATCCTAGAACTGATAATTTCACCATGAAGAATGATCATAATAGAAAGCTTAAGAGATGGTCAGAGAAAGAGGTTCCCATCACAGGAAATTGACCTGCATCTTCTTCCATTCTCTCTGTGTATGATTTGTCTTCCGTTCCAGCACCTGTTTCCAATTTCAGTTTCCTGCTAGGATGGCAGCCTTGTTTCAAATCCTAAGACCATTTCATTAGTGCACAGAAAATCTGTAAGACCTTGCTTAACAAGTCCCTTTTTAGAGAAGACTAGACACTGTTCCTTTTCCACTAGCTAGTAACAGGAGTTCTGCTTCAATCCACTCATCTTCTGGGATGAAGCTTATTTCGACCTCTTGCCAGAAAACTCCTAGTGTTCAGTCCCTTCCATATACCAGATCAGACTCATTGGATATAATGCCATTCTCAATTAGACTAAAGACTGTCATGCTTCCTTAGCCTTCTTGGCAATTTCTTTCCATATTAAGCATATTTGGACTTGGGAATCAGACAAATCTCAGTGCAAAATTTGACTCTACCACTTAATAATTTTGCAACCCTTAACAAGTTACTCTTTCTGAACCTCATTTTTTTTGTATCTGTAAAATGGATTAATAATTCCAACCTTCCATGGCTATTTTGAAGACAGAATGAGAACATGCACATAAAGTTCCTGGTAGTTCTCAATAAATTAATGCATTTTACTTCTTTCTATATTTTCCCCAGCTTGATTGTAAGTAATGTGAGAGGAGTATGATACAGTGGAAATAACAACTGCATGTAGTAAATGCTTAAATGTTCATATTTTTAGAGTCCTAAAATGGTTTTCAAATTACCTTACTTCTGTGTGAGTGATTTTATGTATGCCAGCTCTCTTTTTGGGCTTCAGTTTTCTCATTTGTAAAAGGAGGATAATAATACCTGTGTTACTTACTTCACAGTTATGAACCTCAATAACGCATGTAACAGCACTTTGAAAACTAGAAAGTTTTTTAAAAAATACAAAATATTCTCTCAAGCATTATACTTTACTCATAGGAGATAGTCACAAACTTTCCTTTTTGATATTGGTATGTTGACATATTAGACATTCCAAACTTGAAACCAGAAAAATATTTATTCCAATTTAATTATTTGACTTGCCTAGAAAACATTTGTTCCACTTACAAAGAGACTCAAGAAGATTAAATTCGTTATTACTATGGGTTTTAATTAGTATACAGATATTCATTGAGCCCTTTTTCAGTGAAAGACGTTCTTGGCTCGAGGATATAGAGAAAAAATATCTAATTTCTGACTTTCAGAAGTTTGCAGCCTCAAATGAAGATAGTCAAATAAATAACCATGGTATAGAGTGATAAAGATTTGTGAAATTTATAGGAGATGTGTAGCCAGTTAAGGCTGAGAACATCAGGGAAACCTTAGAAAATGTGATGGTATGTTGGGTTTTGAAGGATGATTGGAAGGGGTTATCCAGGTGATCATATATGAGTAGAAGGGGAGGTTCTGAGGATAATTCCAGGCAGAAGGAGCAGCAATGACAGAGGCAAAGGTATTGACACATTTGAGAAATTATCAGGACTTCAATACAATTGATTTGCATTTGTTTGAGGATGGGAAATGGTGGCAGAGAGGGAAGAAGAAGCAAGGGTAGGTCCAGAGATGGAAAAGTAGGTAGGAAGAGCCATGTATGGAAGTCTTGCTATTGAAATATTTTGAGTACTGGGTTTCACATAATAAGAATAAAATTTACCTTGGATATGGATATCTTTTGGAACAGAGCAACACTGGGGGCAAAAAGAATGCTGGGGGAGGAATGATTATTGCAATGACCCAGGTGAGAAGTAATGAGACCCTAATATAAAGTAATGACAGTGGGAAAGGAGAAGCTGCAGAAAGTCAAGCTTTATTAGAGGAGAAGACTTGATCACTGATTGGATGTGGCAGGTGAGGGGGAGAAAAAAATTAGGATTATATTCCAATTTTCTGACTTAAACAAGGAAAGGAGGATGTTAGATTATTTAAAAAGCTAGAAAATTACACACATACACATACACACACACACACAAAAGCAAAACTACTAGACAAAAGAAGAGGTAAAGAGAAAAGCATGGAATATGTTTTGTTTCATTGGTCTAGAGTTTACAGGTAGCCAAGTCCAGAGAACAATCTTTAGGCAACTCCAAATATAGAATGTATAGATTTCCCTTAGATACATTAACATTCCTCATCACTCAACTAATAATCACCTCTTTGGTTAGCTGTAGAAAATCTGAAATTTCTCTCAAATATACTATATAAAAATCGAATATATATATATTGTTTCAAGTCAATTGTTTGATATTTTAAATGATGATAAAGGGAGGAGATACTCAAGACTTTTAAAATAAATGACAATTCTTAACTATGAAAGCATGTATGTTATTCTTACCCTATCAGAATTAAGTCTTCTCCAGCCGAGCATGGTAGCTCATGCCTAAAATCCCAACACTTTGGGAAGTCCAGGCAGGCAAATCATTTGAGACCAGGAGTTTGAGCCCAGCCTGTCCAACATGGTGAAACCCCGTCTCTACTAGATATACCAAAATTAGCCATGCACGCATGCCTGTAGTCCCAGCTACTTGGGAGGCTGAGACATAAGAATTGCTTGAGCCTGGGAGATGAAGGTTGCAGTGAACCAAGATTGCACTACTGCCTTTCAGCCTGGGTGACAGAGCAAGACTCTGTCTCCAAAAACAAACAAACAAAAACGAATTAAGTCTTCCCCATTCTTTTATAATCTTTCAGATACTACCCATGGGAACATTCTTTCATTCATGTCATTGTTTTAGAGGTCTTAGTGTAGTCAACCAAGGCTTCTTAAACGATTAATCTGAAATCATTGAGTAGTAATAATAATAAGCACTTCATACTATTTAATATATGCCAATTCAAGTGGTTTAAATACATAAACTCAGCAATCACATTCTAAGACAAAGGTTATTGGTACTATTTCTGTTTTGTAAATAAAGAAGCTAAGGCATGGAGAAGTTAAATGAGTTTCCCAATATCATAGTAAGTTGAAGAGCTGGGATACAAATCCAGGCAATCTGGGACCAGAGAGTGTACATTTAACTGGCACACTATGAAAGGTTTGGATTAGAGGACAAGAAACTTTGTGACACTGGGTAAGGCTGGAAGCTCTGAGGCATGACTCATACCTGTCATAGGGTCAGGATCCAAGTCTCCTGATATTTCTTTTATATATATGTGTAATAATAATACATGTATGTGTGTGGATATGTATATAATATATATGCTATGTTAAAAATATAAATGAAAAATTATTCTCAGCTGGAAATATAAAGAATAAAATCATATATCACACAAGCCTGGGTTCATCTCTCAACTTGGCTTAGGATCCAATTGGCTAGGACTCCAACCACCCACATTTAAGTACTTTTGAGTTAAATGATTATGGATGAGTTAATCTCTCTCAGACTCATTTACTAACCTATAAAATAAATACATATATATATATGTATGACATTTTATACAGGGATATGGTGCAGATTCAATGAGATAATGGACCTGAAATACTCATCTATATTTATGTCCTATTTACTATGTGTCCTCACTGTTCTCAGCATTTTAAGTATATGAAATACTCATTTAATCCTCCATATATGTATATGAGAAAGGCACTATTTTTAATTGTCATCTCCATTTTACAGGTGAGGAAACTGAGGCTCATGGAGGTTAAATAACTTGTCTAAAGTCATGCATGTAGTCAGGGCAGCTCAGTCTGCTCTAGATCTCCAGTCCCTACTCTCTACTGCCCTGCCGCACTGCCATGCTGAGCACAGCACACAAGCACATTAAGACTATTACCTTCTCACCTAGGAGAGTACTGCACTTTTTCATGTACAAAGCAATTTCATTTGCCTCTTCTGATATGATAGGAAGAGCCCCTGAAACTCTATAAATAACTCTTAACTTAATAAGAAAAAAAATCAATGAAATAGAGAACAAAAAATTGTAAAGGCCAGCTATGAAAGAAAGAGCCAAAGACCTTCTTTTCCCAAAACATTGACTGGAGTTCACGTGCTGTTAATCTGTTTTGCATTGCTATAAAGGAACGTCTGAGACTGGGTAATTTATAAAGAAAAAAGGTTTATTTGGCTAATGGTTCTGCAGGCTATACAAGCATGGCACCAGCATCTGCTTAGTTTCTGGTGAGGCCTCAGGAAAGTTTTACTCATGGCAGAAGGTGAAGAGGGAGCAGACATGTCACATGATGAGGGAGGGAGCAAGAGAGAGAGGAGGAGGTGCCAAGCTCTTTTAAACAACCTACTCTGTATGAACCAATAGAGTGAGAATTTGCTCATCACCAAGGTGATGGCACCAAGCCATTCGTGAGGGATCTGTCCCCATGACCTTAACACCTTCCATCAGACTCCACCTCCAATATTGGGGATCACATTTCAACACGAGATTTGGAGGGGACAAACATTCAAACTATGTCACACCCCTCACCAAACAAGTGCACTGTGTGTCTTTCTGATTGAGCTAGATGCGGTGACTCAGTCTACTAATGACCTACTGACCATAGACAGCAAAGAGTCATTATGCACAAATAAGCCTGTTACTTCATATCTATACATTAGTACTTAGCTCATGTAACAAAACCCTGTAAGAAAAAGAGTCAGTCCTGGTTTTCTTTCAGTGCCAAGCTGGATAGCATAACGATATGAAACAGCTTGGGTGTGAGGTCTGACCACCACTTTCTGACCGTGTGATCTTGGATGAATCAGTCACTTTACCGCCACCCCCCTCTCTCTCTTCCCCTTCAGTTTATCCACTTTCTGGGGCCACTGTAGGAAGTGCAGATAGTATTCTTAAATCCCTAAAACCAAGTCCAACCCAGAATTAGCACTCAATATGTAGTGGCTATTGTCATTATTTCAAAAAAGCCACTAAACTTTCTTAGAAAAATTCAATTTTTAAGACTTCATTCCCATCCATATTTATCATTGATCTTTCCATTTGAAAGCCAATGATCATATTCCATTTCTAAGTCAAAAAAATTGTAATCTCTCAGAAGGTTCAAACAATATTCTTATTCACTATGAGTTGGAGCAATCCTTCTTTCTACTTTGCTGGCATTTTGGTTTGAATTTATTTCATTGCAGGTACACATCTTTCCTCTCACAGCAGTTATTTATGCAATTGAGAATTATGGACCACACGAATCAGGTCAATGATAAGTTCTAATTGTGCTCTGCTATCTTCCTTATACACCTTCCTTTAAAATTCAGTAACTCCAGATGTAATCTGAAATCACTATCTCAGAACTGCTGGGTGGCTCCAGCCCATCAGCATCCCTAGCCTCTCTTTTCTATTTAAATGGTTTAAAAGGTGAACCTTTCTAGAACATTCTTTGTCTTTAAAACTAAGTTGTTTAAAAACTTTCCTAAATAAAAGCCCACAGTGCATTATTTAGAATGTATTTCAGGCAAATAGAATGTTTAAATCTACAGACTGAAAATGATCTTCACACATAAAATGAAATCTGATCAGTTTTTAGCCTAACACGAGCAGAACTCCCAAATTAGGCACTTCCAAATTCAGCACGGCAAACACTGCCAGCCACCAAAGGAATTGGAGAAATCAAAGCCCCTTTAAAACTTCCTTCTATGACATATAAAAGATTCAGCAGAGTAGAGGTCAAAGAATATGAGGGGGGTAAAGGTATAAAAGAAAAGTAAAATAGCTGATTTTTTTTAGTATGAAGGGATAGAACCTAATTATTCTTTTATGCAGAAAATCCCTTTGGCTGTACACACGAATAAGAGCACTCAACGCAGCAACATTTTTCTTATAATTAGAAGAAATTATGATGTCTCTCTTGAAAGGCAGAATTTTCCTTATCATGAAAAACAGTGTTCTTTATCATCCTTACTTTTCATTACAGCCTTCAAAATGAGGTTTTTTTGAGCCTCTTGAAATAAATTCATTCCACTTTGAACTGCCGGAACTAACTATTAAAATATGGCCTGATTCATCCTGACAAATGTCCACATGCTCACTTGCCTGGGATAATAATGACTATTGGTGAATTATAAAGGACACTGAATTCCTTTATCCTATAACCTAAACTGTCCTGAGGTGAAAAATGTATTGATCAACCTTTTTAATAGGCTGACACGTCTCATCTTCACATTCATTCATTTATTTTTTCAACAAGTATTTATTAAGTGACACTATTTGTGAACGTTGGGCAAGGGACTGAATTTGCTGTGGCTGCTACAGAAATTAAGCTAAACAAACCCCCATTAAAAAGAATTCTTTTTAATTAAGATGAAAATTGAAGAAATGAAGGGATTTTTTTTTTCCAGATAGAATTTGAAAGCTCCATGTCAACACTTAACAGAGCACAGATTGTACAACTCTGAGTTGTTACTGGCAACTAATGAAAATATTGACACCAGGGATGCAAAATCACAGTGCAGTAGCTGCCCTGCTTGCAATGCCTTGCTGAGTTCTGGGGGAAGAGTTTCCTTCTAGGATGCTTCTGTAGAGGTTTGCCTTTCAGTACTCCAGGCTTGCTCCTCCCCCGTGTATGTACTTAAGGTGCACAAGCCTCTCTGGGTTACACTTCTCTCACTCATCCTCTTTTTGTTATTTCTCTTATTAGTTTTATTCTACTTTTTTCATAATTACCTAGTATTTCTGTTTTTTTCTTTTTTACAAGCCTGAAGCACCTTTAGAAGGTTTGGAAGAGAGGAATAAATTACAAACCTTTCCCATAGCTGTTCTTCTATGAGCTCCCATAAGACTGTGATTATCCGGGGTGGGGGAAGGGGGAGGGATAGCATTAGGAGATATGCCTAATGTTAAATGACAAGTTAATGGGTGCATCACATCACCATGGCACATGTATACATATGTAACTAACCTGCACGTTGTGCACATGTACCCCAGAACTTAAGGTATAATAATAAAAAAAAGACTGTGATTATCCCTACCACTGTAATATTTACATTGAATTGTAACTGCCTATAATTATCAGTCTGCTTTCTTCTATGAGATAGTAAGTTTCTGGAGAGAAAAGGCTATATTCCATGTATTTCTGTATCTTTAACCACTATAGTGAGTGCTTGGTAAATAATGTGTAAATAAAACACTAATGTCTTCTCTGTTCCACCTTATGCTTTCTACATAAATTATATTCAATTTATTTAAACTTAAATCTTTATAGAATCTCAGATCTATATGACTCTGTGCTACCTGCTCCAGAAAAAATAAATAAATAAATAAACAAAGATGAACAAAACAGATTTTCCGTCTTGAGAAAGGTCAGAAGAGAAAAAAAAAAAACTACTGTAAGATAATTTCAATAAAAGCAAAAGTTTAGGTTTTGTGGGTATCAGTAAACACATAGAAAATGTGCATCAAGAGGCATAAGAATTACATCATAAGCCACCTTTCACTTCCCTGTCTGTGTAGATGTAGACAAATATGTAACAGACATTGACAATTAATGCTGAAAAGATCAAACACCTACCATGACTGTACCACAGGCCCACGCATGTGAGCTGTTAAGTGTGTAATGAAACATTTTTGGAGCTTGAAGCAAGGGATGGAGAACATTTAGCTGAGGGGACAGGAACAGCTTTCTTGGGGGTGATATTATTTAAGATGGGCCTATACGGATAGGTAGAATGTTATCAAGAAAAGATAGGAGCATAACATGGCATGGTGGAGAGGTGGAACAACTACTGCCACCAAAGTACAGAGAGGAAAGAGGGGGAAAGTCTTAGCATCTTGAATTGTTAGTTTCATCAAGAATTGGAGTAGAAGATTAATTGATAGGACACAATTAAAGCCAGGGTCTCAGAGGCTAAGCCAAGCAAGAAATGTTCTACCTACATTTGCACTGGAAGCACCTATAGAAGACCAACCGAAATGATTAAAGACCCGGATGTGTCTCTATCAAAAAAAAAAGAAAGAGTTTAAGTCAATTGTGTCATGGCTCTGACATTCTTTATAAATTGGGAAATTTAGGTTATACACTAAGTGTTCAATAATTATTCACTGACAGACCATTGAGACTTACATAATGTCCTATTCTTTAACTACAGACTAAAAAATAATAAGTACATACCCATCTCCAATATTTGTATATTAGCTCACAGGAGCGGAGCTTTTTAACTTCCACCAACCCTATAAGGCAAGAACCTGATCAAAGTATATGCAAATCATTCTGGAAAAGTTTAATTTTTTTTCAAATGGCCGTTAGTATAAAGATATCTAGAAATGTATTATTGTATAATTAAGAAAATCAGCATATTTTAAAAATACATAGTATATTACCCAAGCTGTTAATCACCTGTTCTATATTATTTATGTGTATGTTTATTCAAAACTTGCATATTGAACACCAAATATGAGTCAAGTTTTAAGAAAGGTTGAGGTGATTGTGCAGATGACTGAAACAGTATTCCTTCTCATAAAGATTCACAACCTAGGATGCAAGAAAGAAAATGAACAGTAGAAGGGGTTATGCCACTAAGGACCCATTAATTCCTTCCCCATATACTGCCACTGATAGCACTGAAACTAGGTAATCACTTATTTTTGACAATCACAGGGTCTGATAGAGCAAAGTTTTCAGACAAATTCTATATTTAGCCATTCAGTATTCTATAAAAAATGTATTGATTTTTATAATAAGAAATAGCAGCAATATTTAAAAATTATAATCTTTGGGACTTAAAAATATTTGGTTTAAAATATCTAAAGAAATATTTCAATAAAACAAGGAAAATATGTAAAGAGACAAATGATTTAAAAAAATTCCTATCTCCCAATAAATGTCACAGTTGACATTTACAATTAACAATAACACAAACATATTGTTGAATAATAAGAATAATAAAAAAGGATAATTTCTGTTTTGTTTATTTTATAACAATTTGAAATAAATCCAGCCTATTATTAATCTGATCTAGGCCAGAGGATTTAAAGAAAGTCTTTCTGATTGACTGTGTTCTCATAACTGCCAAGAATGGAGAGAGCTTTAGAATCACCAAATGATCATTTCACATTTTCTCTTCCCGCTTTTTAATGGCCTGAATTCTTTATGTAGCCATACATATAAACTACATATGTGCCTGATTTATTTTTTTTTAATGCCTGTCAGGTCTGATGTAGAATGCTTGCTATTTAACTCACTGGGTAAGTTTTTTCTGTCGTCATTTCAGTTCAGGTAAGAAAGTTGCTTGAGGATGCCGTGGTTTCTTGCTATCAATTCACATCCAGGACTTGGAAGTTTCAACAAAGGGTCTTTAGAGTTCACTTTTTTGGACAAATAGCTGGATCATAAGGAGTTAACCTAGTTTAAGACTTGAAAGAGAAAAATGTTCCTAGCAAAAAAGGCTTACAGCTAAATAATGAGTGCCAAGGTTGAGGCTGCTCTTTCTTGCTTTAGTGCTGGAGCTGTATTATTCACAACTGCCAATCAGCTAATCTGAAAAGAATTTGTTCTTTACTGCATTTCTTCTTTATTGCTCCCACCCCACTGGTCTGGTGTACATCGCCTCCAGCTAGGAGGGTTTAGAAATAGTTCCTAAACACACAACAAATGCTGGACTGTGAATCGAAGGGCAGTGGACACTGTGGAGAGAAAGGAATTTTGCTCACCCCCATTTCCTTTTTACATGTAGTCTTTGCTACTGCAATACTGAAAAGCCCAGGCTATCGCAAAAGGAGAAATTGCCTGTGAATTTCTGAAAATTCAACACTGAGCTGTTACTGCAGATTCAGGGTGCAGGACTGGTAGAAGCTCCCCGAGATATTGGTGATGAAAAAACTTTCTAACTACAGGAAATGAATTCTAACAAAAGAGACTGTGGCTACTGCTGCCGAGCCTGAGCACCGTTGCATGTGAGACGAGGGAATTAGACATCATGATTTACAGTTCCAAACAAAGAGCCCTACAGATGAAGCCAAGATCCATGCTCTGCAATTATCCTTACATTGGCATTTTGAGTATCCTTACAAATGCTGGCTATATTATTACACCAAATGAGTGTGTGTGTGAACACACACACACAAGCAATGTTAGTAGACATAAAAATAGATATATGTATAAATAATTGGACATGTATCTTTTAACTGAGCAAGGAGTAGTATCTTGGAAAGTTTGATTAATGCCCCAGGGTACTTTTTTCCCTTGGTATATTCATGAAGCACCAGTTAAGAATGTTGGAATTTACGTAGGTCTACCGTGAAATATCAGAAATTGTTGCCAGCTTTTCTCACTTCCAAAGCCAAACTAAACATTCTCCAATATTGAGTCAAATGATCTTTGTTAATTTCTTGCACTAATTTACCAAATAGCAATGCAGGAGTGACCCTGTCTTCTGTTGCAGGTACTTCTATTCTGTACAAAACATGGATGCAAGGTATTTATTCTAAATATAAGTTGCTGCATACTCCAGGCAGGGCACCCACCTAGGGGATATCTAGCTGGCAGGGTCACAGGTAGGTAAAGGTGATATGGATTGGGCCTGAGCTGCTTTGCATTTTCTGTTGTTAGCTCTTGAGCTGATGTGCATGGATCCGTTTAGATTGTTGGGAAAGGCTGGGGTGGATGATCAACATGGTTAACTCAGATACATCTGCTGATTCCACCCCTAGTCCTACACCAGTACAATTAGACACCAGGGCTTCATCGCAAGCCCCAGCATTGCTGTCCCCAGTGACAGGCTCAGCACCTCATTTCAACAGTCTCTGCTAAGCTGCCAACCCCACTGCTCTCATCACTGCTTCCCTGACACATTTACTCAGTCTTCACTCCTCCCTTCACCTCAAAGCCATCCATCTGCTTCCTGCCACTCCACTAAATCCCTTTCCATACTATATTGCTTCAAGGGAGTAGAGTGGGAGTGCAAGACCATCAGGTGGCCTGTGGCACTGCAGATCATGGGCCAGAGTCAGATTCAACTCAGCCCGAAGTCAACCAAGCCACAGTGTAGCCCTGAGGAATAGGGAAAGAGCCAATATGGATGCAGCATGCAATTGTCCTAACAAGGAAAAATAATTGAATCATTTGACAGACTCAACAGCGCCTAAAACAGTTATATCATTTTAGTTTTTGGTCAGAGACAGTTCATTTGTTATGACAAACCACTGAGAATCTAACAAATGCATCATTTTATCCTCCTGAAAGAATGTGACACCCCTGCCACCGTGAGGGTGCATGTATAATGCCATTTTAGTATGGTTTTGTTAAAATGAACTGTATCCATGTGACGTAGGTGAACACGCATACATACGTGCCTAGAGAGATGGTGAGAAGAGAAGGGAGGGAAGGGGAGAGAGAGAAAGTGTGCACAAGAAGGAGAGTAAGAGCACAGCCAGAGAGGAAAAAAAAAAAAAAAAAAAAAAAACTCAAAAGATTCACTGCAATGCAGTTTTACATACAGGCCTGTAGGAGCAACCTGAATGTTATTAGACCATAAAAGCACATCAGGCTGATTTATGGTTTCTGATCAAGGTTTCTGTGAAAATTACTCTGCATCACCAGCTCAAGGTGACTGCTACCATTAATGTGTGGAAAATAAATGAGATGGGGAGGCTGATAGCAGAGGAAGGAAAGGAAGCGCTGAGGCAGTTTATACAGCACAGAATCCCCATTTTGTTTTACAGTGCAGAGAAGCCTGTCATCAAAATGATTGCTGTGGGGCAGGAAAGGCAATTCTTGGTAATTAGATCTTATGGCATGTAGCTGGTGCTTTCTTATATCGAATGCACCAGGATATTAGGACAAACGCCTGCCTTCTGCATGCCATCTTTTCTGTTTTCTGCTCATATTCAGCTATGGTAGTCTAAATTTAGGAAGAAGAACATGGTAATATTGTTTTCCTGATTCTATTTCTTTTTAATGGTATTGCTTCCCCCTCCACTGTTTTCCTGAATGTTTTCTTATAACTCATAGTATTCACCTCCTCCAAATAATCTTCTATATTTGAGACTTTCTAATAGAGCCAATATATGCAAATATTTTACATATTATCTGATGGCCACAATAGAACTCCACTGGCCTTTCTATTCCTTCCTTGTTTATAATTCACTAAAGCATTTCATAGATGGAATGCCATACTGCTTGTTTAGATGTAAACAAATACCATGTATCACAAGACTTTCGTATGAGATAGTTGCTGTGAAAAGTATGAAAGATGATTGCTTGAAAGATTCCCTTCTCCTCCTCCTTTTGCTTGTATAGTAATCCTCCCTGATCCTCGGGGCATATGTTCCAAGACCCCTGGTGAGTGCCTAAAACCACAGACAGTACTGAACCCTATATACAGTATGCGTTTTCCTTTACATGCATACAAATGATAAAATTTAATTTATAAATTAGGCACAGCTGGGAGGTGGAGGTTGTAGTGAGTCGAGATCACACCACTGCACTCTAGCCTGGGTAACAGAGTGAGACCCTGTCTCAAAAAAAAATTAATTAATTATTAAATTAGGCACAGTAAGTGATTAACAACAAAAATAATGGAACAATTATAACAATGTGCTGTAATAAAAGTTATGTGAATGTGGTCTCCTTCTCTCTCTTAAAATATCTTATTTTACTGTACTCCCCTATCTTTGGACCACAGTTGACAGTGGTAGCTGAAAGAAACTGCAAAAAGTACACCCAGGGATGTGGGGGAGCTATTGTATTGTGTATCGCCATATTGATTTAGAATTTGAGGGTTATAGTCTGTTGCTGGATTTTGACTCTATATGCAAGTAGAGAACCCTGCATTTTGGAATGCTCAAGGTGAAGGTGAATAAATTAAAATGTTTTCAAATCATTTTACTGTATCTCTTTCCCTGGTGCGTAACACTTGCCCTCTGGTGCTTCTCTATAGCATTCCACATCTGGACTATGTCGGTGTCTGCTGTCACAGCTGGCTGCTGCTTCAGGGATAGCCATTAAAAAACATGGCTTTAAGAAAACTCACAGGCAGGAGAATACTCACCTCATCTAGCCAAGAAAAATGGAGACCTGTGTTTTCCTCACTCTATATTTTTAGATAAAATTTTATTTTTAGTGACACACCCCATTCTAGTTTCCCATCTTCACACTGTAGCAAGGCTGGATTGAGACTTTTACCCCTACACAAACACTCTGGAATATGAATTAGAACCAACATTCAACTTTGGTGTTTCTTACACAATATTGTCAGAGTCTGTTTCAAAAGCTTAAGCAGACACCACCCTACTTCCAAAATACAGAAAACAAGAAGGTTTCATTGAAGCAAGAGATTCTAATATCTGCACAGCATTATAAATTCTTCAAAAAAGCGTCACTCACGTCATCTTATTCCATCTTCACAGAATATGAAGATAGAATGCCAAGAAATCCTTAAGATAGTTGCTATGATTTCCATCTTATAGATGCAAATGTAAGCTCAGAGAAGCTAAGTGTTTTGCCTGAGATCATTTAATCCACAGTAGTGGAGCCAGCTCTCATTTTTCTTACCATTATTCAGGTAGCATACTGGAGTTAAAAAAAATCATTGAGATTTCTGGGAGAAAACAGACTGCTGTCTCACAGTGGCTCAGCAATGAACAATAGGCAAGATACTAGGCAAGAATCCTAACCTCTGGTTTCCTTGGTTTGTTCAGCTTAATACAGACTAGGAATTTTCTATAGCATCTTCAAGTACTATTTTTTTTTCTTATTTCAAAAATCTTCCTCATGAACCACAGTATTCAGGGATAAATAACCAGTGACTACCAACATCCTGGAAACAAAGAAAGGGACTACTTTCCCCAGCTATTGCCTCTCCCTTCTCCAACACACACATACACACACAGAAATACCACATTCTGTTTAAAAGAGAAAATTTCAAGAAAGGAGAGAAGCCATAAATATTAGGATTATATGAGCAACCCAAAATGCCCACTTCATTTTAAGATTAAAGTTTAGCTCTGACATTAATAATGTCCATATAGAGAAGAGGGGACCTCTAGGGGTTCCAGAAGGATGTATGCCAAAGTAAGGCACCAGCAGAGATGTTGCCAGGTTGCTATTGCTTGATGGCTGTGACACAAGCTGAATGAATCTAATATATCTCCCCTAAGTAGGGTCATACCTCCAGTTGTGCAGATTCATTTAATTTGGCAGAAGCTACTTTTTACAACAAAAAGTTACGTTTCGCTACCCTCCCCTTTTTTAGCTTCTAAAGGATTATTTAGTTGATTTTCAGGAAGGTCCATTTGTAAACTCAGAAGATAATTGTTAAATACTTGGAATTCAGCTTCCCATGAGAATATGTGAATGTTAGAAGAAAAAATAAGCCACTTTCTTGTTTTAAAAAGAAAAAAATCTGCTGGGTACAGGAGTTCACGCTTGTAATCCCAGGCAGATCGCTTGAGTTCAGGAGTTTGAGACCAGCCTGGGCAACATGGTGAAACCCTATCTCTACAAAAAATACAAAATATGGTGGCATGTACCTGCCTTCCCAGCTACTCCAGAGGCTGAGTTGGGAGAATTACCTGAGCCCATGTGTGCACCACTGCATTTCAGCCTAAGTGGCAGAGTGAGACCCTGTCTCAAAAAAAAAAAAAGAAGTTTTCTTATGAGAAATGGGTTACTGATTGATCACAGATCTCCCCTACCTCCAAAAAAAATCTATTTCGGAAGTCTGTCCCCTTGTTGGCTGATATGGCTAGACTTTGTGTCCCCACCCAAATCTCATTTTGAATTGCAATTCCCATAATCCCCACATGTCAAGGAAGAGACCAGTTGGAGGTAACCAAATCATGGGGGTGGTCTCCCCTATGCTGTTCTGATGATAGTGAGTGAGTTCTCATGAGATCTGGTGGTTTTATAAGGGGCTCTTCCCCCTTCACTTGGCACTTCTCCTTCCTGCTGCCTTGTGGAGAAGGTGCCTTGCTTCCCCTTTGCCTTCTGCCATGGCTGTAAGTTTCCAGAGGCCTCCCAAGCCATGCCGAACTGTGAGTCAATTAAACCTCTTTCCTTTATATATTACCCAGTCTTAGGCAGTTCTTTATAGTGGTATGAAAGCAGACTAATACAATGGCCTTAATATATACGGTTTATTGGATTCCTATGGCCTGTTTCAGCTATGAAACTTAATTGATGTTTTAGTAATGACACCAAGCTTGGTTAAGTTTCAGGTGTGGACATGTCTTCTTCAATTGTCTTCCCTCAGTGTCTCCAACTCCATCTTTTCCTCCCTTCCTCCTGAGGGAAGAAATATTTGAGGACTGAGAAGAAATCAGAAATGTTATTTTACAAAGGGGGCATAACTTTCAGTCACACGGAGAATATCTGGGAAAAACCTCAGAGTGTGAATACCATGACTAACAAGGTGCAGACAGAAAGATAGCAAGCACCATGCAAGCGTCTGAGTGGTTTCAGATGGTCACCTTTGCCCAATGACCAGTTGCTCTGAAGTCAGCCAGCTACCATCAGGATCACTCTGGGTGGATTAGAATCCATTTCTTGTGCTAATAGTAATGAACACTGCATATCTGACTTCCCACAAAAGGCTCTAGGTCAGTTCAAGTGGCTATAGCAAGTTACCATAGATTGGATGGCTTATAAGCAAGAGAAATTTATTTCTAAGAGTTCTGGAGGCCGAACATCTGAGTTTAGAGCACCAGCATGGTAGGGTTCTTGGTAAAGGTTGTCTTCTGTGTTGCAGACTAACCAGCTTCTAATCATAACCTCACATAATGGGAAAATCGTCACATAATGAGCAAGTTAGCTCTCCAGCCTCTTATAAGAGCATTAATCCCATTTGTGAGGTCTCCACCCTGATAGCTTAATTACCTCTCAAAGGTCTCACCTCACAATACTATCAAATTGGGGATGTTGAAATCTACATCCCCATATGAAATTTCAACATGTGAAATTTAGGGAAGACACAAATATTTACTCCATAACAGGCACTGAATCCTCCCACCTGGCTGAGAGAAGCATACAAGTGGCCTGGTAGCATGTATGTGTGCATTTTAGAGGAATGAGTGAGTCAGAGAAGGAATAGAAAAATATAAAGGCCACCTTCCTTTCCAACAAAACTTTAGCTATCTACTTTCCTTTGCCCCAAGACAACAAGCGGTATAGCTAAACTGCTTAAATCTCCATCCTTCGTAATGTACAAAGCAGACATTATTTTCCTCTGTAGAAATCCTGCCTTTTCTTTCAGATAATTGGCCAGAAATAAAATGCCACTTTTTCTCTCCTCCCTCTAAGGAAACAAATCATGGTAGGTATATTTAAATTTAGGGTGGTAGATGGAAAAAAATTGTCTCTCAGCCCTTGTAGGCCAAATTTCTTTAGAGAATCGGTACTTACAAAATGGCTTGTATTTTGTCAGTTTTGCAGTAAAAAATACCCAGCAATTTTTTTAAGTACTGTAATTTTGAAAATTTCCATTTATTTCAAAAGACATCAACTAATGGTCAATCAGACAAAAGAAGCAAAAAAAAAAATGACAAATCCCTTCAATAAGCAGATCAAAATCTTTCCAAACTTTACATGATAAACACAGCTTACCACAAGCAAGGAACCTTTTGTTCCTTGCTTAGTAAGACTTTATAAAAAAAGACTTTTCTAGCTATGCAGCTGACATGTGTGCAAGACAACTCATCTCAAACCACTCTTTTTCACAGAGTTGTGAAGACATGATACCACCATTTAGAGACAACCTATTATGACAGGTTATAAATGTTCAGAATTGGAAATTTAACTTTTCCTTCCTCCCTTTGCTGCAGAAGTTTAAGTTTAAATTTAAGTGATGCTTGCCTTCAAGGAGAAAGAAATTTATTTTTTGGTTGATTAACTTTGGTCATAAAGGTTCAACAAGATCTGTTGCAAAAGAACCTGAGAAATGGTGAAGTGCTATGGGAAAGACAAACAAGAAGGTATCTGGGTACTTACTAAATATCTTGGATTAAATATCTTACAAAATTAGAAAGGAGATAAGCTATCCTGTCAATCTAAAAAGAGGTGCTACCTGGCTCAGAAAAGGAAAAGAGAGAGAGGGGAATTGCTGTTATGGTATATCTTGGAAGATGGGCAGGCTGTTACATTCTCTTTCACAGAATGATCTATAGGAAGCATTGCAGCTCCCTGAATGTCATTGTCTGAGCATCCAGAAGTTGTCTGGGATCTAAGCTAACTAAGTCAACACAGCAGATCACTCAGCCCCCACATGCACTTAGGTGTTAGGCTGGTACTTCTTTCTATTATATCTGGAGAGGATTTCCCTTTCCTTCCAAACAACAATTTTCCCAGAGATGGTCCAGCTGGAGTGATGCTTGTCCAGGTCCAGTCTACATTATACTCAACCTGTATAGATCCCTCATTTGCCACACATACCACTAGAACCCTGACCACCTGAGAGCTCAAGACAAAAAGCATGATGTCTTGACATATAGGACAGTGTGGAATGGACAGCAATAAATGGAGCCAGTTAAAGACACACTTAAGCTAGGGCAGTGCTTTGTTCTCTCATGAAAAACAAGTTCTTAGAATCTACAAGTAGTTCAGCTCAGTTTGTCAGCATAGACGACCCAAGTGAGATTTGATAACCAAGAATGTTTACTTGCCTGAAAGATCTCCTTTGCATGTCTTCATTGGAAAACCACTGTAGCATTAGGTTGAACCATATAAAATTTCAAATGTTCAATAAGTTTTGGCCTACTAAAATTGCAATTTTATGTCATCTAATATATAATTGACTATTTGGGGATTGTGGAAGCCAGAGAGTGATGGCTACAGAATTTCTGTATAAGAAGGGATTAGAAGATTCTGGCCAAGGCAGGGGAGAAGACACACCAAGAAACCAGTAATGAATTGAAACTACTCTGCTTAGCAAACACACTGCCTTTACTTAGATTAAATGTTTATTGGGAATGCTTCCCTCTTCCTGTTCTCACTCAACCTGTGAGTCCTTGCCACTCATCCTGACCACTTTTCTAGCTCTTTCTGTAATATACATGACTAAAAGCAGGCATGCCCCAGCTTTTTGCCCCCAGACCTTTTATTATCTTTCTTTTTTAAAATTTTATTTTTATTTTAGATTCAGGCAGTACATGTGCAGTCTGTTATAAGGGCATACTGTGTGATGCTGAGTTGGGCTTCTATAATGATCCCATCATCCAGACAGTGAACATGGTACCCAATAGGATCACAATGGCTTTAGCTATAACATAAAAATCTGAGATTCCCAAATTATTATATATGCTACCTGTCATCTTCACACATGTAGTCCCATATTCCTTCAGGCTTTTCTTTTTCTTAAACAATTTTATTATTAAGCCCAATATGTTCCATTGTAAACCCTTTAGTTTCTCACTTATTTGAGCCGACAGTGGTTCAAGCGAAGCCCCATTACATGACTCTCAAAATTCATTCCTTTTCTGAGCTACATATCTCTGAATGAGTGGAACTGTGGTCTGATTGATCACATCACTCCTCTTCTAGTTGCTCAAGTATAGAACTTCAAGTCACTTGTAATTTCTGCCGCACCATCCCCTACACTTTGTTACCAAATCCTGAATCACCCTCCCTCCACATAGCTCTCATTTGTTTTTATTAACTCAGCAACAGCGTCTTCTATGTGCCACTCTCATTACTTGCTGTTTCTTCCCATCTTTTTCTTCTTCTGGATGGTGCCATAGTTCAGACCCTTATTACATTTATTTGTTTATTTATTTATTTATTTATTGAGTCTAACACTGTCACCTAGGCTGGAGTGCAATGGTGCGATCTCAGCTCACTGCAACTTCTGCCTCCCGGACTCAAGCTATTCTCCTGCCTCAGCCTCCCGAGCAGCTGGGATTGCAGGTGTGTGCCACCAGCCCTGGCTAATTTTTGTATTTTTAGTAGAAATGGGGTTTCACCACATTGGCCAGGCTGGTCACACTGCCTTGGCATCCCAAAGTGCTGGGATTACAGGCATGAGCCACCATGCCTGGCCCAGACTCTTATTACCTTCTGCTTATATTTCCATATTACTTTCCCAGCTATCACTCTTCATATCAAACCATCCCCTACACTGATGCCAAATTAATACTCTTTATTATTACATTTTATGAATCTGATCCAAAGATGAATGATTCTTTACCAAACACAATAGAAAAAAGAGGAAGAAAAATATAAATTGGCATGACACTGGTGACCAAAAACATAGACAGGACACCACAGTTATTGGGAAAAATCACAATGTCCATAGTGTTTCAAGGGCATGGTGAGCTCAGTCGGGATTCAGACCATATAGAACACCAGAGATTCCAAGAGGAATAATCGGTTTCCCAATGTGATGCATTAGAAATAAAAATGGGAATGACAGGTAACTCCAGAGGTCATAGAGGGTGATCAATGCCTCATTCCAGCGGATTTAAAGATAAAAACGCTGAGTCTGTTTAAATACTGTCTGCTTTTTACTTAAGCTGTTGAGAACTTGGGCAGGGTTACGTTGTCAAGGAGGAAGTTTAGTAGGTACAATCTTGTGGAACTAGGGAAATAATGCAGAGGCTGATAATCCTATTATTTCTCTGCTCAAAAACAGTCAATGGCTTTATTGCCTTTAATTGTCAATGAAATCCTTACCGTGTCCCTCAACCTACCTTTTTAGCCTTGCCTTTGACAACTCCCCTATGTATAACCCAGTAATCTATTCAACCTGCAAAATTCCTACACTTTTCCACTTCATGCTCTCATGACTTCCTCTCCCTGAAATGCTCTCATTTCCTCATCTGTGCTATTCAAAATACTATCTACCATTCAAGTCCTGGCTCAGACCCTACCTCCTCCCCAAAGCATTTTTGAATCAAGAAATAGATTAAACAGCTTCCTCCTCAAGACTCTGAACTTCCCTCATCACCTACCTTGTTGAAAACAAATCCTAAGGATGTAATTAAATGCCTGCACATAGTTAGTCCTTGGAAAACAAATACATTGATTTCATTTTGTATTCTACCTTATACTATGGATATTTTACACTCATCTACTCCGTTCTACAAAATTATGAACTTTTTTTTCAGATGGGACCATGAATTAACTCATTAATTCTTTATGAGATCTATCACAATGACTTGTACAAAACAGGCCTCAATCAAGATTTATCTAACTTATTAAAGCTTCTCATTATATAATTAAATTGTATAGCTCAATACTTGAGCATTGCCATTAGGCTTGCTGGGGGACTTTATAGTGAATATAGATGTACTGCCATTAATGTTTGAATTCAAATTTCAATGCCCCTAGCTGCTGAAGGAGGTTTGGATCTTTTACAAAGCTTCCTTACCCCAATACTTCTGAGAATCTCCAACAGTTCTGACATGTATCCATAAATCTGTGTTGATGGTCACTGAATTTAACTACTTCCTAGTAGTGATCCTGCAGCCCAGGCATCACAGTCCTATTATGGAGCCATTCAAGGCTGGAATTTCACCCCTAAATCTATTCCTGCAGAAATCCTCATCATTGCCTTTAGACTTGAGAAGAAGAAATCTTGTTCTGCATTACACTTAACTGATTAGAGTATAGGTGGGGGTGGGAGTGAGCTCTTTAATTAGGCCACAGAACTACAAAGCCTTGTAGCAGCTATCAATAACTTTCATTCACTGTTACAGCTAGTAAAACTTTGCATCCTAGGCTCTGTTAGTCCCACAGCCACTCACATCTAGCTGTCTGGTCTTGCTGCTATTTTCAGCTGATAGGCTGCCTTAAACTTTAGCACCATTGCTGCTGTCGCCACTGCTCCCCACTACTGCACCAAGATGGCAGCCAAAGGCATCACCAGCATTGTCACTAGTCTTGTTGGGTCACTTTGCAGTTCTCAGGCCCATTTGACATGAAAAAGTGCTACTTGATCAAGCTGTTTACTGAACTATTGTAATACAGCTGTCCACTCATTCACCTGAGCAAAGATGATATGGTGAGGAACCATCTGGAAGCTCTCTTTTATATTTCTTTACAATGTGTCTCCAACAAAGATATCCGAGTTTTCTGAGTTCAATTCAGTTTTTTCAACTTGTACATATGTATAACTATCTTCTCCCAGGTATGCCCTGCCACCACCTCATTTCTCATCCCATGTATGGCTGAATTTAAATGATTTCTGGTACCTGCCATCGAGCTATATCAGAATCAATACTGCCTTTCTCCCCTCAACCCACTTTTTCTGGCTCACTATTTGACTCTTCTTTTATAATGAGATCTCTCTCAAGGGTCCTATTTTCTCTCCTGAAAAGCCCTCCATTAGAGTTATAGCAGTCTATTTGATATGTGAGCATACACTTGAAATTCATTAGTGATCAGGTTTAAGACATTTATTTTATTCAAAGAGATCTTTCCACCCAATATAAATAAGTGAATGTAAGTGACATGAGGGGTAGGAAGTGGCATCAGAGACTTTTTCCTGATCATCTAAAGTATCAGTAATCATTCCATATCAGAAAATAGTTTTAAAGTCCTCTAAATCCCCTGGAAAGCACCAAGGAATTTGAAAATTTGACCATTACCATGCTTAGCTATTCAGGAGAGTTCTAGTTAGTACATGTGTATGAGTAAACTACCTGAGGCTAGGGAAAAAAACACCCCAAAATTAGAGGCAACAGTGCAAGGCACCCAGAGAGGGCTAAAAATAGTGCCTATTCACGTCAGGCAGACTGAAAGCTCTCATTATTCAGCAACTAATAATGTATGATTCACAATGACCAATTTCCAGTCAAAATGAGGCATGCAGAAAAAAAGAAAAACATAACCCATAATGAAGAGAATACTCAATAGAAACCAACAGAGATGTGACACAAATTAGCAGATGATATTAAAATGGTTATTTTAACAATTATATACGTCCAAAAAGTCAAGTGGTAGTGTGAAAGCCATAAAAAAGATCAGAATTAAACTTTTGTAGATAAAAACGATAATGTATGAGATAAAATTACACTCCATGAGATTAATGGAAGATTAGCCATTGCAAAAAAAAAAGGCTGATGAACTTGAACACATAGCAATAGAACATATTCAAAATAAAACACAGATCAAACAAAGTATAAATGAACAATGAGCTGTATGAGAACATCAAGTGCCGTAATATATGTGTTATTGAAATTTCTAAAAGGGAGGAAGAGAAAAAATATTGGAAGAAAGAATGGCTGAAATATTTCCAAATTTGAGAAAAACTATCAACCCATAGATCCAAACAGCTCAATGAATCTCAAGTACAAGAAATATGATAAAAACTATATAAAGACACATCAGAACGAAATTGCTCAAGATTCAGATGTAATGGAAAATTTTAAAAGTGCCAGTGTAGGGGAAGAAGGTAGGCATATTACACAAAGAAAGACATAGTTATGAATGACCATGACAGCAGATTTCCTGTTGGAAACAATACAATAAAGAGACAGTGGAGGAAATGTCAGTATTTTAAATCTTTAAGGTACTGAAATTAAAGAAAAAAATTCTACCAATCTATAATTTTATATCCAGCAAAAATATCCTAAAATAAAAATAAAGTAAAAAGTTTTCCAGAAATATAAAATCTGAAAGAATTTATCACCATCAGACTTGCACTGTAAGAAATTTTAAAGGAAGTCTTCATGCAAAAGGTACATAATAACCTATAGAAATATAAACCTACACAAAGAAATGAAGGGACTGGAAATGATAGTTCCATGGGATTTTCTTCTATAAATCTACAAGATTTTTCTCTTTAAATATCTTTAAAAGCATCAGAATGAGTGCACACATATAGATGCCACTGCCTTGCTCCTGCAGGCCTACGTGCAGTATCTCACCACTGATCCACACACACATGCACAAACACATGCACACATGCACAAACACACACACACACTCTGCCACATCACTGCCACTGGCATGCGTGTACATGTTCAGTCCTTGCTGCCCTAATGCACACGCATGTGTGTGGACCCAGCTGACACTGCCCCAGATAAGTGCTTTTTCCAGCATCCCCCATCAGATTGTGATTGCCAGCAGGTTGGGAAGACCTCAGCAGGTTGAAAAGACCTCCAGCACAGCAGGCACTTAACCCCAAGCGGCCAGAGAACAAAGCCGCGGGCCTGGTATCAGCCACTCAGGGTTAGAGCATGGAGCTTGGAAGTGGTGAACTGAGCATTGGCCCCCTGAAATTATCCAGAAACAAAGCCAGTTGACAGAACCCAACAATACCACCATCAAACTATTACCAGTGGAGGGTCTTAACTACAAGTCATCCAGGTTCTTGGTGTTTTGAACAAAGAATTGGACAAAACACACAAAGCAAGGAATAAATGAAGTAATGACAGCAGAGATTTATTGAAATGCAAGTACACTCTACAGAGTGGGAGTGGGCTCCAGCAAGTGGTTCAAGAGTCCTGGTTACAGAATTTTATGGGGCTTAAATACCCTCTAAAGATTTCCCATTGGGTACTTGGTTTATACCCTATGTCAATGAAGGAGTGGCCCACAACCAGTCGGATTGGTTATGGAAAGTGATCAATCATAGGCTGCAGTGATGTTACAAAGTTACACCCTATGCAAACATCTGATTTGCAGGAGGGGGCCAAACAGAGGCTGAAGTGAAGTTACAAATTTACATTCCTATGCAAATAAAGATTAGGCCTGTGACCAATCTGATTGGTTGTAGGAAGGAATCAATCAGAGGTATTTTCAATTTTTAATCTGCCAAGCAGAAAAATCAGGGAGGGGGTTGAAAAGGAGTAGCCTCTGGTCCTTTTGTTACTTGAGCATGGAAAGTTGGGGTTTTCCTTTTGATTTAGTTCTAGAAAGGCAGTGTGAATCACCCTGCCTCTACACTGTATTCTCCTATCTCAAGGCATCAAAGAATATAAAAGCAAAAAACCCCACCCAAAGGACAGCACCTTCAAAGATTAAAGGAACATCAGCCCACACATATAATAAATAAATAAATAAATAAATAAATAAATAAATAAATAAATAAATAATAAAACAGTGCAAGAATTTGGCAACTCAAAAAGCCAGAGTCTTCTTACCTCCAAACAACTATTCTACTCCCAGCAATGGTTCTTAATCACACTGAAATCGCTAAAATGACAGATATAGAATTCAGAATCTGGATAACAACAGAGATCACTGAGATTCAGAGGGTCAAAACCCAATCCAAGGAATGTAAGGAATCCAGTCAAATAATACAAGATCTGAAAGATAAAATAACCATTTTAAGAAAGAAGGCTGGGCGCAGTGGCTCATGCCTGTAATCCCAGCATTTTGGGAGGCTGAGGCAGGCAGATCACTTGAGGTCAGGAGTTTGAAACCAGCCTGGCCAACATGTTGAAAACCTGTCTCCACTAAAACTACAAAATGTAACTGGGCATTGTGGCACATGCCTGTAGTCCCAGGTAATCAGGAGGCTGAGGCAGGAGAATTTCTTGAACCCAGGAGGTGGATGTTGTAGTGAACTGAGATTGTGTTACTGCACTTCAGCCTGGGTGACAGAGAGAGACTCTGTCTCAAAAAAAAAAGAAGGCAGGAAAGAAGGAAGGATGAAGAAAAAACAGAAAAGAAAAGAAAAAAGGAAAGAGAGGAAGGAAGGAAGGAAGGAAGGAAGGAAGGAAGGAAGGAAGGAAAGAAAGAAAGAAAGAAAGGAAAAAGAAAAAGAAAAAGAAATGAAAGAAAGAAAAAGAAAAGAAAGAAGAAAAAAGAAAAGAAAGAAAGGAAAAGAGAGAAAGAAAGAAAGAAAAAAGAAAAGAAAGAAAGGAGGGAGAGGGAGGGAAGTAGAGAAGGAGGAAGAGAGGAAGGGAGGGAGAGAAGTAGAGAAGGAGGGAGAGAGGGAGGGAGGGAGGATAAAGGAAGAAGGAAGGAACAAAGGAAGGAAGGAAGTAATTTGATAGAGTTGAAAAACTCACTACAAGAATTTTACATTACAGTCAGAAGTATTAGTAGCAGAATAAAACAAGCTGAGGAAAGAATCTCAGAGCTTGAAGAACAGTTCTTCAAAACAATTGAGTCAGACAAAAATAAAGAAAAAAGAATGAACAAAATCTCCAAGAAATATGGGATTATGTAAAGAGACCAAACCCATGACTCATTGGCATCCTGAAAGAAGCAGAAAGCAAGCAAGCAACTTGGGAAATATATTTGACAATATTGATTATGAAAATGTCTCCAACCTTACTAGAAAGGTCAACATTCAAATTCAGGAAACTGAGAAAACCCCTGTGAGGTATTATATAAGACAACTATCCTCAAAATACATTGTAATCAGATTCACCAAGGACAACATATAAGAAAAAATAGTAAAGGCAGCTAGAGAGAAAGGTTAGGTCACTTACAAAAGAAATCCTATTAGGTTAACAGTGGACATTTCAGCAGAAATTCTACAGGCCAGAAGATATTGGGGGCCTATATTTAGCCTTCTTAAAAGGAAGAAATTTCAATTATGAATTTTATATCCAGCCAAACTAAGCTTCATAAGTGAAGGAGAAAGAAAATCCTCTTCAGACAAGCAAATGCTAAGAGAATTTATTACCACCAGAACTACTTTGTAAGAGGTCCTTCAGAGAGTGCTAAACATGGAAGCAAAAGACCATTACTAGCCACCACAAAAACTCTTCAATACATAGACCATTGACGCTATGAAGCAACTACACAATCATGCCTGCATAGCAACCTGGTAAAACATGATAACAGGATCAAATCCACAATGTCAATGTTAATCTTGGACATATACCCCACTTAAAATACAGAGTGGTAAGCTGAATAAAGAAGCAAAAGCCCACTGTATGCTATACAAACATGCCTCCTACGGGTGGCATGCATGTGAGACGGGTCATAGGCTCAAAGTAAAGGGTTAGAGAAAAATCTACCAACCAAATGGAAAACAAAAAAGAGCAGGGATTACTATTCTAATTTCAGACAAAACAGACTTTAAACCAATAATGATCAAAAAAGACAAAGAAGGGCATTACATAATGATAAAGAGTTCAACTAGGAAACACCATCCTGAACATTGGACCCGGCAAAGATTTTATAACGAAGACTCCAAAAGCAATCACAACAAAAACAATAGCTGACAAATGGGACCTAATTAAACTAAACAGCTTCTGCACAGCAAAACAAACTATCAACAGAGTAAACAGACAACCTACAGAATGGGAAAAAATATTCCCAAATTATGTAACCAACAAAGGTCAAGTATCCAGAATCTATAAGGCACCTAAATAATTCATCAATCAAAAAACAAATAACCCCATTCAAAAGTGGGCAAAGGACATGAACAGGGACTTTCCAAAATAAGACATACAAGTGGCCAACAAACATATGAAAAAATGCTCAACATCACTAATCAGGGAAATGAAGATGAAAATCAAAATAAGATACCATCTAGCATCAGTCAGAATGGCTATTGTTTTTTAAACTTTTATTTTAGGTTTCGGGGTACATGTGAAGGTTTGTTACATAGGTAAACTTGTGTAATGGGGGTTTGTTGTACAGATTATTTCATCATCCAGGTATTAAGCCCAGTACCCAGTAGTTATCTTTTCTGCTCCTCTCCCTCCTCCGTTCCTTCACCCTCAAGTAGACCCTGGTGGCTGTTGTTTTCTTCTTTGTGTTCATAAGTTCTTATTTAGCTCCCACTTAAGTGAGAACATGCGGCAGTTAGTGTTCTGTTCCTGCATTAGTTTGCTAAAGATAATAGCCTCCAGTTCTATCCATGTTCCTGCAAAAGACAAGATCTCGTTCTTTTTTATGGCTTCGTAGTATTCCATGGTGTATATGTACCACATTTTCTTTATCCAATCTGTCATTGATGGGCATTCAGGTTGATTTCATGTTTTTGCTATTGTGAATAGTGCTGCGACGAGCATTTTGTGTGTATGTATCTTTATAGTAGAATGATTCATATTCCTCTGGAATATAGATAATGGGATTGCTTATTTGATTGGTAGTTCTTCTTTTAGCTCTCTTAGGCATTGCCACACTGCTTTCCACAATGGTTGAACTAATTTACATTCCCACCAATCGTGTATAAGGGTTTCTTTTTCTTTGCAACCTCATCAGCATCTGTCATTTTTTTGTCTTTTACTAATAACCATTCTGACTGGTGTGATATGATATCTCACTGTGGTTCTGATTTGCATTTCTCTAATAATCAGTGATATTTAGCTTTTTTTCATATGCTTGTTGGCCATATGTATCTTTTTGAGAAATGTCTGTTCATGTCCTTTGCCCACTTTTTAATAGAGTTGTTTGTTTTTCTCTTGTAAATTTGTGTAAGTTCCTTATAGATGTGCTGAATATTAGACCTTTGTCAGATGCATAGTTTGCAAATATTTTCACCCACAGAATGGCTATTATTAAAATGTCAAAAAACGTAACAGATACTGGCAAGATTGTGGAGAAAAGAGAATGCTTATGCACTGCTGGTGAGAATGTAAATTAGTTCAGCTACTATGCAAAGCAGTTTGAAGATTTCTCAAATAACTTAAAACAGAAATCCCATTCAACCTAGCAATCTCATTACTGGGTATATATCCAAAGGAATATAAATCGCTCTACCATAAAGACACACGCACAGTTCATTGCAGCACTATCTACGATAGCACAGACATGGGATCAACCCAGATGCCCATCAATTTTGGATTGGATAATGAAAATATGGTACATATGCACTGTGTGATACTACAGAGCCATAAAAAAAAAGAATGAAATTATGTCCTTTGCAGCAATGTGGATGGAGCTGGAGGCCATTTTCCTAAGTAAATTAACACAAGAAAAGAAAACCAAATACTGCATGTTCTCACGTATAAGGGGGAGCTAAACATTAAATACACACAGACACAAAAATGGCCACAATAGCCACTGGGGCCTACTTGAGGGTGGAGGGTGGGAGAAGGGTGAGGGTTAAAAAACTACCTATTGGCTATTATGCTTGTTACCTGAGTAAGAAAATAATCTGTATACCAAACCTCCACAACATGTAATTTACCCAGGTAAGAAACTTGCACATATACTCCCTGAACCTAAAATAAAAGTTGGGAAGAATAAATAAATAAATAAATATAGATAGATAGATGATAGATAGATAGATAGATAGATAGATAGATAGATAGATAGATAGATCTTTAAAAGATAATTCCCTGTTTAGATAATAGTCACAATGTAGTATTGTATGTATAAACTGCATAAAAGTAAAATAAATGAGAACAGTGGCACAGTGGTTGGGAGAAGAAAAACGAAAGTGTACTATTGTAAAGATCGTATACTGTACATGAAATTGTATAACACCACTTGAAGGTAAGCTGTGTTAAGTTAAAGATGTATACCAGGAACCCTAAAGCAATTACTACGATAACAAAATAAAAAATATTGTCATGGCTAATAACTCAACAAAGCAGATAACATTATATCTTAAAATACTCAATTATTCCAAAAGAAAACAGAAATGAAGAACAAAGAGCAGATGGAACAAATTTAAAATAAATAGCAAAATGGTAGATGTAAACCTAGCCATATCAATAATCATATTATTGACCGTTATGGTCTAAATATCCCAGTTCAAAGGCAGAGAGTATCAGATTTGATTTAAAAAAATGAAAGATGCAACTCTATACTGCTGTGATGGTTAATACTGAGGGGCAACTTGATTGGATTGAGGGATACAAAGTATTAATCCTGGGCGTGTCTGTATGGGTGTTGCAAAAAGAGATTAACATTTGAGTCAAAGGTCTGGGGAAGGCAAATCCACCCTTAATCTGGTGGGCAAAATCTAATCAGCTTCCAGAGAATACAAAGTAGGCAGAAAAACATGAAAGGGAGAGAGACTGGCCTAGCCTCCCAGCTTACATCTTTCTCTCGTGCTGGTTGTTTCCTGCCCTTGAACATTGGGTTTCAAATTCTTCAGTTTGCGGACTTAGACTGGCTCTCCTTGCTCCTTAGCTTGCAGACAGCCTATTGTGGGACCTTGTGATCATGTAAGTTAATACTTAATAAACTTACATATATATGGGAGTTTATACTAATATATATATACTACTAGTAGTATATATATATGTACATACTAGTAATATATATATACACACACACACTAATAGTATATATACACACTATATATATACACACACTAATAGTGTATATATATATACACACACTAATAGTGTGTATATATATACACACACTATATAGATACACACACACACTACATATATATATACACACACACACACACTGTTAGTTCAGTCCCTCTAAGAGAACCCTAATTCAACTGTCTAAAAGAATTACATGGAACTATAAAGAAACAAAATATGTTAAATATAAAGGAATATAAGAAGTATACCATACAAACACTAATCATAAGGTAGACGTAGCTATGTTATTAGCAGACTAATTAGAATTCAGGAAAATAAATACTATAAAAGAAGAACATTTCTTAACAGAAATATTGATTCATCAAACATAACAATTCTAAATGTGCATATAACTAATAACAGAGTTGAAAAGACAAGCAAACTTACAATTATATTTATATTATATACAAAGACATTTATTTTTTAAGGAATTGGCTCATGTGGTTGTGGGTAAAGTCTAAAACCTGTAGGACAAACTCTCAGGAAATTCAGCCAGGAGCCCTTATTTCAATGAATCACAAGTGAACTTTTTAGGATGACAGAACAGTTTATGTTTTGATTAGAGTGAGATTACATGGGTGAAAAAAATTGTCAAAGAGCATCAAATTATTCACTTGAAAGGATACATTTTATGTAAGTTATACTTTGATAAAGTTAGAGCACATCTTTTTACTACATACTTATTATAACAAGTTAGAGTATAGAAATATATTAAAAATTTAATAATCTCGCCCACCCAAAATTCACTTCCCTGGCATAAGCAAAGGTTAAAAGATTCATCTCTTTTGATTTCCTTGCTACCACTTAATATAGTTAGGCTTTGTGTCACCACCTAAGTCTCAGCTTGAATTTTAACCCCCAGGTGTTGGGGGAGAGACCTAGTGGGAGGTGATTGGATTATGGGGGCAGTTTCCTCCACGCTGTTCTCAGGATACTGAGTTCTCATGAGATCTGGTGGTTTTATAAGCACCTGGCATTTCACCTGCTTGTGCACTCCCTCCTGCCACCTTATGAAGAAGGTGCCTGCTTCCCCTTCACCTTCCGTCAGGTTTTATAAGTTTCCTGAAAACTCCTCAGCCATGCAGAATTGTAAGTCAATTAAACCTCTTTCCTTTATAATTACCCAGTATCAGGTAGTATTCTTTACACAGTGTGAGAACGGACTAATATACCACTCTTTTCTTTCTTTACCACCTTTCTCCATGTTCTTCAATGGCAGTTCTGATTCTTCTGGCCCCAAAATAGCCACTATTCAGTAGTCTATCTTAAATTAGTTTCTTATATTGCCATATATATTTTTCTTGCTTGATTTTGCATTCATTTATTACCTCTTAGATTGTGATTTCCAAATCTAATATCACCGACACAGTCTCTTTCTGTGTGCCAAACAGTATCTCTCCCTAAATGTCCCACAGAAACATTTCCGGTGAACATACCATCTTCCCCCACAACTGCCCCTTGTCTGCATTCACTTTCTTTATCACTGAATGACACCATCATTCACTCAACCCCCTTGCCAAAAGCTGGGAAGTCAATTCAGAATATGATGAACAAAGAGCCATAATAAACTTTTGGATTCACAGTTCTAGTTTAAAGAGAAATAGTACAATCAGCTGAACAAGAGCAAACTATGCCTTCACTGCATGCTTTACAGCCTCCTTCTAGTAACTGTTTCTTTGACCCAAAAGAAAATGATCTAGTTAATTTCACCTGTAGCAATCTGTCATCTCACCCACGTAGTCTGTGGAGGAGAGGGTTTCAAAGAAAATTTTCATGCCCTTGGATGTTCATCATGTTCATCCATTAGCTGACAGTTCAGCACAGGTTCTCTCCAGCCCCATCATTTCTTACCGGGCTATTGAAATAACTTCTTAATTGGATTCCTGGCTCCAATCTCCAAATATTCAATTTAGACCCCCTCCCCCACATTGCTGCAAAGTATTCTTTCTTGAAAAGGTAGCAATGACTTAAAATTGTATATGATGCCCTCCCATGACAGGATTTCCAATAGGCGCTCATGCCATGCCTTCTCCCTATATTGTTCTCAAAACTTGATTTGCTCGCCTTCCTTCCAGCTTTTGCTTCATTCACTTCTTTAGCCTACAATGCACTCTTTATTCCATTCCTACTCACTAAGGAAAATTTCCGGTCATTCTTCTAGTCTCAGACAAAGCATTCTCTTCAGTGAAAATTTTCTGACATCTCTTCCCACCCCAGTCTTAGGATAATGTATTTTATGTCCTCTGTATCTTTGTCAGTATCGTCTTATGCTATATCACCTATAAAATCTGTTCTTTTGCTTTATTTGATTAAATGTCTATGCTTCATATAATTTTTATATTCAGTGCTCAGCACAGAATTTCTTAATCTTGGCACTACTGACATTTTGGACCAGATAATTCTTGTGAGGGGCTCTCCTGTGTCTTGTTGCATGTAGCATCCTTGGCTTCTATCTCTAAGTATTACCACCTTTACCTCAGCGTGACAATCAAAAATTGCCAATGTCTCCTTGTGAGCAAAAATCAACCTGGTTGAAAACCACTGGCCTAGTACAAACACATCTGTGCACAAAAAAGTACTTGAAATTAATAAGAATATATATTGGGTTTTAGGTGTGACAAGCAATGGCAGGAAAGAGTAGAACTTACCATATCATCCCATCATTACCCTCTAGCAGAGAGGGATTCAATGTGTAGACAGTGGTCGCAGGTAGAAAGACTGCAATGCTGGGGCCTACAGTAAAAGAAGAAAGGGCTCCATGTGAAGTCAAAGCAATGCAGAAACATGAATGTTTTCTCTCTACAACAGAAGTCCAAGTTAGTAAGTAGTGGAGCTGAGCTTTGAACCCTGATCTTTATGGTTAATGAAGACACTGGTCTTTTCCTTTAAGCAGACGAGTATATGTATTCCCCAACAAACACATGATCACAGCTGGACAATCTGAAGACATACACAAAACGGGGCAGGAATGTACTCCAGTGATTTCACCTAATATGCAAATAGATTTCAGTGGTTCATAAAAGTGAGAAATGGTTTAGTATTTCCTCAAAATTGATTGCTGCCCTTTTGGAGACCTGAGAAGGCATGCTGAACACTCCGCTTTAATAGACTAAAATGAGGTGGAAACTCCTTCCTTTCTGGGTCTGGATTTGGTCACCAAGATTTGGAAGACACATGCAAAAACAGCCACAGAAAGATTTGGATTTAAATGAGAAGGGTTTTTAGAACAGGTCAAATATATATTTTTTGCAGTGAAATACAGAACATGTAAGCATCATAATGGAAATGCAGAAATCATAAATAGCAAAGCTAATGCCAACACAGCAGCAGTACAAAAGATCAGCAAAGAGCCATAACTGAGTGTTAAAAATAAAATAGGTTCTGAAGAGACACACTGAATATAGGAATTTTTTGTTTTGCTTTTTAAAGCCAGTGTAACAAATGATGGTAATAGTAACTGTGGCAGGCTGTGCAAAAGCTGGGTATCTCAAAAAATGATTCTCTCTTCTCTAGCAAAAATAATATTAAAATGAAACTGGGATATTTATTTGCCTTTTTAACACAGCAGGGCTCACTTACAGCAAATACGCCTAACAATGCTCCAATGCAAGAACCACTGATGCTGTTAACAACTGTCCATTGTCATTATCCACACGATGCATTAAATGCCCAATGTCTAACAACAGTCTCTACCTCTGCCTTCTGCCTTCTGCCTTCAAAGTGCTGTTTATTTTTTCCTATAACACCTTAAAAGACGTCGTTAAACAGAAAGGGAGCTCCTCAAAAATTCTCTCTCTGTTTTACCTCACCCTACGCTGACCCCCAATGGCAGAAAGAGAGTAAGTAGACTCAAAACGCAGCATAAAGATTAAGCTCCAGGCATGAATTAACTTACCAAACGAGACCATTTTTTTTTTAGTACTTCCGTTGTGTCAAGAATTTGTATCAGGTTCTGTGAAAGAAAAAATATTAATAAAATAAATAGAGAATCCAAATTAAGCATTTTTTCCCCGAGAATTGTGAAAGAGGACGACAGGCCCATGTTTACAAAGGAGACTGCTTAAATCAGAGAGCAGAGGCAAAGCAAGTCCCTGAATCTTCAAGGGGCTCAATCAATGAAGGCTTTCAAGAAGAATGTTTTATTGTGAAAGGGCGTGTGACAGACACTTAAAAGTAGAACAAACCCTTATCAATCTGAGAGAAAATTAGATTTAACAGCACTTGAAATCAGAGGGGTGAATTACAGGGCATTAATATCACTGTACCTGCAGCCTTGAGCAAGTGGCTCAGTCTCTCTGAACCTCATTTTTCTAATTTATGAAATACTGCAACACTAATTCCTTCTTCATAGATTGGTTGTGAAGTTTAAGTAAGATAACGCACCTTGTATATGCAAAAGCAGTATCACTATTTTTGCAGTGACTTCCAGAACAATGAAGTTAAAATTATTGGGTGAAAGAAGATGCACCAAATTGATTGAAAATGATTTTCTCTTAATAATAAGATTAGAGCGGCCGGGCGCCATGGCTCACGCCTGTAATCCCAGCACTTTGGGAGGCCGAGGCGGGCGGATCACAAGGTCAGGAGATGGAGACCATCCTGGCTAACACGGTGAAACCCCATCTCTACTAAAAATACAAAAAAAAATTAGCCGGGCGTGGTGGCGGGCGCCTGTGGTCCCAGCTACTCGGGAGGCTGAGGCAGGAGAATGGTGTGAACCCGGGAGGCGGAGCTTCCAGTGAGCCGAGATCGCACCACTGCACTCTAGCCTGGGCGACAGAGCGAGACTCCGTCTCAAAAAAAAAAAAAAAAAAAAAAAAAAGATTACAGCTAAACTGCTTTACTACTTTTCTACATGTTCTATAATGAACATTATTATTTATAATCACTAAAACATCAGCATTTTAAAAATATTTTAAATTTAAATTTATTGAATGAAAATAAATATAGATACATCTCACACAATCAAGTGGCTTTGAAATGTACAAATCCTTGATCTATATTGAATATTTAAATTGTGCTAGACATTGTCTTAGGCTACATCCAGACATGAATAAGCATGTTCCTGGTCCTCAGGGGATTAGTCTTGTGAATAAATGTGCCCTCTCCTCTGTCTCTTGACAAAAGAAATGCAAATAAACTGCTGCTACATAGACAGACCTTTATGAAAAGAGTACCAATGTCCAACAGTTAAAGGTTCAGGATTGGGAATTAAATTATGTGAGTTCAAATCTTAGTTAATATCACCAAATATTAATTGACTGCCTACTATGTGCTGGGCATTTTCTAGGCACAGGGAATACAGCGGTGTACAAACAAGTGTGTAGCCTTGGATATGGTTTTAATCTTTCTGTTCTTTTTTTCTTACCTTTCCAAGTAGCAGTTAAGATAAGATATAAAGTATCCAGTACAGACGACCCTCAGCTAATGATGGTTTGACTTAGGTTTTTCAGCTTTACAGTGGTGCAAAAGTGATATACATTTAGTTGTAATTGTACCTCAAATTTTGAATTCAGATCTTTTCCTGGGCTAATGACATGTGGTATAACACTCTCATGATTCTGACCAGCAGAATGAACCACAGTTCCATCAGTGACAACAGTAAACAACTGATATTCTACAGTATACGATGTTGACAGCAGTTTTTGGATATTGTCTTTTGTGTTTTCCCATCCCATCATGTCTACAAAATGTCCATCTGTGTGCAGTATTCAATGCTTTATTAAAATAGACTTTGTGTTAGATGATTTGCCTAACCATAGGCTTATGTAAGTGTACTGAGCACATTTAAATTAGGCCAGGCTAAGCTATCATGTTTGGCAGGTGAGGTGTGTTGCATACCTTTTTGACTTAAGATATTTTCAATTTACATTGTGTTTATCAAGATGTAACCCCATCATAAGTCAAGAAACATCTGTAGGAAGCAAGTACACAGCACCCTTCTGTACTGAATCTTTCCCACCAGTATTCAAATATATTATTAAATTTCCTGTTTTCACAATGATAATAAAAAAATTTCCTTTATTCCACATCCTTTTCATTTACCAACTTATTTTTCGCCTACTGTTTATTGGCTACTATTCTTTATTGATTAGAATTGTCCCTACTTAGTGTCTTCAATTCCTCCCCCACCCTTCTTTTTTGAACTTACTCCAAACAAGATTTGGTCCGGAAACTTGGATCAAAGAGTGTCCATAGGGCCTCAGACAGCAAATACTATGCCTCTGTATAAATTAGAAAATTGTCCTCCTCTGGATGGATGAATTACAAATAGCTGTGCTCTCTGAATAGCTGTAGCAGAACGCAGGGAGCACATGACCACCACTTACCCATTTAGCTGGTTATCTTCATCCAAGGTATAACCTGCACATCCACTGTGGTCCTGCTTCTCATCATCATGAATGGCCTCCAGGTAATTAAAGCTAATGGTCAACTTTCAGTCCCTATTTAACCTGCATATCAGCAACATGTGCTAAAGTTTATCACTGTATCCTCTTTGAAGCACCTTCTTTACAACACAGTCCCTTTCTTTTCCTTTTTCTCCTGGCTGGTTCCTCTTTATCTCCTAGACCTCTTAACACTACTAAAGACTACTAAAGTGGCTTCAAAACCTAGGTCTTGGGTACAGTATGGTATATTTTCTATCTAAAATAATCCCCTTATAGAATGATCTAATATCATGAGTTTTAAATCAATCATATGCTGACAGTGTCCAAATACGTATCTCCAGTTAGGACCTCTCCTACGAATTCCAACTCCTGTATTCAACTGCCTCTCAATGGGTGTGTAATAGGCATCTCAAAGTTAACAAGCTCAAGACTGAATTTCTAATCCCTTCCCTACCCTCAACATGGTCTTTCCATTGTTCTGATTATTCAGGCCAATTCCTCCAAATTCCTTCTGTTTCTCATGCTCCACATCCATAGATCAATATATTCACTAGCCCTACTTTCAAATATTGAAGAATTCAATAGTTACTCACCAGCTCCAGTACTCATAGTTGATCTAAACCACCACCATATCCAACTATTATTTCAATTGCTTTCTAGCCGTTGAATCAGCTTCTGTCCTGGATTCTGTTGTATTTTCCACACAAGTCAGAATGATCCTGTTAAAATTTAAGTCACATTATGTCACTTCAAAACCTTCCAGAGTTTCTATCTAACCCTTAGAAAAAGCCAATGATCATGATTTCACATAAGCCTCTTACTGTATCTGGCCTGTGTTTCTGAAGCTGCTCTTACGAACTTTATAAAATTAATCAGGGGGAAGAGGAGGGTAAAAAATGAAAACAAACCAAGCTTGCAGCACACTGAGCATTAATCACAAGGTCAGCCTGATCTCTGGCCTGCTTTCTCATAGCTGTCTGGTGCCTATTGTCCTAGAGTCAGGTAGACCTTAAATTACAGTTACCCTTAACTACTTTATAGATAACAGCTTAAACATTATGAAACATTAAGCTTCCCTTTTGAGATATTCCTTCAGGTCCTGAATATTGATGAAACTACTGACTCAGCTGGTCTGAAGGACCCCACTGATGCCAGCTGGTCTCAGAAACCCCGTGAGAAACTGACTCACCAAAGAACACAGTTTCCATATCCTGATGATTTCACTCCCCTTACCCCAACCAATCAACAACCATAATTTTCCGAACCCTCACCCTCCATGATCCTCTTAAAAATCCCAGCCCAGAATTCCTCAAGGAGATGGATTTGAGATTCTCCTTCCATCTTCTTGCTCAGCAGCCTGTCATCTTTAAAGGTTCTCTGCTGCAAACACTGCTGTCTCAGTGTAATGTGCTGTTACTATGGAGCAGGTATAAGAATCTGTTGGTCCTGTAACTTTGCCTTTGGCCTCACTCTCCACATCCTACACCCAACACACACATAGTGTTCATTCTGCTCCTGTCACATTTGCTGATTTATTGTTCCTTGAGAACATCAAGCACACACAATCTACCTCAGGGACTTTCTACTTGCTGTTCCTGCCTCCTGAAATGTTTCTTCCGCCCAAGAAAGCCCTCTTGTTTACTCCTTTACTTTTTTCAGATGTCACTTCTCAGGGATGGCTTCCATGACTACCACATTTAAAACTGCAACCTTCCATTTTCCTTCCCAGTCTTCTCAATAATATAAAATATATCGTACTTATAAGTAGAACATGACACTCAGTAGGTGCCCCATACATATTTGTTGCAGATACATGTATTTTCATATATATACATAACAAATATATTTATTATATTTATTGTATATTTATATAAAAATATACATACATATATAGAAATACTTCAGTGAACACATAGGAATGATCAATAGTGGCACAGCCTTTCGCTTGAGCACCAACTAAAAACAGGAGACTCAGAAAAGGGAGAAGGTGAGTCCAATAATACTGGAGGTGACTGTCCATTTTCTATAGTAGGTCAAATGCCTTCAGTGGAAGAACACAAGATACAAAAGCTGGGAAAATAAAGGTGGTAGTAAGTCCCATTTGTGAAACTTACCAAATTCATATTTTCATATTTTTTTCAAATAAACAAGCCAATCTGAGATTATTGTAAAAAGTCCCAAAGAATGAATGAAGTGAATTATATAAGTCAGAGTGATTTAACGAGATTAAGTTTAAAAGCACAATAATGAGATATGCATATGTAGACATGCTGAGAATCATTGTTGTCACCAGTATGCATTCTCCTTTCCTTTCATCTCAACACCTTGCAGTTATATATGGTCATTTGATTAGTTCTGGCCAATGAAATGTGAGCTGAGGCAGTGAAAAGCCCTGAGTGATTCACTCTGCTAAAGTAGTCATGCAGGAAGCCTCATTTTGAGAAGACAAAGCCACACAATTACAGCAGCCAGGATTGCTGAGTCACCATATAGGGGGCGCAAGCCCTAGGAGTAACTTAGATTTGATACAGATTTTCTATAACTGAGAAACAGACTTGATTTTCAAAGTAACTGACATGTGGAGGCTATTTGCAGTGGAACTTAGACTATCTAGTCTTTTCTAGCTAACACATTCATACAGATAAATATTTATGTAAACCAGTATGTAAAATGAATAATATAGATTGAGATAGAAAGACTGTGTATCATAAATATTGAAGGAGCATTATGAGCTATTTGAAGAAAAATATTAAAGATGTAAAATGGTCCACCATGATAAAATGTACATGAGAGGAAATAGAATGATGTATACAAAGAGAATGGTGTCATGGGTTGCAACAAAAAGAGGGCTTCATTGGTGTAATATACCAAAGGGAGGTTTTGATGTGCACACTAACCTTGAGTGTTCTTTTCATATGTGTAGTGTGATGTGGTGTGTTCATCAGTGACTTATTGTTCCTTCCTCAGATGTGTGTTATTGTGGAGATTTCTGTGGCAACCCTATTTGTACCTTACTATAGCTTAACCCTAGGCTTCTCTGGTCCACTGCATAAATCTCCATGCCCCTCATTCTGAAGAAACACCAGAATTTCTGGATGTCCACCCTCCTAAACATAAGCTGCAGGAAAAAATGAGTGCTATCCCAGGCGATCTCTCTGCCTGATGACAACACTCCTGCATTTCTACCGCACTTTGGCTGCCACAGTATGTTTTCATGTTCTATACCTAACAGGAAGCCTTCTCCAGAATTTCAAGTGGTAGGCAAGTCCTAAATGCCCTCTGCTTTTCTAGATCATCAACCATCTACTGTTTCTAAACATTTTTGAATGTTTTTTTTCTGTTGTGGATACCTAGTTTAATTCCTTTTCATCACCATAAAGATGTTATTCTGTCATTTTTTGGCTTTCATACTGTATGAGGGAAAAAATGTAAGTTTTATTACTGCTTTGTGAAGATAATGTGACCTTATTCTCTGTTTTTAAGAATTTCTATTTATTTTTGGTTTGCAGCAGTTTGATTATGAAGTTTTCGGCAGTTTTCTTTCCATGTATCCTGTTCGCATGTTTACTGTGATTCTTGGATCTGTGGGTTGATGTCTTGTACCTATTTTGGAAAGTTCTTAACTATTATCTTTTCACATATTGCCTCTCTGCCATTCTCTTTCTTATCTCTTATGATACTCTAGCTACATATGCGTGAAAACATTGTCTATCTGTCTGTATCCTTTATGACTTTTGTGCTTTGTATTTTGTTATTTTTAGTTGTTTTGTCCCTGTGCTTTAGTTTGGACACTGTATTGACTGGTTTTTAAGTTCCATATGCACGTCTTTTGCCTTACCCAAGCTGATGCTAAAATTTAAAGTATTAAGTATTTTAATTATAGAAGATTGTTTTTATAGCTTTCAATTATTTAATAAAACCCTCTCTCTAGCCTTTCATCAGTTTTGTCTCCTATTTCTTTAACCTATTTATAGTAGTCATTTTATAGTCTTTGTCAGCTGAATATTTACATATGTGTATATCTACTTCTATTTAGGACATTTTTCCTTAATTATTGGACATATTTTGTGCTTCTTTGCATATCTTTTAATTTTTTATTATATACTAGATATCATAAATAAAAAATCAAATAGGGATATTATTTTCTCCAAAAAGGGGTTTACTTTTGCTTTCATTGGGCAGATGAGTTGAGGGGCTGATCACAATAATTCTGTCAGGAATTGAGTTTACTCAAAGCTGTTTTGTTTTTATTTTTATTTTTTTAGTTAAAATCTTTCCATGTCTAGTTTCAAGTGTTACAGCAGGAGATTTGTCATCTGTTTGTGGCATGCTTCTCCCTCTATTGGGAATTTTCCTCCTAAGCATCATGAAGCTGTGGGAAATTTTATTCTACTCTCTCTCGTCTCATCCCCCAAGACCCTTATAATACCCTATCACTCAGCAAATATCCTGTAGAGAAAACATGTCACGAATTTGGCATCTCCCTACTTTTCAGTCTCTCATACTGTGTCCGGAATTTATTCCTTCCTGTGGGTTCTTGGTCTCACTGACTTGAAGAATAAAGCCGCGGACACTTGTGGTGAGTGTTACAGTTCTTAAAGATGGTATGTCCAGAATTTTTTCCTTCTGGTGGGTTTGTGGTCTTGCTGACTTCAGGAGTGAAGCTGCAGACCTTCATAATGAGTGTTACAACTCTTAAAGGTGGTGCGTCCAGAGTTGTTTGTTCCTCCTGGTGGATTCGTGGTCTCGCTGACTTCAGGAGTGAAGCCACAGACCTCTGCAGTGAATGTTACAGCTCATAAAGGTAGTGTGGACCCAAAGAGCGAACAGCAGCAAGATTTATTGTGAAGAGTGAAAGAACAAAGCCACCACAATGTGGAAGGGGACAGGAGCGAGTTACCCCTGCAGGCTAGGGTGGCCAGCTTTTATTCCCTTATTTGGCCCTGCCCACATCCTGCTGAATGGTCCATTTTACAAAGCACTGATTGGTCCATTTTACAGAGTGCTGATTGGTCCATTTTACAGAGTGCTGATTGGTCCATTTTACAGAGTGCTGATTGATGCGTTTACAATCCTTTAG
Source organism: Pongo pygmaeus (assembly GCF_028885625.2). NCBI lineage: Eukaryota > Metazoa > Chordata > Mammalia > Primates > Hominidae > Pongo > Pongo pygmaeus. The sequence continues at coordinate 23,800,158 of NC_072388.2, read as the reverse complement.
CTAGACACAGAGCACTGATTGGTACATTTTTACAGAGTGCTGATTGGTGTGTTTACAATCCTTCAGCTAGACACAGAGTGCTGATTGGTGCATTTACAATCCTCTGGCTAGACAGAAAAGTTCTCCAAGTCCCCACCCAACCCAGAAGGCCAGCCAGCTTCACCTCTCAATACCAGCTAATGTGGCCATCAGAAACTGCTGGTTTCTATCTCCTCTAGTTGAATCCTCTCCCTACGGCAAGCACATTCACAGTCCATATCCAAGCATGACAAATAATATATCTTGACATAAGCTCATGAAAGAAAGCTTTTCCATCTCTATATTTTTAGCCCTTTTGTTTATCTTTTCTTCTTAAGCTCTCCTGTGTCTGCAAAAATATAAATTTTATGAATTCTCTGCTTTTTCTCTTTTCAGTTATAACAAGAGTTGTAGCCTGCCATTATCTATTATATTGTAACTAGCCACCAATAGGTTCTGTATTTAGGCTTTTAATTGGTTAAACCTAAATGTAGGACTTTATATTCATCATTTTTAAGCTTTAAGTCCACTTATCAGATTTTAATATTAATTATGTTATGAAAAACTTGATAAATTATTGCCAGTTCTGTCCCAGCTAATACTTTAATTAGCATATTATCTATATCTTCAATCAATAAATTTACTAGCACTAAGTTATTCTGACTAGTACTAACTAAAAATATTTCTAGTAAAACATTAGAAACCTTGCTTGAATTAACTCCACCAATGAGCACTTGTAAACAAATATTCAGCCAGATGTTAGATCATTCTCCATTATTTTGTCTGTCATTTCTTTACCTACAAAAGAGATTGTCAATGTGAGTTAAGGGAATTAAGGTTCTCTATGGTGGAATTGAAGTAGGTTTACTACATTTCCCTAAAACATCTAAAGCAGTAACAGTTGTTTTGAAGTTGATAATTTATAAGTTAAAATTACAACTCTTAGTAGCTGTAATAGTGGCTCAGAAGTGATAACATATTATTCAGAAAATGTAAAATCATTGATAACTGAGTAAATAAAATATCCATCTTAAATTTGAAAGTATAAGTCACCAAAGAAAATACAGGTTTCAGATCTGAGCCATAAAAGTAATTCTAAAAAAGAAATCAACACACAAAAGAAAGATGCTCTGGAAGTGGTATTTGTCAATAAACAGTAAGAAAAGAGGCAATTTCATCTACACAAATATGTCTCCTTTACTTCTAATAAGTCATACACCAATATTTTTTAACCTAAAAATCTTTTCCCACTAGTGAATACTGAAGTCATTTATCAAATCACAATCAGATTTTATAAAAAGAAAAAAATACTCAGTTAGTAAATATATCAATAATTTCTTATATAAATGGTATTATTTTGATAAACTTGTTTTTGTTATATAGATATGAAGCTATAGACATACACCTCACACACACGCACATGCACAATGCACAGAGAGGTATGGTGGAAGAACAGAAAATATATTTCTTGTTATGAGTTACAGTCAAAAAATTGAAATCATATCTCAGAATTTATGAGTAAAACATAGCTATTTACTCACAGCCAGACATAATACGGTTCCTGACACTGGATCCACTCTCAAAAGCAGATCAGGTGCTGGTAGGTGTTGGTAGCACCTACATTGGCAAGCTTGGCATTTCCTAATACACTTTTTGGCTACTGTGCATATACATTCATCCATGACCACTGAACATATTGAAGCACTGCCATACCTGTCCACTATCTGTGCTCCATAAGAATCTTAACCATTTCCAGTTGGGTGCAGTAGCTCACATTTTTAATCCCAGCACTTTGACAGGCCAGAGTGGACAGATCATTTGAGACCAAGAGTTCAAGAACAGCATGGGCAACATGGAAAAGCCCCATCTCTACTAAAAATACAAAAATTAGCTGGGCATGGTGGCACTCGTTGTAATCCCAGCTACTCTGGAGGTTGGGGCACGAGTATCACTTAAACCCAGGAAGCAGAGTTTGCAGTGAAAAGAGATCGCACCACTGCACTCCAGCCTGGGCAACAGAGTGAGACTCTGTCTCAAAAAATTAAATAAAATAAAATGAATCTTAACCATTTCCCACATCAGCTCATTTACTCATGACCACCATTAGTATACTATCTTAGCTTTTAGATGCTGACTTTATACCTAAATTCCATTTTTTATCTGATTCCCTTGAATCTGACAACCTGTATTTTTATGGCTTGTTCATACTTGGATTTATTTTTTTGGCCCCACCTTGGATTTATTGATTGAGTCTTCATAAATTCCCCATCTTAGATACAAGTCTTTTAAGAACCTACTATTCTTCAATCTCTTTTCATTGACCCATATAGGCTATGCTGGAAAAATCCTGCTTTTACCTACTATTGACAATTGCTGCTTTGCAGAGATGCCCCCTCATATTGAGATATTAGGTATGATTTTCCAAGACTATGACCAAAATTTTCCAGGATTGTGACAACTTCCAGAGCATTTTTCCTTTGTGTGTTGATTTATTTTATTAGAATTTCTTCATTCATCATTTGGGTAAGTGGAATGGAAGTCTAAGATAAAATGGCAGCAGCACAAGTTTCCTGACAAGCAGATAGAGCTTAGAAACCTATTTCCCAGCAGCTGGAGAAGAGACTGGCAAACACAAAGCAAGGCAGGTCAGCTGTTTGTGTATGAATATGAGACTGAATAGTGAGAGAAAGGAAAATAGATTGGCTTCTGGGACCTAATCAGAATGGGGACAAAGGCAGACTCCTATTATTGTGAGTTGGCTTACACAGACAAATGACAATGGAGGTGGTGGAACTTGGGTTTAGAAGCCCTGATACGAGGTCTTCTTACACGCATGCGTTCCTAAAGGAAAACTATATGACTCAAAAGTCTAAAAAATAATAGAAAGTCCATTGAACAACAGTCCAAAAGGGATCAATTGGGCTAGAATTACAGAACAAACTGGAAGCATGATTCCATACCAAAGTTTAACAAACACTAGGTTAGAACTCCCCTGCTACTTGCTGCCTTTGTCTAAAGCCCGGATTATACAAAGAACAGATACCTATATAATTAGGATTGAGCTGGTAGAGATGGTGGTAAATAAATAGGATGGACCAGGGAAATAAGTCAGGGCCTAAAGGCACAAAAAGATAACACTTTTATGAAATAAATTGCTAAGAAGTTGGGTAAGTGGAAGATAGTAGTTTGAATGTTGCCTCAAAGTTGGGAGGTGAGGGAAGAAAAGAAAACAAAACTGTAAGAGCAACTGTGCTCAATGGGTTCTCCAGGACCAATAAGTGCTCGCGGACACAGATAGCTGGATCCAATATCACCTGTTTTATTGTTTTGAGCAGACTACTTAGCTGCTGTAATCATACAATGAATGTAAAAGGAGAATGAGAACTGAACAAATTAATAAGTCAAATATCAATAAAGATTAAAGTGAGAGTCAGCCTTTGCAAACTGGAGGTTGAAAACTTAGGAGAACAGATGTTAACATCTTATAGAACAGTAATTTCCAGTCGAGATTGTGGATTATCAGGGAGACCCTAAACTATCTTTAGGAATTTTCAGATCCATATGCATTCTAGGCATTTTCAAATGATAAGAAAATATGCTTGCATTTATCACTACAGTTTTCAAATACCTGTAGCTTCCATAAGAATAATCAAATATGAATTAATTTAAAATTAATTTGTGATTTATTGAATTCATGAAAGTTTCTTTTAATTACGTATTTTATCAGTAATTATGAATACAAAAATATAACTACTATCTGATGTTGGTCTGAAAAAATTGTCTGATGTTAGAAAATATTCCTCATAGTCACATAGACTGAGAACTACTTCTTTAGAAGAAAAGACAGAGACAATATCAAAAACAAGTAGAATTAGGGGAAGGCAGTGTGGTGAAGTAAAGAGAACTGAGAGTCTGTCATCAGTTCAGATTTCCAGCTATGAGATCTTGGGCAAATTATTTATCTTTCTGTGGATGTTTTATCAAACTTAAAATGGTGATAGCATTATTCAAATTTAGAGAGTTGTTGCAGATTATTGACAGCATATACAAAGATGTTGGGCCTGAGCATGTGACTTTTTGGCCAAGAGAATGTTGGCAGAAGTACTAGTTTCAAGGCAAAATCTTTGTCCTTCTGTGAACCACCATGAGAAGGACATGACCTGATTGCTGCTGATCCAAGAATGTAAAGACTTGAAGTAGATCTGACACCCGACTGAAACCCAGATCCAGGCTCAGCTAATATGAAACATGAAGCAAAGAGATTCTAGCAACCTACAAATACATGCCTAGAAGAAGTGCTTGCTGCTATAAGTCCCTGAGGTTTAGGGTGTCTCATGCATCATTACGGCAACAAACTGTGATTGGTACAGTATAACAGTAGTATAATTTAATATCTAACAGGAAAACCCATACTTATTCTTTTTCATGTATTTTAGTTATACTCAGTTGTATATTATTTCATATGAAGTTAAATATCACCTATAATTCAAAGGTTAAAAATAGAAAAACCATAAAATTTAGTATTTATAATTGTATTATGTCTTTGTACTTTATTTAGGTCTTGTTTTATATGTTATAATATAATTTTGAAGTTTTCTTTAAACAAGTCCTTTATCACATGGTTTGTCACTATTGAAAATGGACTATTTTCACATTTCTATTTCTAGCTTGCTCTTGTCAGTAAAGATAAAGCTAATAATTCTTGCCTATTAACTTTATATTCAGCTACCTTATCAAATTACTGTATTAAACCTACTAGTTGTCTTAACTTATTGCTTTTTAAGCTATCTAATTTTATCACTAGAATAAAAAATAATTGTAACTTTTTCATAGTAGCTATTGAAATTTATTCCCATTTTGTTGCCTTATTGTAATCACTGTAATGCAGTCTTGGTGGGCAACACTATGGAGGGCAGCAAAATTGCAACTTGGATGAGGGGTTAAAGTTATAAACAAATATTATGGGGAAAATAAATACATTATTATATTAGAATTACTATAAAAGGATTTAGCAATGCTACAGTTAAACCATATAAACTTTATATATCATCATAGACTAAAAAAGGACCTTAACAAAGAAAGATAGTTCATGGCCAATCACTAGCAGGGGAGTCACATCACCAACCAAAATATCCGTGTGGAACAAGTTGCTTTGTTCCTCTAGGACTTAGATTTTGATCCTTGATAATATTTTTTGTTAGAACCAATCCTGTTCTAAAAAAAAAGAAAGAAAAAGCAAGATGGGCCTAGAAAATGTTACTGCTAGAAAACAAGGATGTTTTAAAAATGCCTGAGGTAGTGCTGAAAACACAAAGGAATGTCTAAAGGAGTTTGCACTGGCCAGTTAGAACAACATGGGCATAAGAAGGAAAACAGAAATTCAGGTTGACTGGAACAAGTTATATTTGAAGGGAAAAGAAAAGATCCATCTATCAATGCAATAAGAAGAGCTAATTATATTAAATATATATACACCTAATACAGGAGCACCCAGATTCATAAAGCAAGTTCTTAGATACCCACAAAGAGACTTAGACTCCCACACAATAATAGTGGGAGACATTTACACCCCACTGTCAATATTAGACAGATCCATGAGACAGAAAATTAACAAAGATATTCAGGACTTAAGCTCAGCTCTGGACCAAGTGGACCTAATAAACATCAACAGAACTTTCCACCCCAAATCAACAGAATATACATTCTTCTCAGCACCACATTGCACTTTCTCTGAAATTGACCACATAATTGGAAGGAAAACACTCCTCAGCAAATGCAAAAAATGGAAATCATAATAAACACTCTCTCAGACCACAGTGCAATCAAATTAGAAATCAGGATTAAGAAACTCAATCAAAACCTCACAACCAATGGAACTGAACAACCTGCTCCTGAATAACTACCGGGTAAATAACAAAATTAAAGCAGAAATAAATAAGTTCTTTGAAACCAATGAGAACAAAGACAAAATGTACCAGAATCTCTGGGACACAGCTAAAGCAGTGTTTAGAGGGAAATTTATAGCACTAAATGCCCACAGGAGAAAGCAGGAAAGTTCTAAAATTGACAATCTAGCATCACAACTAAAAGAACTAGAGAAGCAAGGTTAAACGAATTCAAAAGGTAGAAGACAATAAATAATTAAGATCAGAGCAGATCTGAAGGAGACAAAGACATGAAAAATCCTTTAAAAAAATCAATGAATCCAGGAGCTGGTTTTTTGAAAAGATTAACAAAATAGATAGATGCTAGCCATAGCTAATAAAGAAAACAAGAAGAATCAAATAGACACAATAAAAAATGATAGAGGGGATATCACTACTGATCCCACAGAAATACAAATTACCATCAGAGGATACTATAAACACCTCTATGCAAATAAACTAGAAAATCCAGGAGAAAAAAAATCCTGGATACATACACCCTCCCATGACTAAACCAGGAAGAATTCGAATCTCTGAATAGACCAATAACAAGTTCTGAAATTGAGGCAGTAATTAATAGCATACCAATTTTAAAAAGCTCAGGACCAGATGGAGTCACAGTCCAATTCTACCAGAGGTACAAAGAGGAGCTTGTAACATACTTTCTGAAACTATTCCAAACAATAGAAAAAGAGGGACTCCTACCTAACTCTCTTTTATGAGGCCAGCATCATCCTGATACCAAAGCCTGGCAGACACACAACAAAAAAAGAAAATTTCAGGCTGATATCCCTGGTGAACATCAGTGCAAAAATCCTCAATAAAACACTGGCAAACCAAATCCAGCAGCACATCAAAAAGCTTATCCACCACGATCAAGTCAGTTTCATCCCTGGAATGCAAGGCTGGTTCAACATATGCGAATCTATAAACATAATCCATGACATAAACACAACCAATGACAACACGTGATTATCTTAATAGATGCAGAAAAGGCCTTTGACAAAATTCAACACCCCTTCATGCTAAAAACTCTCAATAAACTAGGTATTGATAGAATGTATCTCAAAATAATAAGTGCTATTTATGACTAACTCACAGCCAATATCACACCAAATGTGCAAAAGCTGGAAGCATTCCCCTTAAAAACCAGCATAAGACAAGGATGCCCTCTCTCACCACTACTATTCAACATAGCATTGGAAGTTTTGGCCAGTGCAATCAGGCAAGAGAAAGACATAAAGGTATTTAAATAAGAAGCGAGGAAGTCAAATTATCTCTGTTTGCAGATGATATGATTGTATATTTAGAAAACCCCATTGTTTGAGCCCAAAAACTCCTTAAGCTGATAAGCAACTTCAGCAAAGTTTCAGGATACAAAATCAATATGCAAAAATCACAAGCATTCCTATACACCAGTAATAGACAAACAGAGAACCAAATCATGAGTGAACTCCCATTCACAATTGCTACAAAGAGAATAAAATACCTAGGAATACAACTTACAAAGGATATGAAAGACCTCTTCCAGGAGAACTACAAACTACTGCTCCAGGAAATAAGAGGAGACACAAAAAAATGGAAAAACATTTCATGCTCATGGATGGGATGAATCAATATCATGAAAATGGACATACTGCCCAAAGTAATTTATAGATTTAATGCTATTCCCATCAAGCTACCATTGACTTTCTTCACAGAATTAGAAAAACTACTTTAAATTTCATATGGAAGTGAAAAACAGCCCGTATAGCCAAGACAATCCTAAGCAAAAAGAACAAAGCTGGAGGCATTCATACTACCTGACTTCAAACTACACTACGAGGCTGCAGTAACCAAAATAGCATGGTACCAGTACCAAAACAGATATATAGACCAATGGAACAGAACAGAGGCCTCAGAAATAGCACCAAACATCTACAACCGTCTGACCTTTGACAAACCTGACAGAAAGAAGCAATGGGGAAAAGATTCCCTATTTAATAAATGGTGTTGGGAAAACTGGCTAGCCATATGCAGAAAACTGAAACTGGACCCCTTCCTTACACCTTATACAAAAATTAACTCAAGATGGAGTAAAGATTTAAACGTAAGACTTAAAGCATAAAAACCCTAGAAGAAATCCTAGGCTATACCATTCAGGACGTAGGCATGGGCAAAGACTTCATGAATAAAAGACTAAAAGCAATGGCAACAAAAGCCAAAATTGACAAATAGGATCGAATTAAACTAAAGAGTTTCTGCACAGCAAAAGATATTATCATCAGAGTGAACAGGCAACCTACAGAATAAGAGAAAGTTTTTGCAATCTATCCATCTGACAAAGGGCTAATATCCAGGATCTACAAGGAACTTAAATTTACAAGAAAAAAACTCACCTACTTCAAAAGTAGGCGAAGGATATGAACAGACAGTTCACAAAAGAAGATATTTATGCGGCCAAAAAATCTATGAAAAAAGTTCATCATCACTGGTCATTAGAGAAATGCAAATCAAAACCACAATGAGATACCATCTCACGCCAGTTAGAATGGCAATTATTAAAAAGTCAGGAAAGAACAGATGCTGGAGAGGATGTGGAGAAATAGGAATTCTTTTACACTGTTGGTGGAAGTGTAAATGAGTTCAACCTTTGTGGAAAACAGTGTGGTGATTCCTCAAGGATCTAGAACTAGAAATACCATTTGACCCAGCAATCACATTACTGGGTATATACCCACAAAGGATTATCAATCATTCTACTATAAAGACACATGCACGCGTATGTTTATTGCGGCACTGTTCACAATAGCTAAGAGTTGGAACCAACCCAAATGTCCATCCATGATAGACTGGATAAAGAAAATGTGGCACATATACACCATGGAATACTATGCAGCTATAAAAAGGAATGAGTTCATGTCCTTTGCAGGGACATGGATGAAGATGGAAACCATCATTCTCAGCAAACTAACACAGGAACAGAAAACCAAACACCGCATGTTCTCACTCATGAGTGGGAGTTGAACAATGAGAACATATGGACACAGGGAGGGGAACATCACACACCAGGGCTTGTCGGGGGTGGGGGGCAAGGGGAGAAATAGCATTAGGAGAAATACCTAATGTAGATGATGGGTTGATGGGTGCAGCAAACCACCATGGCACGTGTATACCTATGTAACAAACCTGCACGTTCTGCACATGTATCCCAGAACTTAAGGTATATAAAAAATAAAAAAGATCCATCTATAACAATACTCAAAAGGAAAAATGTAAAGGTAAATATAATAAAAATGGATTGATTTATATTGTTGTAATGAGAGTATTGATTGATTGGTGCAACAAAAAGAAATGTTGATTTCTGCTTATTCTACTTAGTGTATATTTGCAGAGAATACATGCACATTTTCTCTGCCAGGCTAAGTAGAGTGGATAGAGAAAATTGGAAGTAGACTGAATAATAACAGAGAATTTGACAAGAAAGGGGACATGGAAAAACTCTACATAGCTTGTGAAGAATATTTAAAAATAAATAAAAAAGGATGGCATATTCTTTTATATGAAGACTCAATATCATAAAAGTATCATTTTACTCATTTTAGTCATTATACTTATTGTGATCCTAACAAAAATAAAGATTGTTTTGTTTTGTTGGGTCAGGTAATCTAATTCTAAAGTTCATAAGGAAATTTCTCTAAAAAAATTAAAAAGAATGTTGGAAGTATATTCCTGACATATATTAAAAAAAGCTGTTAACCAAAAAAAGTTTAGAGAGTGCCAGAAAAATATGCAAATCATAGAAACTTCATAAATTATGTAAAAAAACTATTCATGAACGGTATTGGACAACAGGGTAATGGTTTGGAAAATTGGAAAATCCATAAAGTTTGATCCCAAATGAACTAATTACATTTAAATAAATAAAACTTATTTGATACCTTCGATACAGTTTATCAAGTTAAGGAAATCCTTCTCTGCCTGGTGTTCTGGAGTGATTTTTTGTTTTGTTTTAAATGGATGTTGAGTAATTTTCAGCACTTTTTGTTTTGTATTGTTTTTGTTTTTTTGGCTTGAGATCAAGCAAGGTGACTTTCCACCTTAATTAATGTAGTATGTAATTAATTTATTAATTTGATGACTATTTCTAAATTTTCCTTTCTAAACAATTTTTTTTATTTCTGAGATAAAAAAGTGGTCATTATTTACTAGCACTTTCATACACTTTGTTGGTTGGCTTGTAAATATTTCCTTTAGAACTATTATATATATGACTATGAGTGATATTGGTCTATGATTTTTTCATACTATGTTTGGTTAATAATCAAATAATACCTGCCTAATAAAATAAGCAGCAACATATCTCCCCTTTTTCTATTCTTCAGAGGAGTTTGTATGAAATTGAAGTGGTCTGTCCACTATTTGGTAAAAGGCATCTGTGTAACTACCTCAATTTTCATTTGTTCTTTATGAAAGATTTTAATTTCTGGTGTGATTTATTTCACAGCATTAGAGACTATTTTGGCTTTCTACTTTATCTTGAGTACATTTTGGAAAATTATATTTTTCTATGACGTTATCAATTTCATCAAGTTCTTTACTCTTCCATAACTGCTATGTAACAAACCACCCCAAAACCTAGTGGATTAAAATCACATAATAATTTATTGTGCTCACTAATCTGCAATTTGGGTAGGGTTTAGTTGAAAGGCCTTTTTCTGCTCTACATGGCATTAGCAGGGGAGGCTACTGAAGCTGAGTGGCTCACTTCCAAGATGGCTCACTCACATGGCTGGTAAGCTCTCTGCTGGGACCTGAGCCTTACTGTTGGACTGAGGCTTCAGTTATTCTCCATGTGGGCATCTCCATGGAACTGCTTGGATTCAATAAAGCAAGACGGATAGCTTCCAAGCATAAGTGTTCCAATGGACAGGAAATGGAAGCTGCCAGTCACCTAAAGTCTGAGTCCAGCAACAAGCGTCCCATTATCTCTCCATATTCTATTGATAAAATCATCACAGATCCCTACCAGGATTAAAGGTAATAGACATAGGTATTTTGATACAAAGTCAAGGAAGCTTTAGTCTATCACATCAACTTATTTGTATAAAATTATTTATATAGTGTTACTACCATTTAAATATGTATACAGTAACACTTCAGAATCATCTTACATATTTTGATATATACTCTATTCACAGTGATTACTGCTTTCTAATTTCCATTATGTTTTTCTTGGAGCCATTATTTATTTAGAAAGATAGGGGTTTTTTTGTTTGTTTTGTTGGTTGGTTTTTTTTGAGACAGAGTCTCACTCCATTGCCCAGGCTGTAGTACAGTGGCGTGGTCTTGGCTCACTGTAGCCTTCACCTTCTGGGCTGAAGTGATTCTTCTGCCTCAGCCACCCAGGTGGCTGGGATTACAGGCACATGCCACCACACCCAGCTGATTTTTGTATTTTTAGTAGAGATGGCATTTCATCATGTTGGTCAGGCTGGTCTTGAACTCCTGACCTCAAGTGACCCACCTGCCTCAGCCTCCCAAAGTGCTAGAATTACAGGCATGCGCCATTGTGCTTGGCCTTGGAAAGGTGTTTTAAATATGTAGTTATATTGTCAAATATTTTATTATGAATTTCTGATCTAGTTGTATTGTGGTCAGAGAACTCATGTATATGATATTTTTTATACTTTCGAAACTTGCTTCCTGAACTAATATAGGTTCAGTTTTCATAAATGATTCAGGTGTGCTTGAAAAAAAAATGTACATTATCAAATCATTAGTTGTAGTTATATGTATATACATGCAAATTATAAAATGTGGACTTTAGTGAAGACAAATTACTAAGGCAGACACTCTTGTTGATTCCATTAGAAAAAAATTATTGCTCCTTTTAGTAGTTTTTAGGTATTTAGAGCAAGAGGAAATGTAATATAGGGAATTACACACCTCCAAAAACAATTAGAAAGCCTGACAGATTAAAGGTCAAATAAAATTATTGCTAATGTTTAGGAAATTAAAATACTGTAGAAATGAATGAAAATATCATGATTATTTTAGCTTCCTGCAACCCTGAGGTGGGTGATTCACAGAAGGCTCAGATGCCTCTCTTGTCTGCCAAAGCCCACTCACCATCACTATATCCAGAGCAGTAAACTCCTGTGCTACTCCTCTTATCAAAATGTCAGAGGGCTACTTCTCATGGCAGAATCTAATCCGGAAATCTTAGAGCAAGGAATTTTAGGAAATATGCTTGCCACACTAACTTTCTCTGAAAACAAACAGAAGCACAAAGAGAAATGGGGATAAATGCCAGTTACAAAAACAAGAAAGGAAAACAACAAAACCCCAGCATATACAGCACCGTAGATCAATTACAAGAGAGGTAGTCCTTCCAACAATAGTATGTATGGCTTAGAGAGCTGGGTTGTCATTCCCACTTGAGCCTTGTCATTAAGGTTGCATGAGACACAATTCCCCTGTTCAACCATCTTGATTTTATAATTAAAATAATCTCCAATCTTACTGATTTGGGGCTGCTCTATTCATAAATAAATGAGAGAATTATAATCTTTCAATGTAATATGGACTTATTGTTTTCTTATAATTTAATCAAATTTATATATTTTAAAGACACCAGTTACATACAATTTTAGACTTGCTGAGTCATCCTGGTGAATGAATAGCTTATCAATATGTAATGATTCTATTTATTTCCAATAATACATTTTTTGGTCCTAAAGTCTATTTTATCTGAGATTAAAATGGACAAACAGCTTTTTGGGAATAGTATTTGTCTGGCATATCTTTCTGTCTTGTAAATTTGCAATCTTTATTTGTTCTTAAAGGGCATAAACCTAGATTTTGTAAGACTTTTACTCAGTCTGAAAATTTTGTCTTTTACCTGAAAAATTTGTACATTTACCATGATGACCTATTTGCTTGGATTAACTCCTATCAGATTATTTGTTTCACTTTTCTTATGCTTCTTTTTTTTTCTTATTTCCTACATTCTTTTAGAAAGATTGAGTTTCCTTTTTGTTCTTGTCTTCTTAAAATATCTATATTAGTTTAGAAGTTAAACATTCTGCTTCTATTCTTTATGTATTTACCTTGACATGTTAACATACCAATTTAATGATCTCTAGTTTTAAGCAGTAAATTATCCCCTCCCAAATAATACACTTAGGTTGTACAATTATAACACTTTAAGTCCAATGACTTAAGTCCTTCATAAACTACATACTTTTTTAAGTATTTTAATTCTATCTTTTCTAATCCTCAAAATTAGATATTACTATTGCTGTTGTTATTTACATTTCATGTTGGTTTGGATTTGCCTATATGCTTTCTGTCTCTAATAAAGGATCCAATAAATATGACATCTACAACATCTCAGGTTGTGAACTAATTAAAAGATGGTCAGACAGCTTCCAAGATGGCCAAACAGGAACCGCTCCGGTCTGCAGCTCCCAGTGAGATCAGTGCAGAAGATGGGTGATTTCTGCATTTCCAACTGAGGTACCTGGTTCATCTCACTGAGACTGGCTGGACAGTGGGTGCAGCCCACAGAGGGTGAGCGGAAGCAGGGCAGGGCGTCGTCTCACCTGGGAAGTGCAAGCGGTCAGGGGATTTCCCTTTTCCAGCCAAGGGAAGCCTTGAGAGACTGTACTGGGAGGAAAGGTACACTCCTGCCCTAACACTGCACTTTTCCCATGGTCTTCACAATCAGCAGACCAGGAGACTCCCTCTGATGCCTGGCTCAGTGGGTCCCACGCCTACGGAGCCCAGCAAGCTAAGATCCATTGTCTTGGAATTTACACTGCAAGTGTAGCAGTCTGAGATCATCATGGGATGCTGGAGCTTGGTGGAGGGGAGGGGCATCTGCCATTGCTGAGGCTTGAGTAGGTGGTTTTATGCCCACAGTGTAAACAAAACTGCCAGGATGTTGAACTGGGCAGAGCCCACTGCAGCTCAGCAAGGCTGACTGGCTCTCTAGATTCTACCTCTGTGGGCATATCTGAATAAAATGCAGCAGCCCCAGTCAGGGACTCATAGATAAAACCCTCATCTCCCTTGGATGGAGCACCTGGGAGAAGGGACAGCTGTGGGCACAGCTTCTGCAGAATTAAACGTCCCTTCCTGACAGCTCTGAAGAGAGCAGTGGTTCTCCCATCATGGCGTTCGAGCTCTGATAATGGACAGACAGCCTCCTCAAGTGGGTCCCTGACCCCCATGTAGCCTGACTGGGAAACACTTCCCAGTAGGGGCTGAAAGACATCTCACACAGGAGAGCTCTGGCTGGCATCTGGCAGGTGTCCCTCTGGGACAAAGCTTCCAGAGGAAGGATCAGGCAGCAATATTTGCTGTTCTGCAGCCTCCATTGGTGATACACAGGCAAACAGGGTCTGGAGTGGATCTTCAGCAAACTCCAACAGACCTGCAACTGAGGGGCCTCATTGTTGGAAGGAAAACTAACAAACAGAAAGGAATAGCATCAACATCAACAAAAAGGACATCCACACCAAAACTCCATCCATAGGTCACCAACATCAAAGACCAAAGGTAGATAAAACCATAAATATGTGGAAAAACCAGAACAGAAAAGCTGAAAATTCCAAAAACCAGAACGCCTCTTTGCTTCCAAAGGATCACAGCTCCTCGCCAGCAAGGGAACAAAACTGGACGGAGAATGAGTTTAATGAGTTGAGAGAAGTAGGCTTCAGAAGATCGATAATAACAAACATCTCTGAGCTAAAGGAGCATGTTCTAACCCATCGCAAGGAAGCTAAAAACCTTGAAAAAAGGTTAGAAGAATGGCTAACTTGAATGAACAGTGTAAAGAAGAACATAGATGACCTGATAGAGCTGCAAAACACAGCATGAGAACTTCGGGACACAAGCACAAGTTTCAGTAGCTGATTTGATCAAGCAGAAGAAAAGATATCAGTGATTGAAGATCAAATTAATGAAATAAAGTGAAAAGACAAGATTAGAGAAAAAAGAGTGAAAAGAAACCAACAAAGCCTCCAAGAAATATGGGACTATGTGAAAAGACCAAATCTACATCTGACTGGTGTACCTGAAAGTGATGGGGAGAATGGAACCAAGTAGGAAAACACTCTTCAGGATATTTTCCAGGAGAACTTCCCCAAACTAGCAAGGCAGGCCAACATTCAAATTCAGGAAATACAGAGAACACCACAAAGATATTCCTTGAGAAGAGCAACCCCAAGACACATAATTGACAGATTCACCAAGGTTAAAATGAAGGAAAAAAATGTTAAGGGCAGCCACTAAGAAAGGTCGGGTTACCCACAAAGAGAAGCCCATCAGACTAACAGTGGATCTCTCAGCAGAAACTGTACAAGCCAGAAGAGAGTGGGGACCAATATTCAACATTCTTAAAGAAAAGAATTTTCAACCCAGAATTTCATATCCAGCCAAACTAAGCTTCATAAGTGAAGGAGAAATAAAATCCTTTACAGACAAGTAAATGCTGAGAGATTTTGTCACCACCAGGCCTGCCCTAAAAGAGCTCCTGAAGGAAGCACTAAACATGGAAAGGAAAACTGGTACTAGCCACTGCAAAAACATGCCAAATTGTAAAGACCATTGATGCTATGAAGAAACTGCAACTAACGGGCAAAATAACCAGCTAGCATTATAATGACAGGATCAAATTCACACATAACAATATTAACCTTAAATGTAAATGGGATAAATGTCCCAATTAAAAGACACAGACTGGCAAATTAGATAAAGAGTCAAGACCCATCAGTGTGCTGTATTCAGAAGACCCACTTCATGTGCAAAGACACACATAGGCTCAAAATAAAAAGATGGAGGAAGATTTACCAAGCAAATGGAAAGAAAAAAAAACAAAGCAGAGGTTGCAATCCTAGTCTCTGATAAAACAGACTTTAAACCAACAAAGATCAAAAGAGACAAAGAAGGCCATTACATAATGGTAAAGGGATCAATTCAACAACAAGAGCTAACTACCCTAAATATGTATGCACCTAATACAGGAGCACCTAGATTCATAAAGCAAGTTCTTAGAGACCTACAAAGAGACTTAGACTCCCACACAATAATAATGGGAGACTTTAACACCCCACTGTCAATATTAGATCAATGAGACAGAAAATTAAGAAGAATATCCAGGACTTGAACTCAGCTCACTCAGCTCTGGATGAAGTGGACCTAATAGACATCTACAGAACTCTCCACCCCAAATCAACAGAATATACATTATTCTCAGCAACATATTGCACTTGCTTTAAAACTGACCACGTAACTGGAAGTAAAACACTCCTCAGCAAATGTAAAAGAAGAGAAATCACAACAAACTGTCTCTCAGACCACAGTGCAATCAAATTAGAAATCAGGATTAAGTAACTCACTCAAAACCGTACAACTACATGGAAACTGTACAACCTGCTCCTGAATGATGACTGGGTAAATAACAAAATTAAGGCAGAAATAAATAAGTTCTTTGAAACCAAAGAGAACAAAGACACAATGTACCAGAATCTCTGCGGCACAGCTAAAGCAATGTTTAGAGGGAAATTTATAACACTAAATGCCCACAGGAGAAAGCAGGAAAGATCTAAAATCGACAACCTAACATCACAATTAAAAGAAATAGAGAAGCAATAGCAAATAAATTCAAAAGCTAGCAGAAGACAAGAAATAACTAAGATCAGAGCAAAACTGAAGAAATATAGATACACAAGAAATCCTTCAAAAAATCAATGAATCCAGGAGCTGATTTTTTGAAAAGATCAACAAAATAGACCAACAAATAGCAAGACTAATAAAGAAGAAAAGAGAGAAGAATCAAATAGATGTAATAAAAAATGATAAAGGGGATATCACCACCTATCTCACAGAAATACAAACTACCGTCATAGTATACTATAAACACCTCTATGCAAATAAATTAGAAAATCTAGAAGAAATGGATACATTCCTGGACACATACAGCCCCCCATGACTAAACTAGGAAGAAGTCGAATCTCCAAATAGACCAATAATATGTTCTAAAATTGAGGCAATAATTAATAGCCTACCAACCAAAAACAGTCCAGGACCACATGGATTCACAGCCAAATTCTACTAGAGGTACAAAGTGGAGCTGGTACCATACCTTCTGAAACTATTCCAAGCAATAGAAAAAGAGGGAATCCTCCCTAACTCATTTTATGAGGCCAGCATCATCCTGATACCAAAGCCTGGCAGAGACACAACAAAGAAAAGAGAATTTTAGGCCAATATCCCTGATGAACATTGATGCGAAAATCCTCAATAAAATACTCACAAACCAAATCCAGCAGCACATCAAAAATCTTATCCACCGTGACCACATCGGCTTCATCACTGGGATGCAAGTCTGGTTCAACATATGCAAATCAATAAACATAATCCATTACATAAACAGAACCAATGACAAAAACAACATGATTATCTCAATATGCAGGAAATACCTTCGACAAAATTCAACACCCCTTCATGCTAAAAACTCTCAATAAACTAGGTATGGATGGAACATATCTCAAAATAATTAGAGCTGTTTATGACAAAACCACACCCAATATCATACTGAATGGGAAAAAACTGGAATCATTTCCTTTGAAAACCGGCACAAGACAAGGATGCCCTCTCTCACCACTCTTATTCAACATAGTATTGGAAGTTCTGGCCAGGGCAATCAGGCAAGAGAAAGAAATAAAGGGTATTCAATTAGGATAAAGAGGAAGTCAAATTGTCTCTGTTTGCAGGTGACATGTTTGTATATTTAGAAAACCCCATTGTCTCATTCCCAAATCTCCTTAAGCTGATAAGCAACTTCAGCAAAGTGTAAGAATACAAAAATCAATGGGCAAAAATCACAAGCATCGCTATACAACAATAACAAACAGAGAGCCAAATCACGAGTGAACTCCCATTCACAATTGCTACATAGAGAATAAAATACCTAAAAATACAACTTACAAAGGATGTGAAGGACGTCTTCAAGGAGAACTACAAACCACTGCTCAAGGAAATAAGAGAGGGCACCAACAAATGGAAAAACATTTCATGCTCGTGGATAGGAAGAACCAATATCATGAAAATGGCCATGCTCCCCAAAGTAATTTATAGATTCAATGCTATTCCCATCAAGCTACCATTGACTTTCTTCACAGAATTGGTAAAAACTAAACTACCTTATATTTCATATGGAACAAAAAAAGAGCCCGTAGAGCCAAGACAATCCTACAAAAAAGAACAAAGCTGGAGACATCGTGCTACCTGACTTCAAACTATACTACAAGGCTACAGTAACCAAAACAGCCTGGTACTGGTACTAAAATAGATATATAGACCAATGGAACAGAATAGAGGCCTCAGAAATAACACCAAACATCTGAAACCATCTGATCTTTGACAAACCTGACAAAAACAAGCAATGGGGAAAGGATTCCCTATTTAATAAATGGTGCTGGGAAAACTGGCTAGCCATATCTAGAAAGCTGAAACTGGACTCCTTCCTTAGACCTTATACAAAAGTTAACTCGAGATGGATTAAAGACTGAAATGTAAGACCTAAAATCATAAAAACCGTAGATGAAAACCTAGGCAATACCATTCAGGACACAGGCACGGGCAAAGACTTCATGACTAAAACACCAACAGCAATGGCAACAAAAGCCAAAATAGACAAATGGGATCTAATTAAACCAAAGAGCTTCTGCACAGGAAAACAAACTATCATCAGAGTGAACAGGCAACCTACAGAATGGGAGAAAATTTTTGCCATCTATCCATCTGACAAAGGGTTCATCTCCAGAATCTACAAAGAAACAAATTTCCAAGAAACAAACAAACAACCCCATCAATAAGTGGGCTAAGGATATGAACAGACACTTCTCAAAAAAGACATTTATGCAGCCAACAGACATATGAAAAAATGCTCATCATCACTGGTCATTAGAGAAATGAAAATCAAAACCACAATGAGATACCATCTCACTCCAGTTAGAATGGCGATCATTGAAATTTGGGGGTTGGGGGAGTGACAGCATTAGGAGAAATACCTAATGTAAATAACGAGTTGAAGGGTACAGCAAACCAACATGGCACATGTATACCTATGTAACAAACCTGCACGTTGTGCACATGTACCCCAGAACTTAAAGTATAATAATAAAAAAAAATTTAAAAAAAGATGGTCAAGAAAGATTCAAGCACATGGAAAACAAAATATGACTAATATTTGAAAACATGGCTTAAATCTGTTGGCAAGTGGGCTTCATGATACTGAGCCACGGAATGAGACAAATTCACCCACAGGCAGCCAAAAATAATGTGAAAATCTCTATGTGGGAGTAGCCCCATGTAAAACATGGATGAAGGAGCAGAGTGGAACATGTGCTTCCTGCAAGTAATTAGGCATCTGATCACAAACACTATAAAACTAATAAAGAAGACAATCAGTAAATAGCATCAATACTTTGGTTGTATGTTAAGTACCTTATAATAGTAAGTTCTATAATTGATATCGAAATACTCTGTTCTGTCTGTACTTAAGAAGTTGAAGCATTTAAATAGAGTTGGAAATTTAACTCTATCTTCTAACTTAAAAATATTTAGGAAAAGTTGGTGGACAAGCTTATATAATTTTTAATTACTACATTATATTATAAAAGTATTGTTTAAAGTTTTAGATGGATTTTATTACCTAAATTCATAAGTATAATACATTTAGCATTAAATTAAATGATAATAGTAGTAAATTATTTTCACGTACAGAAGCCCTTAGAACATTTGAAGATGCTGGTAGCAATTGTATTTGTCAAACATGCCAAATAGTATTGAACAACATTTACAAGAATGAGCATTGTGTATTCTGCATGTTTTTAATAGAATGACATTAGAGTTTCACTTTAGGATTTTGCTGTTTGTTAATTTGTTTCACAAATTATTATGTTTAAGATAATGTAAAATAAGCTTCCTTTCAAGGTAATTTTACTTAGAGTTTATTTTAGATCTTTCTGCAGAATCTTAACAATGCTCTTTTATCTATTTACATGATTTTTCTCCTTTAATGTGTGGACAGGGTGAATTTTCTTGGAAGATTTTCTGATATTGAACTATCTTTGCATTACTCAAATTACCCCACTTTTTTATACTGTGTTTTTGTATTGATATTCTGATGAATTTTTCTTGATCATACTGTATTACATAGAGAATTTTCCTCTGTGTTAATAGGTTCAGTCTGAGTATAGTTTCTGTGCTATCATTACAATATTTTGAATTAAGATTCTTCTCTTTTCATAAAATCAATTTGGGGAAGTTTCTGATTTAGTTAACATCAGAAGTATTTAATTTTTAAAGGACTGGTAGCCCTTAGCTGTGAAACAATCTTGGTGTCTGTCTTGTGTTTATTTTTAAATTTTAGATAATTACCTTTCCAATTTCTTCTATGATAATTGCTCTTTCACATTTTCTACTTCTTGGAACAATTGAAAGTATGTTTCTTGTAGGTTTTCAAATTCCATGCTATTAAGGATTCACATAATTCATATCATCTCCTTCACAGCTATAATTATATCCTTTCCTTTCCAGTTTTTAGACATTTTTATATACATGCTTCATAGTTTTTTCTAATTAAAATCACAAGCGTTTTTTTCTCAATGTTTTTATTTTCAGCCATTGTTCTTAAGTTATGAAGGCGTTTAATACTATACATTTTCCTCTGACTGAGCTTTTCTGTGTCTTGTAAGTTTTCTCATAGTATGTTTTCATTTCATTGCTGTGTAAATGATTTAGAATTCTAGTTTTGGTACCCTCTTGGATAAAAGGCTATATAAAAGGCTTAATTTTTCAATGAGTAAATTATTTAGTCATATTTTTACTTTGTGTAATTTTACTAGACTATTATCAAAAACATCCCCTGCCATGTCTCTTCTCTTTCATAATGTGTTAAGGCTTTCTTTGTGCCATATACATTGTAGATTTTTGTATAATGTCTAAGGACACATAACACAATTATATTTTCCATTTTGAAGGATTTTAAGATGAATATAAAATAGCCTTAGTGATTGTATTATTTAATTCTGTTTTTACTTTTTGTTAAGAAATTTCTCCTATTTAGTATAAAAGACTTCAATTAAAATGTCCTACTAAAAAAGTATATTAATCAAATTTTTGTGTTGCTGATGATTTTCACTTTATATGTTTAGATGTACTGTTTTTGGTCCTAAAAGATTTATGACTGTCATACCTTTCTTACAAATTATAGCTCTAGGGATCACATAATCTGTCTTTATCCAGTTTAGTCTTTTTTATTCTTATATTTCACCCTGTGTAATATTCATAGTAAATCCTTGGGGTTTTTTTTGTTGTTTTGTTTGTTTGTTTGTTTTTGTTTTGCATTTCTTAGTATCTCTTAGGCCATTCCATTATTTTTCACCCGTCTGTGTAGTTCTTATAAACCATACATAACTGGATTTTGACGAGCAACACAATATTATAGTATCCATCTTATATTAGTTGAAATTAGCAGCCCCACATTTAGTACACCCAGTGATGTGCTTTATTTTATTCCTTCTACCTTACTTGATACTTACTGTTTAACATTTTGTTTTTCTTTCTTTTTTGTCTAGGTTTTTAAAATTATAACTATTCCTCTCTCACCTTTACAATATGTAAGCGCTATACATTTTTTCTCTAGCATTTAACTTATTTTCAAATTCTCACATTCAAATACATGATTTTCTATTAATAATAATATACTATTTAACTATTTCTTCTCACAAAGATGCTTAATTTTCTCCCATTTTCCACTCTCATGCCAATAGGATGAGACCTTTAAAGCATTTTTTTAAACCCACTTTATCTCATATCCTAGGTTATGCTAAGATAGTTTTATACTTTTAGTTCAACTTTATTCCCTTGTACTATGTCTTTATATTTTAAGAATCATTTTTTGACTTAAATATATCCCATTACTTATTGTTATCCATTTACAGAGAGGGATAAAGAGTGAGAGAGAGGGAAAGAAAGAGAGAGAGACTGATTCTATATGTCTTTGTTTTTGTATTTCATCTTTTCCAATTTTGAGGAGTCAGATTTGAGTCATGTGTTACTTATTTAGAATTTTTTTTGAGTATGTTCATCATATTGTATGTGTGTGTAAGTGATATATTTTCTATTCACAAATACTTTTCTTTCACTCTAACACGTGAATATCTTGGCTGGGTCTACGACTCTTAGGTTATAATCTATTGATCCCTTTTCTTAGTATAATTTTACCTTTTTGCTAACATTCAGTGTAGAATATAAGAGTCCAAGCCAGTTGAATGTTTTTTTTCTCTTAAATTAACCCATGCTTAATTTCTCTTAAATTAACTCATGTTCTGTCTTCTTCTAGAATAAAATTGTTCTCTACAAACTACAAACTAATGTATTTGGGGTTTGGAGGGCAGATGAGCAAGTGTAGCTTCTTATTTAAATAGACCAGGCATGTTGGTTGTTGGCAAGTGAGAAGATAGGATGTCATCCATAATAATAGGAGGAATAGCCCTTGTCCAACAATTTTGCAGTTTTCTCTGAACATTCTAGTAGCAGGAAGTACAGAGACTGAAGTAGTCAAACTGTCCCATATCTATGGATGTCTGGAATAAGTTAAGGGGTCAAGATTGGACAAAAAAAGCAAAAAGACCATGGGAAAAGTATAGTTCACAAAACTTTTAATTCTGCAGCTGCTATTCCTGCTATTTGATGTAATGAAAGGAAATATCCCACTCTATCGCAGAAACAAAGAAAAACCTGACCAGAGCAAGAGAGCAAAGGCCTGTTTGGAAGAGTTGGTAGAAGCATTTGATAAGTGTCCTCAGAATTAACATAAAGGTCAAGGAGAATGAGGATAGAGAGAAAAACCTGAGAAACAATTTGAAAAATAATCAATACCTCAGACACACAGAGGAATTTTGAACTCATGAATACCAAGCTGGCAAGCAGGTTTTTGCTGAGAGAATCCTGGAGAGAAAACAGAAGGCCAATACCCTGATGGAGTAAGGGTGGATTTTCTCTTCCATCTGACAAGTAAGTATGTTTCATGTATTGTGATATGTGGCTGTCTCTGGAGCTTTGATCAGTTATGAATGTTATTTCATCATATGCATAACCTGTGGAAAAAAAATCCCATATAAATGATTGGGATTACTGTACTGTGCACTTTACAGCTGCATCCAGTTTATAAATAATTGAAAAAGATTCACCTCCCAGGTGAACTCAATATAGGACACATAAAATAAAATTAAAAGTTAGATCAGTGCAGTTCCATCTAGGCTCATTATAATGTGAAGGCCATTTCATAATGAAGAATACTCAAGAATGACATCTGAAACAATAGTTTCTCAGGTTGATGAGCTCAGTAATGAATCGCTCTGTTATTTCCTTCCAAGACTGATTAAAATAGCACTTGAGTTCCTGAATATACTGAAGTGCTTTTAAATGAAGCAAACAGCTGTCTGGTGAAAAACAAGGCAGGGCATGCTTATACAGGGGTTAATGTCTTTATGGTGAAACCAAATCCCCTCAACAAACTCATGAATGAAGGTATTTCTTTCATATGGAAGAATTTTGATTTTGGAAGGAAGGCTTCCCTTGAAGCAGGGGGATTGTTGCAACTTTATTAAAACTGGATCAATCTTAGGAATCTATTTACTAATTTTATTTGCATTCTCATGAATAAGGTCTGCTAGGGTCTGTGTCCTACCAATTACTCAAGAATTATTTACTAAGAACCTACTGTGTGAAAGTTTTAGACCTGCTTGGTGAATAAAACTGAATCAGATCTAACTCTTACTAGAAAGAGCACTCAGACAGTTAGATGATACTTAATATTCATTACTCAGAAAAACATGTTATATTGTGATGTATTTCGTTGTACCTATGTAATATGTATGTAAAGAAATGTGTAAAATATTGTAAAAGTTTATTTTTCTTGTCTTTTGCTTTTCAAGTTGGAGTAAGATTAAAATATAGTATTCGAGAATGTGATATTTAACCAGATTTTTTTTAAGTAAGATCTACTTATGCAAGAATAGATAGTACAGGGAGAAAATCCAAGGATCAGAGGAATGAAGAAATGAGTAATAGTGGAATTATAAAACTTGAAAAGAACACAAGGGAACATCTGTTTCTAGTGATGTGTAAAATACGTTGACCCAAAATAATCTCTCTTCTCTGAACTTTTGTACTATTTTATTAACATTTACAATACATTGCCTTATTTTGTATATACTTGCATGTATCCATGAGCCCTTGATGGGAATCATGTGTGTCTTTATATTCCCACAGAAAGTGCTTAGTACGTAGCTGGACAGAAAAAAATGTTTGTCCAGGTCAGAATAAGTTTGTGGAAGAGAATGGTCTTAGAAATGGTGGGTATGAGACATCTTCTCTCATTACTTTTTGTTCTTCTTTCACATTATAATAACAAGTTTTGATTTCTGTATCTCTTCATTCTCCTTAGTTTCTTTTATGCATTTTATTACAGTACTTAGACATGCACATCTCATTACTTTCTTCAATTTTCACGTGACATGACATCATTTCCTTCATGCCCCTCATTAGATTATTTAACATGCTCATCTCATTACACCTTCCCATCTTGCATCTCATTACAAAACCCTTAAACATGCACATCTCATTACACAGTCCTTACATATCTCATTACGCAACTCCGTTTTTGTATCTCATTGTCATTTCATTTCTGTATCTTATTACATTAAAACCTAGTTCCCATTATATCTTACATATTTCGAAAATTTATATACTCTCCCGTCCTTCCTTTATGCATCTAATTATCCTGCTTCTCCTTTATGTGACCAGCTCATTACACTTTTTCTTTCACCCATCTCATTTCATCCCTGAAGGATGCCCATCTTACAAGACACTTCCTGAGTCATGGCTCATTAAACCAGCTCATGAAGTCACCTCATTACAGCGTTTTAACATATACATCTTATTACATAGACCTCTTCATGAATCTCATTACAATCCTGGAACGTACACATATTACTATGCTGTTCTACTTTATGCATCTTGTTACAGCATCACAACTACACATCTCATTAAAACATTATTTTAACATATCCCTTTATTACATGTTCCTCACACTGTTTCTTTTCACTGATATTTCAGTATTTCATTACATTTTCACATTTCTGTGTTTAAAAAGAATTACTATATATTTTAAAAGGGAGTTTTCTTAAATTGTGTTTCATACGTCTTTAAATTGTTTTGTTATTATACTGATGCTTCTCAAACTGGTGCCCTGGGATGTTATTAGATATGCAGTAAAAACAAGTTCAAATAAGTCTGGGTTAGTAAAAAAGTTTGTAAGTTTACATGGTTACTAAAAATTAATCAAATAAAAAACTTGCATTCTTAGCTTAGGAATTCTCAAAGCCTTTTTTACTCTATTGAGAATTATAAATATTCATGAAGGAGGCCCAGCCTGTAGTGTTTCTTAAATGGATCTGCCACACATTTTATTTACAGCCTACACATTAACTACACCCAGAAATTGTGTCCCATGGGGCACAGGTTAAGAAAGGCTTGATTGTAATATTTTATATATATAGAGAGAGAGACATATATTCACATCTGTATACAGTTCTATATTTACCACCACGTATTTTACCTGCAGCTCTGCATCGCTTCCTAGAACTAATGATGCTTCCATGAGTGATTCATTGACCCCATGCAGTTGTTCTCAGACTTTGGTGGGTAGCAGAGTCACCTGAAGAACTTGGTAAAAATACAAAGACCCTGGCCTCACCCTATTTCAGCAAGCCTGGGATTTTGTGTGCTGAATCAACTCTCCAAGTGATCCTGATATACATCAAAGTTTGGGAACACTGCCTTACTGAGTACTTACTGTGTCATACTCTATGTAGGAATTCATGAAGACAAACAGATATATAAGAAGACATGGGCCCTGACTATGAAATCATAACAATTCACTTATAGTGGCTACTTTCTCCTTAGCCACTAGACAAAGATATGCAGGTAATTTCTCCCAGTGAGTTGAGCTTCTTATCTAAGTGCTAGCAATATACGGAAGTTGTTCACATGATGGTTGGACGGCAAGCTTGGCATTGAGCAGACCTGGATTTGAATCCCTTTCCCACCAATATCTAATGATCTTGAAGAAGGACATAATACCTCTCTGAGCATCAATTTTTTCCACTGTAAAATGGTGTGATAATACTTTCTCATAATATTATTTTTAGGAATGAATAATCATGGAAAACAGAAAAATTTTATCACAATGTCTTGCACAGAAGAAGTAGCCATTGTCAATAAGTTAATTTTGACCCTTATATGTCACGCTAAGACCAATGATTGTGAAGCTGCTACTGTGTATCAACTGATTCCCAGTGCACAGAAACACAGGATTAAATAAAGACACATAAATTGAGTGCCATGGTGCATTCCTGTAATCCCAGCTACTCTGGAGGCTGAGGTAGAAGGAATGCTTGAGCTCAGCCATTCAACACCAGTTTAGGCAACAACATAGAGAGACCTATCTAAAATAAATAAATAAATAAATAAATAAGACACATAATCTCCCCACATGATCATAAAAAGAGATTGTACCTAAGTGCCACAAGTTCGTCCATGTTCTAGGAACCTTGTCAAATCTTAGCATATATGGTAGATTATGATCCTGTCATATGATAGAAAACCAGAAGTTACACAATCATACATGCATTAATGTGGTAGTGACCTACAGGATAGAAAACTTTAGTGCATGTCTTCAAGTTTGAATGATCTTATACAACTAATTGTCTTGATTTCTCACCACCTGTGCAAATGATACTACTAATCCTTGTGTTGACTACCTCAGCAAACAATTGTAGTCATCACGTGAGATCATCTATATGCAAATATATTATACAAAAGAATTAATAATACCTTAAAAGGGAATTCATTATTATTTCCAAGCACTTAGCAGAAAAGTTGGCTCCTGTGAGAATCTCAGTTAATTATAAGTGTATTTACAACGTGGTCTCTAGATAGCAAACCTGCTCTTTTAACTATTCGAACTGATTCTTTGAGGGACTCAGACATAGATCTAGGGATTCTGATTCACATGATCTTAGATGATGCCAAGGCAAGGGTAATTTGTAAAAGCAACCTTTCTCCACCCCCCATATGATGTGGTATAGTTGATAAGTAATCCTAGCAAAGTGTTTTTCAAACTTGCCTCCACTTTGGAATCAACAGGGGAGCTTTAAAAACTACTGATGCCTGGGTCCCACCAACAGAGATTCTAAATGAATTGATTTGTGATGAGATCTTGGAATCAGAATTTTACAAGTCCCTCAGCTAATTCTAATGTGCAATAAAGCTGAAGAACAGCTGCCCTTTTAATTCAAAGATCCTATAGCTCTACTATTCTTTATCTGAAATAGGGAGGCGGCTTAAAATCTGTTTTTATATGATCAGTCTTCCTAAGGATTCCCAGTGGTCCTTGAAACTTGTCTTTCTTCCTAATTACTCTAGAGCTCTTGTCAAAATACTGACATTAGTCCCTGTTCTTTCTCAGAAGTATCTGCTATTGGATGATTTCTTGATTTGGGATGAGGAAGAACTTCCTTTCACTGGCCTCTCAGTTTCCTATCTACCACCTAGCCTACTGCTGGCAAAGAGAGCTTATGGAATACCTGGTAATTGACAAATTTCTGGTCATGAATATTACCAAGATGAGATTTTAAATTAAATATACTAATTAGCATATCTATTAGAAGAAAATTAAAACTGTCGCTTACTTTCTTTATAGACCAATTCCAAACTTAAACTGAGAAAACAGTTCCTACTAGGAGGTCTACATACGTTTGGAAGGTATCTTCATACTCTGAGCACCAAGGATCGTTTTGGAATAATTCTAAAGTTAAAGATGCATTTTCTCTTAAGGATTATATTATTTCCAAATAGAAAGGATATTGGCAGAAACTAGTGTCTACCTGGCTGTAGAGAACTACTTCCAAGTTTGTTTGTCTCTCTATATATTTTATTTATGATAGAAACTGCATTAATAAACTGGCCTTACATAATATATTGTTTCTCACAAGTTTTCAAGTATGGCTCCGCAATATTACGATCTTACCAAGATTGCAGAAAATAATGTATAAATAAATATCCTGAATAAAATATAAGTAAGTGAAATTCTGAAATATTCAATAGCACAATCCCAATTGAAAGTAAAAACAAAAATAAAATGAAAGTTAATAAGAAACAAAAGGAAGGCAAAAACAAAAAGATGTGATAAAGACTTAAAAAATGAAAAGTCTGTATCAAATCCATGGCAAAAATAAGACAAACCAAATGTCTTACTAAACATTTAATAGAATGAAGTATACATTACTGATATTTTAAAGCATTCAAAAATGAAGGAAAACAGGAAAAAAGACTACAACACTCCTCTTGAGAAAATGCTAGCAACATTTCCATCATTTCCATTAAAATCAAAAGTAGGGGGAACAAGATGGTGGACTAGAGGCCTACACTGTTTGCCACTCTGCTAGAAACACCAAATTTTAGCAACTGTCACAAGAACCAAAAGTCAGGTAAGCAATAATAAATAATAGTACCTGGTTTTAACTTTTTATAACAAAAGAGGCATTGAAGAGGGGAGGAGAAATGGTCTCAAATCACTAATGCCATTCTTTCCCTATCACCTTGAAGCAGCTGTGTGGCACGGACAGAGAATCTGTGCACTTTGGGAGAGCACAGTTACTGCAGGACTTTTTACATTGCATTTCAGTGCTGCCCTGTCAGAGTAGAGAATAAAGCCATGCTGGGTGCAGCCAGTGCCCACCATGGAGAAAGCATTTGGACCAGCCCTAGCCAGAGGAGAGTCACCCACCCCAGCAGTTAGAACTTGAGTTTCTTGCAAGCTTCATGACTACAAGCTGAAGTGCTCTGGGGCTCTAAGTAAACATGAAAGGCAGTCTAGGACACAAGGACTGAAATTTCCAGGCAACTCCTAATGCAAGGCCAGGCTTAAAGCCAGTGTCTAGGGAGGCATGTAACCTAGGGAGACACCTGCCAGGGTAGCTAATGAAGTGCTGATGCCATCCCTCCCCCATGCCCAGGCAGTGCAGCTCACAGAAATGAAAGTGACTCTTTCCTTCAGCTTAAGGAGAGGAGAGTGAAGAGTAAAAGGATTTTGTCTTACATCTTGGATAACAGTTTAGCCACAGTACAATAGGGCACCAGGAAGAGCTGTCAGGTCCCCATTCAAGGTCCTAGCTCCTGGCAACATTTCTACACATAACTTTGGCCAAAAGGGAACTTGCTATCTTGAAGAGAAAGACCCCAGTCCTGGAAGAATTCATCAAGTGGTGACTAAAGAGCTCTTGGGCTCTGAATAACCAGAAGAAATACCCAGGGAGTATGCTCTGGCCCTTGGGCTCTGAAACATGCTGGCTTCAGGTGTGACCCAGCATATTCCCAGCTGTGGTGGCAATGGTGAAAGACTCCTGTTTGAGAAAAGCAGAGGGAAAAGTAAAGGGGACTTTTTCTTGCACCCTAGGTACCAGCTCAACCACAGTGGGGCAGAGCAACAAGTAGGCTCTTGGGATCCTCAAGCCTAGGACTAGGTTATTGGATATCATTTCCGGACCTGCCCTGGGACAGAGGGGAGCCCACTGCCCTGAAGGGTAAGTACCAGGCCTGGCAGCATTAACCCACAACCTGAGGGAAGATTCCTTGGGCTCTAAGCGAACATTGGTATGGCCTGGCAGAACCCTCATGGTCTGGTGGTGATGGTGGTAGCCATAGGTAGAGGCTTCTCTGCCTGTGGAAAGGGGAAGGAAGAGTGGGAAGGACTTTGTATTGTGGTTTGAGTGTTACCTTAGATGTAATAGAATAGAACATCAGGTAAATGGTCAAGGTTTTTGACTCCAATCTCTGGCTCCCGGCCAGCATCTGTGGACATACCTTAAGCTTTGCAGAGCTCACCATCATTTAGGGAAGGGCCTTGGGCAAGGCCCAGTGCTGTTCTGGCTTCAGGTGTGACTCAGTGCAGTCCCACTAGTGGTGACCACAAGGGTGTTTGCATCACCACAGCCCCAAGTTCCAGGTGGCTCAGCACAAAGAAAGAGAGACTAGGTTTGTTTGCAAAAATGGGAAAATACAAGCATCCCTGCCTGGTAATCCAGAGAATTCTACCAGATCCTATCCAAGACCACCAAGGCAGTACCTCTATGAGACTTCATAAACCACAGCCTTATTGGGCTTGTGGTCCAAGTCTCTTCAAATACCTGGAAAGCTTTCCAAAGAAGGATAGGCACAAACAAGCCCAGAAGGTGCAGACTAAAATAAACACTTAACTCTTCAATGCCCATACACCAATGAACATCTACAAACATCAACACCATCCAGGAAAACAAGTCCTTACCAAATGAACCAAATAAGGCACCAGGCACAAACCCTGGAGAAACAGAGACTTCAAAATACTTTGAGGAAAATTATTTGAGGAAACTCAAAAATATTCAAGATAATACAGAGAAGGAATTCAGAATTCTAGGACATAAATTTAACAAAGAGACTGAAACAATGAAAAAGAATCAAGCAGAAATTCTACAGTTGAAAAATTCAATTAACATGCTGAAAAATGCATCAGAGTCTCACATAGCAAAACAGATTAAGCAGAAGAAAGAATTAGTGAGCTTGAAGATAGGCTATTTGGAAATACCCAGTCAAAGGAGGAAAAGAAAAAAGAATAGAAAACAATAAAGTACATCTACAATATCTAGAAAATACCCTCAAAATAACAAATCTAAGAGTTATTGGCCCTTTAAAGAGGAGGTAGAGAAAGAGATAGGGGTAGAAAGTTTATTAACAGGATAATATCAGAGAATTTCCCAAACCTAGAGAAAGATATCAACATTCAAGTACGAGAAGGTTATAGAACCAAGCAGATTTAACCCAAAGGAGATTACCTCAAGGCATTTAATAATCAAACTCCCAAAAGTTAAGAATAAAGAAAGGATCCTAAAAGCAGCAAGAGAAAAGAAACAATTACAGTACAATGGAGCTCCAATATATCTGGCAGCAGACTTTTCAGCAGAAACCCTACAGGCCAGGAGAGAGTGGCATGACATATTTAAAGTGCTGAAGGAAAAACACTTTTACCCTAAAATAGTATATCAGGTAAAAATATCCTTTAAGCATGAAGGAGAAATAAAGACCTTCCCAGACAACAAAAGCTGAGGGGTTTTATCAATACCAGAGCTGTCCTACAAAAAAAAAAATGCTAAAGGAGGTTTTTCAATCTGAAAAAAAAGGAGGTTAATAATCAAGAAGAAATCATCTGAAGTTAAAAAACTCACTAGTAATGGTGGTAAGCACACAGAAAAACACAAAATAGTATAACACTGTAATTGTGGTGTGTACTCTTGACTTAAGTAGAAAGACTAAATAATGAACCAATTGAGAATAATAACTACAGCAACTTTTCTATACATAGAGAGTACACTCAGACAGAGAAACAACAAAAAATTAAAAAGCAGGGGGACAAAGTTAAGGTGTAGAGTTTTTATTAGTTTTCTTTTTGTGTGTTTGTTTACTCAATAAGTGTTAAATTGTTATCAGTTTAAAATAATGAGTTATAAGATAGTACCTGCCAGCCTCATGGTAACCTCAAATTGAAAAACATACAACAGATACACACACACACAAAAATGAAAAGCAAGGGAAATTAACCAATACCACCAAAGAAAATCACCTTCACTAAAAAGAAGACAGGGAGAAAGGAAAATAGAGAAGACAGCAAAACAACAAGAAAGCAAATAATGAAAAGGAGGAAGGATCTCTATTTATCATAATAGCATTGGTTGTAAATGGACTAAATTCTCTAATCAAAAGACATAGAGTGGTTGAATAGATTTAAAAAAAAAGACCAAATGATCTGTTGTTTACAAGAAACAGACTTCAGCTATAAAGATACACACAGACTGAAAATAAAGGGGTAGAAAAAGATTTCATGCCAATGGAAACAAGAAAAGAGTAGGAGTAACAGTACTTATATCAGACAAAATAGATTGCAAGACAAAAACTAAGAAAAGACAAAGAAGGTTTTTATATAATGATAAAGGAGTCAATTCACCAAGAAAATATACCGGTTGTAAATATTTATACATTGAACCCTGGAACACCTAGAGTTATAAAGCAAATATTCTTAGAGCTAAAGAGAGAGATAGACTCCAATACAATAATAGCTAGAGACTTCAACATCCCATTTTAAGCAATGGATAGATCTCCCAAACAGAAAATCAACAAAGAAACATCAAACTAAATCTACATTATGAAACAAATACACCTAATAGATATTTACAGAACATTTCATTCAACAGGTGAATAATATACATTATTTTCCTCAGCACATGTCATTTTCAAAGATAGACCATATGTCAGGTCACAAAACAAATCTTAAACATTCAAAAAATTGAAATACTATCAAGCATCTTCTCTGATCACCATGGAATAAAACTAGAAATCAATAAGAAGAGGAATTTTGGAAACTATATAAAGTCATGAAAATTAGACAATACGTCCCTGAATAACAAGTGGGTCAATGAAGAAATTAAGAAGAAAATTAAAACATTTCTTGAAACAAATTATAAGGTAAACATAACATACCAAAATCTGCGGAATATGTCAAAAGCAGTACTAAGAGGGAAAATTATAGCTATAAGTACCTAGGTCAAAAAAAGAAAAACTTCTAACAAATAACCTAATGAAGCATCTTACAGAACTACAAAAGTGTGAGCAGACTGGACCCAAAATTAATAGAAGAAAAATAATAGAGACCAGAGCTGAAATAAATAAATTTGAAATTGAGATCTCAATTAGTGGCTACCTATAAGCAACTCTATGCCAATAAATTGGAAAATCTAGAAGAAATGCATAAGTTCCTAGACATATACAACCTGCCAAAATTAAACCATGAAGAAATCCAAAACCTGAATAGACCAAAAACAAGCAGCAAGACTGAAGCCATCAGAAAATGTCTCCCAGTAAAGAAAAGCCCAGGACCCAATGGCTTCACTGCTGAATTCTACCAAATATTTAAGGAAGAACTAATACTAACTCTACTCAAACTATTCTGAAACATAGTGGAGGAGAGAAAAGTTCTAAATTCATTCTATGAGGCCAGTCTTACTATGACACCAAAACCAGACAAAGACACATCAAAAAAGAAAACAACACGCCAATATCTCAACTAGCTACCAGCAAACCAAATTCAACAATACATTAAAAAGATCATTCATCCTAACTAGGTGGGATTTATCCCAGGAATGCAAAAAGTATGTTTCAACATGTGCAAATCATCAATGTGATATATCATATCAACAGAATGAAGGACAAAAACCATCTGATCATTTCAATTGATGCTGAAGAAAGAATTTGATAAAATTGAACATCCCTTCATGATAAAAGCCCTCAAAAAACTGGTTATAGAAGGAACATACCTCAACACAATTAAAGCTATACATGACAGACTCACATCTAGTATCGTAGTGAATGAAAAAAACTGAAATCATTTCCTCTAAGATCTGGAACGCAAGGATGCTCACTGTTACCACTATTATTCAACATAGTACTGGCAGTCCTAGCTACAGCAATCAGACAGGAGAAAGAAATAAGGGGTATCCAAACTGGAAAAGAAGAAGCCAAATTATCCTTGTTTATAAATGATACAATCTTATGTTTGCTAAAATCTAAAGATTCCACCAAAAAAACTGCTAGAACTGATAAATAAATTTAGTAAAGTTACAGGATACAAAATCAACATACAAAAATCAGTAGCATTTCTGTATGTCGAAGTGAACAATCTGAAAAAGAAATTTAAACAGTAATCCCATTTACAATAGCCTCAAATAAAATTTAATATCTAGGAATTAACCAAAGAAATGAAAGATATCTACAATGAAAACTATAAAACTATAAAACACTGATGAAAGAAATTAAGGAGAAGACCAAAAAATGGAGATAGATTCTATGTTCATGGATTGGAAGAATTATTATTAAAATATCCATACCATTCAAAACAACTTACAGATTCAAAATGCAATCTCTATCAAAATACTAATGATGTTCTTCACAGAAATAGAAAAAAACAATTCTAAAATTCATGTGGAATTACAAAAGACCCAGAATAACCAAACCCATCCTGAGCAAACAGAACAAAACTGGGGGAATCACATTACCTGACTTTATACTACAGAACAGTAGTAACCAAAATGGCATGGTACTGGCATAAAAACAGACATGTAG
Organism: Pongo pygmaeus; assembly: GCF_028885625.2. NCBI lineage: Eukaryota > Metazoa > Chordata > Mammalia > Primates > Hominidae > Pongo > Pongo pygmaeus. The sequence continues at coordinate 23,765,887 of NC_072388.2, read as the reverse complement.
ACCAAAGGAACAGAACAGAGGACCCAGAAATAAATCTATACATCTAAAATGAATTCATTTTCAACAAACATGTGAAGAACATACTTTGGGCAAATGGCAGTCTGTTTACTGAATGGTTCAGGTAAAACTGGATATCCATATGCAGAAGAATGAAACCAGACCTCTATCTCTCACCTTATCCAAAAATAAAATCAAAATTGATTAAAGACTTTAAGACATCAAACTATGAAACCACTACATGAAAACATTGAGGAAACTTTCCAGGACATTGGTCTGGGAAAAAATTTCTTGAGCAATACCCCACAAGCACAAGCAACCAACGCAAAAATGGACAAATGGGATCACATCAAGTTAAAAAGCTTCTGCCCTGCAAAAGAAACAGTCAACAAAGTGAACACACAATCCACGGAACGTGAGAAAATATTTGCAAACTACCCATCTGACAAAGGATCAACAACCAGAATATATAAGGAGCTCAAACAACTCTATAGAAAAATATCTAATAATTCAATTAAAATGGGCAAAGGATTTGAATAGACATTTCTCTGAAGAGGACATACAAATGGCAAACAGGCATATGAAAAGATGCTTAACATCACTGATTATCAGAGGAACGCAAATCAAAACTACAATGAGATACCATCTCACACAAGTTAAAAATGGCTTTTATCTAAAAGTCAGACAATAACAAATGCTGGAGAGGTTGTGGATCCAGCAATTCTACAGCTGGGTGTATACCTCAAAGAAAGAAAATGAGTATATTGAAGAGATAGCTGCACTGCTATGTTTGTTGCAGCACTGTTCACAATAGCCAAGATTTAAAAGCAACCTGTGTCCATCAACAGGTGAATGGATAAAGAAAATGTGGTACTTATACATAATGGAGTACTATTCAACCATAAAAAAGGATAAGAGCCTGTCATTTGCAACAACAGGAGTGGAACTGGAGGCCGTTATGTTAAGTAAAATAAGCCAGGCACAGAAAGACAAATATCCCATGTTCTCATTTATTTGTGGGATGTAAAAATCAAAACAGTTGAACTCACTGAAATAGAGAATAGAAGGATGGTTACAGAGGCTTGGAAGGGTAGTGGGGTGTGTCAGGAGGATGTGAGGATTGTTAATGGATACAAAAAAAAATAGTTAGAAAGAAGGTATAAGACCTAGTATTTGATAGCACAACAGGGCAGCCATAGTCCATAATAATTTAATTTTTAAATTACTAAAATTATAATTGGATTGTTTATAACACAGGGATAAAATGGGGATGGATTCTCACTTCTCCATGATGTGTACTGCATGACTGTACCAAAATATCTCATGTACCTCATAAACACCTACTATGTACCCACAAAAAATAAAAATAAATTTAAAACATCAAGACGAAGTAAATATGTTTAATAGTTCATATTTATGTCAATGATTTTGGAAGTTTTGTCCAATATAATGAGACGAAACAAAAACCATAAGTATACATAGCAGAAAGATTTTAAGGCCGGACACAGTGGCGCACACTTATAATGCCAGCACTTTGGGAGGCCTAGGTGGGCAAATCACTTGAGGCCAGGAGTTCAAAACCAGCCTGGGCAACATGGTGAAACCCCCCATCTCTACAGAAAATACAAAGATTATCTGGATGTGGTGGCACATGCCTGTAATCCCAGCTACTTGGGAGGCTGAGGTTGGAGAATTTCTTGAACTCAGGAGGCGGAGGTTGCAATGAGCCAAGATTGCACCACTGCACACTAGCCTGGGCAACAGAGCAAGACTCTGTCTCAAAAAAAAAGAAAAAAAAAGAGTAGATTTTAAAAATAATGATATTTCACAAATGATATAAATTTTTGTGTTTAAAAACCTGAGATAAAATTTTGTGTCTCATGATTTTATTGCTACAATATGTAAATTTACAAAAATAATATGCTCACTGGCTGTCAGTGCTATCCAAATGAATAAAAGAAAAAATCAATTTTGTATATTAGTTTATAAAGTACTGAAAGTAATTTCAACAAGAAATGTGAAGTACCATTTTATCTGATGGTTTTATAGCTAAGAGATTGGGTTTCTATTTTACCTATTTCTTTCCCTCAAACCATATGAATCTGTTATGTTTCTCATGAGATTGCCAAAAACAAAAGAAATAACCCAAGAATTAAACAAGGTGAGTTATAATAATTTGATTCAAACACAAAGGTTCAGCTTAAAAGCAAAAATGAGTCCCAGCTTATGGTGACTTCATAGACTGACAGTGTCTCACTTTGAACCATCCCTAGCTGCTCTCCTCCAGCCACTACAACGTAATGACATATAATTCAGCGTCCATAACCCAAAGTGAAGCTAAGTAAAATAACTGGTCTTCTGATGGTATAGTTACATTTAAACCCATAATCCACAATTCTAGTGACTCTATGAGTATGTTAGAGTCCCATGTAGTGAATGGGGCCATGCATAAATGTTTCTGTTCTCAGCTCTTTTCAGACTCATGATAGGACTGCACTTTTTCAATCCGTTTGAAGTTAGGTGAGGGTATATGACTCTCTGGCCAATGAAATATGAACAGAAGTAATAATGTGTCACCCTGGGTGAAAGATACAAGAGCCAGTGCACTATGTACCACATGCCACAGAGTTACATAAGCATATGCCAAGGAACCTCCATTGGCTTGGGTCCCTGAGTAACTGCAGTGGATAAAAACCTTCAGCCAACCCATGGTGCAAAAGAAATCAGTATCCATTATGCTAATAAAAAATAGGTTATAATTATGCAGCTGAAATTAAGGGATTTTTTTTTGTTACTATAGCTTTGTAACTTAAGTAGACTGCATAAAGTCAATTTGGGGGATTTTACAGGACTAGAAGTAGCCACTGGCCACAAATTCATTAGCCAGTATACACAAATCATAAGATTTCTACTTAATTGCTATTAAGGAATAAGTTTGTAGGTGAGCTACTTAGTTTGATTTTAAGCAGCAGGGAAAAATCTAATTCTGGTTGTTGCGTTGACACATTGTCATCAAAGTCAAATGGCATGTGAAATATTAAGATTAAAATGTTAATGAGCTGAGGGTTGCAGAATAGTAATTGGTTTCTCCCTTTATTTATTTATTTATTTATTTATTTATTTATTTATTTATTTATTTTTGCTAAGATATTGCCCCATATGTCTTTGTCTGTGAGCCGGGCTACTCTTGAAAAGGTATGGTCATTTTGCCTTCCCTGGAGTAACTGGCTAAGATGCTTGTCTGACATTGAAAATGGGAAGAAGTTGGGAGGCAGGAGAAAAGGGAAGAGGAAAAGCAAAGGCAAAAGAAAAATGTGCTTATGCTGTAGCCTCTTGAGTTTTTTCGAGAAGAAAAAAAGAATGATTTTAATTTAATGAAGAAAGAAAAAGTAGAGAGGGACAATATGAGGGGCAACAACATTGAATACATTAAAAAGGGAGAAGATACCAGTGTTTAAAAAAGCATCGAGAAAGAAAGTAAAAGCTAAATGAGAGCAAAAATTAAAGATATTGTTGAATGCCTCCATGATTTTCAAAGATTCTTTTTCTAATTAGATGAACATGGGTGATATTACTATTCATAAATAACCAGATCACCTTCAGCAGCACAAATTGCATTTTCAGCTGACTAGTTTATAATAAATAAATATTCACCAAAGTGCATGCTTCTTGAGATTGGGTCATTTAGAAACTTCCATTCCATTAAAAGTAAGTTTTATTTGCTTGACAAAGGCCACTAGCCAAAACGTCAATTGCCTGTCCTAATGGATGACACCTGTAAGTAAAATAAACATATTTTTAATGGAATAGATGGTCAAAGTGACCTTATCTCAAGATAGCATGCACTTTGGTGAATATTTATTGCTGAATTAAAGAGATCTTAATATGAAAAGACAGTAGTTCCTCTTCATTACCTTTCTTTGCTATATTAAGGAAGAAATTTTTAAATATCCAAATTACCTTTAGAATTTACCAATTATTAAGTAAAAACATAGCACACATAATAAACACTATGAATAAATTGAAATAAATCTGCCAGTTCAGATTATAAATACTAATACCATAATAATGCCAGAATTAATTACACATCTTTTCAACAAAAAATCCTTATACAATTTCATCACTGATACTTCTATCTGTATCTAAATTTAGTTGACTTGACACGTATTTTCTACCACATTTTGTTGGTTTGAAATGTATTTTCAAACAATAAAAAGCAAAATCCAAGGCTATTGCTACTGTGAAACTGAAATGTCAAGCTGTCTTTTTCAAGTCAAAAATAAATTCAGTGACATGGTATATTTTTAACTCTTAACTGGAAGAAAAAACCCTACACTTACATATAATGAAGCTGTGTAGAAGGTTTCAACTAATGATAGATGAAGAAATGACATAAAATATGGTAGTTCATTTAAATTGCCAAGGGGGGGAAATCCGCCAAGGGGGGGAAAAGTACCAGAAGTTTTCTAACAAGATTTTTTTTTGATGTGTTGAAGTAGATTTACAAAATCTGGTATTTTCAAATTATAAGGGATCCTTTGAAATCATAGTCAATATCTTTTATTTTTAAGATTAATAAATTAAGTCCCAGTTTTTAAAAGTTCAAAAGGCTTGGAAAGATTAATACTCCTGGATATTCATAGGACTAGAAAAGAGCCTTGATTCTTTGTGGAGAAAAATACAAGGTATTCCCTTCAAGTTCTATGCTACTGTGTGTGAATCACAACCATTGTCCTCAAAATTCCTGCTTCATGTTCTATAATACATTACGGAAAGACACTTCCTGTCTGACCTATATATAAATCACCTATTACTACATTAAAAGATCATGCTGAAATTTAATGTCCTAAAATAACAATAATTATTTATTATCTTTCAGGAATTTAAGAGCAGCTCAGCTGAGGAATCCCGGCTCAGGGTATCTCATAAGGTTCAGTCAGCTATTGGGTTGAGCTGCAATCAACTGAAGGCTTGAGCTGAATGATCTACTTCCTAAGTCTACTTTGCTCACAGGACTGGCAGGTTGCTGCTAGCTATCGCCCAGAACCTCAGTTCCTCTCCACGTAGGCCTGTCAACAGGGCAGTTAGCTTCACGCAGAGTGAGAAAGAGACCAAGCCTAAGGCTTCAGTGCCTTTCATAACCTAGCCTCAGAAGACATACAATCACTTCCGCCATATTCTATTGGTCACCCAGGACCAGTCCTAATTAAAAGTGAGAGGAGGCTGCATAAGGGCGTGAAGATCAAGTGGCAGTTATCATTGAAAGAAAACTTGCAGGCTGACTATCACATTCTTCCCCATAGTCTCCAGTGATTCATAAGGTCCAGATATAGATGAGGCTTTTAGCTGTGGTTCCTCTACTCTTTGAGTAGACTGCCTTTCAATATCAAGACTTGTGAATGAAAGAAACAAGATACCTGCCTGCACGCACGCGTGCACACACACACACATACTATACAACAAAGGGAGAAACATAAGATAACTGCTGTAGATAGAATTTTTAAAAAAGAAAACAGAAGGCACATAGGAATCACTGGTTTATAGAAATTCTAAAATCCAGCCAGATGTGTTGGCAGTTTCTTAATTAGGATGGGGCCCTATTCTCTGGAAATGATTGTTCGAAGCTCTTGGTTCTGTCCTCTGACCTCTTTATTCCATCCTCTGAGTCATCCTTCCTTTTCCATGATAAATAGCCGGTGTTTGCAGCTGAATAATTTTCTCAGCCTCTTTCCTGCTTATAGCAATTTAGAGATCCAAGGACCTCTTTTTTATTTTGTATTCTCTGTAACTTTTAATTCGAGGTGACAGTATTTACCCCAATATAATTCTTTTAAAAACCTATGGGCTTCCTATAAAGCTTCATATTGGCTTCACTTCACTAGACAAAATCTACACCCACAAACAAGCCCTTCTCTAGCTTAAGGTTCTTGGAAAGCTGCTATGGGCCAACACTTAATAATCAGTGAATAATTAAACCTATTGTTTAATGAGAAGATCTGTGAAGCACACCCTTCAGATTCTTAAAGGAACTTTTTTTTTTTCCATTTGAGGAACCACTTTACATCTTCCTTATTTAATAAAGAATTGTTCAGCCATGCTCTCGCTTTCATCTTTAAACTAGCAGTTCTCAAAGTATGGTGTAAGGACCCTTGAGGGACCTTAAGACATTTTCAGAGAGTCCATAAAGTCAAAACTATTTTTGTAATAATATATTGTGACATAAAGTTGTCTTTTTTGATCTCACTGTCCTATGCAGTGGAATTTTCGAGAGGCTACATGAGCTATAATATCTTCATTCATCTTCCAACAAGTTAGGTATTAAGGAAATTTGCAAAATGTAAACACCAATGATACTCTTCTCACTATTTTTTTGTTTCAAAAATATGGTTATTTTTAATAAAATACATTATCTTGTTAACATGCGATATGCTGTTTTTGTTCCTAATCGATATATTTTTAAATTTCTCAATTTTAATTTCTGAGATCAGTAAATATAACAGAAATACAAAACATCTCAGGGTCCTTAGTCATTATTACAATGTAAATGAGATCAAAAAGTTTGAGAAGTACCACTTTATATCATGTTTTGTTTTGTTTAGAAAAGAGTATGTTTATTTAACATATAGATTGTGTTAGCTATTATTATAGACTCTGAAAACAATAAAACAACAGCAATAAAAAATAATCAAAACAAAACAGACAAAATAACACCTGTACTGCAAAGAATCTCATCAGGGCAAACAGTGTCTGACTTACAAATGAGTAGTACTCTAAAAGACTTTTTATAAGTCAGATGCAGTAGCTCAAGCCTGTAATCCCAGCACTTTGGGAGGCTGAGGCAGGTGGATCACTTGAGGTCAGGAGCTCAAAACCAGACTGGCCAATATAGGGAAACCCTGCCTCTACTAAAAATACAAAAATTAACTGGGTGTGAAAAGTGCCTGTAGTCCCAGCTGCTCGGGAGGCTGAGGCAGGAGAATCACTTGAACCTGGGAGGTCAAGGTTACAGTGAGCTGAGATCACGCTACTGCACTCGAGCCTGGGCAACAAAGTGAGACTCTGTCTCAAAAAAAGAAACAAAACAAAGAAGAAAACATTAAAAAAAGGCTTTATGTAAGATAATGCCCAGCATTCAAAATTAATTTTTTCTATAGAAAAAAATGTATAGACCACAAAGACCCAATGGTGAATCTTTCACACTGGACTTCATACACAATCAACAGGAACCAGCTAATTTTCTCTTCTTTTGACTGAGGAAACTAGGTACAAGCAAGATTTCACTTGCTTACATTAAATATGTGTAGACCCCCATGCACACACCTAAGCCCAGTGAACAAATCAGATTTAAAGGAAAGAGCAGGTGCAATACAAACATATTTATCATATCTATGCTGTAGAAAACATTTTCCTAGGATAGTTAAACTCACAGTTAGCGCCATCTTAGTATCTGGATCAGAAGAATTCTGAGTTTAGTCATTTCCAACCAATTCAAAAGCCAACAACAATTAAAAAAAAAGATTGCTGCTATTAACATGGTATCATATGCTATCTTCGAGTTATTTCCAAAGAAATACTTCTTTTTGTCAGAGTTTAAAGTTTAAAATCAGATACTAAATGAAGTTGATTCTTAGTAAGATTTCAATACCGTTATGTGAAACATTGAGTATCTTAGCTTTCAGATCATTTTGTGCATTCAAGAAATGTCTGTCATTTCACTTTAGTTCCATGCTCAATCATTTAGAACAAAACACAACACAACAAAAATCTCAATCCATTCTGCCAGCTCAACAAAAGGCTTTGTGTGGGTGTGTGTTAGAAAGTAATTATGAGGTTTTTATTTCACTAATTATTCTGCAGCCTTTGAAATGTCAGTGTAGGTCAAAGTGGCAGCCAATGTTTTGAACCAGATCTGAATTAAAATAAGGAAACTACTGCAGGAATAACAAGAAAAGGAATCAACAGTAAAGTAATTTGACGTTATGAGTGATGGAAAACGAGATTCAAGGTCACAGGAATTAAAGTTTCCATCCAGAAAACCTCAAAAACCCCAGTCATGCAGAATTTATTTATTAGATTTGACATGATTGACTATGCCTCATATCCACATTGCAAAAATGTTCTAAAGAAGTATAAATCGAGACATAAGTAATGAGATTATTCTAAAATACTTTTAAAATTATAAAATCACACAGGGCTTTTTCTTCAAAGTAACCATTTTGGGAGATTATAAACTTATTCAAAACATTGTATAACTGTTCCAAACATTTTTTATTAAATCTTAGTAATTCTTTCCTTGAGTTGATTTCACAAATTAATTTGGGGATATATTTTATTACCTAATAATAAAATTTAACTTTTATAAACATTAAAATGTGACTTTTCTAACTTCAACAGAAAGCATACCTTTGAGAAGAGAACATCAGTAAGGCAGGCAAATTGATTGATTGCCCCTTATAATAACTAATATGCATGAATAAGCTTTATAAATTTATAATTTAATAAATTATCCCAAGAAGGTTAGTAGACTTAGGTGTAGCGCCGATTTCCCTGACCCCAAACCTCAAGATCAGCTAAGTTTACACAATGAAAGCTAACCAGATTGGAGTAAAGTGATTCCATTCATTTCAGTCATGCTCATGACTGATACCCAGTGTCATGACCAAATTGATCACTCAACAGTATCCATCAATCTTTGCAACACTGGAATTGAGCAGATTAGTTGTGCTGCAGCCTGTTCATTTCACCTTCTATAGATACAGCTCAATCTGAGAGGAGAAAGAAGAGTAAGTTAATTAAGGATAGAGGGTTCCTTCTGATGGTTTCTGAAAATCACCTCATTTCCCTTCTTCCCAAATTTTTATGTCTGATGGACCTAATGTGTTCTAGGCCTTGCTTCTTCATGTGTATTTTCCAGATCTGTAGCCTTGGCTTCATCTCAAGCCCCTTCCCAGACTAACTTACTCAGATTCTATATTAAACAAGGACTCCTTCTGCCCCCATGACTTCTATGCATGCCAAATTTGAGAAGCACTGGTCTAGTCTATAGCTACTTTGGGGAGTGATAGAGTTCTCAAAATTAAGCAACAGCATTGTTTAGAAAAAAATCTGAGATACTCTGTACAGCTTGGGATCAGAAGACCGAATGAGATTTTCAGAAAAATTCTCTCCAAAATGTACTTAAAAGATTACCTTCACCAGAATCTGAGCTGTATCTGAACAAAAATAATCTCTGAAGATTACATTTGCTTGCCTGATTCCTGACATCTAGCCCAGTACTTTCTAACAGAAATATAATATAAACCACAAAACTGAGCCCATTTGTAATTTTAAAGTTTCTATTATCCACATTAAATGTAAAAATAAACAAGTAAATTAATTTTAATAATACATTTCAACTCAACATACTCAACATACCATTTAACATTGACATAAAGATAATTAGTCTACATTTTCTGTACTAAGTCTTCAAAATCTACTGTGTAGTTTACACTTATAGTCAAAACTTGAAATCAAGAGAAAATTACATTCATCTTCATTTAATAATATCTGATATCTATTTAGCCTAGTACAGTTTTAAAAGCCATAATGTGCTTTCAAATTTCTATATATTATCATATTCTGTCTTCATAGAGTCTTGAGACATAGGTGGTACTTTTTATATTTTACAGATGAGTAAGCTGAGTATTGGCAGGTTTAATGACTGCCGACCAAGGTGTTAATGTTAAGGGCAGGACTACGCCCAGGTGTCACAGGGCCCTAAAACCCTGACTCTCAGAGCCTAAGCTAGCACTGCTCCCAGTACAATGGCAGGTGTTCACTCAGTCTCTGAGTAAATGTCAGAGGAACAAATTTACTGTATTACAAAGCTTCTCTTCCACTTTTAACAGTGTGAGCTACCTAGCTTAACTTTCATAGAGTGTTCCTTATTCTACTTCAAAGACCACAGGACAGGCTAATCCTTTTATACCATAATCTTTTTAATAATTGAAGATAATTATACCTGTTCCCCAATCTTAATTCTTTTTAAACATTTCTTTCCAGATTTTGTCAATGACATTGGTAGCAGATTTTTCTTTTCCCCATATAGTGTTAAAACTAGAACACATACAAGCCAGAGATATCATTTTCACCTCCTGAACTTCTTTGATTTGGTTCTTCCCATTCACTACGTAGCCTAACATACACACCCAGACACTTGTGGGGGAAAGCCCTCTGTATTAGTCCATTTTCACACCTCTGATAAAGACATATCTGAGACTGGGCAATTTACAAAAGAAAGAGGTTTATTGGACTTACAGTTCCACCTGGCTGGGGAGACCTCACAATCATGGCAGAAGGTGAAAGGCATGGAGGAGCAAGTCATGTCTTATATGGATGGCAGCAGGCAAAGAGAGAGCTTGTATAGAGAAACTCCCATTTTTAAAACCATCTCCTGAGACCCATTCACTAAGATGAGAACAGGATGGGAAAGGCCTGCCCCCATGATTCAGTCAACTCCCACCAAGTGACTCCCACAACGTGTGGGAATTATGGGAACTACAAGATGAGATTTGGATGGGGACACAGAGCCAAACCATATCACCCTCTTTAAAATATTGTATTCTGTGCTCCAAATGCAAACTAGAACACCGTATGGGGAACTAGTCAACATCCCTTTTAAAACTTAATGCCCACAGTTAAACACAGCACTGCACATGTGATCTTAGATTGCCATCTCTATTGAACAGAAGCCATGCACAGCATGCTGTATCCCATCTTCCACCCTTTCTAATTCAAAGACTCTCCCTTTACCCTGCTCCTCAAACATGACCAACCTTCCTAAGGAAAACTCCTAAATATGTCTTGGGAGCTCTGACTTAGATTCTTTGTCTTCTTTTTCATTTTAAATCCTGGAAAAGTTCAAATTGGATCACTTAGGTAACCATAATGAGATCTCTACATTTTCAAGAATCTACTTTCATGTAATAATACCTTAATAAGAAAAAAAGAAACGTCCTTCATTTAAAACCATACCGACGATGTGTCAATATAGGGTCGTAAGTTGCAACAAATGTGCCACTCTGGTGCAGTATTTTGATGGTGGGGGTAGGGGTGTGCATATGTCGGGCAGGAGGTATCTCCTGCATCCTCCATACATTCTGCTTTGCTGTGTATGAAATCTCCATACATTCTGCTTTGCTGTGAACCTAAAACTTCTCTAAAAAATAAGGACTATCTTTTTTCTTAAAAGAGAAAAATTAAACTCAAAAAATTAAAAATAGGTTGATTTTATTTTCTGGATTCTCCCAAATAATCACCTGAAGTTTTAAAAGAATTAACAAGATGCCAATTTTTAAAAAAGAAATAGTAAAATCTTAAAGTTTACATGGAACTGCAAAAGGCCCCCAAAAGGCAAAGCAATCTTGAGAAAGAAGAACAAACCTGGAGGCATCACAGTTCCTGATTCCAAAATACATTACGGTGATACAGTTAATCAAAACAGTATGGTACAGGCATAAAAACAGACATATTGACCAATGGAAAAGCACAGAGAACGCTGAAATAAATAAATCTACACACTTACAATTAACTGATATTTGACAAGGAGGACAAAAATATACATAAGGATGAGGAAAAGATAGGCTCTTCAATAATTGGTGTTTGGAAAACTGGATATCTACATGCAAGAGAATGAAATTGACCCTTACCTTACAGGATGCACAAGAAGCAACTCAAAATGGATTAAAGACTTAAACGTAAGACTTGATGCTGTAAAACTCCTAGAAGAAAACACAAGGAAAAATCTTCTTGATATTAACTTTGACAGTGATTTTTCGGATATGATACCAAAAGCACAGGCAACGAAAACAAAAATAAATAAGTGAGACGACATCAAACTAAAAAATTTCTGTACCACAAGGGAAACAACTCACAGAGTGAAAAGGCAACCTTGAAATGGGAAAAAATACTTACAAATCTAATAAAAGATAATATCCAAAATACGTGAGGAACTCAAACAACCCAATAGAGAAAAACGACCTGATTTAAAAGTGGACAAAAGACCTGGATAGACATTTCTCCCAAGAATACATACAAATGGCCAACAGATACATGAAAAGGTGCTCAAAATCAGTAATCACTGGGGAAATACAAATTAAAATCACAATGAGATATCACCTCATACATATCAAAAAGACAAAAGATAAGTGCTGGCAAGGATGTGTAGAAAAGGGAAGCCACGTACACTGTTGGTGGGAATATAAATTAGGACAGCCACTCTGGAAAACAATATGGAGGTTCCAGCACAAACAGGATAATAAACATAAAATAAGAGGCATAACAATCCAAATATACCCAGCAACCCAACACAGATTGATTTTAAAACAACTTCATGTTCTAAGAAAACAGGAAGGTGCAAAGGACTAGAAAGAAGAAGGAACATAATTTGGAAAATAATTTGGAAGGCTTCCCCACAGCCTACATCATTATTAAGATATTGAAGAAAGCAAAGGCAAGGTTTGAGGAAACAAAGGATAGATGATGTTCCAAATGGAGTGATGTCACGTGCAAAGCCTCAGAGGAAGGAGAGAGAAAGGATTATATGTCCTGACCCTCGTTCCCAGAAGGAATTCCATACACCTTAAAACAGGGTCTGTCTGCTCATGAGACACTAACTCACCTTCATTATGAGAAATCATGGGTAATGACTTGTGAACACCAACTACAATGTGTACTCCAGCTCATACATATAGGTTCTTCTGTGTTTTTCAAATCAGATCTTTTATGTCACATTAGATTTGTCTGGGCAAAGCAAGTCTCAGGAATGAGACTATTGCCAATTAAAGAAACAATGGAAATAATTTTCCAATGTACTATAATGTTTTCAAGTGAAATTGAATTTATGCATTGCAAGAAATGCATTCATTGGTTTGCTGCTTCTGACAGGTCTTCACTTGATTTAATTTAGGGCTTGAAGCATGTTAACATTACTTTAGAATGATAAACATAGACTGCTCTAATGAAAGTTTATGCTGAATCTCTCTCACCCTGTAACAATTTTTTACAGAGCAAAACAATACATTTCAAATCTATTATTATTTAGCCATTCTTGATTTTCCAAGGACAGTGTTAATAGAAAAGTGCCATAAATGGAACTGACAACAACATGTAAGTTTGTTAAAGGATGGTAGAAACCTCAGAAAAGTCCCCAGTAGAGTTGGGCTATAAAATTAGGTTTCTAAAAAACAGACGATTTCCCATCCTAAAATTGCAGCCATCCTGCATATTATTTTTCAAAGTGAACAATCCAAGGGCAGTTCAACTTTATATGGCATTTTCAATGGGATTTTAAAATGCACTTCTTGAATAGAAAGATTTCTGTATTATAAAGCCATTTGTTAGCATTTCTTTTTCTCCCCCTCAGTATCTGGATTTATTCCTCTTTTCCCCAATGCCATGATTAGGTAGAATTTCTATATTTTCCATCAAGGACACTTAAATAGGATATAGATTTCAGGCTTGTTTTGTCTATGGCTCTAAAAATGCAAAGAGCTTTGTTTTAATGTATTTGATTTCCTTTAGAGTCAACATTCCTTCTTGCATTTAAATGTGATGATGTAAATCAGAGCTGACACTATGAGTGCTGTCTGCAGTCTTTTCTTGGTCTCACGATTTATGCACCTCCTCCGTAGATTCCAGCACATTCTACATTGTTTATACTAATCATTATTACACCAAATGAATAAAAATTGTTATAGTTTGCACGTAAAATAGTTCCTGCATAGAAGAGATTAAGGATGATTTATGATAACACAGCAAAATCACAGAACCCGAGAATTTCAGACATGTCATATAGTGGAGTTGTATGTTATATTCAGTTGTAAGTGGAAAATTGAACACCCCTTACATTGCACATAAAACACAGTACATACAGTATCATTTTAAAGAATGGCAGTGTATTTTGAAGTCCAACACAGTTTGTCCTCCAGCTCTGGAACTGAAGCCTCTTTTCTTTAATTAAACACCAAATTAAGTTGGCTTTCATTTTGGGCCTGTGTTGCATGACAAATATGTACCTTTGAATATTAGACTTCAACTTAGCACTGTGAGATGCTCACACTTGGAAGGCTTCTGGAAACAGCAGGTTCCAGGCTCCTAGCTCACCTGCACTCTGAGGTGCATGCTCTCTCCATGGCTTCTGATTGTGGAATAGAGCAGTGGACTCCTCTGCCTGCAGTTAATTCACCTTTGCATTTTCTTTGCCCTCCCTTCCACTGGCCTCCTAGTTCCTCTTTTCCTCTTCTTTGCTCCCCTCTCTATCCCCATTCCCTCTCTCTTCTCTGCAGAAAGTGTAAAATTGAATGTTTATACAAAGATTATGTAATGCATTTCCATTGTGCTGCTGGGAGATACGCTTTGTCAGGCCAATATTACTATGCAGCTCACAGATCCACAGACATTTTTTCAGCCAGAAGAGAATTAGAGATAACCCTGTGAAGTGGTTTCCAAATTATATTTTAGCAGTGGAATCTATGGTTTAAAGAAAATTCTACACGAGATCACAATATATAAAACTGATGAAAGTGAAGCTCCTCTTCGAAACAAAGAAGTAAGGAGGGCACAGAGTCCCTCATCCTTATCCTCCCTCTTGCCTTCAAGAAATCTTGGTCTCCTCAGAGCAGAATTTTAAATCCTTGATCTTATGTTAGCCCCTATCTTAGGACCATAAAGATCCGAGGTAACATATCTTTCAAGTTATAAGGACAAAACTACAATCCAGCTTTCTGAATCTAGAACTGTAGGTGTTCTCGTTCTTATTTTAATAAAATGTGAATTCAGTGCTGAAGAAAACAGAATAACCTTGAGTGAGGGATGGAACAGTTATGTCACATCAACAAATATTTATTTAGCATTGACTCTGTTCTAGGCAGTGAGCAGGTGGTATACATATTAAAAAGAAAGATTTATTCCTACAAGATGCTAAAGAGTCCAGTTGGTGGAAAGAAGTGCAAAGCAAAACAAAACAAAAAACAATAACCATCAAGTTTGAGAAAAAAAACAACGCAGAGAGAACCTGCAATTTTTCCTATGGGGCGACAGAGTGCTTAAAAATGCATGACCCTGGCCACAAAGAGGAGCTAGCATTTTAGTCGCAATGTGGAAGAACAGGAGCTAGCCAGAAAAGGGATGCTTCGGGGAAAGGATCCAACATTAAGAAATCATGGAGGCAGGAAAGGGTATGGCAGAGTCCCAGAGCTGCAAGTAGCTTGGTGGAGCATACAATGAGGATGGAATAGGGGTTGGCAATGGAGTTGGAGAGGTGCAAAGGACCAAAAAGCTATTTATCTTGTGAGAAACTAGGAAGAATTTTAGAATTTGAGGAGGAGGCTAATTAAAACTGGGACAGTGAGGGTTATGATGAAACACAGAGTCAACAGAAGTTACTTATCCACTGGGCCTGATGAATGAGGGCAAGAGATAAGATAGGGCCAGCTTTCTAGCTTGGGCAATCAGGTAGATGTTTGTCAATCCCTGGGCGGAGAATATAGAAGAAAGATTAGATTGGGGGCTCTGAGAAAAGGGTGTTTGTTTTGGTTTTGAGTATACTTACAGAAGATTTGGGGGCCCCAAAGAAAAGTCTCATGCTTTTAGAATAAAATGCTAAGAAACACTGAGCCAAAAATTTTAAAAGGGAGAGTGGAAAAAGAGGACAATGTCATCTTGTATGTGGAACCTAAAGCTGTGAATAATATCTTCTTGAAAGGGCCACATGGGTTAAAAAGACAAGAGAGCAGGGGAGGAAGCCCTCAAGGACTCCAACATCTAAGTGATAAAGTATACAACAAACTTTCCAAAAACAAGACTAAGAAGGGGCCACCAGAGATGTAAGAGCATAACCCAAGAGAGAGAATTGTCATGGAAACCAAATGAAGAAAGAATCTCAAGAGATGGGGAGTGGCTAACTGAGTCAAATTCTACAGAGAAGCCATGTAAGGTGAGAACCAAACATCACTGGCTCTGGTCACAAAGAGGTTGTTTGTGGTCTTTGCTGAGCAGTTTAGTGGAGCTACAGAGACAGAGATGAAGCCTATTTCTAATTGTTTGAGGAATGAATGCAAAGTGAGAAGTGGAGTTATTTATTGTAGATCGTTATTTCAAAAAATGTTTCTAGGAAGGTAAGGGGAAATATAGGTTTCTAGCTCAAGAAAAATGTGAGGTAAAATTAAGGTTTTTCTTTTATAATGGGAGAAACTTAAGAGCCACATAACAGTAAAGCTGGGAAGGTTGAAGACCAAGGAGAGGAAGAAATGGCAAAAGGGGCACAGCCCAGAGGAAGTAAGAGAGGATTCTCTAACTCTAAGGATTCTCAAATACTGGAGGCAATAGTCTTGAACAAATGGAAGATGGGTACAAACTGAGATGTTTCCAAACAGTTGTGTAGAACCTGATAGTATTCTTCCAATACAACTAAGTTGCTGGACGTGGGAAAGAAGGAGACAGGACAAAGATGGAGGACAGAGAGAAGTTTGGAAGGATCCTTGAATGAAAAGGCTGAGGAAAGGAAATGGACTGATAGGGACATGCATAATAGTTGCCCATTACTGTTGAAGTGGTACTGTGCTTAGAGACATAAACTTCTGGTTCCAATCTAGTTGTAAGCAGATGTCCATTCTTAATCCTGGACCTAGGGGTTGGGAAATGTGGCAGTATTACTATGAG
This sequence comes from Pongo pygmaeus, assembly GCF_028885625.2. NCBI lineage: Eukaryota > Metazoa > Chordata > Mammalia > Primates > Hominidae > Pongo > Pongo pygmaeus. The sequence continues at coordinate 23,749,192 of NC_072388.2, read as the reverse complement.
ATGCAGCAACAGTATACTCAAGCATCAAGGGGACACTGAAGCAGACAAAAGGGCAAGTGTGCATTCTGAAAACTTGTGAAGTTATTAAGAGGCTCAACATCCCTCATAAAGATTTCAGCATCTACCTCTAAATTCCATCCTGCTTTCCTATACCCTTTGGGCAAAAACAAGCCAAATGTCTCTTCTTCCTACCAGCTGCATACTCCCAGCACTTTGTACTTTCAACTCTTCTTTCCATTTTTCAGGGTCATTAGGACCAGCAACAGCCATAGACGTCGCCTCTTGTTTGCAGGATGATTGTGTCCATAGAGGCCATTTGCAATACATCAGAGGGTAGGTATGCTATCTCCATTCTGGAAAGATTATACTGTATACATAATCACCAACACTCCCTATCTTGATACGGTAAGTTAATAATCTATCTTTCCAAAGACTGCAAAGAATTTGGGAGCTGTTGCTTCTGCAGAGTGTTTTCACAACTGAAATTGCTCTTAGAGATAGTAGAGGGAAAAATCAAATTAAGTCATTTCCCTCCTACTCTTTTGCTACCTACTTGGAAATCATTAGTACAAATGATAGTTAGCCTAGCAATAGCAATGCAATCAAAACAACCACATCCATCTCAGTGAACCATGTCACTAGCTTGGGTATTCCATTGGCTGCTAATTAACAGTGACACACATTAACGGCCCCAGCAGCAGGGTCAACACGGCATTAGTAGTGCCTTAATGCAGACAGAAATGATAGATATTTAAGTCTTTTCTCCAGCCTCAAGGAAGGATGGGGGGATGATGGAACTTGAAGTCACTTGACAGCAGATGTCACATAAAAACAGCCTCTCTAAAGCAGCAGGCTTCTTAAACCTGAGAAAAAGAGAAAGTGCTGTAGGAAAAAGAGTTCCTGCTTCTAAGCCTCTGAGTAATTCTATGTTTAATTTAAGAGAACGTGAGTTTAGCCCCAAACAAAGGAGATCACCACCACGTGGAGTCAGGATGGGCCAAGCTTTTATTCTGAAGCCTTTCCTCTATTTAATAACTTGTTGGGGCTTTCTCCCTGAAAAAATTAAAAATCAAAAAACCCATCCATGACTTTCCACCATATCACAACTGTGGTCCAAACTATGGGCAGGCAGAATCGGCAGCTATCCAGTTGGAGGCTCAAAGGTCTTCCTTCCTTTAAAGAAATCCCCCTCTAACCTGCCAGAGGACCCCAAATGGACTCCTCAGAAGCCCCTGTAAAGGAGCAATCATGTTATTTGGCCAAGACTCCCCAATAACTAATCCATCTTTGTGCCCTCAGGCTTTGCACCGTTCCAGGCAAACAGCAGGTGCTCATTAAATATTTGTTGGCTAAATGAATAAACCCACCCCTAGTTGTTATCCACTTCGTCCTGACTAGCTGATCAGATTATAGTCTGTGTCTATCCCTGAGCAATGTCCAGAGAGGCTAAAAGATTAGTTTGGGATGGGATGGGAGTGAGGAGATGTGGCATTCAGGGAACATCTGGAGAGTGATGCGAGCAGGGTGCAGGGTAATGAAGGGCAGCTTGAGGGCCTCGGGCACCTGTCAGGAGAAAAGATGAAATGATAAAAGGTGATAGCAAGACAAAGGTGCCTGCCTCTGACCCTCAGAAAGCAAGCAAAGAGGCCTTTTTCTTTTGAAGAGAAATGTGAATCCCAGTTCAGCACTCTGGCGCTTCCCTTCTCTGTTCCCCTTTACCCAGTCTCCAAGGGAAGCAGACTGTGTTTGTTTGTTAAGCACAGCACTGCGATACACAAACAGATTGGCATAAATTTATGCCAGCCTTTCTTGTTTAAAAACATGAATTATTCAAGAAATATTACAATATTAATTAGAAATCATTAAAATACGAGTGTTGGGGGAGGGAAGAATGAGATGGTGCATTAGCAAAATCGCATTTACCCAAATATAAAGTGTGCCAAAGCTGCTTAATCATTGTTTTGATAGTCAAAATACCATCACACCAGTTTCACAGCACAGGGAAAAGGAGGCCTCTTGGAAGCCTCTGCTTCCCATTATTATTGGTGAAATTAATTATTTATGGAGCTCGGGCAGTGTACTAGGTGCTCCAAAAGATGCAAACAAGGTGAGATTTCTGCCCAAAAGGCACAGGAGAAAAATCAGAGCAGTAAAGAGTTCTGATACATACACCCAGCCAGTGAGTAATGATCAAGGGTACGAGGGTCTTTTGCTTTGACTTTTCAGTTTACTCAATGTTTTCAGTTTTCAGCCTTTGGAAGAATCACAAAGTGAATATTGTTACTAAAGAATGCCATGGAAGATGTAAGCTATCAGGAACCTCATCCATGAGAAATATTAATATATGTGAATCTGGAAAGTCAATGTTACCTTTACAAACTATGGAGGGTAGCAAGAAAGAACCCAGATCCTGGAAGGTGTTCACTGAATTGAGTGATTTGGACCTGGAGGATTCACTAGTGGTGATTATTTTATATTTATTATAGAGTCCACAACTACAGCTTTTCACAAAATGCATACATAACTTCTGCAAATGTTAAATGTTACAACACTGGTAAATGTGTATATTCTATATACAAATATGACACTGGCGTACACATATGGTGATCATTTTAAAATGATTGATACCCTAGTACCTTTTGAAATAAAAGACCAAGAGGCAAAATAAGCCAATTTATCTCAGGTTTAGGTGGGGCCGATTTGACAGCTGAATTAACTATTTCTTGATGGTAGGGTATCATCCTGAGGCTGCTGCCATGGAACACAAGTAGAATCCTCATGACCTTAATTGATTACAGTCGCTTCCAACTCGGCACCAGTCGATGAGCAAGTGATTATCACACCCTGCAGGATATGGGCAAGAAAGTAAAAGCACAGTTGCAGAGAGCCAGTATTGAAAGCTAGTTCATCTTTTTGTTCCATTTAACTTAGTTTATGCCCAGCAATGGGCTGTGGCCAAGCCCAAGCACTATCAGCACTGACTGTAAGATGTGTACATAGGCCATGGCAGAAGGAGCTACTGAATCTTATCACTTGTTTCAAATTGAGATGATCTCAGAACTAGCTGAAGGCACTCAGGCCATGCTGTTTCTGCCTCATTTAAAATATTAGCCTATTCTGGTGCATGATGAAAGCACCAGTCTATTGCTCCTTGAGATGGGGGCCTTGGTTGTATTCCCACGGAATATCAGGACACATATCCACATATTAAGATGAAGAGATGGCCAGGTGCAGTGGCTCACGCCTGTAATCCTTGCACTTTGGGAGGCTGAGGCCGGTGGATCACCTGAGGTTAGGAATTTGAGACTAGCCTGGCCAATATGGTGAAACCCTGTCTCTACTAAAAATCCAAAAATTAGCCAGGCATGGTGGTGGGCAACTGTAATCCCAGCTACTCGGAAGTCTGAGGCAGGAGAATAGCTTGAACCCGGGAGGCGGAGGTTGCAGTGAGCCGAGATTGCACCATTGCACTCCAGCCTGGGCAACAGAGCAAGACTCCATCTCAAACAAAAAAAAAAAAAAAAAGATGAAGAGATAAAAGGTGAGGTTTGAAGCTGGTGTGATTGGGAAACCAAGTGGGTCTAGATAGAAACGTGTAGTAACTGAAGAAAAAGAAATTAATCCAGAAGCAAAAGGAGGACAGTCAAAAGAAAGACAAACCCAAAAAAGGCCAGTCACAAATACCAGGTAAGAATCTAGACTCCATAGCAGACCAAAGTCTTGGGAACAATAATGATCACAAAGGAAGAGATGCATGCATTCTCTAGGCCCCACTCCACTGGGGGCTTTTTATTCTTTGTCGCAATGTTTATTTCCTCTAACAGAGTGCCTTAAGTTTGCTGAGGGAATCTTCTGACATCCAGCATCAGGCCTCAGTATGCTCTATATATATTTGTGGAATGAATGGTTTAATGATTTTAATATTGGTGCTACTCCATCTAGAGACCAGCAAATGTTTAGGGAATCTAAATTAATGTACTTCCCACTGGACACATATGAATTGACCAATATTACTAACAGGAGACAGGGCTTAGAACAACTGTGACTATTTATAAAAATCAAGGCTAGCTGAGGCACTTACAGAACCTTATAAGTTAGGTAGCTTTTCAAACTCATTTGGCAACCCCCAAATAGCAATTGACTTTTAACATTTGCATTGACTCTTTGCATATTGCTTAATATTGCCATATTTTCCTCTTGGTGTTGATACTTTTCTTTCTTGTGAACCTGAACCCTCTTTCTCTTCACTTTGCTAAGACAACATAAAGACCTGCCTTCAATCACTGTGAGCTTTTTAAATACATATATGTATTAACTTTCTTCACATACACACACACACATACACACGTTCACATAAAAGGGAAATAAAGTCTATTAACTTTTTTATTGGAACCACCTATTTTTTATGATTTTTTTTAACTTATGGGAGTGAGAATACATTATTTTTTAAGACTGCAATAATAAGCTGAAATAGTAGCCCAGAAAAACAAGCAGCAGAATAAAATAAAGGTACAAATCCATTTGGAAGAAAATACAAGTGTAATGAGATACTTGACCCCACAAGCATGACCTCGATAGCTGATCAAAAGCATTGTGCTTTCCAAATAATCAGGATGCAATTTAACGCAGTAGAAACTGCCCAGGTTACAAGATCAACTGTCACAGTTTGGATTTTCTTGAGTTCATGTTTATAGCCTCTGAACATCTCTGCAGAATAAGATACTCAAAAAAAGAAAAAAAAAGCATAACTCCACTTGAAGAAAGTAACATAACAAATGGTTCTGGATTAATTCACTAACTGATTAGGCTGTGAGGCCGAGTTCAAGTTTATTCTTCTGACGTTCTGTTTCTGCTACCAAAGCAAAGTACAGGAGAGGTGGTAACAATGATGATGAAACTTACCTCAAATGGTTATTCTCCAGTTGCCATCATGGACTAAACCACGTATCTCAAACTTCTATCCTCTGGGGTGTAATATAGGACCAAAAAAAAGTATGGCTTCCCTCAAAGGGGGAAATTTTAAGATGAGTAGAAATATGCATGAATGCAACACACACATCATGTGCACATGTACTCAGTACCAAGTTATTCACAAATATAAAATACTCTTAAAACTTAAGTACTACTTGAAACTCTCTAGTATGTGTACTCCAGGATCATTAGTGACCTCCTAGATCCAGTGGGATCTTCCAGGAAAAGAAAACACATTCCAAAGCACCACAATCATTAGAGACTTTTGAACTAGGGGTCAGCCTACCTAAACTTGAGAGCCACCATAGAGGTGTGCCTCTGAGAACACTGATAGTGCTACCAGGCTCCTGCAGATCCCGGAACAAAAGCAAGAAGGAGAGCCCCCCGTCTACTTGCCAAAAGACCCTGTCCTGGACTGTATACCTCTTAGTACTTTTTACTAAAAATAAAACTCCAAAAATCTGCATTTTGCATGTTGAAAGGCTATCACTTGTAGTACTCAGTTTCTGTCAACCCCGGCCTCAGTGAAAACTCACAGTGTCCTATATACGTCTAGGGAATGACACCATCAGGACTTTCCATGACTTCCCCTAGGCATTCTTCTACCTCCTCATGACATTCTCAGTGCATAGCTTCCAGATGTTAGAGTCTGGCTAACGCTAATTAGAATTAGTTGATACCATAACATGAACAGATGCAGTCAAAAGTAGATACGATGCCTATGTGTGTGTTAAAATTGCAGCAAGAGGTGAACATTTCTATTCCACAGTCATATAAAAATATGCTCCATAGTGACCCACTGTTGGACATCTTGTCATCATTAATTCTTCCCTTTGGAAACCGGGCAACATAGCAACCTTTTTGATAGAGATTGAAATACCCTATATGGTGCACTATTGTCTCAACATAATGTAGAATTTACTGCAGCAAGAAGAAAATAACCAGGGGTCTCAAAATGAAAGCTTCATTCAGTGTCTCTTACTACTTCTTAAAAAAAAAAAAAAAAAGAAAGAAATAAAACCATCAAGGAATCTGCATCTTGCTCCTTGCAAAGACTCACACAGAATATGCTTGAGCTGACTTCAGTGTTCAGTTCGAGAGTCCTCTGCGAGTCAAGGTGCAAAGGTGGCATAGAACGCTAACACTTTCATACTGGAAAGCTACACCTCCCTAAAATTAAAGCCAAGAAACCAGAGCAGAGGAGACGAGTAAATATCCCCTTTCCCTGTGGCACCTCCTGCCTAATGGGAATTGTAGTTAATGATCTGAATCGAAAGCGAAGTCTTGTTTTATGGAATGCTCACTCTTTGTTAAGCAAAGCTGTTTGGGCGAAGGACCATTCTATTGATTTAAAAATTGATTTCTTTTTTCCCCCTTCATATAACTAAAACATGGCTCACAAATCACAGCTCTTTTATTTTTCTGGCTGCAACCTAGGCTAAATCTCTCCCAACCTACCCACTGAGGGATGTCTGATGGAGGTGCTGGAGGAGGAAGTGGGAACATTTGGACAGAGATTGTTCAAGATTCTATTAAAGGTTTCAAGTGGCTTCCTTTGAACATTTGGTAATTTATATTTTGAGTCCCTTGGTGTAATTATTGTAATTATCATTAATCATCAACTTCCAGACCCAATCGAAATGCAGAACGTTGGAAAGGTCAAAGCAGTGGAGAATTCTACTATTCTTCACTGAAGATATGAGGCATTAACATTCTGATGCTCTACTTGTGTGACAAAGATTGTAATGAAAACAGAAAATACCACAAGATTAATGTGTTCTCATGATAAGAATTATCATAAGGAAAGGAAAATGTAGAACAAATTTAACCCACTCCTGTCACCAAAGCAGGTGGAGAGATAGGTTTAGGCTAAGGGCTGTGGTAGTTCAGCCTGGTCCTTCAGAAGATGAGCATGTCCTCCTTCTTTAGTGGAGTAACCAAAGCCAAGGAACTAACTCAGGAGCAAGTCAGGTCACATTTTGGATATTTCATTGGAGCCCTGGTTGTCTATTTATCTCATTTTCTAGATATCTGTCTCTCAATCAGATTACTCACTGGACCTTCAAACCCATCTTACAAGTGCCTCCTGGAAATCTACTGAATGCCCACAACAGAATTCACCATCTTTTCCCCAAATCAAATTCAACTCCTATGGACAGAAGAGAATAGTGTTTCAATATCAAAGTTCTGGAGGTTCACACACCTGCATCCAAATCCCAGTTTGGCCACTTATTGCTCAATCCTGGGGAAAATGTTTGTCTTTTCCATTCCTCCATTATCCTATTGGTAAAATGCACTTAATAGTAGATACTGCTATATTGAAGTGAGGTAATGTACCTAATATAGCTAATAATATATGTAATACTATACCTTAGCACATAGAAAGTGCTCAATAAATGTCAGCTACTTTTAAAAATTACGATTCCTTCATTATTATGAAATCCATCCAGTTACTTAAGCAGGAAAAGATAAAACTGGGAATTATTCTGTATTTCTCAATTTCTATTAACCTCACACAGGCAGAATGAAGCCGAGACCTGTCAATTTATCACCTTAATCTCCCGAATATCTTTTCTTCCAACTTCCATTGCTGCTGCCTTAGTTTGGGCTTCATAACTCTTCCCAAAATTAATGTAGTCATCATCTTCCTACCTATACCTTTGCCCTGTTCTAAACCATCAGCCATATTGGAACAAAAATTATCTTCAAATGCATGAACGTCATAATGGCCTTCTCCTGCTGAAACGCCCTCAGTGGCTTTCCAGCACATTCGGCTACAGTTCAGATTCCTCAGGAAAATATGTGAGACCCTCCACAACTAAGCCTCAGCTTCCCTTCCCATCCTCACTCCTTTTCAGCATCTTCACATTCCCTATGGTTCAGCCATGCCAAATTTCCTGCAATCCCAGCACAGTCTTCCATTTCTCTTGCCTCCATGCTCCTGTCAATTTTGTCAGTTTACATCTGGTAAATCTCTTCTAATTCTTAAATCACTTAGCTCAGGCATCATCACCTCTCTTGGAAGCGTTCTCTACCTTTCTTCTCCCCCAAGTAGTTTTTAAGTGTTCCTTATCTATCCCTGGTGCACTTAAAATAGTCTTCTCTCAGTATGTATGTTAAAGTACAATGTGTGTAAGTTCCCTTCCCCAACTAGGCCATGAACGCCTGGAAAATAGATACTGTTCTTTCATCTCTATGAAGCCATTACTTAGCACTGTGCCTAGTATGTAGGAGATACCTAATAAATTTTCTCGAATAAATTCACATATTCATCTTCTCTCTCTTGCTATCAACTATTATGAATGAGAAGGGAAGTAAAATAAAATTCAAGTAATTCTTTTTGGTTTCTTATTAACCATTAAGGCAGGAAATGAGTTGGAAAAAATTCCTAAAGTTAAAGGGAAACTAAAGACTGTGAATTATCTATACTTTTCCAAGATTATTCAGGTTCTTTTCATTGTCTGCTGAAGAAAGACAATGTAAGACCTGCTGAAATGCACCAGCAGGCTAAAGATAATTGTGGTGATTTTCTGAAATGTGTCCCCCTAAATTGCCCCTGCATAATAGAAAAAGGAATTGAGTGACATTATGAAAAAGAATTTTTTAAAGCTAACTTTTCATGAGAGCAGGGATATAGGGAAATTCTACTACACAACCAGTTTTCTGCAAGTACAGTAAGGGAGCCAGCAGGAAAGACCATAAAGAACAATAATTCCATTTGACAATCTGAAGATATAGAAGTCCAAGGAGTCAATTCTAGTATGCTGCAAAAGGTGTGCTATGTTTGTCATCTTGCTGGAGGCAAACAACATGAGAGTGGTAAATCCTATCGCTGATGCCTCTATCTGAAGAGTCCCTTTCTATACTCCTGCTAATGTGAGAGAGTGAGAAGTTTCTCCATAGAACAGAGGTTGCTGAGACCCACTTGGAGAGCTCGAGAGAGTTCAAGAGCATGAGACCACAAGAGCTATGCTAGTGGACAGTCTCTGGGGATGAACCAACCAGGTAGACTGTTTACTGCTGGAGGCAGTGATGCTGGAGGAAAACAAAAACATAGTCAAGAAGAGAAGCAAAGTTTGTAGCTGCAAAAGTAGTACTGAGACCTGAGGGGAAAGATCAGATGGGTAATGAAAAATTGGAAACAAAAACAATGTCAGAAGATGGGTGTGAGTGTGAAATGGGTCAGGGCAAGTGATTCAGGATGAAGGCGGTGGATAAAGCAAGGGAGCCAGAGGGTGAACCTTTATGAGCTGCATCCTGTGTGGAGTACAGGTGGTTGGAGTTCTCAAGACGCTGTTAGGGATTACACAGCAAGTACTCTTTTAAAGAAGAAAAATACAAAAGTTTGTTTCAAGTGCTGATATTACATGCCACCACGATGAGAAAATGGAGGGAAACCACTCATGAGACTGAAGAGTAGAGCAATGCGACCACAGAAAGGAAAGCGAGGACATCACCACAGAAGTGACATGTGCCCAGACTGGGTCAACAGCTCTAACAGCAGCCATCCTGTCTTCATCTGAGGGGCCCATTGGCTCCTGACAAAAATCCCCACTGGCTCAGACAATCACTCCCACCATCTACTCCGAACCTTCTCACTCCCAACTCAGCTGTGATCTGCATTCTCCCACTCTGCCTACCCTTCTCAGGCTGACAAATCGGTCTGATTGTCTCTCTTGCTTTTTAATTCAGTTTCTCCATAAGACACTGTCTGCCAGCTCATTTTCCCTGGGCGATGTGTTTCATAGCCTGTGATTAAGGACCCCACATGCTACACCCTGACCAGGCATAGGGCAAAGAGAAGTATCTCCCCCAGCATGTGCTCATGTATTGAAGGTACACAGAATAATAAGAATTCTAAAAACTGCTAATAGCCTTGGTAGGAAAACATAGTAGTTATTACAGAAAACCAAGTTTTGAAGAATTAAATGGTTTGTTTTGCGCCAGCCCGTAAATCTGGTATGTAGCAAAGAGATTTCTGACCTACTTCTAATTGTGTATTTGGTACCCAATCCTCATGGAAGTGAATTGACACTTCCAGAGAAGACTTAGGACAAAATCCTAAGAACTAAGAACTCAGAAGTCTGAGGCATAACAATGAAAGTCTCAGAGGAATCAGAGTTTCATTCATTCCTAATTCCAAATAATGACTGGAGTTTTGACTCCAGTCAAAAGGAAAATATACACATTAAAAACAATAGGTTTGGGGCTAAAGAGATTATAGCTTTAATGAACTATTTGTAGCATGTGGGGTCCTTGATCACAAGCTATGGAACACATCGCCCAGGGAAAATGAGCTGAGAAACAGTGTCTTATGGAGAAACTGAAGTGTACACATTGCCCAGGGAAAATGAGCTGAGAGACAGTGTCTTATGAAGAAACTGGGGGATTCCCAGTTAAACTCATCAAGATAACTTTAAAATAAACATAGGGGAACACTCCCAGATGTAACTATGCAGCCAGCTACTGTGGAAGGAATCATGTATGACCTTGAAGAAAAGAACACTAGAGTTAAGAATATCTAATTATTTTAGATGAAAAAGTACTTGAGAAAGAGTTGCAACCAATCTTGAAGCCCTAAGTAATGGTAAGTAGATTTTCAGAAAGATAAAGGAGTAAAGAATATGGTATCATTAAGATTTGATGATCTGATACTCTGGTTAAAATACCAGTTGAAATGTATTACCTTTTGGTTATAAATAAGCTCATTAGAAGGAAGGGTTAGTAACCCCACTCAATATGGCCCTAAAAAGGATATCCACACACATATCCCACTTCCTGCAGTGGCCTCTAGAGGCAGAAAAGCCTCTGGGTTGACAGGGTAAGTACTGGCTGTTACTGCAAAGCATTCTGCCATCCCAGAAAACCCAGAGCTACCCTGAGTTTTATCCAAACCAGAGGTTAAGTACTGAATGCAGATGAGAGATCATAATCCTGGAACCATATGAAATTAATGTCCAGCATCAGTACTAATGTCGAAAAAAATCATATTCAAAAGATAGTGTGTGAATAGAAAGAGTAATAGATAACAAGCCAAGCTAATAACGTGTTACCAGGTGAGAAATTTGGGCTGAAGGGGAAAATCAAAGCCAAAGTTACTCACATAGTTGTTAAGAACATGGACTCCTGGGCTACATTGGCTGGGTTCAAATCCCATCCCCACCAATCGCTAGCTATATATGGTACTGGGCAACTTATGGAGCCTCTTCGTGCCTTACAAATTTATCTATAAAATAGGGATGATAATACTACATATCTCATAAGCCTTTGTGCAAATTAAATAAGTTAATTTATGGAAAGCATTTAGGAGAATCTGAAGCACATAGCAAACTATATATTTGCTATGATTATTATCCAAGTATAAATCATACAGTTTAGAAACTTCAACATGAAGCAGAGGCTAACATGAAACTCCAGGACTAGTTAACAGGCCATGGCAACATTAATTGAATTAATACTATTTTTCAATGCCTATCATATGTTGGGCACTTTGCTAGTTACATGCAATGTTACAGTAAATAGCAAGACTATATAAAGGTATTCAAATTATATGCCTGTATGGATGGATACTAATGCTCCTGAGGACAGAAGTGAACTAGACAGCATTAAAAATTAAGAAAATTAAAGTTCTTCTTTGTTTCCTCCTTTTCTGGAAAATTTAGTACGAAAGCCATTCAGTTGGACCATCTGGGATAGTAATGAGGGAAGCCACGATGGCCCAAAGCTATGCATTAGAGCCCTTGGAAATAAGAAAGGGGAAGGTGGGGGAGAGCGATCATCATGGGCATCAGAGCCTGAGTGGAGTGAGGAGGGTGTCCAGGTGCAGGGCCTGGAACATAGCAAAATGTCACATACTGAGCAAGGTAAGCAGGGCATTACACACAGAGGGATTGATCAAAAGATTGACTATGTAAGGGTGAATGAGAACCAGGTTCCTCACTAATGAGGAAAGGAGTTACAAAGAAAGAACACTAGAAAAAGCCCTGTGTTATTGGATTGGATGCATCCATGTGAAATCAGATTTTTTCTTATACAGATAAATAGATGTAGTAATAAATACAGATTGAGTCAATTGTCAACATGATGTCCCCATCACCCTAGGATAATTTAGTGTGTATTCCTTTCCTCCAAAGAAGAATATTCTCCTACCTAATCCAATCCAGAAATGCAGGTTTTTCCCTAAGTTTTAGGTGTCTGCCTGGCTGCCACTGCCACCTCAGCAGTACAGATCTGTCACTGGAGCTGGTTTTAGGGCAGGCCAGGAAAGAGAAAAGAGGGGGAAAAACAACAACAAAGATCTTCCCCATTCTCTCAGGCTCATAGGAATCCCCATTCCTAGTCCTCCGGTCAGAAAGACAGGATTCCCCTCAAAATTTTGTTGCTTGCACCCAAGCACAGTTCCCTGATTTGGCCTGCCCTTGGGCCAAAGCTGGGAGAGAAAGGAATAAGGGGTGAGGGGCAGCTCAGACTCCCACCACCTTAATAGTTTCCCATGTTCTGTTTTCTGCTCCAATTCACCTGCTATTGTTTACATTTCTGTCATTAGGTAGTTGTCTTTCGTGTGTCTTCTAACAGGTCTTCAGTTGTTATTACTGGGATAGACTTTACAGGGCCTATTCCTTCTTGGTAGATACTAGAAGTCCCAGCTTCTTTTCTATATCTTTCCATGGGGAAGGCCAGCTTTATGAGGGCACAACCTGTACAGTCCTATGTGATCCTGTGCTCAGAAGGGCCCTGTGCTCAGTTTAATGCTCTATTGTTGCTGTCTTGACATTCTTAATGATTTTATCTTTGAACATGGGTGAGTGAAGTTCCACGAACTACTGGTGCACATGCAGGAGCAAAAGATAACACAGAATATCCATGTGCACTACCAATCCTTTTTGTCCCCATTAGCATGTAGCATTCATGGTGTCCCGTGAGTATAAAATTTCAGTAGACCCACAATGCATGAGAGTTCAGTGAGACTCAAAGCAAGCACAAGGTCAGGGCAATACATCTATAACTGAGTAAAAAGGGGTGCTGATAGCCATAATCTCTGTCAGACAGAACTTGCTTTGAACACAGAAAGAAGACAGTGGTGTTTTAAGAAACATAAATGCACCGGGGAAACTTATCATATCCTCTTTTACTCATGTTTCTTCCCTATATTAGCTAATAACTTACACTAAAAAATAATGATTTAGAAGGAAAGATAATTATTCCCTTATAAAATAGTCCCTTTTCTTTTCTGCTCTCTTACTCATCAGCAGTGCAAAGTAGGAAGTATTGGTAGAATGTGAGCAAAGCAAGAAGTGAAATAAAAACAGTTGAGCTAGTTTTGTGCAGCGTTTTCACTGTTCTGGCAAGAATGAAATACATATGTACATATGATTTGTATAATTTCAGTGATTCTCTATATGAATTGAAAGCTCTCATATTTGCATTTAAAACTGGCATTACACAATATAAAGATGAATGGTAAAATTCATGCTAATAATTTAACATTTTAATTTTTATTTTTTACTTAGAACAACATTAAGTGGCAACTTAAAAAACAGCATGATAAGATGAGACATAGACCACAGAAAAAAGGAAAAAGCTTTGCATTTCTACTTTTAGTGGCATTTTTTTTCCTGCAATTTGAACAAGGAGTTTCATATTTTCATTTTGCACTGGGCCCTGAGAGCTATGTAGCCATTTCTCTCTATCAGTTTTGGCCTAAATCCAAATCCAATTTCCTCCTAAGAAGCTCTCAGTTCATTTGCTCTATTTTCCTTCCCAGTCCAATCTAGCCAATAACCCCATTCACCCGTTCCACCCTCAATTCAAGAATAGTATTGTTAGCCCTCAGGCTAGACTCCGAATCCGGAATACTCTTGAGGTAAGACTAAGCAGTGGGCTCTCTAAATGTTCTTGAGGGACAGTCAGTTTGACTTGTTGGCCATATTTTTTGTTTCATTATCTTTGCAGGAACATGGCCAGCCCTGTTTGCCTATGTCTCAGGAGCAGTAAAATGCTCAAGTAATCAGATTAGTTGCAAAATTAAATTGACTCTCAATCTATGCCGTAATTTGCCATCATGAACCTTGGGGAATGACAGATTTAGAATCTGAATGAGGCTTGACATGCTATTTAAGATTATTGGTTTTCATGTGTAAAACTACAGCAGCAATATCAACTTCAAAGAATTGGTATGGATTATATGAAACTGCATATAGTAGCATATAGAAGTTGCTCAGTAATGCATATATATTTGCCCTTGGCCATTGGTCAATTATAAAGCATTGTCAAAATAGCTTGGTGTGTTCTATACTGCAGTTCTATTCCCTCCTTCAACTTTGATATGATTTGACTCTGTGCCCCCACCCAAATCTCACCCTGAATTGTAGTAATCCCTACGTGTCAAAGGCGGAACCAGGTGGAAATAATTGAATCAGGGGGGCGGTTTCCCCCATGCTGTTCTCACGATAGTGAGTGAGTTCTCACCAGATCTGATGGTTTTATAAAGGGCTTCCCCCTTTGCACAGCATTTCTCCTTTCTGCCACCATGTAAAAAAGGACATGTTTGCTTCCCCTTCCACCACAATTGTGTTTCCTGAGGCCTCTGCAGCCATGCAGAACTGTGAGTCAATTAAACCTCTTTCCTTTATAAATTACTCAGTCTCGGGTATTTCTTCAAAGCAACATGAGAATGGACTAATACAGTAAATTGGTACTATAGAGAGTGAGGTGCTGCTGTAAAGATAACTAAAAATGTGGAAGTGACTTTGGAACTGGGTAACAGGCAGAGGTTGGAACCATTTGGAGGGCTCAGAAGAAGACAGGAAAATGTGGGAAACTTTGGAACTTCCTAGAGACTTGGAGGGCTCAGGAGACTGGAAGATGTGGGAAAGTTTGGAACTTCCTAGAGACTTGTTGAATGGCTTTGACCAAAATGCTGGTAGTGATATAGACAGTGAAGTCCAGGTTAAGATGGTCTCAGATGGAGATGAAGAACTTGTTGGGAACTGGAGTAAAGGTCATTTTTGTTATGCTCTAGCAAAGAGACTGGCAGCATTTTGCCCCTGCCCTAGAGATCTGTGGAACTTTGAACTTGAGAGAGATGATTTAGGGTATAGTGGTAAAGTGTTTAAGAGGAAGCAGAGAATAAAAGTTTGAAAAAATTGCAGGCTGACCATGTGATAGAAAAGAAAAACTCATTTTCTGAAAAGAAATTCAAGCAAGCTGCAGAAATTTGCATAAGTAACCAGAAGCCAAATGTTAATCACCAAGACAATGGGGGAAAATGTCTCCAGGGCATGTTAGAGACCTTCACGGCAGCCCTTCCTGTCACAGGGCTGGAGGCCTAGCAGGAAAAAAGTGGTTTCGTGGGCCAGGCCCAGCGCCCCCTTGCTCTATGCAGCCTGGGGAATGGTGCCCTGTGTGCCAGCTGATTCAGCTCCAGCCATGGCTAAAAGGGGCCAAGGTACAGCTCAAGCTGTGGCTTCAGAGGGTATAAGCCCCAAGCCTTGGCATCTTCCCTGTGGTGTTGAGCCTGTGGGTGCACAGAAGTCAAGATTTGATGTTTGGGAACCTCTGCCTAGATTTCAGAGGATGAATGAAAACACTTGCATGTCCAGGCAGAACTTTGCTGCAGAGGAAGAGCCCTCATGAAGAACCTCTGCTAGGGCAGTGGGGAAAGGAAATGTAGGGTTGGAACCCTCACACAAAGTCCCCATTGAGGTACTACCTAGTGGAACTGTGAAAAGAGGGCCACTGTCCTCCAGACCCCAGAATGGTAGATCCACTGACAGCTTGCACCAAGTGCCTGGAAAAGCCACAAACACTCAATGCCAGCCCATGATAACATCCAGAATGGGGGCTGTACCCTGCAAAGCCACCAGGGCAGAGCTGCCCAAGGCTGTGGGAGCCCACCTCTTGCATCATCGTGCCCTGGGTGTGAGATATGGAGTCAAAGGTGATCATTTTGGAACTTTAAGGTTTAATGACTGTTTTATTGGATTTTGGACTTGCATGGGGTCTGTAGCCCCTTTGTTTTGGCCAATATCTCCCCTTTTGAATGAGTGTATTTACCCAATACCTGTAATCCCATTGTATCCAGTAAGGAACTAACTTGCTTTTGATTTTACAGCCTCATAAATGGAAGGAACTTACCTTGTCTCAGGCGAGACATTGGACTTGGACTTTTGGGTTAATGCTGAAATGAGTTAACAAGTTTAGGGGACTGTTGGAAAGGCATAATTGTGTTTTGAAAGGTTAGGACATGAGATTTGGGAGGGGCCAGAGGCAAAATGATATGTTTTGGATCTGTGTCCCTACCCAAATCACACCTTGAATTGTAATAATCCCCACATGTCAAGACCGGGACAAGGTGGAGATAATTGAATGGGGGTGATTTCCCCCATGCTGTTCTTGTGAGAGTGAGTGAGCTCTCACAAGATCTGATGGTTTTCTTAGGGGCTTCCCCATTCACTTAGCACTTCTCTCTCCTGCCACCATGTGAAGAAGGATGTGTTTGCTTCCCTTTCCACCAAGATTGTATGTTTCCTGAGGCCCCCCCAGCCACGCAGAACTGTGAGTCTACTAAATCTCTTTCCTTTATAAATTACCCAGTCTTGGATTTCTTCATAACAGCATGAGAATGGACTAATTCATTTAGTGACCATTTCAAAAGTAATACATGCATTTCAAAATGCCTTGTGAAATAAAGCATACTAGGATCTGAAATTACTATGGAATATGGGAATAATCATATTCAGAAGAGTTCAAGATGTACTTTGACTTAATCAGTTTCCTGCCCTTCTCTTCTTGCCTTTACCATTTTTCTCAAAACTTCAAATGCGAGCATTTCTTTGTTCTTCAGAAACCATGAAAACTGATCAAATCCTGCCACACTCTTTCCAAAGCCCTTCTTCTGTTATGCTTTTTCCCCACCTGATCAAATCAACTTACAGAAATGTCTTTGCTTGTAAAATTTATAGAGAGAAATAGACTCACCCTCTGCCAAAATGATGAGAACACTAAAAATGGCCATGATCAGAAAACGAGCACTGTTGGGTTTAATTTGAGCAAAGTCATTTTTCAGGGGCATAGCATTAAAAGCTAAAATTATACTAGTCCTTAACTTACTGTCACATGGCCTATTCTCAAAAATAAGATGTTTTCCAAACACATTATGTTTATCCTTTATCTATATAGTTTTATGTGGATCTATTTGATGCAATCAGGGTACCAAAAATAAAGCAAAAAATAAACACATACAGACATTCATAAGTTTGACCCCACCCCCATTCACAACTCTGATAGGTGTTGCTGTTTTGGCTTATGCTTTCTATAATTTTCTCTAGGACAGAAGAAAGACACACTAAGTGATGTGAGATTAAAATAGGAAGGACGAGTCTTACCTAAGCAAGTGGATGATTTACATGTGCCATGTGCATGCAGTTTGTTGCAGTATCTCTCAATTATTTATGGTACAGGGATAGCACAGATAAAAGAATCATAGCACCTCAAGGTTGGAAGTGCTTAAAGGTCATGCAATTCAGTCACATATATGATGGTTAATTTAACTCCGTAGCCTTCTTCCTGTACCAGGTAGACTTCTAGCATGTGCTTAAATATCTTTAGCTGTGGCAAAAGGCTAGCTCATTTCATCCTTGAGTAATTCCATTAGATTTTGGCTCAATCTACAGGACAACTCTTTCTATTCCCTCTGTAACTTCCATACCTAGTCTATGATAATGAAAGGCAAGGACCGTGCTTTTCAATCTTTGTATCTTGGTGCTTATTACAGTGTTCAACCGACACGTAGTAGGATTTCATTAAGTGTTTATTGAATAAAATCAAAATACAGAGATAAAAATTGTGTCACCCAGGTCATCTTCTCTTCAGGCCAAATATTCCCCAGTTCCTTTAAGACTTCTTTAGTTATGACTTTAACTTCCTAATCATCCTGGCATCTTCTCATTGAATGACTTTTGTCATCTGTTTCTAAATATATTGTCTCCAGAATAAAACAGAATATTGGAATTTTGTTTTTATAAGTACAGAGCATAGTATACTGAAAACTCCATAGACCTAGGGACTACTTTTCAACCAACACAGCCCAGAATTAAAGTATCTCGTGTCAGCAGCGACCTCCCACAGAAGGACATTGAGATTAAACCACTCTACCAAGGGTTGCTACTGCAAAATCACACTTTCTTTATATATATATAAAGAACTTTGCTGCAGAGGAAGAGCCCTCATGGACAACTTCTGCTAGGGCAGTGTGGAAAGGAAATATGGGGTTGGAACCCTCACACAAAATCCCCACTAAGGCACTACCTAGTGGAACTGTGAAAAGAGGGCCACTGTCCTCCAGACACCAGAATGGTAGATCCATATAATTTTATATATATACATATAAATATGTATATATAGAAAATTTATTTTGCCAATACAAGCACAGAATTTAAATATAACCTAATTTGGGACTAGAAACATCTGGTGGGCATCAGCCCAGCCCAGATTTGATCCTGATGCTGCTTATTACTGGTTGTGTTATGCTGACAAACTACTCTCACTACTCTCACTTTGCTTTGTTAATAGGAGACAAAATATCAATTACTTAGGAGTTATCTTTTGAGAGACAATTGGAAGAACAGAAGTACCACTTAGTGAATTAGGAAATACTACAGGAGGAGAAATTTGATAATAAGTGGAGACTTGGCATTAAAAATTCTGTTTTATATGTATTAAGTTGGAATGCCTGTTAAACAATTAAACGGTAATATCAAATAGGAAGTAGAAAATACAGGCCAGGAACACAGGAGGAAGAATAGTCTAGGCTGGAAATATAAATCTGGAAACTCAAAGACATAGATTATATGAAGTCATGAGAATTGGTAAGTTTCCTTGAGAATGAGAATAGAGAAGAGTATACTTGAGCCCTCCAATATTGAAAAGAAACAGTGATGGATACCAAAAAAGAGAGCGAGAGAGACAAGTGGGATAGGAGGGGAAAGCATAGATGGTGAAATCTTGGAAGGTACAGAGTCTCAAGACAAAGAACTTACTTACCATTACCTTCTGTCAATTACCCTGAAATGTGGAGAAATCTGAAGATTTATACATTATCTCCAATCAATCTCCAGCCCCTGGAACACTGCCTCATAAACTGTAGGCCCTCATTAAATGGTAAATGTTATTATTTTAGATCTTGAGTCAGTCATCCAAAATATTCATTTTATATCTTTCAGCTTTCATAGTTTCACCCAATCACAAATTTAGAATAGAAGACATGACAAGTGCATAATAAATGGTTCTTCAGGGCTGAAATAGATTGGCTAACCAGTACCCCTTTGATATGTTACCAATACAGTTATGATACTTTTAATTGTGGTAGTATTTTCTCCATATTTTTCTTTATTGCACCAAGGAATAGTGTGGAAGACCTAACCCACTGTTCTGCTACTGAACAGTATGTTACTTATAATCAGTTATCCAATATTACAGCCTAATAAGTCTGAAAGTGTACATTGTTTGGCCATGTCCCCACCCACATCTCATCTTGAATTCCCATACGTTGTGGGAGGGGCCTGGTGAGAGGTAATTGAATCATGGGCACAGGTCTTTCTCAGGCTGTTCTCATGATAGTGAATAAGTCTCCCGAGATCTGATGGTTATTATAAGGGGGAGTTTTCCTGCACAAGTTGGATGCCTGCCGCCACCCATGTAAGATATGACTTGCTCCTCCTTGCCTTCTGCTATGATTGTGAGGCCACCCCAGTCACCTGGAACTGTAAGTCCAATTAAATCTCTTTCTCTTGTAAATTGCCCAGTCTCAGTATGTCTTCATCAGCAGTGTGAAAACAGACTAATACAAAGAGAAACTGGTTTATCTGACATAACTTTCCGTAGTGAATTTATGCTGGTCTTGATGATCCTTTAACTCTGTACCTAACATCTTCACAACTATAAATTTTTTAAACTTGTATAAGACTAAAGACAAATTCTGTGGATTGTTTATGTATTTTTCTCTTCTTTATTTTTTAAAACTTGAAAATATACTTCCTCATCTTCAGGTCTCTGACACTTTTTCCATTATCAATGATTACACATAAAATTGCTAGCTTGAATTCACTTTGAACACCTTTGTAGATACAACATTTTTATGCATTTTTTTATGCACCAATGTTGATGTTATTGATTAATTAACTCAAATTTTCACTTACTCTGAGATATTGGGCAAGTTACT
The DNA here is from genome assembly GCF_028885625.2 of Pongo pygmaeus. Classification (NCBI taxonomy): domain Eukaryota; kingdom Metazoa; phylum Chordata; class Mammalia; order Primates; family Hominidae; genus Pongo; species Pongo pygmaeus. The sequence continues at coordinate 23,729,001 of NC_072388.2, read as the reverse complement.
TAAGCCTCCATTTCCTCATTTGCAAAATGTGGGTGTAATAATTTTTAACTTTTAGGCCTTGTAAAGGTACATGAGAGTTTAAACAGAATAGCTAAACAGAAAAGCATAGCATATAGTACAATGTCTGGCATTTTTATTAAGTATCCAAATATAAAATATAATTTCTTTACTTCCTTGGGGTTCCCAATTGATCTTTTTCAGAGATAATTCTCCTTGTCAGAGAAGACAAAACTAACAAAACAAGTGGGAATCCTTTCATTTAATCATTAATTTTCTGCCTTGGTACCCTGAGGTAAACCCAGCCTTCCATGTTGTGCTTCACTTTTTCCTTCAAAGTTTTGTAAACCTCTGCTTATTTTAATTGTTTTTTTTTTTTTTTTTTTTTTTTTTTTTTTGAGGCAAGTTTCGCTCTGTCACCAGGCTGGAGTGCAGTGGGCACAATCTCTGCTCACTGCAACCTCCGCCTCCCCAGGGGTTCAAGCGATTCTCCTGCCTCACCCTCCAGAGCACCTGGGACTACAGGTGCACACCACAATGCCCAGCTAAATTTTGTATTTTTAGTAGAGACCATGTTGGCCAGGATTGTCTCCATCTCTTGGACCTCATGATCCACCCACCTCGGCCTCTTAAAGTGCTGGGATTACAGGCATGCGCCACCTCGCCCAGCCTTGAAACTTTATCTCCTTTGTTCTGACTACTTGTGTCTTTGCCACCTTTTAGTCTGTAACATTCTTTGTTCCTTTTAAAATCAGAACTAATTAGATGGTGACTTTTTAAGATAGTTCTCTTAACCCTCCATAAAAATATAAACATTATAGTAAAATTAATTTAATTTTTTAAAATGTTTTATTTTCTTGATTCAGTGTCCATCTGAGAACTTATGAATCCATTCTAATATTTTCTCTGAATGTTTTGAAGCCTCTCTTGATAGAATCTAGTGTATACAATTTTCTATATCTAGCCTTATCTCTTGAGATTATAAACTCTAAGTTGAGCTGGTTTACTCCTCCCAAGATTTCTGTAACTTCCATTCAATCAACCAATTTAGATTCAGAAAAGAAGTTTTCTCCACATCATTTTATGGGAGATGATATTTGTCAGCAATCAAGTACGTCTCATAATTTGTTGTGCTTTTACTCTATGAAGATATCCAGTAAAGGACATTCTGAGAATTAAAGTCCCCAACAAGTATATCTTTTATCTCTGCCAATTTTTAAAATTAAATGTCAGGACTATAGTATTAATTTCTTATCCTGATTAGGAAGCCCACAGTAGCTGTAAAGGTACTATTACCTAGTGATTAAAGACATATATTCCGGAAGCAGACTCAGGTTCTTATCTGTCCCTACTACCTTGTAGGTGGACTGTGATAGGTAAATTACATTCCTTGCCCAAGTGTCCTCATTTTTTTAAAGGTGAACAATAGCAATCCATGTCTCATGCGATTGTTGGAAGAACTGGATAAAACCATCTGTGTAATGCTTCTGGCCTACAGCCTGGAACATAGTAAAAGCTCAATTAATGGCATCTGTTTTTTAATTATCCACCTTGTTCCCTCTAGAGTTTTCTTCTTTGCAATCATTTCATTGGTATTCCATAAATTATGATGGATTTAAAATTCTCAGTTTGTTAATTTATATTCTATATCACAAAAGTCAATGGAAAATACAAGACACTTACACTACTCAGAGATTCTTAAGCATACAACCTCTGTTAACCCTTGTATATATTCCTTAAACTAGTTCACATAATCTCATTTTTTGTCAGTTGCATAATTCCTTCCCATATTCTCTCCAGACTTTTATAAGGTAGACTATCTAAACCATGTATGATGCCAACTATAACTATTATTTATTTCATTTGCATTTTCCTTCACATTATGATGTCATTACCTTGTCGTATACCAGTAATCAAGAGTGATGCATTTGCACTTTAGACTCAGCTGTATCCTTTGGTCAATCTCCAACTGAGTTCTTGTCTGATCTCACATTTATGGTACTAAGAACATAAGTACTCAGTAGTCTCATCCTTATTTATACTGTTACCTCACAATATCTGATCAACTTGTACAGCTTTTCATAAATTTTATGACATAACTCAAGTTATTTTTCTTACTTATGTATCACTGTTTTCTTTGATTTAATGGAATTCCCTTCTCAACAGTATTGTGTGCTCAACGGCTACCATCTGCCTATAATAATATCCATTCTATTGCATGCTTATTTATAATTTTTTTAATCTTATATAACTACAGACTTAGAGAGAAATTTTCAAGCACCATACAAAACACTTTTCTGAATTATATGAAAGTAAAATGCTGGTACAAACCACAGATTTGAGAAGCTCAATGAATCCCAAATAGGATAAACTCAAAGAAAATTATGCCCAGTCACTTCATAATCAAACAGAGGAAAACCAAAGATAAGTAACATTTTTAAAAGTAGCCAGAGGAAGGCCGAGCATGGAGGATCACGCCTGTAATCCCACACTTTGGGAGGCTGAGGCGGGCAGATCACTTGAGGCCAGGAGTTCAAGAGCAGCCTGGGCAGGATGGCGAGATCCCGTCTCTACTAAAAATACCAAGCTGGGTGTGATGGTAGATGCCTGTAGTCTCAGCTACTTGGGGGGCTGAGGAAGAAGACTCACTTGAACCCGGGAGGTGAAGGCTGCAGTGAGCGGAGATCGCACCACTGCACTCCCGCCTGCGTGACAGAGGAAGACCCTGCCACAAAAAAAAAAAAAAGTAGAAGAAAACGCACGTTACATACAGAGAATAAATTGTAGAATAACTGCAGATTTCTCATCCGAAATCATGAGTGCTGGAAATCAGTGGTCAAAATATCCTTCCTGAATGAAAGTGAAATAAAAACATTCGGAGATTAAGGAAAACCAAGAGAATGTGTTACCAGCAAACCTGCTATGAATGTTAAGGGAAGTTTGTCAACTGAAGAGACGTGGTATCAGAGGGAAAACTTGGAACTATAGGAATGAAGGAAAAATAAGAGAAATGGTAAATATTTGGGTAAATACACTCTTTTTCTCCTATTATGTTCTTTATTGTGTGACTTTTGGAACAAAAAAAGTATAACATTGAGGGAGAATGGTTTAATGTCTACAGATGTAACATGCATGATAACTATAACCTAAAGGAGGTTAAATGGGACATATATGGCTGTAAGTCTTCCATATTTTACTTGAAGTAGTAAAATATTAACTATAAGTACACTAGAAAATTAGATACACACATTAATCCCTGGAGCAACAGCTCAAACTTAATACGAAAAGATTAATCAAAAAGCTAATGGATGAATTAAAATGGAATACTTAAAAAAAATTCAGGTAACCCAAAAGAGAATATTAAAGAGATAAAAAACAAACAAAATTCAAAATGAACAAACTGAAAAAAATATTTAAAGGATAAACTTAGATCTAAATATATCAATAATGACTTTGAATGTAAATTATCTAAATGCAACAATTAAAAAACGGAGATTGCCAGACTGAATTTAAAAAATATATATATATGCTCTCTACTACAAAATGCCACTTTAATTACAGTTAAATAGTGAAAATAACAGTACAGAAAAAGATACCATGTAAACACTCACCAAAACAAAGCTGCTTTGATTATAATGTGAGAAAATGTAGATTTCAGGGTGAGGAATATTGCCAGGTGTAAAGATATGCATTACATGACAATAAGAAGATTGATTCACTAAGACACAACAAATCTAAATGTGTATGCACCTAACAACAGAGGACTTGAAATATATGAAGCAAAAACCAATAGAACTAAAAGGAAAAATAGACAAGTCCACAATTATACTTAGAGACATAAACACTCCTCTTGCATCCCACATGTAAATAATAGTATACAGATCCATAATCACCAAGGATATGGAAGGCCTGAGAAACATTATCAGACCACTTTATTTAATTTTTCTCATGGAATACCCTATCTATAAACAGCAGAATACACACTCTTTTCAAGTGTACTCAGCAAATTCACTAAGATAGGCCATATTCTGGGCCATGTTTTGAAATTAAACAACACACTTCTAATTTTTTTGACCACATCTTTGATATGTTTAACACACATGATGTGGGGCAGGGTGAACACGGCTGCTTGAAGAGACTATGCAGGGTTAAGTGACTAATTTGTAACTTGTACAATTTCAATGTCAAATTTGCTTTTGAACTATCAAAATATAACATTTTCTAGTGTATCAATCTTACAGGTACAAATTAATATTAAAATAGATGAGCTAGGCTGGGCACAGTGGCTCACACCTATAATCCCAGCACTTTGGGAGGCCAAGGCAGGAGGATCACCTGAGATCGGGAGTTTGATACCAGCCTGACCAACATAGAGAAACCCCATCTCTACTAAAAATACAAAATTAGCCAGGTGTGGTGGTGCATGCCTGTAGTCCCAGCTACTCGGGAGGCTGAGGCAGGGGAATCACTTGAACCCAGGAGGTGGAGGTTGCAGTGAGCCGAGATCGTGCCACTGCACTCCAGCCTGGTGACAGAGCAAGACTCCGTCTCAAAAAAAAAAAAAAAAAAAAGATGAGCTAAAGTCAGAGTAAAAAAGCAAAAACCCTTGAAATTTATACACCTCTTTTAAGCAAAGATTTATACATCCCTTTTAAGTAAAGCAAGATGAATATTACCCATTCATTAAAGATGCCCCTTCTATTTTAAAATACTGTTGGTTATAATGCAAGTTACTTTGGGTAATTGAAAGTAATTACAATCCTGGTATTCAGAAACTATCTCTTAATCCATGTGGCTAGAAATGAGAGGGTTTCATCATAGTCATCCGGACAACAGTTATTACTCTTTCTGGCCATCATCATCCTCTATTACATACCCACTTGTACTGACTCCCATTCAGCATCTTGGGCCGTCATTAACACAATACCCTTTCTTGACTAATAACAAAAGGAGCTTAGAATGTGTTTTATCATCTTTAGCTTCCTGGTGTTTGTCAAATACTCTTGTTTTACAAGAAGTAGTTTTCTTGTAGGACCGTGAGTGTGTCTGCATAATTTTTCATCAAGGCAATAATGTAGGATCCTAAATCACAAGCATTCTTTGCAAGTCCCTTAAGTGTGGTATAATTTGGAACCAGCAATCCATTTCAAATTCGAAAAATTAAAGGGGAAATAGCCAAGCACAAGTTGGAGGAGCAGGACTGCTCCCACACCTGCAATTTCAACCAAATGACATAAAATGCCAAGCCATTATTCTTCCAATTTAGCTTTCTCAGCTTTCATGTCCTAAACTGAATTCATTCTAAAAGTAATCAAATCAGATAAGGACTGAGGAGGGAGGGAGAATGCTAATGATGCAGCCAGAGGAAACAGTTGGAGGGTTCTGGTGTTTTAACATTCAGGTTATTTTATGGAGCAGATTTTAAAATGATTTTTCCAGGTTAGTTTAATTGGAGTATCAGAAATCCTTTCATCTGTTTTGACAATTGAAATGATGATGTGCAGCCTGCACTGTGTTTATACTGTTCGAGATAGGAACATCCATATTGATGCTCCAGCTACTGAAAATTTAAAAGGACAGGAGCAGCTAAAGGCCGATTAGCCATGGAGAACATTAGCTTCCATACTTCTTAGACAGAGCCAGACATTACGTCAAGCATGACAACCCACTGTAGCATAAAAGTATTAGTGGCCTCCAAGTCTCAGGCTTACCCTCAAGTTATTTCATTAAAATATAAAATTATGTTGACCTAATTTTTTGACAGGTTTTGAAGAGAGCAAAGATTTCCTTTCTCACCATACCTCCCTTTACTCCCTCTCCATCTCTCTATAACTCTGGGGAGTTTGCCAGCTTCAAGTCACTGCAGAGAGCCAATCCCTTTTATTTTAATCAAGGTAGAAGCCCCAGCTCTAAATGCTTTCTTTCCTCATCTCCAAACATGTATGCTGAGGCTCTTCATTGGCATGAGAACTTTCAATAGCAGTAACTCTTAGTGTCCTTGGGGAGAAGAGAGCTACTCAGCATTCAGTGGAGAAGCCGGAACCGCCTAGATCGGTCTCATTATGTAGGCCATATGCAATAAGCCACAGTACCTAACAGCTGCTGGTGGTAGGATTAGGGGAAAATATTTAATTTGATGCAGGAGCACGTGCGTGTGATTTCAGCTGTAGCTCTTACCTGCTCCCTAGGGTGTGTGTTAGATATATGGTGTAATGCAGAAATCCTTTAATTGTGTCAACACAATGTTAGGGTGTTTGTTTAAAGTAAAAATTAGTTTTTGCAGCATAAATTGATTAGTTGACAGGCTATTTGACTGTCGCAGAGGCTACTGGATACAAAGAAAAAATTGGCTTGGTTAATCTGAGCAAAGGGGAACAACTCCTTTGAGATCAGGGGAAATACAAGCAATGTAAATTTGGATTAGTCTTTGTGTTCTGTAAATCAATAAAACAACAGGGATGTGTGGAGAATAGGCTAGATCATCTATCAAACTGGTTTTTATTGTGTTTCTATTTCTATCCCTAGTAAACATGTTCCTTCAGTTTCCCGTGAATAAAAGCATTTGACAAAGGAATAAAAATGGACCGGAGTTCACTGTAGATGCACTGCCAATGACAAAAAGGAGGGGGTGGGGGAGGTGGCAAGTAAAGATGAGAATCAGAAAGGCTGCTTCCTGCAATCTCAAAGCTAGATCATTCTAAAATTCTCAGGTGACAGGTGGTGAAAGTGAAGATAGATTTTGTGTATCTACTGCAATGAAGACTGCACCTTATGCAGAATACTAATCAAGTTTTTTTTTAAGGAAACCGCATTGTCTTAACAGGTTTCAAAAGAAATAGAGGTGCACACAGGCACACACACACAAAAGAAATTGGTTAAGAAAGCTTATGTAGCAACCAAGATTTCTCCCTATCAATCACTTTCCATCACAGAAGAAATAACTAAGGTGCTGAAATAAGAAAACACTAATTTTGTGGCTCAGTGGAGGACCCTGCTCTTTTTAAATAGCCTTCTTGTTCTTTAAGACCTTTTTATAGGCAAATATTTCACCTGATTGCTTTAATTGAGGGAAATCCTTTTATCTGTGTAGACAGTTTGCATTGTCATTGTGTTTTACCTTTTGGTGCATACAGAATCCCATTTTAAGACTGCCCACCCCAAGCTACACAGCACACTGAGATACTGCAGAGAATAAGAGAGAAAATGCAGGTTTCAGAACAGAGGAGCAGCACGTTATACTGCAGCAGTACAGGCGAGCGAGGCAGAGCAGTACAAATCTTCCCTTCCGAGCGTTTGAAAGATGGGGGCGTCTTTGTGGCATTATCTTCCCAGGTGCCCCAGATGGCACAGTGTACTTCTAATGGAAAACTATTCATCTGGCCCTGGGTCTGTACGTGTTGTATATCACGATGGTTCATGGAGGAAACGAGCTCAGACAGCTTAAGCAGAAGGCGCAGAGCATGTGGTTGCGAAGGCATAATGGAAGAGAGGCACAAAAGGGCAGGCGAATGAGTCAGAGACAGGGGAAGGGGAGAAGAAGGCTGTTATTTCTGTGTAATTCCCCAGGATCCACTCCTGCTTGGGTTGGCGGTGAGAAAAAACCAATTCAATTTGAAGGTGGCTCAGGGTAAATGAACCAGGGAATTGAGCTGCTGGAATCTAATTATGGGCCCCCCAAATTACTACTACCTGCCCAGCAGAAAAGTCAAATGGCGACACCAGCCAAAAGAGTTAAGGGAAGTTGGCAAAATAAGCAGTCCAGAAGGAGAAGGTTTGCAAACCTTCCAGATTCTATCTCTACAACTCTTAGATGTGATTTTTTTTTTTTTAATGCTAATGCCCTAGGCATAGAAGATTGCAAAGCAGAAGGCATGGCCAAGGGAAGGGCAGGTATAGGACTTCAAGATCTGAACGTCTGGCAGCATTTCCACATACTCTGGGGAAAGGTGGTACCCCTAGAATCCCCATCTTCTCCCTCAAGACAGTGTTTCCTAAAGGGAAGCTTCATAGGAACAAGGACCTATTGCGGTGGCTCACGCCTGTGGTCCCAGCACTTTGGGAGGGCGGGTGGATCACGAGGTCAAGAGATCGAGACCATCCTGGCTAACATGGTGAAACCCCATCTCTACTAAAAATACAAAAAAATAGCTGGGCATGGTCGTGGGTGCCTGTAGTCCCAGCTACTTGGGAGACTGAGGCAGGAGAATGGCTTGAACCTGGGAGGCCGAACTTGCAGTGAGCCGAGATCATGCCACTGCACTCCAGCCTGGGCAACAGAGCGAGACTCCATCTCAAAAAAAAAAAAAAAGCAAACTATCCAGCTCCCTAGGGGGAGATAGTGCGCTCAGATACTATCACAGGAGTGAAGGCAGCGTGGGAATAGAACTGCAGGATTCGTCCTCTGACCTAACAGCTTGTTTCCCAGCATCATGTGTTCAATTCAACTTTCAGATATCTGCTTATTCAAGGGCAACTTAACTTTAGACTTGGACCTCATATATTTCTTTTTGAGGAGAAATATAGCAGGATCTCTTAACATAGTCTGGAGAAAATGAAACTGGGCTTGGAGTCAAGACATCCAGTGCAGTCCTGACATTCTCTAATACATGTAACTTTGAGAAACTATTTTCAGTGTCATTTTAAGCTCATTTGAAAATAAGGAGTTGAGTTAGAAAAGCTTCAAGATCTATCCCAGCTTCTAAATCTGAGGACCTCCAATAAAAGAATATTTTATAGTGTTTTCTCAATTAAATGTAGTCCCACTTTGGTACAAAAGACATGGAATTAACCCCTAGAACAATAAAAGTCCCAGCAGCTGCTGTCACCTTTGAAATTGATTTTCTGGCTCTTACTTCAAACCTTTATTCACATACAACAAATCAAAATTTACATAAAAGGCAAATTCTGCTTTTATTTACTGTGTGATTATCACCATTGCAACTGCTGATTTCTCCCCAAAGCCTTGTAACTACAGTTGCCTAGATTTCATATAGATCCCTGAGGGCAGAAGAGAGCCAATAAATCCAAAGGAAATAAGTGAAATGGAATACGTTACCCTTGTCTGTTTTAGCCAGGAATGTAAAATTATGTTTCAAGATGTCAATTAAATGAGCAGCTACAATTTTCCCCACTACAGAATGTTACCACAATGAAAATTGTACAGAAATAGTAATAAAACACATTTAAAAACTTAGCTAACCACGGCATACTTGAATGAAAAGAACACAATCAACTGTCTATGCCTTAATATGGGATTGCCACACTGTGTTAATCCCAGGCTGGTTTCCCTGTTACCTAACACATGTTCAGATGGCAGATGAGCTCAGAGAATTTGAATTTATTTTATTACCAATCTAAGCCAATCATACTTAAGTAGAAAAACTTTTAACAGAAAAGGTATGATGCATCCCCCAAACAAATAAAAATATTTGCAGTTAATCCATTCATTGGATAAAAAATTGAGAGTTTGTCATGCAGAATATTATGTGCTGACACTTTGGTAGATGACAATGTGACTTCACATTTCTAAGGGTTTTTTTTTTTTTCCTTGCTTAATTTAAAGCAACCAAACTGGTGTTGGGAGTCATCAGTGGTTCAATAAAACTTGAATGATTTGGGTGATGGTAACTGACACATACCATTGTTCTGCATCCTATTAACTAATAAGTCAGTCTTTCCCTTAGTGTATCTCTTGCAGTTAATAAGGTGGCTCATTTACTTGTCACCAGAACAATGTAAGTGAAAAGACTAGATTTAGAGAGCAAAGCAGCAGCAAATGCAGACTCAGGAGCATAACCCACACCGTCCCCAACCCATCATAGAGCAGAGAGCAGATCAAAGCTGCCCCCTGGGGGCATTCCTTCTGATTTGTAGGTTTACCTTGCAATCAATGCAGACAGATTTTTTTTCTTTTATTTCAAAAACCTCTTATGTACTCATTCCAGCACCAGGCTAGCAGACATTTAGGACCAGGGCAAAGTTTCTCTGTCAATACACCCTTCTTTTCTATGCCTATGCCACTCCCCAAGTCCTCCTTAAGCGATAGAAAATAGTGAGTAAATCTAGAACCATATCTATGCAAGTCCCAAAATATAATTTGTCTAATTTTGCAGTCACTTTATGTAGCAATTATCTGTACCTTCACATAATTGATTGCATCAGCTATTTGAAGGTTGTTGGTGAGAAAGGGATTGCTCAATTAAGAGGTGGTCATCCAATCCAATTAGCTTAATCATTTGACCTTAACCAGTATGATTCAGTTATTTGAATCATGAAGCAGACAGATTGAATTGAGCATTTTAAAATTGATCTTTTTTCTCTGTGATTAACTTTAATGATGACATAAATAACAAATATGATGCAAAAATGGATAAACTGGTGACTTTCCGAATAACTCTTGTTTTTCAGGATAACCAAAGATTACCGAGTAATAAATCTAATTGAAAAATTTATTAAGCATTTCCAAGTTCAAGATGCTGTATTAGACATTGAAGAAACACAAGATGACTCACACCTAGTTCCTCACTTGAAATGTTTGATCTTAAGCAGAAAACAAGTACGTAAACAGGTATTCACACTGCAAAGAACAATACAACCTGCTAAATCAAGTTGTAATAATAAGTAATGAGAGCAATTAATTCTGAGAGAGAGAAGGCAGAAAAGGCTTGGGGCTGGGACTTGGAGGGAAGGAAAAATAATTAAAGGTAGAAAAATGAAATGCCTTCAGGGCCAGCCAGACGATATAAATATGAGAAATTCAAGAGAGTTAGAGCCTGAGGAAAATTATACCATCAATGCCCATCAAAAGGATCTGAAAGTCAATTTTAAAATCTATTTCTTGGCAAACAAAATTATAATTGTGGGTCTTATTGGACCTATCTTTGTCATATGAACTTCATTTAGTTAGAAATAGAATGATCAAGAAAGCATTGTATGATGAAGCAGCAGAATGCACTAAGTGCCAGGTACTGTCTGCTCCCTAACCGTCATCCTTTTTCTCCCAGCCCACTTTTATTCTTAATCCTGTAACTTCTGGGATTTAGACCAAACAATTGAGTCCCACACACTAGGACTCAACATTCAAACTTCTTTCCTATTGGTTTTGGCCTTGCTACCTTAGGAATGGTAACAGAACTTTACCCTGAACTCATGACCCCTCAAAGTATCCCAGGCTTTAGAACAGAGTTCCTAATGCATTCCTAATGCTTATTTAGATCCCTAGGTTTGTAACGGGCCAGTCATCCAGTTCAGCCCAGCCAGTTACACAGACCCTTTGGAATTAGCATTCAGCCTTGTACTGGTCTCTCTACCCAGAGCCCGTGGTGCCCCAAGTCTCAACCCAGTGGAGTGAATGCTGACATCTGCTGACAGATTTCCCTGGTGCCAACTGCCTGTGAATCCTGCCTTTCTGAATACCACCTGCTGGTGCTGGGTTCCGTGGTGCTACACTTCACCAGACATCAGGAAGCACATATCCCTAGACCTTCCTGCCAGCACCACCCCCATCGTTGGTTGGCATACACTGGGGTAGCAGAATTCTGCCCATCTGACTCATCCTCAGCATCTACAGCATGCCCATCCCAGCAGAGCTGGGGACATCTAGGGGCCTAGGACTCAGCTCTTTCCTTTTTAGACATATTCTTCTATTATTCACAGAGTTTTGCTGAGGAGTTCTCTGAGTTACGATGAAACTTGCTCTATTAAAAACATCAAGTAGATAATTCATCTAACGAATATTCATTGCCCCTTGCCATGCGCCAGGCCATGTTCTAGGCTTTGGGGACATAACCATGAACAAAACACACACAGACTCCTGCCTTTATGGAACTGACATTTTTGTGGGGTAGACAGAAAACAGATAATAAGTAAAATATATAGTATGTTAGACAGTGGTAAGTGCCGATTAAAAAGTAAGCAGAAAAGGAGGATATAAATTACCATGGGGATGGGATGTTGAAATTTTAGATAGAAAGGCCAGGGAAACCTCTCTGAGAGGGTGAATTTTGAGTAAAGATACAAAGAACATGAGTAAGTGGCTAGGGGAATTATATGGTTTGTCTGTGTCCTCACCCAAATATCATCTTGAACTGTAGTTCTCATAATCCTCATGTGTCATGGGAGGGGCCCAGTAGGAGGTAATTGAATCACATGGGCAGTTACTTTCATTCTGTCCTCGTGATAGTGAATGAATTTTCACAAGATCTGATGGTTCTATAAGACGCTTTCCCTGCTTTCACTCTGCACTTCTCCTTGCTGCTGCCACATGAAGAAGGAAGTGTTTGCTTCCCCTTCCACCATAATCGTAAGTTTCCTGAGGCTGCCCCAACCCTGAAGAACTGTGAGTCAATTAAACCTCTTTCCTTTATAAATTACCCAGTCTTAGGTATGTCCTTATAAGCAATGTGAGAACAGACTAATACAATAAATTGGTACTGGTAGAGTGGGTTGCTGCTGTAAAGATACCAGAAAATGTAGAAGCGACTTTGGAACTGGGTAACTGGCAGAAGTTGGAACAGTTTGGAGGGCTCAGAAGAAGATAGGAAAATGTGGGAAAGTTTGGAACTTCCTAGAGATCTGGAGGGCTCAGAAGACAAGAACATGTGGGAAAGTTTGGAACTTCCTGGAGACTTATTGAATGGCCTTGATCAAAATGCTGATAGTGAATGGACAATAAAGTCAAGGCTGAGGTGGTCTCAGATGGAGATGAGGAACTTGGTGGGAACTGGAGTAAAGGTCACTCTTCCTATGCAAAGAGACTGGTGGCATTTTGCTCCTCCCTTAGAGATCTATGGAACTTTGAACTTGAGAGATAATTTAGGGTATCTGGCAGAAGAAATTTCTAAGCGGCAAAGTGTTCAAGAGGAAGCAGAATATGAAAGTTTGAAAAATTTGCAGCCTTTCAATGCAGTAGAAAACAAAAACCCACTTTCTGGGGAGAAATTCAAGCCTGCAAAGGAAATTTGCATAAGTAATGAGAAGCCAAATGCTAATCACCAAGATAATGGGGATAATGTCTCCAGAGCATGTCAGAGACGTCTTGGTAGCCCCTCCTATCATAGGCCCCGGCCTAGGAGGAAAACATGGTTTTCCAGGTCCATGCCCCCCTGCTGTATGCTGCCTCAGGTCTTGGTGCCCTCCATCCCAGCTGCATCAGCCATGGCTAAAAGGGGCCGATGTACAGCTTGAGCTGTGACTTTAGAGGGTGCAAGCCCCAAGCCTTGGCAGCTTCCATGTGGTGTTGAGCCTGCAGGTGCACAGAAGTCAAGATTCGATGTTTGGGAACCTCCACCTAGATTTTAGAGGATGTATGGAAATGTCGGCATGTTCAGGCAGAACTTTGCTGCAGGGGCAGAGCCCTCATGGAGAACCTCTGCTAGGGCAGTGCAGAAGGGAAATGTGTGATTAGAACCCCCACACAAAGTCCCCACTGGGGCACTGCCTAGTGGTGCAGTGAAAAGAGGGCCATTAATCTCCAGACCCCAGAATGGTAGATCCACTGACAGCTTCCACCCGGTGCCTGCAAAAGCCATTGACACTCAACACCAGCTGATGAAAGCAGCCAGAAGAGGGGGCTGTACCCTGCAAAGCCACAGGGGCAGAGCTGCCCAAGGCAGTGGGAGGCCACCTCTTGCATCAGCATGACCTGGATGTGAGACATGGGGTCAAAGGTGACCATTTTGGAACTTTAAGGTTTAATAACTGCCTTACTGGATTTTGCACTTACATGGGGCCTGTAGCCCCTTTGTTTTGGCCAATTTCTCCCATTTGGAATGGTTGTATTTACCCAATGCCTGTACCCCCATTGTATCTACTAAGTAACTACCTTGCTTTTGATTTTACAGGCTCAGTGGTAGAAGGGACTTGCCTTGTCTCAGATCAGACTTTGGACTTGGACTTTTGAATTAATGCTGGAATGAATTGGGGGACTGTTGGAAGGGCATGATTGTGTTTTGAAATGTGAGGACATGAGATTTAGGAGAGGCCAGGGGCAGAATAATATAGTTTGACTGTGTCCCCATCCAAATCTCTTCTTGAACTGTAGTTCCCATAATCCCCATGTGTCATGGTAGGGACACAGTGGGAGGTAATTGAATCATGGGTGCAGTTACCTCCATGTTATTCTCCTGATAGGGAGTGAGTTCTCATGAGATCTGATGGTTTTATAAGGGGCTTTTCCCCCACTTTGCTCTGCACTTCTTCTTGCTGCCACCATGTGAAGAAGGATGTGTTTGTTTCCCTTTCTGCCATGATTGTAAGTTTCCTGAGGTTTCCCCAGCCCTGCAGAACTGTGAGTCAATTAAACCTTTCCTTTATACATTACCCATTTCAGTTATGTCCTTATAGCAGCATGAGAATGAACTAATACAGGAAATTTCTCTGAAAAATTATAGGCAAAGAAACAGCAGTGAAAAGTCTCTGAGTGTGACTGTCTCAGGACATCCTGGAAGGCTAGAGTATTAGAGCAGAGAGAACTAAGAGTCATTTAGAAGGAGGAGCTTGTAGGTCCTAAAAAAGGACTAGGACTTTACTCTGAGTGAGATGGAACCCACTAGAAGATTTCAGGTAGAGGAGTAACATGGCATGAATTAATGTCTGCATCTATAAGTTAGGAGGCCAGTTAGAAGGCAATTGTGATGATTGAAGTCCAAGCTGAGGGTGGCTTATACAGGTGGGCACTAGATTTATGTAGTAATTGTCAAGGATGCCTGCAGACAGGTAGGAAGAGGTGTCATGGAAAGATCCAGATTAAAGGGGACTTGAATGATATGCTAACAATTTCAGACCTTATTATTTTAAATATAAGAACGAATTTTTAGAAAAATAACTCTAGCAGAAATATTGAAGGTAATTTGCAGAGAAGAAAAGAAAGGCAAAGAGAGGCATTAGCAGGCTCTTGTATCGGACGAGGCAAAAGATAACAGAAAGCTCAACCAGGAAAGTAGTAGCATAAGAGAATGACTCGGAAGATAGTGGACAGTAAGATCATTGAGGGAAAAAGTGAGTGAGTTTTAATAATCTTTCTATTTTTGATGTCTACCATAGTGCCTGGAACATGAGACAGTCAAAAATTACATTCATTCACCATTCATTCATTCATTCAAAAATATTTATTGAATGGCCTTAAAAAGCAAAATAAATTGGCACATTAGTCTCCTCAGGCTACCATAACGAATTACCACAAACTTGGTGGCCTCTAACAAGAGAAATTTATTTTCTTGCAGTTATGGAGACCAGAAGTTCAAAATCAATATGTCAGCAGGGCCAGGCTCCCCAAAAGCTCTTTATTTGGATATTAGTTACAATGGCTGTCTTAGCTTGAAAAACACACCTCTACACCTTATAAAGATACACGGAGCCAAGGCAGAAGCTCCCTGATACGGTTTGGCTCTGTGTCCCCACCCAAATCTCATCTTGAATTGTAATCCCCATGTGTTGAGGGAGGAACCTGGTGGAGGTGATTGGATCATGGGGGCAGTTTCTCCCATTCTGTTCTTGTAATAGTGAGTGAGTTCTCATGAGGTCTGATGGTTTAACAGTGTTTGACATCTCCCCCCTTGCTCACACTCTCTCTCTCTCTCCTGCCGCCATGTTGGACCACAATGTTGGCCCCTTGCTGCTTCTTCACCTTTCTCCGTGATTGTAAGTTTCTCAAAGCCTCCCCAGCCATGAAGAATTGTGAGTCAATTAAACCTTTTTCCTTTATAAATTATCTAGTCTCACGTAGTTTTTTATAGCAGTGTGAAAATGGACTAATACACCCCTTTGACTGTGCTTACTGAATCCCGACACTCATTTTTCAATCCTAAAAGATCCTCCCTGCAAAGCTCTTGAGGAGAACTCTTCCATGCTTTTTCCAGCTTCTGGTGGCTCCTGGCACTCCTTGGCTTGTGGCAGCATCACTCCAATCTTTGCCTCCATCTCCACACAGCCTTCTTTGAATCTTTCTGTATCTTCTTTTCTTTCTCATATGAAAGCACTCTTCATTGGGTCTATGGATTTCAGGATGATCTCATCTCAAGAACCTTATATTAATTATATCTGCAAAGACCCTATTTCCAAATAAGTTCACATTCACAGGTACCAGGGCATAGGGCTTAAATATGTCTTTTGGGGGCCACTATTCAGCCTGTTATAGTTAGACTTACTAAGGACACACCCCTGGAGCTAAACTGCCCAGTTTAAACTCCACTTCTGCCACTTAATATCAGTGTTTCCTCAGCTAAGTTATTTATCCTTTCTGTGCCTCAGTTCCACCACCTGTAAAGTGGAGTTAATAAAAATATGTTTCCTAGAGCAATTGTGAGGCTTACCTAATCCAACCTAAAGTACAACCACTTACCAATGCCTGACCCATAGTAAATAATCAGCAAATGTTTATTATTACAAAATATTAATATATGCAATCAAGGTTCCAGAGATACAAAGGCTCAGCACATATATTGCTTCTACAGGAACTTGCAATCTAGTGAGAAAGGAACATGAGCAAAAGGTTTTATGTATGTAGGGTGATAGGTGCCATAATAGAATTGGGAAAAGTGAGCACATGTTGAGGAATGTATAAACATTAATGAGCACATGTTGAGGAATGTATAAACATTAATCTGTTACAGGAAGACCCTGGGAGTATGAGGGAGGCAGGGGTGTTAAGATACAGGTGTGAGTTTCAGGTTGAGACAGGAACATTTGCAAAAACATGGAGACAGGAGGGATATGAGAGAGTATTGTCAGTTTAGAGAACTACAAATTGTTCAGTATGTTGAGAAGGAAGGATCTAGGGAGAACATGGCCAGAGACAATGGTAGAAAAAATAAGCAGAAGTCGGGGCATGAAAAACCATGTGTGTCATGCTAAGGAGTTTGCATCTATTCTGGAAGCAGTGGGGAGCCGCAAAGAATTACATGGAGAGTTACATGAGCTTACATTTCAGAGCAGTCTCTCCAGCTAAAGAAGACCAGGGCTCTTCAAATGTTTTCTTATTATGTGCCACATCGTGAAAATTGGGCACATACACCAATGCTCGCGTATACGTTCATTTATTTATATGTTTCCTTTATCCATAAATGACTGTACTAATATTATACCAATGTACAACACGTAAAAAAGCTTTGAAACAGTGATATATAGTTAATCATGATTTTAAGTTATTTCATTATCAGTTCAAAAACCTTCTGCAGCCACTTAAAATTATCATTAAAATTTTTAGTGAAAGAAACATGAATTCAATATTTTATTAATTCAAAAATATGAGTTTAACATTTTGGGAGACAGCGATTCAAAAGTCTGATTCAAAACTCATCTTATTTGAGTATTAGCTACAATGGCTGTCTTAGCTTGGAAAACACACCTCCACACCTCACAAAGATACATAGAGGCAAGACAGAAGCCCCCTTTGGCTATGCTTACTGAATCCTGACACATTTTTAAATCCTAACTACCAATTTCATATTTGAGAAATTCATCTTGTAAATTTGTATCTTCTTTGATATCAGTCAGTTGTACTGAAAAACTAATTGGAAGATACAGCATTTGCATATTTTTAACAAAGTGTTCAGATTAAAAAGAAATGGATTTCTTTGGAAGATTTTCAGAACCAGTTGGAAGTTTTCATTTCTAAAATATTTAAGTGAACAGATATGAAGATTGTTATATGTGGCACAGATTGCTTCTAATCAAATATTTTATAGCATGAATGTAAAATACGAATGAAAATATAAATTAAAAACTTCATATTCAGAGTATTCTCCCACAGCAATTTCTTTCAAAAGTGTTAATTTCTTACTAATGATTAACATGTCACATTTAACATGAAACACACATTAAGTTTGATGACTTTTTAAAAATATCCCCAGGGTAATAAATTAATGACAAACACTTTTCACAGATGATCAATAATATGGTACATTTGTCTCTTTGTAATAGAAAACTGCCTAATATATTTACATTAGGCAGGAATTAAGTATTTATTATAACATAACAAATATAATGAACTTTGGTACAAAATATTTCCATGGTCATGTTCCATCTCATTAGGAAGGAATTATAAAGATTTAACTTATAAAGGTAGTAGCCATCAACCTGAGAGAAAATGTAAACTGTGTAGAAGAATGCTAAACGCAGTGTATTTTGTTGTTGTTCTGGCCCAAAGAGCAAGAACAATAAAGCACATGCCAGGTACTCCCGGATCCTAAATTGAGCCGCAAGCCCATCTATAAAACACATGCTAAGAGATTCAAAACTAACTCTGTAACCATTAGTTCCTTATCTACAATGAGACTATTTAATAATCCAATCCTTTTAAAAAGTCAGGTAGAAAATAGGTCTATGGGAAGAAGTCAGTGTTTCATGAGGTCCTGCCCCCTACCGGAGGGCAAGGTAAGCCAAGTGAAGAATATTTCAAGAGAACTGCTCAGCACTTTATGTGGGTCTCCTTGCCTTTGAGAAACACAGGAACTAGTAATGCTACATTAAAGATGCTCTGATGTTAGAACAAGGAGAGGTGGCTAATTTATGGTGGTCTACTCATCCTGAATCATCAAGGTAAAGGACGCATGAATTTTCCACAGAACGGATCAGATCATCTTGAGAGAATAGTGGCCCTTCTGATGCACCCAACTCAGGGAGTCAACAGAGGTAGAAAAACATCTCAGGGGAGCAGCAGGTAGAAGAACATCTCAGAGGAGCAGCAGGTGGAGTGAGAAAGACGGTGAAGGGAGCTGAGAGATGGAAGACATTTAATATTGGGTGATGGCTTGAAGTTTTGATATTAGACAGAACTGGACATTTTATTACCTGAGAGTACACAGAGAAGCTAAAGGATCTGCCCAAGATTTCCTCCTGGAGTAAGGATAAACAAGCAACAGCATGTTTGCAGGGACAGTCATAAAAAAGAAGTTGTTCACCCCAACATGCTAAGGAAAGTCAGAAAGCAATACACTATGTCAATCATATTCTATGACTGATAAAATGTGTGTTTCTAGAAATTAAAACAGTCCTAGGCAAACAGCAACTACCCAATAAATGCTTATTATTTGACTGAGAACTGTAAAACCTTTAATGATCTTTCCTTATCCATTTAGTGCATTGCTGGCAGAATCTACATCTCCAACTTTTATTGAATACACTGGATCACATAGCTTCTGTCCTTTGTGGCTTATTTTCCATTGGAGAAAACTAGTTTCCTCAGCACAGACCAAATAATGAGGACCATAAAGCTTGCTTCTTTTAAAGCATTTATAGTAAAATAATTTAGTTCTCTGAGTTTGTACATTTCCCCGTACAGAACCAAGTTTTCTTTGGTTAGTAGGTTGTTCAACTAAATAGTGTTGTAATGAATAATGAATAACAGCAATCTACTGCATACAAGTAGATTTCTCTCAGACAGTTGCATATGGTAGGAAAGTGTTTTCAGAAAGAGTAGGCCTGGGGAATATTCAAAGTGTTCAATAATGCAAGAGCAGAAAGATTGAAACTTTCTTTTGATTCAATATTGTTTGGAAGCTGATATGGCTGGACACAGAATGCATATGAACATTTAAAGGACTGGAAATTGTATTTAGATGGAATCATCTACAAGCATAAATCATAACTTAATCTTTTTCCTAAATTAAATGAAAATAATTCTCATGCAAATCTCATTCTTCCTTCACAATCTAGACTAAGCCCTTATTCCTCTGAGAGGCTGCCCCTGGCCTTGCAGTCCCCAAGTCATAATGCAGTGACCTTCTGAGCAGCTTGAACCTGTACTTCATTTATGTCACACAGCTGGCATAGTAGCTTCATCCTGCATTGCTGGCTTGGGTTCATTTGCTAAGAGTTCTATTCTCTAACTACTTTTATTTTTTTGGATACATTACAGCAGTAAAAGATTACACATATATTTCACTCAAGTTCCTACAGAACCTAACATGCTACCATTTGAATAAGAATAAGGTTGGTTTGCAACATGGCACATGTATACCTATGTAACAAACCTGCACATTGTGCACATGTACCCTATAACTTAAAGCATAATAATAATAATAATAAGCAGATTCAAAAAAAGAATAAGGTTGGTTTGTTCATTAGATTTTATCCTAGATCTTTTTGTTAGTTGTTCTTTGAATGAGCACTTGGGATTGGTGTAGGGACAAAGATAAAGATACTGAAAAGGAGAAGGAGGAGGACTCTATTCGTTCATGTATAAACAATGTGTTTGCCAGCTAAAGGAGTGAATAGATGGCTCTGCTAGTCAATAGCCAAATGGTATCTTCCAGCAATTTTCTACATGTGCAACATGGTTAAAACAAGTTGGAAAAGCTGATTAATGATTACTTAAATATCACAACAAGGTTTCAGATGACTAGGGATAACTGATAGAAAACATTCTGACAGATGAAAATGAAATATATAAGAAATTCAGTATTTAAGTTCATCTTCAGTATATCTGAACTACTGACAATTAAATATTACCTAACTTACACTCTATATATCAGCCAAAATTCAAAGAAAACAACAATTTTGCAACTATTGGACTAATCTAGTTTAAAAATTTTAACATAGTGATGCAATTGTTATTATATTGTTCCCAAATTAATTTGTCCTTTATCCACAGTTGATGTTATGACTATATAATACCCTATGCAATTCAGCAATAAATAACAACATGCATACATACAGACATGCATATCTATGCATTATGCATACCGGCCATTCTTAAATCAGCCAATTTAATTTCATGTCTAGATGGTTATTTGTTTTGCAAAGAAAAATCATAGGATATATTATGAGTGTTTTACATTTTAGTTAAGTATAATTCGAACAGCTTTAGACTGTAAGCCTCCTAGGACAGAGCCCATATTTCTTTTGCACATCTACAGAGGCCAAGTGGAGTGCTCATCACACAAAAGGCTCTTTCTAATTGTCGCAGGCTGAATAGAGAGTAGGACAATAATGGAGAAAGATGAAACGTGTCGTTATTTTGAATTACTTTACGAAGACTCTCTGTATTCCTTCATTGCCTTATCTTGTGAAATCAACAGAAAAAAAAAAGGATACTATTCTTAAAGCAAACGAAGAAACAGATGTGTTCAGCCTTCATACTTCTTTAAAAAAAAAAAAAAAATCTTTGACATCCTGCACTGAGTACAATTCTTTCTTCAGTGTAGAAAGAAACAGGTTGTTTTAGTAATTAACCATCTTCTGATTCTTGTTTTCCTTTACCGATATTTTCTGAGTCACGTGTGAACAAATCACTAGAAACTAAACCAACAAAGAATAAAAGACTGAAGTGAAATTATGCTAATATTCCTTGACCTCACCTGGTGAGGCATATTGTCTTTTTAAATGATTGCTGTAGAAACAGAAAATCAGTACTGGTTGAAAGCCTGAGAACATGCTTTAGAGATAAATGTTATGGACATTTGGGGATCATAAAGTATGAGTATACTGTCTCATACCTCAAGTGGCTGCATCCCTATCATTTGTATATGCAACTCTTTTTGAAAGGTGAAGCTGCTCTTTAACAAAAGCAGTTCCTAAACACTACTTGAAATTATGATCTTACTATTCTGAGATTACTTCTTGTTCTCTAAAAATACACACATTTCTATGTTGTGACTTTCTAAGTGTTTATCATTCTCTTTTGATACAAAAAGAGTGGTTTCATTCCAATCAAGGCTATGAACCAAATCTCTTACCAGTGACAATCTAGTTATGGGTGGATGCAAACTGCTTGGCCCATGGGTTCATTCACATTTGCTCACCATCACAGGACAAAAAGAAAGCACAGTGGATGAGGGAGTGCATCCCAGGCCAATTACTGAGAAACACTAAGCTCTACTTCATACTAGCCTTGCGCCCTTGGGCAAAATACTTAGTCTCCCTGACCTCAGATTTCTCATCTGATATGGCTGAGATAATGCAGCCCACCTCATACAGGTATTGTCAGGGTCAAATTAGTAAATGCCCAAAGTTCTTAGAAAGGTGTCAGGCAAATAGTAAGCACTTAGCAACTCTTAGTTATTATTATCATCACTGACTATTCTCTGCCAGCCTAGTTTTCTCAACTACATACCAAGTGACCCTTGCCACAGCTACTCCTAACCCAAACAGACCTTTCTTGGGATTTCTAGAATCCTACTCATTCTTCTGTTCACTTGTCTAATTTAAAGTGCAATTTTGAGGCTAACGGCAGAGTTATTCATATAGTCCTAAGTTATCTTAAGTATCAAAACAACAGAGCAGAAGAATAAAGTATTTGTTGGCAGTAGAGTCCTAGAGTCAGATTGCCTAAATTCAAATTCCAGCTTTGCCATTTATTAGCCATATGGCTTTGGGAAAATTATATAAATGTTTCTGCTTCCCAGTTTCCTTATTTATAAAATGAGTATAGTCATAGCTACCCCTCAGAAGATTGCTGTGAAGAGAACAATAGTTATTTATGGAAAGGATTTAGCACTGTAGTCTGGTGCCTAAAACAATGTAAATGATCAAAAATTGTAGATGGAGAGAAAAAGTAAATGAAAAATGCAAATTCTACTGTGAAGCCCAATGAATTCCCAGACTAGCAAACGTCCTGGGAGTTCCTCTTTTTCAAAACTGAATAAACTACCAAGAGAGAATATTTATTGTCACTTCCAGGTCATGAACTTCTGTTCTGTAGTGGTTGTGGAACTTTGTGAAGCTACACAGGGACAAGGCTGCCAATACCAGAAGTACAGAAAGAACTCAATGCAAAGGGTCAGGGTGCCCAGACTTTCCAGTGGCCCCTTAGAATCACATGCTGCAGATCTGAACTTGGAGGAAGTGCATGACCTCAGTCAGAAATTCTCATGGAGGATCCTTCACTCAACCACCCATTTATTTTATACTATGCTTGATGCTGTAAGGAATGCCAAAAAATTAAAACTACAATCCAAGTCCTTAAAAGAAAATCCACAGAAAAACAAATGAAGACCAATTCCAGTGGGGTACCATGGAAGTATCATCTAGAATCTCCTACTGTTTATCCTGGAAATCCAAAGCTAGTGAGGAAAACCAGAAATTATCAGTAAAGCTGGGGTTCAGGAAATACCCACAAACTCCAAGTTGTGCATGGGCATTGCTCCAGTTTTATTTGACAAGCAAACCTTTGCTGGACGTCATGAGCATGCTCCAGGGAGTCTGAAGAAGATCTAGTGAGAGCAGAGTTCAGAAAGCTCCAGCAAATGGCATCTCCTAAAGGAGAAGATCCCTCCACCAGAGGGACTGCTGGGAGCAGAAATGAGGTCTCTCAGGGTATTATCAGTGAGGGAAACAGGGAGAAAAGGTTCAGAAAATGACTAGGGGGCCCAATGTGGGCAAATCTCTACAAAAATTTTCAAAAATGCCTTGTAAAACTGCATTTTTCCCTTGATGGGCAAGGGCTGTATCTTGTGACAGTACGAAGCAAGGGAGCCCAAGGTTCTCACGAACCAGGAACAGGTGTTGTAGCTAGTGAAAGCAAATGTTGGGCGGGTGAAAATTACTGGGCTCATTAGCATTTTCTCATCATTGCAGAACAAGGGCAAACATTTACAATGTGCTGGGCACTGTACTAAGCACATGTACATATAGTAGCTCATTTAATCCCAACTATGCCAAGATACAGGTCCTCTTTTTATGCCCATTTACTGATGAGGAAACTGAGGTACACACCTGCCCAAGATCATCAGCTAATAACAGATTGACCAATATTCACCCCAAGCAGTCTGGCTTCAAAGTCTGTGCTCTGATCCCCACGCTGTGCAGCCTCCAAAAAGCAGCAGGGAGAGGAATGCTTGTGCATATATTAAAGAGAGACCTTCCCTTTTTCTGTAGCATCAGAGGTGGGAGTCCTTGAAGTATAAACTCTCAAAGCTACCTGGGTACTCTCACACCACAGAATCCTTCTCCTGGTAACCCAGAAACACGTTTTAAGGAATTTGAATTCATGAAAATTTAAAACTTATGCTTGGCAAAACAACAATAACAACAATAAAACAGTGTAAGCAAAGATATATGTCAAATGATTGGAAGAATGCTAACAATTCATATCACAGCCAAGGATGTAATATTCATTATATTTCAAGAGATTCTAGAAATCAATGAGAACCAGCAACCCAATAGAAATATGGGCAGAAGTCATGAACAGTTAGTTTTAAAAACAATATGAACATATATATAAAATGTGTCTAACGTCATTCATTATAAAAGAATACAAATTAAAACTGTCCTGGTGTACATTTTTACGTATTGATTTTGCAAAACCAACATTTTGACAAGTTACTCCATTGGCAAAGCTGTAGGAAAAGGGCACTTTCTTGCATTGCTGGTCGGAGTGCCCTAGAAAGGGCAATTTTTTTGACATATTTCACAAAATGACAAATGCATTTAGCATTTGACCCAGTGGAAGGCAATTTTTTGGGCATATTTAACAGAGTGACAAATAAATTTAGCATTTGATACAGCAATCCTAATTCTGAAAATTTATCCTACAGATAAAACAGCACCCATGACAATGTCTATACAAGCCAATTCATTGTAATATTGGTTGTAATCACAAATGTATGGAAATAGCTCAATTGTTCTTTAGTACATAGCTACTTAAATTAACCACTGGATATACAGATAAACAAATATAAGCTACTGATTATATCCAGAGTGTGTGGAGCTGGAAAAAGAGATAAAAGGGGAAAAGGTAAGATTAATGGTTCTCAGTGCATCTCTTGTTATATTGTTTTAATAATTTTTATTGTAGACTACTGTTCTGGTTTTGTTGTTTGAGTTTTGAGATTTTTGCATTTTTCCATAACATCAAATTTTGAAGAGTTTGGACCATTTTTTTAAACTATGAAATTATATGACTTTTAAAAACTAAAATTTTAAGTTAAAAATAAAGTGTGTAACATGAAATATCTAAAGATTAGAATAATTCTTTCTTGTTAAAAAAAAGAAGAAATAGCTAAAAACCAATTCAAAAGCATAAAAAGTATTAATCTAGTGCATTTCAGACTATATTTAAAAATTAAAAGATTCAGAAAATAAAATCCCATTGTACAGAGAGTGAAAGAAAGATAGGTTTTTAAAAACCTGTCTCTGGAAACTGGATAAAATTTTGGATAGTTAGTACAGCACTACTGGTTAAAATGGCAGCAGATTGACAGGGAAATTTGGATTTTTTAGCAAAGACAGAGTCTGTGGACTGAAATTGGCACTTATTTCTCCCTGCGGTAACCAACATTCTCACTTCAGGCCTCTCTAATAGGTTTTTATCATGGCCATTGCAGAGGCTGCATGGAACTGAGATACAAAACCTATCCCATCCCTTCCAGCAACTCCCTCCTGGTTTTATTCACTCTCATGCCTTCAGGAATGATTCTTCTCCTTTACTCTGATAACTAGACATGAGAGACTCATCCCTTATAGTGCAGATTTGCAAACTCCAAGTGTCCTCCTTTCATGTTGAAAAGAGTCCTGGGCTGGGCCTTAACACTTTCAGCCTAAAAAATGTAACGTTTCCCCTGTGAACACTATCCTAAGAATGCAACAGGAAAGACAATTAGTATGAACATAAATGTTTTATATACTTAGAAAGGAGAGATTTTGGAATATGAGCCTCATTAAATTCTCATTATTTACAGATGAAGCAGTTTGAATTACCTTGTGGTTTTGAAGGGTTTTTTTTTCAGATTTTTGTTTGTTTCTTCCATTATTCTACATGCAATGGCTTTGTCATTTTAAGTGCCCAAATTTATAACAAGCATTTAATTATTTTGACAGTATATAGCAAAATGTGCATCTCACATAAGGAAGATGCTTTGGTTTTACAAAACCTTTTCAGAACTGTCCAAGAGAAAAATCTTAAATCTGAAAGTCTAGTTGGTAAATAATGCCAAGGCTGTTAGAAAATAAAAAGGATATGTAGAATTCAGTCATTCTTTTATAGTTCCCATTAACAGTCAATGTGGTAACAAAATATAATGCTGTAAATCCTTCTGAGTTAAGCGAATAAAAGGCCATAATAAAGGTCAATTTTACTGCCATCAATTTGCAGTGATGGGACATTTCGTTGCCAAAGGAAGCAACAAATACAACCCAGAATTATAGTATCTCTGAAAAAAAAAAAAATGTGCTACCATGGCAAGAAGTGCTTTGAGAAGATTTACACTGAAACCCACACTCAGCTCTGCTCCAAAATAATAGTGTGGATTATTACAAATTGTTCTAACCCTGTGCAGGGCAGTGCAAAAGACAAATGCATTGTCGTTTTGCAATGAAACAGATTCACTATATAAGAGATGGAGGAGGTATAATGGGTATTTGAAATATATGCAAAAGTAAAAAGGAGAAATGGTAGTTTTGTGAGCAATTAATGCTATCCATAATTACAATGTGTAAACAAAAAAACCACTAGGGGACAACTGCACAATAATGAGGTTTGAAGGTATTAATTCTTCTCTGAAATGGCGAGAATACAATTTTTATCAAAGCAACAACGGTAAAACAATAGCACAAAATAGAAAGACGGAGATTGCTACTATTTATTCTAGGATTTTTACATTGGAAAATTGAAAATTAAAACATCAAAGAAGTGTTAAATACCTGCGTGATGCCATGACCTCATCTGCCTCTCTTCTTTGCCCTCTCGTGTTTCATCTCTCAGTTTAAACTGCACTCATAGACTGAATATCCTTATATTCTACTGTAATTTATATTTACATGCAGACCCATTTGTAAACTAGAGAAAATTCAAAGTGGATATTTATTTGTACAACTAGCTTATAGGCCAGTAGTGACAGTCACCATACCTAAATACTAGCCCATCAAGAAAAGAAAAATGCTACATGGAATTAAAAATGTCAACCAAGTAAGAACACTGAGGGACTTTCTGTCAAAAAGGACAGGTGATGCTATTAAATGACCTGCTTCTCTATTTATAATTAATTTTTTTGTAGCATATAAAATGCATACTTAGCGAAAATATTTGGAAAATAAGGAAATACTTTGATATTATTACCAAGAAATAAAGACTGCAATATTTTAGTGTAATTATAGCTTTCTGGAATCCCTTTCTGTGTACATATACACATATAAAAACATATTTGGGATCATATTCCAAATATTGTTTAATAACCTGTAGTCATCACTTAATATTAGAAATATTTCTCATACAATCGCTAACAGCTGCAAAGTTTTCTGTTAAATAGCCAAACCATAATTTATGTAATAAATCCGTTTGTTCATTTAACAAATATGTACTGAGCATTTGCCATGTGACACATGTTGTAGATGCTAATGTGGCAAAGATGAATAAGAAATATTTTCTGACCTCGGGGAGTAAAGTGATCACTATCATCCTTAATAATTTGAACCACACTGTATGTAATTGATTGCCAATCTCAGAGGAGAGGGGCTATCATTTTAGAGAGTTCAGGAAAGGCTTCAGAGAGGAAGTAGCAATTGATATGGATTTTGCAGGTGAATAAAATTTAAAAGAGCAATTGGGTGGGATGAGAATTTTAGACAGAGAGAAGAACATATATAAAGTTATGGAGACAGGAACTGGATTATGAGGTTGCCACACAAGGAAAATTAAGTCCTGCTCAACTTTTAACAATTGTTAATTGTAATATTTGCAGATGCCTGTAAAAGTGATTTGACTAGGCTTTATCTAATCAGTGGAGCTCTCCCTTTCTTTCTCACATCTAACTTTAAAAATCATCGTTTTATTTATGCTTCTGGTTCCTCCCAAGTATGGTCAAACCATCTGTTTGATGTCAAAAAGGAGGAGAAAAAAATTTCTAGAAACAGGTGGATTCTGAACAATACTTGAAATATTTCATATCAATTGGGAAGGCAGATATAATTTAGCAAACTGGCTTTTATTCTAAAATATGTTGGTTGTAATTATTACAAAGAGGGAAAGACAAACACTAAAAACATAACATTTAATAGAAATGAAATAGATTCCAAATACCCAGTATGTTCAAAGTTATCCAAAGAGCATTGTTGACTCTTGAAATCCAGACTGTAGCACAACAGATAATAATGATGGCACCAAAAGGGCTCTTTGGGATTATGGGCAAAAAACTCTTTTGAGACCCTTGAATCTGTACATCAAATTTGTATATAATATTTCTGTTCTCCATGTCTCTTTGGAGCTATTTGGATTTATCCTTTGATTACCTACTCCAAAGTTCCCTTGACTTTGGTGTGATTACCAACAGTCAGTTATTTCAGTCTATTTCAAGATGTGACACCTTGACTTCTAGGGTTTCCTCTAAGCCACAGCAATATTGTTTGGTTCCCTGTGGAGTTGATGGCCTGCTTGCTCTTCTGTAAACATTTGGTCCTTTAACTGGATGCCTCTGAAAACTTTTGACAATATGTTTATTATAAAGCAAGTTCCTAGACCAGAGCAGATCATTTCCAACAATGACATGATGAACAAGAGTTTCATCAAGCAAGGAGTAAACATGGAGTTTCCACAAAAGGCACATCATGGTGCCAAAAGTACAGTCTCTACTCACACTATTGTTCTGAGATCCACACGGATCCATCTCTAGCTGTTAAAGGAAACCGTACTTGCAACATTCTACTAGATAAAGAGCCATGCAAATGCTTCCCATACTCTTTGCCATGAAGTGTCGTGTGCCACTCCCAACTGACAAAGAACTCTATCCCTTGTATCTGAGGGAATGCACCCTTAATGAAAAGCAGAGAGATTGCAATAATGGCAGAACAAGCTAGATGATGCTCTCCTCTGATAAGAGGCATCCACTACTGCATTTGTCAATTTAACACAAATCATGTTAAGCTTTTAGTGCCTGATAAGGGAATTACATTTTACTTAGTTATTTCCATAGAAACTGAAGAGTTTGCAGAGATATTCCACATTTGATTTCACAATCACATCTTCCAAATATTACTTTCAAAAAACAGCATTGGTTTTCAAGGATTGGGACTGGAAGAAGAAAGAGCCTGATGGAAATAAATGAGTTATTTCAAATTGCTACAGTCTATTAATCAGCCAATATTTTAAAAATTAAATCAATATGTTTATTATAATCCAGGTTCAGAAAGAAATGTGTCAATATGTATGTATACATAAACTGCCTCCAGATTCCCGCCTGTGGTAAACATGCCTAAATATTTTTCAAGCTATAAAAGGAAACTGAAATAAATAACAGCTGTGCAGGTTTATCTAGGAACAGAAAAAAAAATTTGGAAAGAAGAGAAAGAATTCACTGCTACATCATTAATATAAAATGAATAGAAAAGATTGTAAAGTGGAGACAATGGGTTGTGGTGTTAAGAGAGTATGGAAATAAACTCCTTGGCACCATATTAGAATCTTGTACTCTTCATTGTACAGATAGTTGACAGTAGAGTCACATAGGGTACATAGGGTCTGTATCAGTGAAAAGGTCACTTCTCCCTCTCTCCCTCTCTCCCTCTCCCCTATACCCCCCATTCCCCCTCCCCTGCCCCGGCCCCTGCCCTGGCTACTCCCTCTCCTTTTCCTCCTTCTGTGTTTTTTCTTTTGTCTCTCTGTGTCTGTATTAATCTCTCTGTGCCTTGCTTGAGAGACTCTATGTGTCTCTCTTGTGTCTCTTTCTATGCTTTTCTCTCTGGGTGTGCATCTGTGTTTGTCTATCTGTCCCTTGCTCTTTCTCTCTTTCTTTCTGTCAAAACAAGGTTCTATTTTCCCCCCCTTTCTCTGTCTCTATCCCAGACTGGCTTTTCTGCTTCCAAATGCACAAAAGCAAACAAGGAAGCCCTAGGCCTTGTTTATATTACTTCCTAGACAACACAGGCTAATTAAATTGAGTCCAGATTTCGGGTAACCAAGAGAAACAACCTAATGGAACCAGGTTGAACTCGGCACATGTATTTAGTTCAAGCAACTGAGGTCATGGAAGGGTATGTAGAGTCTCCTGCTACAAGCATGGTCTTAGGGCCATATGGGAAGAGCAGAAGCAGCTCTCAGATGAAGGGGACTGGGTAGGGAAATATCCTTCGGGGAACTATGCTGGCACATCATTCATGAGTACTTTCCCAATGAAGCCAACTCAAAAATATGTTCCACCTAGCACTTAAGTATATGTCACTTACTTTGACACTTATTAGTTGTGTGACCTTGAGAAAGTTTTTGTTGTTGTTGTTGTTGTTTTCTGAGACGGAGTCTCCTTCTGTCGCCCAGGCTGGAGGGCAGTGGCGCGATTTCGGCTCACTGCAAGCTCCGCCCCTTGGGTTCACGCCATTCTCCTGCCTCAGCCTCCCGAGTAGCTGGGACTACAGGCGCCCGCCACCACGCCCGGCTAATTTTTTGTATTTTTAGTAGAGACGGGGTTTCACCGTGTTAGCCAGGATGGTCTCGATCTCCTGACCTCGTGATCAGCCCTCATCGGCCTCCCAAAGTGCTGGGATCACAGGCGTGAGCCACTGCGCCCGCCAAAGTTATTTTTCTCTCTAATCTTTAGTAACAAGTACTACCTCACTGAAATGAAGATTGAGTATGTGACTATAAGGTGACAGCATTTATGACTGAGCTTATTACAGGGTCAGTGCCCAATAAGGGCATTACTGCATCTAAATGTTGCTCCTTTGGGGGTTCTATCTTGCCTCTTAAAAGACTTTACACTAGCTGAGTGGTCCCCACAGTAGCTAGCCACGTGCCAGACACAGAGCAAGTACTCAGAAAATCTCTGTTGGTTTATCAACTAAGTAAATACTCGTAAGAACCTGAAAACTAAAACCAAATGAATGTGTTACCTTTCTTATTCTAAGATGTAGAAGGGATTTTGATAGACAAAGGAACCTATCATCAGATATCTAAAGGGTGAGTAAAGGTATATGGATATGGTCTCAAAAAAATGAAGCATGGTTTGGAATTTTTCTTTTGTTCTTAGGATGACAGATTTTAGGATGAATGTAGAGAAATAAATGCTGAAACAGACAGTATTGTTCACATCCATAATAATGCCATATGTATTAGACCCTGTGTTGACTGTAGTAGTCTTAAAACTTCTGCCACATGACTCCCAATCAAAGAAACAAAATATAAATTTATAACAGCAGAGCACTTCTCTGTTTTGTGCCCTGCCATATCTCTGGCACTGATCGCAATGCCTTAACATAACGGATGCTCGATATATGATTCTAAAATGAGTGGATTAATGAAATGAATGAACAAATCGTAACCTCATCCTCATTAGGGACAGCTTCATGGGCATGTGGCCCACGCTGTGGCATAGGGCTTCACACTTAGAAGGACTCCATGCTTGGATTAATGCTTTGTGGTCATCATCTTGATATTCTTAATCATTTTTGAACAAGGAGCTCCACATTTTCATGTTGCCCTGGGCCCAGCAGTTATTTAACAAGTCTTCCTACCCAGGATATGTAACTAATACTAGTGAACTGGAGAATGCAGTTTCTCTCTAGCTGCAAACACAAGGAAATTACCTGAGAAATGGGGATGCTTATACTGAAACAGCTGTGAGGCCCCCATAGAGATGCAGTCTCACTAAGTCACAAATGTTCCAGTCCTGCCACCCAGTGCCTTTTGAAGTTCCCTAGAAGCTTCTGCTTCACTATCCCATCTGGTCCTGGCTTTGACTCTCAAGGAGGTTATCAACATTATAGATGAATGCCTTCTCAGTTTCAGCTACACTGCTTCTGATTTACTTACTCAATTCCAGAGCCCATTGATGTCTCTTACCAACCTGATATGGTTTGGATCTGTGTCCCCACCTAAATCTCATGATGAAATGCAATCCCCAATGCTGGAGATGGGGCCTGGTGGGAAGTGACTGGATCATGGGGGTGGTTTCTAATGGTTTAATACCATCCCCCTAGTGCTGTTTTCATGATAGAGTTCTCACGAGACCTGGTTGTTTAAAAGTGTGTAGCCCCTCCCCCTACCTTTCGTCTGCTGTGGCCAGGTAAGATGTGCCTGCTTCCCTTTCACCTTCTACCATGATTGAAAATTTTCCTGAAGTCTTCCTTGAAGCTGAGCAGATGCAAGCATCATGCTTCCTGTACAGCCTGCAGAACCATGAGCCAATTAATCCTCCTTTGTTTATAAATTACCCAGTCAGTTATTTCTTTAGCAGTGTAAAAATGGACTAATATACCACCACTCCTCATACTGTAGCTTAATATTGTGGTTGCTTCATTAGCTGCTTTTTAATTAGGGCTTATGGATTTTACTATCTATTTGTTTACAGGTACATTATAGGTTTCAAATCAAAGCAAGCCAAATTACTTGTGATTTCAAGATATGTCATGTAACCAGCTCTGGCACATATTTTAGGGCTAAATGTTGGTTTATTAACTCCCCAGTAGCATGAAGAGTTAATAGAAAAATTTAAAAAGTTAATCTATACTTTATAGGATACCTCTACTTGACATGTTTTTCTTTTCAAATATCATTTTCATTATTTTTTATTCTAATAGAGTGGTGATCTTCAATTCAAGAACCCTGTCTCTGATTATAATATATGTTCTCGCTTTCAATGAAAATTTGCTCTTGTCACATAGGAATCCACTGTTATTAGATTCTATTGCAATAATTTATTAATATCAAGTCTATTAAATGATGACATATTGGGTATAGAAAAATATTCTATACTGAAAAAATCATTTTGCTTCGGAATTGTTTAGTTCTTTTAAAGTTATTTGGAAGCATTAATAATTATTTCAGAAGATTTGTCGCAGAAGAGAATAGGGCAAACATTTGAGACTAATAAAGACCATCAGTATCTCTGTGTTAACAATTCTGAATTTACTTACTAGTTTCAATCTTTCTCTAGCCCATCACATTTTAAATGTCCCTGTTAAAATTATACAAAGTCCTCAAGGTATTAAAAAAATCAAGTTAATGAGTGAGAATGGGATTTATCCCTATCCGCTGAATTTTGTAGAACAAATCTCCTTCGAATTCCCCTCAATTCTTAACTCTTAAGGCTTTTTTAGTCTTTCTTGGTCCAGTATAACATTTCTGGAGAAGACAAGGGAAAGTACAAATGTTTTTGGACATTCACTAACCATACATCTCCGTTCTGCTGCACTCTCCTGCCATGGCTTGCTCACCTCTCCTGCCCTTTGTTCTTATAATTCATCTGTCTGGTATAGAAAAAGCACAGCCTAACCTAAGCTTTGAGCTCCCTGCATGGAGAATGTTAAGTTCAATTTTCTAAAACACGGCTAAACTAAAAATAGCTTCAATTTACAAATAGAAGAACAAGTGCTGAATTGAGAAGAAACATTGTGCATATATGTCAGTGAATCAGCACTGGATCTCTCTCTTCGGTAAAAACAAATTTAATACTATAGTCACTAATAGCTCCAAAACATATGAGTAAGCCATTGTTACACCAAGCTTTGGCATTACTTATTATTGGTAACTGTTTGAGGACATACAAAACACTTGTTACTATTATCAAATCATTTTGAAGACACTAGGCAAGCTTGTGCCAGTGCTGAGAATACACTGTGCTATAAAACCAGGATGAAGCTGTATATTAATTCTCCCATCCACTGCAGTGGGGCTTCCATTGCCAACAGGACAAAGTCCAGACCCTTCACATGGTATCAAACTACATAACCTGCCTAATTTTCTAATATATATTGAAGGTGCCAGTTATTAAGCCTTTGACTCTCCATTCCAAACCCACCCTTCTATATACTCAGCTTTGTGATGCTGAGGCTGGGATTCTGCAAATAGCATTTCTGTATTACCAGCATCTCCCTGTTAAGTTCAGCCAATAGGTGGCAACGTATGGGGACTTCAAAACTAGAGAAGGAAGAAAGGAATTACTTTTTCCTTTTTGTTTCCTGTGTGCTTCCTGTTTACTTCCTATTTGCTTCCTGTCCCTATAAGCATCACCCTAGCAATGCTTCTTTGCCCCAGAAGTCCAATTTTTTTTCATAAAATTAGCTGAATTTTGATTGCAATTTTTCCACTTACAGAACCAGCCTGACAGTGGGCCTCTCAGAGATACCAGCATCAACCACCTTGCTCATCCCCTCCTCAGATATCTGAGTCTCAGCCCCACAGGCGTCTTCTCCAGACTTCTAGGTTTAAATAATTCCAGTCTCTTTCAATTGTTTATCTAATCCTAATTCCTACAATTACTGTCTCTGTAATATGCTATTGCTCTTTTTTTTTTAGTTATCTAGTTAACAACTTTATGCCTAGTTAAAAACCTTTAATACACTGAAGGAGTAGCCATGTTTAATCTGCTCTGACACTTAATGTTTTTATACACTCTCCTGGAATACTGTCACTGTTCTTTGAAGACATGCTCAAATATTCTCCAATACCCATCTTAAATATTATCCCTTCTGCAATGCTTTTCTTGACCTCCTTAAACGGAATCACTCCCTTATGATTAGTACATTTTCATTTGGTACATCCTGCTCTATGCCACTTAATATTATAATTATTTATTTACATTTTATTATGTTCTCCTAGACTATGAGCTCCACAGAAGCATGACCTATGCCTTATTCACTTCTGTATCCATTGTATCTAGTACACTCTCTAGCACATAATAAGATTATCATAAATGCTCATTTAATTTATTTATTTTGTGCTAATGAACTACAAGATTCTTGGAGCAGATTTAGAGATGGCCTTTAGTTCCAGTGTATAAGCCTTTTTCTCATGTTGTGTGATGTAATGAAGGGTAGTTAGAAAGATGACAACTCAAGGGGAATCCCCCCACTAGCCAGCCAACTTTATCTCAAATTCTGTTTTTAGAAAGTACATGCAACAGTACCTGATATATAATAACCAGGAAATAAATGTTAGCTATGATTTTTTTTTTTTTTTTTGAGATGGAGTCTCGCTCTATCACCAGGCTGGAGTGCAGTGGCACAATCTCGGCTCACTGTAACCTCCGCCTCTTGGGTTCAAGAGATTCTCCTGCCTCAGCCTCCCGAGTAGCTGGGGCTATAGGTGCGCAACACCATGCCCAGCTAATTTTTGTACTTTTAGTAGAGATGGGATTTCACCATGTTGGCCAGGTTGGTCTTGATCTCTTGACCTCATTGACCACCTGCCTCAGTCTCCCAAAGTGCTGGGATTACAGGTGTGAGCCACCATGCCCAGCCAGCTATGATTTTTTAAAATTTCTATTGCTCAGTAACTAACAGTAGCTCTCTATTTACCCATGACTGAAACATAAAGTCCTCGATGGGATATTCAAGATTCTTAAAAATATAGCCCAAATTATTTTCTCTTCCACTTTGAGCCTCCAACCAGGAGTTGGGCAACTAAAGCCCACTCCACAGGGTAGGCTACATTGCCCTTATTTTTATAAATAAAGTTTCATTAGAATACAGACATACTCACTCATTTATGTGAGTTAGCTTCAAACGTACCCTTCTATACAATTGTCTGTGTTTACTACTAATATGTATATTATTATTTATATACACAGTCTATGACTGTTTTCATGCTACACAAGCAGAGCTTAGTAGTTATGACAGAGATCATATGCTTCGCAAATTCCAAAATATTTGCTATCTGGACCATTATAAAAAATGTTTGTTGACCCCTGTTCTAGACGATTGCCAAACCAAAATTACAACCTAATTGCCCACGTATGATTCACACCACTTTTGCCCTTCCTAATGTTGCCCCATTTTTGCCTATCATATCCTATTAGTCCTTGAAATATCTCTGACCTGTCCAACTAAAAGGCATGATTCTCTCCTTTCAACTCTAGTTTGATTTTTTATTGCTCTTATAGCATTTATACTTTACTTTGAATTGTTATTTTATATATGGACTCATCATATCCCCCCTAGCTGATTATAGATTACTAGAGGTTATGCTGTAGAATTTATATATTTTTCTATCTCTTACAGGCCTGGAAACCAAATAAATATTTGGTTAGTAAA
Source organism: Pongo pygmaeus (assembly GCF_028885625.2). Classification (NCBI taxonomy): domain Eukaryota; kingdom Metazoa; phylum Chordata; class Mammalia; order Primates; family Hominidae; genus Pongo; species Pongo pygmaeus. Next base: position 23,693,115 of record NC_072388.2, on the reverse strand, counting down.
ATATTTTATATAAATATTGTATTACAAATAAAATAACAAATTTAAATATTTGACAAGTTGAGTCAAATAGAACTAAATTGTATACCAGTAGTTTGCCTGTACTCCTCTCTCAACAGCCTGAGATCCTCACATACCACATCACGGGTTAGTTAGTAGATCAACACAGTGGCTAGTTTCTTCCTTTGAACTTAATAACACTGCTCAATCAAAAAAAGATCATTCTTGAAATGATGGTGGCTAAGAAGTTATCAAGTTACCTAAAATAATAAGCCAAATCATATTTAAAACTGTATTTAGGGGTTTGTGAGAGACTGACTGCCTTTGAGATTAATGGGTATAAGATACTATAAGCCTTAGGATCTGAATGTGGCTTTAGCTAGCGATTTGAGCTAATGAAGCTATTAGGTGATTCACGTTAAATTTCCTACAAAGTCATTAGCCACAGAATTATTTTCCAAAAATTGTTCTGATGGTTATTATCAAACAAATAGAAGGAGATTGAAATTAGAGCAAATTCAGCCTTTTATAATTAGACACTATTTTGGTCTTTGTTATTATACTCTAATTGTTTTTATATATAAGGTAAATTATGAAACTATAAAGGTATGTAATGCGATATGCTTGATTACATAAATACAGTGGAATTATATATGCTGGAAACAGGAGTACAGAAGTGATGCATTATTTTGTCTTAACAAAAGGATAATTAATCGATGATATTCACTCTGCTTAACTTACCTTAATCACTTAAGAACCTTTTTTAAAAAAATCCTAAAACAGTAGACTCCTCTAGAAATGCTTCTTAATTAACCAAAGACCTCTATATAAGAAAACAAAGCTTCTCTTCATATTAATTTCACTGGCTCCAGTAACATTTCTTCTCAAGTTACGTATTAATGAATCATGGTCAAGACATCTGGTATATGACTCCCATCTAATCAAAGAAGCCCAAGGTTCGAAGCGTAGTCTTCCAAAAGGAATACATGGAAAAGACTGGCTTAACTCAGGATGCTTTTTTTCTCTTTATTTTATGATGTCCTAATACCTTGAGTCATATTAATCATATCATAGGCCCATCAATATGACTTGCACTGTTATTTTAACTTGGCAGATTATCTCACCCAATAGCAATGATTGAGCGTCTACATGAAAAATGAGACGATTTCAAAAACCCTGGGTTTCATTCTATTCCTCATATATGCACTGCCAATTATCTATAAAAATAAGTTACTAGTCAAAAGGGAACACACCTAGCTATCAAATTCACAAGATATAGAATACAGCAACCTGATCATCTAAACATGGACTATGACCCTTCAAGCAACACAGTGTTACATACGATAATTACAGATAGTTAATTTACATGAAAAATGGAAAACAAAACCTTGGAATAGCAACAATACTTTGGTCTGACCTCTACAGCAGCTCTACATGAGTAAATACACAGATTTATATTTGAAAAGATGCAAGAAAAGTCCTTCAAATAACAACTTACTTTATCAGAATGTCAGTGTTATTGACTCAGTATAATTTTGATATTTTAATGTTTTATAGAAGCATGCCACATACTCATAGAGTGATAACATTGTAAAAGAATTTAGATATCAGATAAACTAGGGCTCTCCAGTTTGAGGAAATGGATCAGGAAAATGAAGCCCAAAGAGCTGCAGTGCCTTGTTCAAAAATTTCACAGCTAATTAGCAATAATGGAGTATATGTCTTATCATGCACATCTCCTTAGAATCTATTACCTGGTCCTCTAAATTGGGTTAGTTATTTGAGGACACAAATGTCACATATCCACTGTGCATGTACTGTGTAATGCTAAAGTAAATCCATCATCCTCAAAGAAGATAATATAATCAAATAGCATTAGTAGAAGAAGAAGAAGAAAATAAAGACAAAATTGGCCAGAGGTATGGAACAAGCAACAGCAATCCTACAATCAACAGCCTCTAGGCTTCTCTGCCCATGAGCAGAAGCTCAAGTCCCCCTTCCAGTTGACGGACCCCTGAAGCTATTATATATTTGTCCATTCAAAACAAGTGAATTATTGATCTTTTCCCCCAAGAATAAATAAATATTTATGTGTGTTTACATTCCTGTGCAATGTCTCTGCTATGAGATGAGACATAAGTTCTCAGGATCTCATCCTTAATTATTTGAAGATTTTCATCAAAATTGCACAGCTCTCATTGATGGTGGCCAAGAGAAAGACAAAAAGGAGGAGGAATACGAGAAAATATTTGACCTAAATAAGAGGTGTTAGGAGCCATTTGGGCAAATTTCACAATGTATTTTTATGTTTTGTTTTTATCTTGCTAAATATTGATCTTAATAATAATATCATTTAGTCAGCTATTTCATTTAATTTTTTGCTTCTTCCTAATATATTCCACGTTACTGCACATATTTTAAAAAATATACATATAAGTGATAATGTCATTGTACTAGAACATTGTCATAGTAGTTCCCTGTTGCTAGATAAATGGCAAGGTAAAGCTAGACATTTACTGAAATTAAATATCTAGATAAATTAAGAAACATTGATCGTAAGAAAATGTTCTAATACAGTGGCTTAATTTCTTTTGCACCAAATGATGCGTGTTGATATAATAATTTTTCTTTAATAGATCTTTGTGTAGTAGAGTTAAAGTAGCTTACAGTACAATAGAGGAACTATATTCTGTTGAAGAGAACTGAACTTGGTATATAATATGCAGCCAATCCAACAGCTGTTCATAGATAATAAGCCTATTTCCTGCTCCACTAAATTATGTATACCAAATAATTTCTCACTAGCAGAGGCTAGTTGTATTCCAACTGTAAGTAAAGGTTGACTATTGAACAATTTGGTTTGATATTTTTCCATCTAAAAGTTTCTGTACTGCATTTTAGAAATATCTTGGCATATGTATGTACACATACACACACACATACATATATAATTTAACAAAGGAGATGACTAAACTATTTTGCTTATCCTTACAAATAACTAAATGGGCCAGAACAAGTGTGTAGAAACAAAAGCGTAGTCTGGATTTTGAAAATGCAATGTATTGACCTTTCAAAAATTGGCTCCAAAAAGACACATTTGTTATTTTGCAAACACATCCAAATTTCAGTGATTACAGCTTAGTGAGGAAATTCTGTTCTAGGAGGTTCAACTTAGCATGGTGGGCCATTTGAGTTGGCCAAAGTGAAATCACAAAGGATATCCAAAAACAAGAGCCTTCCTTAGAACTGAGAAAAAGTATGATTCACTGAAAGGAATTCCTTAGTGTATTGGAACTATGAGGAAGACAGAGAAAGGTCATTTTACTGGGGATCAGTTTTGTTTAAAGAGAAAAAGAAGAAACTAAACCAAACTAATTACCCAAGCTTCTACAGTATTCATAAGTCTAGAAATACACTTTGGAGTTTTATATTATATATTTAAAGCAAGTTCTCTCAAACTTCCAAGTTCTGAAAGTCGAAGACAGTAAAAGGAACAGAGTTCACCTAAAGAAATACATCATGTTACTGAAGAGTACAAAGATAATGGAGAGTTTGAAAATGTATATAAAAGCAGTTTCACTTAACTTTCCTTGTCATAGGGAGGAAAGTAATAAACTGAAAGGCAGAGGTGGTATAACTGTGTGTGTGCGTGCACACATGCATGCACAGTATGAAAGACAGAGAAAGAGATATATTTTTTCATGAAAATTTTAAGTTGTGTAGATTTTACATACCTAAGCTTTAGTCCATAATAATGAGTGCTGGGAAGAATATATCCTTCTCAGTGACTTTTAGATGGATGCATGTGTGTGTGCATGCACATGTGTGTGTATTTGTGTGTGTGTTGTAAATCTATACCATATTCACTGCCAAAAGAACATATTTAAGAAGTCACACAACATCAGCTAACATTTTCTCTGATTTTAAATGGAGTTAGATTTCCAATTGCAACCAGGTATCTTGTATAATGCTTTAAAGCAATACAGGTGAAGGCAGCCAATGTATTAACTAGCTGAAAGAGTTGTTAAATCACCTTGGGAAAGTTATTTGATCTTTTTAATTATTCATTTTTATACCTGGATAATAAGGGGTGGATAATAACAGTAACTATTTTGTAGGACCGCTATAAGAATGAATAAAAGTATTTATGAAAAGTATGTGGCACAATTTCGGTTTCAGCCTACAATAATCACTTGGTTAATATCTACTTCCATTAATATGCAGCAATATATTGAAGAACTCAGAAATGGCCAGTAATTGGGAAGAAACAGCAACATTGGGATAGTACCTGAAGTGTTGGAAGAAGAAATCTGTTAGACAATGAGGCTGCAAGAAGGTGTCGTCTAGTTCACTCAATACCATACCAGAAGGGTAGATGTTAGTCTCTTCCAATTTGCTTGGGAGGTAAAAGGCTGTGTGTCTTGCCAGCCTGGCTGTTGGTCCCAGACTCTGCGACCTGCCATGTGGTTAAGCATGGTTGTCAATCTCATAATTTTGTATAGTGGGCTGGTTGTAGTGGCTCATGGCTGTAATCCCAGTACTTTTGGAGGCCCTCAATGGGAGGATTGCTTGACCCCAGGAGTTCAGGACCAGCCTGGGCAACATGGCAAGACCCCATCTCTACAAGAAATAAAAAATTAGCCAGGCATGGTGGTGTGACCTGTAGTCCCAGCAACTTGGGAGGTTAAGGTGGGAGGATCACTTGAGCCTGGGAGGTCAAGGCTGCAGTGAGCTGTGATCACACCACTGCACTCCAGCCTAGGTGACAGAGTGAGACCTCATCTCAAAAATAAATAAATAAATTCAATAAAATAACTTTGTACAGTGACAATAAAGCTCTAACATGCTTACTTATTTTTCTATCTTTCCTTCCCATTTAGATTGAAACAGAAAGGAGAATATTTTAAAAATAAGCTTTTCCAGGCCAGGCACGGTGGATCATGCCTATAATCCCATCACTTTGGGAGTCCAAGGCAGGCGGATCTTTTCTAAATAAGCCAAAACAATGAAAAGCAAACTTTTCCTCTAGGTTTCTAGTCTTTTTCATCTTTTGTCATAGGCTGCTGAGAAGAAAGGTTTTGCTGTTGTCTTTGGGTTGTTTTTTCCTTTTCATGTTTTTGTAGAAATATTGAGTAATAACAAGGGAAAAGTTGCATCACCTTCATGCCTGCCAGGCTAGATCTACACAGTGTACAAATCATACTGTATCATTTTAATTATGCTTTTGAAAGGGGGCTGTCAGAGAGCAAATCTTTCTAAATTCTTCCCACATAAGAATTCATAAGTTACCCTAGGTACTGAGTATACTCACATATCTGAATCCAAGGACCTAAGCATTTAGATGAAAAGTAAAAGGGTTAATTATCTATACATAAAGACAATTGATTGTATTTTTAGCTTGTGTTCTAGATATTCAAGAAACATTGTGGTTACAAACAAAAAATAAAAATAAGGCAACAGGTGCATGAGTACACTTGAACCCTGAATCAAATTAATATGGTACCCTTTGAACATTTACCTAAAGTGTGGCTCTCAGCCTTAGTTAATATTAGAAACACCAGGAAACTTTTCCCACATTTGAAAACCAGTGTCCAATGGGATCTTCGTAGAGTTGGTCTTCATTTTAGACAACCAGCAATTACGACAAATAGGTGGAAGCTCACATTTGTACCAACCAGTCTCCAGTAGCTTGTGTATGAAGAATTGTGATCCGATAACAACAAAAAGGGCTTGATAAAGCCATAGCTGTCTGTTTTGGTTTTGCTCCTGTGTTGCAATTCTGATAACTGTATGTTGAGAACAGGAGAGCAATGAATATTATAATAAAAGCCACCCATTGGCAAATAGGTCTAACACCTGCCACAAAGATTAACCCTGTTCTGTATTAAGATCACTCCATTTATCATAGTTAGTACACAAAGGTTATCATGTGACTTTCATACTGTGTTACATAAAGTTTGATGCAGCAGGATTCTTAAAATTTCTCCAGGAGGGTTATCATTGTAAATATTCTTGCTTAATGGTTTTCTGTTTCTGGTTTGCCCTTACCGCAATAAATAGTCATTATTACAACTATACAGTTTTAATTGATCACAGAGATTTTTGTCTTCAATGGATAATACTTTGGCTTTACTGGTTTTGAGCTAGTCTGTGGATATAATGAAATACAGTGCAGATATGAATAAATTGCTCTAGTCTAGTAATCAAGGTGAGCAATATAATGAATAAGTCAAGTTTTATTGTTTTCCTTTAAATTACTCATTATTTTTTCTTAAGTGTCCCAAATGCTGTGGTAGCAATGGGCAGAATTTAAATCTCATACTAAGTTAGACCTCTCACAAGCTTGATATCAATTTACTTTTAGAGCCCAGTTCTCTCTATTGCCTTTGTGAGGGCACACATGTTATTGTAGATTCATTGCCAAAATGGCTCTGATTCTCCTGCCATCAGGAGGTGAAGTCTGTTTTTCCATCCCTTGAGTCTGGGCTGGACTATGACTTGCTCTAGTGAACACAATGTGACAGAAGAGTGGTGCAAGTTCTGAGCCTGCACTTTTAAGAGGCCTTGCATGTATCTGTTCTCTTCCTCTCTAGGAAGCCAGCTGCTGCCAGAAACAAAGCCTGGACAAGTCAGCTGGAGGATGTAAGACAATGTGGAAGAAAAATCAGCTGTCCTATCCTAGAGTAGCCTTCAGCCAGCTGACTTGCATCTAACTACAGATGCACAGAAGAGCCCAGCAAGATTTGATTCGTGAAATCTAGCTAAGACCAAAGAGTCACCCAGCATACATGCATATTCACAACATAAAAAAGTGCTTATTTTTAAAGCCACTTGATTGTTGTTAATTGCTACACAGTAATGTGGCAATAAACTACTGATACATAGACCATCTGATTTGGAAATATACAAAATATGAAACAAAGGCTTTTCCAAGGCACAAAGTACAATGTCTACTGGTGTACACTTTCCATACATTTCCTGACTCTCCAGAAAGAGGTGTGTTTACTGTGGTCATTCTCAATCATACACTTCCAAAATTATAAACAAAACTAAATTACATGTGAATTATAGTGCCCCACAGGGATGTAGTCATAATAGCTAAGGCAAGTCATGAAAAAAAAAGACAGTTGGCTTGACATATAAGGTAGTCTCCACCACAATTCAGGCCGGCTGAAAAAGCAGTGCTGTTTTTATCATACTGCACTTTTACATATATGCTATGTTACAAATTTCACTGTGTATATTTCCTTCATCTAATTAGTAAAACCCAAGCACCTTCAAAGAATAAACTAGATTTCCTAGTTCCTGATACCACATTTTGTTACTAGAACACTCTGACCTGATATTCTGAACTGTTTCATAGCCCACCAAATACAAGTGTCAGCTAAAATGGTTTGAGGATGGGACAAAAGGGTTGATTATCTAAGAAACCTGAAATAGATACTATTGAATTCATTTTGCCATTTGTCCAGAGCATGTGATTCCTAAACCTAACCACTGAGCTGTGGCATGAACTTAATTAAAACCCTATAAAATGCTAGTTATGGAAGGAAAAAGAAATGATTATTTCAGATTTTTGGATGGTGCAGGATTTCCCCAAATGACTTTCTCCTTTGGAGCTATTTGCTCAACTCATCATGTTTGAGTATATACAAAGGATCTGTCTTCAAAATGATGAATGCTGGAAGACATTTTTAAGAGAAATTTATCAGTAGTTCATTTCAGAAAGAATTCTAACGGCCATCAGGCTCACTGGATTTTCATCTAACAACTGCGAAGCTCTTATGTGTGATTACAGCAGGTTTAGAGCACCACTATGTGGTCTGTTGGTGAGTATGTGAAACTGTGTGTGTATTTTTTATGTGTGTGTGTGTTTCTGTGTATATATATATATATATATGCCACACACATGAAAAAACAACAGAAAATGTGATGTTTCTCCTATTTTTTTAAAAAAGATTGTTTGTTCACAAGACTATGAAATGCAAATAACTCTTAAAAAGAGTAAATGAAACCTTTGCATTTAATTGTGCAAAAACAAAAATAATTTGGTAGCTAATTTTAACAAATGGAAAAACACCCAGGCCATTTTTTCCAAGGGATTCGATCTTAATGCATTTTGCTATTGTGTTTCATCTGCATGTGGTACATTACATTTAATGGAAATCACACAGTCCAATTATCTCTCCTAGGGGAAGAGGAGAAAGGAAAAAGGAGGTAGGGGAATCTATTGTAAGCATAGGGAGATGCCTTTGGCAACTTAACAGGGGAAGAACAGACAGACTCTGCGTTACAGCCATTCAGATAAATCCCTCACACTTGGGGACTCTCCAAATAGGAACCTCCAGAAGGGGCATAGCGTGTTCTCACTAGAAGTGGGACCAAGAACCTGCTTTCTCCTAAACGGGGTTCTGTAGAGAGTGCAACTTTGCTGTTAGTTGAACTGCAAATGTGGCTTCCTTTCTAGCAGCTGCATATACTGGGGGACACAATTGAGCCCATTTGTTCTTAGCACTCAATCCAGAAGACCAATTATAGAGCTCATTTCTGCAGAAAGCTGCTTCTAGTTGCCTAAAAGTATAATTCAGCTCCCACAAGTTTCATCATAAATGGTAAATGATGTTACAGTGGCTTCAATTAGGATTAGGAGAATAGTCTGGACTCCTTGTGTGACAAAAGCTTAAGCTGTACTGGCCAATGTAGTAGCCACAAGCCACATGCAGCTGTTGAAATTTTAATTAATTAAAATAAATTTAAATTAAAATGTAGTTCTTTAGTCACACAGGCCATATTTGAAATCCTCAACAAACACCTATGAATAGCGGCTACTGTATTGTGCAGCCCAGATAGAGAACACTTTTATTATGGCAGAGACTTCTGTTGTACAGTACTGATATACAGCAATATGTGAGCCCCTGCCTGCATTTCTTATGTATTAGATCAAGATACTGAATGACAGTCTGGGTTTCAGCATTTCTCTTATGCTTTTTCCTTTCCTTCCTCGTACTGGTTATGCGAGATTGGAATAATTCTGGTTATTTGTACATACTGACCCTAAATCATGGAGGGATCCCAGTTCCAGTACAGATGATCAAGACAGATCTCTTCTGTGCTTGTGAAAATGGCAGGAGGTCACATGGAAAAGATGGAGATGGCTTCCAGGACAAAGGGCAAAGATTGAAGTAGTGAGCTGATATATCCCATCTCTACCCTCTTCTCCCTTTTGGCATAAAAATGGGTATTTATGCTATGTTTAGAGAGGGCTGAAATTGCAAAAAAAAAAATTGTAACTGTATGGGCTGAGAATAAAGATTTCCTGATGTCTACAAGAGGTTTGGTTAAAAATGCATCTTGGAGAAGACAAATGTTATCTTTTCAAAGGGACTTACCTTATTTAAAATTGCAAATTTTCCTTGACTCCTTCCCTAATACTTTCAAGTCTATGTTGTTTATCTCTCCTCCAGTTATAATGTAAGATCAAGGACATACAGATTTTTGTCTTCTTAGTTTTCTGATTTATCCAAACAGGAAAGTATCTGCATGTGGTAGGCTCTTAATAAATATTTGTTAAATGAATAAATGCATTACTCATCTCCAGTGTGGTTCTCTGTCTGTACAAGGATTAATAAAATCTCTCAAGTTACTTACAGCTAGGCTAGAGTTTGCTGGCTACTACATTACCACAAGTTCCCAAAGGAACACAGCTATTAACATTGACTACCTGATTCATGTATCATTCCAGTTACTTCGAGACTCTTACGCAATATCTTCTCCTGTCCTCCAATTTATCTTGTTGATTTTACCTACAAGACTCCATTTCTTTCTCCCTGAACTTCTGCATATCCAGCTTATTGCTTCACAAATCTAGCCTTTGTAGTGCTTCAAGAATAATCAAATCTCTATGAACGGACTCCATAAATCCTCTGTCTATGATAGGTGTGCAAAGCCCTCCATGGTTTGCACCAACAACTACCTCCTGAGCCCTCTAAGCTTCCTGATAATAGCTGCAATATCAATTATGACCCTCTTGGTTGCAAGGGACAGGATACTTTTTGCTAGCAGTCCAAAGGGACTTCATTGGCACAGAATGTCTCAGAATAGGTTGAACAGTCCAGCTGTCTGAGGATCAGGAGTTCAGTCTAGCCTCATAAACAACTGAAGTCAGGGGTTTAGAAACCTCTAAGATTCTGTTTCTCATCTTTGCTCCTCTCTGCATATCAACTTTAGTCTCTGTCATTGCAGATGATCGCTCTCCACATAACGTAAACCTTAACACCATTAATTCCCAAAGATTCACTCTCAAACCTTCATTCCCAGGAATGGGAGACCAGAGGCTCTCTCATATCCTGATTCAAATTCTCAGTTTGCAGAATCATTGCTCTAGCCTGGGACAGGTTTTCCCAAGAGGCAGGGTCACACTATACTAACACGCAGGCTCTGGTTAAAGATGAAGATTGAAGGAAAAGGAGTGATTTTCAGACAGGTACTGGGTAAACTCTCCCAAGTATCTACTATAGAAACAAGACTTTTTCATTTTTTAAAAAAATCTTTTCTAGCACAGTGTCTCATACTTTTAGATACTCAATAAGTGTTTGTGATAAATGACATTATTTTGACAGCTGAATTAAATAGAAAACTTGAGGGGCTCTGATGTATCCATATCATTATTTATTAGTAAAGTGTTTTAGCTGTGCCCCTTACTACCAAGACGCAGGGAACGAGAGTTATTCTCTGTTCTCCAGAACTCAACTACTGCCTTATCAATATCGCAAGATTAAAATAAGAAACTATCCTGGAAATAGTAATAAATAATTATTATTGTTTGGTCTGTCAAGAGCTCACACACATTTTAATACAGTAGATTATGTCAGACTATATAAATCTGGATCCTGACTCTACCATTTTTAACTATATGACCTTGGCAAATTACCTAACTCTTCTCTACCTCAATTACTGCATCTATAAAATAGAAATTAAAATAATTCCCATCAAATGGATAACATTTGCCAAGAACTTAGAATACTACCTGGTATACATTAAGGCAATGTTTTCAACTTTGCCTCTACAAGGGACATTTGACAATGTCTAGAGATGGCTTTGGTTGTTTCAACTGAATGGAGTGGGGAGTGCTTATAGCTAATGATAGAGGTCAGAAATACTACTATATTAGTCCATTTTCATACTGTTATAAATAATTGCCCAAGGCTGGGTAATTTATAAAGGAAAGAGGTTTAATTGACTCACAGTTCAGCGTGGCTGGGAAGGCCTCAGGAAACTTACAATCATGGCAGAAGGCTAAGGGGAAGCAAGGCACCTTCTTCACAAAGCGGCAGCAAGAAGAAGTGCCGAGTGAAGGGGTGAGAGCTCCTTATAAAACCATCAGATCTCGTGAGAACTCACTTGCTATCATGAGAACAACATGGGAGAAACTGCACCCATGATTCGATTACCTCCACCTGGTCTCTCCCTTTACAGGTGGGGATTATAGGGATTACAGTTCAAGATGAGATTTGGGTGGGGACACAAAGACTAACCATATCAACTACTAAATGAAATATTGCCAAGCACATGACAGCTCCTCCATCCCCACCAAAAACAAACAAAAAAATTAAATTGTTTAATTAAATTATTAAATAATTATTAATGATTAAATTATTAAATCCTGAATATCAATAGTGCTGAGGCTGAGAAATCCTATGTTAAGGCATCATTAAATGTTAGTTACTATTACAATGAGAAATAACAATTATAACAACAAACTTGCACAACACTGACAATGTACCAGGTTCTATTCTAATCACTATATATAAACCAAGTTTAATCTTCACTAAAAGCAAAAATCGAACAAAAACTATGCGGTCAGTACTATTTTGTATCTCTATCTTGCAAACATGAGGGGTATAGGTATAATGACAAGGATTCAGTCTCTAGTTCTCCTGGGAGGGTAACTGAAACCCACCCGTTAAGTTACAGTAAGCCTTGTGGAGAATTATTCTTGCTGGGAGATATGTTTTTATTATAAGAAGCTTATATAGATTTTGAATGCTCTTTACTTCTTTCCTCTACCTACTTTTACTCTCCAATTCATATTTTAAGAATGTTGGAATTTTCTTATTTGTTTTTAATCAGTCATTCAAATCCAATAGTTTCCCTTCCTCTTCATTTTCCCAGCCCCTCCCCTGATTATTAGAGGTTACTTTGCAAGGATTACAGCAAATAACGGATGTGAAAAGAGATTTGAGTATTTATTCTAAAGCTTAAGTTGGCTTTCCCGCACTTTGATGTATAAGCCTCTTTCTGAATTTTCTCCAAATGGATTGAGTAACCCTGCAAAAGTACCTTCCAAAGCAAAGGTTTGCAAGATGGCGACAGAATGTTGAACATCTGCCCTTTGGGGACATTAGAAATAAAATGGCTTCTTTCTTGGATTAATCCAGTTGTTTGAAAACTGATTAGTTATTGAGCCTTTAGCTCATTTTTTAAAGATCTCATTTTGCTTAGCAACAATGCTCGCAGGCACCATATTTTTAGGTAGGGGTGTGTGTGTGTGTGTGTGTGTGTGTGTGTGTGTGTTTTAACCGAGGCTGAGAGAAGCTGAATTAAATGCAATCAAATAGCTCTTCTTGGGACCTAGTGCAATGAAAAATTGAGGCATTCAGCCATATCCTTAATCTTCCATACAAAAATACCTCTTACTTCTCAGGCAATACAGGTAACCTTAAGAAAATAAAAAGATATCCATTTATCACCAACACTCCAAAGGCCACTCTCTTTTTGTATCTACTGACTTTTTTCTCTCTCAATGACCCAGCATTTCTATTGATGAAATGTGACACTTTGCAGAAGCCATCTGAACATGGCATATCAAGATTGCAGGAGACTCAAAATTTTATCCAATCAAATTCGGCAGGTTGTCTAGATTTAGGAAGAGACTGATCTAGGTCTTCCTAAGACAACATCTTTCAAGTGCCAATAGGTAGCACATTTTATGAAACACTTGTATATAATTTGCCTGTCCCATAGTATCTCCTCTCTTAGTCACAGTACACTGCAACTGAAAAGTCAGAAATCACAAAATACGGAGTAATCAAGACTCCTCAACTGTGAGGAAAATAAAAAGCAGGATTCACCACAAACAGTTTGGGCAAACAAGCCCTCAATAAGACCTCCTGCCATGTACCAGGGACCCAGCACTCACAAGCTGTCCTCTAGCTACAACTTCCCCTATCACAGCACCACTTCTCCTGGACCCCCAGGTTTAATCTCTGTTGTATCTACTATGAAACTCTGTCTTGTACTACAAAATCTGTTTGCTGAAAACCTTTCACAAAAGACCTTGTTTTGCCAAGGAGGTCATTTTTGGTGTGTGAATACTGCTTACTACTTTTTACTTTTAATCCTAAGAATTCAGGTGGTGGGATTTTTGTTGTTGTTGTTGTTGTTCTTTGTCTTAATTAAAGCAATTTACATGTTTATGTGTTTGTATGTATTATATATGGAGTTCTGCAAGAAAATGAAAGCCTTTATAAATTGTCTTAAGAAAATGTTCTTCTTACAGTGCTCTGACAAATGTGCACTGCTTCGTGTACAAATGACTGCTGGTGGGCCCCTCAAGGAGGTCATTCACTGTACTGGCCTTTGTGTTCAGTTTGGTGGGTGGCTGAAGATAATGACGATGTTGGCACACCCAGGAGGGAGTGAGCAGAATTGCAGGAGGAGAAATAAATTTTCTTGACTTTGGACAAACTACTCCTGAAAATGGCTTTGTTTCACAGAACATTTTTAATAAGGTTTTTATGAGTGGTCTAGTTATTAGATATGTAACAATTTTGAAATATTTAAATCAGCAATGAATTCATCAGGCGAATTCCAGCATGTGTCTGAGCAGAGACTTAATGTAGGATAAATATTCTATCTTTAGAGATGCCCCTAAAAGTTCCATTTCCACTCAGAACTATGGGATGAAGTGAAACCTTTGGATGGAATACTTACAAGCGTTCTCTCTAAGCAGTAGTAGATTTTTTTTTCTGTCATATTCTTGATTTTAGATTAGGATTACTCTGTTTAATCACCAACCAGCAGAAAGAATATTTAATTAGGCGAACACAACTTACTCAAAGGTGGACAGACTGAATCCTGCTCATACTAGGTCGTGAAATAATAAAGCTAGAAATTCCCCCATAGACCCTCTGTCCCATTCCTTCTTTTACAGTGGCTCAAGGTCATAGAGGCAGAAATTCAGAGACAGAGATGAGGTCTCCACCCCTGAACAGTATTCCCGCTACTACATTGCATCATCATTTCTCATTTTACCCACTCAGAGCATCCCCACTCAGAAGAGCCAAGCAAATAAGCATAGAACCAACATGCCAGGGTCTAAAACAAGGTGAGACACTGAGAAATAATCAGGCAGCCAACCTTAGGGTAATCTGGAAACTACTTTAGCCTCTTTTTCTTTTGTTTTCTCTAACACCCATCATTGTATGGCTATTAGGTATATTTGCCACTATAAAGTCTTACGTTTCTCATCCCATATGTTGAGAAGATTAAAGGAAGAGGATGCAGTCAGTAGGAAGGTTGGATGGAATAAGGCAGATTTGAGAGTCTAAAGAGAAGATTTTAGGCCTAATGGGCTTTGGAAAGTATTTGCAAAACTGAACTAGACATTGGCCTGGTTGTCATGGAAACTAGCAGTGCCGAGAGGTAAAGATAAGAGCTCTGGTGAGAAAGGTTCTCCCTGAAGTTCTGGGGGATCATATAAACTCCCAACCCACCTTTGGGCTTGAAATCAGTCTGTTCGGCTACATAGCAAATGTGCAACATGCTGCTGAATATATTTCTCAAGTTAAAAGTATTCTGTAACTTCCTTTATTGTGCTAGTTTTTAAAAAAAATCCATATATTGTGTTCTGGGCTCCTCCTATCGCTTATCTACTACAGAACAGGAGCAAAGGAGAGAAAGACAGGGGCACTGGCAAAGAACGCATCTGGCAATGTCCTATTGATTTCCACTTTCTGCTTCATCAAATTACAGCCCAAAAAAAGTGTTTTTTCACAAATGGTGCTCATGGAGTGTCAATTGTCAAAATCTTTTTGCCTAAAACCTCCTTTCACAAAATACCTTATTTTGCCAAGGAGGTAATTTTTGGTGTGTGAATACTGCTCACTACTTTTTAAGTCCTGACAGTTCAGGTGGTGAAATTTTTGTTGTTGTTGTTCTTTGTCTTAAAACAATTTACCTGTGTATATGTTTATAGGTATTCATTTATGTGAATGTGTGTGCATGTACATACATATGTGTACAAATGTATGTACGTGTATATGTGTATGTCTGCATATATGAATTTATTTTTCATTATCCCCTGCATTTTCATTTTAAGGTTTACTCTTGTTTTGCAGTTGGTATAAATTATCTGGAAATTTTTACATAACAATCATTCGTCAAAGTGCTTAGTGTTTTTGTTTCTATTACTAAGTAAGTAATTAATGCATGTTATCAATGAGTTGGGTAAACATACAACCCAGTCTTAAGTTAATATCTTCTCTCAATACATTCAAACACAGTTACATGATTTTTAGTAAGTACACAAAGCTTAGAATAGTATATTTAAGTGTTTACATATGAAGCAAGCCTGCAGAAAGTAGGAGAGATAAATAGGGTTACAGGTACCAACTCATTCTGGCAAGGAGGAGGCCAAAGAGGCACTGATAATCAGGTGGAATCTGGTACTTGGTATCCACACTGCTTTGCTCTCTGCCTTTCCCTTTCCCTGTTCCAGCCAAATGGGCCTGTATCCCTCCATTTGCATGCTCAGGCCTACCCATACTTTAGGTAAGTTGAGACTCTGAAGAGGGAGGACACCAGAAGCCCACAGCTCCTAAAGCACTGGATTTTAATCAGATTCTATTACTGTTGCTGGACTTACACATGCTTGGAATTGTGAAAACTTTTGACCACGCTCTTTGCCTATACTCACAACCTTCTGCCACCCAATTTCCCAAAGCTAGTTTTTCATCTTTGTTGAGTGATTTCCTAACCTCTGGATCCCTGGTAACCATTCTACTCTACCTCTTTAGCTGATAAACAACCTGAACCTAACCTTTGGCCCACCCAAGTCTTTCAACTTCCTTTGTTGGTACTAGCTAATTACCTTTTGGAACTCCTTCAGTGTGCCTTCCTATATTAAAGAGGCAGGAAAGCTAAAAAATACGTTTCCAAGTCCTCTGTACATCCAAAGGGGTGCTACAGGTGGATGAGAATTCACCTATTAGATCCCTTCAATGAGATTTCAAAGGCAGAATAGAGTCCTCTGGGGCTATTCTTACTGGCACACAAGCCATGGAAATGTCAAGCTTTTCTACAACATTGTTTCAATGTCCACTCTCCAGGTTTCTGGATGTGAAGAGGCAATTGTAGCACAAGCAGTAGCCAGACTCCATCACCAGGGTGTTGGGGGGCACTTATCACTGGCAGTGGTGGCAGTAGTGGCTGCCCCATCCCTGGGTGGCAGTCTCATCAATGTGTTCTGGAACCATTTATTCTTGTGAAAGCCTCAGAGGCAATGCAAGTGTTCTGGAAGCCATCTCTGGATACCAAGCTTAGAACCCATTCTCCAGGCCTCCCAGTAAGTCAGGGAGCATCTCATTCCCTGTTTTAAATAACTTGTGGCTTAAAATACATACAGCAGTTTCTGCTTTCCAAACAAACTCAGATACATCAACCAGGAGGTCAGGCTCTGTGGGCAAAGGGGGACCAAGAGATGATACAGCCAGAGAACTTAGCAGATGAGAAGTTGACCCACACAGGACTGACAAGTCAGGAGGAACAAAAAGCTCTACCAATCTAGGTATGCAAGGCTCAGAGTCTGAGCTATCAGAGCCACAAACACAGAGGATGAGCTCTGATATTAAAGAAGAACTCTTTTCTACAAGCCTTGTTTTATAGGTAAGTTCAAGCTTACTGTGACCCCATAAGTAATGTTAATTGTCCAAATGAAGAAATTACTCTCAGGCCTTTTTGAATGAATACAGCCAGATAAATTTGCCTGGGTTTATTCACTTTGCCTGTGAAAACATGCCCCTAAAATACCTTTCTGACATGAAGTTACTTAAAAGGTTACTATGAAAAAAAGAGAGGATGAGTTGGGAAGCAATGTTCCATGCCTTGGTTATAGAAAATACAGAGGAAGATTAATATTAATAAGCACTACAACATGTCAGGTGCTTTTGTACATTATTTATTTATTTATTTGTTAATTTTATTATTATTATATTTTAAGTTTTAGGGTACATGTGCCCAACATGCAAGTTTGTTACATATGTATACATGTGCCATGTTGGTGTGCTGCACCCATTAACTTGTCATTTAGCATTAGGTATATCTCTCAATGCTATCCCTCCCGCTTCCCCCCACCCCACAACAGTCCCCGGTGTGTGATGTTCCTCTTCCTGTGTCCATGTGTTCTCGTTGTTCATTTCCCACCTATGAGTGAGAACATGCCGTGTTTGGTTTATCGTCCTTGTGATAGTTTGCTGAGAATGATGGTTTCCAGCTTCATCCATGTCCCTACAAAGGACATGAACTCATTTTTTATGGCTGCATAGTATTCTATGGTGTATATGTGCCACATTTTCTTAATCCAGTCTATCATTGTTAGACATTTGGGTTGGTTCCAAGTCTTTGCTATTGTGAATAGTGCTGCAATAAACATACGTGTGCATGTGTCTTTATAGGAGCATGATTTATAGTCCTTTGGGTATATACCCAGTAATGGGATGGCTGGGTCAAATGGTATTTCTAGTTCTAGATCCCTGAGGAATTGCCACACTGACTTCCACAATGGTTGAACTGGTTTACAATCCCACCAACGGTGTACAAGTGTTCCTATTTCTCCACATCCTCTCCAGCACCTGTTGTTTCCTGACTTTTTAATGATCGCCATTCTAACTGGTGTGAGATGGTATCCCATTGAGGTTTTGATTTGCATTTCTCTGATGGCCAGTGATGATGAGCATTTTTTCATGTGTCTTTTGGCTGCATAAATGTCTTCTTTTGAGAAGTGTCTGTTAATATCCTTAGTCTCACTCTGTTGCCCAGGCTGGAGGGCAGTGGCACCATTTTGGCTCACTGCAAGCTCCGCCTCCCAGGTTCACGCCATTCTCCTGCCTCAGCCTCCCGAGTAGCTGGGACTACAGGCACCCACCACCATGCCTAGCTAATTTTTTGTATTTTTAGTAGAGATGGGGTTTCACTGTGTTCATCAGGATGGTCTCAATCTCCTGGCCCCGTAATCTGCCTGCCTCAGCCTCTCAAAGTGCTGGAATTACAGGCGTGAGCCACTGCACCCAGCCCTTTTGTACATTATTTTATTTAATCAATAGATATCTATAAGGTAAATATTGTTAATATCACCCTTTTAAAGACTACAGTCTAGAGACATTAAGTAATGTGCCCAAGATTATACATCTACTAAGAGGCACAGCCATGATTTGAACCCAGGCAAGCCAAAATCTCTGCCTTAACCACTGTGGAATCTACCTCTCCATAGGCTTTCCTTTCCTGTAGGCTTGACTGTATAGAGCAACTCTCAACGGGTTATAACTTTTTTATTATCTTATTTCCATGGTAGTCCCCAAGCTTGGCATAAAGTATTTTCCAAATGAAGTCTGATCTGTGATAACTCTGGCCTTTCCTGGAGCTGAGTAATGGCAAAAGGATTCCTAAAAATCCTCACAGTGTCTGCTCCACCAAGGGGACCTGCCTTTCCTCTTCTTTAGACCCTCTGAGAGTCCGAGTTGGTTCTGGAGCCTGGAGCCGGGGCTGCTCGCTGATGTCCTGGAGTTGCCCTCTCCCCTCTGGCATGCCAGGGAGGTCCCCTTCTTTATTCACCAATGCTCATCTCCTGGTTCTGCATTAGTGCTAGAGAGGCACGGGCTATCCTGCCAGGAAAGGAGCTGCTCAGATGGAATTTTAAGAGAGTGAAGCACAAAATAACTCTTAATTGTATGTGGGTGAAAACACTGGAAGGTAATAAGGAAAATCACAGAGTAATGAGAAAAAGTTTTAGATGTAATAAAGTGTCCTCATTGTTGCTATTTACGTATATTTCTCATAGGTGCTAGGCTTGTTTTGCTGTATTCTGTTACTTTCCTGCTGAGGCCAGCCATTTATATCCCACATCGCACAGTACTTCTCTCAGAAACCAAGTCAGTTCTAGTTCCCATTATCTTGACAGAGACAGTTTCTCAGTGAGGAAAACAAAACTGGGAAGAGAAGAAAGCCTGCCATGCTCTGGTCCCACCCCTTGGGTCCAGGCCCAGGTTCTTAGGCTCTGTGTGCCAGGATATTGGCCCCCTCTCAGAAACATACTAGGAGTTAGAATGAGTTCAATCCTATAAGCCCAGAAAGTCCATTTTTTTCTTAAAATCCAATTATCTGGATCCATGTTCCTTTTTGTGTTTATCTCTTTTTTACCACTTCCTGGTATACAGTTGACCCTTGAACAATGTGAGGGTTGCAGGCACTGACTCCCTCAACCAGTTGAAAATCTGTGTATAACTTCTGACTTCTCAAAACCTTGACTACTAATAGCCTAGTGTTGACCTGAAGCTTCATGGGTAACATAAAGTTAATTAACACATATTTTGCATGTTATATGTATTATATATTATATTCTTATAATACAATAAGCTAGAGTAAAGAAAATTTTGAGAAAAATATAAGGAGGATAAGATATATTTACTATTCATTAAAGGGAAGTGAATCAGGATAAAGGTCTTCCTTGCTGTCTTCATATCGAGTAGGCTGAGGAGGAGGAGAAAAACGAAAGGTTGGACTTGCTGTCTCAGGGGTGGCAGGGGCAGAAGAAAATCCATGTGAGTTGACCTGCATAGTTCAAACCCATGTTGTTCAAGGGTCGACTGTGTTTTGTAATAAAAATAATAGCTAACTGAGCACTTACTATGTAGAAGAGACTATGCTAAGTTTTCCTGGTAACTCAATGCTCTCAATAGTCCCAGGAAATGGGTATTATATGAATCCCTATTCCAGAGAGGAAGAAAGTGAGACTCAGGAGTAAAATGACCTGCCTAAAGGCAGACAACCAAAAATGGGCAGAACAGTAACTTAAGTCTTTCTGACAACAGAAACACTGTTAACTAACTACTTGATTTATTGGACTAAAGAAAATCGACCCTTCCCTGTTGGCCTTGTCTCTGCTCTGTTATGGAATAATAAGGAATCAAGCATTGACATTAGGCCAGAAGGTTACTTAGAAATATATAGAATGCCAACATGGAGGTTGCAGGAAAGTGAACTTGAGATCTCCAGGAGTCAGGGGAAATTTAAGACAGAAGAATTAGGACCTAGAAGATCTTTTGCATTGTCTTCCATTATCAACCATTAAGAGTCTAGGATTTATTAATAACAAGATGTTATTTTCCTTATATGAGGTATTATGGCCAATTTTGTGACTTGGAGGTAGAGAAAAGAACCCTATGAAAAATCAATATTTCATATGGAGTTAACAGCACACCTACACTTTGTAATCTTGTTTGGTGCTTTTTGTTTTCTGTTGCAAAATAAATAACTGAGGTTATATGCAAATCTTCTCCACAGCCCAAATGGCACCTATATGTCAGAGGGCTTCAAGCGAAGGAGAATTTGAATGAACTATAGATGTTATTCATAATACTCAGTTGTTACGTTACAAAGAAAGAAAGCTAGCTGCTGATTGGGTTATATTTTCTAAAAGACCCATAAAAAGGGACAGCCAAGCAAGCAAGGGTGACCTCTCACACTAACCATTTAAAAGTTTTACAAGTAGCCCAAAGTGATTTGTTAATTTATTTAATCACACTGAAAATATTAGTTGAATGTATTTGAGCACTGTGCTAGACACTGGGATAGAGCAATGATGGTATCTGACCTCACACTACCTACAGATCCTTGGAGCTCTCGTACTCAAACATGCTATTTCCTTCATCATGAGCTGGAAGGTACCTATGAATAATGCCAACAGAATCAAACTAGCAAATCAAAAAGGCTAAGTATGATTGCAAAAGCAAGGCCAGTTGTTCATCCAAATGGAGCCCTAACTGTATGTGGAAGTTGTGTTTGAAGATTCTTCAAGCACCTACTGCTAACCTTAAAATGAATTTCCATTTACCCAATTGTGACTACAATTACCATGAGGGTAAAAAAATGACAATAGGTTCGTCTTAGAATTTAGAATAAGTGGCACAGGCAGAATTTCTTCAAAGTTTGTACAGCCTAACTTTGATAAGTAACAAGAGAGTATACACACACACACACGCACACACACAAAGGCATGCATGCAGTCCTTATTAACACTGATCGTCCATCCAGACTTCCAGACTTTGCTCACATTTTCCTCCAGATATGTTCAATTCATTCTCATAAATATGTTTTTGAATGATTTGCTTTTTGCTATTACCTTTCCAGGTTCATATTTAGAGCCCTCTTTAATGTTAACTTTGTATTCCTCCGTTAGCTTGCTTTCAAACAGCTTATTTAAAGAGTTCTTTGAAGATGAAAAGTTTTATGTTAAGTGTGAAGCATTCACTCTACTTACTCTGCAAACAAATAATGTGAAGGTCATGAAAAGCTAACATATTAAAATAGAAGCAAACAAGGAAAGGGCAATTTTCAAAAGAAGATAAAATTTAATAACAATACCTAATAATACTTGACGGCTCAAGATCTTTTTATTTTCGGTCTTGGAAATATTGACTCATTTGTCATTAGAAAGTCCCACAAAGCTGAGTGTAAAGAAATAGTTACAATCTTGTCTAATTTGAATGCTTGCCCCAGACTCTCAGAACAGGAGGAAGAGAAATCCAGCACTTTTTAATTGATTTTCATATTTCCTAGGTTGCGTTCTCTGAGAGTGAGGCAAAACAGTGGTAAAATACCATTTGAATAGCAAACAGAAGAATTGAAGTTGAGTTTAGTTTGAACAGCCTTGAGTGCCTCTCTCTGTTCTTTTCTTTTCTCTGCTTATGCTAGTGAGAGGAAATGTAGAAGTACTTGAGAGGCAGTGCCCAGACCATCTTATCTACATTCCAGAAAGTAGCCTCCATGCAGCAGGCACGTATTTCACCATGTGATTTCAAGAATGGAAGGAGTAATGGGCAACAATTCATATGACCTTTCTAGGTTATCTGCTAAATCTCCTCTTCTAATTAGGAGGCACCTCTGAGGTGATGGCTCATTTCAAGAGCTGAAGAACGTAACGGTCTTAGTTCATTCTCTGTTACTACAACTGAACACCTGAGACTGGGTAACTTATAGAGAAGATATATTTATTTCTCACATTTCTGCAGGCTGGTAAGTCCAAGAGCATGGTGCTGGCGTCTGGCGGGGGATTCTTACTGCATCATAACATGGTGAAGTGCAATACATGGTGAGAGAGCAAGAGCACGTCAGCTCAGGTCTCTCTTCCTCTTCTCACAAAACCACTAGTCCCACCATGGGGCCCCACCCTGATGACCTTATCTAATCCCAGTGACCTTCCAAAGGCCCCATCTCCAAATGTCATCCACATTTGAATTTGGGGATTAAGTTTCCAACACATGGAATTTAGAGGACACATTCAAACCACAGTAGTGATCATCCTGGTGGCAGGCCAGAGCAGGAGCTTTCAATACATAATTCACCAGGGATTTGCTTAGGAGGGACAAACAACTCACAGAGCCTGGCACAGAGAAGCTGCTTCCATCTTTGTGGTTCTAAAAGTAGGAGCTGCACTGATTTAATATTCAGATAAGTAGCGGCATTAGGGGAGTCTCAAGGAAAGAGATTCTAAACCCCTTCAGTTATTCATTCCTCTAAAAATCTCTGCTCACAAGAAATTTGTATCAAACTAAACAAAATAATTATTTTGTTCAGGTTAGAAATGTCAAGTATTTTGAAGTTCCTAAATTTGCTCCATATTAGTAAAATGAATATATTTGCATCATTAATTCTAACTAGTTTTGCTCTCAGTACCTTCATCTGTAAATAGGAGATAAGTTAGAATAATTTTTCTTCCACCTGAATATGTATCAGAAGCACCTGGTGGATTTGTTGAAATGCAGATTCTGGGCCCCACTCTTAAGAGTGTCTAATTCAGTAGGTCTGGGTAGGGCCATAGAATTTGCCTTTCTGACAAGGTCCTGTGTAATGCTGTTATTGCTGGTCTGGGGCCTCACTTCAAGCACCACTGCACTAGAAGATATTTGTTATATTTTGACTTTAAATACCTGTTTCTTACAGCTAATCTTTGGCGGAGGAAAGGAGAGAGTTGGGTTCAATGTTGAAAACCTTTTAAACTCACATATTTAGAATGACCTGGTTGTTTTGTTTTGTTTTGTTTTTGTATAGATAGGGTCTTGCTTTGTTGCCCAGGCTGGTCTTGAACTTCTCGCATCAACTGATCCCCCCACCTCAGCCTCCCAAAGTGCTGGGATTACAGGTGTAAGCCACCGTGCCTGGCCCCTAGAGTCACCTAACTTTTGACAAAAGCAACATTCTACTTCAGTGGGATATGAATGCACATTTAAAAGTGCTCAAATTAATCAGTCATCGATACATGCCAATTAAAACTATAATGAGATACCACCTAGGTACCCATCAAAGTGTTTAAAATCAACAATTTGGTTAAAATGGTTAAAAAGATCAACAGTATCAAGTGTTAGTGATGCTCTGAGACACTTTAATTCTCATACACTGCTAATGCAAGGAAAAGCTGCTGCAACCAACTTGGAGAATATTCGACAATATCTACTAAAGCTGAACACAGGTATACACTACAAATGAACAATTCCACTCCTAGCTATATACCCAGCAGAAATATGCACACATGCTCACCAAAACATGCACTAGAATGTTCATAAGAGTATTATTCATAGTGATCAGAAAATAGAAACTCCCTAAATTCCCATCAACAGTACATAGGTAAGAGACTATAGGATATTATTCATCAATGAGAATGAACATGCAACAATATGAATAAATCTCACAAACCTGATGTTGAGTAAGTAGAAATACACTAAATAGTATATTTAGTGTATATTTAGAAATAGCATATTTCTAAATAGAAATACCCTAAATGAATATTATTCTATTCATATAAAATTTAAAAAGACTTAAAATAAATCTATGCTATTAGAAGTCACTTTTTTAATAGTGAGGAACATAAGTTACTTCTATGATGCTGGTAAATGTATCTGATCTGAGTGTTGATCAGTGATAAAAGAAAAACTTCAGCATATTTAAATTATAAAGAACTTACGTGAGCACTCATTGTATCATCAGACCTCAAGTGGCTAGCACTTTAACAGAAGAGGCAAGATAGGGAACTTTTATAAAGTGGTTGTAGAAGCCAAACAAAGAGAACAATTATGATTGTTTAGAATGAAAAGTTCCTAGTTAGAGGTTATTTGGTGGTTTCTAATTTCAATTTCACTTTTCATTTTCAATTTACTGTTTACATTGGGCTTTGGTATAGTCACACTATACCAAATTTTCAATGCTAGGAATTTAAAGTGTCAGAGCCCCCCTAATCTAGTGGCCTCCAAATCAGAATTTTTTTAGTATGACAAATATTTTCATAGTGAAAATCCAGTGAGCTACACACATGATACGTGCACTCAGCTTTTTATTTACATGTAATTTAAAAAGATCTTTATAAGGTTTTAGTTTTCACTCAGGTGTCCAGTTTGGTTCATGTGTCTGTGTAGTTCCAATCATCCCTTCTGCTTCAGGTGAAGTCCATTTCTTTCTTGCTCTTCCACTTCTCAGACTTCTCTTTTTTTTAAGTTAAGAAATCATTTCCTTACCTGTCTCTTGGCCTTTTCCTTCTAACACTTCAATTGCAGAGCCATTTGCATATAATCTCATGGATTTAAATACCATATATAATGGCAAACTTCCAAATCTGGTCTTTCCCATAGACTCTAAATGCCAGTATTTGCTTTCTCCAAATTTGCTTCTCCTCCAGCCTCACCCATCTCTGTAAATGGCACCACCTTATTCAGCTGTTCAAACTGAAAACCTAGAAGCCATCCTTGATCCTGCTTTTTCTCTTACCATTCACCATCCAAATCCATCAAGTCCCATCCATTCTTTAACCACTCCTTTCTAACGGGGATACTATACTCTCATGAATTTCACCATTATCTCTTACCCAAAAAAAACTCTTGTAGGCTTTTAGCTGGCCTCTGTGCTTTCAGTCTTGGCCCCAACATCAATTCACACTGTATCATTTTCCCACTTAAAAACCTCCAGTGGCTTAGCATAACCATTAAGGATACACTCTGAAATTCTTACCCTAGCCTTCAAGGCCTTAAAAGATCTTCCTGCAAACTCTCTACCTTGTTTCACTTCACCTCTGGCCATTTGCCCTTGTTAGGATCCTTCTCTCCTTAGGACCTTTACACACCCCATCTACCTGGAATTTTCTTTCCCCCACATCTCTGCCTGGCTAATCTTTCTTGCTATTCAGGTCTCTACTCCCTTAGAAAACTCCTTCCTGGCTACAGAATTTATAATGTTTTCTCAACCCCTGGCCATATAAATCCTGTGGCCCCAATCACTCTCTGTCACATTGTCTTGCATAAATATTCTTCATGGCACTTTTCATGATGTGAAATTTTCTTGCTATGTTCCAGCACCTTGCACACATTAAGCACTCAATAAATATGTGTGTTGAACTAATTAATGAACTGTAGACCTCCACAGGATATAAAGCACAATCTTACCCCCAACCCCTGTCTTCTGTGGAGAAATATGCTGGACTCTGCTATTCGTTACTTTGGTAGAAAAATATTCCTGAATGTTGCTATGCTAAAAATAAAAAAAATCCTCTGTCAGCTGAACAGTGTTCAATGGCTGCATCTCTGGGTGTCACAGTGAGACTTAAGAGGCAGTAAGTCATAAATTCAAGGCAAGAAGGGCAAAGGCAGGAGGATTTAGGCATGCTTCAAGTGCCAGTGCAGGATCAACAGCAAAACTAAGAGGTAGTTTGGGTAACTGCGACTCAGAACGTTGTGAGAGGTCCTCAGGAGGACCTTAATGTCAGACCATTATTGGCTAATGCCAGAAAGCTTTAATATCTTTTCTGTTTAGGGCAAGAACCAATCTCCTTGCCTGGGAAGCATGGGAGCCCCAGTATGATAGTGCATGAGAACAAACAGTTAGATTAGGAAGCAAAGAGTAAATACAAGGATTCGTGCTTACAAAGGCAAATTCTGATCCCTGGATGATGACCACATATCATAGAGCAAAAAAAAAAAAAAAAAAAAAAAAAAAGGCAAACATATGTTTTATTTGAAAGAAATGGACCTTTAAAATGGAATATTAAACCTACAATGTATGTATCATAGCTAGAGTTTTCTACCCAATCCATTAACTTTTTTTTTTTTAACTTGAACAGCAGGCAGGTCTTTAAAGCAGGTCAAAAAAGGAAGATTTAACTCGCTGTATGGATCTAGTTTTCACTGTCTCATTAGACCAAATCCCATGGTCTTGGCTGCCACCCGCTTAGAGGCTGCAGCACAGAGCAGTACTGCAGCTGTGTTACACAACTTCACTCCTTCCCTTTTCCA
Source organism: Pongo pygmaeus (assembly GCF_028885625.2). Taxonomy (NCBI): domain Eukaryota; kingdom Metazoa; phylum Chordata; class Mammalia; order Primates; family Hominidae; genus Pongo; species Pongo pygmaeus. The sequence continues at coordinate 23,666,512 of NC_072388.2, read as the reverse complement.
TTGCTGTGGGTCCCTGACAAGCTGAACTGAGCAAGGTAACAATCAAAAAGTCATCTGCTCCCCAGAGCAGTTGATGCAAATAAACCCTAGGCCGTTGTGATGTTATTGGGACATAAACCAACAAATAGATGCTGCATTCATACCCTTCTGGAACTGGAAACGTGTCCTAATTAAAGCAGACACACAGCTCTGCAGACGCAGCCAGACAGCAAATGAAGGGACTGCCTGCCTGATTCCTCAGCTCCCAGGTTATGGCAATGCTTATGTGAATTACATAAACTCATCCACAACTCACTGTTCTCCACTTTAAATAAGTGTACTATCTAACCTCTAAAATGTATGTATACAAGGAATATCAGATCTTAGAAGGCATTTAGTTAATTCTCCCATCTAAGAAAGGAATCTCTTATAGCATTCCTTATATAGCCTGCCCACCAGGGATGTTGAACAAAGGGAGCCGAACCAAGCCTGTGGTCACAGAGGGTCAATCCCAGAAATCCATAAAGGGGCAGTAGATTCAGCAGGTCATTCCAGAGAGTTATGGGCCAGTAACCAGGGTCAACTTCAGAACCCTGGCATAGAGAAGGTAAATAGAGCCTGATGCAATGTGAAGTATTTGCTCTCTCTCTTCCTAGACAAATTAGCTTTTGTCTGGAAATAAATGAATATATAATGAATTTAGGATACAATTATGTTTTTGATGTCTAACAAATCTATCCAAAAAATATAGTAACTCAATGCAAAATTATGATAAAAAATTCTTTAAATGGTTTGCTTGAAATGCCCTGTAGACAAAAACTATATGTTTGCTTTTGGCTAATTCCCACCCCCCCAACTGTATTTCTGCATTGGAACAAAGCACACAGATGAGAAGCCACAAAACAAGAACCATGGATGAAGAAGAGGCAGGGTAAAAATGTGTATAAATATTTGTGGCAGCTTTTTAAAAATGTTCTCACATTTGTTTTACATTCTTCCCAATAAGAGATGGAGTGTATATTCTCTCTTCTTGAATCTGGGCAGGTTTGTGGCTGTTTTGACAAGCAGAGTATGATAGAAGTTATCCTATGTGACTTCCAAGGCTAAATCAGACAAGACCATTTAGCTTCCACCTGATTCTCTTGGAATACCTGCTCTGGGGGAGGCCAGGTGCCAAGTAAGAAGTACAGCTATTCTGAGATCAATATGCTTGAGAGACCACATGCAGGAGCTCAGGTCAACAGACTTTGCTCTGCTCCCAGCCAACAGCCAGCATCCACTGCCAGTCATGAGTGAACCTTCTGAAACATCCAGCCCACTTGAGCCTTCGGATGACTGCATAACCACTAACTACTAACTGCAACAGCCAACAACTAGCTGCAATTTCACAAAAGCTCCCAAGCCAAAATTACCCTCACTTCCTGACTCACAAAATTGTGAGCAAAGTAAAATGCTTGTTTTAAGTATCTGCTATTGGGATAATAAGTAGCAGCAGTAACAGGAAGATTTAAAATATTTAACTAAAAGACATTGTTCCCACCCCAGATTCTTGATGGTAGAATAACTATCCATTAACTTACATCGCAAAGCATCCTTAATAAAGGCATCTCTCTGAATGCCAGACCAAGCCTCTGAGTGAAAACCTGCACTGGAGAAGGTAAACAGAACAATGATTTCTAGGCAGCATTGTCTTCCCTACTTTGAGCTGAACTCTGTCTCTGTATAACTTTCACCCATCTGTCCTAGTTCTGCCTCCTGATGCCAGAACAAGTCTTCTCTCTTCTTCTCTGTGACATCAGAAAAGATTATGCAAATATAATAGGCCAATAGAAAAACAAAAGCCTTCTTTGTTCACAGGTCCTTTGAAGCATTAAAGACATTAAAGAAGTGTTCTCTCCTGAGATCTCCCTGGGGGCCATAACATTTACACATTCTTTGCATATGTACTTCTGTGCAGGAATGGAGAAAATGACTGTATGTGAACAAACTCTTTTTATTACAGACTTTTTTTTCTTTAATTGCATTTAAAATGCTCACATCAGAAAAATCAAGAAGAAAACTGCACACCAAAATAAATTTGGTCTGGGTTAGAGAGTTAAGTGCAAACACTTCAATTTGTTTATTTAAAAAATGAAGAAAAATACTGATGAGTATATTTTGCAAATGAAGGAGGGTGTAACTTTCCCGGCATGACTTTGTTCAGTATAACTTCAAAGAAAAAATTGATAGACTTGATTACATACAAACTCAGAATTTCTGCATAATAAAAATATTCACAAATAAAATTAAGAGATTATTGATGAGCTAGAGGAAAATATTTCTGGCATATGATGAAACAAATTATTAATAACCTTAATATATATTTTTTAAATTCCAGTTAGTAAGAAAATTGACTTTCTAACAGAAAAAATATATACATACATCCATACCCACAAACACACACACACACACACACATACACATAAACAAAAAAGAAAAGTAAGCAATTCACTATAGAAAAACTACAAATGGCCTAAAAATGTATGACAAAATTCTACCTGTCTTTTGGAAACAAAATGAAAAATTAAATAATCTATGTAATTGTTTTAATTTTCTTAAGAACATGTTGTTTTAATTGCCAATAACCATGCTTAACAAAGGTACAGAAAAGAGGCCAACTCTACATTGCTTGTCAGCTGTTTACTGGCCCAAACTTTCTGTAAAATATTTTGATAATACAAATCAATAGCTTTTAAAACAAGCTCCCTCTATAACTCAGAAATTTATGTCTACCCTTTAAATGTGGAAATTATCAGTAAAGTGTACAAAGTTTTATCTATAATAATGTTCATCAGAGCATCAATCACCATCAGGGGAAATAAAAGAAACTCAATGTATTTATGTATTTCAGTAGAAAAGTAGTTGAATAAAACATGGTATAATCATGTAATAGAGGCCCCTATCTAGCCATTAATTGCCTTGTGTGGTAGAAAATATTTGATAACAAAGAAAAAAATACATATAGGTGTTAATTTATAAGAACAGGTTATAAGATATATAGATATGTTTTTTATATATTAGAAATATGTAAATATATATTTTATAAATATGTATATGATTATTATACATAATATAATGTGAAGTCAAAAGTATCTGAAACAGGTCCCAATCAATTTAGAAAGTTTATTTATCCAAGGTTATGGACACACCAGTGACACAGCCTCAGGAGGTCCTGATGATATATGCCCAAGTTGGTCAGCGTACAGCTTGTTTTTATACATTTTAGGGGGACATAATACATCAATCAATACTATAAGTTTGGCAGAGAGAAAGGATGAGAGAGAGAGACCCAAGGTCAAGCGAGTAAGTTTATTAACCTGCCGGGCTGCTCTACCACAGTCAGAGGAGGCAGCCTTGAGCTTACAAAATGAGGGGTTTATATCGGGGAGAGATACCCTCGGGTTGTCAGTTAACTTTACCACATATCATCTCGTGACTGGCTCACAATACAGGAATGTACAAGAGTGTGTAACTTAGGTTTATCCACATTTCTCATGAGCTCCCCTGTGCCGCCTGGGGGAGCTGTAATCAGGGTTTTGCTCTGCAATTCTGGTGACCTTGCTGTGGTGCCTAGATAAGGGTTCAGGAATGCAGCTGCAGAGTATTCAGGGTAAGGGTCAGCAGCACTGAGGGCAGGGGGGTCCTGGGGCAGCTTGTCCCTAGCGTTCCAGTCTTTTGATAGGTAATAGAAGAGGAGCACCGTTGTCATCTGGCTGCTTCTTGCTGGACAGGGGCGATGGTTTGCGGGAGAGGCTGGGTCATAGGGACTGCCGTTCCTGGAGCCGCCAGTGTTCTTGGAGCAGCTCATATCTTGTACTGTTCCATGGCTGAAGGCTCTAATACAGTCCTGTAAAAACTGGGTAAGGAGACTTAAGAGACAAGGTCCAAATGCTAAAAGGAGGAAGAAGATTATGGCAGGACCTAGGAGGGGCAGTAGCCAGGGTGCCCAGGAGTCATGGAACCACTGGGGCCAGGTGGGATGATTATCTTTAAGTTTTTGTGCTCGATCTTCGAGCTTTTTGACAGCATCTCGTACTAACCTGGAATGATTAGGTAGAAACAACATTGTTCATCCAGAAAGAGGCATAGGCCTCCTTTTTCGGCAGTAAGGAGGTCAAGGCCTCTGTGGTTTTGTAGAGTGACTACCGCTAAGGAGTCTTGTTGGTTTTGGAGGTGAGTGATGGAGTCTGTGATTTCATCTATGATGATTGGAAGGTTACTAAATTTACCTATCACCCCCATTATGAAGGGATCCCTCTTTCCTCCTCACTCTGGGTTGCCAAGGCTGAACCGAGACTCTCCAATGAGGAATCTACACACTCCAACACCTATTCTTAATCCATTTGTCTGTTTGCATTAACACCTCAGGCATCTTCTTCCTCTGTGGATCCACAACCTATTTCTGTCTCCCTACCAACCGGACAGGCACTTGCACCCTGGTCTACCTTACCCCCAGAGTTAACCTTGTCCCTCCAAACCAAGAACTCCCTGTCCCTGCTATGTTACATAACTGCCCAAAAAGAGCAATACAGTTCATTCCCTTATTAGCAGCCCTTGGAGTCGCAACAAGTATCGGGTTAGGAGAAGGAAGCCTAGGAACCTCATTATCATATTTTCAGTCACTCCCAAGATTTATATTGGTATAATCTTGAAGGGCGGGACAATTTTGAGTTGAAAGTGGTGAGCGGGAAGCTTCCAGATCATAGGTAGATTTAAAAATTTCCCAATTGGCCATTGGTTAAAAGAGTTATTATCAGTAGAAAGGAAAGATAAGGAGGTGTGGAGACCAAGGTTTTGTTATGCAGATGAAGCCTCTAAGTAGCAGGCTTCAGAGAGAATAGACTGTTAATGTTTAGCATCAGACTTAAGGTCTGTGTAGATGTCAATGGTGGAGGGTATAATGAGGCATGTAGGAGATCCCCTCTTCTATCAAGGCCTGAACTAGCTTTTCAAGTTAACTCTGCAACGCCCTTGGCCGAGAGAAGCATCCATTTAGAAGGTTTTGGGGCTTAGAGTTTTATTTTTGGTTTACATAAAATATATTAAAATAAATATAACATTAAATATATAAAATATGTAATGCATATTTTATATAATTATATGTGTCTATATAGGTTATATTTATATAGAGCAAATGCTATGTCAATATTCTTTTTAATACAAAATAAAAAAATCCCACCGAAATGTTTGTATTAGCTATCTGCAAACATAGAAATTATAAGCAGTTTGTATTTTCTTCTTTGTACTGCTTTATATTTTCTGAACTTTTTACAACAACCATTTTAATGTTGAAAATAGAAATATAGATGTACAGATCCAAGCAGACAGGTATAATATTTTGTGAAATTTACTAACTATTCATATTCTATGTGTAAACAAAAACAAAAAAGCCAGCTCATGATAAAGACCTATTTGATAAGAAAGAGGATAGAAATAAAAGGAAACAAATGAAGCTCAAAAGAATCACAGGTGCCCGAACTGTGTCCTTTTGGAAGGGGACTGATAATGGGGTAGAAAGAACTCTGAACCGGAAGTTAGAGTGTCAGAGGTATTCAAACTGGAGTGACTCCATCTTGAATAAGGGCTGCGGAAAATGAGGCTGAGACCTGCTGGGCTTCATTCCCAGAAGGTTAGGCCTTCTTAGTCACAAGATATTTATTTTAAAAGTAACAGATTAATAATGTTTACTAAACAGACTCAAGACTTCACAGATCCAGGAAATGTCTTGATGTTCCAATATCTTAAGGACAAAGAACTTGTAGTAGTTTAAGTTTTGCTTTAAAGATAATAATAGAGATTCTTTTGAAAGTCAGTAGTTACACAAAGTTTAAGAATCCTTTGTCACTAGCCCTTGTAATAGAGCATATTTCCCCCATGATTTTTTTTTTTTTTTTTGGCTTTGTTATCTTATGTATAAACAAGCATTGTGCCTAAGTTGGGGTGTTTGGGAACGCCCTGTTCTATGGAGAAGCCATTCTTTTGTTTCTTTACTTCTCTAATAAACTTGCTTTCACTTTACTCTGTGGACTTGCCCCAAATTCTTTCTCGTGCAAGATCCAAGAACCCTCTCTTACGGTCTGGATCAGGGCCCCTTTCCGGTAACAAGAGCACACTGGATTTAAACACAGTTCTGAAATTAACTTGCTCTATTACACAGAACAAGACACCTACTCCAGGCCTGAGTTCCCTCATCTAAAAATAAATGTGATAGACAAAAGAATATCAAATTCCCATTCAACTTTAAAAGACTAGTTTTTCTGATGAATTATGATTCATGTTTTAATGATTTTAATAGTATTAAGCAGATAACACTACAACTAGAGTTGCCAGACAAAATATTGGACATATGTAGTTAGATTTAAATGTCATGGAAATAGTGAATAATTTTTCAGTATGTCTCATGCAATATTTGGGATACACTTATACAAATATATTTTTTAATCAGTAAAGAACTCCTCTTACAGGCCATATACACTCAGCACTCCCCTTTCAGAAATTATGCTAAGAAATATACATATACTAAAAGATTTGTTTATCTGAAATTCAAATTTAACTGGGTTTCCCATATTTTTATTTTCCAAATCTGGCAAACCCGGCTTAGTTTATGCAATTGACTGTCATACAATGTTCAAGTAAAATTATACAGTTGACCCTTAAACAAAATGGATTTGAACTGTGTGGGTTCACTTATATAGAGATTTTTTTTCAACCAAACGCATATTGAAAAATATAGTATTCATAAGATAGGCAGCTCCATACTTTTCACATAGACAGGTTCCTCAGGGCTGACTGAGGGACTTGAGGATGCATGGATTTGAGTATGGGAGAAGTCCTGAAACCAAACCCTTAGTATACTACTGAGAAACAACTGTACTTCACCCTCCCCAAATTATCTTAATATCTTATTTCTTTTCTTGCTCACCTCTTATGTCTAGTCTCATGTTAAATTGTGAGTAAAGCTGTTTATCCTAGGATAACCCATTTGACACTGTCATGTCAGACATTGAGGCTGCCCAGGAAGAGCAAGGCCTCAGCCTAAAAGCCAGGGCAGATATTGGAAGAGTCCCAGGCAGAGACTACACTCCATGTGAGGGCAAGTTCTCTTCTGGAGGGAGAGCTGAGTGGTGCACCTGTCTGGTTCCTACTTCCCCTCAGTGTAAGGTTCTTGTATCGGTTCGAACCCCAAGAGTGCACCAACAGACAACACGAGGTGGTGTGGAGCTACATGCTGTTTTAATGAGCGCCTAGGTGCGGGCAGGCTGAGGCCTAAAATGGCATCAACACCAAGTGAGGATGGGACAAAGGTTTTATAGCTTCCTGTAAATAGGAAGTGTCTTAGTCTGACGTAATTGCTATGTTGTAACCGGATGGCCTCTTTCTGGATCTTCAGGGGTACGTGTCTTCCGGCCGGCTCTTTTCCTGCTCCTGCTATGTTGCTGGCGCATGCTGCTGACGCACGCTGCTGACGCAGGTGGCCTTGCACCTTGGGACTGGGCCTGAGAAGGGAGGAGTTATTCATCTCCTTAAGTTTTCGGGCCCCGGGGAGAACCTTACACTCAGTGGGTGAGAAACATATATACCCAGGGCCCAAAAGCCTTTCTCTCTTCTGCTTGAAAACTTCCCCTTCCCTGAGAAAATAACTACTTATTATAACTTAAAGCAAGGTCAACAAACTTCTTAAAGGGACATAGAGTAAATATTTTAGGTTTGATGGGTTACATATTGTCTCTGCTATGCATTCTCTTTAAAAAAAAATCTTTTAAACATATGAAAACAACCCTTAGCTCTAGCAGGCCATACAAAAATAAGTCACAGTCCAGATTTCACCCATGAGTCACTGTTTGCCAATTCCTGATTTAAAAGCTTATTCTTTTCAAAGTGCATTTATGATAATAAAGTCTAAAGATCTCAGGTAAAGCAATTAAGTTCTCACTTCTCACTGTGGAGCTTTGGGAATATGTAATTATCGGGAGACTAAGGAAACATCTCTGATTTACCCAAGTCTCAAAACTGTTAGTAAAGAATATTGTAAATGCAAGAAATATACAAATGAAAACCCTAGCCTGAACTGGTCTTTGTTAATTTTATGGTCAGCATAGAATATATAATAGGCGCCTACTCATTCAGTGAATGCTTGATTAGTTTGGTTTACCAAATGTATGGTTTTCATGAAAAAAGTAATTTTATTTTTTATTTTAAACATCTCAGATTTTGTTTATGAAAACTTTAGAGTTACCTATATCTGCTTGTATCTTAGAAATATCCAGATGATGATACACCTTTTTTGATCAATATTTAGTTTGTTTTCCAAAATCAAGATGTAATACCACTGCATCTATTAAAGAAAACCTATCCCAACCCTCAGCACTAGACAAGTGCATTGTTCAATTTAAACTTCAGTGCAGTCCTTTAGCTGCTTTTCTGGCCCTCCTTGGGGGTTTTCCTCTGTTCCTTGTAGGATCTATAAGTCAGAGGGACCAAATTGTATCCTTGCCAAAACCAATTAGCTGTGTGATCTTGACCAAGCTACTTAACATTTCTGAGGTTTCAAAGGCCTCATTTGAAAATGAATGTAAAATTACCTATCTCATTATTTTATTGGAACGTATAAAAATAATAACTTATGAAAAGTTCTAGCACTGTGCCTAGCATGTAATGTGTGTTTACTAAAGGAGAGATGCTTTAATTATATCCCCCCATTGCTTAGAACACATTTTCTTAACTGTCTTTTCTTACCAGGCGGTTAGCTCCTTCAGGTTTAGGATATGCTTTATCCGTCTCTGTATCCCCAGCATCTGTCACATAGCAGGCCTTAGTAAAGATTTGTTGAACTAAACAAAACCATTACACAGACCTAAACCCAGTAATAAGGCTCCTAATAGCTTTATTGGTACATTTTTTGAATGCATACTTAAAGAAGCAAGACTGCAGACTAGTTGATATTGGATTTGTCCTCAAAAATTTTGAGCTACTATACTTATACCAAAAATAAGAAAAAGTTGCAAATAACCATAGGGCACTTGAAATTGGGTCATTGCTTGGAGAATGCTTTATTATTGGTGGATTAAAGATGAAGCAGGCCCCTAATTGCAGCTTTAACTTCCATATGTCAGTGTCAGCACTACTCAGGGATAAACTTCTAAAATGATAATACTTGATTTAGTATTAGATTCTTATCATTCAGTGCACTTTGGCACCTATTATTTTCTTTTATCCTCACAATGAGCCCAAGAGGGAGAGCAATTTTACAGATGAGCCAAATAGCAGCACAGCAGGTTAAGTGACTGACAGAGGGTCACAAAGTGATTTTAATAGCAGACCTGGGCCCCCAGACAGGCTTCAGACTCCTAGTCCTGAACTTATTTCCTAGGACAAGGGTGTTCCCTTTCCAAACTCACAGGACAAGTCATTTGGAGGAACTGATGTCAACACGGTGCTGTTCAAGTCTTTCTGAGTATTCAATAAATTCCTGGGGAGGAAAGGAAGGAAGGACAGAAGGAAGGGAGGAAGCAAAGAAGGGAGGGAGGGAGGGAGAAAGGAAGGGGAAGGAGAGAAGGAGGGAGAGAGGAAGTGTGTTAGTCTATTATTGCGTGGCTATAAAGAAATACCTGAGACTGGGTAATTTATAAAGAAAAGAGGTTTAATTAGCTCACAGTTCCACAGGCTGTATAGAAAACATGGAGGCATCTGCTCAGCTTCTGGGGAGGCCTCAGGAAACTTACAATTATGGCAGAAGGTGAAGGGGGAGCCAGCACTTCACATGGCTGGAGCAGGAGGAAGAAACAGGGAAGGTGCCATACACACTTTTAAACAACCAGATCATGTGAGAATTCTATCATGAGACTAGCACCAAAGGGGAAAATCTACCCCCATGATCCAGTCAACTTCCACAAAGCCCCATCTCCAACACTGGATTACAATTTGAGATTTGGGCAGGGACAGAAACCCAAACCACATCAGGGGGAAGGAAGGAAGAAATGGAGGGAGGGTGTATATTGGAAGGAAATTCTCAATGTAGTAACCTATTGTGTCTGGAGAATTGTGGTGAGAGCTATTCAGATATTTTAGTGGTAGCTACCTCATCCTCCATCAAAATTTCATAGTCAGGTCTCAATTACAGCAGTATCAAGATTGCTGAACTCTATATGCTAGACAATTGTATGGAAAGCCATGTTTACCAATCTTGCTAAGGAGCTATAGACACATAAACCTTGTTGATTCATCACTGATTTCTAAAGGCCAAGGTCACCATTTTTTACTAAAAAATTCCTGTCTTTACATATAATTAAGTCTTTTAGGATGTTTGAGGGTAAGAATTAGTCCAATAGATGGTCTTTTTATTGAATAGTACTTTACAGTTTACAAAGCACCTCTACCAAAATACTTTGATCTTTCTTAGGTCATGATCCCTTTGGGAAAGTGATGAAAGCTATAGACCTTATTTTCAGAAAAAAGGAACAATGTATTATACACATACACAAACACAATTTTACATACAATTCAGGGTAGATGAGAGATGGGAATTCACATACATCTTTTAACAGGATTTCACGGGAAATGTTAAACACCTATCATTGATAAATTATATTATTTTAAACTGATATAAAATGATATACAGCCTTGTGAGGTAGGCAAGCAGGTATTATTTATCCCATTTTATACATGAGGGGATTTTAACTCAAAAAACGTAAGTGACTTATCTAAGGGAAAAAGCTAATTAGGCAGAACTAATACCAGCTCTCCTGACTACTGGCCTGAAGCTCTTTCCCTGTATTAAGGTACCCAAGTTACAGGTGAAGACATAAAAATTGTCCCAAGAAATGACTTGACCTCTCCAGATATGAGTTAATTCAAGAAAGTAACAGCACCCCCCTTTTCCTGTCGCAGATGTTATTTAAAATAATGCTCTGTAAGCCTCCAGAGCATTTTAACAATCACCAAAAACTACATTGCCCCAAAGGCCTAATTGAAATGCTGATCATGGATATTCATAGCCATCAGCCTTGAATTTATAACCACCTAATTCTCTGTGAGTAATAGAAGCATTTTCCAAAGGTGAAAAAAAAAAGTGTTAAAGCAGGTAAGTGCTAACTTAGGAGTAGGGGAGAGGGAGGTCCTGGGAGTGCAGAAGAGCCAGATGTAAGAATCCAGGCTTAAGGTGTGCTGGCCTGAATGCCTGGAGGCAGTAAAGTATGGGCATGGTCAGATTCTGCCAACACTTTAAAGGCACAGCCAATCATTTGTGAATGAACAACAGTAGGTGTGAGCAAAAGGGCAAAGTAAAGGATGTCTCCGAAGTTTCTGCCTGAGCTACTGGAAGGTTGGAATTAGCATTAACTGAGATGAGATAAAAGGAGATCCAGAGTTCACTTTTAGACGTGTTAAATTTTATACATCTATTAGATATGCAAGTGGAAGCATCTAAGAAGTAATTGATAAACAGTCATGAGCTGCATAATGTTTTGGTCAACGATGGACAAAATATATGCAAGTGGTCCCATAAGATTACAATACCCTATTTTTGTAGTACTTTTTCTATGTTTAGATGTGCAAATACTTACTATTGTGTTACAATGGCCTACAGTGTCAGTACAGTAACATGCAAGCCTTGGAGCAATAGGCTATACCGTATAGCCTAGGTGTGTAGTAGCCTATACCATCTAGGTTTGTGTAAGTACACTCTGTGATGTTCATACAATGACAAAATTACCTAATGATGCATTTCTCAGAATGTATCCCCATTGCTATGTGATTAATAACTATACTTTTAAGTATAGAGTTCCAAGAAGAGGTCTGCACTGGACATAAACCTTTGGAGACTGTGATATATAAATGGTATTTAAAGCCATGAGACTGCATGAGGTCACCAAGTGAATGAGTATAGATACAGAAGAGATCCAAGGACTGACCTCTGAGAACTCCAGTGTTAAGCAGTTAACCACCTCTAATGGAAACATCTTGAGTCATATGCTCCTACATGAACCAATCACTGTGGCCTGGGAAATGTAGTGTTCTAAATGGGGAGAGGCCTGACATATCTAACACAATCACTAAACATTCATCAGGTTTAGACCAACCAAAGGTCACCTCTGAAGTTGTAGGGGAAGGAAGGCAAGGCCAACTCCTACTTGGCTGTACACAGAGAAATGGAAGAGATGTTGGAGCACGCAATGGCCACCACACCAACCGTACGCCTTTAAGCTTTGTGTAGTTGCTGGGGGAGTTTGGACCTTAATTTTAAACAAACTTACACTTAAATTGTGGCACTGTCACCAACAATATGACCTTGGGCAGGTTACTGAAGTTTTTTAAACTGTTCATTTGTAAAATGAGAAAAGTAATACCTCTTTCTACTTTAATAAATATCTGGGAAGAATCAATTGAGATATTACATATAGAGTGCTCAATGTAACATTTGATGCATTGTAAATACTCCAAAATACTAATTACTGTTATTTTTATTGGTCTGGGTTCACCTGAAAGGACAGCCTGAAGCAAAGGCCCACCCATATGCAGGTAACTTATTTGGGAGGTAATCCTAGGAAGCAGGAATACAGGGAGGATGGAAAGGCAATACTAGGATTCTTCGCCACTGCAAGTGACTGGGGATGCTTTGCAGGGGACCTTCAGGAAAACATTATGAGATCTGCCTTAGAATGGTGTTCCAGGTGATGACAAGAGGAAACATTTATCCATTAGCTCATATTCTTGAATGATCAGAGATATACAATGCCTTCTACTGCATCAACTAAATTCCCCCACATTTCCAGGTTGCTAAAGCATAAGTTGAGCAGCTTCCTGCAGGTGTTTTATACAGTTGCTTCAGATAAGACTCTGGACATGAAGCAAAAAGCAGAGGCCAAAGTGAGGCACCATCAGATTGGCCCTGTGCAAAGCAGACTAAAACCAGTACAGAACGAGTCCCTGCAAAATTGGCTGGGAAGAGGTGGGGCCAAGAAAATATAAGATGAACTCAAAACATGTGATAATTACTTTCTTATCATAATTATTATTATGATAAATGCTAAATCCTTGTATCTGAGATTCTTATCTATGGCTCTTTCTCCTATTAGACGCTGATGTTTTGAAATGTGAGCACACCTACAACTCAACTTAGTGTTTTGCACATAGAAGATGCTCAATATTTGTTAAATTAAAATGAATTAATCTGACATGATGGAAAACAAAATGAAAAGGTATGCAAATCTATAATTTGAAATATATGTGTCTGGGGTATGTGTGTGCATGCTCTTTTATCTATGTTTTATTTTCTCCTCTGGCAATTTGAAAGCAACAATTTGACATAAAAGTCTTGAACTGCTTTATTTCCTTTGGTCTGTGCCAGAAAAAACAACAGAAACAACAAAACCCTGATTTTGTACAAAAAGCAACAAGACACTGAATTTTTCTTTTCTTCTCTAATTGCTTCCCCAGCTACCTTTCCTAGATTCTTAGGAATTAGTGGTGGGAGAGGCACAGCTCAATTGGTTGTGCAGAGCTGAGCAGCTCTGAGCTTCATTAAGGCCTCAGTGAGAAGAGGGCTGCGGGCAGAAGCCCCTGCTCTATCCCCCTGGCTGCTCAGGAGGCTCTCATATATGCCAAGGTCAGCCAGCTTCTGTCCCTGTTGTGTTGACAGAGTCATCCACATGCTCTCCCTTTTCACCCTAGTTAAGTAGAATCCCATTAGCCTGGATGTATAAGACTGGATTACATTTTACTTTAGCTTGTTCCATTCAGTATTTTTCCACATGCAAACATGTTTTTTATTATTTTCAGTACTGATGTGAACTATACACCACCACAATGTAAAGATAATGGGCAAGATCAGCCTTATACACAGACAACATAAGCTACTACCCACATGGCATAATGGAAGGGCAAATTCTTCCTCCAATTAATGCTTGAAAGCCCGTTATGCATACTTTATACCTCTCAGCTCACAGTTTCCTTCCCAATGCATCTGGTTTGAGAAAGATTAACTGATTTGAGGGGAATGAGATTTAGCACACTGGATCTCTAATATCTTAATTGATTAGCTTGGTCAAGTGCAGGTAGAGCTAGACCTTCTAACCTTGGGGAAAGAGAGAACAATGAAGGTGGGAGCTTAAAGACTAAGAGGGTGGGCTATAAAGCCTGAAGGGGATTAAAGACACTACAACCTTTAACCCACAATTTCATCAGCCAGCCCCTGAAAGTGGGAGGTGGTGAGGCTTTTTCAAATCCTAAGACTACAGGTCAAGCTCTTTGCTTTCTGTGGTTCCACAGAAGGCAACATGGGCCAAGCAGGAGCCACTGACCAAACCCAGAGTAAGACCCCTGCAAACAAAAGTCTCTCCTATCTGCCTTCAATAACCCTCCCTGGGTTTTGTATTCACTGATGAAACAAGAGATTGGAGTTATCTATTCGTATCACCTTTCTCTAAAATGGCATTAACTCTTTGCCAGGTCTATCATCTTTTGCAAAAACAAAGCATTTAACAATTTGAAGCACAATTTATGAATGAAATACTTCCCCTTCAATTCTAAAGGTTCTATCAGATTGTCCTTCAGGGAAGAAAGAAATCTAGTGTGAACCAAGAGGTCTTTCTCATACTTTGCTTGTCTTCAGCCTCCCTTTTCTGTAGAATTTCCCCACTCTGCTGCCACCCTTTCTCCAAGGTATGCTTGCTTCTCTCTTTCTTCTTGAAGTTTTCAGAAGAAGGCTATTTGGCCTTTGCTTTCAATTTAATCTGACAACCACCACTACCACCTGAGTTATTCTGTATCATGGAGATTAACATTCCAAGCTTCATTTCCATTTGTGGAATGGTAAACTGCCATGACTGTTAATGGTATTTCAGAGATCTCACCAGCTAATCTTACCATCAGTCAATATTTCCCAATCACCAATAAAATATCCTTCTTAGGGCTATAGTGATGAAAATACGAGATTCTGTCCAGAAGGAGCCCACAACCCAGGGACAACTGTAAACATGTAATAAATACACATGTAATAAACACCTCCATAAAGTTGTGAATAGACTGTTCTTGTTAAGATACAGATTGAGGTAGAGGAACTCTTCCTGAGCAGCCTGGAGATAATTTTCAAGGGAAGAAATATTGGATCAATATCTATGGGATGAGCAGGACCTCCATAAATAGAGAAGTTCAAGAGGAGCACATATCTCCAGGATGGAGGAAGAGCATGTACAGAATACAGAACAACTGAAAAGTGCTCAGTGTGTGGAAAAGAGTAGAAGGCATGGTGACTATAGCCTGGAGGTTATAGGCCAATGCAGTGAGGGTGGTCGAGGAGGCTGGAGAAATGTGTTGGGTCAGAAAATTGAAGATGCATACATGCCATGCATGAGTGTAGATTGTAAGCAACCAGGGCCAACAAAGGCTTGTAAACTTGGGGATGACATGACTATATCTTTTTTTTTTTTTTTTTAGATGAAGTCTCACTCCATCTCCCAGGCTGGAGTGCAGTGGTTCAGTCTTGGCTAACTGCAACCTCCGCCTCTCAGATTCAAGTGATTCTCCTACCTCAGCCTCCCATGTAGCTGGGATTACAAGTGCTCTACCACGCCTAGCTAATTTTTGTATTTTTAGTAGAGACAGGGTTTTGCCATGTTGGCCAGGTTGGTCTCGAACTCCTGAACTCAGGTAATCTGCCCACCTCGGCCTCCCACAGTACAGGGATTACAGGAGTGAGCCACCATGTCCAGCTGACCATATATGTTTTTAAGAGGATTATCACGGAGGAAATATGGAGGGTTATGCACAGTTGGAAAAGACATGCTTCTGGTATACCAGTTAGGAGGAAGCAAAAATCAGGGAGAGGGTGAAAGCTTGAACTATACTCATGAGCAAAGGTGACAAGATTAAAGTATTCCTCACATGGTTTAGTCAAGACCTAAAGCAGCACCAAATATGTCTCAAAATGCCCTGCTAACAAAAGATAATATGTATGTGTCTATCTGTGTGCATGTATTACCCTTTGCTTTCAGATCTAAACCAGTATTTAAATGAGTCTTCAACTTCGTTCTAATTTGCCTCTCACTTGAGTTCTATAGTTTCCTTCTGCTTTAATTCATCTACTTCACAAATACCTGTCCCCAGTATCTCAAAGGCCAGCTGGCTATATTTTAACCAAAAAGTGTTTTTCTTACCTAACAGAAACTGACTTTTAGGGCTGCCAATACTGATAACAGATGTTGAAGCATTTCAACTTACTTTTTATTCCTTTCCCCCACAAGATTTTAAAATGGGTTTTAAAAACATTTTATTTAGTTTTTTAGCCTCAATATGTTTTTCCTAGCATTATTACTCTTTTTCTCCCAATGTATAATAAAAAAAATTAACAACTCCTGTTACTGTTTATTTCCCATCTGTTGGAGATGATATAAAATTGCAGATACGCTTTTAAAATATCTAGCAAACATGCCAAATATAATCTATAGCATAGTAAACATTATGTTTATTATGTTTATTATATATATTTTATGTACCCCTTCTGGCTAAACTATGCATTATTATAGCATGAGTCATCCTGTTTAACCTATTGTAATTTTACCACATTCTATAGTGCCACTGAAATTGAATTAGAATATCATGTATATACATATTTATAGTACAGAGTATTTGAACTTTTTCTGTCCTTATATAGAAAACTGTGTTCTGTCTTTATTTTTTCTTTTTGACACAAAGTCTCGCTCTTTCGCCCAAGTTGGAGTACAGTGTAATCTCAACTCACTGCAACCTTTGCCTCCCAGGTTCAAGAGATTCTCCTGCCTCACTCAGCCTCCTGAGTAGCTGAGATTACAGGTGTGTGCCACCACGCCCAGCTAATTTTTGTATTTCTGGTAGAGACAGGGTTTTACCATGTTGACTAGGCTGGTCTTGAACTCCTGATCTCAGGTGATTCACCTGCCTCGGCCTCCCAAAGTGCTGGCATGAGCCACCATACCCGGCATATTCTATCTTTCTTAAGAACATCAAAACTGAGGTTGATAAGCATGTCACATTCATATATAAAACATGAAGTTTAAGGAACTCAGCAAATAAAAGAGCAGAGATCCTATAGTGCATTTATTTAAAATTTTCTCTTAGCAGTGCAATTCCTGGTTATTTGAAGCAATAAGTAAAAGAATAATTGCTGTGAACTGCTTTGATATAAAATAAATGTTACTAAATGTTTCTTGCACTTTATCATGTCATCCTTACTCCACACTATCCCTGTTGACTAGAAATAAACTCCCCAGAAACTTAAGGGATGCTGCCTATTTATCAAAAGATTGACACTGAAATAATTACTCTTTGTAGTAGATCTATTTTACTATTAGCAAACTTCAGATATTCCTTAAATTCAATTTCAAGCACATATTGTTAAATAAGAGAGAGGAATGCTAAACTTTTACATATCTCCTAACACAAGTAGATGCTGCAGACACAGTGTATTTTTCAGGCATTCTAAACCACTTATGAGCAATAAATACACACAAATAGAGTTCTATTTCTTGTCATGGAAGCTCACCTATCCACATTCCCACTATCTTATTTCTGCTCTATTTCTATTGGTGCTAAAAATGGTTTTGCTCAGCTGTCAAACTTAATAATAAGTTAATCAAAATAAAGTTTATTTTACAATTGTTGTGCTACATACATTATTATATATCTTACTCTTTGGGGCTTCTGGCATAGTTCCATATAAATGAATTCACTTTGATTAATCTTGGTTGATAAATCAGTAACCAAAAAATTGTTATTAAGAGGAAAGAGAAAGCCTTAGAGCATGAGTTTTCTGGATTAACTGTGTACCTCTATTCAACTATCAGCTAGCCCAGAGAGTTCTCAGAATATGACCCAATGACCCCTGGTCCCTTCAGAGGGTCTGTGAGGTCAAAACTATTTTTGTAATAATACTAAGAAATCATTTTCCATTCACTAACATTTTCTTGTGAGTATACAGAGGAGTTTTCCAGAGGCTACCTGGCATGATGATGCAACAGATAGAATGCAGAAGTGTGAGAATCCAGTTATCTTCTATTAGCCAGGCTTTCAACATATTTTTAATAATTAGAAAAATACCACACTTCTCGCTAATGGTTTTGTTTTGGAAATATGATTTTTTTCATAAAAATATGTTATTTATGTTAGCATGTAATTTAGTTTTAAATAAATTAAGCATTTTAACAATTTCCATTTTAATTTCTAATACTGTAAATGTTGATTGACACAACCCATATAAACAAAATTCTTTGGATTTTCAATAATTTGTACGAGTGTAAAGGGGACCTTGAGCAAAGAAGTTTGACAACCAGTGACTTAGCTTGCTAACTAATTTTTCTGTGTTAAATTCATGTAGGAGAAAGAGGGAAAGAGAAAGAAATGGTCAAGATTGCAAGACTAAGACTAAGACTAATACTGGCTTCTCAAATGCCCAGGAATTACTCATATTGTAAGCCTGAATTTGAATCTCCATTGATTTGATTTTCAATTTGTACTAAATTAAAGTTAATTTTTCCTATTAGTATAACCAGACTGAATCAGTAAGTAATAATTTTCCATAGATCATATCATGACATCCCAAGAGAATAAAGTAGGAAAGATAATTAACATTTCCTACTATGTGTCAGGCACCTTATAAATGGCAGATGGTCATGAGCAAAGGCTCTAATTCTAATTTGTTCACATCTGGCTCTGACACTCACTTGCTGTGTGAGCTTGGGCAAGTTATTTAGCCTCTCTGTCTCCATTTCCTCATCTGTAAAATGTACTGTCTCATCAGGTTGTTTTGAAGAATAAAAGTCATTCCGCATAAAATCCTTTCAACAATGTTTGGTATACAAGAAGTACTAAATAAAATGTTTATCTTTACCTAGCTCTATAATCATCACAACAACTCTAAAAAGGAGGTGTTATTATCCCCTTTCATTGGTAAGGAAACTGAGGATCCAGAGGTCTTGTTATCTACTCAAGCTTGTGTAGACTGCAAGTGATGAAATGTTATTTAAATCTACATGACGCAAACACTCTTTCTTGCACCAGACCAGTGGTTCTCAAACTTAAGCTCACATCAGAATTACCTTACCCTCAGAGTTACTGGGACAGTATTTTTAGGATAGGAAAAGAGATTTGTATTTTGAATAACCTCCCTGGAGTTGCTAATGCTGCTGACCCAAGCACCATGCTTTGAGAACCCCAGCCCCAGAGACTACACTTGGTCACCAATAACATTTGCACCCATAGTACCATATGTAAATAGCCTCACTTTGGTTTACCATGCCCTCACTTTGCTATATCATGGTTCTTTCGATAGCACTACTTTTCTGGACCTTTCCCATATTCCCACTGTAATGTAGGGACAATAAAAAGTTATGATTACTTCTATAAATTTTGAACTAAAAGAAGGATCTTACCAAAGAGGCTTGTCAGACACCTACTTAAACTCATACCTTCTAGAAGGGATGAAAAAAGAAAATGCAGCTAATTGGTACTAAGAAAGAAGTCTCTCCTGGCACAAAGCTCAAATTTTCTCTATTATTTACCATACTAGATTTCTACTTACTTACCTCAAAATGAAACCTGAGAATAGCCAATAAAATATCGCATCCATAGTCCTTACTTTCATTCCTCTTTCATAAGTAACCTAGGAATAGATATTAAGCCCAGCAAAGAAAGAACAAGTTAGCTTTCTCTTGAGAACTCATTATTGGAGCAAGCAAGTGCTATTTCTAAATTTTGTCAAATTCTTAGATCACCATGGCAAAAACGTGGGAGTTAAAATTTAAACCTTAAAAATGAATCAAACTGAAGAATAGTCACTTTTGTCTACTGAGTTCTACTCAGTAATAGAAAATCAGCAAGCAATTGGAAATTGGCAAGATAACAACTGGAGATAAGCCAGTGGTCAAGATATATATGTTGTAGTAATGTGGAAGTACACTTCTAGTGTTCTCTGTCCTATTTTTTAGACTATTTAGGTATGACTGGAAAAAACAAACTGTTTCTCCTACTACACTCTTTCAACACAGAATGCTTCTGTGACTAAATGTGTGGGGATTTTTTCCCCAAACACCAAGCAAACAATTATGCAATGCACACCAGCTACGATCCTGTAATTTAATTCCATACTGACACTATTTACCTGGAGATAGTGTCAGATCCTACCGGTTGAGAGCTCAGTCCCACACCACTGCCCCCAACTTCTGATGCCAATTGCAAGCACAGGTTGTGGCCTGTGCTTCCGACTGACTGGCTAGAAGTTGGGGTTCCCATAACCCCCTCCTTGGGTTCAATTAATTTGTAAGAACAGCTCACAGAACTCAGGGAAACACTTACTTATGTTCCTCCATTTATTATAAAGCATATTACAAAGGATACAGATGAATTGCCAGATGAAAGAGGTGCCTAGGGTAAGGTATGGGAGAAAGGGTGCAGAGTTTCCACATCCTCTCCTGGTGCACTACCCTCCAGGAACCTCCATTGTACAGCTATATGAAAGCTCTCTGAGCTCTCTTGAGTTTTTAAGGAGGTTTCATTATGTAGACATGATTGATCAAATTATTTGCCATTGGTGATCAATGTGACCTACAGCCTCCCTCCTCTCCCTGGAAGTTGGAGGGTGGGGTTGAAAGTCCCAACTCTCTCTAATCACCCTTGGGTCTTTCTAGTGACCAGCCCCCATCCTGAAGCTATCTAGGGGTCACCAGCCACCAGTCATATCATTAGCATAAAAAAGATGCACTTATAACTCAGGAGATTTTAAGGTTTTAGTAATCATATATCAGGAAATTAGGAAGAAGACCAAATACAGTCATGTGTATTGATGGGGGCACTTCTGATAAATGCACTGTTAGGTGATGTCATCATTGAGGCAACATCAAAGAGTACATTTACACAAAACTAGATGGCATAGCCTACAATTCACCTAGGCTATACAGTGTAGCCTATTGCTCCTAGGCTATAAACTTGCATGGCATGCTACTGTCCTGAATACTATAGGCAACTGTAACATAATGGTAAGTATTTGTGTATCTAAACAAAACTAAGCATAGAAAAGGTGTAGTAAAAATACAGTATTGTAATCTTATAGGACCACTATCCTATATGACTGTGGATTATGACCATAAATATTTTACAAAATGAGAAGACTCAGCATTGGTGCAGAACTCAGCTTTGTTCAAGAAGAAAGCAATGCCAGTAATGGGACTTGAGGAAGAAATTAATTCTGTTACCTCATAAATAGAGGAAGCTGGACATATAGGACAATCACTATTCTTAATAAGAATCACAGGGCCCAAGGTAAGAAAGCAGAGATAAAAGTACCACATGCGGAGTATTTTAGGTGTTCCTTTTCATTTTGTTCTTAGGGAGAGAAAGTCCTCTGAAAGTCATTATTTCTTCTCTCTTCCTCTTTCCTACCCTCAATTTCTAATTATCTTCCCTTCTGCTTTTGGATTGTTGTTCATCTCCAAGAAGCTGGGGAGAGAAGTGACAAGGCTTTTAGACAACAGTCTAATTTCTAGCAAAAAATATTTGCAGGTGTTCTATATGAAGAGAAAGATTTTCTACTGAGGGAAGAAGAAAAAAAAAGAATGGCTTTGATGCATATTAAAAGATTTGAATTAGATATTTGGAATAATTGTACAACTATTAAAAATATTTACTGCTACTGTGGGTATCAATGCAAGGAAACTTTTCAAGGCTACAATAGAAAACGTCATCTATATCAGGTAGGAACACTCATACCCAAATAGAGAGGGTCATGAAATCTTCTAATCCTATGATGTTATGAAAATAGAAATTGAACATTAAATTTATGCAAATTAATATTTGCATAGTGTTCATCAATATGTTGAATAATCATCTGGTTGTTAAAATAGACACCAGGACAAAGTCAGAAGGGAAATATTCTTGTTGGCCTTAGCTCTAGATTACGTAAGGACCAAGATTCTATTTCAGTGTGATTTATCCCAGGCCATGCTCAGGTCAATCATTGCTTATTGAGAACCTTCTAAATGCCAATCTCCATGCTAGGTATCAGTTATACAAAAATGAATGGGACAAAGTTTCTACATCATGTGGCTTTTCGTCAGACAGATGTTCTATTTCCCCTTAGAGGAGCACCTGTTTTCAGTCTATCTAAGCAGATTCATCTCACATAAAACCTCTTCAGGTCTCTGCCTTACCCAGACATAAGAAAAGTACAACTAGAGTACATCTCCGTAGAAATACGCTTCCCCTTTCCTTCCTCATTCATCTCAGCTGTACTCAGTATGTTCTGAAAAGGGTACTATGAACCATAAATTCATAAACCCATCTATAGGGGCATAGCTAGGCAGGAGAGTTGACATTCAATTGATATAATAAACCTCCAGGAATAAGCTTCAGTGCTCAACTGTTAGAGTAGTCAGCAAAATCCACAGATTTAATTACACCCGAGTAATTGCAGAAAAGATCATCCATTATTCTAACTACTCTGAAAAAGAAGAGCCCATACCCTGAAACGACTTTGTGGCAGCATAAATGGAGATCTATTCATTAGGACCATAAAATAAAATGGAAATCTGTTTTCTTTTTGGAGCAATGTGATTACCATCACAAGTAATGATATTATGGGAGGAAAAATATACTGTTTGCTAGGACGCACACTTTTCCTTTTTTCCTTGGCCTTTGTTTCTTCCTTTGAAGTGACTATAGTAAGTAAGACCTGGATAACTTGGGGTCATCCCAAATGTTACACCCAGGTACCCAGATTTGGCATTTCTTAAACAAAAAGATTCAGAATCCCCAACATACAGTCACTTTTCTCCACCAATTCTAAAAGCATTTTGGTTTTTATTTTTTAAACCCCTTTGGTTGTATTCATAGTATGCAGATTAAAAGATGAGTGCAGAATTATTCTTATAGAAAGACTGATTTAAATTGGAAATGGAGCTAGGTATTGAGGAGTTACAGAGGCTAAAAAACTAGAAATAAGGTCTTAGCAGGAGGAGGCCTAGGTATTTGATTTTTTTTTTTTTTTGTAATATAAAAGGAGGATTTGGAGCAAGGATTATAAAGCAGGAGTTAGCGGTTTGAAGAGAAGAAAGAATAAGGTGATATATGGCAAACCCAAAAGAAGCTTGTATTTTATTTCATTTTAATTAGGGATTTAATGTATTTGTGAACATTGAAATTATAATGAAGCAGAATAGAACTAGACAGAATAGTAGTTAGGATTTGAAATATTAAAAATTATTTTCCTAATAAAAATGTGACAGTTGATTAGGGATAAGTGGACAAAGAGTAGAGCAATTAAAAGAAGGGCTTTCAGGATCTAGCCTGAGAGTCAAAGAGAAACTGAATGAAGGATACTCGTCGATGAAAAGAATAAGGGAGGAGTCACGTTTAGGAAAGAGAGAGTCAGAGAAAACAAATCCTTTGTACCAGGCATTGAGAAAGCAAAAAAAAAAAAAAAAAAAGTGGGGACAGAGAATGCTGATGACTGACCAGAGGTGCAGATATACCTTCTTCTGTTGCATATTTTTTTCCTCTAAAGTCTTAAGTGTTTATATTTACAAAATATGTGATCTTTATACAGATCTTTAACATTTATTCTCTCATTACATCTCAATAGCATTCTTCTATATTTAGGAAAATATCATGGGTCTCATTTTACAGATGGTGAAGCTGAGGCATAGATATGAGAGACTCTCAAATAATATTTAAAATGAGAACTTAGAGTAGATGGCAAGTCCTTTGATTTCAATTTAACCATCTTATGGCTATGCCTTCCCATGGGAGTTTCATGTCACCACTTCTCCCTTGTCCTTGGCCTAGGCAGAGGGAAAAGATCTACGGTTCGTATTGGAATATCAAACAATTTTTTAAATTAGATAGTCACCTTGAAAATCTGAAGAGCTGCCAGGTAGAGGAAAGACTACCCTTATTCTATTTTCACACAAAAGACAAGACCCAGAGTAAAAGCTGAAAGCCACGGGAAGGTATATTTTCTAAATAATATTTTAAAAAACTTTAATACTTAAAACTTTTAAACTTTTTAATGTTTAGAGTAGTTTCTTTATTGATAATGAGTTCCCTGTTACATGAGTGTATCAGGCTGTTCTTGCATTGCAATAAAGAAATACCTGAGAAGGGGGAATTTATAAGTGAAAGAGGTTTAATTGGCTCACAGTTCTGCAGTCTGTATAGGAAGCATGATGCTGGCATCTGCTCGGCTTCTGGGGAGGCCTCAGAAAACATTCAATCATGGCAGAAGGAGCAGACACATTACACGACCAGAGCAGGGATAAGAGCGTGAGAAGGTGCTACACACTTTTAAACAACTAGATCTCAAGAGAACTTACTATTACGAGGACAGTACAAAGGGGGATGGTGCTAAAACATTCATGAGAAATCTGCCCCCATAATCCAATCATCTTCCACCAGGCCCCACCTCCAACATTGGGGATTGCATTTCAATATGAGATGTGGGTGGGGACACACATCCAAACTATATCAATCAGGCATTCAGGTAAAGACTGACTGTCCATCTGTCAAGAATATCATAGAGAAAGATGCCACCTAGATGAAAATTGAACTTCATGACATCTAAGAATTGTTCCAAAATTCATATGCTCTTTGTTTTTCGTTGATAGTTCAAGACGTACACGTTTGCTAGAACAGAGCAATCATCTGCCGAGTCAGAGGAAAATAAGCAAAGAAAATCTAAATAAATAAAGACAGTAATCCCCCCATACCTTTGGAAATGTAAAGGCTGATGATAATAGTGAGAGGTGAAGCCAGCTGGACTTCTGGGTCAGGTAGGGACTTGGAGAACTTTTCTGTCTTACAAGAGAATTGTAAAATGCACCAATCAGCACTTTGTAGCTAGGATTGTAAAATGTACCAATCAGTGCTCTGTGGCTAGCTAGAGGTTTAAAAATGCGCCAATCAGCACTCTGTGTCTAGCTAGAGGTTTGTAAAATGGACCAATCAGCACCCTGTAAAATGGACCAATCAGTGCTCTGTAAAATGGACGAAGCAGCACTCTGTAAAATGGACCAATCAGTAGGATGTGGGTGGGGACAAACAAGGGAATAAAAGCTGACCACCCCAGCCAGCAGCTGCAACCTGCTCAGGTCCCTTTGCACGCTGTGGAAGCTTTGTTCTTTCGCTCTCCACAATAAATCTTGCTACTGCTCACTCTTTGGGTCCATGCCGTCTTTAAGAGCTGTAACACTCACTGCGAAGGTCTGCAGCTCCATTCTTGAAGTCAGCGAGACCACGAACTCACTGGAAGGAACCAACTCCAGACACAGTAGGAATCCTTCTCTGGCTAATTAATATATTTCCTCTTATTCTTTTCAAAAACTTATTTGACAAACTTCTTATGGGTGAGATAGATTTCCTAGATTTAATCAGTCTGTTCTTTCTTAATGGATGTGTGACTCTTCGGTATAAATAAATTCTGATCCAGATCTTGATATTATATTTCTGGATAATTGGAATATAGCATTTCAATACCCAGAAAATTTGTGAGCTACTCGCTGAAATTATTTCAAAATACTTGTATTATTAGCTTAATTTTCTCCTGATTCAAAGCATATAAAATAAAATATTTTAGTAGTTGGTTGAATAATCCATGAAAGCTCAAAGCTTCAGGTCATATTTGAGCCATGACTAATGCATTTCACTGAGTCTTTACTACATTTCACTCACCAAAAAGTTTCACTAGAGTTAGGACTACCAGACTCAATTTAGGTTCATTATCAACAAGTTATGGCTGATGCATCTAATTTCTTTCTTAAAAAGAATTATTAGATTAAATAATCTTACATAGCAAACATAAGCATAATATGCCTGGACTTTAGCAAGGGATTTAATGAGGTCACTAACAATGGCCTTAACAAAAGATTAAGAGATTTGGACTTGGAAATAAGGGCATTTTAGATGGAGAATTACAATTTTTAAATATCCAGACTAAAATGGTACTAAGCAAATGATACACATTAGGAAGGAGAGCATTTTCCCTTAGTTGTGTAGCATGCAAAATGATTTCCAAAGTCTTGGATGGTGACATAGAGGGCATGGTCATCACATTTGCAGATAACACAAGGCTCAAAATGGATAAAGTGCATGCTAGATATTACAATCAAACTGCAAAATTTAGCTGGGTATGATGGCACAGGCCTGTGGTCCGAACTACCCAGAAGGCTAAGATGGGAGTGTTTTAGCCTGTTTGTGTGATTATAAGAGAATACCTGAGGTTCGGTGATTTAAAAAGAAAAGAGGTTTATTTGGCTCATGGTTCTGCTGACTGTATAAGAATCATGAAACCAGCATTTGATTCTGGTGAGAGCCTAAGGCTGCTTCCACTTGTAGCAGAGGGAGAAGGAGAGCTGATATATACAGATCACATGGCAAGACAGAAAGGAAGAGGGTCAGGCTCTTTTCAACAACCAATTCTCAGGGGAAATCTAGTGGGAACTAATAGATCCATTCACTCCCCCTTCCCCAAGAAGGGCATTAATCTATCCATGTGGGATCTCCCGCTATGACCCAAATACCCCCCATTCAGTCCCACCTTCAACATTGCAGATCAAATTATGGCATGATATTTAGAGGGGCCAAATATCCAAACCATAGCAGGAGGATCCCTTGAGCCCAGGAGTTCAAGGCTGCAATGCTCTATGGCTGCACATCTGCATAGCCACTGCCCTCCAGCCTAAGCAACATACTGTGACCCTGCCTCTAAAATATAAAAACAAAATAGCTTCCAAAATGTCTGTTAGACTGAACTGAAACATTGGTTTTAATAAGATTAAATTTAACAGAAATAAGTGTAGGTGCATTTTAGACTAGAAAAGCAACCCTACCTGAAAAGATGAGGTAATATATCACACAGCAACATTATATATAAGGTCTTAAGGATTCTAATTTACAATAAGCTGAGTTTAAGCAATGTGAGGCTTCAAAAAAAAAAGTGATCCTAGGCTAAATTCACAGAAGCACACAATCTAGAATGAAGGAGTTTATGTCAACTCTTTCATGATCAGATAATAGCTAAATTATTGCATTTTTGTTTTAGGCTTTGCATTATTTTAA
Organism: Pongo pygmaeus; assembly: GCF_028885625.2. Taxonomy (NCBI): domain Eukaryota; kingdom Metazoa; phylum Chordata; class Mammalia; order Primates; family Hominidae; genus Pongo; species Pongo pygmaeus. The sequence goes on along the minus strand of NC_072388.2, from coordinate 23,639,422 downwards.
CGGATTTTAGTTAGAAGAAAAAAACTAAACCTACAAGATAGATCAGAGTAAGGATGGGCCTTAAAACCACACTTGTTGAAGAAACATCAAAGGACATAAGACATTTTAATCCAAAGACAGTGTGATTACTATCTTCAAATATTTGAATGGCTTCGATGTAACACAGATGTTAGATTTGTTCCATATGACTCCAAAGAGTAGAACTATTAGAAGAAGTGAATGGAAGATAAAAGAGGGAAGTCATAGTTAATCTGAAGAGGAATCTTCTTATAGTCAAAAGCATACCAAAATTAAGTGGGTTTCCCCACTACAGGTTTTTAACCATTGACTAGATGTCCACATGAGGATGTTGTAAAATGTATGTATTCTGTAGCATCTGGACTGTGTAAGCAAAAACAAAACAATATCTTCAAACAATTGAAAGTTTACTATTCTAGGGCAGATAAAAGAATGCCAGAAAACTGAAGCTTGATTTCCTTCCTTTCCAATTTTCCCAAATCATTTATTCTCTCCTTACTTCTATTTTCTTGCCTGTGAAATGTAGGTAATTCTATTTGTCATTTCAGGCCAGATGGGAAAATCTGTAACGAGTTTGGAGCCTAGAGTATTCCTCACCATAAATTCTTCATGTGTTTCTGTTGCTATTTTCTAGAAAGAAATTCAAAGTTTTCTGCTTGAATGAGAATCAAGTTCAAAGTTTGGGAGAATGCCCTCAAATTATTTCTTTTCCTCTTTCAAAAATAAAAATTGGATGTGATTTGGGTCAATCAGTCTCCTTGATAAGGCAAATAGCAATACAGCTGCTGGATGTTCCCAAGGCTTTACATGAATTGTGTTCCGCTAACCCAGGAACTCCCAGGTTTTACTTAAACACATTGGCCTAGCACCAGCTCATCCATCATGCCAGTCTCTAAACAAACGAAGGCCAGCCTGCCCAGGCAGAGCTGAACAGGAGGCAACAACTGGAGGATTAAGACCAATTCCAAATTGTACTTGCAATACATTTCAAATATTAACTCAGTTTTTAACAGTATTTTTCTTGAATCTAATATTTCTTTTCTTAGATCCTTTCATTTCTAGACCTATTTACCCAAAAGAAGAGCAAATCAATTTAAAAAAAAAAAGCCTCAGAAAGAAATGCCTGATAGCTCATGTAGTTCTTCTATGACTCAAACACAAGAGGGAAAGAGATAAATGGAAAATCACAAGGCAAGTATGAATTTACACAAAATGCTAAGATTTTTCATTTCAAAATATCTGACTTCTAAATTAAACACCCCTCAGCATTTCTGTAATGATTATGAATAAAGCTTTTATTTTTGACATCCTAATTACTTTTGTTGACAGGTGGTTTTTTTCGTTTTTTTTCTTTTTTTCTGTTTTGTTTGTTTAAATCAAAAGAAAAAAATAAAGCACTCAGTTCTGCCATGATTTAAAAAATGTCAAAGAATATAAGGCTATTTGTTTGGCTAGGTCCATTGATTGAAAATACTCCATTTTTAGAAAATGGTGATGAAGGATACACCACATTAATTTTGTAAATTTTGAGAAGGCTCCAAAAAGGAGAATAATCATAATGCATAATCACATGGGTAGGCTGTGAGAATACAATGAAAATAAATACCACACTTTTTCAAAGATATACAAATTATACATCTGAGTGAAGTTCTTAAATAGCTCTATAATGCTTCTGCCAAAGGAGATAACTCATAGCAGACATTTGTTGTGTGACTGTGGATTTATAATTTTAGTTGAATGATGTCATTGATTGGGGGTATAAATATCAACTATTTTCTCAGCATTCAATTTTTTTAATTGTTTCCTCTGTATTCTTCATGCTTATTTTAATTTGGACAAGAGGCACAATTGATATGTTCTGCATCGAATTTATAATCCAACATGCAAAAGGATCTCTCGGTTTTGTTAGTTTACCTATGAGATCATCCATGCATTTAAGGCTAAAGCAATTGAGAATACAACAGGAATCAAAAATATTGTAAAGTAATGGCTCTCATGCATAAGAGGAGAGACTATGTTCATTATTAACAATAAGGAACATTGTTATTGGATCTTCAAATTTCACATCAAGTCACATGGCATCCCAGAGCTACTGGTGCACAAGTGTCCAGATAGAAATAAAAATAAAACCATCCAAAAATTTTGTCTTATTCAATATTATACAGATCAAACATTTTGTTTTTAAAATTAATTTTATTTTGCTTTATTATATTTCATTTCCATTGTGGACCAGAGGAAAACCTTATAAAATTCCAAGCAAGTATTTGGCACCTATTCTATGTACTTGATCACTATACATGAAAATGGAATGTGATCAGAGGCCAGAAAATAAATACTTTAGGCTTCGTGAGCCATACTGTCTTTGCATCTCTGTTGCAACTACTCGACTCTGCTATTGAAAGCAGCCATTCAGTAATAAATAGCCTACCAAACAAAAAAACTCCAGGGCCAGACAGATTCGCAGCTAAATTCTACCAGAGGTACAAATTGCTGATACCATTTCTACAAAAACTATTCCAAAAAAATTAAAAAGGAGGGATGCCTCCCTAACTCATTCAATGAAACCAGCATCATCCTGAACAAACCCTGGCAAAGATACAACAAAAAAAGGAAACTTCAGGCAAAGACCCTGATGAACATCGATGCAAACATTCCCAGTAAAATACTGGCAAACCAAATCCACCAGATATCAAAAAGCTTAACTACTATGATCAAGTGGGCTTCATCCCCAAGGCTGGTTCAACATATGCAAATCAATAAATGATTCATAACTTAAACAGGACTAAAGATAAAAACCACATGACTATCTCAATAGATGCAGAAAAGGCCTTCAATAAAATTCATGTTAAAAACTCTAAATAAGCTAGGTATTGAAGGAACATACTGCAAACTAATAAGAGCCATATATGACAAACCCACAGCCAATATTATACTGAAAAGGCAAAAGCTGGAAGCATGGCCCTTGAAAACTGGCACGAGACAAGGATGCCCTCTTTTACCACTCCTATTCAACACAGTATTGGAAGTTCTTGCCAGGGCAATCAGGCAAGAAAAAGAAATAAATAATATTTAAATAAGAAGAGAGGAAGTCAAACTGTCTTTATTTGCAGATGACATGATCCTACATCTAGAAAACCCCATCCTTTCAGCCCAAAACTTTCTTAAGCTGATAAGCAACTTCAGCAAAGTCTCAGGATACAAAATCTATAGCATTCATATACATCAACAACAGGCAAGCAGAAAGCCAAATTGTGAATGAAGTTCCATTTACAATTGCCACAAAAAGAATAAAATACCTAGGAATACAGCTAACAGGGCAAGTGAAGGACCTCTTCAAAGAGAACTACAAACCACTGCTCATAGAAATCTCAGAGGACACAAACTAATAGAAAAACATTCCATGCTCAGGAAGTTCAACATCATGGAAGAATAAACATCATGAAAATGGCCATACTGCCCAAAGCAATTTATAGATTTGATGCTATTCCCATTAAATTACCATTAGCATTCTTCACAGAATTAGAAAAAAAAATTTTAATTCATATAGAACCAAAAATGAGCCCAAATAGCCAAGACAATCCTAAGCGAAAAGAACAAAGCTGGAGGCATCAAGCTACCAGACTTCAAACTATACTACAAGGCAATAATAACCAAAACAGCATGGTCCTGGCATGAAAACAGACACACAGACCAATGGAAAAGAATAGAGAACCCAGAAATAAGACCACACACCTACAATCATCTAATCTTTGACAAATCTGATAAAACCAAGCAATGCAGAAAGGATTCTCTATTTAATAAACGGTGCTGGGAAAGCTGGCTAGGTAGATGCACAAAATTGAAACTGGACCCTTTCCTTACACCATGTACAACTCAAGATGGATTAAAGATTTAAATGTAAAACCCAAAACTATGAAAACCCTAGAAGAGAATCAAGGCTTTTTTTAATATGTTTGTTGGCCACATAAATGTCTTCTTTTCAGAAGTGTCTCTTCATATCTTTCAACCACTTTTTGATGAGTTTTTTTTTATTGTAAATTTGGTTAAGTTCTTTGTAGATCCTGGATATTAGCCCTTTGTCAGATGGATAGTTTGCAAAAATTTTCTCCCATTCTGTAGGTTGCCTGTTCACTCAGATGATAGTTTCTTTTGCTGTGCAGAAGCTCTTTTGTTTAATTAGATCTCATTTGTCAATTTTGACTTTTGTTGCCATTGCTTTTGGTGTTTTAGTCATGAAGTCTTTGCCCATGCCTATGTCTTGAATGATATTGCCTAGGTTTTCTTACAGGGTTTTTATGGTTTTAGGTCTTACATATAAGTCTTTAATCTATGTTGAGTTAATTTTTGTGGAAGGTGGAAGGAAGGGGTCCAGTTTCAGTTTTCTGCATATGGCTAGCCAGTTTTCCCAACACCATTTATTAAATAGGGAATCCTTCTCCATTGTCTGTTTTTATCAGGTTTGTCAAAGATCAGATGATTGTAGATGTGTGGCATTATTTCTAAGGCCTCTGTTCTGTTCCATTGGTCTCTATATCTGTTTTGGTACCAGTACCATGCTGTTTGGTTACTGTAGCCTTGTAGTATAGTTTGAAGTCAGGTAGCGTGATGCTTCCAGCTTTGTTCTTTCTGCTTATGATTGTCTTGGCAATGCAGGCTCTTTTTTGTTCCATATGAAATTCAAAGTAGTTGTTTTCTAATTCTGTGAAGAAAGTCAATGTTAGCTTGATGGGGATAGGATTGAATCTATCAATTACTTTGGGCAGTATGGCCATTTTCACAATATTGATTCTTCCTAGCCATGAGCATGGAGGGTTTTTCCATTTGTTTGTGTTCTCTCTTATTTCCTTGAGCAGTGGTTTGCAGTTCTCCTTGAAGAGGTCCTTTGCATACCTTGTAAGTTGTATTCCTAGGTATTTTACTCTCTTTGTAGCAATTGTAAATGAGAGTTCACTCATGATTTGGCTCTCTGTATGTCTGTTATTGGTGTTTAGGAATGCTTGTGATTTTTGCACATTGATTTTTTATCCTGAGACTTTGCTGAAGTTGTTTATCAGCTTAAGGGCTTTTGAGCTGAGATGATGTGGTTTTTTAAATATACAATCATGTCATCTGCAAACAGAGACAATTTGACTTCCTCTCTTCCTATTTGAATACCCTTTATTTCTTTCTTTTGCTGATTATCCTTGTCAGAACTTCCAATAGTATGTTAAATATGAGTGGTAAGAGAGGACATCCTTGTCTTGTTCTGGTTTTAAAAGGGAATGCTTCCAGCTTTTGCCCACTCAGTATGATATTGGCTGTAGGTTTGCCATAAATAGCTCTTATTTTGAGATACATTCCATCAATACCTAGTTTATTGAGAGTTTTTAGCAAGAGGGGTGTTGAATTTTATCGAAGGCCTTTTCTGCATCTCTTGAGATAATCACGTGGTTTTTGTTGTTGATTCTTTTTATGTAATGGATTACATTTATTGATTTGCATATGTTGAACCAGGCTTGCATCCCAGGGATGAAGCCAACTTGATTGTTGTGGATAAGTTTTTGATGTGCTGCTGGATTCTCTTTGCCAGTATTTTATTGAAGATTTTTGCATCTATGTTCATCAGGGATATTGGCCTAAAATTTTCTTTTTTTGTTGTGTCTTTGCCAGGTTTTGGTATCAGGATGATGCTGGCCTCATAAAATGAGTTATGGAGGATTCCCTCTTTTTCTATTGCTTGAAATAGTTTCAGAAGGAATGGTACCAGCTCTTCTTTGTACCTCTGGTAGAATTTGGCTGTGAATCTGTCTGGTCATGGGCTTGTTTTTGTTGGTAGGCTATTAATTACTGCTTCAATTTCAGAACTTGTTATTGGTCTATTCAAGGATTCAATTTCTTTCTGGTCTAGTCTTGGGAGGGCATATGTGTCCAGGAATATATCCATTTCTTCTAGATTTTCTAGTTTATTTGTGTGGAGGTGTTTATAGTATTCTCTGATGGTAGTTTGTATTTCTGTGGGATCAGTGGTGGTCTCCTCTTTATCATTTTTATTGTATTTATTTGATTCTTCTCTCTTCTCTTTTTTATTGGTCTGGCTAGTGGTCTATCTATTTTGTTAATCTTTTCAAAAAACCAGCTCCTGGCAAAGAGCCAAGGAGAAGCAGCACCAGCTTTACAAGCCCTACACCAACAGAAATATTGCAAAGGATCCCACTTCACTAGAAGAAGAAATCAAAGAGATTCATTGAAGTGGCAGTAGTAAGGCTCTGGACAACACTCCAGAGTTCCAGCTCTCTGACATTTTCTACTTTTGCCGGAAAGGAATGGAGACCATTATGGATGATGAAGTGACAAAGAGATTCTCAGCAGAAGAACTGGAGTCCTGGAACCTGCTGAGCAGAGCCAATTATAACTTCAGGTACATCACCCTTCAGCTCACAGTCCTGTGCAGGTTAGCAGAGCTGATTTGGTACTGCTTCCTGCTGCTGCTCAGGATAGCGCTGGCCTTGACAGGGATCAGCCTTCTAGTGGTGGGCACGACTGTGGCAGGATACTTGCTTCATACCTCGCCAATCGATGTGATCATCTTGGCCAGCGATGGCTATTATGCCACGGTGGGTCAAATGCATGGGGGACTCATAGGTTTGATTCAGAGAGCCATGGTGAAGACTTGCCCACACATCTGGTTTGAGCTGTTGGAAGTGAAGGATCGCCACCTGCTGGCTAAGAGACTGACTGAACAAGTGCAAGATATAAGCAAGCTGCCTATCCCTATCTTCCCAGAAGGAACCTGCATCAATAATACATCGGTGATGATGTTCAAAAAGGGAAGTTTTGAAATTGGAGCCACAGTTTACCCTGATGCTATCAAGTATGACCATCAATTCGGCAGTGATGATGCTTCTGGAACAGCAGCAAATAAGGGATGTTGACGTACCTGCCATGAATGATGACCAGCTGGGCCATTGTCTGCAGCATGTGGTACCTGCCTCCCATGACCAGAGGGGCAGATGAAGATACCGTCCAATTTGTGAATAGGGTAAAATCCGCCATCGCCAGGCAGGGAGAACTTGTTGACCTGCTGTGGGATGGGGGCCTGAAGAGGGAGAAGGTGAAGGACATGTTCAAGGAGGAGCAACAGAAGCTATACAGAAAGATGATTGTGAGGAACCACGAGGACAGGAGCCACTCATGAGCTTGCTTCGAGCTGGCTGGGGCCACCGTGCGGAGTGACCACAGGCTAGGAGCTGGAGTTGCCGCCGCTGCCTCCACTGCTGCATCCTTTCCAGAATCCAGGGTTCCCTGAGCTGCTCTGGATCCCAGGACTCTGGATTTTGCCAAGCGCAGTGGGATCCCTGTGCAACTGGTGCTACCTGCCCTTGGCAGTATGAACGGATGCTGCTGGGTGTCGCGACCCAGGATAAGATGTCTTGTTTCTTTTACAATAAGTTGTTGGAGGTGTCAGGCCTCTGAGTCCAAGCCTGCACGTATACATCCAGATGGCCTGAGGCAACTGAAGAACCACAAAAGTTGAAAATGGCCAGTTCCTGCCATAACTGATGACACTACCTTGTGACATTCCTTCTCCTGGACAACAAGTCTCCGGGGCTCCCCACCGAGCACCTTGTGACCACCCCCCCGACACTGCCCACAAGAGAACAACCATCTTTAACTGTAATTTTCCACTACCTACCTGAACCCTATAAAACTGCCCCACCCCATCTCCCTTTGCTGACTTTTTTCGGAGTCAGTCCGCCTGCACCCAGGTGATTAAAAAGCTTTATTGCTCACACAAAACCTGTTTGGTGGTCTCTTCATATGGATGCGTGTGACATTTGGTGCCAAAGACCTGGGACGGGGGACTCCTCCGGGAGACCGGTCCCCTGTCCTTGCCCTCACTCTATGAAGAGATCCACCTACAACCTCTGGTCCTCAGACCAACCAGCCCAAGGAATATCTCACCAATTTCAAATCAGGTAAGTGGTCTTTTCACTCTCTTCTCCAGCCTCTCTCACTACTCTTCAGTCTCCCTGTCCTTCCAATTCCAGTTCTTTTTCCTCTCTAGTAGAGACAAAGGAGACACATTTTATCTGTGGACCCAAAACCCCCACACTGGTCATGGACTCAGGAAGACAGTCTTCCCTTGGTGTTTGATCATCACGGGGATGCCTGCCTTGATCATTCACCCACATTCCATTGGTGTCTGATCACCGTGAGGACACCTGCCTTGATCATTTATCCACATTTCCTCGGCAGCAAGTCAATTGCAGCAATGCCTGCTTTGGCTGCTCACCCACATTACAGCCCAGGGCTGCTCACCACTCCCTTCTCCGTGTCTCTACTTTTCTCTTTAAACTTACCTCCTTCATTATAGGCAATCTTCCACCCTCCAGTCCCCCTTCTTCTCCCTTAGCCTGCGTTCTCAAGAACTTAAAACCTCTTAAACTCACACCTAATCTAAAACCTAAATGCCTTATTTTCTTCTTCAATACTGCTAGGCCCCAGTACAAACTCGATGATGGTTCCAAATGGTCAGAAAATGTCACTTTTGATTTCTCCATCTTACAAGACCTGGATGATTTTTGTTGAAAAATGGGCAAATGCTCTGAGGTGCCTGACATCCAGGCATTCTTTTACACATCAGTCCCTCCCTAGTCTCTGCTCCCAATGTGACTCATCCCAAATCTTTCTTTCTCTCCTGTCTGTTCCTTCAATCTCCACCCCAAGCTCTGAGTCCTTTGAATCCTCCTTTCCTGTGGACCCATCTGACCTCTCCCCTCCTCCCCAGGCTGCTCCTCACCAAGCCACGCCAGGTCCCAATTCTTACACAGCCTTCACTCCCCCACCCTCTAATCCTTCTATCACCTCCCCTCCTCACACCTGGTCTGGCTTACAGTTTCTTTCTGCAACTAGCCCTCCTCCCACCTGCCCAACAATTTCCTCTTACAGAGGTGGCTGGAGCTGAAGCCATAGTCAAGATTAATGCTCCTTTTTCTTTATCTGACCTCTCCCAAATCAATTAGCATTTAGGCTGTTTTTCATCAAATATAAAAACCCAGCCCAGTTCATGGCCCATTTGGCAACAACCCTTAGACGCTTTACCACCCTAGACCCAGAGAGGCCAGAAGGCCGACCTATTCTCAATATGCATTTTATTACCCAGTCTGCTCCCGACATTAGGAAAAGCTCCAAACATTGGATTCTGGTCCTCAAACCCTACAACAGGACTTAGTTAACCTTGCCTTCAAGGTGTACAATAATAGAGAAGAGGCAGCCAAGTGGCAACGTATTTCTGAGTTGCAATTACTTGCTTTCGTTGTGAGAGAAACTCCAGCCACATCTGTAGCACACAAGAACTTCAAAATGCCTAAACCACAGTGGCCAGGCATTTCTCCAAGACCTCCTCCCCAAGGATTTTGCTTCAAGTGCTGGAAATCTGGCCACTGGGCCAAGGAATGCCCACAGCCTGGGATTCCTCTTAAGCTGTGTCCTATCTGTGCAAGACCCCACTGGAAATCAGACTGTCCAACTCACCCAGCAGCCATCCCCAGAGCCCCTGGAACTCTGGCCCAAGGCTCTCTGACTGACTCCTTCCCACTTAGTGGCTGAAGACTGACACTGCCTGATCACCTCAGAAGCCTCCTGGACCATCACAGATGCTTCGGGTAACTCTTACAGTGGAGGGTAAGTCTGTCCCCTTCTTAATCAATAGGGAGGCTACCCACTCCACATTACCTTCTTTTCAAGGGACTTTTTCCCTTGCCTCCATAACTGTTGTGGGTATTAACAGTCAGCCTTCTAAACCTCTTAAAATTCCCCAGCTCTGGTGCCAACTTGGACAACATTCTTTTATGCACTCCTTTTTAGTTATCCCCACCTGCCCAGCTCCCTTATTAGGTCAAGGCATTTTAATTAAATTATCTGCTTCCTTGACTATTCCTGGGCTACAGTCACACCTCATTGCCACCCTTTTCCCCAGTTCAAAGTCTCCTTTGCATCTTCCCCTTGTATCTCCCTACCTTAATCCACAAGTATGGGATACCTCTACTCCCTCCTTGCCGATCATGCACCCCTTATCATCCCATTAAAACCTAATCACCCTTGCCCCACTCAATGCCAATATCCCATCCCACAGCAGGCTTTAAAAAGGTTAAAGGCTGTTATCACCTGCCTGTTACAACATGGCCTCTTAAAGCCTACAAACTCTCCTTACAACTCTTCTATCTTACCTTTCCAAAACCAGAAAAGTCTTACAGGCTGGTCCAGGATATTCGCCTTATCAACCAAATTATCTTGCCTATCCACCCCCATGGTGCCAAACCCATATACTCTCCTATCTTCAGTACTTCCCTCCACAACCCATTATTCTATTCTGGATTTCAAAGATGCTTTCTTTACTATTCCTTTATACCCTTCATCCCAGCCTCTCTTTCCTTTCACTTGGATTGACCCTGACACCCATCAGTCTCAGCAACTTACCCTGGGCTGTACTGCTGCAAAGCTTCAGGGACAGCCCCCATTACTTCAGTCAAGTCCTTTCTCATAACTTACTTTCTTTCCATCCATCTGCTTCTCACCTTATTCAATATTTTAATGACCTTCTACTTTGTAGCCCCCCTGTGAAACTTCCCAACAGGACACCCTCCTGCTCCTCCAACATCTATTCTCAAAAAGGTATCACATATCTCCCTCCAAAGTCCAGATTTCTTCCTAATTCTTTACCTATTTCAGCATAATTCTTCATCAAGACACACGTGCTGTCCCTGCTGATCATGTCCAGATAATCTCCCAAACCCCAACCCCTTCTACAAAGCAACAACTCCTTTCCTTCCTAGGCATGGTTGGGTACTTTCGCCTTTGGATACCTGGTTTTGCCATCCTAAAAAACCCATTATATAAACTCACAAAGGGAAACCTAGCTGACCCTATAGATCCTAAATCCTTTCCCAACTCAACATTTATACTGACTTTAAACATGCTTTCCATATCCTGCACCACCATGCTGTTATATGGGCTGAAAGAGGTTTCCTCACTACACAAGGGTCCTCCATCATTAATGCCTCTTTAATAAAAACTCATCTCAAGGCCGCATTACTTCCAAAGGAAGCTGGAGTCCTTCATTGCAAAGCCATCAAAGGGCCTCAGATCCCATTGCTCAAGGCAACAATTATGCTGATAAGACAGCTAAAGAAGCAGCCAGTATTTTTCTTTCTCCTCTATCACTCCCACCTACTCTCCCACTGAAACTTCCACGTATCAGTCTCTTCCCACACAAGCCAAATGGTTCTTGGACCAAGAAAAATTCCTCTTTCCAGCCTCACAGGCTCATCCCATTCTATCATCCTTTCATAACCTCTACCTTGTAGGTTACAAGCCTTACTAGCCCACCTCTTAGAACCTCTCATTTCCTTTAAGACATTTGCCCTTCATATCACTCCATCCTTGGCTACCTTCCCCTTCTTCTTTGAACTCTTCTCCTAGCCTTTCCTCTTGCCTTGCTTGCTTATACCCAGCCCCATGAATAGCAGTGAAAGGTTACTCATAGACACTATGCGCTTTCTCATACACCATAAAAATAGAACCTCCCCCCTACCCAGTTGCCCCATCAATCCCCATTACAACCTCTAAGGGCTGCTGCCCTTGCTAAATCCCTAAGATTCTGGGTGCAGGATTTCAAAGATGCTCTCTTTACTATTCCTTTACACCCTTCATCCCAGCCTCTCTTCGCTTTCACTTGGACTAACACTGAGACCCATCAGTCTCAGCAACTTAACCTGGGCTGTACTGCCGCAAGGCTTCAGGGACAGCCCCCATTACTTCAGTCAAGCCCTTTTGGTGCTCCCTCTCATCTTTTCACTTTACATTTCCAGTTTTGCCTTACAAAGGTCACTTCTTCCTCTGTGATTTCTCTACCTACATGTGTCTATCTATCAATTGGACAGGCACGTGTACACTAGTTTTCTTTACCCCCCAAAACCAATTTTCAAATAGGGCTGAACAATGTCCTATTCCCTTTATGACACCAACACTTCACTACTAGTTTGTTTTTTTTATTATTAATATAAAAGGACAGGAATAGTCCTCGACTTACTCACTGCTGAAAAAGGAAGACTCTGTACATTTTTAAATGAAGAGTGTTGTTTTTACCTAAATCAATCTGGCCTGCTATATGACAACATAAAAAAACTCAAGGATAGAGCCCAAAAACTCACCAACCAAACAAATAGTTACACTGAACCCCCTTGGACACTCTCTAATTGGATGTCCTAAGTCCTCTCAATTCTTAGTCCTTCAATATCTGTTTTTCTCCTTCTCTTATTTGGACCTTGTGTCTTCTGTTTAGTTTCTCAATTCACACAAAACAGTATCCAGGCCATCATCAATCATTCTATATGACAAATTCTCCTTCTAACAACCCCACAATATCAACTTTTACCCCAAAATCTTTCTTCAGTTTAATCTCTTCCACACTAGGTTTCCAAGCCACCCCTAATCCCTCTTGAAGCAGCCCTAAGAAACATCACCCATTAACACTCCATACCACCCCCCAAAATTTTTGCTGCTCTAACACTTGACCACTATTTTGTTTTGTTTTTCTTATTAATATAAGAAGACAGGAATGTCAAGCCTCTGAGCCCAAGCCTGCACATATACATCCAGATGGCCTGAGGCAACTGAAGAACCTCAAAAGAAGTGAAAATGGCTGGTTCCTGCCTTAACTGATGACATTACCCTGTGACATTCCTTCTCCTGGACAATAAGTCTCCAGAGCTCCCCACCTTGTAACCCCTGCCACTGCCCGCAAGAGAACAACCTCCTTTAACTGTAATTTTCCACCACCTATCCAAATACTATAAAACTGCCCCACCCCATCTCCCTTTGTTGACTCTCTTTTCAGACTCAGCCCACCTGCATTCAGGTGATTAAAAAGCTTTATTGCTCACACAAAGCCTGTTTGGTGGTCTCTTCACATGGCTGCGTGTGACAGGAGGAATACCATTAAAGTCAACTCCCCACATGTGCACGCTGTGTGGGCTCAGTGGTTGGAGAGATGTGGCCATGTTCAAGTGCTAGGGGTGTGGGACAGGAGTCTGTTATGCATACCCATGTGCCAGGGACATGCTGGGGCAGCCACCCACTCTGGAGGAGAGGCACAGCTGAGACACTGTGGCTGACTTTGGCCTCAATGTCACCCCCAGCCTTGGAGCTCTGCAGACATGATAGGAAGGAAAGTGTCATCTGCAGGGGCTTCTAGCAAAATGAAGGGTTAGATTCTTATGCTGCTGCTGATGGGGCCACCAAAGGGAGGGGAAGAGGCCAAGTGGGCCACTGACTGGGCCGTGGTGAGAACCAAGAGTCACATGTGTTCATACTCCAGGCTAACCCTGAACTCCCCATGTGATGTGTACTCTGTTGAATGTGTGCCTCAGTTTCCCTATCTGTAACACGAGTCAGGGGAAGGGTGGTGATTCCTACTTCACAGGGCTGTTGTGGGGATTAAAGTTCTGTGGGGAATGAAGGACACGACATGTTCAGTGTTTCAAGTACAGGCCCACAAAACAGGGCAGGGCAGGTCTGAGCTCAGAGCTGCTGCACCGGGCTTTGGATTTGTTTTTGTGAGTAAATAAAACTGACTGGTGAATGAAAAACAAACAAACAACAACAAAACAGCTCATTTCATTGATTCATTGATTTTTCTGAAGGGTTTTCCATGCCTCTATCTCCTTCAGTTCTGCTCTGATCTTAGTTATTTCTTGCCTTCTGCTAGCTTTTGAATTTATTTGCTCTTGCTTCTCTAGTTCTTTTAATTGTGGTGTTAGGATGTCAATTTTAGATCTTTCCTGCTTTCTTCTGTGGACATTTAGTGCTATAAATTTCCCTCTCAAAACTGCTTTAGTTATGTCCCAGAGATTCTGGTACGTTGTGTCTTTGTTCTCATTGGTTTCAAAGAACTTATTTGTCTCTGCCTTAATTTCATTATCTACCCAGTAGTAATTCAGGAGCAAGTTGTTCAGTTTCCATGTAGTTGTGCGGTTTTGGGTGAGTTTCTTAATCCTGAGTTCTAATTTGATTGCACTGTGATCTGAGAGACTGTTATGATATCTGTTCTTTTGCATTTGCTGAGGAGTGTTTTACTTAAAATCATGTGATTGATTTTAGAATAAGTGCGATGTGGGGTTGAGAAGAATGTATATTTTGTTGATTTGGGGTGGAGAGTTCTGTAGATGTTTATTTGGTCATTAGAGAAATGGAAATCAAAACCACAATGAGATACCATCTCACGTCAGTTAGAATGGAGATCATTAAAAAGTCAGGAAACAACAGATGCTGGACAGGATGTGGAGAAATAGGAACACTTTACACTGTTGGTGGGAGTGTAAATTAGTTCAACCATTATGGAAAACAGTGTGGTGATTCCTTAAGGATCTAGAACCAAAAATACCATTTGACCCAGCAATCCCATTACTGGGTATATACCCAAAGGATTATAAATCATGCTGCTATAAAGGCACATGCACACTTATGTTTATTGCGGCACTATTCATAATAGCAAAGACTTGGAACCAACCCAAATGTCCATCAATAATAGACAGGATAAAGAAATTGTGGCACATATACGCCATGGAATACTATGCAGTCACAAAAAATGATGAGTTCATGTCCTTTGCAGGGACATGGATGAAGTTGGAAACCATAATTCTCAGCAAACTAACACAGAAACAGAAAACGAAAGACCACATGTTCTCACTCATAAGTGGGAGTTGAACAATGAGAACACACGGACACAGGGAGGAGAACATCACACACTCAGGCCTGTTGGGGTATGGGGGCTAGGGGAGGGATAGTATTAGGAGAAATACCTAATGTAGATGATGGGTTGATGGATGCCACAAACCACCATGGCACATGTATACCTGCGTAACAAACCTGCACATTCTACACATGTATCCCAGAACTTAAAGTATACTAATATAATTGCAAAAGCAATTGCAGCAAAAGCAAAAATTAACAAATGGGATCTAAATAAACTAAAGAGTTTCGGCACAGCAAAAGAAACTATCATCAGAGTGAAGAGACAACCTACAGAATGAAAGAAAATTTTTGCAATCTATTTATTTGACAAAGATCTAATATTCAGCATCTATAAGGAACTTAAACAAATACACAAGAAAATAAAAACAACCCCATTAAAAAGTGGGCAAAGGAAGTGAACAGACACTTCTCAAAAGAAGACATACATGTGGCCAACAAAAATATGAAAAAAGCTCAACATCACTGATCATTAGAAAAATGCAAATCAAAACCACAATGAGATACCATCTCATGCCAGTTCAGAATGGCTTTTATTAAAAAGTAAAAAAAAAAAAAAAAGATGCTGGTGAGGTTGCAGAGAAAAAAAATGGTTTTATACTGTTTGTAGAAGTGTAAATTAGTTCAACCATTATGGAAAACAGTGCAGCGATTCCTCAAAGACCTAGAGGCAGGAATACCATTTGACCCAGAAATCCCATTACTAGATATATACCCAAAGGAATATAAATCATTCTATTATAAAGATACAGGCATGTGTATGTTCACTGTAGCACTATGCACAATGGCAAAGACATGGAATCAACATAAATGTCTATCAATGATAGACTGGACAAAGAAAATGTGGTAGATACCATGGAATACTTTGCAGCCATAAAAAGGAACAAGATCATGTCTTTTGCAGGGACATGGATGGAGTTGGAAGCCATTGTTCTCAGCAAACTAATGTAGGAACAGAAAACCAAACATCACATGTTCTCACTTATAAACGGGAGCTGAATGATGAAAACACATGGACACATGATGGGGAACAACACACACTGGGGCCTGTTGGAAAGTGAAAGGTGGAAGGAAGGAGAGCATCAGGAAGAATAGCTAATGGATGCTTGGCTTAATACTTAGGTGAGAGGATGATCTGTACAGCAAACCACCGTGGCACATGTTTACCTATGTAACAAATCTGCACATCCTGCACAAGTAACCCTGAGCTTAAAATAAGTTGGAAAAAAGAAAAAGAAAGCAGCCACAGACAATATGTAAAGAATGAGGTTGGCAGCGTTCATAAAACTCTATTTGAAAAAACAGGTGGTAGCCCAAAATATCTCACTGGATGTAGTTTACCAACCCATAGTGTAGATAATCATGGTGTCTGTATCAAATTAAATGGAGCCTAAGTGAGTTACATGGTTCATGTAGTTATAGTTGTACATTCTCCATTTTTATACATAATACAACAGAGTTTCAAAGTGACTAAATGATTTCACTACAGCCAAACAGAATAAACAGCTTTCCTATTTGTTTAAAAATGAAAAATTTAGCCAGGCATGGTGGTACATGCCTGTAGTCCCAGCTACTTTGGAGGCTGAGGCCAGAGGGTCATTTGAGCCCAGGAGGTTAAGGCTGCAGTGAGCTATGATCATGCCACTGCACTCCAGCCTGAGTGACAGAGCGAGACACTGTATCACAGAAATAATAAACTAGAAATAAGAATAAATAAAAATTTCTTTCTAATTGCACCAAACTGAATATCACGATCTCTGACGGATCTCCACATAATCATCCCAAAATACATCAAGACAAAGTTAATTTAGTCTGACTAACAGTTTTGAGTTGGTCAGACTAAGGACAAAGATTGTCATTAACAAGCTACACATTTTGAATTGACCCATCACAATTAAATTTCTTGTGAACTATTCCAATAAGTTTTGCATTATGGAAACTCAATTCACAGATTTATCTCTGTAAGTATGGTTTGTAATTTTCGGTAGCAAAACAATGAGAAATTTTAAAATTAATTTCTCAAATAATGAACTGTGGTCAGTACAGCATATGCTAAAAGACATGCAAACTATGCTCTCTGAAAAAGCCTACATTCAACTTGGGATAGAATATAGTTCATTTCAACACACTTATTAATCAGTTATTATATGTCAGGCAAAAACCCATAATTTACTGTCCACCTTTGAGAAGCTCATAGATTAACAGGAGTATGAAAGAGAGCACATCCATATTTGCACCTCCTTTTTCAGCAAATCTTCTTTCTCATTTGTGGCACACAACATACTCTTTGTCATGCTGATTTCTTGCTCATGTGCTTCTCCTTTTCTGTAGAACAGTTTCTCCCACTAGTGCACAGAGAAGGAGGACTTGCAACATTTTAAGTAAGGATTCTTAGAGAATTTGACGAGTGAATTGAGATAATCCAGGCAAAGATGTGGAACACTGCACTACTGAAAAAGCAAAGTGCATGAGTGAGGAAATTCTGTCATGAAGTGTCCTGTTATGTACCATAAACTACAAACAGAATAGGCAAGGAAGGGAATTGCAAAAGATGGGGCTGGAAAGTTGGGGAAATTAGGTCATAGAGGGTCTCACATTCTTGTATATAATTACCAGACTGGATATTTACCCTTTACACTTTTTAAATCTGCATC
Organism: Pongo pygmaeus; assembly: GCF_028885625.2. Lineage (NCBI taxonomy): Eukaryota > Metazoa > Chordata > Mammalia > Primates > Hominidae > Pongo > Pongo pygmaeus. Next base: position 23,621,960 of record NC_072388.2, on the reverse strand, counting down.
CATTTGACATACAATTTGCATGTACCAGCCCCCAACACTAACACCATTATACGCACTTAAAGATTCTGATGTGCCCCTTGCCTTGGAGGATGCAGAAGAGAAACTTGACAGAAAGAAATAGGGAGAAAAAAGCTAAAGGTTTTTAATCAAGTTGTTAGTGATTTGGTGTTTGATATAAAGCCTTAATCCTCTTTTCTCCCCAAAATCATTTATAAAATTTATATTACTGCTAATGCTTTCTGAAGTTAAATATGTTTTCTGAAGATTTCATGAATGCAGAGTTTGGCTTCAAGAGCAAAGATTCTCCATGGAGGCCTGGTCATATGTTGGTTGTATTAGTATTTCCTATTTTTCAGAAACTGTACTCAGTGCTATAAATGGAAAGATGAATTCTACGTGAGGAGACAAACACTAACAAATAGTAATCATGGCACTGTGATAAGTGTTAATAAAAAAAAAAGCAGGCTTATACTATTTTACATGGAAAGAGGAAAAAATGATTAATTTTACTAAGAGAGGTCCTGAGAAGGCTTTCCAAGGGAGATGATATTTCAGCTGACCTTTGAAGCATAATTAAGAGCTTACCAGAAAGAGAGGAGAGTTAGGAAAGTCATTAAAACCAGGAAAAAAATTCTTAGAGAAAATGTTGTGTTTTAGAAAATTGTACATAGATTCATGTGGTTGAAACGCAAGTTGTGTGAGGATGATAAGGCAGAAGTCAAATCACGGAGTCATGGAGAGGAGGCAAGAATTTCTGGTTTGAAGTCTTAGAAGAACAAAATAGGGTTAATGGGATCAACACATATGACTAAGCTAAGCCCTGAAGAATGGGTAACATTGATTATCATAAACAGATCACCCAAGGGGGTCCTCATCATGTCTTTTATCTTCTATATCCTCTTCAGTACTTAATCGGTGCTGAGAATAAGATGGTATGCGCATGCAACCTGCTTTACTGATTACTTAATTGCCACAAAGACCACAAGAAATCTATTTTGGATCTTCAGATAGTCCTCAAAGTACCTAACCACCAGATCTGTAGAAGAGAATATATTCCAAAATAGTCATTAGTATGGAAGAATGCTGAAGGATGCTACAAAGATTTGGAAGGACTTTATATGAATTATATAAATCATTTTATGTGATTTATAAATTTATTGTCATTTTATATGCATCATATAAATCATTTTATGTGATTTATAAATATATTATCATTTTATATGAATCATATGTCATAAAAATCATAAAATGTATACATGATAATTATATCATATATATCAGATTTTTAAAAATAAATATATCATTGATATTAATAAAAACTTTATATATATTTATATATATTATATATAATTACACGTGATCCTTCTACATTTTTGAAGCATCCTCCAGCATTCTTCCATACTAATGACTATTTCAGAAGGTAGGTAGGTAGGTAGATAGATAGATACCAGTTTTTATTTATATCAGTGATTATATATATACATACACACATATTATAAATTTAACATACATATGTCCATTTTTAACACCCGTATTCTAGAATATTGGAGGTCACATATTCTACACACACTCCCATTTTTCTTTTAAGATATAACAATGTCAAATCATGCAGGCCACTGAATATATATCCTACCACTATAAATTTCTTTAAAACATATTTATTGGATATTTAATATGTAAAAGACAAAAATGATGTGGTATTCTTTTTATTGGCATGTGAAGAAGCTATAAAATAATGATAAAAATCAAGTTAAAAACAACACATAAAATACCATTCTATTTTTATTAAACTATTTATATAGGTATATTGTATATGTGTGCATGTGTTCACATACACACATATTGACTCAAACTGGTTCCATTCAGAGCTTTTCTTGCATCTGCCTTGTTTTTCATGCTATGCAGTTTAAGATCTTTTTTAAAAATAAAATCAACAAGCAAATAAAAATCATTGGGCATTAATTACCTTTTTAAATATGCACTTCAAGTACATTAATTCTCAAAACCTTAGCAACATAAGAAACAAGATTTTAATGTGAAATCTCATCACAGAGCAGAGGAGATGTTATTTTCTTAAAGGGATACATATGTCAATAACCCTCCATGCAATGAAATTGTCCCATTTTTTAAAAAATAGTCTAGGGCCAAATTTCTAGACTCCATAATGAAATAGTGGAAGCTTGTCTTTTAGAGGAACTAAATCACTAGCCTGCTCACTGTTGTTATCCCAGCTTCAAATTTCATTTCAGTTTATCCATTTTAATAAAAGAGTCTGTATTATTTATCTTTGCCAAAAAAATTTTTAATCCCCTCATTAAGATTTTTAATAGATATTGCAAGTCTAGGACAAGAGCCACTAAGAAGTAATTTTAATTAACTATCATGTCAGCCTCATAGGTTATACCGGACTGAAGAAGAGTGATTCGAACATAATAAACCAGAGAATGTCAACACCTGTTTTGCCATTATTTTAACTTGTGTTTAATGTCTTTTTGCATTAAAACTGTATTAAAGACCTTCAATATAGTATGATAGGGCTATACTGTATGGAATAGTAATATTTTAAAAAATCAAATGCAGTTTAAATGTTTAGAGTATTTATGTTCTTTGTGGTTCAGATTAACACAATAGCTAAACCATTACTGATAAGATTAGTGTCAGGCTTGTCATTTTTGACTACAACAGCCTGAGGAAAACTTTGGGAAATTAGAGGATCGGAAGCAGTAAACATGATGGAGAATAATTATCTGTAGGAAAAAACCACAAGGAACATCACATGTAGGTAAATTCCCCCTTAAAGGGGGAAAAGAGAAATCTGTCTGAAAGTTGAACATCTCTTGGAGGATTCCATAAGAATCTGAAGGATCTTTTAATTAACCTGAAATTAACCTGAAAAAGTTAATGCTACCTCAAATAGTGCTGATAGTTTGAGAATATATGGCCAAAATGAGTAATAATATGTTCAGTTTTACTCTTTAAGCTTATACTGTTTTACCTTTTATTTATATAGGTAGATATATTTCAATTCCCAACAGCCTTGCCATTATTTTAACCCAAGCTGTATCTGTCTACCTTTCTATCTGCCTCTCTATAAATAGGGATATATAGTATGGAGATATATATATATATATATATATATAGAGAGAGAGAGAGAGAGAGAGAGAGCTAGTATAGGTCCACATAGATAAATCTAAATATATAGATCTACTCCATATAGAGATATCTAGATATATAAATAGCTACAGATATTAATATATGAATCTAGATGTCTATATATATAAATATCTATATGTATAGAGACAGAGAGAGAGACATAAAGTGAGCTTTTGTTTAAGTATGGCCCTAAAAACCTGAGACTCTTATCTCAGCCGTTTTTTAGTTAAGAAAGTTGGTATGAGATTAATCACATATCACATAAGACTTGATGTAAATATTCCTTTTGTCACATTTCTACCTACTTTTACCACCAGGCTCTATCCACAAACTTGTCATTTATTTGTGGAATATTTAATCCACAATTAGCTTTTCTGTTTTATAAATGTACAAACATAAATCAGTATCTTTTTTCCTTTTCTTTTCTTCTTTCTTTTTTTTTTTTTTTTTGAGACAGAATCTGAGAATCTGAGTCTGGCTCTGGCTCTGTCACCCAGGCTGGAGAGCAGTGGTGCGAACTCGGCTCAATGAAACTTCCACCTCCCAGGCTCAAGCGCTTCTCGTGTCTCAGGCAGAATCATAGGTGCCCACCACCACGCATGGCTAATTCTTGTATTTCTAGTAGAGATGGGGTTCCACAATGTTGATCAGGCTAGTCTCGAACTCCTGGCCTCAAGTGATCCACCCGCTTTGGCCTCCCAGAGTGCTGAGATTACAGGCGTGAGCCACCGTGCCTAGCCAGTAAGTCAATATCTTCAAAAGAGATCAGATGTCTTGCTAGTTTAAAAAGGTGGAGCATCAGGACATTGGCATCATACAGAGTCAGTGAAAGGAGCAAGTGTTAGAGAATGTGTCAGTGCCACCTGAGGAAGGAAGGAGCTTGTACCTTAATGAAAGCATTATTTCCTTTAATGTGACCATGTCACCAGCAGACCCAGAGTAGTCAGGGCATGCTAATCCACACACACCTTCTCACTCAAGTAGTGGCCCACGATTAGTAAAACAGACCTAAATAAAGGCTTGGGATGTTTTCTACCATTCTGCTCATTTAGATTTGCAAAACAAGCCAGCTTTCCAAGATCTGACATTTTCTTTCAAGTTCTATGACTGCTCTTCAGATGTGCTACCACCAGGGTGGGTGATGTCTGTGCTGTAGTATTAACAACAATGGCAAAAATAATAATAGAAATACAACTGTGGACTTGTGAAATGAAATAATAGTTTATCTAATCCAATGGTTTCTAAACATTATTTTTCTGCTTAGCTGGAGAAGAATTTCAGTAAAGAAAAGCTTATTTAGAAGACCAATTAAATCAGATAAACGTGGAACTATTCTAGTGAACACAGGGTACCAACGTCTTTCTCCAGGTAGCGCTGAACTAGGGTGCAACGGAGCACAGTGTAAACATCACAGCTAGCAAGGCTCCTGCCTCACGGCCAGAGCTCACCAAATGGCCGCCATGTCCTGTCTTTTTATTTAATGGATGGAAGAACTAAGGTCCTTCGAATGAAAGCAGCTTCTCTAAGACCACAGAGGTGATAACAGAGCTATGAATTCACTAACAAAAAAAATAAATAAATAAAACAACAACAAAAATTCAAGATACAAAAACTAAATTTTTATGGTAATTCCTAACTTCCCTAGCACTTCTAAATTGATTTAACTGTATTTGATAATTAAAATCACCTTACGGCTCAGATAAGGTGGGGTCTTTTCCTTACACTAGGTTTACTCATGATAAACTGAGGCTCAAGGAGAAAGAAGGTTTGTCCAAAGTAAATGTTCCTGTAAGGGGTAGAGGTGGTTTTGGAATGCAGGCTCTTGGAACATGGTTCAATGTTTTATCCATTGCGTGAAGTCCTTCTGATTCATGTAAAAAATTTTCCCATAAGTATCAAATTACTAATCCCAAAGAGATATCCACATGTTTTTCAACTAAATTATTCCTTCAAAACAAAAACAGGAGTATATTAACAATTAAGCATTAATATCAAGGAGTAGTATGGTTAAATGATTTATCACAATGTAAAGAGGTAAATTGGGTGCCTCAATTCTCAATTAATGATAGCTTAGCTCAAAATAAACAGCTTTCCAATTTATTTTAAATCTCTTTTAGCGCTTAAGGAATTTATTCAAACATTTACAGCCTTAAACAACTTTGTCAAGTGTCAAACTCTCATTTGTTCATTCCTCTTGGTTTTTATATGCCTTTATTAAAGAGAGAGACGAAATTCCTGAGTTAGAATTAATCTTAGCTATCATCAATCCAGACTCCAAGAAAGGGCCTAGCCAGTGGTTTTGGTGATAGGAGAGCCCTAATTTGCCTGCAGCCTGTTCCATGCTTTCTCTTCCCTACGTCTGCATCTCTGTTCTTACCTAATTTGATGTGGAACCGTGAATGTGACTCCCTGTGCTACCGGAGTTGACATCCAAATAAGTCTCTTCACAATGGTGAATATAAGCCAGCATGATTGCTCCATCCCTTAGGAAATCATTCTCCTGGGGGTTCAGTGCATCTTTTAAAGAATTAAACTTTTCCTTTCATACAGTGTGACAGAAACCACGAAGGAGAAAAGATTATGGTCACACCGTATGTCCGTTTCTCCATAAATGTGTGTGTGCACACACTTGTGTGCTTGTGTGTGTTTTCTCAATGAGAAGGGAGTATATTTTCTCTTTTCAAGGAGAAAGATTTCCCCTCCCCTTAGGTTACTAGCTGCTAGATGCTTGCTGATTAATTTAAATCTACACACAACTGGTTTCCTTATTAATGATTCTGCCAGGTTTCTGGAACATAGCAGTATTAACCTGCTCTGAATACAGCCTGTTCTTTTTTAAAGGAGTCATTATCTTTTAATAAGAACATGAGAAAGGAGACAGCATAGCATAACAGTCCTATTGTTTGTACGTGGTATATACTACAAGTTGTCTCCTAAGAATTTAAAATATAGTTTTCCAATGATAGTTAAAAAATAATAGCAAAATCCCCATATCAGAATTATGGTCAGTCATCCAGGGAACAGATACAAAGATTGCCTAAATGTGTGACAATGAATCAGGGAACATCCAAAAATTCAACTTAAATGATTGGAGAGAATCAGAAGGATGTGAGGTGAGGTTAAAATGAGATTCTAATTTAGTTAAGCACAAAACTAAGCAATTCCATTAAACCACAATTGAAGAAAGATCATATGAACAGCAGGAGGCTTGTAAGTATGACAGAAATTAAAAGAAGAGTAGCAGGAACAAACATTTGTAGTTCTCATTCGAGCACTATCTGAGAGAGACAGAGTTGGTAAGACTCACTTCCTGCTGGACGAAGGGACCCAAAGTGTCCTTAACATTTCTACATTATCAAACTCCCTCCAGATCTAATCTCAGACTCACTGCACCACTGCTTCCCATAGAGTTCGTTTCAAGGAAGGTGACAGGTGAGCCAAAGTGAAACAGATAATCATTACTTGACATTCATTGTGTGTAGATGTACATAAAACTGTACCCAAATATGGCAAATGTGAGTCACCTTCAGATCTACTCTCAGGTATTCTTTGTTCAAAATGTCGAAGTCTGCAGATTGGAGGACCACAGTCTGGCACCCCATGGGCATCTAAGCAAGAGGTTCATTGTCCTTCCTTGTGCAAGATAGTCTTGATTTTCTGTATTATATGTCTTCCATGAACCACAATAAAGGTAAAATTTCTTTCAACATCCTCGCCTCAAAGGATGCTGATGAGAACTAAATGAAAACAGTGTCTGGCTCATAGCAAGTGCTCAGTAATTCTTGTTAATTATCTCATATAAGGTCTCTTCTGTTACACCTTACACGGCACAAGAACCTCAACAAGCATTCTATTTAATTGGTATCAAAGTTTCTGAGACTTCAAATGCGTTTGAACGATACCCATTATGATGAAAAATGTTGTGGCTTTTCTAATGTTATCTGACAGAATCAGGTTTGGCCTTCCTTCTAGTGCATTAACAAAACTCTAGTAAGAGCTACAGCCTGTCAGCATGGCAAACTCAAAGAAAGACCAGCAGGAGCATATTACCTTCCAGTAAAGCAAATATGCCCAGGAAAGAGTATTTTGGACTGTGTAAGAAAGCTAAAAATTTAATAAAATATGAGAAGAGTAAGGGAGAAAAGCAAAGGTCAGAAATACAACATAATTTAAAAGCCCCTGCATATTCGCTAATCTAGAAATGTCTACAGAGATGCAATCCAAGTGACCACATCTAGACGTTACATGAAGTAAGCTAGTACCCTCACAAAGATGGAAATGAGACTGTGTTCAGCTTCAAGGAGCTTAAAATAAGACACAGCAGGAAATAGACACACAACCAATGACGCTTTATCCTCTAGGAAATCTATAGGATGGTTTGTATTGTGATTTGATTGTGTTGGGTATTGCAGACGGGTTGTTGATTACATTTTTAAGGGGATAGTAAATAAGATTAGTTTTCATAGCATGCATGTGTATGCAGTCTAATGCAATAAGTAAAATTCCCAGCAATAGAAAGAGAGAGGAAAGGTAAGGCAAGAAAATTTAATATTTTTTTAAGGAAGAGAAAAGGTAAGGGATTAAATATTTCCCCTTGGTTGCTAGGTGCTCTCTCTGTTGCTATTCTGGAATTGAAAACATCAACTAAAGAAACTGCAGACTATAAAATGTTGCATGGACAGCAGACCTGGGAGCTGTCCAGCTCTCTGTTCCCACCAATGTATGGAGCAGTCCTGAGAGCTGAGATTTCCTCTGAATCCAGAATGTAGCCAAGTATCTCCATGGCGAGACTGAAGTTCAATTCCAAGAATCAGCTTTGGCCTTCCTTCTAGTGCATTAACAAAACTCTAATAAGAATTACAGCCTGTCAGCATAACAAACTCAAAGAAAGACCAGCAGGAGCATAGTATCTTCCAGTAAAGAAAAGCTGCCCAGGAAAGTGTATTTTGGACTTTGTAAGAAAGCTAAACATTTAATAAAATATGAGAACAGTAAGGGGGAAAAGCAAAGGTCAGAAATACAACATAACTTAAAAGCCCCTGCATATTCACTAAGCACATATTTAAATGAAATGAAAAAGCTTACATTTTTCTAAAAAGCACATTTCAATGTCCAATCTTTCTATGGTCAAGCTTTTTTGTGACCTATGATCATATAAATGGTGTAAAAAATTTAAACTAAATGATAGATTCTGCTTAATGTTTGTCTGAGAAAAGCAATTGACCTGGTCTCAAAATACCTTTTTATTGAGAAACTCATTTAACTTCCCAGAACTCTATGTCTTAGAGATATCCCTACTGGAGTCTGCCCTACTCTATCTTGAAAATCTTAAGTAAATTAAATTTCTAACGTGTTTCCACTAGAGGGCAGTAAATAAAAAAACAAATAAATATCTTTATTCACAGAACACAATTGCTTCTAAAATCAGATATAAACAAATTTTATTTTCCTATAGGAGACAGGATTTGAACATTATAGGTTCAGAGATTTTCATTGCTGAAAATCTTTATTTGATCACCTCTCCTGGACTTCTCTTTTGCATTGTCATTCTCCATCACTAAAAGCATAACCTATAAACATATTCCAGAATGAGATAGGGGGAGGCTATTTTTGTAAATGAAAAACCTTCCTTCACGTTAAAAAGTTCCTGTTCTGTACATTCACACAGGGCCTAGCTGGGTCTGAAATCATATCCCTGCTGGTCAAGGGGCTTGGTGGGCTCCACTGATTGTATTTCATTGTTGTAAGAACAGACACTGGCAAGAGGCCACAGGAGCACTCTAACAAGAGCTGTGAATTCTAAGCAGGAATCTTGCAAGAAAAGGAAGGCCAGGGATGCCATCCAGTGGTCAGCCAGTGGCCCTGCTGCCTGTGAGATCCTCAGGCACCACTGCACTGCCTCCACGGAAAGCACTAGAATGCAGTCTGCAGGCTCTAAATCTGGAAACTAACCAGCGCTAAAATAAATTATTATTTCAATCTCAGCAAATCTCAAGCTCATAGCCTGCTTTTCTAAATTACAAACTGGGAATAAAGGAGGTGACCTGGATACTAGCTTGGAAACCGTGTGGCTCAAGGGCTCCCGAGTGCAGCTGCTTTTCAGAATCACCTTGGCAGTCTTCTAAAAGCTGACTTCTGAAACCACCAAAACCTTCTGGGTTACAACCTCCAGGGATAAGGCTTGAGAACTGGTATTTCTAAATAGACTTCTGGATGATTCTGATGCAGCAAGTCTGGCATAGTCCAAAGAAGCTGTAAACATCTATTCTGGTCTTTTCTTCTAGTGTCCAAAATTCAAAACCATCAGAGCTTTCTTGCTGTTCTGAATCTCAGCTGTATTACTTATTAACTGCATAACCTAACCTTCTAATATCTCAGTGTCACATCTATAAATGGGGATATGACAGTATTACCCTGTAGATTTACTGGAGAATGTAAAGTGCTTAGAGCACTACCTGTCCCTTAGTAAGCACTAAAATGCTTGTTACTAGTGTTATCATGTATTATTACTCTCTTCTTGCTGCTCTTTTAGCTCACTTATTTTCATTTGCTTGGTTTCAATAGATATAGTGACCATGCTGGGCCCAGCTAGCCATATTACTTGCCTACTCTACCTTCCCCAGGCCTATATAGTCCTTGTTATTTACTGATATATTTTAACCACAGGCTCAGTTCACCCATTTTCTGAGTAATACTGATCAAAATAGGAATTTTGGTACTCCAGTGGGCAGACATACAGAATGAACAGAAACATTTTTTTTATTTTATATTGTAGAGATGGAGTCTCCCTATGTTGCCCAGGCTGGTCTTGAAATCCTAGGCTCAAGCAATCCTCCTACCTCACTTCCCAAACTGCTAGAATTACAGGCATGAGCCACTGCACCCAGCAATAGAGACATTTAAGGACGTACTATGTGCCCAGCACAAGGCACATTATTTACATTATATCATTCAGTTTATACAACAACACTCCAAGGTAGGCACTAGGTTCCCTAGTTAAATGAAAGGAGAGAAGGCATTAGGTTCCCTAGTTAAATGAAAGGAGAGAACTGAGTCTTAGGGAAAGTTGCAAGTGGTACACTTCCCTTGGTGACTCCAAAGGCTAGAAAATGAACTATTCCCTCTGATAAGCTCTGAGCCTTGTCAGTCGCCCACTTACCCACTGCTGATGGTTCAGTTTGTGCATCCGGAAGTTCTGCTCAGCATCCAAGTCCTCATTAGCACGGTAGACTGGCCTGCTTCTCTGAGATGCCTTGTCTAACAACTGCAAGTCCCTCCCTAGGAAGCTGAATTCTGTTTCCTACATCCCTTGGTCTTGGCATATGCACTGCTCTGAACAGATGGATCTCCCATCTGTGAGAGGGCAGCTCATCTGCTCCCCAGGAGCATTCTGCTGCAGGTCCTCCTGGGATACACCTCCCTCAAGCACACCATAGGTGGGGGAGACAAGCCCACAGGTGCCAAGCCTCATAGACACCATATATACTGACTGCCCTTCCCTTAAAGACCAGGCCTACAATTGACTCAATTTTCCCAGCAATCTGTTCTTTCCTGGTTTCAACTTTTCTTATTTCCCACTGTCTTAAGTTGCTAAGGCCCCAAGTTCTTCACACCCGAGTCTGCTCTGGTCATGACGTTACCAGCATGCTATGAGAATAAATGCATCACAGAAATCCATGCAAGCCCACCAGGATACAGAACAGAATAGCATGAGTCACAGTGAGGGCAAATATATAGCATAATAAAACTGGAAAATGGCAAATCCTGTTACTTTACTCCTACAACTTATGCAAGGTAACTTGCTTCAAAATTACTAAAATTAATCAGCAAATATATATAAACTTTTTTTTTTTTGACGGAGTCTCGCTGTTGTTGGCCCAGGTTAGAGTGCAATGGTGTGATTTCTGCTCACTGCAACCTCTGCCTCCCAGGTTCCAGCTATTCTCCTGCCTCAGCCTCTTAAGTAGCTGGGATTATAGGCATATGCCACCACACCCAGCTAATTTTTGTATTTTTAGTAGAGGTGGGGTTTCACCATATTGGCCAGGCTGGTCTTGAACTCCAGACCTCAGGTGATCTGCCTGCCTTGGCCTCCCAAAGTGCTGGGATTAAAGGCGTGAGCCACCGTGCTCAGCCTAAACATGTATTTTATACAAGTTGCTGTGTTAGGTTTCATAGGTTTCATAGGTGATACAAAGAAGACCAAGAGATAATTGTTGCTCTCAAAGGAATATATTTTGAGGCAAAGGTACACAATTTTAAGTGTTAATATTAACACACAGTAATATATGTTAAGAACCACATGAATAACATGATCGCTGTATGCTGCAGGATTTGATAGGAGACTGTGCCACAGCCTGCAGTGGTCACAGGAAGTTGCCTAGAAGAAACAGCCCTTGCACTGGGCAATGCTAATGAGTAGAAATTATTTAAGTGGAGAAGTTGTGAGAGTAGGCATCTAGAGGCTTTGGAGGCCATTGAGAGCACCAGAGAACTAGGATCGCACATTGAAGGCATCAGGACTGAACTATGAACAATGCTGAGTGAATGTGAAGCTGGACAGTCTACAGTTCACCCTACAGACAAGAGGACAGGCATGTGACTTCCGAGGATAAACTGATATGGCAAAAGTGCATTTTAGAGAAATTAATGTGGTAACAGTTAACAGGAGGCTTAGAGGATGTCCTGGAGGTGGGGTTGTTTTATTTCAACATTTCCCAACATATATCTTAAATTTTTCGGGGATATAAATAGAAGGTAAGTGAATCAAAGATATTTCAAGTCAAAGAAAGAAAGGATATACTAAATTGAATGAAGTAAAACAGATGTGCTTTTTTGCATTTTTTTCTCAGAGGCTTTATGGCAAACCTACAAAAGAGACACAAATACAGCACTTTCCAACTGAGTTGAATACTGAATCACTTTTCCATTATGTAGCTGGTGGAACTAGCACTCTGAGATACAGACTTTTGATGACTGAGAAAAAGGCCTGAACTAGGGAAGAAAACAAGTGACACATGATGACACTTTAGAGAAGACATCTACAGATCTTCACTCTGATTAGTTGTCCAGGTTAAGGGAAAACGTAGAAATGGAGAGACAACTTTATCCCACTATTCGCTCACTCCAGATGTCCTGGTGCCATCCTTGACTCCTCTCTTTCTCTCAAAGCACACATCCAACCCATCAGCAACATCTATTGAATCTACCTTTAGAGACAGATCCATAATCTGACCACTTCCCACCATGATCTTGGCTACTTTTCTGAAGAAAACTACCATCATCCTTCTAATTGGTCTCTTCCTTCCACCCTGTGCCCTAATGGTTTGTTCTTAACAAAGAAGCCAAGGGTAATCGTTTTAAAAATTAATCAGATCATGTTGGTCCCTTGCTTAAAACTCTGCAGTGGCGGGCCGGGCATGGTGGCTCACACCTGTAATCCCAGCACTTTGGGAGGCTGAGGAGGGTGGATCACGAGGTCAGGAGATCGAGACCATCCTGGCTAACAAGGTGAAACCTTGTCTCTACTGAAAATACAAAAAAGTAGCCAGGTGTGGTGGCGGGTGCCTGTAGTCCCAGCTACTGCAGGATTTGAAAGGAGACTGTGCCACAGCCTGCAGTGGTGGGAGGCTGAGGCATGAGAATGGCGTGAACCCGGGAGGCAGAGCTTGCAGTGAGCTGAGATCACGCCACTGCACTCCAGCCTGGGCGACAGAGCGAGACTCCGTTTCAGAAAAAAATGAAAAACAAAACAAAAAAACTATGCAGTGGCTTCCATCTCAGAGTAAAAGCCAACATCCTGCAGTGGACTCAAGATCCGACATGTCTTCTCCTCCTGCCCTTGTCACCTCTTTGACCTAACTTCCTGCCACTCTTCCCCCTCTCACTCCATACCAGACTCTCTGGCCCCTACTCTGTTCCTTGGACACCACAGGCACACCCTCAACAAGGGATTTTGGCTTATTCTTCCCCCCATGAGGAATTTTCTTCTCCCAGATATCATCACAGCTACTCCCTAATATCCTTCAGATAATTGCTCAGATGTCACGTCCTCAGTGGGATTTCCATGACTGACTCATTAGAAAGTATATTCACCTCCTCCCTGAACCATTCTCTATCCCCATGGTCAGACTTTTTTTCTCCCTAATACTTACCACCAGGTGATATACTATCTAGTTTTTGCTTGTTTTTTATTGTCCATCCACTGTACATTATGTCCTAATAGGACAGGGTTCCCCCACCCCAGTTTTGTTTTATCCCTACTGCCTAGCACACAGGGGGTGCTGTCTATGTTAAACTAACTGATCAAGTAATTTCCAACAGCAATGCTATGAGTAAGTTTGAGGATGTATCACCTCTACATTATAGATAAAGAAGTTGAGAATCAGAATGATTTGTAATTTGTTCAAGACTGCAAGTTAACAGATAGCTAATTTATCATTTTCTGATATTTAGATTAGCATCTAGATCTGCTGACTTTGTTAACTATGTGATAATATCATAGGTGAGGGACAACAGTTAGAAATATAGCTTTAAACAAATCAAAATGGCTAAATTCACAGATACAGCAGCCTTCTTTTTGAAAAAGAAAAAGAACTGTGGGCTAAATATCATCCTTTTCCTTTTTCTCTTTAGGATTGTTCATTATAAAAATTTCACTTATATTCTACATAATGTTTCAATTTAAAAAAGTGAAATGGAGACAAACACCAGAGGATTATCAAGTACCTTATTGAAACGTCCCTTTTCTGCAATCTGTCACAAGTGTGCACCAGTCTGGAGGACCCTTCTTACGTAGGAGATAGCTAAGATATCTAACTAGATATCTCAAGAGGGCTTCTTCTGACTCAGGGAATGGGTAATACCTATGCTGGAAAAACCTGACATGGCAAAAATATTAAAAATGTAATAAAAACAGAAAAGCAACAATTCTTATATTATGTATCTATGAAAATCAACAACAGCCAAGCAGCCCAGCATTTTGACGCCTCCATCAGCACATAAAATGTGAGTATATGCTGGAAGAGAAGAGATACTGCAGCCTTTTCCACTAGAGGGCACAGAAACGCTTCTTTAAATTGGACTCATTCCCTTCTCAAGACCATTGGGTATCTCTGCAGGAAGAGGAACTCTGTGCACAATGGGCCAGGAATGGCTGGAGTTACTTTTACTTTATCTGAAGTGCCTCACTGCACTGTCTTAGCACCCAGAGATAGTGTAGGAACTGATTTCTCAAGGAATATTGGGGGCTAGGAGATGAGGTATAGAAGCAGAGACACTAAAATCAGAAGACTAGAGATGTAGGGAATCTATTTCAGAGGAGATAGTTGTTCTAGACCAGTCATGCTCAAGCTTTCTCATATGTCAGAATCAATGAGAGGGCTTGTAAAAACCACAAGTTGTTGGGTCCCACCCCAGAGTTTCCAATTCTGGGGTTGAGCCTGAGAGTTGACATTTCTAAGATGTTCCCAAGTAATGCTGATGCTGTTGGCAGGAAATCACATTTTGGGGCGTCACTGTTCTAGATGCACCAGCTACTCACATAGGATTTCATCTGGTAAACAATGTAACATGAACCCACAATGCTCTAGAATAAAATTTTATAGAATCCTAAACTGTTAGAACTTGAAAGGTCCTTTATGGGGTTTTCATGTTATGGAGGGGAGCTAGAGGGCCAGATAGGTTACTTAATGCACCCAGGGCTAAGTTTTAAACTGCAGGTTAAAATCTATTCATGGGTTATAGAATCAGTTTAGCATAGACTGACCAAGAGAAAAGAAGCAAAGGCTCAAAGTATGGCTCAAAAATGAGGAATGAAAGAGTGAGCCATCATTACTGACCTTTTAAAAATAAAAATAATTACAAGAAAATATTATTAAAAATCGTATGCCAAAAATTAAATAATTTGATGAAACAAATTCCTTGAAAGACACAAATGATCAAACCTTACTCAAGAAGAAGCAGTAACTTAAAAATTTTTTTTTTTATTTCAATAGCTTTAAGGGTACAAGCGGTTTTTAGTTAAGTGGTTGAATTGTATAGTGGTGAAATCTAGGATTTTAGTGCGCCTATCACCTGAGCAGTGTACATTGTGCCCAACAGGTAGTTTTTCATACTTCATCGTCCTCCCAACCTCCCTTCTTCGGAGTCTCCAATGTCCCTTATACCACTCTATGCTTTTGCATACCAGTAGATAGCTTAGCTCCCATTTGTAAGTGAGAACATGTAGTATCTGGTTTTTAATTCTTGAATCACTTCACTTAGAATAATGCCCTCCAGTTCATTCTAAGAATTGCAAAAGATGTTATTTCATTTTTTTTTAAAGCTGAGTAGTAGCCCATGGTATATATACACATGGTATATATACACATTTTTTAATCCACTCATTGGTTGATGGTTACCTAGGTTGATTCCATGTCTTTGCAATTGTGAATTGTACTGCAACAAACATACATATCCAGGTGTCTTTTTGATATAATTACTTATTTTCCTTTGGGAAGGTACCCAGTAGAGGGATTGCTAGATCAAATGGTAGATCTACTTTCAGTTCTTTGAGGAATCTTCCTACTACAGGAAGAGTAAATTTAAATAGACAAGTAATATTACATATTTAAAGGTATTTATATTGAAAAGAAAGGAGTGAAACCATCACTATTAATAGATGACATGGTCTCATAATATAGAAAATTCTAAGGAATTCACAAAAAAATCAAAGTTATTCACAAAAAAATCAAAGTTATTGAGACTAATATATAAGTTCAACAAAATTGCAGGTTACAAGATCAATACTCAATTGCACTGCTATACACTAGCAATGAACAATCCAAAAATGAAATAAAGGAAGCAATTTAATTTACAATATCACCTACAAGAATAAACACATAGGTATAAAATTAACAAAAGAGGTCAACAATTTGTGTATTAAAAACTGCAAAGTATTGCTGAAAGAAATTAGAGAAGACCTAAATAAATGGAAAGAACTTTCGATGTTCATGGATTGAAAGACTTATTATTAAGATGACTGCTATGGTCTGAATATGTTTCTCCAAAATTCATATGTTGATATGCTAACCACCAAGGTGATGGTATTAGGAGATGGGGCTTTTGGAAGGTGATTAGTTCACAAAGGCAGTGCCCTCGTGATTGGAATGAGTGACCTTATAAAGGTGGCCTCTGAGAACTGGCTAGCCCTTCTACCATGTGAGGACACAGCAAGACGGCACCATCTATGAAGCAGGAAACAGGCCCTCCCTGGACACTGAGTAAGCTGGCATCTTGATCTTGTACTTCCCAGCTCCAGAACTGTGAGGAATAGATTTTTGTTGTTCATACACTACCCAGTCTAAGGTATTTTGTTATGGCAGCCTGAATAGTGTAAGACAATAACAAAACTCTGCAAGTTGATCTACAGATTCAACACAATCCTTATCAAAATCTTAGTTTTTATTTTCTGGAAAAAAAAAAATCATGTTCCAAAATGTTGCTAAAACCTGGGACAAGACAAAAACCCTGTTGCCAGGATTTCTTCCCACCAAGCCCATTAGTTTGTTCTATCATGTCTACAGATCTTAGTGCATCTCTAAAACCTAAGCATCAGATTTCAGTTACATTGCCTTTGATGTTTGAAGCACAGAGTTAGGACATCATTGGGATGCTGGTACCATGAGTACAGAATACAACATGTTAAGAACATTAAGATAAAAACTATCCACAGGGCTTTAGAGAATGAAGCGGTCTATTCTCATTAGAAAGTAAGAATGTGCTTTTGAAAGTGAATGCTGCCTCAGACACGTGTGGCCTAAAGATCTGCTTGAAAGAGAAAAGGGACAAGCATCTCTTCCCATCTATAGCTCGCTATGGCTGCTGAGCAAACCTGCATAGTGGAGATGTTCCAAGCCACCTAGCTCTACCTCGGGGACTCCAAACAGTTCCACTTGCCATTGTCGGGCTCACATTTGTGACTCTACCAATGAAGCTCAGGCAAGGTGAAGTCTTAACTTGATTTTACCTTCCTAAGGAGAAAGGAAATGAAGCCATTCAAGGTTTGCTCACACCTGTGATCTCAGCTGTAGAGCAAGAGAAAGAAAAAGCATTGCAAGTAGGTAAGGCTGACTGAACTTTTAGCTCTGCCACTCACTAATTTTTTAAAATCTCTAAAGTGGAAAAATAGTATCTGTAGATTGTAGTGATTAAATTAATAATGTAATCTTTCCAATTGCTCCATGAACTATGGGCAATGCTATCCTAATAATCAGTTACATTTATCACTTAAAGATGAATTTACCTTATTTTTATAAGATTGCTTTGGGTTATGGTTGTGAGAATAAAAAGCAAATTCCTCTGCCATTTTGGGTTTCTTCTTTATTTGTGAAGGAAGGAAAGAATAAAAAAGAAAGCATACAAATATCAGAGAGTTGCAGCCCTATATCCTGGACTGACAGTGCTATTATTCTCTCCTCTGAAACTTTTTCCAGCTCCACTTCTAAACTTGAAGTAAATAGACAGGCCAATGGCCAAGCTGTGGCAGTACCCCTTTCTACTGATTGCACTCACCCTTTTAACACTTGCTGCACAAAGCTGACACCAAGGAATTTACTCCAGTGTTTCAATTATTTGAAATTCTAGATTCCCAAAATATCTAAGTAACTATTGTTTTGCTTCTTGCTTTTCTTTTCTCCACTCCTCCATGAATCGGGTTATATTGATCAGTAAGCAAAGAAATAAAAGAAATACATTCATGTATTTATTCAATGAATTCGAAATGCCAAGAGTTCTTCTGGGAGCACTGAAAAACTCTGCATTTTTGCCTACACAATGCAATAGTCAGGGTGACAAAAGAATTATAACTTGGATTTGGACACACATTCCAGTCTTCTTAAACTTTTATCCATAACACATTTTGAAATAGAAAACATTATTTGGTAGGGAAGATAGCCTTTTTAATGGGGAAAAATAAAGGGGAAATGAACCCCCATCAGACAATTCTACTCTTCTGCCTAGCTGAAAGTGGCTAAAAATAAGTAAAATTTCTTTATTTTCTAATTAACAGCCACAGAGCTGGTCTCAGGAAACTATGCGTTAGTAGTCAATAAAAGCGAAAAGGTCCAACATCACCATGCAAAGATGGTAATTAAAAACAGGAGGAAGAAATGCCTGTTATAAATTACACTACACTTGAGGCTATAAAAATCCTCTTTTTAATTAACTGCAAGAAGGAGGCAAACAAACTGAGCTTTTACAATTGGTTACTGAAGTTTGGAGACAAATGATACAATCATTTTTTAATGTGTCATTGGTAAGCCAAATACCACGAATCACCATCTCAAGGGGTGTGGATCATCCTGAACAAATTTCAAAAAGATTATCATTGAAGATTGTGGAGCCTGCACTGCTTCACTGTAGCTCACCTATCATAGCAGAATCCAGAAATATCTACAGGAAGAACCAGACTTTTCCCAAAGAACAAAGGCATTTGTCCAAACTTCTTATGTGAAAGTCACAACAGAAAAATCCAATACTGCAGATATTTAATTCAAACATACCTGCCTGTTTTCTCTGTTGTAGAGAAAGCCATTCATTTTAGAAGGAGTTTGTTAGTCAAGGACTCTAGACTTCAGGGTCTATTGCCAACTTCATTTGTGTTTCTTTCGCAGGGAATGGGGGTTAACTTTTACCTTGGCCACTATTTCACGTGTTGTTAACCATCATATTATCAGAATAATAGTGAAGTCATTATGGATGTATTATTTGGTTTTGTAGGAAAATCCTGCCACATATCTATAGCATGATAATGGTGACGTGTTGTGTGACTTCGAACCTCTTTCTGATCTCTTATCCAAATCTATGGTTTACTGTGGGCCTGAAGATTGGAAAGCAGACATCAGCACTAGGTTGGGAATTACTTTAATACTATTAAGTAGTATGATTCAGGATGGGGGAAAGAAACTAATTCTTGGAACATTAAGGAGCCTGGCTTAACAATTAGTCAAATTAAATGTGTCGAAGGAGAATTAGAGATGGCATTGTACCTCCCATGTTGCTCTTTGTTTTCCAGTTTCTCCTCTTAGAGCTTTAAAAAAACAACGATGTAATCACCTGACCAACTTACTTTTCCTAACACAAAGGAAAAATAATATGATTTCTAAGCATTTTATTTCTGTTATAGAAAAAAAAATAACCTTTAAAATATAAAGACTAAAAGCAAACTACCATACTATAAAAGCTGTCAAGTGACTAGATGCATCCCTGGAAAGATGGAGAAAGGGCATTATTTAGGAACTAAGTAAGGACCAAGCCCTCACTTTGTGTCAACACAATTTAGTCCTCATAATATCTGAGTCTATTGCCGTATGGCAGCGCGTACTTCTCCCTTTCCCTCATTATCAATCTTCAGTGCCACAGTTACAGAGCAACAGCTCAAGGTCACATTGAAGGATGATTCTTGAGAATAAAGCGGAGTTCTAGGCAGCGCCTCTAGATGGCACTCTTTCTTATCAGTAGTCAACGCGAAGTTTTATTTCCTATCTTCACAACAATCAAATGACTAAAATTGGTCCTCTTATAATTTGATATAATTGCCCTGTGCCATGTTAATAGAAATCTGGATGCTTACATAACACATCAGTCAAAGTTCGCCAACGGCAAATTGTGGTCTTGATTTAAAGAAAAAAAATCATATATCACCAGAATGCTTCATTTTCTGCTGCTGTCCCGATTGAATCCTGCATAGCCAGAATTCTATCATGTGGAAGTGATCCTTTCAGACCTATTCAGTTCCTACATCTCACGTCAACGCCACCTCCCATGTCACTAAAGTAATAAAAGAAGAGGGAAATCAGCATATCTAGTACCCAGACAGGTTACCTCCTTAAATTTCTTACCACTCAACAAGAGTTAAGTGAGGGTGAAAGTCACCGTATCTGCGGTTAGAAGCAGAAGCAACTGGAGTCAAGTGAAAAGTAGCTGTGCTTCTCACCTACAAGACTATCTCTGTAGCTAATGGATTGGTGACCTCAACAGTAACACTTGTCTCCCTGCGTCACTAATGGCACTAGGGATGCTTCTGTGAAGCTTAGAACTAACCTTAAAGTTGTTGCAGCACCCTTCACCCCCCTCCCAGACACAGTATTCCCTGGATGAATGAGAAATGTCCCCTCATGTCCTTTAAATACTGCTGCCTCTCCCCCATAAACACACAGAGTTCTCGAGAAACAAAGAATACCTTGTTCATGCTTTGAAGAGGGACACACTTAAGCACTACTGGCATGGGTACACTTAGGATGAGTATGGTAACCAGTAACCAGGAAATGTAGAAGTTTTGAGTATTGGTTGTAGAGCAGAAAACTGAGGAAGGTTGATGAAATTTCTACCTTTTATGCTTCAAATGAATTTAGTGAACACACTTTATAATGCCTTAGGGGTCTCCAAGAATTCATAGTTCTGTAGTAACTACAGGTATTTCAGAGAATGACAAAGTAAAAACTGTGCTCCCCTCAAATTTATTTTATTTCACTTTATCTCATTTTAACTCCTGATCCTAAATGTAGGCATTCTATTTTTCAAATCTGGACTTAACCATGAGGTTTGCAGATAGATCTCCACATGAATAGAGGGCTTTAAAAATTTCAATACAGGTGGACTTTTAAGATTCTTAAGAAAACACACAGGTGACCTCTCAATAACCCTTTATCCTCAAAGCAAAGACCCTTGTGCTTCTTTGCAATTAAAAATTCTTATAAACATTCACTCCTCACTGAGTTATTTTTCTAGTAGCTTATCTTGCTAAGACATTACACAGTAAAGGTCATAGGTGCCATACATAAAAATTTAGTTATATAAGGAGCATTAAATAATTTAAATGGACTGTTTAACTTACCCTGGAAGTTTTCCACAAAGCCAAAGGTTTATTTAGTTGTTTAGTCCATCTATAATTCCATTTTTACTCAGAAAACTCATCCTTAGGACTCAGGAATGGGGGAAAAAAACTATAGCTGCAGATTTACTCAGGAACATTTTAAGCTTGCCATTTTCCCAAATATTGCTGAAATGTTTAGAGCTCCATAAAACTCAAGCCACATTGGATGAATTCTTTAAACACCACCAAATGTAGTTTTCTAAGAAGAAAACTGCCAATTTTTTAAGACACAAGATTTGAGCCTCCAGATGGCCCTTTCCGGAAGGGGTGAGTACTAATTGGGTTTGCATGTCCTCGTTTGACTATTTAGTCAACAAGACATTGTTGGGCATCCCTTTCTAGAGAAGAGACTAGGAAACCAAAGTTCACCAAAGGCCCAGTGGAAGAGTAGAGAGATAAAGCAGTTCACTATGTGATACTGATCTATGGGAACTTGGAACTCTCCGTTAACCCATTTATTTTCAAACAAGCTTCTTCTTGTCTGACAAAATGCCTAAAAATCAACCTCTAGAATATTTTTTTCTTTTGGCACTGAAAGACTTATTTTTCTAGTTCCCCTAGGAAAGGTACAACAGTCCGGGTTTATTAGCAGTACTTGCATTCCCTTAACTGCTTTGGATGAAGTGTCAAGGAAGGAAGCAGAAATTCAGAGAGGTAATGAGATTTGTGTATGGTTACTCAGCTTATAGGTGGCTAATCCTTGCAGTGCTGAGTGAATTTTCAGAACGAGCCAGGAAACTAGCTTTGACTACATTTCTCTTTTTGGGGGGGCTCTGCAGGCAGGTAGGCACATAGTATAAAAAGCTATTCATATTTTCTTCAGAACAGAATTTCCAGGAAAGATGCAGAGAGGAAAAACATCTCTCTGTGCTTAGAGCAAAAAAAAGTGGGCTTTTATATCAGGAACCCTCCATTCCAACCCATGGAAAAAAAAGCCCAAGGTCAAATCACTTTGGAAATCTTCTTAGTATATATCCCTCTGGAAGATTTTTGGTGGTTATAAGCATATTAGAATAGTCCTGAATGCCACTTATAAACTTTTTTAACCTCACTATTTCCCAAACTATTAAACCATAGAATGTTATTTTTCTTAATATCTATAAACATCTCTCTGGAGCAGTTTGGGAAATTCTGCTCTAGTGGAGGTTCTAATAATTTTTGTCTCCTCATGATGCCCTGAAGCTGCCATGTAACCCAGAATAGAACTCCAGGCCAGGCGAGGTGGCTTATGCCTGTTATCCCAGCACTTTGGGAGGCTGAGGTGGGTGGATCACTTGAGGTCAGGAGTTCGAGACCAGCCCGGACAACATGTCAAAACCCTGTCTCTACAATAAATACAAAAATTAGCCAGGCATGGTGGTGCATGCCTATAATCCAGCTACTCAAGAGGCTGAGGCAGGAGGATAGCTTGAGCCCAGGAGAAGGAGGTTGCAGTGAGCTGAGAGCACATCACTGCACTCCAGCCTGGGCAACAGTGAGAGATCATCTCAATAAATAAATACATAAATACATACATACATACATACATGCATACATACACACACACATACATATAGAACTCTTATTCCTGTCAGAAGTTATTTGTATGCCTTTTTCCCAGCAGACACAATCGAGTGTGTCCACTGCTTACCCTTTGGGACGCATTTTCATAAAGGCCACTAACTGTCCAGAGAATATCTGTGGAAGGTCACATGGTAATAAAACCCAATATCCTCTTCTCAGTCTTCTACCTGCAGCTCTGTTCTTGTTTCAAGACTTCCCTCCCCTGAGTGGATTCTTTTCTAGGAAACTTCCCTCAACATCCCCAGGCATAGGTAAGTATCCATTCTCTTCTCACCCAAAGGCAAGCTTTTATTAGTACTAGAGTACTTGATACCTTCGCATTGTATTATTGGCTCACAAGTCTGAGTCTCCCAATACCTTAAGGGCAATTCAAGGCCTGGGACTAGAAAATATTGTATCTTCTTAGCTCCAGCACCTAATGCATTCCCTGGAAAATGGTAATTGCTCATAAATGCTCATATGTGATAGGCATAAAAATTCTACAAATTCAAGAGGTCAAAATGAGATGTATATGTATATATAAACTAAATTGATTTAAAATTTAAATATGGAAAAACAAATTCTATTAAATAATAATTCATGCCTAAATACCCATGGCCATCTAACTTTGCAAATAGAAGGAAAAGAAGAGAAAGGAAAGGGGAATAAAGGAGAGAATCAGAAAGGAAATATAACAAAAAAAAAGAGCAAGATAAAAGGTAAAGACAGAAAACAGGGAAAAAGAGAAATTCACACAAAAATGCAGTTAGAATTAGAAGTAGAAAGACAAAAGTAGCTTAGGTGACAAAAAAAAGCTTAGGTGAAAAAGAAAGAGAAGAAAGCAATAAATAGAAGAAGAAAAAACAACAGTGTGAGTACAAGTATATACAGTTCGATTTGTTAGACTTAGCATAAACTAACCATAACTAAACTAACCATCATTCACAGCTCTATGACTGCTTTTTATCCTCCATCTGCTGATTTCTCATTTTTGAAGGTCCAGTGGGTTGGTCCATAACTGCTGCCATTATAATAACTACCCTTTGGGAAACAATTAAAGGGTCTAACTTTTTGTTCCTATTAATCTAATGGGTAAAATTGGCCTATTCCATTTGCAAATCTGAAGATTTAGCAATTTTAAAAGCCTTCAAATAGAAATTTACTAATAAGATATTTAAGTTGAAATAAATGGAATGGCAATAAATGTCTGAATTGCAAACAAATAAAGATATTATTTGCTTTAATTGATTTGACTGGTTTCTAAGTGTAGGCTGTATAGAATATTAGTTTCATTTTCTTCCTAGATTTCCGTTTCTGTGAGATTTTCCTTTCCACCTCAGTCTTATCTTTCTAAAGTGCTTGCAAGTTTCATAACAATTACCCACTTTCCTTTGTGGGCCTTATCTATTTTTATTACTTAGCAACAGTCAGTATACCTCAAGCAGAGTTGTGGTAATTAACCAGAATAACAGAGAATGACTCAGATCCCTGCTCCAAATTTCTCTTCTAGCTTCACATTCCAAAAATAGACTTCTATTAGTCAAAAGGGCCATTTCAGTAATATTCATAGCTTAGAGGGTCTGTGAGAGTATTACTTATCCTCAGGAGCATCCAAAATGCTTTGTGTTTTGGCTTCCCAGCAGGAGATTTCCCTGGGCTAATGTAAAACATCAAGTCTTACAACCTTTTCAAGCTTTCAAGTCCAAAATGTCATCATGAATGTCTAACTAGCTCCAGGAATCAGGAAAGCAGCAAGTTCTTTGGCCCTCAGTTTCATGATTCATAAAATGAATTCCTACACAAGTGGAGCCTCCTAACTCTAAAATATATTCTGTGTCTAAAGGGACTTGCTCTTCAAGGTCCACCCAAAACTCTTAAGGAATAGAATTGGAAGTAGCAATTCTGCCCAGAAGTTGAAAAGAAGGACTTTCTGCAAGAGGTTTTCAGCAGCTTTCCAAAATCAGTCAACCAACCAACATTGAGTAATGATCACTTGCAAATATATACAGCTAGAATTCACAGGAAGAGGTCCCTGGACTCTGCCCTTCAAATAGTTTGTCAACTGTCTATTGTGGTAGGACATATGATAAAAATATAAGTGACAATAATACAGATACAATCTGGGCCCTGAATGGATCATAAAAAAACAAAAAATCAAATCAGGTAAACCTTGCATAGGCTAAAAAGGTCTTGAAAACTTCAATAGAAAAATGGAATTTCAGTTGAGCCCACAATAAGAATAATATACACTTCGAATGAGGAGTAGGAGAGGGAGCCAGACAGATTTACCTTTGTTCACCCACACTACTTAATTTAAAGCCTCTCATTGTTCATTCATTCATGAAAAAAGGCGAGTTCCATAGGATCCTCCCTTGCAGCAACAGGAAACCTCACTAGAAAGATTCTAAGCTTCAAGGTCAAAAAGCCCAAATTCTGGGCTGACAATTGATAATGAAACACTGATTCTCGGAGCCTCCAATTTCTATGACGTGAAGAGAGTATCACAGTCTCAAAGAATCAAAAAGGTGCAAGAGGAAGGTAAGGGTAGAGAGAGGTATGTGTCCTCCATAGGCAGTTTCCTTCTTCTGTGTAGCCACTACATCAGGCTGTCTGTCACACACCCACCCCACGCTAGTGCTGACAGCCCTGACAGCTGCAAAGAAAGAACAGTGCCTTCTCCCTCCACCTGATTAGGGGCATGCTAGACTGCTGAACAGAAATGAGCAATTAAAACTTATTTGCATTATATTAAAATACACTAAATAGGCAAGGCAAGAGGAGGTAAATCCCTTAATTGGTTCCATAATCAAACCACTGAAGTGTCGGAAGGAAGAAACCACAGGCAGGAGTATTTGTTCCCAGGATCAAACTAGGCCACTGTGGAAATGAGCAGGATGTTGCTCAGCAGCCTCTCTCTGGAAAAAAAAAATCAGTTGATCAGAGCAGACAGACTCAACAAAGAGGGACAAGAGAGTTCTGAAAAGAAACTTGACTCCTCTCCTTCAGGATCATTGCCCCCTTGAGTCAATAAGCCACTCCCACTAATGTCTAAATGCTAAACCTAGATACAAGAAAAAATCAGAGAAAGCTCTAAAACACTCTGAGGACCTTCCAAAGCTACAACTGCTTCTGAGAGAATAATACTGCCTGGCACACAGTAATTGTTCCATAGCACTTTTTTGAATGAATGAATGAATGAAGGCATTTGTGGTTTCTTCAGCATAGTCCATGCTCTGTAACACATGGCTGCACTGCCACAGAGGACTGGACCATGGGTGAATGTCTCACCCAAAGGCAGATGCCTTTGGCAAGGTGCCCAGCATTCAGCTCTCAAGAGTGAAGAAGAGATTCAGTGGAAGGAACAGAAGGAGAAAGATAAAAGGAGAGAAAGAGAAAGCACATGCAAATGGGACCCAGGAAGCCATGAGGGAGAGAAGACATCAGCAGCAGAAGCTGCCTGATTTAATGAGTGAAGTGAGTACATAGCAGCCTCCCCAGAGTAACTGGGAGACCATAAGGGAATTAGCAGAGGGTGTTCAGACACCTGCTTCCTGAGGTGTGGCCAGGCCACTCTAGATGCGTTTTGTCCTGATAGCTTTCGTTATCCATGAGGCCCAATGGTGTAGTTATCACTGAAGTCCAAACAACAAGGATTTGAGACTTACTTTCTCTTGATTCTTTAAAATAAACCTACATTAAATGAGATTCTCTGAAACTATGTCTGAAAACATGAAAGGTTTAGGTAAGGGAAAAATATTAACTAAAATCATAGAGATGCCACAAGATCAAACTCTCCTGGGAATTTCCAAAACCCTATTAGTTAAAGTCTACATCAGAACTTCCTGGAGAATTTGGTAAAGAAGGAGTCCAGGATTCTGCATTTTTTAATCAAGATCCCAGGTTGTCTGGTATTCAGCCCAGTCGGGATTTCTCTTTCATATTATTTTTTGAAGTATGTCTCATTAGGTAAGGCATTTATCCTTCTAGTAATGTGTGTATTCCTTTGTCAATGTTCTTCTTAAAATTTTGTAATTTTTCTATATAAAAATAATGCATATTTATTATAAAGATGTTGACAGAATTCAGAGAAGCAAAAAAAAAAAAAAAAAATTAAAAAGCATCTGGAATGTCCTAGCCAGAGGAATCAATCAAGAGAAAAAAGTAAAAGGCATCCAAATTGGAAAAGAGGAAGTCAAATTATCTCTGTTATGTGATGACACAATCTTATACCTACAAAACTCTAAAGATCCTCTGAAAGATTCTTAGACTTGATAAATGACTTCAGAAAAGTTTCAGGATACAAAACCAACATACAATAATCAGTAGCATTTATTTTATTTTATTTTATTTTATTTTATTTTATTTTATTTTATTTTATTTTATTTTATTGAGATAGAATCTCATTGTGTCACCTAGGCTGGAGTGCAAGGGTATGATCTTGGCTCGCTGCAACCTCTGTCTCCTGGGTTCAAGCGATTCTCCTGCCTCAGCCTCCTGAGTAGCTGGGACTACAGGCATGTGCCACCACACCTGGCTAATTTTTTGTATTTTTAGTAGAGATGGGGTTCACCATGTTAGCCAGGATGGTCTTGATCTCCTGACCTCGTGATCTGCCCGCCTCAGCCTCCCAAAGTGCTGGGATTACAGGTGTGAGCCACTATGTCCGGCCAAAAATCAGTAGCATTTCTACACACCAATAACAACCAAGGCGAGAACCAAATCAATAATTGAGTCTGATTTGTGATAGCCACAAAAAAATAAAATACCCAGGAAAAATTTAACCAAGGAGGTACAAGGAGAACTACAAAACACTGATGAAACAAATCACAGATGATACAAACAAGTGGAAAAACATCTTATGCTCATGATAGGAAGAATCAACATTGTTACTGAATCAACAACCGTGCTGTCCAGAGCAATATACAAATTCAGTGCACTTCCTATCAAATTGCCAATGTCACGTTTCACAGAATTAGAAAAAACAATCCTAAAATTCCTGTAGAACCAAAAGAAATCCCAAATAGCCAAATCAATCCTAAGCAAAAAGAACAAAGCTAAACGCATCACATTTTCTGACTTCAAATTATACTACAAGGCTTTAGTAACCAAAACATCATGGTACTACTACAAAAACAGACACAGATCAATGAAACAGAATAGAAACCTCAGAGATAAAGCCAAATATCTGCAATCAACTGATATTTGATTAAGTCAACAAAAATAAACAATGGGGAAAGAACACTCTATTCACCAAATGGTGCTGGAAAAATTGGCTAGCTATATGCAGAAGAATGAAACTGAACCCCTATTTTTCAACATATACAAAAATTAACTCAAGATGGATAAAAGACTTAAATGTAAGACCTGAAACAATAAAAATCCTAGAAGAAAATGTAGGAATAACTCTAGGCAACGAATTTATGACTAAGACCTCAAAAGCAAATGCAACAAAAACAAAAATAGACAAATTGGACTTAATTAAACTAAAAAGCTTCTGCATAGCAAAATAAGTAGTCAACACAGTAAACAGACAACCTACAGAATGGGAGAAAATATTTTTGCACTTTGTCTCCAATGAATGACTAATATTCAGAATCTAGAAGGAACTCACACAACTCAATAAGAATAAAATAACCCCCCATTAAAAAGTGGGCAAAAGACATGAACAGACATTTCTCAAAAGTAGACATATAAGTAACCAACAGACTAACAATCCTGCAATTAAAACCACATTAAAACCACAATAAGATACCATCTCATATCAGTCAGAATGGCCATTATTGAAAAGTAAAAAAACAACTGACATTGGCAAGGATGTGGAGAAAAGGGAACACTTATACACTGTTG
This sequence comes from Pongo pygmaeus, assembly GCF_028885625.2. Classification (NCBI taxonomy): domain Eukaryota; kingdom Metazoa; phylum Chordata; class Mammalia; order Primates; family Hominidae; genus Pongo; species Pongo pygmaeus. The sequence continues at coordinate 23,593,504 of NC_072388.2, read as the reverse complement.
GTGGGGATGTAAATTAGTACAACTTCTGTCGATGTGGAAAACAGTATGGAGATCTCTTAAAGAACTAAAAATAGCACAAGCGTTTGACTCAGTAACTCCACTACTGGGTATCTACCCAAAGGAAAAGAAATAGTTCTATCAAAAAGACATATGTATGTTTATTTCAGCACTGTTTGCAATAGCAATGTTATGAAAGCAATCTAAGTGTCCATCAACAGATGATAGGATACAGAAAATGTGATATATATACACCACAGACTACTATACAGCCATAAAAAGAATGAAATTATGTTTTGTTTTGTTTTGTTTTCAGCAACATGAATGGTGCTGGAGGCCATTATTCTAAATGAAAGAACTCAGGAACAGGAAATTAAACACTCCATGTTCTCACTTACAAGTGGAAGCTAAACAATGGGTACACACAGACACACAGAAGAAGATAATAAACACTGGGGATCCCAGAATGAAGGAGATGGTGGAGCAGGGGTGAGGGTTGAAAAATTACTTATTTAGTATGATGTTCACTATTTGGGTGATGGGTATACTAGAAGCCCAAACCCCAACACTATACATATATATCCATGTAACAAACCTGTACATTTATCCTCTGACTCTATAAAAATTTTAAAAAAAGATTTTTAAAAACTTAATCATCTGAAATAGTATTATTATTATTATTATTTTGAGATGAAGTCTCGCTCTGTCACCCAGGCTGGAGTGCAGGGGGAGTGATCTAGGCTCACTGCAACCTCTGCCTCCCAGATTCAAGCAATTCTCCTGCCTCAGCCTCCTGAGTGGCTGGGATTACAGGCACCCGCCACAATTGTTGTATTTTTAGTAGAGACAGGGTTTCACCACACTGGCCAGTATGGCCTCGAATTCCTGACCTCAGGTGATCCACCTGCCTCGGCCTCCCAAAGTGCTGGGATTACAGGCATGAGCCACCACCCCCGGCCTAAAATATTATTTAACAGTGATATAGTTAAATACTTTGTTGTGGCTTTTCCAATTCTTTCTTTAGTACAGGCATTATACATACTACTTTGTAACTGCTTTCCTCACTTTATACCTTGAACACTTCCACGTATCATTAAGCATTTTGCTATATCATCTCTAGTAGTTGTATATCATTATAAAAAGAACTGCTAAAAAGAATTGACTAATTTAACTAATCTGCTCTTGCCAAGGTTTTAAATTGTTTTCAATCAGCCTTTGTCATAGAAACACTCTGAAGAGCAACCTTGTATAAAATCTTGGTCCATATACTAAATGGTTTCTTTAGTGTAAACCCCTTAAGTAGAATTGCTAGGGGGAAAAATACGAATTGTATAGTGTTTGAAATGTATTATCAAATAGTCTTCTAGAAAGTTCATAGTGATTTAAACTCTCAGCTGCAGTGTGAGAGAGTATCCGTATCCTATGCCGTTGTCAACACTGGGTATTATAATTTGTAAATCCTGTTAAGGTTTCTTTGGTGGCCTTCTAACAGTAGTTCTCAACATTGGCTTCTCATTAAAATCACTTGGGGAGTTTTTGAAAAGTGCCAATGCCTGGGACCCATCAATGACATAATTCAGAATCTCAGGAGTAGACCTAGACATTTACCTAAAAGAAACTATAAATTTAGAAGAAAACACAGTCACACAAAATATTCTCAATTGCAAAGTGAGATGTTACCCTGAGTAGGCAGAATCTACACAATTGTGTGCAAGACTGTCTTGTCATAGTCCTAGCCCCTAGATCTACTATTTATATGTGCAAGGGAAACAACCATTTCATAATGAATATCTGAAAATTTTCTTCAACCAGCCATCACCAAATTAACTCTAGTCATCAGTTTATAATGTGCCTTAAGCGTCTACTCTTCTCTCTCTCTTCCTTGTTCCTTGCTGACCTTCCTTCAGACCTCAGCTCCAGCATTACTTCCTTAGGAAGACTTTCCTGATCCCTTAACCACATCCCATCCCCATTTCCTTTCTCTCACACACCAAATAACTTTCTTTGGGGACACTTAACACAGCTGTACTTTTTTTCGTTCAAGTTCTGAGATGGAAGTATGCATTGTGAGTCAGAATAGTTAGGGAAGGTTCATGAACAATGAGATTTGATTTTGGAAGATGTGTAGAATTTGAATATGTAGAAAAGAGTGTGTAGGGGCATGCAAATCAGAGGCCTTCACTGTTGCAAGTTTATGGACACATTTGAAAATATACAGAAAGTTAAAAACTTTTCAGAAGAATTCAAACACGTCTATACATCAAAATACTGAATATAATTTCAAAGGGCTGAAAGTTTAAAACTTTTCAGAAAAATTCAAACATGTTCATACATTGAAATACTGCCGTAATTTTGGAGACGTCACAGAACTCTGAGCATTCTCCTGGGTCCTTGGCCCACATTCAATTCTTTTGAGTCAGCATGATCATTTTGTCTCTTCCAGCTAAACAACATGAGCGCAAGAACCTCTGAAAGTTAGCCATCACTGTCCAAAGTAAATGGAAGAAATGCCAGACTTCCAACTTTTTCTGTGTCCAAATTAATGGACCCATATACGATTTGCCTTTGTCTTAGTAAGATGGGGTAGTTAAGAGTCAGAGGGAGGAAGGAAAAGGACAAGTGAATTACAGTGACCAATTACATAGCTAACAGAGCACCTATTCCTTGATCTATTTCTTGCAGGTAATGCTGAGTACCTGTGGCAAGACAAGAAAAGTTAAAAAAAATTCAGAAGGTAAAATTATCTCATTTTATTACTTTCTATCTCTATATTCCCTGTTAAGTTTTCCAAAATTTAATGAGCACACAGCAAACTGGTATTTGTTCTGTTATGCCATTAACTCCTCTCAGGGCACCAGCACCTTAGGGTAGGAACTTTATCCTTTGCTATAATGCCCTCCGTTGTATCATTCTGCAGTGCTGCATTAAAAATTAACACACTTAGTTGACTGCATTGTGTCTAGAAAGCTTAATTACTGCTGTCGACATGATGGACAGGCAGACCCATGAACCCCAGATCCAGCCTCCACTAAGAGCACCTCTGTCCGTGCTGTGCATACCATCCCGGCTCCTGTATTCTGTCTTTTTTTTGGCACCTGAAAAATAATTAGCATTTTACTAGAGAGTTCACCAGAATATAATTTACAAGGACACAGCACTTTTCTGTTTAAATTATAAAGCCCCTTGACAAGGACCTTCTTAAAAGGTGCCAAATAGCATTGGTGATATTCATCAATTTCCACTAAATTGTCGTATGCCAACGTTAGTTTTACTGTTTCATTTACACACTACATTGTACATGGCTTTACTACTCCAAACTTTAAACCAAAAATAATCTTCCTTCAAAGGACAAAGGAGACCCTGGAGGTGGTTGTTAGTCATTTAAAACAGCTATGGCTGACAGTTTACAGCTTACCCTCCAGAAAAAGTCCTAATGCGCTTTTCCAGGCATGCTCCCAATGGGTAGATCCCTGCTCAGAGCCTGGCTAGTTATTGGCAGTAGATCAATCTTCACTTGCTGCCCTCTCCTTCACTTTCCCTCATCCTCTGTCACTCACTCATTAGAGGTTTGTAAGGCAAAGTTATCAAGATAGCCTTCCGAGAATAAGCATAAGGAGGCTCACCAGCTATACAATCATAAGATAATATTCCTGTGGCATTAATCCTTTCTGTGTGATTATACCACCTCATTGATTTTCCCACCTGTAACTGTGTAAAGCAAAAAAGACAGAACTTCACCTTCGGGACTTCTTTTTCCTTAAGAATTCTAGCATGTTTACTGGTTTTGAAATGAAAAGCCCCTATACCTGAATTTAATGTCAGGTAACTGACTTTTGCTCAGTTTTATTGCCTAACATGTCTGGCTACTTTTGTCCCTAGCTGTCCTTTCCATTAATCTTTAGTCCTTAGAAAATACCATCATCCAAAATTGTGCAGTATAGAATAAATTTTGGAATGAAGATGCTGATAAAAGGGAAGTTCTACTGGATAGGAGAAAAAAAAAACAAGATGCAATAGACAGAACATGAGGTCTGCATAGAAGACATATAATGGTGCCTTGTAAACATTATAAATATTCCCAGTCAGGTATTTCAACTAGGAGACAGAATAATAATAATAATCATAACTGACTTTGAGCAATTAATATGTCCCACATATGCTTTATGAGCATAATTTTATTGAATAGTTACCAAAAAACTAAGGATAATATCATTATTGTCAAGTTATAGAAGAAACAAAGGGCACAGAAAATTAATCAATTTTCCCAAAGTTATTCGATTAGAAAATAGCTTCACTAGGATTCAAATCAAGGTCTTTCTGGCTACAAAGCCTGTGCTTTAAGTCACTATGCTAGCCTGCTTTTTAAGCCATATAGAAATCAACATTAGAAGTCACAGAGATATAGAGGCATTTATGTCTATATTCTGCTTGTGTTTTTATATGCTATTTAATCTTCACAACTACAGTGAAGAATTCAGCAAGGCAAGTATCAATCTACCCACTGCAAATTTGGAAAACTGTATGCATTCATTAATTAATTCAATAAATATTTATAAAGCACATACTTTTTTGCCAAGAAACATTCTAAGATCCAGTGGTACACAAGTTGGAAAAGATTTCTGCTTTCTTGTAACTCACATTCGAATAGTCAAACAAACAATAAACAACACAGGAAAAAATTAATAAGATTAATGAGCAATAAAACCAGGTAAAGTGGTTGAGAGTGTGATGATTTGCCTAATTACACGGGCATTTGAGTGTTTTATAACTATGCTGCAAAGTGAACTCCTGTCTTCCCTTCACACTTCTTCTCTGTATCAGCTACTGGCAAAAGAGCTTGGAATCCACCTCAACATCTCTATTTTTCTCACATTACCCAGTCAACTGGCACATCCTGTTAGTCTTATAACCAAAATATTTTCAGAATCCAGTCTCTTCTCACCATATCTGCTGCTACTTCTGGTTCAATAGCCCTTAATTTGTCTATTGCTCTCAGTCTTGCCCTCATAATCTCTTCGCAACAGCAGCCAGAGTGATCCTGTTAAAGCATAGGCTCTCTGTACTGCCTGTCCCGTTGTCTCTCACTCAATCATCTCCTTCAAGCCTTTGCTCAAATGTCACCTTTTTGATGAGGCCTGATTTGGTGACATTTACCATGTTCTATTTTTTCCACAGTAATCAACACTTTCTAAAGTACTACATAAAATACTTACTTATTATACTTTTTGTTTATAGTCTGTGTCCCGCCACAGAATATAAGTTTTACCAGGGCAGGATTTGTATCTGTTTTGTTCACTAATGCACCTCCAATGCCTAAAATAGTTCCTGACATATAGCAGTTTCTCCATATTTTCTGAATTAACAAATATTTGGAAAAAATTCCTTTTCCAGCAAGTTGAACACAGCCAGAGAAAAGATCAGTGAACTGGATATACATATTGAAACAGTTAAAGAAAAGGGATTAGAAATTATAGAGAAAAGGAAAGGGACTTATAGAACACAATGAAAAGGTTGTTGCATGAACATAATTGGGAGTTCCAGGAGACATAGGTAGAAAAAAAGGTAGAAGTAATATTTGAGAAGACAATATCCAATAATTTTTCAAAAATGAAGAAAAATGTCAAGTCAAAAATTCAAAAAGTATGAAACTCAAGAAAGATAAATACAAAGTAAACCATACCTAAGCACATCATAGTGAAGCAAAATCATAGAGGAAAATCATTCTAAGTATTACTGTCCTGAAAAAAGTTGCAAAGTATCATGTTACCTCCTACTCAATTTTGCCGCCCTTTGTTTTGCTACAGAAACCCACGTGCTTGAGAGACACAAGTGCAAGGGCAGAACCCTAGAATACAGATTCCCCAAATATTAGGCACTTTTGAGCATCATTTCTCATACTATTAACACAAAATTAAGGCAAATATTTTTACATGAATGATGTCATTCATTTATAAAAGATTCACTGGCCTCTATTAGATTGTAATATTCCCTAAGTCCTGCTACTTCTTATTCCTTGAAATTCTATGATGGTGGTGGGGCTAACATAGTCTATATTTTATTATTAGATCACACTGAATCAGATAATAGAGGCAACTGCAATGCACCCAAATGCCAAGGTTCTTTCTCCACTGTATCAATGAAAAAAATGAAGAAAACTTGGAAAGAAAAGTTACAAACATCTTGGTCAATTACACAGATACTAATCTTACATGTATCTTTTAATACACCAGTGAAATTTAAAATTTTGCATATTTCCAGCAGCTAAAGTTGAAAGAAAACAGTAGCTTAAAGACATTTTCTCAGATACTTAAAAAAATGCATATCATCACATCCAGTAACCATCAGACATTTTTTAATGTGAAAATGAACCACCATGCCATGCCTCTGATCCAAATATAGGGTGTTCTAATTTAGTGTCAATAGATGTTTAGGCTTGATTATTTGGAAATAAGAAATGACCCCTACCCTACTCTATCCACCCAATCCCTACCTCACCCCCACCTCCACACACAAAGTATGTGTGAAACAAGTTGGATGACAAAAATCTTGAAAAAATATTTTCACTGATGATTTGGGGAGTTTTGATAACTTTACTAAATTAGCAATCCTCTAGTGAAAGTGGTTACATTCTCTCTTCAATGCCTGTCACCCTTTTCTTATAGATTAGAAACAACATGGTGGCAAGAATGCCATTGTTCTTTGATAGTTGTCAGAAGTCATTTTGAAGACTTTCATCTGACTCTGGGAAAGCCATTTTGAAGTGGAACTAAAGAGAGCATTCATGATTTAATGACAAAACTGCTTTTGATTTAGGAAGAGCATTATAGAAACATGTAAAAATATTCTAAATGAAAAAGCTATCATTTTAGTCAAATCAATGTGGCATGGTATTAGACTATGAGACAGAATTCAGAAAAGAAAGCAGAGAGGAAAAGTTATCCAAGGTCGTTTTAGTATCAAGGCTGAGAAGAAAATCATATGCATTATAGCTGGGAGTTAGGGGGAAGTGTAGAATCACACCTAAAGTCATGTTAATGGGGGAGATAATGATCTTGAGATAACCAAGCCAAGTCTCAGACTCTACCTGAACCAAGTCTCAAGTGTTCCTTGGGCTAAAAACTTTAATAGATGGAGACTTTCTATTTCTATAGCAATGGGAACTATAGATGAATATAGTTGTCAGTGTAAGGTAAAAAGTTTGAGGAGAGGGTGGCTTTCAGAGGCAGACAGCCTTTAGGATACTATCTGAAACAACTTCAAAGTTGCAAAGCCACAAGGACATCATCATGTTATTTTGACAATATTTGCTAAATCTATTTATGGCCTGTTATCATGCCATATGCCAGACACTGTGCTAATTCTTTACATGCATTATCCCATGTAATCCTCATAACAGACTATAGGACAGGTACTATTATTATCCTATTTTACAGCTGAGAAATCTAAGGTTAATTTACTTGCCCAAAATTATAGCTAGTCAGTGGAAGAGCTTATCTGAGTTCTAAAATATGTGTTTTTAACCACTAAGTTTACTATTTCCCGTCGGCTTTCCAACACTGCTAGAGTTCTGCTCCTCCCAACGCCTTTGTCTCACTGCTGTGCTCTACCATTTCCTTAAAACAGTCATATAAGAAGATGTCAGCACCAAAATGCTCATCCAGCCACCAAGACAAAATCATGCTTGCATACCAAAGTGAAGTGCCAAGCCAAAATACAGAATTTACAAGGAAATATTCAACAAATGTTTCTATCACTTTTGGAACCCTCAGCTAGACCAAGAATCTAAAAGATGATTAGAATGTGAAGAGGAATTTCCAAGAGGAAATTGTGGATCATGGTGGTGTCTAAAAACTAGCCAGTGAGCATGTACAGAGGGGAAACAAAAAGACAAATACAGCTCCTTCCCCAAAAGTGGGCAATTGCCAAATCAAACTTTCAGCATTAACTAAAGGAGGACACAGAGAAGCCATTCTTCTGAATGAAGAATGAAATGCTGATTTATGTTTTGGATTGGACAATGAAAGTTTCTAAATTGAAAATATTTTTCTAGACTTAAACTATTCATTATCTATGAGTAAGAAGAAAAGTAAACTAGTGGCAAGAAAAAAGATGCTCTTACTAAATACATTTTTAAGAGACTATTGAAGACAACAAAAACTGTTTTTGATTCATCTCTCATGAATTGTATGTTAATCAAGTCTTTTACATTAGCAGCACCTTCCAGTGGAGCATACTGGAAATGGGTAGTGCATGTGTGTATACAAGAATCTGGGTTCTGAAACTCCCAATGAGAAGATGAAGACTCACTTGCAAGAAATGATAACTTTCCAGGATCAAAGAGGAGTAAGTGCTCACCCAAAAAATCATCCTGCCACTCCACTTTTGCCAAAAGATTTAAAATTATGTCCATCTCTAAAACTGTCAAAACACAAAATAAGATCATAAAAACACATTATTCTTATTCAGTGGTTACTATATGCAAGACATTTTGCTCATTGCTTTATAAGAATTATCTCTTTTGATTCTCCTAATAATGTTATGAGATAGATATGGTTTTTATTGTTACGAGATTGACAGGATAAAATAAAATCTTATCACTAAACAAAGTGATACAGAACAACATATATTCACAGAGGAAAGATACTAAATTTTGCTTAGGAAAATAGAAGATGGCATTAAAAAGAAGATATTTTATTTTTGAACATAAAAGTCACTCATGACTATTGTACAATTGGAAAATGTAAAAAAATGTGAAAAGGAAATGTACATTTAATTTATTTTCATTTTAGCCAGATAGAATCATGTGATACATACCACAAGGTAAAGTGCTTTTGATTAATAATATCGTGAGCATTGCTTCCATAATTATTCTTCCAACACAGAATTTTTAATGAATGTTTAGTGTTCTATCTTGTTGATGAATAATTAATTGTAAAACCTCTTGTTAATTTAATGAAACTCTTTTTACACTACTAGAAAATAAAGGTAAAAATCCCTGAACAAAAATTTTTGTGTAGCATTCTCATTCTCAGCTTAGTCCAAGTTAATCAAACAACCTCAAAATTTAGTGGCTTACAAAAATTAAGATTGTGGGGAGTTTTGTTTGTTTCCTTCCTGCCACAGACACTCAAAAAAGATGGCTGTGTCACAGATGCAAAAATAAGAAAAAAAAAAATCCCTTAGAATCAGTGGCAGTGGCCATAATCCAAACTTTACACAAGCTGGCCATTCATATATACATATTCTGCCTGGTCAAGGAAACCTGAATCTGTAAACTTGGTTTAAACTGGTCCCTGAGTGCTCTCAGCATCTGGCAGAAACTGCTATGATCTGAATATTTGTGTCCCCCCAAAACACATATGTTGAAATTTTACTTCTGAAGGTAACGGTATTAGAAGGTGGGGTCTTTGGGAGGTGATTAGGTCATGAGGGCCGCCCCCTTAGGAATAGAATTAGTACCCTGGTAAAAGAGACCCCAGAGAGTTAGCTAGTTCTTTCCACCAAATGAGGATACAACAAGAAGATGCTGTTGATGAAGAAGGGGCCCTCACAAGACCCCAGATCTAAGCCTTGACCTTAGACTTCCCAGCTTACATAACTATGAGAAATAAATTTCTGTTGTTTATAAGCTACTCAGGATAAGATATTTTATTATAGGAGCCTGAAGAGACTAAAACAAAAGGCAATCCACATTCTATGTAGAGGAAGACACCATCTTCTATGAACTGACTCTCTCCAAAATTTATATGTTGACGCTTTAATCCCCAAGATTATGGAATTTAGAGCTGGGACCTTTGAAAGTTTTTTAAAAAAAAAGAAACGAAAGAGATAATCTCTTTCCCTTTGCCGTGTGAGGATATAGTGAGAAGGTGCTAGTCTGCAAACCAAGAAGACCCTCACCACACAGTGAATCTGTTGGCACCCAGAGCTTGACTTCTCAACCTCCAGAGCTGTGAGAAGTAAACTTTTGTTGTTTAAGCCACACAATCTATGGTATTTTTTTATTCAGTCCAAACTAAGATGTTATAATTCTAGGTTGTGGAGGACCACCGCAAATCATTTTTTAAGGACACTGAGCAAAACAGAATGAAAATGACACACAAAAGAAAACAAGGAACCAGCAAGGAAAAACAAAACAAAACAAAACAAATAACAGCAGATGTCAGATAGGAATTATCAGAAAGATTATAAAACCATGATGTTTACTATAATAAAATAATGAAAATGCAAGCTGACATGCTTAGAAGTACAAAGTTAAAAAAGTCTATTTTGACTTCAGGCCAGACTCCAGTGACATAGCCTCCAGTGTTGGGGTGATCACTGTTCACTCTGAGTCATTCTGCAGGAGGAAGAGCTTCTCTAGCCACGTTGGGATCTTATGATTTGCTGTTTCCACTGGAACACATCAAAAACCACAATCTCCAGCAAGTTATATCACAGAGTCTACGACCCCTACTGGGGAGGAGGGAAATACACCCTGAGCTGCATGTTGTTTCTAAATGGATACTGAAAAGTGTCTTACTGATGATGGACAGCTGCCCAACTTTAGGATAACTCAGGCCTCACCCAAAGGCAAACACAGACAGAAGAATTCATATCGTCCAAATTTCTTTCAGGTTGACACGGCTGCCTTGATTCAGGTAGCAGACACAGATCACTAAGTGTTTTTCTGCGTGCAACTTCATTGTCCTTCCAAATAATAGAAATTCTTTCATTTTCATCAGTAGAATGACTTTCAGTGTCTGTTTGACTATACTGAAGGCTGTAGTATAAATTCTATCTTTTTTCAATTTGGGTAGAAATCACAGACATGGCACGTGTCACACATTCAGTGAGTATGAATGAATAAGGAAATAAGTGAATAAGTGAAACTTTAAAAAGAAAGTTAGAAGAGATGGCTCCAAAGATTGCCAGACAGATACCATTTAAAATCAGCTATATTTCCCTAATCATTTAATGCTAATTTTTGTCTGAACCTTTAATTGATACCATAGAAAATGTTTCACCAATAACTAGCTTTGGTAATTTCAAGAATCATGGTGGCTTACCAAGGGGAAAAAATGGGGACAGCACTTTGGTCCTGCTTATCACCCATATTCACGTTTGATGGTTCCCAGAAGTCTACTGGGAAATATGAACATTAGACATCTGCCTTTGAGAAAAAATCAACAAATAATATTGAAAATGTGTTTTCTCTGCTTCATATGCTCCATTTAGGACCCAATAAAAGACTGACAAATCAAAACATAAAATAGGCTTGAAATGTTGTGGAAAATAAATAAGAGCTGCCTTCTCATCACTTTTTTCTTTTAATACAGATCACACAAAGTAATGTACACAGACAGCCTATGCTGTCAGTTTTTATTCAACAATGCTAGAATACAAGGAAACTTAAAATACCTGGTAAAACAATAAATGTGAACACTCTCCCCCACCTCCCCTGCCACAGAAGTTCCTAGAATATAGTCTGTGAGGGCTTGAAATAAACAGTATGTAGGAGCAGTTTCCTTAGAAAACAAACGGTTCATGTAAAGAATGAAAAAGAGCCAAGGCAGAAAATTCACTAAGAAAAGAAACTTTTAGAATGATCCCTAGAGATCCTCTCAGATAGGAGAGGATAGCTACAAAAAAATTAGAAAATCTTACTGAAGTCATATTAAAGAGGAGAGGAGAGGAAGCAAGCACACTTCTCTCCCCACTCTCAGGGAGAAATCCAAAACTAATAAAAAGGAGCGTGATAGTGAAAAAGTATAATGAAATGGCTAAATGGAAGTGAGCACAGAGATGCATGCAGAAAAATGTAAAATGAGATGCAATGGTTTAAAAATTGCAGTGAGATGGATATTTTAACAGGAACATGAGAGGCATATTAAAGTTTTAAATAATGCATCAGTTGAAGGTATAATGAAAAGCATTAAAAGATGCATATCTGGAAGAATACATAATCTTGCAGTACATGTTTAGTGATTCAGGACATAGGTACAATGAGATGTGCTTATTTACAGGACTTAATAATGACCATGTAAACCTACAGTTCAGAACCCTATGGAATATTCTGATTTGAGAACTATGGAAAGCTTTGACAGCCACCTAGATAATTAAATAAATACAGAATAACATCCTTGCAAAAAAGGCTGAAGAAATCTTATTATTCCTTATTTTTTTGCCCATTAAGAGCTATTAGAGCAATAGAATTCAACATGCTCTGAGAGAAAAGCAAAAAATGGCTTCATCTGCATTATGAAGGCTTTAGATTTACCCTAAACATGAATGTCCTGTGAGAGATTTACATACTGAATTGCTAAACTGGAGAAAGAATTTTTCTATGTAAATTCTCCAAACTACAATAAAAGCTCACCGGTTTATCATAATAACAATAATCAATTATCCACTTAACTAGCAATGGAAAAAATATGGGAGCATAGTATAGCCTTATTGGATTAGATTTTCAGTCCATATAATATAGACTTTGTTGCCAAAAGTCCCATGAGAAGTCCTGTAAGAATATGGAAGATATTACCCTTTATCTCAGCTTCTCTGAATAACTATTTATGACCTTTACATTAGTTTCCCAGAATCCTGTATAGCAGTACTACTTCTTTAAATAATCAATTTTATGCTATATTACCTTGTATGTATGAAAGCTATGCTCTTAATTTGCTCAAATTTAACTCCATAAGATTTCCAAAGATACCCCCCTTTTTAATTTTTGGGACTTGGTAGCATTTAGTGTTTCTTTTATCTCCTTAGTCACATTGCTCATTAATTTAAGACACTAGTCAATTCCCTTCTAAGTATTAACCTTTCTAAAACAAATTAAAATTTTAAAGTCTATCTTCAAAGACTATTTATCTATCTCCACTTCATCTCTTTCATCATTTTATTTCCCCTAGTCCGAAGCTCCTAAATGAAGATGAGTTAATATCTTTCATCTGTGGGACAAGCCACTGAGTAATGGTTCTGGAAAAAAGCCATAATGAACTCTCTGGTTATTTTTCTGTTAGGCATTTTCTAGTTATCTTCTGCGTCTGGAAAGAACCTGAGTTGTGTTCTCCTAGCCTAGTTTTTCCTAAAGAAATAAGATATAAAGACTGAAGGGACTCTAAAAAGTCAATGATGCTTATTCATCTTTTTGTCCCCAAAACCTATGTATATATTTCCTAATGATACTAGCTCACCTTTGTTGATGGATTCTATTTGCCAGGTACTTGGCTGAAACCTTTATACCCATCATCTATTTAATCCTCATAACAGCCTTATGGGTATATATGAGGGACTAACATTTATTGAGCCATTTATACGTGTCAGACACTCCTTTTAAATGTTTTACAAATACAATCTTATTTAATCATTGAAACAAATTTGAGAAGTAGGCATTTCCATTAGCACCTTCTTAAAAATGAGGAAACCGAAGCTTTCCTGAAGTTGAGTAAGGTCACACACTACTAATAATAGAGAAACCAGGATTCCAACTTAAGCCCATGCTATTAACCACTATGCTGTACTGCCTCATTCATCAAATGATGAATAAATGAATGAAAACATAAATAAATGAGTAGTAAGTGAATGACTGATTAAATAACTGGAGCTAAGAATAACTTTAAGTCATAGAGAATTTGTGGGCATTGTAATGTATGAGAGTTGGATTATACCATCGAAGTTGGATTATACTATCATTCAAAATCCTTTTATTTCTAGTACTCTGTAAAATTAGTAGCCCAAATTAATCAATTCAAAAGCTTTTGCTGCTTTTAAGACTTATGAAACCTATTCAAATGTCTGACCTTTTTTAAAACACTAATAATCATAGAAACGCTCTACAAAAAAACTAGTTAGTAAACTTTGTCAGCCTTTTTCTTTCTGAGAAAAGAAACACTGGTTCTAATCAAGCTATAAAATATTGAAATTCTCAGCAAAGCAGTACATATCAGTTAGTTTAGCTTGCATAATACTACTATGAGGAATATTAAACACATTAGAAATAAGAGGGGAAGAGCATGTGGACAGAAATAAACATTTTTAAAAGTGTTGAAGTCACTATTTGATTAAGTCTAATGAACACTTCTATTAATCATATTTGTTTATTAATTTCCTAGGTATAAGTTTATTTCAAAAAATACACTCTAGAAGTTATTTTGTTACCTCTTTCTATTTGAATAACAACAAAGAAGGAATCAATATGACCCTGAGAAGATCTAAAGGAGTAACTTTAAGAAGTAAAAGAGAATGTTAGTTTAGTTTTCCAGCACTGCTAGCTTTCCTAATGCCAGTTACAAATTCAAGCCATTTCATTCTCCAGGAAGCCGTACAGATCTCTGAAGTACTGATTTGGCATTAATTTACCAACCCATATTGTGTATTAAACTTCACTGAAAAGCTTTGAAGCACTTCAGTCAAAAGTTAACTTGATTGTGTGGTATTTTCAGAAATGATGTATGATAATATTCTAAAAGACAATTTTCAGTTTGGGCATCAACTTTGTTCTACTGAGATTCACTGGGATCTTCATACAGGTGCAAAGAATTTGAATTTAGGTAGGAAACTTCAGATTATCTAGTCAAAAAGTTTACATGTCAGAAAACAGTGGATTTTCTCTTTGGCTAGTTAATGGCACAGCCAGAATGAGACTTTGGAATCTCCCTCATATTTCAGTGCACCACACTGACTCTCTGCTGTGAACTGAACTGTATCACTCCAAAATCCATACGTTGAAGCCATAACCCCCAACGTGACTGCATTTGGAGATATGGCATTTATAAAAGTAATTAAGGCTAAATGAGGACATAAGAATGGGGCCCTGATCTGATAGAATTAGTGTCCTTATACGATGAGATACAAGAGAGCTCTTTCTCTCTATACCATATGAAGAGAAACTGAGAAAGTGACCATTTGCAAGCTAGGAAGGAAAACAACTCTCACCAAAAAGCATACCCTGCCAGAACCTTGAAGCTGGACTTTCCAACATCCAGAACTATGAAAGGATAAATTTCTGATGTCGGAGTCACCACGTCTATGAGATTTTGTTATGGCAGCCCAAGCAGACTAATATACCCTCCTCCTTAGTTCTTCAAGACTTCAGGCCAACCTGCACCTCCAGAGAACAGAATTGCCAGCAATAAGCCAATAACCCAGTACTCAAAGTAGCCAGAAGAGAGCAGAAAATGTACAGGGCTAGCTCATCTATATGTCCTTTTAATAAATGTTAGTTGAGCACCAACTAAGTTTGGAACACCATATAAGACCTGGAAAGGCAATAGTGGATAAGCATCTACCCTTATCCCCAAGGAACTTAAAATCCGTTGAGGAAGCAGACTTAAAAGAAAGAAGATTTTTGAAATAGTGTGACTAAATAAGTAGGCATGCATTTATAGAGCATCCTGACTGAAATATGCACTGTGTTAAGCACTTAGGATAAATCAATGAATGAGACATACTTCCTGGTCTCAGGGAGTTTACAGTCTAGGTGAAAATGATATTCATACAGGTCTTAAATTTTGATTTATTAATGAAACTGTATTTCTATTTATTTCATTTCTTTGCAATCCTGTGTATTTTATTTTATGTGTTTAAAAACATTACTCTGAGATAGGTCAGAGAGGTTTCCCAAGATCATGTCCATAGACTTACAGTCTATAGCACTCCAATGTGAAATAAATAAGGCATTGTTAAGCAACTCACCTTTTGTGCAGAGTAGCAGATCCATTCCCACAATTAAATGCCAGGATTTGTATACATTTGAGATGATTCTTCAGGAAACAACTATAAGACAAAGGCCATCAATTTATGATTATATATATTGAAGGTCACTAGAGTCATGGTCAGATCCCGACTCTGAGAATGGTCAAGAGCATGTGGACAGCGGGGCTAATGAAAAATGGAAAGGCACTGAAAAGCTTCAGGAGTGAGCACTGAGGAGCCTCAGCCTGTACCCACTTGCACCAAAGACAGCTGCATCCGTTCCTCAGTCTCTGTCGCTTTTCATGCCAATTAGGCAAATACAGTGGGGATTAATCTACTGTGTCGTAACAGCAGATCATTGCTCCTCCAAATTAGTAAAAATGAGAGCTGACAGCACAATTTCAGAGATAAAAGGGACTTTCAAAATCATATGGTTCAACTTCATTTCATAGATGAGAAAATTGAAGATTAATATATAATTATGTGACTTACCCAAGGTCATCGAGCTTATTACGATTGGAGCTGGACCTAGAAATTAGATCTCCTAACATCAAAGGGAATGATATCGCTCTTCCATTAAGTCTTCATAATGAACAAGTGACAGATATCAGTATAGATATTCTCATAAAATTAATAGTCATCAATATTTTAATTATCTTTGGATATGTGGATGTGAATAACACAAAGTTAGTAGAAAAAATAGGGTAAACAAAAAAATAATTTAGTAGAAAGCAGAAATTTAAGTCTGCAAAACTTCAAATGGGATGAGTGCACCAATATATACAATTTTTGTCTGACATTTTAAACTTTTTAAAATTAAATACTAACAAAAATCATATTTATTCTTAACGTGCATCTTTTTAATGGGATCACTAATTTCTGCGTAACTCTCTCACGCTGGATCGTATTTCTGAAGCTCGATTTTGATTGTACAATTTCCATTTTTACCTGTAAAACAAATGTAGTGTTGTCATTCAGGTTTTCCTGGCCTTTCGCCAAGGATTATTGAACTATAACACTTGAATAATCTGAATAGATTCCAATACAGTATATAAGAGCAAATGATATTCTAGGCTTTTTAAAAGAAGAGTAAGAATTAATTAGATTATGTATTTCTTCCAGACAACTTTTCAAAGCCAAATAAATTTTGATTTTTGATATCCTTCTGAACATCAACTTTCAGAGCCTCCTACTCATTCACATGTGAGACTTATTGAAGTAACACCAAGTTCTCTGTTTAAAGTTCTATTTATTCCTCTGCTGTCCTCTGTGGTACTTCAAGATGGTTGTGTGAATGGCACCCAAAGTGATGCATGTCGCCATACATCTATTAAGTGTAATAAGGTGAGTAATTCTGCCCAAAGTGCTTTCCTCAAACTAGCACAGTAACCAAGTCCTCCTTCTTTAAACAACATGCTAAAGAAAAATATTTGCAGATGCTAATACTTAATAGCCATTTGCTTTAGTTGTGGAAATAAGTAACAAAGACTAAAATCTTTATCTTTCGGACATCTTCCTCCAAATATCCTGTTATTTCTGGACTAATATTTGTGAAGAGTTGTAAACCATATATGGCCCTTTACGGTCTTAGTTGTTATTATTATTATTTTGGTAGCTTAATAGTCACTTAAAAATGGATATGCCTGACAGCTTATAGTTGTTATTATTATTATTTTGGTAGTTTAATAGTCACTTAAAAATGGATATGCATGACAGCTTATAAGTTATTTGTAAATACACACATGACCCTTCCCATTCATTTGAGAATAAGCCTTTGAAAAATCTCATTTTGAATCTCATTCATCCATATATCTCTTCCTGTCCAAATGTTCTGTGACATATTATGAACACAAGTCCCTAAGCTAATTTCTTTTCTGGTGTCCTATTTGGTGCCAGCATAGTATCTGGTGCTTACATATTTTATTAAGTGAGAAAAGAAATGCTGAAAAAGAAGGGATGGGTGACCCTCCTGGGGCTGAGATATGAAAAATGGTTATGAATTAATAGGGTAGTTTAGAGGGAAATAACTTTCCAAGCAGAGGCTACCAGGATTGCAGTGCACAAATCTTAGGAAGTGAGTATGAAAACAGGTTAAATTACTCTATGGGCAAGGTTTTAGTAGGGTCCTCTTCATCCATGTGTGGTTATCAAATTCAAAATATTTGTCGAAAAATTCTAGCCCCTCACTACTTTGAGGAGATGCCTTGAAAAGGAATTAGAAAGGTGGATTAGTCCATTTTACAGTACCATAACAGAATATCACAGATTGGACAATTTATAGAACAGGAATTTATTTGGCTTACAGTTCTGGAGGCTCAGAAGTCCAAGAACAAAACATCTAGTGATGTCCTTCTTGCTGCATGATCCCATGGAAGAAGGTCAAAGAGATGGCAAGAGAGAGCAAGAAGGGGTTGAACTTGTTTATATAACAAGCCCTCTCATAACTAACCATAACTAACTCTCATTATCAACCATAACTCTCATAACTAACTCTCATAACTAACCAACTCCCACAATGCTAACCCACTCTGATTTTAATAGCATGAATTCATTCATGAAGGAAGAGCCCTTATGTCCTATTTACTTCTTATTAGGCCCCACCTCACAACACTGATTCATTGGAGATTACATTTCCAACACATTAACTTTGAGGGACACATTTAAACCATAGCAAGAGGTGAGCGCATTTCATAAACCTTTAGAAAAGAATGGTCATAAATACCATCCAGTGCTTAGATCTGTTATTTCACATAGCTCACTAACCATTTATGTGTAGTTTTGTTTTGTTTGTTATTTTCTTTTCACAAAAATGAAAACATAATCTATAGTTGTTTTCACCTGATTTTTCATTTAATATTATATAGCGAACAGTTTTTCATGTCAAACAAAATACAGATTTTAAATATTAGTTTTGTGTTAAAAATTATCCCATCAAATAATTCTAATACAAATTCTTCAACTAGACCTCAATTTTTAGACATGTAAATATTAATAGTTTCAGATTTTTTTAATGTTTACTTGACGTGGTTTGGCTCTGTATTCCCCCAAATCTCATCTCGAGTTGTAATCCCCATGTGTTGAGGGAGGGTCCCAATGGGAAATAATCAGATCATGGGAACAGTTTCCTCCCATGCTGTTTTCTTGATAGTGAAGGAGGTCTCATGAAATCTGATGGTTTTAAAAGTGTCAGTTTCCCCTGCATTCTCTCTCTCTCTCCTGCCACCTTGTGAAGAAGGCACCTGCTTCCCCTTCACCTTCCACCATGGCTGTAAGCTTCCTGAGGCCACCCCGGCCATGTGGAACTATGAGTCCATTAAACCTCTTTTGTTTATAAATTACCCAGTCTTAGGTAGTATCTTTATAGCAGTGTGAAAATGGACTAATGCATTATTGTTTTATTTTAAAGGATATTGTAAAGGACACAGATGAAGAGATGCATAGGGCAAGGCATGGGGGAAAGGGTACAAAGCTTCCATGTCCTCCCTGAGTGTGTCACCTTTAGTAACCTCCATATGTTCAGCTATCCAGAAGCTCACTGAACCCTGTCCTCTTGGGTTTTTGTGGTAGTTTCAAATTTTTTAATATAAAACACTGTGAAGAAATTACTATGGATAAAATTTGTGTACATTTTCCTAATCATTTAATGTAAATGGCTCTGGAATCAAGTACAGTACCTGGAATTAAACAGATCTGGTTCAAATTCTAGCTATACCACCTACTAACTGTGTGACTTGGGCAATTCAATCAATCAATTAGACTCAGTTTCCTCATCTATAAAATGAGGATAGTAATAATATCTACATTATTAGGTTGTTGAGAGTTTTAGATAAGATCCTACAAATAAACCACATAGTATGATATCTGTAACATATTAAACACTTGATAAGTAACATGTCTTATTTTTATTAGAAAATTCTACATTTAAGACTTTTGAGATATATTGCCAAACTTTCCCCAAAAAACATTGTATGAATTTGGTTTTTTATCAGCCATGTGTGAGACAGCCCAAGGACATATATCAGGTAGTAGAGTTTTACTACACCACCACTGCTTCAGAGAATTCTGTTAATAGGAAAAATCTAGTTTAAAGCAGCCACGGAAGCAGTCAGTGCTCTGCTATATCTCTTTGGATTTCTTTACCACGTTCATGCACGCCAACTATTGATGTGCTTTTTAATCCTGATGGCCAGCTGTGAGGATCTGCTTTGTGCAAAAGGAAAGCCAGAAGTGCTTGGGGATTCACTTCCCCTCACCACAGGGATAACCTTAACCAAAGACTGACTTGTAAGTGTATATAAATACCCTAGTTTCCTTGTGTCCTCTTGGAAACAACTCCAAGTTGTGGTCTACTCTATCTTCAAGATTCCCTGTGGAGCTGGACCATCATTCCCTGTGAGTACTGCTTGCCTGGCTTCCTTCCTTTCCCTGACCAATTTCCCATTCCAATAAAATGTTCTGGGAAGGGTTTCTAACAAGTCACACTTAACAGAAGTCCCTGTACCACAATTGGCTTGTAAGAAAGGAAGAAGACATTTTGGTTGTGAGAGTTCAAATATAAATTCTTTAAAAAATTATTTTATTTTTGTCATGAACCTTTATTCTAACAGAATACAATATATATTTCTAATTTGGGAATTTGTATACTATGGCATTGTTTCAGTTTAATCAGCAGAAGGAAAAGTAGAGAGCCAAATAGAGAAAGCAATAGTTTGTGTTTTAATGGAAAGCGTGCTTATGTGGTACTCAAATATCCCAGAGTCTAGTCTAGGTCTGTGAATAACTAGCTGTGTAATTCTGAGCAAGCCATTCACCATTTCTAGTCTTCAGAATATCTGCTGATATTTTCTTGGGCTGAAGAACATATCCAGGGTCTTTAAATGCCTATGAAAATATTGCTATCTGGAAAGGCATATCTCAGTGTGGAGTTCACATATGCCCATAATCATTAACTTTCATATTTCTTTGAAGATATCCACATTTCTATCATATACTTTCTCATTCCAATCTCATTTTTCTTCTGTCTTGACTTCTAAGGGAGGCCTGTTTTTCAGCCTTTGATGAGCAGCAGATTCTATCCCTTCTGCTATAGAAAATCCATCATTCATGCCCCACTGCGAATTTCTGACTCTTTCACTCAACATATTACCAACCATGCAGCTTCAAAGTTTAATATGCTCAGCAGAGCAGTCATGCTTGCAGTAGATGAAAAACAAGAAAAACTGGATCTGCCTCACATATGTTTGTTTGTGCAATCTGAGTAAGCAGAGTGGGAGAAGAAACAGTCTTGAGACTAAGAAGCTGTGTCCTCTTCCTGTGTTTTGGAGAAGGTGCAATGTATTAATGAGGAAGCAAGAGGAAGGCATGAGAGAATTCAAGTTTTCCCTGTAGGGCAGCAGACTATTTGATTTTATTTAATCATGAAGCACAGTCCAATTTCTCTGCAAACAAATGGATTAGGAGAGGTGGCAACTGCTAGGTGAGATTAAGGACTTTAAAAGAAGCAAATCCCACCTCTATTTAAAACTGAAACTTCAAGACAAAGCACTATACACACCCACAAGAGGGAAAAGATGTACAAATATGATAATAGCAATAAAATAGTGAGAATGTTGATCAACTAGACCTCTTTTACATTATTGGTAAGAGTGTAACTTATACAACCATTTTGGAAAGCACCATGCCATAACCTGCTGAAGTTTAGTAGATGCATATTTTATGGTTATGCTCTTGGATAAATATGTACAGAACCCTTGCATACAAGCACAAGTTCATATAAACATTGTTCCTATTCATTAAGAATGGGGAACCACAAGGGGCGGTTCCAAGATGGCTGAATAGGAACAACTCCAGTCTACAGCTCCCAGCATGAGTGACACAGAAGACAGGTGATTTCTGCATTTCCAACTGAGGTACCGGGTTCATCTCACTGGGGCTCATTGGACAGTGGGGGCAGGACAGTGGGTGCAGCCCACCAAGTGTGAGCTGAAG
Organism: Pongo pygmaeus; assembly: GCF_028885625.2. Classification (NCBI taxonomy): domain Eukaryota; kingdom Metazoa; phylum Chordata; class Mammalia; order Primates; family Hominidae; genus Pongo; species Pongo pygmaeus. The sequence continues at coordinate 23,571,841 of NC_072388.2, read as the reverse complement.
CAGGGTGAGGCATCACCTCACCCAGGAAGCACAAGGGGTCAAGGAATTCCCTTACCTAGCCAAGGGAAGGAGTGACAGATGGCATCTGGAATACTGGGTCACTCCCACCCTAATGCTGCGCTTTTCCAACAGCCTTAGCAAACGGCACACCAGGAGATTATATCACGTGCCTGGCTCGGAAGGTCCCACACCCACGGAGCCTTGCTCATTGCTAGCACAGCAGTCTGAGATCAAACTGCAAGGCAGCAGCGAGGCTGGGGGTGGGGGGTGCCCGCCATTGCTGAGGCTTGAGTAGGTAAACAAAGCAGCTGGGAAGCTCGAACTGGGTGGAGCCTGCCGCAGCTCAAGGAGGCCTGCCTGGCTCTGTAGACTCCACCTCTGGGGGCAGAGCATAGCCAAACAAAAGGCAGCAGAAATCTCTGCAGACTTCAATGTCTCTGTCTGACAGCTTTGAAGAGAGTAGTGTTTCTCCCGGCACAGAGTTTGAGATCTGAGAATGGACAGACTGCCTCCTCAAGTGGGTCCCTGACCCCCGAGTAGCCTAACTGGGAGCACCCGCCAGTAGGGGCAGACTGACACCTCATACGGCAAGGTACCCCTCTGAGATGAAGCTTCCAGAGGAACAATCAGGCAGCAACATTTGCTGTTCAGCAATATTCACTGTTCTGCAGCCTCCGCTGCTGATACCCAGGAAAATAGGGTCTGGGAGGGACCTCCAGCAAACTCCAACAGACCTGTAGCTGAGGGTCCTGACTGTTAGAAGGAAAACTAACAAACAGAAAGGACATCCACACCAAAACCCCATCTGTACGTCACCATCATCAAAGACCAAAGGTAGATAAAACCACAAAGATGGGGAAAAAACAGAGCAGAAAAGCTGAAAATTCTAAAAATGAGAGCACCTTTCCCCTTCCAAAGGAACACAGCTCCTCCCCAGCAATGGAACAAAGCTGGATGGAGAATGACTTTGACGAGTTGAGAGAAGAAGGCTTCAGACGATCAAACTTCTCTGAGCTAAAGGAGGAAGTTCAAACCCATTGCAAAGAAGCTAGAAACCTTGAAAAAAGAATAGACAAATGACTAACTAGAATAACCAATGTAGAGAAGTCCTTAAAGGACCTGATGGAGCCAAAAGCCATGGCACGAGAACTATGTGATGAATGCAAAGGCTTCAGTAGCCAATTCGATCAACTGGAAGAAAGGGTATCAGTGATTGAAGATCAAATGAATGAAATGAAGTGAGAAGAGAAGTTTAGAGAAAAAAGAGTAAAAAGAAATGAACAAAGCCTCCAAGAAATATGGGACTATGTGAAAAGACCAAATCTACATCTAATTTGTGTACCTGAAAGTGATGGGGAGAATGGAACCAAGTTAGAAAACACTCCTCAGGATATTATTGAGAACTTCCCCAATCTAGCAAGGCAGGCCAACATTCAAATTCAGGAAATACAGAGAATGCCACAAAAATACTCCTCGAGAAGAGCAACTCCAAGACACATAATTGTCAGATTCACCAAAGTTGAAATGAAGGAAAAAATATTAAGGGCAGCCAGAGAGAAAGGTCAGGTTGCCCACAAAGGGAAGCCCATTAGACTAACAGCAGATCCCTTAGCAGAAAATCTACAAGCCAGAAGAGAGTGGGAGCCAATATTCAACATTCTTTAAGAAAAGAATTTTCAACCCAGAATTTCATATCCAGCCAAACTAAGCTTCATAAGTGAAGGAGAAATAAAATCCTTTACAGACAAGCAAATGCTGAGAGATTTTGTCACCAACAGACCTGCCCTAAAAGAGCTCCTGAAGGAAGCACTAAACATGGAAAGGAACAATCAATACCAGCCACTGCAAAAACATGCCAAATTGTAAAGACCATCGATGCTAGGAAGAAACTGCATCAACTAACAAGCAAAATAACCAGCTAATATCATAATGACAGGATGAAATTCACACATAACAATACTAACCTTAAATGTAAATGGGCTAAATGCTCCAATTAAAAGACACAGACTGGCAAATTGGATAAAGAGTCAAGACCCATCAGTGTGCTGTATTCAGGAGACCCATTTCATGTGCAGAGACACACATACGCTCAAAATAAAGGGATAGAGGAAGATCTACCAAGCAAATGGAAAACAAAAAAAGGCAGGGGTTGCAATCCTAGTCTCTGATAAAACAGACTTTAAACCAACAAAGATAAAAAGAGACAAAGAAGGCCATTACATAATGGTAAAGGGATCAGTTCAACAAGAAGAGCTAACTATCCTAAATATGTATGCACCCAATACAGGAGCACCCAGATTCATAAAACTAGTCCTTAGAGATCCACAAAGAGACTTAGACTCCCACCCAATAATAATGGGAGAATTTAACACCCCACTCTCAACATTAGACAGATCAATGACACAGAAAGTTAACAAGCATATCCAGGAATTGAACTCAGCTCTGCAACAAGTGGACCTAACAGACATCTACAGAACTCTCCACCCCAAATCAACAGAATATACATTCTTCTCAGCACCACATCACACTTATTCCAAAATTGACCACATAGTTGGAAGTAAAGCACTCCTCAGCAAATGTAAAAGAACAGAAATTATAACAAACTGTCTCTCAGACCACAGTGCAACCAAACTAGAACTCAGGATTAAGAAACTCACTCAAAACCACTCAACTACATGGAAACTGAACAACCTGCTCCTGAATGAATACTGGGTATATAATGAAATGAAGGCAGATATAAAGATGCTCTTTGAAACCAATGAGAACAAAGACAAAACATACCAGAATTTCTGGGACACATTCAAAGCCGTGTGTAGAGGGAAATTTATAGCACTAAATGCCCACAAGGGAAAGCAGGAAGATCTAAAATCGAAACCCTAACATCACAATTAAAAGAACTAGAGAAGCAAGAGCAAACACATTCAAAAGCTAGCAGAAGGCAAGAAATAACTAAGATCAGAGCAGAACTGAAGGAAATAGAGACACAAAAAACCCTTCAAAAAATCAATGAATCCAGGAGCTGGTTTTTTTGAAAAGATCAACAAAATTGACAGACTGCTAACAAGACTAATAAAGAAGAAAAGAGAGAAGAAACAAATAGACGAAATAAAAAATGATAAAGGGGATATCACCATCGATCCCACAGAAATACAAACTACCATCAGAGAATACTATAAACACCTCTATGCAAATAAACTAGAAAATCTGGAAGAAATGGATAAATTCCTCGACAATACACTCTCCCAAGACTAAACCAGAAAGAAGTTGAATCTCTGAATAGAACAATAACAGACCAATATCCCTGATGAACATTGATGCAAAAATCCTCAATAAAATACTGGCAAACCAAATCCAGCAGCACATCAAAAGGCTTATCCACCATGATCAAATGGGCTTCATCCCTGGGATGCAAGGCTGGTTCAACATATGCAAATCAATAAACATAATCCAGCATATAAATGGAACCAAAGACAAAAACCACATGACTATCTCAATAGATGCAGAAAAGGCCTTTGACAAAATTCAACAGCCCTTCATGCTAAAAACTCTCAATAAATTAGGTATTCATGGGACGTATCTCAAAATAGTAAGAGCTATCTATGACAAACCCATGGCCAATATCATACTGAGTGGGTAAAAACTGGAAGCATTCCCTTTGAAAACTGGCACAAGACAGGTTTGCCCTCTCTCACCACTCTTATTCAACACAGTGTTGGAAGTTCTGGCCAGGGCAATCAGGCAGGAGAAAGAAATGAAAGGCATTCAGTTAGGAAAAGAGGAAGTCAAATTGTTCCTGTTTGCAGATCACATGATTGTATGTTTAGAAAACCCCAACCTCTCAGCCCAAAATCTCCTTAAGCTGATAAGCAACTTCAGCAAAGTCTCAGAATACAAAATCAATGTGCAAAAATCACAAGCATTCGTATACACAAATAACAGACAAACAGAGAGCCAAATCATGAGTGAACTCCCATTCACAATTGCTTCAAAGAGAATAAAATACCTAGGAATCCAACTTACAAGGGATGTGAAGGACCTCTTCAAGGAGAACTACAAACCACTGCTCAATGAAATAAAAGAGTATACAAACAAATGGAAGAACATTCCATGCTCATGGATAGGAAGAATCAATATCATGAAAATGGCCATACTGCCCAAAGTAATTTGTAGATTCAATTCCATCCCCATCAACCTACTAATGACTTTCTTCACAGAACTGGAAAAAAATACTTTAAAGTTCATATGGAACCACAAAAGAGCCTGCATTGCCAAGACAATCCTAAGCCAAAAGAACAAAGCTGGAGGCATCATGCTACCTGACTTCAAACTATACTACAAGGCTACAGTAACCAAAACAGCATGGTCCTGGTACCAAAACAGAGATATAGACCAATGGAACAGAACAGAGCCCTCAGAATTAATACCACACATCTACAACCATCTGATCTTTGAAAAACCTGACAAAAACAAAAAATGGGGAAAGGAATCCCTATTTAATAAATGGTGCTGGGAAAACTGGCTAGCCATATGTAGAAAGCTGAAACTGGATCCCTTCCTTACACCTTATACAAAAATTAATTCAAGATGGATTAAAGACTTAAATGTTAGACATAAAACCATAAAAACCCTAGAAGAAAACCTAGACAATACCATTCAGGACATAGGCATGGGCAAGGACTTCATGTCTAAAACACCAAAAGCAATGGCAACAAAAGCCAAAATTGACAAATGGGATCTAATTAAACTAAAGAGCTTCTGCACAGCAAAAGAAACTACCATCAGAGTGAACAGGCAACCTACAGAATGGGAGAAAATTTTTGCAATCTACTCATCTGACAAAGGGCTAATATCCAGAATCTTCAAAGAACTCAAACAAATTTATGAGAAAAAAAACAAACAACCCCATCAAAAATTGGGCAAAGAACAGGAACAGACACTTCTCAAAAGAAGACATTTATGCAGCCAACAGACACGTGAAAAAACGCTCATCATCACTGCCCATCAGAGAAATGCAAATCAAAACCATAATGAGATACCATCTCATACCAGTTAGAATGGTGATCATTAAAAAGTCAGGAAACAACAAGTGCTGGAAAGGATGTGGAGAAATAGGGACACTTTTACACTTTTGGTGGGACTGTAAACTATTCAACCACTGTGGAAGACAGTGTGGTGATTCCTCTAGGATCTAGAACTAGAAATACTATTTGACCCAGCCATCTCATTACTGGGTATATACCCAAAGGACTATAAATCATGCTGCTATAGACACATGCACATGTATGTTTATTGCAGCACTATTCACAAAAGCAAAGACTTGGAACTAACCCAAATGTCCAACAATGATAGACTGGATTAAGAAAATGTGGCACATATACATCATGGAATACTATGCAGCCATAAAAAATGATGAGTTCATGTCCTTTGTAGGGACATGGATGAAGCTGGAAACCATCATTCTCAGCAAACTATCACCAAGACAAAAAACCAAACACCGCATGTTGCCTCTCATAGGTGGGAATTGAACAATGAGAACACTTGGACCCAGGAAGGGGAACATCACACACTGGGGCCTGTTGTAGGGTGGGGGAAGGGGCAGAGGGAAAGAGTTAGGAGATATACCTAATGCAAATGATGAGTTAATGGGTGCAGCACGCCAACATGGCACATGTATACATATGTAACAAATCTGCACGTTGTTCACGTGTACCCTAGAACTTAAAGTATTAAAAAAATTTAAAAAAGAAGATTGGGGAACCACTCAAATATCCAAAGGTTCATTGACAAGGATATGGATAAACAAATGAATAAACTAGTAAAGTCTATTCTTCCATAATAAAAATGAATAAACCACATCAAACAAAACTTCAGAAATGAATCTTTTTTTTTATTATTATACTTTAAGTTTTAGGGTACATGTGCACAATGTGCAGGTTTGTTACATATGTATACATGTGCCATGCTGGTGTGCTGCACCCATTAACTTGCCATTTAGCATTAGGTATATCTCCTACTGCTATCCCTCCCCCCTCCCCCCACCCCACAACAGTCCCCAGAGTGTGATGTTCCCCTTCCTGTGTCCATGTCTTCTCATTGTTCAATTCCCACCTATGAGTGAGAACATGCGGTGTTTGCTTTTTTCTCCTTGCGATAGTTTACTGAGAATGATGATTTCCAATTTCATCCATGTCCCTACAAAGGACATGAACTCATCATTTTTTATGGCTGCATAGTATTCCATGGTGTACATGTGCCACATTTTCTTAATCCAGTCTATCATTGTTGGACATTTGGCTTAGTTCCAAGTCTTTGCTATTGTGAATAGTGCCACAATAAACATATGTGTGCATGTGTCTTTATAGCAGCATGATTTATAATCCTTTGGGTATATACCCAGTAATGGGATGGCCGGGTCAAATGGTATTTCTAGTTCTAGATCCCTGAGGAATCGCCACACTGACTTCCACAATGGTTGAACTAGTTTACAGTCCCACCAACAGTGTAAAAGTGTTCCTATTTCTCCACATCCTTTCCAGCACCTGTTGTTTCCTGACTTCTTAATGATTGCCATTCTAACTGGTGTGAGATGGTATCTCATTGTGGTTTTGATTTGCATTTCTCTGCTGGCCAGTGATGATGAGCATTTTTTCATGTGTCTTTTGGCTGTATAAATGTCTTCTTTTGAGAAATGTCTGTTCATATCCTTTGCCCACTTTTTGATGGGGTTGTTTGTTTTTTTCTTGTAAATTTGTTGGAGTTCATTGTAGATTCTGGATATTAGCCCCTTGTCAGATGAGTAGGTTGCGAAAATTTTCTCCCATTTTGTAGGTTGCCTGTTCACTCTCTGATGGTAGTTTCTTTTGCTGTGCAGAAGCTCTTTAGTTTAATTAGATCCCACTTGTCAATTTTGGCTTTTGTTGCCATTGCTTTTGATGTTTTAGACATGAAGTCCTTGCCCATGCCTATGTCCTGAATGGTAATGCCTAGGTTTTCTTCTAGGGTTTTTATGGTTTTAGGTCTAACGTTTAAGTCTTGAATCTTTAAACATACTATTGAATGAAAAAAGCAAATCTCCTAAGACTATAAACTGTTGTCATTTTTTGTAAAGGTCAAAATCAAACAATGCAAAACTAATTAAACAATGAATTGTTGAGGAGTATCTACATATATGATTTTAAATACTTTTTAAGAGAAAAGTGCAAAATCTAAAGTAGTCATTATTTCTAGGTGGGAGGCAATCAGGGAGGCAGAGAAGCAAGAGAGTAACATATAAATAAAAAAAAATCTATTAGTATTGTTCTAACTCTTACGTAGGGTGCTGGTTTCATGGGAATTCACCTTATCATTATGCTTCACAATCCTCATATGTGTTTTATACTGTTGTTTTATAAGTATCAAATATTTCCTAAGAAATAAATTTAAAAAAATTAAATGAGAATGCAACTCAAAAAGGGATATGAAACAGAGCAAACCAGCAAAAACAGACTCCTTTCTTGAATATCCCATTGGCATTTGTGGGCATTCCTTATTGTGTCACTTTCCAAATTTATCCATGTGCACTGGGCCACGGGTTGATCCACATGGAAAACTGCCCTTCAATTCCTTCATATTTAGATAAGGAGTAATAATCCCTATTCTACCAAATCTACCAATTTTCTGAAAGAATAAATGGGACCATATGTATGAGTTGGTGAACTGAGAAATGTTTCACAACTGTTACTTACAATTGTTACCATATTCCCAAGTCTACCTCATGAGAATGTTTGAGGACAAAAGTCAGGAAGGAGAAAGCCCTCAAGAATCTTAAAGAGGGATAAAAAGGGCAATGGTCTAAGAAAAACTAACTTAAGAAAAGAATTAATTCAGAGATGATTGGTAATTGATCCAGAGCCTTTACTTATTTTTTCTCTCATTTATATTCTCTTGATACTTATAGAAATTTAGCAGATTAAAGAAAAGGACAATAAAAAGCAAAACAGTTTATATGCAGTTTCTGTTAATCGTTAAACTAATTTGAGAGTGAATACTAGTACACACCCCAGGTGCTTTAAAACTTAATGTCTCTGAAACCACTTACCCACCACCTGTGTGATCGTTATAAATGTAAAATTCTGTGAGGTCAAGTTAAATAGATGTAATTTAGAAACCTGGAGTTTTATCATTGCTATTAGCATCAAGTATCAGAATCAAATATATAATTTTCATAATATTTTCATAAAATGAAAAGTTAAGAATTCAAAAGATTATAAAAATGCATTTTAACATATTTTCCAAAAAGTTTGCTTGCTGCCAAGAAAATTAGTCAAAAATTGAAAAGCCACTTAAACAATTTTTAGACATAGTTATCTCTATAACAGTAATTTGTTGACTATTTTTCTTTCTCAGTTGAGTGGATTGAATTATTTTACACAATTGCCTAATTGAGTAACTTGACATAGTCGTCTTTGTCTCCTTGCTTCTAATGACAGCCCAGCATGACCATAACACCTTGACCAGGCCACCTGAATGGCCTGTTTTGAGCTCATCCCAAGCACATTTATCATTAGTAACATAACTGGGCTGCAAAATAATCACATCCTGATTTCTTATTTAGGAAGATGATTAGGAAAGAGTTACACAGTTACAGTGGAGAAGCAGAAGCACGGAGAAGTTCAATGACTTTCTCAAGGTTACACAAGGACAAAACCAAGAACAGAAAATAGGTTTCCTACCTTTCAGTCTAATGGGATGTATTTCCAAGTCTATATTGCCTTCTTTACTTATTCACAGAAAAGGAGAAACCCAATTACCATAAGTATGACACTTTGAACTGGATTTCAGATGCATTACCCAATGACCAGAACACGGAACAATTTTCTCTCTTTTTCCTCTGGTTTGTGCATTGGGCCATTGAGAGTAAAAACTTTTTATCCAAGTCCCATCTTCCTACACAGGAGTGTGAGAGGTGGTGAGACAGGCCTGCTGTTAGTGGCCTGCAGCTGTTTGGCCAAGAGTATTGGCATCTCTTCTTCAACCTAATTTTAACGATCTGAAATTCTGGGCAATAGTCCCAGTATGTGTGTTCTAGGATTTAAATTAAATGATTTAAATTAAATGTGAGAAAAAGAGGACTTCCATGATCTCATGGGTAAGCCATATTCTCTGACTCAGTTTACCAGAGGCCTTGCATTTCCAGGAGTATGAGCTACATGAGCAGCTATTAATAACTACAAGGGAACTAACTGTTAATCACTTTCCAATGTAAAGGCTGTCTAAGCTGCTTTAATTCAGCACCTCTCCCAATTACAAGTATAAGGAGTCTGCCTACCACTATACCATTAGATATCAATTCCTTGTTTTTATTAGACACTAAGTATAGGGATATCCACAGTGGGCAATGTGATGAGCACTGAGTATATTCCTATGGAACAGACTGATACTAGCCCTGCTGGTCCACCAACAGGCAAAGTTCTAGATGCAGTTGAATAAGATCCTTACCAGACAGCATAAGGGCAACAGCTGAAAGAGCTCCTAGATACAGATAATGGGAAGTGCTCAGTCAAAACTAGGAGGTCTGCAAGTAAAGACCTGATTTACATGTGGTCCTGAGAACTTTTCTGATGCCTCTGTTGTGGTCTTTTCCAGGCCCATCTACTTGACTCTTCCCAAGCAGCAGGCTCTCCCCTTTCCATAACAGATGCTATTGGTGTCTCAACATGATCCCCTTATATAAGCCTGGTCTGTGGGTATTGGATGCAAATCACTCACTTCTGAACCCTGCCTATCTTGGAGATACTGGGAGGTCACACACCAACCCCCAGTAGCCCATAGCCAGTGGTTAATACTGTGCCATAATAGACAAGCCCAGTTGCTGCTGGCCACACAAGTTCCAAGGTTCATTTCAATCAGGATGAGACTACACTTCACCTGAACTCATATTTTTCTTAGTTTCTTCTGCTCTACCCTGCTTTCCTCATTTCTTTACAGGTTCCACTACTGGAGAGCCCTCTTTCACTAAATATTTGCATAAGAATCCTCTTCTCAGGCTCTGCTTCTAAAGGGCCCAATCTTTATTTTTTTTATTGTTATTATACTTTAACTTTTAGGGTACATGTGCACAAACTGCAGGTTTGTTACATATGTATACATGTGCCATGTTGGTGTGCTGCACCCATTAACTCATCATTTAGCATTAGGTATATCTCCTAATGCTATCCCTCCCCCATCCCCCCACCCCACAACAGGCCCTGGTGTGTGATGTTCCCCTTCCTGTGTCCATGTGTTCTCATTGTTCAATTCCCACCTATGAGTGAGAACATGCAGTGTTTGGTTTTTGTCCTTGCAATAGTTTACTGAGAATGATGGTTTCCAGCTTCATCCATGTCCTTACAAAGGACATGAACTCATCATTTTTTATGGCTGCATAGTATTCCATGGTGTATATGTGCCATATTTTCTTAATCCAGTCTATCATTGTTGGACATTTGGCTTGGTTCCAAGTCTTTGCTATTGTGAATAGTGCCACAATAAATGTACATGTGCATGTGTGTTTATAGCAGCATGACTTATAATCCTTTGGGTATATACCCAGTAATGGGATGGCTGGGTCAAATGGTATTTCTAGTTCTAGATCCCTGAGGAATCACCACACTGACTTCCACAATGGTTGAACTAGTTTACAGTCCCACCAACAGTGTAAAAGTGTTCCTATTTCTCCACATCCTCTCCAGCACCTGTTGTTTCCTGACTTTTCAATGATCGCCATTCTAACTGGTGTGAGATGGTATCTCATTGTGGTTTTGATTTGCATTTCTCTGATGGCCAGTGATGGTGAGCATTTTTTCATGTGTTTTTTGGCTGCATAAATGTCTTCTTTTGAGAAGTGTCTGTTCATATCCTTCTCCCACTTTTTGATGGGGTTATTTGTTTTTTTCCTGTAAATTTGTTTGAGTTCGTTGTAGTTTCTGGATATTAGCCCTTTGTCAGATGAGTAGGTTGCGAAAATTTTCTCCCATTTTGTAGGTTGCCTGTTCACACTGATGGTGGTTTCTTTTGCTGTGCAGAAGCTCTTTAGTTTAATTAGATCCCATTTGTCAATTTTGGCTTTTGTTGCCATTGCTTTTGGTGTTTTAGACATGAAGCCCTTGCCCATGCCTATGTCCTGAATGGTATTGCCTAGGTTTTCTTCTAGGGTTTTTATGGTTTTAGGTCTAACATGTAAGTCTTTAATTCATCTTGAATTAATTTTTGTATAAGGTGTAAGGAAGGGATCCAGTTTCAGATTTCTACATATGGCTAGCCAGTTTTCCCAGCCCAATTTTAAAACATTTCTCAAACCAACCTCTCAGAATTAGCTCGGAGGTCACTAGTACTCTTCTCTGGTAATCTCTTATTTTCTTTTCCAAAGGTGAAAATGCTTTTGCCCTTCTTTGTTTTTCCCAGAATACATCTTTTCCCTCCTTCCTCTAACTTCTTCACAAGCCCTGTTTCCTCCTATATTTTTCCTCTAATATTATTCTTCCATTATTCTATTCTTTTCTTATTCTTCCAGCAGTCCCATATACCTAGAGAGCTTATCATTAGCAATTTAACAATATAGCTTTCTTTTTCTTGAAGGCAGAAAGAAAAAGGTGTTTCATTACTTCATTGGAGAGTTTAAAGATAAACCCTCCAATGAAGTAATAAAACATCTTTCAGTGTTGTTATGAGACTTAAAACATACAGATAACTGGTACATAATAGGAGTATAACAAATGGTAGCTAATAGTATTACTTTATCTGCATATGCTAATCACTCCAATTCCATCAAGTAGTGAAGACCTTTAGCTACCAGGTCAGCCTAGCAGGTCTCTAATGATTGGAAAAAAAATGCCTAAATGTACATTAGGACCTTTCAATCTCCAGATTTGTTCCCTTTTCTCAATTCCAGTAATATGCACTCCTGGGAATAGAAGACATTTGAAATCTGTTTAAGCTTCGTCTATCCCCTCTCTGAAACTAGAACCAGTTCCCGTATCTTCAGTTACTAGCTGTGATCTCACCTAATCCAGAAGTGTCACAGAACCTATACACTGTTCTCCTTGCAATGATTGGTACCACCACTGCTCAGAAACCATATGAAATACTCACCCCAATCTGATCTAAGTATGGAGCACTAGCCATTTTTTCCCAGAAATTTGCTGTATAAATAACTGCCTCTCTTCCTCATCTGTCTTACTTTATGCCACTCCCCCCAGTGACAGACTATTAAGCTACCAGCTGGTCAAATTACTACATACAACTGACTATATGTATTATATACTGTATGATTACAACTACATGGCTTTGGAGATGTAAAAGATCAGTGGTTACAAGGAGTTGGCATGGGGAAAAGGGGAGGAATGGATAGGCAGGGTATAGAGGATTTTTAGAATAGTGAAAATACTGTATGTACTAGAATGATGGATACACATCATTGTACAATTGTGCAAACCCATAGAATGTACAATGCCAACAGTGAACCCTTGAGCGAACTCCAGACTTTAGGTGATTATGATGTGTCACTGTGGATTCATCAGTTGTAACAAATGTACCACTCTGGCGGAGGATGTTGAAAATTTGAGAGTCTATGCATGTGTGAGAGTATATGGGAAATCTCTACATCTTCCTCTCAGTTTTTCTGTGAACCTAAAACTGCTCTGAAAATAGTATTTCTTAGAACAGGGAGTTGTACATTTATCCAATATGCCTGGATCACAAAAGAGAGATAAAGAGGGCTCTACAGCTGTAATATGATTCACTCGATTATAATGTAGGTAGGATTCCAGAATACTCTCTTGATCCCATTAAAGACTTACAAAAAGAAGCAATATCCAGATATGAAACAACAAGAGGATTGAAAGCCACAAGAGCTAAAAAAAAAAATATGTAACCAAACATGCAGCATTTCTGGCTCCAGATATTTGAGTTTGCTGTTTTTTTCTAACTACACTCCATAAAGGATAGCACAGGTATTGATATCAGGCAGTTATGCTGAGGAGCCACCACCAGGTATTCTTGATGTCTCTGTTCCTCAGGCTGTGAATGAAGGGTTCAACATGAGGGTGACTGTGGTATATACCATTGAGGACACCACACCCATTCTTGGGGAAGGTGAGACAGCCAAACTAAGATATACTCCAAGGCCTGTTCCATAAAATAAGCAAACAACTGACAGGTGAGAGCAACGGGTGAAGAAGGTTTGCTTTACACTTCCCATCTTTTATAGGGTTATGAGTATGGAGAACATAATTTGAGTATAACAGTAAAGGATCCCTGAGAATGGACCACAGAGATGGCACCAATAAAATGCATTAATGTGTTATTGGTGGCAGTGTCAGAACAGGGAAGGTGGAGAAACTGAGAAGGGTCATAGAAGAAATGAGGAATATCTACATTTGCATGAGAGAACTTGTGACACCATCAAACTGTACAGCTAGGTTTCCAAAAGACTGATCAAAAAAATAAAAATAAAAAAGAGAGAGAGAGAGAGACCAGAAGCAGGAGGCCACAGAGGTGGGGATTCCTGATCACTGTGTAGTACAAGAGATGACAGGTCACCACATGGGTCATAGGCCATCACAGTCATGAGTAGATTGTGCAAACATCCAAAAATAATTTTAAAAGACATCTATTTCAGGCAGCTCACATATGAAATGATTCTGCTGTGAGTTTGGATGTCTACAGTTATCTTTGAAATTGTGGCAGGGGTGAAACCAATGTCAGCTAAGGACAGGTTGAAGTTCATGGGGTTGTGGAGGTGAGGTCAAAGCTGACAATCAGAAGGATGTGAGCAAGTTCTCAAGCACTGTGACTAGGTGCATGGTTCAGGGACAGCCTGAAGAGGAAAGGCTGCAGTTCCAAGTCATCTAAGAAGTGGAGGAGGAAGAATTCCAAAACGCAAGTTAGATTCTTTGGTCCCATGTGGCTGAGACACATGTTTCACTTATTTCCTTCTGTGATACTCATCTTTCCTTTACGTAGACCCAAGTTTCTGACTTGTATCTTTTCCTTCTCTATGAAGACCTTTTTTTAAAAAACATGTATCGCAAGGAAGATCTACTCGCAAACAATTTCTTCAATTTTTGTTTGTGTGAGAAAGTGTTATGCCTTTGCTTTTGAAGGATATTTTCATAGGATACAGAATCCTAGTTTGGTGGGGTTTTTTTGCCTCATTCTTTTAAATATTTCATTGTCTTCTTGGTTTTATGTTTTATAAGGAGAAGTCAGATGTAATTATTATCTTTGATCCTCTGTAGGTAAGGTATTTTTTTCCCTATGGCTTCTTTCGAGATTCTTTTATATATTTGATTTTCTGAAGTTTGAATATGATATGCTCATCTGTCATTTTTGGCATTTATCTTGCTTGGTGTTCTCTGAGATTTCCAGATCTGTGGTTTGGTGCCTGACATTAATTTGGAGAAATTCTCAGTAATTATTACATCAAATATTGCTTCTGTTTATTTCTTCTCCTCTGTTATTCTCATTGTATGTATGTTACACCCTTTGTAGTTGTTCCCCAGTTCTTAAATATCCTTTTCTGGTATTTTTGGTTTGGGGTTTGGGTTTCTTTTCCAGTTTTATTTTTCCTCTGCTATTCAGTTTTGGAGTTTTTTGTTGTCATATCCTCAAGCTCAGAGACTCTCTCCTCAGCCACATCCAGTTTCCGTTTTTCTATTAGAGCCCTTAACATATTAATTATAGTTGTTGAAAGTTATCAGTCTAATAATTCCAACATCTCTGCCATATCTGAGGCTGGTTTTGATGCTTGTTCAGTCTCTTCCAACTGTTTCTGCCTTTTCTATGCCTTCCAATTTTTCTTTCAAATCTGAACGTGATGTATTAATGCAAGTTGAATACCAATAAATAGGTATTTAATGGTATGGAGAGAGGTGAAGTTTTCTATTCTGATTGGGTATCCATTTTTTTGGTAAGCCTGTGCCTCTATATTGTGAACTTCATCAGTGCTTCTCTGTCTCTTTTCCCCATTAGGTGAGACAAAATGGCTAGAGTCTTATCTCAGGTAGATTCCACTCTAATTAAATTCCAGCAAATTAGACTCTGGTAAAATAATTTCTCCTGGGGGTAGGCCTTATTAAGAAGAGCAGAGTGCTCTGGCATATTTTAAAATGACTCCTTTTTCCCTCCCACCTGCTGGAAGTGTTATAGGAAAGGGGTCCAGATCGAGACCCCAAGGGAGGGTTCTTGGATCTCACACAAGAAAGAATTCAAGGAGAGTTCGTAAAGTCAAAGCAAGTTTATAAAGAAAGTAAGGGCATAAAAGAATGGCTACTCCATAGACAGAGCAGCCCAGAGGGCTGCTGGTTGCCCATGTTTATGGTTGTTTCTTGATGATATGCTAAACAAGGGGTGGATTATTCATGCCTCCCCTTTTCGGACCATATAAGGTACCTTCCTGACGTTGCTATGGCATTTGTAATCTGTCATGGTGCCGGTGGGAGTACAGCAGTGAGGATGACCAGAGGTCACTCTCATCGCTGTCCTGGTTTTGGTGGGTTTTAGCCATCTTCTTTACTGCAACCTGTTTTATCAGCAAGGCCTTTATGACCGGTATCTTGTGCTGACCTTCTATCTCATCCTGCGACTTAGAATGCCTTAACCGTCTGGGAATGCAGCCCAGTAGGTTTCAGCCTCATTTTACCCAGCTCCTATTCAAGATGGAGTTGTGCGGGTTCACACACCTCTGACAGAAGTACAAAGGGATATTTACGTGAGGATCTAGTAGAGCTACTGGAGGTGAAACTCACAAAAGTTAGAGTCCCCCATGATTCGGCCCCCGCCCTGGGATCTTGTCCAGATTTGTTCACACCGAGCCCATAGTAATACATCAATTGCAGTTCAGATTGTCCTACCCCATCACTGCTTCTGAAGGAATTTCCTGGTTGTGGGTTTCTGTTCTGGTAAGTTGTAATCCTCTGTATCTGACTGTCTGTCCCTCCAACTTGGGGAGACACTGGTTTTCCCTGTGACCTCACATCTCTGATGACTCCTAGAAGAGCTGTTGATTTTTCATTTTGTTGAGTGTTTCTCTTGTTGTCAGGAAGAAGTGGTGACTTCCAAGCTCCCTACATGCTGGGCTGGAAACCCCCAAAAGACTTTCCAGCATATAAAACCTCACAAGGATTCCATTATCTCATTGCCTTGCCACACACTGGAACATCTCTTGTAAAACCTATCTCAGTAGGATATTAGAGCCAGTTATATCAAAATAAATTCATATTGGAAAAAATATGTTTTCTAGGTAGAAATTCTCATGTCAATTGACTAACTTCTTTATCAAGTTCAGCTCTTTGCATTCTGAGCTTGCTGCTTTGGAAAAAACACAATCATTTATGTAATAATTAAAAATAAACAGTGAATATTTTATAGATTTTATTACCTAATAAAAATAGATTTGCATATAATAATTATTCTGAGGATGCTGTCAAACTCAGACCTACCCGCCCCAAAAACTGTCACTTTCTAATTAATATGACTCACAATACCTATATGTACAGAGATAATTTGCCGCACTGTTTCATGGCCTTGATTTACAAAAAAGCTACCTCCTTTCCCCAAGGAATCCCTATTTTCCCTCAGTTAATTTATATTTTCCACAAAGAAAATTTTGAAGTTTAAAAACTATACTCTATCCTAGTCAACTTCACTCTATGATGTTAAAAAAGGAATGCTTGAAGTTAAAATAAAATCCCCAATAAAGTTAATATTTAGCATTTACCCTGCGCCATGCATTGAAATTCCATTTCTATTTGCAAAATAAAGTGGAAAATTGAAATAGGTTTCCCATTAATTCAGGCATTAAGTCCACTTATGCTAGAACTTTCTAGCTAATTGAAGCAAACATAGCTTTTAAAGACAAGTCAATAGAGGCCTGACCCAACATATTACCATAAAGTGCATTGGGTAGATGTCACAGCAGCAGATGTTAGGTCTATTTAATCCTGAGTCTAGCTCAGCAGTGGGTAATGCTATCATTAATCCACTGAGAGCACATACCCCTCAGATGATAATTAGAAAGGAACTTTTTTTAAGTATCTATAATTACAGTGACACTCTCAATAGCCTTAATTATGGAAATAACTTTCACATTAAATTCACCTGCTTGATAATATACAGTAAAAGTCTATTTCAGCTGAACTACGTTGTTTGTTAAAGCATCAGTGCCTGAGGTTCAGCTATTCTACATGTGAACATTAGAGCCATCATCTCTAGAGTTTCAATTCAGATTAAAAGCTGGTATTAATTTGACTAGAGTTAGTGTTGTATGCTCAGCATGAAAAATACATCTCTAGGAAAAAAGCTAGAAGACCCCAAGTAACATTCTAATCTCGGGTTTATCTCCTATTTTTATCTAATGCCCAATATTTTACCCTATCCAGATTCTGTAAGGCAAGAGCAAGGTAGGAAGCTTCCTGCCTGTTCTGGTGCTAAAATGAAATCCAAGAGTTTGATGCTGATTGCTAATATTCCTACTCACTTTTGATCCAGAGAAAATAATACAATTTGTAATTTCCAAGATACTTGTCAAGATCCCAGAAGGAAAATATGTACACATACATGTATACACACATGCATGTGTGTACACATACATGTATACACACATGCATGTGTGTACACATACATGTATACACATGCGTACACACATATAAATACATACATACACATAAACACATATGCACACACTCATACAATGGCTAATAATAACCTAATTTCTCTATATCAATCTAGCTCTGTTCCACATGGAAAGGACTGGGATTCACATCTCTTTGTCTTTGTCTTTCAGAGACCCTAAGCATGACATAGCAGTGCATTATCTTCTAAATATTCAATAAATGGTAGACACTGAAAAATGTTGAAAGCAGTGTATTGCTTATAGAGATAAAACAGGGAGATCTAAGAACTGTGTGCTCCTTGCCTTCTCAGTTTTCATTCTTCATCTTGGTTTGGTCCACTCAGAATTACTTATTAATTATTCAGTGAGACTAAGAAATCCAAGTTTACTCTTCTAGCATTCATGAAGCTAATCACTCAAATTAGCTTTGCAAATTACTAAAAAGATATTTTCTCCTTTGCTCTCATTCCTGTTACTGTGAAATTTAAAAGCAGTCCCCAAATCTGTAAGGGAAAAAGAGAAAGAAAAGGACAGAGTGATTTATTTTCCTTTATTTTCACTCAGAATTTCAGCTAAAAATGGCAAATGAGGACAAACTCATGCTACAAGTCATTGTTATGAAGGTGACTTCATTCTGATGAAAGTTGCAAATAGACAGAATATATTAACTCTGTCTTGAACTTTAAGACAACTCTCTCTCTCATCTGTAGTCCCGGTGGTACAGAGTTGAATGCTGGGAGATATCAGCTGTTTCGGTCCTCATTAAATTTTTGGCCACAAGCCATTGAAGTAAATTCAATAAGCTGAAGTCTTGGAATTTGCATTAGTTCTTTAAACAAAGACTCTTTCCTGAACAATGGAGTTTTGAGTACAATTTGCTCTCTTAACTGTAGAAGGTTCATAGGGAGTTCACAGGGAAGAAATTAATTGGGCTATTGTTTTTTTTTTCTCTTTTCCCATCCCCAATGTATTAAACATTTCTGTATACCTCAAATGCTACTGTCCTTCTTTGGTAAAATTTAATTCAATTAAAATTTACAAAGGCACAGAATAAAAAATGATATTAGAAGAGGAGTCAATTCTAATAAGAAAAATATTATACAACTATAAATTGCTCATTAATTTCTACCCTCTAGTGCTTGTAAGCTTAGTCATGCCAAGTTAAGAGATATCCTACCAATTGGTCTTTGATGAGACTTAAATAATAATCTAGCCAATCTGATTCTATATAATTTCTTAGAACAAAGAAGAGTGCTATAGATTAGATTTCTTATAAGGATGACCTCTATACAGTAGGAGAAAAGCTAATTTGTACAGGTATCAACATTCTCTATCAAGGTTACTTATCATTTATTTCAAGCACCAAAATAAGAAAATGGTATACAAATAAAGATCCTTGGTGGAGGAAAAACCAGCCCAGAATAGGAAAACAACCAGCACTATAAAGTCTAGCTCATAAAAACAAAATAAATGCTGTGTTGGTGACTATGTTACTTAAAAAGAAATATAACTAACAGGAATGTTCACCATGGCAATAGTATTGACACTTGTAATATCTTTTAAGAGAAACTAAAATGTAACCTTTTTCCACTCACTTGTTACCTTCTTTACAGAAGACATATGCAGAGCATAGTCTATACCATTTGGATGATATTACTGCATTCTGGCTTGTATTGTTTCAGTACTATTTTATTACAGTGAGGTGGAAAGAGTGCCAAACTTCAAGTGAGAAAAAGTGGATTCTAGTCCCAGCTCATTTACTAGTGTTATGGTTTGGATGTTTGACCCCTCCAAAAATCATGTTGAAATTTGATTCCCAATGTTGGAGATAGGGTCTAATGCGAGGTGTTTGGGTCACAAGGGAAGATCCCTCATGAATAGATTAATGCCCCTTCCTCGGTGATGAGTTCTTACTCAATTAGTTCCCATGAGAGCTGGTTGTTAAAAAAGGCTTAGCACCTCCCCTTTCTCTCTCTTGCTGCCTATCTTGCCATATGATATCTACACACACTGGCTCCCCTTATCCTTCCACCATGAGTAGAAGCAGCCTAAGGCCCTCACCAGAAGCCAAGCAGATGTCAGCACCATACCTGTAGAGCTTACAAAACTGAGATAAATAAACTTATTTTATTTATATATTCCAAGCTCCAGGTCTTCCTTTATAGTAACGCAAAATAGATGAAAACAACTAGCCTCAAGGCCTTGAATAAGCACCTTAATTTTCTGAACCCCAGCTTTGCCTGCCCTAAGCAGGCCATTTGAGATAATAAATGTGAACACACTTTACAAAACTACTTATCTCTGTATAAATGTAGGAATTATCATGGTGATGAACATGTAGTTCATACCATTTTTTGAACAGATCGGGTTTTAAAGAATAGGGATGGTCCTAGATCTTTTCCTAGAACCTTCCGTATAACAAATAAGTGAACAGCTATTGAGAATATACCAAGTAACTCAAAAAGCTCTTTTGATCCAAAGGTAATCAAGTTGGAAGGAACCTGAGACATCATTTGATCCAACCCAATCATCTAATAGATCAGAAGACTGAACTCAAAACTGACTCACCCAAGTAACTCATGCAGGTGGTGCAGAAATGGAACCAGCCAACATGCCTCCCAGTGTCCTCATATCTGAATCACGCAGACTAGACTGGGGCAGACAGGCTTCACTCAGGGCAAAGATACTGCAAGAGAAAAAGTATGCTTGTGATGAAAGGAGGCAGTCCTAGTCACCATGAGCAGCAGACTTAAAGTAGTCTTATGGAAATTTTGACAAAATAGCTGTTTTTTGAATAGGCTATCATCCTGAGGATTTGTCATCTATTGGAACAGGCAGGGTAAATCATAGGCAGTGCACTGTGAGTGATCTGACCACTAGCTAGACTTTTAGATAAACAGAATAGGTGTATTAGTTAGGGTTCTCCAGAGGGACAGGACTTATAGGGTATACGTATGTATGAAAGGGAGTCTATTATGGAGAAACAGCTCACAAAATCACAAGGTGAAATCCCATGATAGGCTGTCCATAAGCTGAGGAAGAAAGAAGCCAGTAGTGGCTCGGCCCAGGTCCAAAAGCCTCAAAAGCAGGGAAGCTGACAGTGCAGCCTTCAGTCTGTGGCTTAAGGCCAAAAGCCCTTGGCAATACACTGGTGTAAGCCCAAGAGTCCAAAACAGAAGAACCTCGAGTCTGATATTCAAGGGCAGGAGGAACAAGAGGAAGCATTCAGCATGTGAGAAAGATAAAAGCCAGAAGACTCAGCAAGCCAATGTATCCCACCTTCTTACACCTGTTTTATTCTAGCCACTCTGGCAGCTGAATGGATGGTGCCCACCCACATTGAGGGTGGGTCTTCCTTTCCCAGTCCACTGACTCAAATGTGAATCTCCTCTGGCAACACCTTCACAGACACAACCAGAAACAATACTTGAGCAGCTATCTAGGCATCCTCCAAACCAATCAAGTTGACACCTAATACTAACCATCACAATAGGGGTTGCCAAAACAACAAATGAAAAGTGGAACTTTAGGTCTTTCCCTAGAAGACCCTCCACTTCAAAACCCTAATTAGGAAGCTGCATTCAAGGGATTGTACTTGGCATGCAAGCATTAGGAAACACAGGAATGGAGGATGTCCCATTGTCTGTCAGGTACTGAGGCACATTTTAGCTTTCCCAACTCAATATCCCTGAAAACAATGTCTTAATGGCCTTTCTTGTTTCTCCTAAATATTTATCTTCAAGAATGTTACAAGAGGCAGGCCTCTGGAAAGCCACAGTGTCTCTGATTCAATGAATTGTTTCTGGGAGAGTTTCAAGGACAAAAATGATGACAGGAAGGGTCAGGAGGGAGTCATCTTCTGGCAAAGCAGAGCAGCAGGAGCTGGGAACAAGCATCTAGAAGTTATTGGAAGCATAATATGTTTCCCCTCTCACATCCTTCCAAAGTCTTCATACATATCAGTAATCCCTCACCGACCCTCAGCAGCCTGTTTAAAGCCAAGAGACAGCAGGGGAGAGCAGCACATATGTTCCGCTATTAATATCTAATTAATTGACACAAGTGCTACCCAAGGAGCATAACTTCTAGATGCAGAGAAGGCAGCACAAAAGTGACAGCAAAGTGTCATCTCTGACCATGCCCTTATTGGTATAGAGAATCTCCTGGGGTGTCAAACAAATATTTTTTAAAGGAGCCTGGGGCTTTGTGGGTTGCTGAGACTTCATGATTCACAGATGCAAAGACCTTCAGGTTCTCTTGTTCAGAATTAAATCCCACTCTTGAGAATGCATAAAAGAAAATCAGCAGTGCCAACAGAACAGAGCACCCAGTGCCATTTGTTCTATGCTTCATTATTCATCTTCTTACCCTACAGTAGGGTATAACCTGAAAAATGGCCTGGCATTATTGATGTTGATATATCCAAGTGTTCTTGCCAATTTTCCAGCTTGGATCAAAGTAGTGGAAGGAAGCAGAGTTGATAAATGGTAAATTAATGAATCCTGATTTGCTATACGTTTATATGTGTGATTGGCTTTTTAAGTTTTTCTTCAGAAGCACTCTTAGTAAGTCATTGCCTTCTGCTGGACAGAAGGGAGCCAATTGCTCATGGGTGCTGGCGGAGGATGGAAAGGAGAGATTGCACTGGGAGGGAATGAGAATGACTCAGTTCACCCACACGCCTCTGAAGTACTGGAAATAGTATCTTCTGAAACCAAGGGTCAGACTGCTACTGATGCTTCAAAAAGTTTCCTAAGCCTTTTTCAAGTTGCCAAATTCACTCAGGTTTATGCATTTTCAGGTCATGCTTTAACAACCTAAAAAGCTCAATGGCTAACACTTGTTTCTGATTCCCGAATGATTTCTGTTGAAAGTCCCTTTTATTTTAATTAATTTTACTAGTTATATTATAGAGGCAACAGACTGACAAAACTGGCAAGCAGCAACTCTCATACTGGCAGGGTTCTTGGAAATTGTGTTAAATTTTATCTTGCAGCTACTCTAAACGGAAACATTTCTTTTGTTTCCTACAAACCTGAGGCCTTCTCTATTACATTGGTTATCATACATACAGGAATACCTCATCAAGATTTGCCTTTTCCATTAAATAAGGCAGGATAAGGATGGGGATCTTGTTATTTAATTAATGCAATAAATATTTATTATTGTAATTATGATTATTATAAATATAATCACCATGTGCCTAGGAAACACAGTAGAAGGTAAGCATTTATGAAATATAATACTTTCCTCAGAAGCCGTCACTGGAGATGGGGAGAGGACACACTCTGGTTTCCATGTAAAAAGACAGACAAGCTCAGGCAATGTATAAAAAGAGAACATTACCAATGCTTCCCATCGATGCATCAGGAATGATGGAAGGATGATACTAGGTGGCATTCTAACCTGGGACACATTTTATTTACTTTTTATTGTTTTAGATGGGGTATCCATCCCTACAAGCATTTATCCTTTGAGTTACAAACAATCCAATTACATTCTGTATTTTAAAATATATTATTAGTGACTATAGTCACCCTACTGTGCTATCAAATAGTAGTTCTTATTTGTTATTTCTATTTTTGTGGTACCCATTAACCACCTCCACCATCCCCCCAATCCCTACTACCCATCCCAGACTCTGGTAGCCATCCTTCTATTATCTATGGCCACAGGACACATTTTAAAGTAAACTTTCCTAAGGTCAAGTTTTTTACCTGGTATTTGCAACAGGCTGAAAAATGTGTCCCTCCCCACTGCCAAATATGTTCATTTCCTAATCCCTGGACCCTGTGAATGTTATCTTATATGGCAAAAATTGGCGGCAGAGTGGTCTTTGCAGAGGTGATTGAGTTAAGGATCTTGAGATGGGGAGATTAACCTGGATTAACCTGGATTATCCAGGTGGGCCTTAAATGCAACCACATGAATCTTTATGGGAAGGAAACAGAGGGAGATTTTACACACACACACACACACACACACACACACACACACACGCAAAGTGACTATGGAGGCAGAGAATGAAATGATGCTGCCATGACTCAAGGAATGCTGGCGGCCACCAGAAACTGGAAAAGGCAAGAAATAGATTTTCCCTAGAGCCTCCAGGGGAAACATGACCCTGCCAACACCTTGATTTTAGCCTACTGATACCGATTTTGGACTTCTGGCCTCCAGAACTGTGAAAGAACAAATTTATATTATTTTAAGTCACCAACTTTATTGGCAATTTGTTACAGCAATCGTAGAAAACTAATAAAGTATCTTTGGCCATTATAACTGGCTGCAAATTAGTTTAAAAAGCCAATAGTCCTGGTTACTACTATTTAAATTCCTAAGAAAAGTAAAGAAAAAAATTTAACTAATAAACTCAATTTTAGAGCAGTTTTAGGTTCACAGCAAAATTGAGTATAAAGTACAGAGAGTTTCCATATACTCCCTACCCCCACATACCCCTACTATCAACATCCCCCACCATAGTGGCACATTTGTTTCAACTGATGAACTAATATTATCACATTATTATCACTCAAAGTTTATAATTCATGTTAGGGTTTACTCTTAAGTTGTGTATTCTATGGGTTTTGACAAATGTATAATGTCATGTAGAAAGTTATTCTATGTTTACACAAAATAGATGTTTCATATCATATAAATACCAAACAGGATTTTTGATGATTTCTTTAGAAAGAAGAAAAAAAGCAGGGCAGCTGTTGTTTAAATCAACATGAAGAAACAGAGCTATAGTCTTTTTAAAGTTCTTTCTAAAATGAGGGTTGTGTTTTTCTTTAATTTCTTCCATAGCTACTATGAATAAGAAAGGGTTACCACAAATTTTAAAGAATATATCACCCTAATAAAAGTATAAAATATAAAAGTTTGTGAAATATAAGCCATCAGGGGCTTTTATTGTTCTAATAAGTCAGATTTATTTTTAAGAACTTTCACAGAAAACAAAGATTTTGAAATGTTATGAAGATAAAACTTGATATAAAGCTGTTTATGGCTCACATCTTTGATCTTTCCAAAGTAAGAGACCTATAAATAGCCTTCAAAGCATCATTTAATTTAGAGTTTCTTAACTCTAGATGAACATTAGACTCACCTGGGACTTTCAAATAATGTGCTCAAGTCTTGTCTCAGATTGATTAGTATTTTTTAATAGCTCCTCAAGTGATGCTAATGTTCATCCAGGGCTGAAATACACTAATTTACTTCTCACTCTTTTACTGTTATTTTATTTCTATGGCCTCAATGTTTCTCAAACCTTTCCAAAGAGTTTCTATTTCATCAGAAACAGAAAATATTCATATGCTAATGATTTTATAGGTAATTATCCTATTCTATTCCCTAGTATTCTGATTGACCTTCTTTTCAATCTTTTTTTCATACAGGGTCTTACTCTGTCACCCAGGCTGGAGTACAACAGCACAATCATAGCTCACTATAACCTTGAACTCCTGGGATCAAGCAATCCTCCCACCTTAGTATCTCAAGCAGCTAGGACTACAGGTGTGCACCACCATGCCCGACTATATATCTATATATATATATATTTTTTTTTTTAAGAAATAGAGTCTTACAAAGAGGGGAACAACAGACACTGGGGCCTACTTGAGGGTGGAAGGTGAGAGGAGGGAGAGGATCATAAAAAATAACTGTTGGGTACTAGGATTAGTACCTGAGTGATGAAATAATCTGTACAACAAACCCCATGACACAAGTTTCCCTGCATAAAAAACCTGTACATGTACCCTCTGAACCTAAAATAAAAGTAAAAATAAAGAAATGCAATCTTGCTATATTGCCCAGGCTAGTCTCAAACCCTGGTCTCAACTGATCTTCCTGCCTTGGGCTCTCATGTCTTTTCAATTTTATATTGTAACCCTTTATGGTGGAAGTTTTCTCTCTTCATTACAAAACTTTTCCTCTCTGATTTACCTGCATACTATATTTATGTTGACTTATGAATTATTCCTAACCAAACATTACTGCATGGTACACAGTAAACAAGTGACAATCTCTGAAGAGTAATTGGTTCCATAAATTCCTGTATAGCATTAATATTGGGGTTGTCTTACTGAATAATGGACTATTAATAAATCAGATTGACTTATACAGAATTGCAATTTTAGAAATGTTCCTATCATAAACTCTGATCCTAGCCTGAACTTGATAA
Organism: Pongo pygmaeus; assembly: GCF_028885625.2. Classification (NCBI taxonomy): domain Eukaryota; kingdom Metazoa; phylum Chordata; class Mammalia; order Primates; family Hominidae; genus Pongo; species Pongo pygmaeus. Next base: position 23,546,030 of record NC_072388.2, on the reverse strand, counting down.
TAGCAAATGCTTCTAAATTTCAGACAAATGAAGAATTTTGATAAAACAGAGAAGCTTTCCTGGCAGTTACTCAATTCTAGTGATGTTATAGCTCAGAACCCTTGCAGTTTAAAGATATACTTAATTATTAAAAAAAAATTCTCTTCTTACATATGAATTTATGTTTTCCTAAACCTAGAAAGCCAGTAAAGTCAGTTGACATTTACCAAACGTGTATGGTGATTTGGGATTTGTCACAGTAGCTGAGTTTATCACAGCATAACGATAAGCAGATTCTATAGAAGTACTTTCCTCTGCAAAAGAAAGAAAGTCTGGCTTCATATATGTTACCATAGAAGAGTTAAAACATGGCCATATTTGAAATGCAATAGTTTTCTTACTTTTAATTCCTTAATGAAAAACAGCCATTCCAATTCAACCTTTCACCTTAAATGACATTAGCGTCAAGTTTAAACCAAAACCATGTGAACAAATGAATGACTGGCACAAAGGTCAACCTTAACCTTTCTAAATACATGGAGCTTAATCTATATTCAAGTGGTCTAAAAAGTGTTAGAACAACAAACATTAAAGTTCAGAAAAGCATCTAAAACTCAGAGCACAGGTATTGTAGCCACCCAGCAGATATGAAATATATGACCTAGGCAAGCTATTTAATCAGTCTATTCTTTAATTTTATCTTTTAAATGGAGATTAGAAACGGGTAGAGCAAGATGGTGAAATAGGACTCTCCAGCAATTGTCCATCCACAGAAACATCAATTAGAACAACTATCCATGCAGAAAAATATTTTCATAAGAGCTCAGAAAATTGGATGAGAGATCACAGCACCTGGCATAACACAATAATAAGAGATGCATTGAAGAGGGAAGGAAGGAGTTTTACGTTACCTATATTCCCCTTCTGTCCACCACAAAGACAGACCATCCAATGGGAAAAAAAGAGAGAAAAATGAGCACAGGACATTGTATCAGACCTCAACGCCAGGCCCACCACAGTAAAACCCAGCACCAGGCAGCCCCTCTTGGCCCCAAACTCCAGGCTGATACCAGCAGACAAAGCCTTCAGACCAATCTCAATGCCAAGTGGAACCACACAGTCCCAGGCTTCATGCTTGAAGTGCACAATCAACCTCTGGCCCACCTCAGGGTTCTGCCAGCTGCAGCAAGCCCAGGGATGCTCCAGCATCACCACAGCTTCAGAGGTTGCAGGATTCTCTTCTCCAACACCTCATCATCTCCAGTGGCCGCAAGAGTGTTGCAGGAAGTCAGGGACCCCAAACGGAGGGACCGGATGGAGCCATGGCAGAGGAATATAAATTGTGAAGATTTCATCTTAATATGGACATATATCAGTTCCCAAAATTAATACTGTTATAATTTCTTACGCCTGTCTTTACTGCAAACTCTGAACATAAATTCTGAAGATTTCATTTTAATATGGATATTTATCAGTTCCCAAATAATACTCTTATAATTTCTTACGCCTGTCTTACTTTAATCTCTTAATCCTGTTATCTTCATAAGCTGAGGATGTATGTCACCTCAGGACCACTATTGTACAAACTGATTGTAAAACCTGTGTGTTTGAACAACATGAAATCAGTGCACCTTGAAAAAGAACAGAATAACAGCAATTTTAGGGAACAAGGGAAGACAACCATAAGGTCTGACTGCTGGTGGGGTCGGGCAAAAAGAGCCATATTTTTCTTCTTGCAGAAAGCCTATAAACAGACATGCAAGTTGGAGAGATATTGCTAAATTCTTTTCCTAGCAAGGAATATTAAGACCCTAGGAAAAGAATTGCATTCCTGTGGGGAGGTCTATAAATGGCCGCTCTGGGAGTGTCTGTTTTATGCGGTTGGGATAAGGACTGAGATACGCCCTGGTCTCCTGCAGTACCCTCAGGCTTACTAGGATTGGGAAACCCCAGCCCTGGTAAATTTGAGGTCAGACCAGTTCTCTGCTCTCAAACCCTGTTTTCTGTTGTTTAAGATGTTTATCAAGACAATACATGCACAGCTGAACATAGACCTTTATCATGAGTTTTTGATCTTACCCTTTGCCTTGTGATCTTTGCCTTGTCCTTTGCCTTGTGATCTTTGTGACCTACTCCCTGTTCGTACACCCCCTCCTCCTTTGAAGTCCTTAATAAAAACCTGCTGGTTTTGCGGCTCAAGTGGGCATCACAGACCTACCGATATGTGATGTCACCCCTGGCAGCCCAGCTGTAAAATTCCTCTCTTTGTACTCTTTCTCTTTATTTCTCAGACCAGCTGACACTTAGGGAAAATAGAAAGAACTTACATTGAAATATTGGGGGTGGGTTCCCCTGATACAGGAGAATTTTGATTTGCCCAGAATCTCTCAACAAACTGTTTTCTTTTTGTTTTTGTTTGTTTTGACAGAGTCACATCCTGTCACCCCGGGCTGGAGTGCAGTGGCATGATCTCGTCTCACTGTAACCTCAACCTCTGCATTCAAGTGATTCTCCTGCCTCAGCATCCCAAGTAGCTGGGATTACAGGTGCCCACCACCATGTCCCACTAGACAAACTATTTAAAGTCTTTTCCAGATACAGCCAGTCTGCAAGGACTGAAATAAGTACCTACTTCTTTAAATGCACACACACTGATGCATGGTCACAAGGATCTAGAACAATCAGGGAAATATAACATCACTGAAGGAACAAAACAAAATGCCAATGACTTACCCCGTAAAAATGGATATATGTACTTCCTAGACAAAAAATTCAAAATAACTTTTTTAAAGAAGCTCAGCAAGTTTCAAGAAAATCCAAAGAAACAATTTAACCAAATGAGGAAAAAGTAAGTGGCCAGAACAAAAAAATTAACCAAGATATTGGAATTTTGAAACATCAAACAAATTATGCAACTGAAAAATACAATGACTAACATGGAAAATGCAATAGAAAGCATCAACAGCAGAACTGATCAAGCAGAAGAAAAAATACATGAACCCCAAAACAGGTTATCTGAAAATATATGGTCAGAGGAGAGAAAAGAACAAAGAATGAAAAGAAATGAAGAAAGCATACAGGATTTATGGTACAGCATCAAAACAGAAAATTTTCAAGTCATAAGAGGAAATAAAGGAGGAAATTTTCAAGTCATAGTGAGAAAATAAAGGAGAAAATAAAGACAAAGGAGTAGAAATATAATTTTAAAAAAAATAACAGAAAAGTATCCAAACCTTAAGAAATATATAAGTATCCAGGTATAAGAAGGCCTCTAATCAGTTTTGATCCAAGTAAGACTACCACAAGACATATTACAATCTAACTGTCAAAAATCAAAGATGAAGAGAAGATTCTGAAAGCAGCAAGAGAAAAGAAGCAAAACACACGTAAAAGGGTTTTAATACAGCTAGTTGTAGACTTCTCATTAGAAACCTTACAGGCCAGGAGATGGTGGGATGATAAATTCAAAGTGCTGAAAAAGAAAAAAAAAAAAACCAACCCTGTCACCCTGTCAACAAGAATACTATAACTGGCAAAACTGTGCATCAAAAATAAAGGACAGGTAAGGACTTTCCCAGATAAACAAAAGCTAAGGAAGTTTATCATCACTAAACCTGTCTTATTAAAAATGCTATCCAGGCATGGTGGCTCTCACCTGTAATCCCAGCACTTTAGGAGGCCAAGGCAGGCAGATCACCTGAGGTCAGGAATTCGAGACCAGCCTGGTCAACATGGTGAAACCCTGTCTCTACTAAAAAGACAAAAATTAGCTGGGTGTGGTGGTGGGCACCTGTAATCCCAGCTACTCAGAGGCTGAGGCAGGAGAATCGCTTGAACCCAGGACACAGTTGCAGTGAGCCACTGGGTTACTGTACTCCAGCCTGGGTGACAGAGCAAGACTCCATCTCAAAAAAAAAAAAAAAAAAGGAAATGCTAAAGGGAGCTAATGAGTTAATGAGTAAGATAAATAGGTGAAAGTATAAAATTCACTAGTAAAAGTAAGTATACAGTCAAATTTGGAAAATTCTAATACTGTAATGATGGTATATGAATCATTTATATCTTTAGTATAAATAGTGAAAGACAAAACTATGAAAAATAATAATAACTATAATAATTTGTTAATAGATATGCAATATAAAAAGATGTAACTGTAACATCATAAATTAAAATGCTAGTGAGGATATGGAGTAAAAATATAAAGTTTTTTTGTGATCAAAGTTAAGTTTGTTATAAGCTTAAAACAATCTGTTTATTAAGATGACTTTTAAGCCTCATGCTAACCACAAAGAAAAAACCTATGGTACATACACAAAAACTAAAAATCAAGCAATGAAAACACACTAGAGAAAATCACTTAGCCACAAAAGAAGAAAGAAACAAAAAAATCCACAAAATAAATAGAAAACAATTAACAAAGTAGAAACAATAAGTCTTTTATCTATCAATAATTATTTTGAATGTAAATGGATTAAATTCTTTAATCAAACAACGTGGAGTGGCTGAATGGATAAAAAAAAAAAAAAAAAGAAGAAGAAGAAAAAAAAAAAGACCCAACCATATGCTGCCTGCCTCTAAGAAACTCACTTCACCTTCAAGGACACAAATAGACTGAAAGTGAAGGAATGTAAAAAGATATTTTATGCAAATTGAACCAAAATAGGGCAGGAATGGCTATACTTACATCAGACAAAATAGATTTCAAGTCAAAATCAGCAAAAAGAGACAAGATCATATAATAACAAAGGTGTCAATTCAGCAAGAAGACATAACAATTTAAAACATATAAGCATCCAACACCAGTGCACCTTAATATATAAAGCAAATATTAATAGATCTGAAGACAGAGAGTGCAATATAGTAGCAGGGGACTTTGACACCCCACTTTTAGCAACAAACAGGCCATCTAGAGAGAAAATCAATGAAGAAACTTTGAACTTAAGCACTCTTTTAGACCAAGTGAACCTAACAGTCTATACAGAATATTCCATTCAACAGCCACAGAGTACTTCTCAACTGTACATGGAATATTCTACAGATAGATTATATGTTAGGTCACAAAACAAGTCTTAACAAATTCAAGAAGACTGAAACAATATCAAATACTTTTTCTTACTATAATGGTATAAAACTAGAACTCAATAACAGAAGGAACTTCAAAAAATTCACAAATACATGGAAATTAGACAACAGACTCTTGAACAACCAATGGATCAATGAAGAAATTAAAAGAAAATCTTAAAAATGTCTGGAGGCCAAATGCAAAAGAATGGAAATCATAACAGTCTCTCAGATCACAGTGCAATCGAATTCAAGCTCAGGATTAAGAAACTCACTCAAAACCACAAAACTGCATGAAAACTGAACAACCTGCTCCCGAGTGACTACTGGGTAAATAACAAAATTAAGACAGAAATAAATAAGTTCTTAGAAACCAATAAGAACAAAGACACAACATACCAGAATCTCAGACACAGGTAAAGTAGTTTTCAGAGGGAAATTTATAGCACTAAATGCCCACAAGAGAAAGCAGGAAAGATCTAAAATCAACACCCTAACATAACAATTAAAAGAAACAAAGAAGCAAGAGCAAGCAAATTCAAAAACTAGCAGAAGACAAGAAATAACTAAGATCAGAGCAGAACTGAAGAAGATATATACATGAAAAATGCTTCAAAAATTGATGAATCCAGGATCTGATTTTTTGAAAAGATCAACAAAATAGACCATAGCCAGACTAATAAAGAAGAAAAGAAAGAAGAATCAAATAGACACCATAAAAAATGACAAAGAGGATATCACCACTGATCCCACAGAAATACAAATTACCATCAGAGAATACTATGAACACCTCTGTGCAAATAAACTAGAAAATCTAGAAAAAAATAAATAAATATCTGGACACATACACCCTCCCAAGTCTAAACCAGGAAGAAGTCAAATCTCTGAATAGGCCAATAACAAGTTCTGAAATGCAGGTGGTAATTAATAGTCTACCAACCAAAAATGAAGCCCAGGATTAGATGGACTCACAGCCGAAATCTACCAGAGGTACAAAGAGAAGATGGTATCAATTCCTTCTGAAACTATGCCAAACAATAGAAAAAGAGGGAACCCTCCCTAACCCATTTTATGAGGCCAGCATCATCTGGATACCAAAACCTGACAGAAACACAATAAAAACAGAAAATGTCAGGCCAATATCCCTGATGAACATCGATGTGAAAATCCTCAATAAAACACTGGCAAACCGAATCCACCAAAACATCAAAAACCTTATCCACCACGATCAAGTCGGCTTCATCCCTGAGATGCAACCCTGGTTCAACATACGGAAATCAATAAATGTAATCCATCAATTAAACAGAACCAATGACAAAAACGACATGATTATCTCAATAGATGCAGAAAAGTCTTGCAATAAAATTCAACAGCGCTTCATGTGAAAAACTCCCAATAAACTAGGTATTGATGAAACATATGTCCAAGTAATAAGAGCTATTTATGACAAACTCATGGCCAATATCATACCAAATGTGCAAAAACTGGAAGCATTCCCTTTGAAAACCAGCACAAGACAAGGATGCCCTCTCTCACCACTCCTATTCAACATAGTATTGGAAGTTCTGGCCATGGAAATCAGGCAAGAGAAAGAAATAAAGGGTATTCAAATAGGGAGAGGAAGTCAAATTGTCTCTATTTGCAGATGACATGATTTTATATTTAGAAAACCCCATCGTCGCAGCCCAAAGTCTTCTTAAGCTGATAAGCAACTTCAGCAAAGTCTCAGGATACACAATACATTTGTAAAAATCACAAACATTTCTATACACCAGTAACAGACAGAGAGCCAAATTATGAGTGAACTTCCATTCACAATTGCTACAAAGAGAATAAAATACCTAGAAATACAATTTACAAGGGATGTGAAAGACCACTTCAAGGAGAACTACAAACCACTGCTCAAGGAAATAAGAGAGGACACAAACAAATGGAAAAACATTCCATGCTCATGGATTGGAAGAATCAATATCATGAAAATGGCCATGCTGCCCAAAGTAATTTATAGACTCAGTGCTATCCCCATCAAGCTACCATTGACTTTCTTTACAGAATTAGAAAAAAACTACTTTAAATTTCATATAGAACCAAAAAAATAGCTTGTATAGCCAAAACAATCCTAAGCAAAAGAACAAAGCTGGAAGCATCATGCTACCTGACTTCAAACTATATTATAAGGCTACAGCAACCAAAACAGCATGGTACTGGTGCCAACACAGATATATACACCAAAGGAACAGAACAGAGGCCTCAGAAACAACGCTACACATCTACAACCATCTGATCTTTGATGAACTTGACAAAAACAAGCAATGGGGGAAGGATTCCCTATTTAATAAATGGTGTTGGGAAAACTGGCTAGCCATATGCAGAAAACTGAAACTGGACCCCTTCCTTACACCTTATACAAAAATTAACTCAAGATGAATTAAAGACTTAAATGTTAGACCTAAAATCATAAAAGCCCTGAAAGAAATCCTAGGCAATACCATTCCGGACATAGGCATGAGCAAAGACTTCGTGACTAAAACACCAAAAGCAATGGCAACAAAAGCCAAAATTGACAAATGGGATCTAATTAAACTAAAGAGCTTTTGCACAACAAAAGAAACTATCATCAGAGTGAACAGGCAGAATGGGAGAAAACTTTTGCAATCTCTCCATCTGACAAACGGCTAACATCCAGAATCTATGAGGAACTTAACAAATTTACAAGAAAAAAACAAACAACCTCATAAAAAGGTGAACAAATAATAAGAACGGACATTTCTCAAAAGAAGACATTTATGCAGCCAACAAACATTAAAGAAAAGCTAGTCTTCACTGGTAATTAGAGAAATGCAGATCAAAACCACAATGAGATACCATTTCACGCCAGTTAGAATGGTGATCATTAAAAAATCAGGAAACTACAGATGCTGGAGAGGATGTAGAGAAATATGAACAATTTTACACTGTTGATGGAAGTGTAAATTAGTTCAACCATTGTGGAAAACAGTGTGGTGATTCCTCAAGGATCTACAACCAGAAATACGATTTGACCCAGCAATCCCATTACTGGGTATATTCTTAAAGGATTATAAATTATTCTACTATAAAGACACATGCACATGTATGTTTATTGTAGCATTGTTCACAATAGCAAAGAGTTGGAACCAACCCAAATGCCCATCAATGAAAGACTGGATAAAGAAAATGTGGCACATATACACCATGGAATACTATGCAGTCATACAAAAGGATGAGTTCATGTCCTTTGCAGGGACATGAGTGAAGCTGGAAACCATCATTCTCAGCAAACTAACACAAGAACAGAAAGCCAAACACCACATGTTCTCACTCATAAGTGGGAGTTGAAGAATGAGAACACATGCACACAGGGAGGGGAATAACACATGCACACAGGGAGGGGCCTATTGGGGTGTGGGGGGCTAGGGGAGGGATAGCATTAGGAGAAATAACTAATGTAGATGACGGATTGATGAGTGCAGCAAACCACCATGGCACGTGTATACCAATTTAACAAACCTGCATGTTCTGCACATGTATCCCAGAATTTAAAGTATTAAAAAAAAACTTCCAATAAATGATTTGTTAAATGTTAAAAATTTAATTAATTAAAAAAGGAAAAGAGATGATCTGATGAATTAAAATTTTAATTCATAATTAATTCAAATATTTTTATTATTTTTTATTTGATAAGCTTATTTTTATTGATACATATAGAGATACAATATAATACTTTTTATTGATACAAATACTTTACATATTTATTGGTACATGTGATATTTCTTGCATGCATAGAATGTGTAGTGATAATGTCAGTGTATTTGGCATATCTATCATCTTGAGTAATTATCATTTTTATGTGTTGGGAACATTTCAAGATCTCTCTTCACGCTGCCGTGAAATATACAATACATTGCTCCTAACTATTGTCATCCTACTCTGTTATCAAACATTAGAACTTATACCTTCTATCTAACTGTATATTTGTAGCCATTGACCGATCTCTCTTCACCACCTGCACCTGGCCCAACCCACACACCCTTCCCAGCCTCTAGTATCTATCATTCTAATCTGTGCCTTGATGAAGCCAATTTTTTTCAGCTCCTACATATGAGTGAGAACATGGGGGAAATTTGTCTTTCTCTGACTAACTTATTTCATTTAACATAATAATCTCCAGTTCCATCTGTGTTGCTGCAAATGACAGAATTTCATTTTGTTATGGCCAAATAATATTCCACTGTGTGTGTATACCACATTTTCTTTATCCATTCATCTGTTGACAGACACTTAGGTTGATTCCATATTTTTGCAATTGTGAATAGTGCTGGAATAAACATGGTAGTGCAGGTATCCCTTTAATATATCCATTTCTTTTTCTTTGGATAAACAATAGTGGGATTGCTGAACCATATGTTACTTTTAGTTTTGGAGAAATTTACACACTGTTTTCCATAGTGGCTGTATTAATTTACTGTCCCACCAACAGTGTATGAGTTCACTTTTCTCCACATTCTCAACAGCACCTGTAATTTTCTGACTTTTTAATAAAAGCCATTCCAACCAGGGTAAGGTGATAACTCATTGTAGCTTTCGTTTGCATTTCTCTGATGATTACAGATGTTGAGCTTTTTTTTCATATACCTGTTTGCCTTTGTATGTCCTCTTTTCAGAAATATCTCTTCATGTCTGTCCTTTGCCCATTTTTTAATGGAATTCTTTTTTTTTCTGTTGAGTTGTTCGAATTTATTTTATATTTTGGATATAAATTCCTTGTCAGATGCATAGTTTGCAAATATTTTTTTCCCATTCAACAGACTGTCTCTTCACTCTGTTAACTAATTTTATTTGCATAAGCTTTTTCTTAGGTCGGTGCAAAAGAAATTGTGATTTTTGCCATTAAAAGTAACAGTATAAACTGCAATTACTTTTGCACCACGTTAATAGTTTAATATAGTGCCATTTATCTTTTGTTTTCGTTTTCTGTGCTTTTGTGGTCTTATCCATAAACTCTTTGCCTAGACCAATGTCCTAAAATGTTTTCCCGATGTTTTCATCTAGTAGCTTATAGTTTTATAAAATCTTATATTTAAGTCTTTAGTCCATCTTATTTTTTTATGTTATGAGAAATGGGGTCCAGTTTCATTCTTCTGCATACGAATGTCCAATTTTCCCAGCAACATTTATTGAAGAGCATGTCCTTTTCCTGACGTATGTTCTTGATGTCTTTGTCGAAAAACACATTGCTGTATGTAAGAGCAATCAATGGGTTTATTTCTGGATTCTCTATTTTGTTCTATCGTTCCATGTGTCTGGGTTTTTTGTTTGTTTTTTGTGATTTTTTTTTTTTTTTGCCAATACCTTGTTGTTTTGGTTAATATAGCCTTGAAACATATTTTCAAATCAGGTAGTGTGATGATGTCTCTGGCTTTGTTTTTTGTGCCCGATATAATTTGGCTGTGTCCTCACCCAAATCTCATCTTGAAATTCCCATATGTTGTGGGAGGGACCTAGTGGGCGTTAATTGAATCATGGAGCAGGTCTTTCCCGTACTGTTCTCATGATAGTGAATAAGTCTTAGAAGATCTGATAGCTTTATAAGGGGGAAGTTTCCCTCCTCAAGCTCTTTCTTTGTCTGCTCTCATCCATCCACATAAGACATGACTTGCTCCTCCTTGTTTTCTTCCATGATTGTGAGGCTTCCCCAGCCATGTGGAACTATGAGTCCATTAAACCTTTATCCTGTATAAATTACCCAGTCTTGGGTATGTCTTTATTAGCAGTGAGAAAATGGATTAATACAGTGCCCATACTGATTTGGTTATTCAAGCTCTTTTTTGGTTCTATACAAATTTTAGGATTGTTTTCTATTTCATGAAAAATGACATTGCTATTTTGATAGAAATTACATTGACTGTAGATTTCTTTAAGCAGTATGGTGATTTTAGCAGTATTAATTATTCTAGTTCATAAACAAGGGATATTTTTCCATTTGTTTGTGTCTTATTCAATTTCTTTTGTTAGGGTTTTGTAATTTTCTTTGTATTTCACTTCCTTTGTTAAATGTATTCCTAGGCATTTTATTTTATTATTTGTAGCTATTGTAAATGGGATTGCCTTCTTGATTTCTTTCTCAGATAGTTTATTATTGGTATATATAAATGCTTCTGATTTTTGTATGTTGATTTTGTATCTTGCTACTTTACTAAATTTATTTATTAGACCTAAGAGGTTTTTGGTTTTTTTTTTTTGGAAATTCCTTTATGTTTTTCTAGGTATAAGATGAAATCATCAGCAAAGAGTGACAATTTGACTCTTTTCCAATTTGGACACCTTTTATTTATTTGTTTTTTTCTTGCCTGATTGCTCTGGCTTGGATTTCCAGTACTTTGTTGAATAGCAGTGGTAAAAGTGGGCATTCTAGTCTTGATCCAGTTCTTAGGAGAAAGGTTTTCAACTTTTCCCCAGCAAGTATGATGTTAGCTATTGTTTGTCATATATAGTCTTTATTATGTTGAGGTATGTTCCTTCTTTGCCTAGTTTGTTGAGGCTTTTATAATGAAAGGTGTTGAATTTTACCAAATGCTTTTTCTACATCTATTAGGATGATCATAGTGTTTTTTGTCCTTCATTGTGTAATGATATATCACATTTATTCATTTGCATACATTGAACTATCCTTGAATCCCCGGGATAAATCCCACTTGATCATGGTGTATTACTTTATTGATGTGCTGTTGGATTCAGTATTTTGTTGAGAATTTTTGAGTCTGTGTTAGCCAGGGATATTAGTTTTCTTTGTTGTTGTTGTTGTTGTTGTTGTTGTTGTATCCTTTGTCTGGTTTTGGTAGCAGAGTAATATAATTTAGATATTTGTCCCTCCACAAATACCTCATGTTGAAACTTAATCCTCAGTGTTTAGGGTGGAGCCTAGTTAGAGGTGTTTGGATCATGGGGGTAGATATCTCATGAATGGCTTTGTGCCGTCTTTACCATAATGAGTGACTTCTCACTCTTTTACTTCCTGTGATAACTGATGGTATAAAAATAGCCTGGCACCTCTCTCCCTTGTCATTCTTTCTCCCTCTCTTGCCGTGTGATATTCTGGCTCCCCTTCACTGCCTATCATGTGTCAAAGCAGTCTGAGGTCCTTACCAGAAGCAGATATTGGTGTCATGCTTTTTGTACAACTTGCAAAACCATGAGCCAAATAAAGCTCTTTTCTTTATAAATTACGTAGCCTCAGGTAATCCTTTATAGCAATACAAATAGACCAAGACACAAGATAATGCTGACCATATAGAATGAGTTAGGGAGAAACTCCTCATCTTCAATTTTTTGGACTAATTTAAGGAGAACTGGTGTTAGATCTTCTTTGAAAGTTTGGTAGAATTTGTCAGTAAAGCCACATGGTCCTGGACTTTTCTTTTTTGGGAGATGATTATTGATTCAATCTCATTACTCATTATTGGTCTGTTCGGGTTTTCTATTTCTTTCTAATTCAATCTTGGCAGGTTATATGTGTCTAGGGATTTATCTATTTCTTATAGGTTTTCTAGTTAGTGTACAGTTGTTTATAATAATCTTTGAAGGTCTTTTGTATTTTGATGGTGTCAGTTGTAATGTCTCCTTTTTCATTTCTGGTTTTATTTGAGTATCCCCTTTTTGTGATTAGTCTAGCAAGTGGTTCATCAATTTTATTTATCTTTTCAAAAACACCTTTTATTTCATTGATTCTTTGTACTTTTTTTAGTCTCTATTTTGTTTAGTTCTGCTGTGATCTTTATTATTTTTTCCTTCTAGTAATTTTTGAGTTTGATTTGTTTTTGCTTCTCTAGTTCCTTGAGGTACCTCCTTAAATTGTTTAACTCTTTCTACTTTTTTGGTATGTGTTTATTACTATAAACTCCTTTAGCAGTTATTTTGTTGTATTGCATAGGTTTTTAGTGTGTTGCATCTTCATTTTTGTTTGTTTCAAGTTTTTTTATTTCCTCCTTAATTTATTTATTGACCCTATGGTCATTCAGAAGTATAGTGTTTAATTTCCATGTGCTTATAGTTTTCAAAATTTTTCTCAGTATTGATTTATAATTTTATTTCACTATGGTCTGAGAAGATACCTGATTTAATTTTAACTTAAAAAAATTTGTTGAGATTTGTTTTGTGTCTTGACATATGGTCTATCCTGGAGAAATTTCTGTGTGCTGAAGAGAAGAATATATATTCTGCAGCTGTTGGATAAAATATTCTATAAATATCAGTTAGGTACATTTGATCTAATGTGCAATTTAAGTACAATGTTTCACATTAATTTTCTCTCTGGGTGAACTGTCTAATGTTGAAAGTGAAGTGTTGAAGTCCCCAAATATTCTTGTATTGGAATCTATCTCTTGCTTTATATCTAATAATATTTGCTTTATATATCTGGGTGCTTCAATGTTGGGTACATATATATTCAGAATTATATTCTCTTGTTGAATTGATTCCTTTATCATTGTATAATGACCTTGTCTCTTTTTACTGTTTTGACTTAAAATTTGTTTTATCTGACATAAATATAGCTATTCCTGCTCACATTTGGCTTCCATTTGCATGAAATATCTATTTCCATCTCATTATTTTTCTATATGTGTTTTTATAGGTGAGATGAGTTTCTGGTAGACAGAATACAGTTAGGTCATTTTTTAAAATTTGGTTAGCCATTCTGTTTCTTCTAAGGGGGAAGAGAGTAAGTTAGCTGACAGTGTTTTTTTGTTTTGTTTTGTTTTGTTTTTCCTTCAGCACTTTGAATGTATCATCTCATTCTTTCCTGGCATCTAAATTTTCTGCTGAGAAATTCACTGTTACTGATAAGGATTCCTTTATAGGTGACAGATACTTTTTGATTACTGTTTTCAGAATTTTCTATTTGTCATTGACTTTTGACAGTTTGACTATAATGTGCCATGGAGAAGACCTTTCTACATTGTATCCATTTGGAAATCTTGTATCTGGATGTCTAAATCTCTTGCTAGACTTGGGAAGTTTTTAGCTATTATTTGTTATGTAGTTTTTCTAACCCTTTTGTTGTCTATTCACCTTTTGGGATGCCAAAATTTTAAATATTTCATCACTTTATAATGTCCCATATATCCAGATGTCATGAATGCTTTGCTCATTCTTTTATTTTTTTTTTATTTTTTATATGACTTGGTTATTTCAAAAGACCTGTCTTCAAGTTCTGAGATTCTTTGTCTGCTTAATCTAGTCTGTTGTTTAAGCTTTCAAATGTATTTTGTATTTTATTCAATGAATTATTTAGCTCCAGAATTTGTTTGGTTCATCTTTATATCTATCTCTTTGGTAAGTTTCTCATTCATATCCTGAATTGTTTTTCCAGTTTCTTTGTATTCTTTTTCCAGAATTCTCTTGTATCTCACTGAGTTTCTTTAGTATTAATGTTTCAAATTATTTCCCCAGGATTTTCTAAATGTCTTTTTAGTTGCAATCTGTTACTGGAGAATTATTATTTTCCTTTGGAGATGTCATATTTTCTCGCTTTATCATGTTTCTTATTTCCTTAAATTGATATCTGTGCACCTGCTGTAACAGTAACTTCTTCCAATTTTTTAAAATTTCTGTCATAGGGGAAGAATTTTTCGTGATGATGTATCTATAATGATAGCTGGGTAGGGCACTTTGGTTTTTATTCTGGGTATGTTCAGTAGTGTAGTCTCTGTTTTCTTTAGCTGTAAACAGTGTCAGTGGTGTCTGTGATTTCCTGATGACTTAGGGTATAATTGTTAGTGGAGGCTGTGATTAGTTTTTTCTGGGGACTGGGATGCTCAGTGGGCCAGTCTTCAGGCCCCAGGAATGGCAGCTGTGGACTGAGAGTGCCTTTTCATGGGACCCAGGGCAGTGTATGCTGGAATTTGCATTGGTGGGTATAGACAGGTCAATTCTTAAGCCTCCAGCTGGCTTTTTTTGATACAAAAATTGGATATGGTGGGTCAAATAGGTGAGTGGTTTCTCAAGCCCCTGGGCAACAAGCATGGCATGGGCAATGACAGTAACAGTAGTGGGACAACCCTCAGGGACCCAAGCAGCCCATGCTGATGTTGGCAGCAGCTGCAATGTGTTGGGTGGGCCATTTCTCTAACCTATAGGTGGTGCATGTGGGTGGGTGCCAGCTACGGGGGTAGTGGCAGGTTGAGTGGGCCTGATTTCAAACCTTTGGAGGAGTTCTCAGGTGCCACTGTTAGTAAACCAGGCTGGGTGATTCCTCAAGCCCCTAGATGGTGTGTGAGGGTAACTGTAAGACCCCTGGATGGTATGCTCAGGTACTGGAGGCAGTGGAGCAAAGCTGGGCAGACCTGCCTTCACGCTTCCCCATGGTCCATGCAGGTGCTCCTTGTGATAGGAATGGGGCAATCCCCAGGAAACCAGTGGAATGCTCAAGTAGGGGTGGCCACAGCTGCACTGCAGCCCTGCTACTAGATAAAGGAGGGATGTTATCCCTGGGTGCAGCCATAGGCAGGCAGCTGCTCCTCAGCCCTGCAGCAGCCTGCAGTCTTGGTGTTACACAGGCAGTGGAATTTGTCCTTAGGACATGTGGAAATGCATGGCTGCCTTTCTGCTGGGGGTAGGGGGAAATGAGATTGCTGCCCATGGCTCCTTCCTTGACCCTGGCAGCAGGGCAAGATGTAGGCTGCCAGGGGCTGTGCTTTCAAAATGTTGCTGTGCTGCAGCAGCTCAGGATTTATGGGTTTGTGAGATCCAGTGTGAGCTCTCTCTCTGGAGCAAAGCTTTCTCACAGTCTCCAGGCAGTTCCCTAGAGGCTCAAGAGGGTTGACAGGCTCTCCAACAGTGTATATTACAGGAGTTCATGGAGGAACATGGATTGCTGGGGGATTTTCACTTACTTTTCCCCCTTATTAGGGAGCCACTTCAGATGCCCGGCAGATCCTGGTCAAACAGGCTGCTTTGTTTCCATCTCCTTTCTTGCTGTTAGGACTTCCCTTCACTTTGTTGATTTCCAATGTTCTCTCTTAGATGATCTATATGAAATGTGACAATCTACTTGGTATTTTGGTCCCCTCTATACAAGAGGTGAGTACCAGATACATCTAGTCAGCCATCTTGAAGCCCCTCCTAAATAAACATTTCTTATTCCAAGTCCTACAGATACTGAAACAAAAGATGCAGAGAAAAGATACAAAGGTTGTATACCTAGGTATTTTATTCTCTTTTTAGCAATTGTGAACGGGAGTTCACTCATAATTTGGCTCTCTGTTTGTCATTGGTGTATAGGAATGCTTGTGATTTTTGCACATTGATTTTGTATCCTGAGACATTGCTGAAATTGCTTATCAGCTTAAGGAGATTTTGGACTGAGACGATGGAGTTTTCTAAATGTACAATCATGTCATCTGCAAACAGGGACAATTTGACTTCCTCTTTTGCTATTTGAATACGCTTTCTTTTCTTTCTCTTGCCTGATTGCCCTGGCCAGAACTTCCAATACTATGTTGAATAGGAGTGGTGAGAGAAGGCATCCTTGTCTTGTTCTGGTTTTCAAAGGGAATGCTTCCAGTTTTTGCCCATTCAGTATGATATTGGCTGTGGGTTTGTCATAAATAGCTCTAATTATTTTGAGATACCTTCCATCAATACCGAGTTTATTGAGAGTTTTTAGCATGAAGCTCTGTTGAATTTTGTTGAAGGCCTTTTCTGCATCTATTGAGATAATCATGTGGTTTTTATTATTGATTCTGTTTATGTGACGAGTTATGTTTATTTATTTGCATATGTTGAACCAGCCTTGCATCCCAGGGGTGATACTGACTTGATTGTGGTGAATAAGCTTTTTGAAGTGCTGCTGGTTTCAGTTTGCCAGTATTTTGTTGAGGATTTTTGCATCGATGTTCATCAGGGATATTGGCCTGAAATTTTCTTTTCTTGTTGTGTTTCTGTGAGGTTTTGGTATCAGGGTAATGCTGACCTCATAAAATGAGTTAGGGAGGATTCCCTCTTTTTCTATTGTTTGGAATCGTTTCAGAAGGAATGCTACCAGCTCTTTGTACCTCTTTGTACCTCTGGTAGAATTCAGCCATAAATCCATCTGGTCCCGGACTTTTTTTGGTGGGTAGGCTATTAATTACTACCTCAATTTCAGAACTTGTTATGGTCTATTCAGGGATTCGACTTCTTCCTGGTTTAGACTTGGGAGGGTATATGTGTCCAGGAACTTATCCATTTCTTCTAGATTTTCTAGTTTATTCACATAGAGGTGTTTATAGTATTCTCTGATGGTAGTTTGTACAAGGGCTATTTAGGACCTCTTCAAGGAGAACTACAAATGAAACAACATTCCATGCTCATGGATTGGAAGAATCAACATCAAGAAAATGACCATACTGCCCAAAGTAATTTATAGATTCAATGCTATCCCCATCAAGCTACCACTGACTTTCTTCACAGAATTGAAAAAAACTACTTTAAATTTCATATGGAAGCAAAAAAGAGCCCGCATAGCCAAGACAGTTCTAAGCAAAAAGGACAAAGCTGGAAGCATCATGCTACCTGACTTCAAATAGTTCTACAAAGCTACAGTAACCAAAATATCATGGTACTAGTACCAAAACAGATATATAGACCAATGGAACAAAACAGAGGTCTCACAAACAATGCCACACATCTACAACCATCCGATCTTTGACAAACTTGACAAAAACAAGCAATGGGAAAAGGATTCCCTATTTAATAAGTGGCGTTGGAAAAACTGGCTAGCCATATGCAGAAAACTGAAACTGGACCCCTTCCTTACACCTTATACAAAAATTAACTCAATATGCATTAAAGACTTAAATGTAAGATCTAAAACCATAAAAACCCTAGAAGAAAACCTAGGCAATACCATTCAGGACATAGGCATGGGCAAAGACTTCATGACTAAAACACCAAAAGCAATGGCAACAAAAGCCAAAATTGGCAAATAGGACTTAATTAAACTAAATTAAACTAATTAAACTAAAGAGCTTCTGCACAGAAAAGGAAACTATCATCAGAGTGAACAGGCAACCTACAGAATGGGAGAAAATTTTTGCAATCTATCCATCTGACAAAGGGCTAATATCCAGAATCTACAAAGAACTTAACCAAATTTACAAGAAAAAAACAATCCCATCAAAAAGTGGGTGAAGGATATGAAGAGGCACTTCTCAAAAAAGACATTTATGCAGCCAACAAACATATGAAAAAGAGTTCATCATCACTGATCATTAGAGAAATGCAAATCAAAACCGTAATGAGATACCATCGCATGCCAATTAGAATGGCAATCATTAAAAAGTCAGGAAACAACAGATGCTAGAGAGGATGTGGAGAAATAGGAACACTTTTATGCTGTTGATGGAAGTGTAAATTAGTTCAACCATTGTGGAAAACAGTGTGGCGATTCCTCAAGGATCTAGAAGCAAAAATACCATTTGACCCAGCAATCCCATTACTGTGTATATAGCCAAAGGATTGTAAATCATTCTACTATAAAGCCACATATGTTTATTGCGGCACTGTTCACAATAGCAAACAGTTGGAACCAACCCAAATGACCATCAATGACAGAATGGGTGAAGAAAATGTGGCACATATACACCATGGAATACTGTGCAGTCATACAAAAGGATGAGTTCATGTCCTTTTCAGGGACATGGATGAAGCTGAAAACCATCATTCTCAGCAAATTAACCCAAGAACAGAAAACCAAACACCACATGTTCTCACTCATAAGTGGTACTCAAACAATAGGAACACATGGACACAGGGAGGGGAATATCACATACTGGGGCCTGTTGGGGTGTGGGGGGCTAGGGAAAGGATAGCATTAGAAGAAATAACTAATGTAGATGACGGGTGGATAGGTGCAGCAAACCACCATGGCACGTGTATACCTATTTAACAAATCTGCACATTCTGCACACGTACCCCAGAACTTAAACAATAATAATAACAATAAAGAAAAGATACAAAGGGACATTGCGTATTATTTGGGAAGCTGTACCCAAGTCAATTTGTTTTCTACATAGGTCCATCATGTGTTCCCTATTCTATATCATTTACTTTTTTGCAAATTTTCTATAAAGTTTTATTTTTAATAAATAAGTGAACTAGATACCATGTCATGTCTAAAGTCTTTATTTCCTTTTTTCAAGAAGTTCATAAAAGTTGAGTTCAGATCCAGAGTTAGTAGAACAATACTTTCTACTTGACAAACATGAGAATCAAGCCTGAAGCAAAAGGTTTAGAAATGTTTACTCAGGTAGAGTGAGCCCAGCGCCACACATAGAAACAGTCTCTCAACAACAGTTCCATTTGTGAGATATTATGCTGGTGTCTATCAATCTCTTTCAACACAATCAGAAACGGTGCAAGCAAAGAAAGAATGATAATGGAAAAAGCCTGCCTAAACTCTGCCTTTCAGGAAATGTCAAAGAAAACCGGGAACAAGTTAAGCAATGTTTCACTTCAAATCTGCAAACTGCTGGAGTCAGATTAAGCAAGTGAGAAAAGATCACTTTATTTTCCCACCCAGGCAAGAGACTTTAGACATTTACAACTTATAGCTCAGGCAAAAAGAGCAATGTGAATAAGAACTTTTACTGCAGACAGTTGATAAATCCACAGGTCTCTACAAAAAAAAATGGGTTCTGCTTCACTAAGCAGCCATAACCTGAAGGAGAGCAGGAAAAAAGGAGCTGGCTTATGGTGCTGGAAATTTTACTATTCACGAGAAAATTAACTAAATTTGAACAGAAGCAGGTACAGTAACAAGTTGTTAGGGAGAAACTGCTCTTGTCCCATCTTAAAATGGGAAGTGAGATTGCAAAATATCTGAAAGAATCAGTATTCATTCAGGATGCTTGCCCTGGGGATGTGGAAATAACCAGAACCATTAAAGGCACAGAAGTACTGAAGGATTTAAAAGTTCATAAACATAAGAAAAAATCTCTCACAGAGACTGCAGAGGCTCTGCAAAAAGCACTGAAAACTTTTCATCTTTTGGGTCTCTGTCTCCACATCTGTAAAATTAAGACATTGGCCTACCTGATCCCTAGAGGCCTTCCAGCATTAAGATTATACGATTTCTGTGAAGTGCTAAAATTGGAATACACAAAATAAGCATGATAGTATAGGTAGCAGCAACAACAGTCAATGTGCGGAGACATGAGGACTGCCAAGAAAATAACCTCTGATGCTACACAGAGGATAACCACATATAAGGAAGGCTAGTGGAACCCACCTTTAACCCATTCTCTCCAAGATAAATTTTATATAAAATTGTTGATAAATTTACCATGTTCTGGAAACATAATGATGCATACCATGATTTCACAGCAAATGTTACCCTAAGTTCCAACTAATATGGTAGGCTCTGGGCTTTCTCTTCAACCTCACCTCCCTTGCTACTCCCTCTGGGTCATGTTATCTGGCCTATTTTTGTATTTTCTGTGTGTAAAGTGCATCCCCACCTTGATGCTTTTCCGCAGGCTATTCCATCTATTTCTGCTGTCTTCTCTCTCATCATTATTGTATCAGTTCCATCACATCATTTATTTGTCAGTCCAAATTTCATTTAACTAATAAGTTATCCCTGACCTCCCCCACTATTCACTTCATCCCATTGTTCTTGAATTTCTTTCAGAGTACTTACCATTCTTTGAAATTATTGATTTGCTTACACTTTTTCTGTCTTCTCAACTGGACTGTAAGTTGAGTGAGGGCCCAAATATGATTGGCTTGATGTGCTCCTGGACATAATAGATGCTCAAAATACGTTTATAAAATGAATAATTAAGCCACTAGTTAAGAATTAGTATCCCCATTTTATTGTCTAGGAAATATCAGAGAAGAGGTTTAGTAACCTGCACAAATGAACAGCTTGATTAAATAGTGTAAGATTATAACTTAGGACTTTGAATAACCTACTATGATTTGTTTCTAACTTTCTGGAATACTCCATGCAATTGACCCAGAAGCCACCCTTCACCTCTTTTTTGTATTCAGAGCTAATCTTCCAAGTCTATTGGTAACCTCACTCTGCATAAAAGGGTCTAGTTCAAACCTTGTGTTGGAGTGGAGATGAGGTTTCAGGAGGTCTATCTAAGCATAATACTAAGGATAAAATTTGATTATCAATAACCATTAAAAATTATAATTTTTCTGTGGCAGTGAGAAAAGGGAAAGGGACCAAGAGATAAATGGATGTATAATTCATTTGAGAATTGGATATACTTTGGTCTTGGCAGTCACTGGTATAATAATCACAGATTTCAAATTCCATGTTTATTGACACACTGAAATGTTTGGAAGCATGGGCTCTAAAGCCTGGGTCTGGATCCCTTCTTGGCCATTCTCTGACATTGCTATGTGACCTTGTGACATGTCTGTGCATTCACTGTAAACAGGGGCTACTAACAGTACACCTGATGATGATTAAATAGGTTTATAGGTACAGAACTCTTAGATTACAGTCTGGAATAAAGTGAACATCAAACCATTAGCTATCATTATTGTTATCATCATTAGTCTATACTTATGACTGCAAGATCTCACATTGAAAAAGATATCAGTTGTTTAATTTTTAGTTGAGCCCTACTGTATAATAATATCCTTGATGGCTACTGATTTTTCACTCATATATTACATGTACCACCC
Organism: Pongo pygmaeus; assembly: GCF_028885625.2. Taxonomy (NCBI): domain Eukaryota; kingdom Metazoa; phylum Chordata; class Mammalia; order Primates; family Hominidae; genus Pongo; species Pongo pygmaeus. The sequence continues at coordinate 23,524,289 of NC_072388.2, read as the reverse complement.
AAATATCTGTATCTTGAAAAGGAGGACACAGCAAGATGCCTGAATAGAAGGCTACACCAATTATTCCCCCTGCAAAAACACCAATTTAGCAACTACCTACACACACACACAAAAGCACCTTTATAAGAACCAAAAAATCAAGTAAGCACTCACAGTACCTGGTTTTCACTTCACATCGATGAAAGAGGCATTGAAGCTTGTAGGAAAGAGTCTCAAATCACCAATGCCACCCTTCCCCCATCTCCTGGCAACAGCCACACAGCACAGAGAATTTGTGCTCTTGGGAGAGGAAAAGTGCAGCAACTGTGAGACATTACATTAAACTCAGTGCTGCCTTGTCACAGCAGAAAGCAAAACCTGGATGAACTCAGCTGATGCCTGTCCACAGAAGGATTATTTAAACCAGGCCTATCAAGAGGGAAATTGCACATCCCAGTGGTCAGAACTTGAGTCCCAGCAAGCCTTGCCACTGTGGGCTAAATTGCTCAGGGCCTATAAATAAATTTGAAAGGTACCCTAGGCCACAAGGACTGCAACTTCTAGGTGAGTTCTAGTGCTGAACTGGGCTCAGAACTAGTGGACTTTAGGGGCATGAGACCTACTCAGACACCTGCCAGGGTTCCACCCACCCCCCAACCTCAGGCTGCACAGCTCATGACTCCAAAAGAAACCCCTTTCTTTCACTTGAGGAGAGGAGAGAGAAGAATGATGAGGATATTTGTCTTGCGTCTTGGATACCAGCTCAGCAACAGCAGGATAAGGCAACAATCAGAGTCATGAGTCCCCCATTCCAGGCCCTGACTCCCAGATAACATTTCTAGACACATCCTAGGCCAAAAGGAAACCCACTGCCTTGAAGGGAATCACCCAGCCCTGGGACGAGCCATCACCTTCTGACTAAAGACCCCTTGAACCCTGAATAACTAGCAGCAATACCTAGGTAGTACACCATGGGACTTGGGTGAGATTCTGAGACTTGCTGGCTTCAACTGAGACTCAGCACATTCCAAGGTATGGTAGCTATGGGAGAGACTCCTTCTGCTTGAGAAAAGAGGAGGAAAAAGAAAAGGGACTTTGTCTTGTACCTTAGGTACTAGCTCAGTCACAGGGGTGTGAAGACCAAGAAGGCTATTGGGGTCCCTGACTCCAGACCTTGACACTTGGATGGCATTTCTAGACCTTCTCTGCACCACAGGGAAGCCCACTTCCCTGAAGAGTGAGTCCCAGACCAGGCAGCATTCACTGAAAGTTGACTGAAGAGCCCTTGGGCCTGAAGGGAACATCACTGGTAGTCTGGCAGTACTCCCCACAGGCCTGTGACACTGGTGGCCATGGAGTGAAGCTCCTCTGCCTGTGGAAAGGGGAGGAAGAGTGGGAAGGACTGCATCTCATGGTTTGAGTGTCAGCTCAGTTGCAGTACAGTAGAACACCAGGTTTTTTAGTCCAGTCCCTGGCTCCTGGATGGCACTTCTACACCCACCCAGGGCCTGACAGAGCTCATTTCCCTGAAACAAAGGACATAAGCCTGGCTAGCTTCACCACTTGGTGAGAGTAGAGCTCCAGTGCCTTAACAAACATAGGCAAAGGACAGGTAGTGGGCTTCAGGTCTGATTCATCACAGTCTTAGTGGTGGTGGCCACAGGGGAACTTGTAACACCATACCCCCAGCTCCAGGCAGCTCAGAACACGGAAAGAGGCTATGCTTGTTTGGGACAAAGTAAGGAAAGAGAACTAGAGTCTTTTCCTGGTAATGCAGATATTTCTTCCAGATATTATCCAAGATGACCAAAGTAGTACCTCTATGAGTCTGCAAGAACCACAGCATTACTAAGTTTTGGTGCACCCTAATAGAGATATGGCTTAGATTAAAACAGCCAAGTCATTTTGAATACCTGAAAAGCCTTTCCCAAAAAGATGGGTAGAAAGGAGCCCAGACTGTGACGACTGCAATAAGTATCTAACTCTTCAATGCCCAGACACAAGTAAACACCCACTTGCATCATGAACAACCAGAAAAATACCACCTCATTAAATGAACTAACTAATGCACCAGGGACTAATCCTGAAGAAACAGATATCTTTCAGAGAAATAATTAAAAATAGCTCTTTTGAGGAAACTCAAAGAAATTCAAGATAACACAAAGAAGGAATTCAGAATTCTATCACATAAATTTAACAAAGAAATTGAAATAATTTAAAATAATAAAGCAGAAATTCTGGAGTTGAAAAATATAATTGGCATAAGAAGGAATGCATCAGAGTCTTTTAATGGCAGAATTAATCAAGCAGAAAAAATCGGTGAGCTTGAAGGCAGGCTATTTGAAAATATACAGTAGGAGAAGAGAAAAATTAAAATAAACTGAAGCATGCCTTCAGGATCTAGAAAATAACCTCAGAAGGGCAAATCTAAGACTCATAGGCCTTATAAAGGAAGTAGAGAAGAAGATAGGGATGGAAAGTTTATTCAAAGAGATAATATCAGAAAACGTCCCAAACCTAGAAAAAGAGATCAATATTTGAATACAAGAAGGTTATAGGACATCAAGCAGATTTAACCCAAAGATGACTGGCTTCAGGCATTTAATAATCAAACTCCTAAGGATCAAGGATAAAGAAAGGATTCTAAAAGCATCAAGAGAAAAGAAACAACATATGATAGAACTCCAGTACACCTAGCAGCAGACTTTTCAGTGGAAACTGTAGAGGCCAGGAGAGAGTGCCATGACATACTTAAAGTGCTGAAGAAAAAAAAAAACTTATACCCTAGCATAGTATATCTGGCAAAATATATTCTTCAAACATGAAGGAGAAATAAAGACTTTCCCAGACAAACAAAAACTGAATGATTTATCAACACAGGACCTGTCCTAAAAAAAATGCTAGAGTTCTTCAATCAGAAAGAAAAGGATAAAAATAAGGAAGAAGAAATCATGTGAAGATACAAAACTCCCTGGCAATAGCAAGTACACAGAAAACTACAGAATATTATAACACTGTAACTATGGTGTGTAAACTACTTTTATCTTAAGAAAAACTAAATGATGAACCAATCAAAAATAATAACAACAATTTTTCATGACATAGTACAATAGATATAAATAACAACAACAAAAAGTTAAAAAGTCATAAGGGGACAAAGTTAAGGTGTAGGATTTTTATTAGTTTTCTTTTTGCTTGCTTGTTTATGCAAACTGTGTTATCAGCTTAAAATAATGAATTATAAGGTATTATTTGCAAGTCTCACGATAATCTCAAATTGAAATTCATACAATGCATACAGAAAGAATAAAAAGCAAGAAATTAAATCATACCACCAGAGAAAATCACTTTCACTAAAAGGAAGACAGGAAGAAATTAAAGAGAAAAAGAAAAGAGAAGACCACTAAAAAAAAAAAAAACTGAATAACAAAATGGCAGGAGTAAATCCTTACATATCAATAATAACATTGAATGTAAATAAACTAAAGTGGCTGAATACATATTTTTAAAAAGACCCAATGATCTGTTGCCCACAAGAAACATACTTCACTTATAAAGACACACATAGACTGAAAAAAAAGATATTCCATGTCAATTGAAACAAACAACAAAAAAGAGTAGGAGTAGCTATACTTACATCAGAAAAAAATAGATTTTAAAACAAAAAATATAAAAAGAGTCAAAGAAGGCAATCATATAATGATAAAGGGGTCAATTCAGCAAGAGAGAGTATAACAATTGTAAATATATATGTGCCCAACACTGGAACACACAGATATATTAAAGCAAACAGTATTAGAGCAAAAGAGAGAGATTTATCCCAATAAAATAATATCTGGAGGCTTCAGCACCCCACTCTCAGCATTGAACAGATCATCTAGACAGAAAATAAAAAAAAAGAAATATCACAATTAATCTGTACTATAGACCAAATGGACTTAATAGATATTTACAGAACATTTCATCCAACAGCTGCAGAATACTCATTATTTTCATTAGCACATGGATCATTCTCAAGGATAGATCATATCCTAGATCAAAAAACAAGTCTAAAAACATTCAAAATATTGAAATATCAAATATCTCCTCTGACCACAATGGAATAATACTAGAAATCAATAACAAAAAGAATTTCAAAAATTATACAAACACATGGAAATCACACAATGTGCTCCTGAATAATCAGTGGTTCAATAAAGAAATTAAGAATGAAATTGAAAAATTTCTTGAAACAAATGATAATAAAAACACAAAATCCCAAAATCTATGGGATATAATACAAGTAGTACTAAGAGGGAAGTTTATAGCCATTAATGCCTATATCAAAGAAGGAGAAAAATGTCAAATAAACAACCTAAGAATGCCTCTTAATGAACTAGAAAAGCAAAAGCAAAGCAAACCCAAAATTAGTAGAATAAAAGAAATTATAAAGGTAAGAGAAGAAATAAATTTGAAATGAGGAAAAAAGCAGAAGATCAACAAACAAAAAGCTGGTGTTTTGAAAAGATAAATAAAATTGACATGTAGCCAGACTAAGAAAAAAGAGAGAAGTCCTAAATAAACAAGATCAGAGATGAAAAAGAAGACATTATGACTGATACCTCAGAAATTCAGAGAATCTTTAGTGGCTACTATGAACAACTATATGCCAGTAAATTGGAAAATTCAGAAGAAATGAATAAATTTCTAGACACTCACAAGTTACCAATACTGAACTCACAAAGAAATTCAAAACCTAAACAGATAAATAAAAATGAGGTTGATGCTGTAATAAAAAGTCTCCCAGCAAAAAAATAAAATAAAATAAAGCCCAGACCTGCTCACTTCGCTGATGGATGACACCAAACATTTAAAGAAGAACTAATACCAATCCTACTCAAACTATTCTGACAAATAGAGTAGAGGGAATAATTTCAAACTCATTATACAAGGCCAGCATTACCCTGATAGTTAAACCAGACAAAAATACATATAAAAATTAAACAATAGGCCAATATCTCTGATAAATACTGATGCACAAATTCTCAACAAAATGCTAGCAAACAAAATTTAAAAACATATTAAAAACATTCATCATGACCAAGTGGGTGATGCAAGGATGGCTCAACATATGTAAATCAATTAATGTCATACATTGTAACAACAGAATTAAGGATAAAAACCGTATGATCATTTTAATTGATGCTGAAAAAACATCTGATAAAATTGAACATCCCTTCATCATAAAAACCCTCAAAAATGGGATAGAAGGAATATACCTCAACATAATAAAAGCCATATATGGCAGAAGCACAGCTAGTATCATACTGAATAATGAAAAAATAAAAGCCTTTCCTCTAAGATCGGGGACAAAGAAAGAATGCCCACTTTCACCACAGTTATTCAAAATAGGACTGGAATTTCTAGCTAGAGCAATCAGACAAGAGAAAAAAAAGGGCATCCAAATTGGAAAGTAGAAGTCAAATTATTCTTGCTTATAGATTATATAATCTTATATTTGGAAAAACCTAGAGACTCCACCAAAAAGCTATTAGAACTAATAAACAAATTCAGTGAAGCTGCAGAATACAAAATCAGCATACAAAAATCAGGAGCATTTCTATATGCCAACAGCCAACCATCTTAAGAAAAATATTAAGAAAGTAATCATATTCACAATAGCAACAAATGAAGAAAAATGTGTTAGAAATTAACCAAATAATTGAAAGACCTCTACAATGAAAACTATAAAACACTGAAGCAAGACCTTGAAGAAGACACACCAAAAGATATTCCATATTTATGGATTGAAAGAAATAAAATTATTAAAATGTTCATACTACCCAAAACAGTCTACAGATTTAATGCAATCTTTATCAATGTACCAATGACAATCTTCACAGAAATAGAAAACACAACCCTAAAATTTATGTGAAACCACAAAAGATGCAGAATAGTCAAAGCTAGCTTAAGCAAAAAGAACAAAACTGAAAGAATCACATTACCTGACTTTAAGATATAGTACAGAGTTATAGTAACCGAGACAACTTGGAACTGGCATAAAAACAGAAACACAGATCAGTGTAACAGAATAAAGAACCCAAAGATAAACCTACACATCTACAGTGATTTTGTTTTTGACAAAGGTGCAAAGAATATACACTAGGGAATGGACAGTCTCTTCAATAAATGGTGCTGGGAAAACTGGATATCTATATGCCAAAGAATAAAATTAGACCCCTATCCCTTACCATATATAAAAATCAAGTCAAGATGGATTAAAGACTTACATCTAAGATCTCAAACTATGAAACTACTTCAATAAAATATTAGAGAAACTCTCCAGGATATTGGACTGGGCAAAGATTTCTTGACTAATACCCTACAAGCATAGGCAACCCAAGAAAAAATGGACAAATGGGATCATATCAAGTTAAAAGTCTTCTGCACAGCAAAGGAAACAATTAACAATATAAAGACACAACCCACAAAATAGGGAAAAAAATCTGCAAACTACCCATCTGACAATAGTTTAATAACCAGAATATATAAGGAACTCAACTCTATAGGAAGAAATCTAATAATCCAATTAAAAATGGGCAGAATATCTGAATAGAGCATTTCTTAAAAGAAGACATACAAATGGCAAATAGGTATATAAAAAGGTGCTGTACATCACTGATCATCAGAGAAATGTAAATCAAAACTACAGTGAAATATCATCTCACCCCAATTAGAATGGCTTTTATCCAAAAGTCAGGCAATAACAAATGCTGGTGAAGATGTAAAGAAAAGGGAATCCTCATTCACTTTTGGTGGGAATGTAAATTATTACAACCACTACAGCTTGGAGCTTCCAAAAATTAAAAATAGAGCTTCCATATGATTCAGCAGTCCCACTCCTAGATATATAACCAAAAGAATGGAAATCAGTATGTAAAAAAGATATTTGCACTCTCATGTTTATTGCAGCACTATTTACAATAGCCAAGATTTGGATGCAACCTAAGTTTCCATAAACACATGAATTGATAAAGAAAATATGGTACTCCGTATGCAATGGAGTACTATTCAGCCATAAAAAAGAATGACATCCTGTCATTTGCAACAACATGGATGAAACTGGAGGCCATAATGTTAAACGAAATAAGCCAGGCACAGAAGACAAACTTAGCATGTTCTCATTTATTTGTGGGAAGCAAAAATTAAAATAACTGAACTCATCAAGATAGATAGTAGAATGATGGTTACTAGAGGCTGAGAAGGATAGTAGAGGGTGGGGAGAGAGTGGGGTGGTTAACGGTTACAGAAAAAAAAATAGAAAGAATGAGTAAGACCTAGTATTTTCTAGGTCAGCAGGGCAACTGTAGTCAAAAATAATTTAATTGTACATATTAAAAGAACTGAAAGAGTATAATTGGATTTTTTATAACACAAAGGATAAATGCTTGAGGCAATGGATACCCCATTTAACCTGATGTAAGTCTATATACCTACACTGTACCCACAAAAATTAAAATACAAAATTGAACAAATTCCTGTATTTTGAGTCCATGTCTGCTTTTAACTTATCTATATACTTCTTCCATTAGTGCAGATTTTTTCTACTTCTTAAAGCTTCCAGTTCTTAACCTTTTAATTTTTTGTTTCTGATCTGCATTTGGAGGAAAACTAGAAAAGAGCTGACAAGTCCTCTGCAAAGCCCTGGGAGATGAGATTTTACATATTTGCACAATTTTGATGGGTTTTGTTTGTTTGCTTGTTGATGGTGGGGTGTATTCATCTCATATCTTATTGATTCTAAATAGTTAAACTACTATATAATATGATATATATCCACTACATACAATGCATTTAAAAAGTTACAATTATTGGTTTACAAACCTAGCAGGTCTTATGCTCATTTATAAAGGCATATGTAGGGTAAGACATCAGGAATAATGGAGGGCTAGATAGCTCTAAGTGTCTGCCCTCCACAGAAATATCAAAATATAAATCAAAATCTGTCAGCATCACCTTCATAAGTACTCTGGAACATAGTCAAATGTTTACAGAGTACAACTTTTAACATAAATAAACGAAGTTTAAAACTAAAGCCTTTTGATATTTTAATATGTTCTTAACCCCATCAACCACTCTGCCTCACCATCGGTCGTGGAAATGATAACATATGTTCCCCTGTGTGGTCTCTAGTTATGGAGGAAGCCAAACAGACCTTATTTTCAAATAAACGTTGTTCTCTGTTTTTACCTGTCTAGATGCTATGAGAAACTACCAGAAGGACTGAAACAAGGCAGTCAACTCAGTTCCACCTAACTTGAACTCATTCTGGTAGAAAAAGCAAAAGAAATTTCTTAAAGACATTGTAAGGCAAACAAACAGCCAGTTACCACCTGGGGCCAAATATTACAGTTGAGGCAAAAAACAGATTGCTGAAAGGCTTATAGGAAAACCTGGGGTTTGAGAAATTAGGGTTCAATAATACCCATGTATGCTGGGGAATTTAGAAAGCCCCATGCATGACCAGAGCAGGAGGCATGCTCAGAAAATTCCTAAAAATACCCTAAGTTTTCACCTCTGGCTGATCTCTAGACTCAGCACCATCAGCAAGTGAAGGCTAAGGCAGAGTTATAAACAGCCTGGTTAAGTATTAAAAAGGTGCCCCAACAGAAAACCAATATCAAAAATTAAGTATTTTTCTCATTTTACTCTTTCTATTTTTCTTCTTTTCTTCACTGCTTCCTTTCCTAATTTTTTTTTCCTTGCATTCAAGGAAAAGTCCTTCAAAACACAAGCCGAACATAAGCTAAGGAAACAGAGACTTCAGAGACCACACATGCAAATACATATTTTACAAAAATAGTTTAGACAAGTCAATAAATGAATAGCTACAGCACACAGCAGGCAACAAGAACAAACTCCAAGAAGGGGTAAGTATTTGATATCCAGAGTTACCACACTATAAAAAGAAAACATCTAGTTTTTAGTAAAAAAATAGAGGGTATCAAAGAAATAAGGAAGTATGGCCCATTTACAGGAGAAATTAACAGAAACAGTTCCTAAGGAAACACAGATGTAGGAATTACTAGAAAAAAACTTCAAAACTTTTGTTTGAAACATGTTCCAAGAGTTAAATGAAACCAGGAATAAAAAAATTAAACACCAAGAGAATGGTATAAGAAAAAAGAACTTCAAATTTTTTTAAAAGCATTAACAAAAAACTTACAGAAAATTTGAAGCTAAAAAGTACTATAAACTGAAATGGAAAGCTGAGAACATTCTAATAGCAGATTTAAGTAGGCAAAAGAAACAACCAGTGAACTTGATAACATGTCAATTGAAATTATTTAGTCTGAGGAGCAGGGAGACAAAAAGAAAAAAAATTGAACAGAGTCGAAGAAAGCTTTAGGACATCAACAATTGTATAGAATTTCTTGTTACCATTGCATATCTAACATACATATAATGGGAGTCTTGGAAGAAAAAGAGAAGGGACAAAAAAGGAGAGAATAAATCTCTGAAAATAATAAATAAAAACTTTCCAAACGTAATAAAAGGTATAAAACTACATATTCAAGAAGCTGAATGAATTCCAAGCAGAATAAACTCTAAGTGGTCCACACTGAAACACATTATAGCTGTTGAAAGACAAAGAGAATCCTGGAAACTGCAAGAGGGAAGCAATTCATCTCATGCAAGGGATCCTTGATTAGATTAACATCTGGTTTCTCTTTGGAAACCATGGAGGCCAGAGGCATTAGGATAAAATGTTGAAGGTGCTGAAACTGGAAAAAAAAAAAAAACCTATCAATCACGAATTTTATATTCATATTCAGTAAAACTATCATTCAAAAATGAAAAAGAAAGACATTCCCAAATAAACCTTAATTGAGTTCGTTGATAGTAGACTTTCCCTTTGAGTAATGATAAAAGGGGTCCTTCTGGCTGAAATTAAAGAAATTTTAGACAGTAATTTGAAGCCATATGAATAAATAAAAAACTTAGGTAAAGGTAAATACATAGATAAACATTAAAGCCACTAATATTGCATTTTTGTTATGTAACTCCTCTTTTTGTTCTCTACAAAATCTAAAAGAAAAATGAATAAAACAATAATTAGAAGTTTATTTTACTTGGCTAGTAGAAGGAAGGAAACAATAAAGATTAAAATGGAGATACATGAAATAGAGAACAAAAAACAAAAGAGAGCATTAATGGCATCAAAACCTGTTCTTTGTAAAGATTGACAAGATGAACAAAACTTCAGCTAGACTAAATAAAAACAAAAAGGAGTACTCAAATAAAGTCAGAAATGAACGTAGGGACAGATCCTGCCTAGTATTCAAATAACTTCCTATTGACCATTGAAGCCCCACAAGAAAAAAAAAAGTCTCACTATTCCAAGTTCTTAGAGAAGTAATGGGCCTCATAAATTCTTAAGGCCATGCTGGGTAAAATGGCATCCATTGTGTCTGTGCTCAAGGGATCAGTCTAAGAAGCAACAGGTAATCTTGCACTGGAGAAACAGCAAGAGGTTAGGTGAAAACACTTGGAACAAATACAACTTCCCCTCTATGATAAACTCGTTGTTCATCAATATCCACATGCATGGGGAAGGTATCCTTCTGTCCACTTGAACTCGTGCATGGCCTTGTGACTTGCTTGGGCCATTAAAAAGTGAGAAGAATAATGTGGGTCTCTTCCAAGCAGAAATTTTTAAAGCCAGTGTGTATTTCCCTATGTATTGTTTATATTTTTATTTTCTGTATATTAGGTTTTGACATCTTAAAAGCCTTTCTGGCTGGAAAGTCTGCTCCTCCCAGGGCTAGTCGATCCTTAGAGATAGCAAGGGGCTGCTCTGGGAGCATGCCTTCAACAGGCAACCTAACCAGTCCAGATGCATACCTCCCTTATCTGTTCCAAACACCTCAAGGGGCAATATTCCTCTACCTTAACCATCCCAGGGCTAGGTTCCAGGCAACTAGGGACCATTCTTATAGCTTAGAGCTCAATGGAATTTTTTTAATTAGCCAATCCTAAGCTGTTTACCCTGTCTTGCCTTGCTGTTCCCTCTAAAACTACAATAAAGACTGTGTCCTGTTCCTTCCCCTCATGCCTATCCCTTCTGCCTCCAGACTGACCCTGGTATTTTCACATGTGGCCCTAGGTGGTATGCCATGCCTCCTGTTGCTAGGACCTGCGAGTATAATAAACTTTGTTCTCCTCAGCCTATCCAGCATCTTCTCTCATGGTCCCACCTGACTAACCATCGCATAAAAGAACACAGAATGCACTGTATATTTTCTTTTCCCTGTCATTATTATGGAAGCATGGGTTGAGATGGAGCTTCTGTCAGCCTGCAACTCTCATTACAATAGGCAGATACCCTGTCAACCCATAATGAACCAATCGGCAGTGTGAGCAAGAAATAAACTTGGTTCTTTCAAGCCTCTGAGACTTTGGAATTTCTTGTCACCATTGCATACCCAAGCCTCCTTTTGCCTAAGACTTAAAATATGAGGAGTGAAGGCCACATACTTCTTTTAAAAATTAGTTTTGAGGACGAAAGAGTAAATATTACTGAAATAATTAACTTAATTTCAGGATGTACTGTAAATAACAGTAGACATTTTCCAAAGAGTGAGCTAAGAAAGATGAGGCAAAAGTGAAACCACTCAAGTGGGAAGAAGAAAAACTAAAAATTATCAAGCAGATAAGGGATTGAAAAAAGAAGGTATCTGGAGGAAAAATTTAACACATTTAAACATTTATCTGAGGAACTTCCTTGGTGAAAAAAAAAGAAACATATTTCCTCCTATCAAAATTAGAACAGTATTTTCTCCATTATCGAATTTTTATTTTTCCTCATTGAATTTAAATTATCCCTAAGTTAATTTCTTATATTTTTCAAAAATGAGTTGTTTTCTATTTTGAGAAAATTGCTAGCTACATGATTTGGAAGAAAGCATTACTCATTTAAGTAGGATTTTAGGGTCATATTTTGTATCATTAGTTTCGACATTATTAGAGCCAATATCTGGCAAAATTGCACAGTAGGAAAAGTGTGTTCTTCTCACATAAACTTGCTCCTAGTCTCTCATTTCAGTGCCCATATGTATGGCTGTTACTTCAAAGACACAGTCATATTCATTTTGTGACCTACCTTGATATTATTTTCCTATTACTTTTAAATTATGCTGTTTGCTTCTTTTATGCAGCATTATAATTTGCCTTCATTACCTGTGGAAAAAGTCATGGCATATTTAAACAGTTTATTCCCCCTATAGTCTTAACTAACAGTGAATCACCATAGCCCACTGCCACAAACTTGCAGCTATCACCCTCTTTAACAGCCTCTATGTAATTAAGTCCTCATCAAAATGACCAAATATTTTCTCTCTCCTAATGAGACATTCTTACTTTACTTGCAACTCATATTTTTTTCTTCAGCTCTCTAATTAAATTTCCATTTTTGTCTATATCTTCTATTGAACCATCCCCTAAAATTCACAAACCATGGTGTCACAAAATGTTAGATATTTCAGCTTCCATGCTTTTTTTTTTTTTAATTTCAATAGTTTTGGGGAAACAGGTGGTTTTTGGTTACATGGATAAGTTCTGTAGTGGTGATTTCTGAGATTTTGGTGCCACCATCACCCAAGCAGTGCATACTGCACCCAGTGTGTAATCTTTTATCCCTCACCCTTTTCCTACCTTTCCCCCTGAGTCCCCCGAGTCCATTGTATCATTCTTATGCCTTTGTTTCCTCATAGCTTGGCTCCCAATTATAAGTGAGAACATACAACATTTGGTTTTCCATTCCTGAGTTACTTCACTTAGAATAATGGTCTCCAACTCCATTCAGGTTCCTGTGAATGCCATTACTTCATTCCTTTTTATGGCTGAATATTATTCCATAGTATATATATATATCACATTTTATTTATCCACTCATTCGTTGATGGACATTTAGGCTGGTTCCATATTTTTGCAATTATGAATTGTGCTGCTATAAACATGCATGTGCAAGAGTCTTTTTCGATAATGACTTCTTTTCCTCTTGGTAGATACCTAGTGTGGGATTGCTGAATCAAATGGTAGTTCTACTTTCAGTTCTTTAAGGAATCTCCATACTGTTTTCCATGGTGGTTGTACAAGTTTACATTGCCACCAGCATTGTAAAAGTGTTCCCTTTTCACCACATCCACACCAACATCTCTTACTTTTTGATCTTCTAAATTATTACCACTTCTGCAGGAGTAAGGTGGTATCACATTGTGGTTTTAATTTGCATTTCCCTCATAATTAGTGATGTTGGACATTTTTTCATGTGTTTATTGGCCATTTGTATATCTTCTTTTGAGAATTGTCTATTCATGTCCTTAGCCCACTTTTTGATGGACTTTTTAATCAATATCTTATATATTTTTAAGTGTATTTAAGTTGGTTTGTACCTTTCTCTGCTACCTTGTTGAGTAGCTTAATAATCAATCTTCTGAATTCTTTACCTGGCAATTCAGATTTTTTTTTTTTCTTGGTTTAGATCCATTGCTGGAGAGCTAGTGTGATCTTTCAGGGGTATTATAGAGTCATGTTTTGTCATATACCAGAATTACTTTTCTGATTCCTTCACATTTGGGTAGACTGGTTCAGTGGAAAGATCTGGAACTCAATGGCTGCCATTCAGATTCTTTTGTCCCATGGGGTGATCCCTTGATTTGGTGCTCTTTCCCTTCCCCTAGGGATGGGGCTTCCTGAGAGCCAGACTTCAGTGATTGTTATTGCTCTTCTGGTCTAGCCACCCAGCTGGGCTATTGGGCTCTGGGCTGATGCTGGGGAATGGCTACAAAGAGTCCTGTGATTTGATCTGTTTTCAGGTCTCCCAGTTGTAGATACCAGCACCTGCTTTGGTAGAGGTGGCAGGTGAGTGGACTGGACCATCTGGGAGTCCTTGGTTGTAGTTTGGTCTAGTGTGCTGGTTTTCTCGAATGCTGGTAATGCTAGTAGTGAATTTGTCATGTAAACAGACTCAGGACCTCTGGTTAGCCATGGTGGTGTTTTTTTTCCTCTTTGAAGCAGGGTTGTTCTGTTATGAGTTGCTGTAATGACTAGAGTTGGTTGGCCTTCAACCAGAAGGTGGTTCTTTCAAGAGAGCTCCAGCTACAGTAGTGGAACAAGGACATAATATTTCCCTACATTGGCCAGAATATGTATTTGTTTTCTTAGGTGATGGGCAGAGCCACAGAGCTCCCAAGAGTTTATGTCTGTTGTCTTCAGCTACCAGGAAGGTAGAGAAAAACTATCATGTGGGGGCAGGGTTAGGTGGGTCTGAGCTCAGACTCTCCTTGGGTAGGGCTTGCTGCAGCCACTGTTGGGGGGTGAAGGGATAGTTCTCAGGCCAATGGAGGTGTATTTTCTGGAAAATTATGGCTCCCTCTACCGCATCATACAGGTCGTCAGGGAACTGTGGGAAAGCCGGAAGTGGCAGGCCTCACCCAGGTCTGAGACAGCCAGCAAGGCCTGTCTCATTCCCCCAGTGCCCAACAACAGCACTGAGTTTATATCCAAGCAGCTGGGAGCAGGTCTGAGATCTTGTCCCAGGCTACAAGCCTCCCAGCTGAGAAAACAAGCAGGGATCTCAGGCGTCACTCCTCCCTGCCTGCCTGTACCGTTGACTATAGCTTCTACTCTTGTATCTGCACTTCCAATTTGCCCTCCCAGATTCTGCTCAGGAAAGTTCATGCACAGTCAAAATTATTACAAAATTCAGCTGGAAGATTCCTTCATCCTATGGCCCTCTGTCCTATTCCACTGGCTGCCTTCTCCAAGGACCCCTGTGTGATAAAGCCAGGAATGGCTTCCCTGGGTTTGAGCGAGGAACTGGGAGTGCCTACAGGGCTCTTCCTGCCTTTTCTTCCACTTTTATATTTCACTTGCCCCACTAAATCTGTTTCAGCTCTAGGTAAGGTTAAATCCTTCTCCCCGATCTGGATTTTCAGGTTCCCCAGTGGGGATGTGTGTTCAGAGACAGACTTTCTCTCTCACACACTTTGGGAACTCAGTTTTTCAGCTCTCTTGCAGAGTTTGCATCAGCAAGTTGCTTCTTTCAAAGGGACTGTGAATTCTTTCAGTTTTTCTGGTATGTTCTTGCCCTGGTTCTTGGAGCAAATTTCACAGTGTGAGTCTCCACATGCTGTTCTGTCCATCTAAGTGGGAGCTGTGTGTTAGTCCTGTCTCCGATCTGCCATTTTTCCATTAGTTTCCATGCTTGCATTTTTTAATTATTGATTTCAAAAGTAATGTGTGCTTGTAATAGAATATTTGGGACACAGAACCTGCCAAAGAAGTCATAAAAAATAACCATAATGCTACCTAGAGATGGTTTCTAGTTTTTTTTCCCTATGGCTACTTGTATTTGTGTCAGTGTGTGTGTGCGTGTTTGTGTGTGTAAAATCTGGATCATGTTGCATACACGACTTTATATTCTATTTTTTTCTTAACTGTATGTTGAAATCATTGTCATATATAATATTCAAGAATTCTCTTTTAAATGCCATTTATGTACACATTTCCTACACATTTGACTGCTGTCTGAGCCAGTTTAAGACTCTTAACTGCTCACCCTTCGTGCTTATCAAAGGCCCAGGCCCCTTATGAAATTAGCCAAACCCCTATGGACTGATGTCTTGGCTATATTTCCTACAGTGCTTTCTCTTTAGGTTTGCTCCTGGAATATCTCTGTACTTGCTCCTCACCAGGAATCTTGAAAGCCATCCTGTCTCAACTCGGATCTAGTACCCTGTTATTCTGTTTCTCTGGACAGGATCATGAGACCATAAATAGTACAAGAGGGTATTATTAACATAATAGAGTATAATAAAACGGAGCTTTTATTACAACTTCTATGGGACTGAATCAGGGTTTCTTACTTAGAAAAGATTGAACATAATTTGAATATGCAATATAAATTCTTATCTTTTTCTTTAAATAAGATTCATAAGTAACATCTTTGCATTCTCACTTTTTACATACATGTCTTTTTAAAATTATTTATTTTTAATTGACAAAACTTGGATATACCTATGGTCTATAACATGATGTTTTAATACAAGTATACATTGTAAATGACTACCGCAAGTTTATTAACAAATCCACCAGTCTCATAATCGGAAGGTCCTGAGCTTTCTCACTTCATTAAAAAAACCTTTTATTTTAGGTTCAGGAATACATGTGCAGGTTTGTTATATAGGTAAACTCACAGGAGTTTGTTGTACAGATTATTTTGTCACCCAGACACTAAGCCTAGTACCAAATAGTTATTTTTTCTGATCCTCTCCTGCATCTTACCCTCCACCCTCAAGTAGGCCCCAGTGTCTGTTGTTCCCCACTTTGTGTCCATGTGTTCTCATCATTTAGCTCCTACTTACAAGTGAGAACATGCAGTATTTGGTTTTCTGTTTCTGTGTTAGTTTGCCAAAAGTAATGACCTCCAGCTCCATCCATGCACACGAAAGACATGATTTTATTCTTTTTATGGCTACATTGTATTCCATAGTGTATATGTACCACATTACCTTTATCCAATCTATTGTTATGGGTATTTAGGTTGATTTCATGTCTTTGCTATTGTAAATAGTTTTGCATTCAACCTTCAAGTACACATGTATTTATGATAGAATGATTTATATTCCTTTGGGTATACACCCAGTAATGTGATTTCTGGTTTGAACAGTATTTTGGGCTCTTTTTTGGTTCCATATACATTTTAAAATAGTTTTTTTTCTAGTTCTGAGAAGAATGACATTGGTAGTTTGATAGGAATAGCATTTAAACTATACATTGCTTTGGACAGTATGGCCATTTAATTATATTGTTTCTTTCCATCCGTGAGCATAAAATGGTTTTTCCATTTGTTTGTATCATCTCTAATTTCTTTGAGCAATGTTTTGTTACTACTCATAGTGGAGATTTTCCACCTCCCTGGTTAGCTGTATTCCTAGGTATTTTACTCTTTTTGTGGCAGTTGTGAATGAAATTGTGTTCCTGATTTGGTTGTTTGCTTGGCTGTTGTTGGTGTAGAGGAATGTTAGTCATTTTTGTACATTGATTTTTGTATCCTGAGACTGCTGAAGTTGGTTCTCAGCTTACAGAACTTTTTGTTCTCGACTATGGGGTTTTCTAGATATAGAATCATGTCATCTGCAAACAGGGATAGTTTGACTTCCTGTCTTCCTATTCGAATGCCCTTTATTTCTTTCTCTTGCCTGTTTGCTCTGGCCAGGACTTCCACTACTATGTTGAGTAGGAGTGGTGAGAGAGAGCATCCTGTCCTGTGCCAGTTTTCAAGGGGGATGCTTCCAGCTTTTGCACATTCAGTATGATGTTGACTGTGGTTTTGTCATAGATAGTGCTTATTATTTTGAGATATGTTCCTTCAACACCTAGTTTGTTGAAAGGTTTTAACATGAAGGGATGTTGGATTTTATCTAAAGCCTTTCTGCATCTATTTAAATAACCATGTGGTTATTTTTAGTTCTGTTTATGTGATAAATCACATTTATTGATTTAAGTGTGTTGAACCAATCTTGCATCTCAGGGATATAGCCTAATTGATCATGGTGGATAAGCTTTTTGATGTGCTGGTGGATTCAGTTTGCTAGTATTTTGTACAGGATTTTTGCATCAAAATTCATCAAGAATATTGGCCTGAAGTTTTCTTTTTTTGTCGTGGCTCTGCCATGTTTTGGTATTAGGATGATGCTGGTCTCATAGAATGAGTTGGGAAGGAGTCCTTTCTACTCATTGCTTTTTAATAGTTTTAGTAGAAATGGCATGAGCTCTTCTTTGTACATCTGGTAGAATTCATCTGTGAATCCATCCGGTCCTGGGATTTTTTTGATTGTTAGGCTATTTATTACTGATTCAATTTTGGAGCTCATTATTGGTCTGTTCAGTGATTTAATTTCTTCCTGCTTCAGTCTTGGGAAGGTGTATGTGTCCAGAAATTTATCAATTTCTTCTAGATTTTCTAGTTTGTGTGCATAGAGGTATTCATCATAGTCTCTGATGGATATTTGCATTTCTGTCGCATCAATGGTAATATCCCCTTCCTCATTTCTAATTGTGTTTGTTTGGATCTTCTCTCTTTTCTTCCTTATTAGTCTAGCTAGTGATCTATTTACCTTATTAATTAAAAAAAAAACTCCTGGATTTGTTATTTTATTTATTTATTTATTTTGAGATGCACTCTCGCTATGTTGCCCAGGCTGGACTGAAGTGGCATGATCTCAGGTCACTGCAGCCTCTGCCTCCTGGGTTTCAGCAATTCTCCTACCTAAGCTTCCTGAGTAGCCGGGATTTGTTGATATTTTAGATGATTCTTTTGTGTGTCTCAATCGTTTTCATTTCAGCTCTGACTTCAATTACTTTTTGGCTTCTGCTAGCTTTGGGGTTGGTTTGCTCTTGCTTCTGTAGTACTTTTTGTTGTGATGTTAGTTTGTTAATTTGAGATCTTTCTAACTTTGTACTGTGGGCATTTAGTGCTGTAAATGTCCCTCTTAACACTGCCTTAGCTGTGTCCAGTAGAATCTGATATGTTTTGTTTTTGTTCTCATTAGTTTCATAGCACTTCTTGACTTCTGCCTTAATTTCATTATTTACCCAAAAGTCATTCAGGAGCAGGTTGTTAAATTTCCATGTAATTGTATAGTTTTAAGTTATTTTCTTGGTCCTTTTATTTTTATTGTGCTGTCGTCTGAGAGAGTGGTTGGTATGATTTTCGTTCTTTTGTATTTGCTGAGGAGTGTTTTATATTCCATTGTGTGGTCAATTTTAGAGTATGTGCCGTGTGGTGATGAGAAGAATATATTCTTTTGTTTTGGTGGGGAGAGTTCTGTAGATGTCTATCACATCCCTTTGGTCCAGTGTTAAGTGCAGTCCAGAATATCTTTGTTAATTTTCTGCCTCAGTGATCTGTCTAATACTGTCAGTAGGGTGTTGAAGTCTCCCACTATTACCGTGTGTGGGAGTCTAGGTCTCTTCGAAGGTCTCTAGGAACTTGCTTTATGAATCTGGGTGCTCTTATATTGGGTGCATATATATTTAGGATAGTTATGTCTTCTTGTTAAATTGAACACTTTAACATTATGTAATTCCCTTCTTTGTCTTTTTTGATCCTTCTTGGTTTAATGTTTGTTTTATCAGAAACTAGGATTGTAACCCCTGCTTTTTTGTGTTTTCCATTTCCTGGGTAGATTATTTTTCATTTCTTTATTTTGATCCTATGGCTGTCATTGCAGGTGAGATGGGTCTCTTGAAGAACATACCATTATGTCTTGCTTCTTTAATTAGCTTTCCACTCTGTGCCTTTTAATTGGGGTATTTAGCCCATTTACATTCCAGGTTAGTATTAGTATGTATGGATCTGATCCAGTCATCATGTTTAGCTGTTTATTATGCCAACTTGTTTGTGTGGTTGCTTTATAGTGTCACTGGTCTGTGTACTTAAATGTGGTTTTGTAATGGCTGGTAATGGTCTTTCCTTTCATATTTAGTGCTTCTTTTAGAAAGTCTTCTAAGGCAGGTCTGGTGGTAACAAATTTCCTCAGCATTTGCTTGTCTAAAAAGGATATTTCTCCCATGCTTATGAAGCTTATTTTCACTGGATGTGAAATTTTTTATTGGAATTTCTTTAAGAATATTGGGCCGGGCGCTGTGGCTCACGCCTGTAATCCCAACACTTTGGGAGGCCGAGGCGGGTGGAGCATGAGGTCAGGAGATAGAGACCATCCTGGCTAACATGGTGAAACCCCGTCTCTACTAAAAATACAAAAAATTAGGCGGGCGCGGTGGCGGGCGCCTGTAGTCCCAGCTATTCAGGAGGCTGAGGCAGGAGAATGGCGTGAACCCGGGAGGCGGAGCTTGCAGAGAGCGGAGATCGCGCCACTGCAGTCTAGCCTGGGCGACAGAGCGAAACTCTGTCTCTAAAAATAAAAAATAAAATAAAATAAAAAAGAATGTTGAATATAGGCCCCTAATCTCTCCTGGCTTGTAGAATTTCTGCTGAGCAGTCTGCTATTAGTCTGATGGATTTGCCTTTGTAGGTGACCTGTCCTTTCTCTCCAGCTGCCTTTAACATTTCTTCTTTCATTTTGACTTTGGAGAATCTGATGATTATGTGTCTTGAAGGTGACCTTTTAGTTTAGTGTCATGTGGGGGTTCTCTGCATTTTCTGAATTTGAATTTTGGCCTCTCTAGCTAGGTTGGGGAAGTTTTCATGGATTATATCCTTAAATATATTTTCCAAGTTGCTTCCATTCTCCTCACCTCTTTCAGGGACACCAATGAGTCATAGATTTAATCTTTTACATAATCCCATATTTCTTGGAGGTTTTATTTGTTCCTTTTTATTCTTTTTTAAAATTATTATCTGATTGTCTTATTTCAGAAAACCAGTCTTCAAGCTTTGTGATTCCTTCCTCACCTTGGTTATTCTGCTGTTAATACCTGCAATTACATTATAAAATTCTTACATTTTTCAGTTTTATCAGGTCAGTTACCTTCTTTTCTATCCTGGCAATTTTGTCTGTCAGCTCCTGTATCATTCTGTGGTGATTCTTAGCTTCCTAAGAATGGGGATTCAATTTTCTCCTGAATCTTTATGATCTTTGTTCCTATTGGATTGGGTTTCAGTGTTCTCCTGAATCTCAATGACCTTTGTTTCTATCCATATTCTGAATTCTATTTCTGTCATTTCAGCCATGTCAGCCCAGTTAAGAACCCTGGCAGGAGAACTATTGTGGTTGTTTAGAGAAAAGAAGGCGCTCTGACTTTTCGAGTGTCAGAGTTCTTGTGCTGTTTTTTCCTCATTTTTGTGGGCTGATGTTCCTTCAGCCTTTGAGGCTGTTATCTTTTGGATGGGTGTTTTTTTTCTTTTATCCTATTTGATGCCCTTGGGGGTTTGATTGTGGTATAAGGTAGGTTCAGTCAACTGGCTTCAAATAAATAGCAGAGTAGCTCTGTTGGCACCAAGAGTTCTAGAATCCTTTGGTTCCAAAGATCCCCTTGTTTAAGATTTCACAGGAAATAATCACATCTTTAAGTCATTATCTTGTAGCTGTCACTCAATTGTCCCATAGGATTTTTATAAACTCCTTTGAGATTTCAATGAATATTAATCCATTCTCACTTTTTAATACCACAATCCATTAGTTAGAAAACATTTTCCAACAAATTATTTTACATTTTTTCCCCTGCTTCATCAAAGCACTGTGTGCTTAATATGTCTTTAGGTACACTTGAAGGCTATAAAAGGCCACCATAATTATCTAGATTTTCATCTAAACTCTTGGCTAGGAAATATCTCAAATTCTCCACGCCCTTCGAACATTTACAGATTTTCCATCTCAGAATTCCTTACAAGATGACTTTTAAAGGTATATTTTAGCTTTGTATTTCCAAGAAGCAAGGATACATTAACTAAAATATTAGTATGTTTTGCATACTCTATGGTCTTATTTTTATTAAGGAAGTGTAGTGATTCTGCTTTGAAAACTAGTTACCTAGGAAGCATATTCCTCAAAATTCTAGTTTCCCACACTGTGCTTGCTAAGTGTATTGCACACTCAGTTCACAGAAGTTGATTATCCAAACCAAGCAGCATCAGTTTGTCAATTCAAGTGCACCATCTTGGATAATGAGAAAATGCCATTAATGAGCACATGCATTAGAGCTACTAAAGGTAAATAGCCCTATTTCAAAATACTCCCTCCCTTTATGAGTATCTCATAAAACAAATATCACAGCCAATGAATAGCAGTACCACTGCACACTGACTTTTGATTTTCAAGTCAAATACATTCAACTCAGAGAAAGCATAGTGAGGGAGCATAGCTAACTTGTAAATGTAATCCTTTCCCCAATTACTTTACCTACCATTTGAAAAAGTGTTATGAAAGTAACTCAAAAAGCACCTAAGCCTAAGCAGGATGAGTGACAATGCTGACATCACTGGTGTTTGATAATTAAATTAACGTTTATGATGGGGCTGGAAAAATGCAGCCAAACATTTTCACCAGAACTGAGGTCAACTATCAGGAGAGGGTAGCTGAGAAATAGGCACTATAAACTGTTAGATCTAGGACTGTCGTCTCTCTTCTGGCTATCTATAGCACTTGCATTTTCTCTAACTAAACATGAGATTTTCCCCTACCTCAGCAAAAACCAGGATAAACAACAAAATATCACTTCCTAAGTGAGAAGGGCACAGGATTCATATCTGGAAATAACTCTAAACAGTTACCAATCAGTGACCACAAAGACAGGTAGGATGACCAGTGAAAGGGCTTTGGCTTTGAGGACTCACTCTGAAATATCTTTGTTGTCCATGAAATATATGTTATTTATGCCATGGAGCAACTGCAGCCAGAGATAACCAGTGATGAAAGCAGGTGGCATTGGAGTCTCAAAGCAGCCATGTGGACTCATTACAAATGGCACTATGCTCAGGACATAAAAACATCAATAGGATCTGCTAATGTCAAACTCCAGTAATCAGATACTGAAGGTATGCATTAATTCCTCATTAAACACTGAATAAAAGCCTTTTATGTACCAGATATTGAGCTGGTCTTTGAGGATATACAAATATCCAAAACAAGATTTCTGACCTCGACAAGTTCAGACTAGAAGATGAGACAGACGTGAAAACATATGGCATCAGGTATCATATCAGTGGTATGTACAAGAGACAATGGTTGGCTTAAAGGGAATGTTAATTATGTTATGCTTGAGTTGGCATGGTATGTGTGTCAATGAAGGCTTCACAGAGAAAGGGGTTATTAAATCTGTTCTTAAAAGATTGACCAAAAGTCCATCAACTAGACAGAAAAACACTCCATGTGCAGAAAAAAGCAGGTGCAAAAACACATAAGTATAAATATGCATGCCATGTTGGAAAAACTGCAATTAGTCTTATACCGGTAGAAAGGTGGCAAGTGTGAATGAGCACCTAATAATGCTAAATAGGCAGGCAAGGAATCGATCATAGAGGGCCTAATATATAAAGCAAAACTGTTTGACTTTTAAGCAGAGGTGTAGCACTATCAGATCTGGGCTTTAGAAAGACCACAGTTTAGACAAAGTCAGCACTGAAAGGATAAATAGGTAGGATGATCAGCTAGGAACATTCTGTAATACATCTGAAAAGAATACAAATTAAGTATATGATAAATTTGTTCAAATATGACAAATATGTTCAGAAGGCAGAAGCAGTAAGACTTGATAGCCAATTGGATATGGGGAGGAATGGAGAAGAAAAAGTGTGTGGGTGAGTGAATGTTTGGGTGGCATTAGCCAGGACAAGGAGAATAAGAATGAAGAGCAAGTGAGTATGTGTGCATGTGTGTGCACACATGTGCATGTGCACGTGTGTGCGCACACACGTGCATATGCAAGTGCGTGTGATTTTGGGGCAGGGAGGAATTGGAAATAATTGCTGCTTCGGACATGCCGAGTTTGAAGGACTGCAGGACTTTAAGACATATCCAGTAACCCATTGGGCATAGGCTTCTGGAAACTAGTCCAGGTTAAAGTCTCATAGATTTGAAACTCTTCCACACATACATGGTAGCAGAAATCTTGGGCATGGATAGGGAGCCTCTTGCCTGTCCATCCACTAAATTATTGTATTTAATGTCTTTTGATTTCCTCTCTTTTCTTTTTACTACTATTTTCTACCCTTTGTTTCTTTACAAAAAAATAGATTTCATTTGCCCCTTCTCAATTCCTTTCTAGCATCAAGCATAACTCTTACTTTTTGATTCATTATTATCTTCATCACCCTCCTTCTTACCCTTTTACTTTTTCCATAGTTGTTTCTAATCATCTTTCTTTTGTAATAGAAGCTTTATTCCTTAACACCACTCCAAACATAGTATGATTCTAAATTAGGGACCTGTAGTTTTTTAACTTCTTAACATTATCATGTAAAATCAATACATACAGAAAAACAGACAGAATATTATAACAAATTCTCATATGCTTCAACAGGAAGCTATATTCCTTAAAATAAAATAAAATCAGTGCATGACCACTGCAATCATATATCAATCTCATTCTTGTCTCACAACAGAAAATAAGAATTAGAACAGGTTTTTGTGTGTAAATATCCACATTTTTATCCTTAAATCCTTTGCCCTGTACTGTGTACCATTCTAGCAAACCTCACCCTTATTTTATCCTTATAATTGTCTTGTGGGTAGTCAGGTGGCATTACTTTATCATCTCACATAAAAAATACTTGGGGCTCAGATTAAATGATTTTCCCAAAGTCACAGCCAGTCAGTGTCTGAGTCAGGCAACCTTGATATATTCCTTGAGCCCAGCCTCAGTACTTTTAATTCACTGAGAACTACCTGACCATTAGTTGATGATAATAATATTATCCTTCTGTGATAGCATCCTTTACATCATTCTTATTCAAACAATTCCCTGATTCAGCATTTCCCAAATTCTAATAAAACTGTGATGAATTTTACATACAAATCTATGTAAAAGCCAATTAGTTGCAGACAAGAACAAATCTTCCTTGACAGTACCAGTGGAGTCAGGCTTTTAGATTTTGTTTCAAAAGATTGCAGGGTCCCATCAATCTAGGTAACCATTTGGAATCCCAAGGTGGTAAGACTCCCTTTCCAAGCACAAGGATGCTTATGTGAGCTCAGAGGCCCAGGCTGCTGTCCAGGGTGAGGAAGAAGCTGCTGAGACAAGATAATAACTCTTTCACACGTGATTTCGATCCTAACTTTCCAGTCCCATCCTACAAAGGGATGCCCATTCTCCTCAAAGTCGACCCCATCATCCCTCACGGCCATTAGACCAATAAGTAGAGTCAGATCTCATCATGCTCTGGAAAGAAAACTGCAAAGTATGAGCAGGAAAAAACAACTTATACTCAAAGGAATTGCAAGGTTATGCCAATTTATATTGGCAGAAATCTGAGAAATACATGTGAATGGACTCTAAGAATGTTAAATCAAGGAGAATGGAATTTAATATTAAGTTTAAATTTACTGGTGAGGGCATTGCAAGAGATCCTGGATGTCATGTGCTAGCTCTAGCAGCTGGAAGTGCCTATAACAGTTTATTTGGTAGAGTTGAGAAGCCATAGCTTTCTTAACATCATGTAGAGGAAGGAAACCAAAAGATAAGAAGATAGAAATGTTGCAGTAAATTTGTCTTGTGAAACTGCACATCCCCATGATCGCTATATCTTCCTGGAAAAAAAATATTTACTTTATTAAGACATTGAAAAAATACATCAGTGATAGGAGTACCAATATCTTTGGAAATTTCTGTGGGGTTTGTCTGTGTAGGCCAGGATGAAAGAAGGATGTGTCACTAGTGAGATGTGGTCCCTGGCTTTAGTGGAGCTGATGGGATCTCCAAGTGGCAAAGACCAAATGGCAATAGTTAGCCATGAGAAGCAAAGTAAACATAATTTCCATAAGGGGTAGCATAAAGTAGAGATAAC
Source organism: Pongo pygmaeus (assembly GCF_028885625.2). Classification (NCBI taxonomy): domain Eukaryota; kingdom Metazoa; phylum Chordata; class Mammalia; order Primates; family Hominidae; genus Pongo; species Pongo pygmaeus. The sequence continues at coordinate 23,498,800 of NC_072388.2, read as the reverse complement.
GTGGTAGTCTAAATGTTTTGACCCTCATAGAGCTGACAGTTGTTAACTGGTTATGTTTTTTCTAGGAAGGAAATAGATGGGTAGGTTCTAAAATGTCACCTGATGCATTTAATAGAAAAACCCAGGGCTAGAAACTGGACTTTAAGATTCACACAGGAGAAGCCAAAACCTCCCATTCAGTTTTCACAATGAAGCCAGTTCATGGACTTCAAGTTTCTTACCTGAAGAAAAGTTTGAAGAAGCCCTTGAGGAAGGGCTGTGTAACACTATACAAATGCATACTGGCTTTTTTTTTCTTTTCTTCCCTAAAGTAACTTCCCATTTTCTTAAGTGACCACACACAGGAGAAAGGAAATACCAAGGTCTTTCAGGGGTCTCTAGACACAGGCTCTCAATGAACTGTTTCCTAGGGATTCTTTATTTTATTCTATTTTTTTTGAGACAGAGTGTCACTCTGTTGCCCAAACTGGAGTGCGGTGGCACAATCTTGGCTCACTGCAACCTCTTCCTCCCGGGTTCAAGCGATTCTCCTGGGTTCAAGCGATTCTTGTGCCTTAGCCTCCCGAGCAGTTGGGATTACAGGCATATGCCACCACGCCCAACTAATTGTTATATTTTTAATGGAGATGGGGTCTCACCATGTTGGTCAGGCTGGTCTTGAACTCCTAACCCCAAGTGATTCGCTGGCCTCAGCCTCCCAAAGTGCCGGGATTACAGGCATGAGCCACTATGCCTGGCCTTTCCTTAGGGATTCAAAGCACAAAGGTGGTCCACCAGTCAAAGTGGTGATACCTGTGGTGATACACCACTAACTGGCGATACCTGGAGTTTTAAGCTCAGGCTCTTCTTATATTTGCAGTGTGCCCTATGTCTTCATGTGCAGTCCCTGCGGTTGCATCCCCTGTTCCTGAATAGGTAACTGAAATTTGACATGCTCATCTCTCAGCAGAATCCTGACATCTGCTTCCAGGTCCCACACACTTATAGATGAAGATAAAGTGGAGAGAATAAGTTCAGGAAAACAAAACATCAACAGTTTACAAGTAGTACATTCTATAGAATTGCCCTAAGTCAATTATACTTTAAAATACAGAACTTAGAAATTACTTCCTAAAACCAGAGCCAATTAAATATATAGATTTTATCATTTTTGTGCCATGAAGTATCTGCCAGCATTTGATCATTACATTGTCGGTGACAACTTCAATATGATCTCTAGTATTCATCCCCCTGAAGATAACTAACTTCTCTAATTTTTGTTCTTCCATCTCTTTATTAGATGTTCTGTATTTTAAGTCAGTCTATTAGCTTATTGCCTTTACAAATAGGCTCACTTATTAAACCTTGACCATTGACTTTCTAGATCCATATACATTATCATCAATGGGACCATGGGCCAAATTAATTGTGTCCCTTCACTCAAAGAAAAGAACAAGTAGGTAATATACATAATTTCTTACTAGCACTCTCAGCAGTTTTTTAAATTACCACGTAACAATTTTGCCTCGAAGAATAAGAATATTTCTTAGTTTCACTATATGAGAGGTACTTAATAGGTTTTTAATAGAATGTACATGCAAATATTTTAAAAATTTGGCACATTGGAAACCATGTAGAACCAAACTCCTGGGGGAAAATGTGCTGCTTTGAAATATAATGGTAATATTCTTCAAAAACATTTCATCTTTGACCCTCAGGAAGATACAAGTAAATTGAGAAAGAGATTTTTTTTAATTTAAAGCCCTATATTATATAAACTACAGAATTTCAAAAAATATGCTATAAGATTATGAGAAATAGGGTATCCTATGCAGCATCCTCTGCAAGAGAAGCCAGTATATAAGAAGATAGTTACATTAATAACTTTTTTCAATTTTTTAAAGGAAAGAAATTATGTTAGCACATGTATATTATCTCAGTTCCTTCTGTATGTTCACATCTACTAGCAACAGAATTTTATTGTTAGAGCATAGCCATGAGTTAAAAATGAAAATAAGGTCGGGCATGGTGGCTCATGCCTGTAATCCCAGCACTTTAGGAGGCTGAGGCAGGCGAATCATTTAAGATCAGCAGTTCGAGACCAACCTGACCAACATTGTGAAACCCCATCTCTACTAAAAATACAAAAACATTAGCCAGGCGTGGTGGTGCAGGCCTATAGTCCCAGCTACTTGGCAGGCTGAGGCAGGAGAATTACTTGAAACTGGGAGGCAGAGGTTACAGTGAGCTGAGATCATACCACTGCTCTCCAGCCTGGGCAACACAGCAAGACTCTGTCTCAAAAAAAAAAAAAAAAAATAAGAAAGAAAGAAAGAAAAGAAAAGAAAAATTTGTAATTAGAATTTATTTACTATACAGGCTTTTCTTTATTTTCATATATAATATATTCCTTTAAAACAAAAAAAATACTGTGAAAACATTTAGTAGATATTATAAGGATAAAACTTTTATTCCAAGAGCTAAAAACTACTATAAAAATAAAATTATGTGTTATCTTTCCAAAACAATTTTTCTAATATATAACCTCCATATTTCATACATCATCTCTGATTTTGATATTTTCCTTCATATATAAACTCACTGTATGTAAACTTGAGCTTAGGTTCAATGAGTGTGAGTTTAATACTAATAACTCGACACATTAAGCCTTTAGCTAATAATTTCCAACACTGTGTTATTTTAATTTTGTGAGACTAAGCATTTTAGCAATGATATAAGCACCTTAACTTTTATTATTCCTCATGTTTCTTAAAAAAAGAAGAAAATAAAGTGTTCAGATAGTTGTGAACTTTGCTACTACCAATAGTTAATATTCCTAGTATTAAAATTTTCTAAGAGTTTCTTTTATGTAAGGACTATATAAAACAACTTTATATGCATTATTCCATTCAACACTGCAATACTATGAGATGCCACAATTATTCCATTTGAAACTGAAGCTTAGCAAGTTAAAGTCATTTGCATATGATTTCATAGCTAGTAAGCAAAGGAAACATTTAATAAGATGGCGGATTGGCTGGTCACTTCTGTGTAATATTTTTAAAAATATATTGTCCAGCCGATTTATTGAAAATCTGAATTTAGTATAGATAAGACAGTATAGAGATGCTTATGTTGATTGATTATATCAATGCTGATTATAAGAATGTTGAATTATGAGAGTTGAGAGCTGTATATTTTCTTACATAACTATAACATGTTACTTTACAGTGAGATATGTATTCTCAGTCTGAATATTAGCTCTGGCAGAATTTAACATTATAATTCAGCTCCCAAATTTTAGAGTTTATTTGTCTCACCCATTTGTTCATGACCTGAATCTTCTAGGCAAACAAAGTGTATATTGAGATTATTAGTGAGGTTAAATGGAGAAAAATCTGTGATAAGAAATGGAGATTTTGTCTTAGATATTCCAAATCTACTCCCTCATCTAAAATGTATTCTGTCATGTTGTGTTGTTTTATATATAAATAATACCTATAAAGCAGCAAAGTCATGAAGTCAAGACTTGAACAATTTGGCTAAAAAGAGGGTGCCTATATCATCTTGGCATGTTCATGCAATATTTATGTCAATTAAAATATTCTAAGTGCTCAATAGTACATTTTTGAAATAATATTAACATTTTCAATATAATAGGTCAAACACTAATTTTTTATAAATTAGTTTTATTTTACCTCTAGATGGAGTGCTTTAAAAACAAGACAGAGAAACTGTCCAAACCAAATTTAAATACAGTGTCTAATTAAGGGTAGAAATTTGAGTGCCTTTATTTAAAATGCATATAGATTTATGCATGATTTGCCAAATATGTGCTCACCTTCAAAATATTCTGATGTATATATGTGTAGTATAATGTAAATAATTGCTAGTATTTTTTTTTACTTGAATTTGATATTTCAATCAAATACCCATATACCAAGCTCAGGTATTGATTTATACTGTCTATAACCTAGTCACTGACTTCAGTGGGCTCAAATATCTCTCCTTGGCCTTTTAAAATTGATATATGTCACATATATGTTGGTATAATGTTAAAACTCAATGTTTTTAGACCAAAAACTCCCCTTTTGTAACATACATTTTGTAATGAGCATTCTCATAGATAATATAACTTGTCTATATTCGTCATTACCAAATATATACAAATATATATTAAACTTTTCAAACAATGAATAATAAAATAATTGGTATTTAGAGATATAAGTTATCAGGTGGCTACATTTGCAATACTGCACCTACTCTGGAAGGCATAATGAAGAAGTCAGATTCTTACACCTCTATATAGAAGCATTCTCATAGATAATATAACTTGTCTATATTCGTCATTACCAAATATATACAAATATATATTAAACTTTTCAAACAATGAATAATAAAATAATTGGTATTTAGAGATATAAGTTATCAGGTGGCTACATTTGCAATACTGCACCTACTCTGGAAGGCATAATGAAGTCAGATTCTTACACCTCTATATAGAATCACCATGAACTGGACAATAGCAGTAAATGCAGACTGATGAGAGACAGTGTATTAGTTACTTAGATATCTACTATAAGCAGCACGTATTCCACTGATGGCATGATTTATCAAAGTGGAAAACACATCTTTGTAAAATTGAAAATAAAATAATATAAAATTTTTCTTCAGTATACATTGCAACTGTGATTCTAAAATATTGTGTATGTTAAAGCTCTAAAAAAAAAAAGACTTTGTGTTGATATGTAAAACCAAGTTAGGTTTTAGGCTCCAATAAGTGTAAAGGAGGTTCTCACCTATGTGAATGACCAATAGAATATTCAGAAATTGTGCAATGTAGGGTAAAATTACATGATTTATAAAACTGTCCTGCACATGGCTGGATACTCAACATCTTGATCCCACCCATCGAACAGCAGTAAAGTGTCACAGTCATTGTGACAGCCCAAAATACTTCCACATATTTGTTTTTTCTAACTTTTATTTTAAGTTCAGGGGTACATGTTCGGGTTTGTTACGTAGATAAACTTGTGTCATGGGGGTTTGTTCTACAAGTTATTTCACCACCCAGGTATTAAGCCTGGTACCCATTAGTTGCTTTTCCTGATCATATCTCTCTTCCCACCCTCAACTCCCCAATAGGCCCCAGTGTGTGTTGTTCCCCTCTGTGTGTCAATGTTTCTCATTATTTAACTCCCACTTATAAGTGAGAACATGCAGTATTTGGTTTTCTGTTCCTGTGTTAGTTTGCCAAAAGTAATGGCCTCCAGCTCCATTCATGTTCCTGCAAAGGACATGATCTCATCTTTTTTGTGGCTGCACAGTATTCCATGGTGTACATGTATCATATTTTCTTTATCCAATCTATCATTTCTAGGCATTTAGGTTGATTCCACATTTTTGCTGTTGTAAATAGTGCTACAATGAACATATGTGCGCATGTGTCTTTATAATAGAATGATTTATATTCCGTTGGGTATATACCCAGGGCAAAGGACATGAACAGACACTTTTCAAAAGAAAAATTCCACAAATTTCTAAAACAATCTGTATAGGATCATAATGGCATTGTTGTGAGAACCAGTGGTCTAAAGTATCTTGCTTATCTGTGTGACCCAAATTCACTGAAAAACTGCCTAGACCATGTTTTTGGTTGAGCTGTGAAGTTCTTGCAATGAATGTAATCAAGAGTTTGAAAATAACCTCCCATATGTGCTTTACGGTTCATGATAATTTGTGTCTCAAGACAGGGCATAAAAGCAAAGTTAAATTTATGGGTTTAAGTATCCTTATTAGCTCTTACACAAGTGAGCCAAAAGTAAAGCATTAATTAAAAACAGCTTCTAGTGAGGCAGTTTCTTTTACATCTGAACCTTACTTTGAAATACATTTACTACCCTTTTTATCACCTGGAGGTGCTATTCCAATCCACTTGCTTGCAGTGTTCAATTGCATTTCATGGCACTTTTAAGCTTAATTAAATTTTTGCGACAGAGTAGGTCTGTTCTTTAAGGCAAAGCATTGCTTTCAATCCATCTGATTTTCATACGGAAAGGAGCTAGCAAGATTTTTTCTTCTCATTTTCGGAAAGCAAATACTCTTTGCCAATAAATAAGTAAATAAATGCTAGTTTTCTATGGCTATGTTTAAGGGGAAAAATAGTTTGTGGCAATCTGAATGCGTTTGAGCTTGGAGGAAAAGGAGTACACTTTAATCTCTTGAGCTGTGATCTAATCTTAGGACCCTCTATTTTATCAGATTCTAGAAAATATAGTATATAGTATATACTATATTTTCTATATATAGTATATAGTATATACTATATTTTCTATATATAGTATATAGTATATACTATATTTTCTATATATAGTATATAGTATATACTATATTTTCTATATATAGTATATAGTATATACTATATTTTCTATATATAGTATATAGTATATACTATATTTTCTATATATAGTATATAGTATATACTATATTTTCTATATATAGTATATAGTATATACTATATTTTCTATATATAGTATATAGTATATACTATATTTTCTATATATAGTATATAGTATATACTATATTTTCTATATATAGTATATAGTATATACTATATTTTCTATATATAGTATATAGTATATATACTATATTTTCTATATATAGTATATAGTATATACACTATATTTTCTATATATAGTATAGAAAATATTTTACTATATATAGTATATAGTAAAATATACTATATATACTAAATATATACTATATACTATATATAGTATATAGTATATATTTTACTATATATAGTATATAGTATATATTTTACTATATATAGTATATAGTAAAAAAACTATATACAATTTATATGATTTATATATTCTATAATTAAATTATATATAAAGCCATATATTGTATAATGGATATGAGAATAATCCTGAACTTAATAAGGTAATTCTTGTCTCTATATTTAATTTTGTTCACCAGAGGAAGTGAATTTCTTTTTCTATTTTTATTGTATCTATATTTTTGTGGCAACTGACAACTACCAATTTGCAACAGTAACAGGAAAAGCCATAGACAAACACGACTTTCTCTGCTAGTTATCCTAGACTGCATTTCTTTTCCCCTTATTTCAATCCTCAAACATGCCAGAGTGGACTTAACCTAGTCCCAAAAATAATCCATTAAGCAAGTCTGTCCTCAGTAGTGTCACCGTCCACCCAGTTGTACAAGCCAGAAACCAAGTCATTCTTGACACTTCTTTTGCCTCTCTAAAATTCAATTCACAAAGTCCTTGCAATTTTACCTGCTGAAAAGCTTTCAGATCCATGCCAACCTCCCATTTTTTGCAGCAGCAGCCTTGTCTAAACTACCATAACTTCTTGTTTGGCATGACACAATGGCCCAAATGTATCTCTGCTGCTCCCCTCGCTCTCTCTCCCCACAATATTTTCAAAACGAATATCTAAAAATGTGAACTCTGTTTAAAATGCTTCAACATCTTATAATTCCTTTAGAAAGAAAGAAAGAGAAAGAGAGAAAGAGATGAAGGAAGGAAGGAAGGGAGGGAGAAGGAGAGGGAAGGAGAGTCCTTCAGTTGGACTACAGAGCTTTTACCCACGCTCCATATCTGCCTTTCCTGCCTGACCCCATTACACCCTACTGCTTACTACCTTTGCTTGCTTGACGTTGCCTCATTTCAGGTCCTTATTTTAGAAACACTACCTCTAGACCTTGGAACATGTCATTTCTTCTGCCTGAAATTCTCCTCTTTACCTGGAAAGATGATATAATAAAAACAGAAATAACAGAATCACTGAAACAGAATGTATGGGTTCAAATGCCAGGTGTACCCTATACTAGCTGTATAACCTTAAACTCTCTGAAAACCATAGTTTTAATATCTGCAAAATGGGGATAATAACAGTCTATATCATAGAGTTATTCTGAAAATGAAAAGATTGGTTATATGTAAGGCATTTAGTAAACATCTGGTACAGAATAAGCCCTCCACAATGTCAGACACCATCCCTCCACTCGTTACCTAATTAACCCCTTTTAATCCTCCAGGTCTCAGCTTAAGTGTTGCTTCCTCATGGAAGAATTCCCTGATCTCCCTGACCCTACCACGGAAAACTATTTGTTGAAAAGTCTTAGCATTGTATAGCTGTCATTCACAGGGCTTGCTACATATGCAGTTTTACATTTATTTTTAGTTACTGTCTGGTTAATGTCTGACTCCACTAGAAATAAACTTTTCAATGGCAAAAAATATTTTTGGTTTTGCCCAAAATTACGCCCCCAATATTTAATACAGTACCCGGAATCTAGTAGCACTCAGTAACTATTTGCTAAATAAATGAATGTTCTACTGTCTTTCTTGTTTGCTTTCCCTCCCCTATTACTTGTTTTCCATTTATGAAAGTCATTTTGATGCCTATCTTATTTATTGATCTTCCCAAAATCTCCCTGATGGAATTAATTCTTCTGCTGTCTGTTCTCCTTCTGCTGTATTTTTAAATAATAATTATTGTCTACCTTGCACCAGATTACATTTGTCTCTATTCATGTATTTCTCCTTGTGTCTTTATTCAATTATCATTAGGGTCAAATTTCTACAATATAAATCTCATATATTCAAATTCAATGTATTCAAAGCTTTCTGAAGACTCCTCAGAGGGTAAAGTCAACCTCCTTAACCTGATATACATATAATTTACAACCTGATCCCAGCCAATTTTTTTCCGGCCTCATACCATGTTATACTATCCCAACCCCTAAGTCAGCTTTAGGCAGGAGGTCTTTATGCAGAACAGAGGGTACCTGCTACCTTTATGGAGAAGCATGACCATCACATCTCACAGTCAGGAAAAACAAACAAGCAATAATCCCCAAATAAGCAAAAAATAAAATAAAATAAAATAAAAATAAAAAAAACAGGGTTGCCTTGTCTAGTTCTAGTCTCCAAAATAAGTGAAACCTTAAGCCTTTCCAGTAACTGACTCCCAAACAAAAATAAAGTTCTTTTTAACAAAAGTTTAAAAAGTGCAAAAGCAGTACTGGTGTCTGAAAGGTATATGTGTATGTGTCTACAATGTTTATGAATACAGCAATCATGACAAAACTTACTGTTCTCCACCATGAACTATCAGTATAGCAGAATGTTTTCAGTTCTTTACCTTCCCTCTAACCTTGGTTTTTGACATGTAGCTTTGCAGTCTCACCCAGTGGAGGTGAGTATGCTTCCCCACACCATTGGTTTTGAGTTTCACCATATAATTTGTTTTGACCAATGGGAAGTAAGTGAAAGTGACAGCTTGCTAGTTTAGGTCTCATTCCTTGAGAGACATCACCTTTACCTATTCACCCCTGAGGTTCTGTCATCACCTGAGAATAGGCCCCAGCTAGCCCACTGGACCAAGGAAGACAGGATGCAAGACACTTGGAGTAGGCTTAAGACCAATTGTAAGGTTGGAGCCACCAGCCAAACCCTGACTAGAACTAATACACCTCAGTTAACGTACTTACATGCTTGTTAGGCCAGTAGATTTTGTAGTTGTTTGTTACATAGCATTTTGATAAGACCTGGCTAATAAACATGGTCACCTTAATAATCTTGTAGAGAGTGTCTTCTTTAAAGAATCGCTTTATATTTAAGTTTGTGAGTCAATACTTTTAAAGCCTGATCTCTCTTGCAATCTTAGCAATTAAACTTATTTTCATTTTCCAAATGCTTTATTACTGAGTCATCCTTGACAAGAGCAATCCACGAAACTGCATTCAAAGTCACTTTTTAATAACTGAGGGAGTGGTTTATTCCTGAGTCAAGCTTGTCCATTCGATGTTCTCCTCTTGGGATGAGTTATCTCCCAGGAGTCTCCTGAATTCTTTGTCTAAATAGATTTCTGGCAGTCTGCTGCTGTGCCATTTCACCAATTTCAGACCGCATGCATTGAGGCTGGAATATATTTTCTGCATTTTTACATTAACTCATGCAGTTCAATCTACTTAGAATGTCATTCTGTCTCTTGTCCAGTCAGCACAGTACTAGGCATAGCACAAGGCTGAGATGAAATGTTGTCTCCTCCTCTTAGTATGTTTATCACCAATCTGTAACAAGATTAAGCCTAGTCTCAATTGCAATACTGATGTCTGAAGTGGTGTGTGTGTGTGTATATGTGTGTGTGTGTGTGTCTACAATGTTTATGGATATGGCAATCATGACAAAAGTTACTGTTCTTCACCATCTCTCCATGTATGGAGAAAAATCAATGTTCTCCACAGATTTCTGTTTTCTCCTTGCTAGACTATATATTTCTCAAGCACATAGACTCTGTTTGTGTCTCTGGCACCAAACGGTGCCTACCACATTGTTCATTCACAGTAAAATTTTCTCAATTAAACTGAATTACATGGTATTATATATATGTCTCTCCTAATAAAATACCAAAACCTAAGACTTCTTTATATTAATCCATAGTATCTAACATAATGCCCTGGGAATAATAATATTCAATAAATGTTTGTTGAATTAAACTTCATTGAATTTGTGGTTCACATGGTTGACAAGTGTGATGGTTAATACTGAGTGTCAACTTGTATTGAAAAATGCAAGTATTGATGCTGGGTATGTCTGTGAGGGTGTTGTCAAAGGAGATTAACATTTGAGTCAATGGGCTGAGGAAGGCAGACCCACCCTTAATCGGGTAGACACCATCCAATTAGCTGCCAGCAAATATAAATCAGGCAGAAAAACGTGTAGCGACAAGATGGGCCTAGCCTCCCACCCTACATCTTTCTCCCAGGCATCACATGGATGCTTCCTGCCCTGGAACACTGGACTCCAAGTTCTTCAGTTTTGGGACTCAGACTGGCTCTCCTTGCTCCTCAGCTTGCAGACAGCCTATTGGGGTACCTTGTGATCATGTAAGTTAATACTTAATAAACTCCCCTTTGTGCGTATGTGTGTGTGTGTGTGTGTGTGTGAGAGAGAGAGTATGACCCACGCTGCCATCAGCCTTTCTACCTTTGTCTAAGGAGATAGAGCCTGTGCTGCCTGAGGCAACATTGATGGCCTCCCCTGAGGCAGTTGCCAGGCAAGAAAATGTTGATTCCCCTCAGAAGCCACCCCCAACACCTCTGTTTGCTTTTAGACCTATAACTAGACTAAAATCCCAGCAGGCCCGTAGAAGTGAGGTTGAGAGTGTGATCCATGAGGAGGTGTGCTACCCTCGAAAAGGAGCCCACTAAGTAGGGTCTCTGCTTTTAATGTTGCAGCTTAGGGGGCTAAAAAAAGGTTCTAATAGTTTATTTGCTTGGTTAGCTGAAATATGGATTAAAAGATGGCCCACTGTGAAGGAGCTGGAAATGCCTAATATCCCTTGGTTTAATGTAGAGGAAGGGATCCAAAGGCTTAGAGAGATTGGGATGGCTGAGTAGATTAGTCACCTTAGACCTACTCTTTCCAGCTGGGAGGGTCCAGAAGATATAGTCTTGACATATGCCTTGCAAAACAGAGTTGTGAGGGCAGCACCTGCATCTTTGAAGAGCCCTATAATTGCTCTTCTCTGTATGTCAGATCTAATGGTGGGAACCACAGTCACTGAACTACAAAATTTAAATACAATGGGAATAATTGGATCCCAAGGTTGCAGGGGCCAAGTGGCAGTATTCAACCATCAAAAGCAAGGTGGGCATAGCTACCATAATGGACAACAGAGGCAAAGCATCAATCAGAATCATGTACAGCTCTGGCATTGGCTAATTAATCACGGTGTTCCTAGAAGTGAAATTGATAGGAAGCCTACTGCATTCCTAATTTAATTATACAAACAGAAAACTTCTAGGTTGAATGGACAAAAGACTAACTCGAATTATAAAAACAGAGAATCACAGCCCCTCAATCAATTTCCAGACTTGAGCCAGTTTACAGACCCAAAACCCTTTGAACGAAGGGGAGGGCAGGTCCCCTTGAGGAAGGACCCCATTACCAATAATTTATGCAGTGAATCTTTCTCCCATCCTTCCCCAAGGAGACCTCCAGCCTTTTACCAGGGTAACTGAGCACTGGGGAAAGGGAAATAATCAGACATTTCAGGGACTACTGGACACTGGCTCTGAGCTGATGTTGATTCCAGGGGACTAAAAACATCACTGTGGTCCTCCAGTTAATGTAGGGGCTTATGGGGGTCAGGTAACTTATGGAGTTTGAGCTCAGGTCTGACTAACAGTGGGTCCAGTGGGTCCCTGCTCATCCTGTGGTCATTTCCCCAGTGCCAGAATGCATAATTGGCATAGACATACTTACCAGTTGGCAGAATCCCCACACTGGCTCCCTGACTAGTAGGGTGAGGGCTACTATGGTGGGAAAGGCAAAATGGAAGCCAGTAAAGCTGCCCCTACCTAGAAAAATAGTAAATCAAAAACAATATCCCATCCCTGGAGGGAATGCAGAGATTAGTGCCACCATCAAAGACTTGAATGATGCAGGGGTGGTAATTCCCACCACATCCCCATTCAACTCTCCCATTTGTGCAGAAGACCGATGAATCTTGGAGAATGACAGGGGATTACTATAAGCTTAACCAAGTGGTGACTCCAATTGCGGCTGCTGTACCAGATGTGGTTTCATTGCTTGAGCAAATTAACACATCTCCTGGTACCTAGTATGTTGCCATTGACTTGGCAAATGCCTTTTTCTCCATTCCTGTCCATAAGGCCCACCAGAAGAAATTTGCCTTCAGCTGGCAAGGCCAGCAATATACCTTCATTGTCCTACCTCAGGGGTATATAGCTTCTCCAGCTTTGTGTCATAATTTTATTTGGAGAAACCTTGATCACTTTTCACTTCCGCAAGATATCACACTGGTGCGCTGCATGATGACATTATGCTCATTGGACCTAGTGAGCAGGAAGTAGCAAGCACACCGAACTTATGGTGAGACATTTGCATGCCAGAGGATGGGAAATAAATGACTAAAATTCAAGGACCTTCTACCTCAGTAAAATTTCTAGGGGGTCCAGTGGTGTGGGGCCTGTCGAGATATTCCTTCTAAGGTGAAGGATAAGTTGCTGCGTTTGGCCCCTCTTACAACCAAGAAAGGGGCACAATGCCTAGTGGGCCTATTTGGATTTTAGAGGCAACACATTATTCATTTGGGTGTTACTTTGGCCCATTTGTCAAGTGACCCAAATGGCTGCCAGTTTTGAATTGGGTTCAGAACAGGAGAAGGCTCTGCAATCGGTCCAGGCTGCTGTGCAAGCTGCTCTGCCACTTGGGCCATATGACCCAGCAGATCCAATGGTGCTTGAGGTGTCAGTGGCAGATAGAGATACTGTTTACAGCCTTTGGCAGGCTCCCATAGGTGAATCACAGAGGAGGCCTCTAGGATTTTGGAGCAAGGCCCTGCCATCTCTTCTGCAGATAACTACTCTCCTTTTGAGAGACAGCTCTTCGCCTGTTACTGGGCTTTGGTGGAAACTGAACGTTTGACTATGGGTCATCAACTCACCATGCGACCTGAACTGTCTATCATGAATTGGGTGCTTTCTGACCCATCTAACCATAAAGTGGGTTGTGCACAGCAGCATTCCATCATCAAATGGAAGTGGTATATATGTGATCGGGCTCAAGCAGGTCCTGAAGACACAAGTAAGTTACATGAGGAAGTGACTCAAATGCCCATAGTCTCCATTCCTGCCACCCTGCCTTCTCTCCCCCAGTCTGCACTGATGGCCTCATGGGGAGTTCCCTATGATCAATTGACAGAGGAAGAGAAGACTAGGGCCTGGTTCACAGATGGTTCTGCACAATATGCAGGCACCACCCAGACATGGACAGCTGCAGCACTATAGGCCCTTTATAGGACATCCCTGAAGGACAGTGGTGAAGGGAAATCTCCTCAGTGAGCAGAACTTCGAGCAGTGCACCTGGTTGTGCACTTTGCATGGAAGAAAAAATGGCCACATGTGGAATTATATACTGATTCATGGGCTGTAGCCAGTGGTTTGGCTGGATGGTCAGGGACTTGGAAGAACCATGATTGGAAAATTGGTGACAAAGAAATTTGGGGAATAGGTATGTGGATGGACCTCTCTGAATGGTCAAAATCTGTGAAGATATTTGTATCCCATGTGAATGCTCACCAACTGGTGAGCCTAGCAGAGGAGGTGTTTAATAATTAAGTGGATAGGATGACTTGTTCTGTGGACAACACTCAGCCTTTTTCCCCAGCCACCCCGTCATCGCCCAATGGGCCCATGAACAAAGTAGCCATGGTGGCCGGGATGAAAATTACACATGGCTCAGCAACATGGACTTCCACTCACCAAGGGTGACCTGGCTACGCCCACTGTTGAGTGCCCAATTTGCCAGCAGCAGAGACCAACACTGAGCCTTTGATATGGTACCATTCTTTGGGGTGATCTGCCAGCTACCTGGTGGCAGGTTGATTATATTGGACCTCTTCCATCATAGAAAGGACAGAGGTCTGTACTCACTGGAATAGACACTTACTCTGGATATGGGTTTGCCTATCTTGCACACAATGCTTCTGCCAAGACTACTATCCATGGACTCACGGAATGCCTTATCTACCATTATGGTATTCCACACAGCATTGCCTCTGACCAAGGCATTCACTTTACAGCTAAAGAAGTGTGGTAGTAGGCTCATGCTTATGGAATTCACTGGTCTTACCATGTTCCCCATCATCCTGAAGCACGTGGATTGACAGAACGGTGGAATGGCCATTTGAAATCACAATTACAATGCCAACTAGGTGACAATACTTTGCCGGACTGGGGCAAAGTTCTCCAGAAGGCCATGTATACTCTGAATCAGGGTCCAATATATACTACCGTGTTTCCCATAGCCAGGATTCACAAGTCAGGAATCAAGGGGTAGAAGTGGAAGTGGCACCACTCACTATCACCCGTAGTGATCCACTAGCAAAATTTTTGCTTCCTGTTCTTGTGACATTACATTTTGCTGACCTTACTTCCAGAGGGAGGAACGCTGCCACCAGCAGACAGAACTATTCAATTAAACTGAAAGTTATGATTGCCACCTGGACACTTTTGGTTCCCCCTACCTTTAAGTCAACAGGCTGAGAAGGGAAATACAGTGTTCGCTGGGGTGATTGACCCAGACTATCAAGATGAAATCAATCTACTGCTCCAAAACAGAGCTAAGGAAGAGTATGCATGGAATACAGGGGATCCATTAGGGTGTCTCTTACTATTACCACACCCTGTGATTAAGGTCAATGGAAAACTACAACAGCCTAATCCAGGCAGAACTACAAATGGGCCAGACCCCTAAGGAATGAAGGTTTGGGTCACTCCTCCAGGAAAGAAACCACAATCTGCTGGGGTGTTTGCTGAAAACAAAGGGAATACAGAATGGGTAGTAGAAGAAGGTAGCCATCAATACCAGCTATGACCACATGACCAGCTGCAGAAATGAGGACTGTAACTACCATGAGCATTTCCTCCTTCTTTTGTTAAAAACATGTTTGTGCATGTCTATACTTGTACTAAGAAAATATCTTCATTTTATTTTCTTTTACTTTATCATGTGACATAAGATTTACTAACGTCATATCAGCATTTAAGTATTGTTAACTTTATGTAATAGTATTTGGGTTGGGGATTGGTGTGTTTCTGGTTGTATGAAGGATAGTTGTATGATGTTAGGCATAATTTTGACCTTATCGTCTTTATTTGAAGACTGTGTATGATCTCAGATGTATATGGGTTGAAGTTGACAAGGGGTGGACTTGTAATGGTTAATATTGAGTGTCAACTTGATTGGATTGAAGGATGCAAGTATTGATCCTGGGTGTGTCTATGAGGGTGTTGCCAAAGGAGATTAACATTTGAGTCAGTGGGCTGGGGAAGGCAGACCCACCCTTAATCAGGTGGGCACCAACTAATAGCCACCAGCAAATACAAAGCAGGCAGAAAAATGTGAAGAAGCAAGACAAGCCTAGCCTCCCAGCCTATATCTTTCTCCCGTGCATCCCATGGATGCTTCTTGCCCTGGAACATCGGACTCCAAGTTCTTCAGTTTAGGGACTCAGACTGGCTCTCCTTGCTCATCAGCTTGCAGACAGCCTATTGTGGGACCTTGTGATCATGTAAGTTAATACTTAATAAACTCCCCTTTGTATATATATATGATATATAGATATATATGTATTTCTCTAATAGGATATATATATATCCTATTAGTTCTGTCCCTCTAAGAGAACCCTGCCAAAGTGGATTTTCTGAAAATATAATGGTTGCCACTGAGACACATTGAAATATTAGAGTTTTAGGAAGGATTACAGTAAGTAAGGTTAGCCTAAACATTGGGCTAATATTGTAAGAAAAATTAATGTGCTCTCTCTACATGTTAATGGACAAATAAAAGGTGATCTGCAATACATAGCCTAATAGACTTGTGGCAATGAGTTAAGGTTTGATCTGTTAAAAGAGATATCTTAGCCAACTTAAATTTAACAGTGTTTAATTGAGCAAAGAACAATTTGAGAATCAGGCAGCCTCCCAAGCCAGAGTAGGCTCAGAGAGACTCCAGCACAGCCACATGGTGGAAGAAAGTTTATTAACAGAAAAAGGAAAGTGAGGTACAGAAAAGGGAAGTGAGGGACAGAAATAGCCGGATTGGTTACAACTTGGCATTTGCCTTATCTGAACACGTTTTGAACAGTCGGCCCCCTTTGATTGGCCAAAACTCGGTAATTAGCACAAGAGTTTGTCACAGTCTGTTTACATCTCTATTTAGGTTGTAGTTCACTAGGTACAGAGAAACCTTTAGGCTGAAGTTAAAATACACAGGGAGGCAGCTTTAGGCTAAACTTGATTGAACAAACCTTTGCTTTAGAAACATTTGGAGCCAAGCATGTTGGCATGTGCCTGCTGTAATCCCAGCGACTCAGGAGACCGCAGGTAGGGAAGAGGAGTGTTGGAGAGGTGGGGGTTGTGGGGGTGTGATCCCTTGAGCCCAGGAGTTGGAGGCTGAAGCTATGATTGTGCCACTGCATCTCAGCCACCTGGGTGACAGAGAGAGACCCTATCTTTAAAAAAAAAAAAAAAAGAGTAAATCTAAGAATCATTTTGTGGATGGAAATATCCACTGAGTATATGTCATTGTTAAAGGAAGCAATAATTACAAAAGGGAATAAAAGTATACATGCTGTTTCTGGCATTATGTTTTAAATAAATTATACGGGCTACAGGTTATGGAGCCCTCTGCTTTAGATTAATATTTATCAAACATTCACCTTTCTGTACTCTTTCCAAAGACACCAACTATGTCTTTGATATTCCATTCTGTATTTTATAATAAACATCTCTGACTGTAGAAATTTGGAATGGGAATGGTAGAAGGTAAAGAGAAAGAAAAGAAGAAATAAAGAAGGATGCAGGTGAAAGGAAAAAGTAAATAAGTTAATGACACAGTGAGCCGAGATCACGCCACTACACTCCAGCCTGGGTGACAGAGTGAGACTCCATCTCAAAAAATAATAATAATAATAATAATAATAATGTTAACGATAAAAAAGGAAAGATTCATGAAGGTAAAAACAGATACCTTAAGCCAATCAATATCTATATTTTCCCCTAACAAGAAAATTCCTTTTGCAAGCTCTTGTATCACTTGCTCACTTAATTTGCCCACCCCAAATTCCATCATGCTGATAGTCAAAAATTGTAGTTCTGGGTTTGCATAGGCATTCTATATGCTTTCTCTATGTCTCTTCTTTTGTCCTAACTTTTTCCCCTAAGACAATCATAAATCTTACTAAGTTATCTGATCTCCCTAACGCCCAGGCTGATATTCTGCCAACATGCCCCAGTTTAGCCATGACAGTTGTTTA
Source organism: Pongo pygmaeus (assembly GCF_028885625.2). Lineage (NCBI taxonomy): Eukaryota > Metazoa > Chordata > Mammalia > Primates > Hominidae > Pongo > Pongo pygmaeus. The sequence continues at coordinate 23,480,939 of NC_072388.2, read as the reverse complement.
TGGCGAGTGTCCATTCTAACTGGTGGTCTCACATCTCCTAGATCATTTTCTGGATTTGTTTCTCTTATTATTTATTTCTTCCAAATGTTTTTAATGAGAATCTTTGCATAGCAAATTGTATCAGGTCCTTCATGCCTGATAATGTTTTTATTCTTCCCTTATATTTGAATAACAGTTTGGATGGATATAAAATTATAAATTCAGTGTTACTTATCTTCTTTAAAATTATTTCTTCATTATCTACTGTTGCTACTATTGAGAAATCTGATATCATTCTGAGTCTTGTTAGAAATTGGATGTCCATCTGATTCTTGGTCTTCTTTAGATGATTTGCTTGTATATCCTGGGAGATATTCAAATTTTATATTTGTTTTGATATTGCTACATTTCACATAATGTGTATTAAATTTTGCATAAGTTTATTTTCATAAGGTGCTGGAAGTCCTACTGGAGAAAAATGATATTAAATGGAGATAAGTAAGTCAGCTTCAAATAATAATTAGTCATGAGGCATTAGGGATACTTCTGAGACAGGGTAGAATCTCTCTCCGATCTGCCCCAGTCTGTCTTCCCAGGAACTTCTGGACAACTTCTATGGGAATGAAGGTTGTTTGTTAGAGAAAAGCAAAAGAGTTGCTTACACTAAAGTTTCTTTAAAACATGGCCTCAAGGTGGAAATACTTTGGTACCCCTTTAGCAGAGCAATATATAACGAAGAGGAGTAAAGCATTGTGTGCCTGCTCTGTACCCAACCTTGAGTTTAGTGCTGGGACATTTTACCATATGAAACGATGGAGACTCTGCCCCTCCAGTAATCCAGGGCAACCACAGCCCCAACAAATACAGCCATTCACAGTGGAATCAGCATGGGTGCCTGGGAGCTTTGGTGGTGGTACCTGGCAAAGCAGCAGCAGGAACGGGCAGAAGTGGTGGTACCATTGGGACAGGGCAGTACCATGGCAGATGGCCTGGAGCCTAACAGGGAAAGCAGGTGGACACTGCTTTCTACCCAGTGGGTAAAAATCTAGGGTAGAATTGTCTTATACAGAGTGGGAGAGACATTTTCAGATAACTGTAGCAAAAGCTACCTTGAGGTTTTAGGTTCAGAATCAATTAGGCCATCACATTTCTCTCTAAACATTAATTCCTACCACACTGAAAATATAGCCATTGAATTGTGAGCTGATGTAGAAGATGTAAGATCATAGATTAGTGTTTTAAAGCTGTCTGGGAACTTACTGGCTAAGCTAATCATCAAAACTTTTAAGAGCTGCTCAGCAGTTACTATTGCTGAACCTAAAACATAAATAATAAAGCCCCAGATGTGAGCATCTCTAAACTATTGGGCTCTATATTCCCTAAGTGGAATACCACAAAGAGTTTATTTGATAATTCTTATTTTATAATATTTTCAAAATAAATGAACTATATTCTCTAGAAGTTAGAATGTAGTACAAAATGCCATATAAGACGTTAAATTCTAGTGAATTTTGTGAACAGTGGACTTTGGCAGTGGAGAATCAGCTGTATAAAATGGCTTCACCTTTTTCTTTTTTTTTTTTTTTTAGTAGCTTCCAATTATTTATTTTTTTATTTTTTATTTTTATTTATTTATTTATTTATTTATTATTATTATATTTTAGGTTTTATGGTACATGTGCGCAATGTGCAGGTTAGTTACATATGTATACATGTGCCATGCTGGTGCGCTGCACCCACCAACTCGTCATCTAGCATTAGGTATATCTCCTAATGCTATCCCTCCCCCCTCCCTCCACACCACAACAGTCCCCAGAGTGTGATGTTCCCCTTCCTGTGTCCATGTGTTCTCATTGTTCAATTCCCATCTATGAGTGAGAACATGTGGTGCGTGGTTTTTTGTTCTTGCGATAGTTTACTGAGAATGATGATTTCCAGTTTCATCCATGTCCCTACAAAGGACATGAACTCATCATTTTTTATGGCTCCATAGTATTCCACAGTGTATATGTGCCACATTTTCTTAACCCAGTCTATCATTGTTGGACATTTGGGTTGGTTCCAAGTCTTTGCTATTGTGAATAATGCCCAATAAACATAGGTGTGCATGTGTCTTTATACCAGCATAATTTATAGTCCTTTGGGTATATACCCAGTAATGGGATGGCTGGGTCAAATGGAATTTCTAGTTCTAGATCCCTGAGGAATTGCCACACTGACTTCCACAATGGTTGAACTAGTTTACAGTCCCATCAACAGTGTAAAAGTGTTCCTATTTCTCCACATCCTCTCCAGCACCTGTTGTTTCCTGACTTTTTAATGATTGCCATTCTAACTGGTGTGAGATGGTATCTCCTTGTGGTTTTGATTTGCATTTCTCTGATGGCCAGTGATGGTGAGCATTTTTTCATGTGTTTTTTGGCTGCATAAATGTCTTCTTTTGAGAAGTAGGAAGAATCAATATCGTGAAAATGGCCATACTGCCCAAGGTAATTTATAGATTCAATGCCATCCCCATCAAGCTACCAATGACTTTCTTCACAGAATTGGAAAAAACTACTTTAAAGTTCATATGGAACCAAAAAAGAGCCTGCATCGCCAAGTCAATCCTAAGCCAAAAGAACAAAGCTGGAGGCATCACACTACCTGACTTCAAACTATACTACAAGGCTACAGTAACCAAAACAGCATGGTCCTGGTACCAAAACAGAGATATAGATCAATGGAACAGAACAGAGCCCTCAGAAATAACGCCGCATATATACAACTATCTGATCTTTGACAAACCTAAGAAAAACAAGCAATGGAGAAAGGATTCCCTATTTAATAAATGGTGCTGGGAAAACTGGCTAGCCATATGGAGAAAGCTGAAACTGGATCCCTTCCTTACACCTTATACAAAAATCAATTCAAGATGGATTAAAGACTTAAACGTTAGACCTAAAACCATAAAAACCCTAGAAGAAAACCTAGGCATTACCATTCAGGACACAGGCATGGGCAAGGACTTCATGTCTAAAACATCAAAAGCAATGGCAACAAAAGCCAAAATTGACAAATGGGATCTAATTAAACTAAAGAGCTTCTGCACAGCAAAAGAAACTACCATCAGAGTGAACAGGCAACCTACAAAATGGGAGAAAATTTTCGCAACCTACTCATCTGACAAAGGGCTAATATCCAGAATCTACAATGAACTCAAACAAATTTACAAGAAAAAAAACAAACAACCCCATCAAAAAGTGGGCAAAGGACATGAACAGACACTTCTCAAAAGGACATTTATGCGGCTTCATCTTTTTCAAACTGATCAAGATTAGTGGAGTCAATGAGATAAATACCAAAAGGGTTGACACAGGCAGAACCAGCCTGGACAACAGACTTCCTCATTTCTGTGAGCTTAATGCTCTCAAGCTCAGCTTTAACCCTGGGTCAAACTACTTACACTTCCTCCAGAGACTTAAAGTTAAAAAGCAGAAATCTATTTGATTTTCCTTGAAATATTTTTATACAGTATTTCTATTATATGATCATAGGGACTATTGATGACTATTTTAAAAGTATAGATAAAGGTGTGGGTATGGATACAGAGCTATAAGCTTTCCCAGTGCTTTTTATACTTCAAGTACTCCAATACCTAATTCATTTGGAATACAAATTTAAGTTAATTTTTTTCATTATTTCAATCCCGGTGAAAAATTTCCTATCAAACTACCAATATTAAATGTACAACTAAATAGCAAAATGTACTTAATGTGGACTTTACACTCAAAACAATCAGGAATTTTTTAAATGCTGTTTGGTAGGATTCCAAATTTTTTTTACTATAATCTTAAACGTGTTTATCTTTTGCAGTTATACTTATTTACAATCAAGCTTAAAATAAGACAGCTCAAGAAAGTAATTTAGTTTACTTTTTACTTTGAAGGCTTGTTCTTAGTTGATAACATTTCCGAATATTGCCTTAACAAATAAACCCAGTAATTGTGCTTACAGGTAGAGTCATAAGACCATCTTTGCAGGTGCCAGTTTAAAAAGGGTCTCTAGTTAGGGTAACATTAACGCTCAGGGTGCCTGCTGTCTGTTGATACTACTGGAACTTAATATACTAAACAGATGTATGACTGGTTCTACCTAAGATTACATTTCTCAATTCCAACTATATTTAACTAAAACTTTCACTGAAATTTTATAAACAAAGAAATTATTAGAAAATAAAAAAAACACAACTTAGATAAAGCAGTTACAAATTTGTTTTTGCAACCTACTCATCTGACAAAGGGCTAATGTCCAGAATCTACAATGAACTCCAACAAATTTACAAGAAAAAAAACAAACAACCCCATCAAAAAGTGGGCAAAGGATATGAACAGACACTTCTCAAAAGAAGACATTTATGCAGCCAAAAGACACAAGAAAAAATGCTCATCATCACTGGCCATCAGAGAAATGCAAATCAAAACCACAATGAGATACCATCTCACACCAGTTAGAATGGCAATCATTAAAAAGTCAGGAACCCTCCCCCTGAACAACAGGTGCTGGAGAGGATGTGGAGAAATAGGAACACTTTTACACTGTTGATGGGACTGTAAACTAGTTCAACCATTGTGGAAGTCAGTGTGGCGATTCCTCAGGGATCTAGAACTAGAAATACCATTTGACCCAGCCATCCCATTACTGGGTATATACCCAAAGGACTATAAATTATGCTGCTATAAAGACACATGCACACCTATGTTTATTGCGGCACTATTCACAACAGCAAAGACTTGGAACCAACCCAAATGTCCAACAATGATAGACTGGATTAAGAAAATGTGGCATATATACACCATGGAATACTATGCAGCCACAAAAAATGATGAGTTCATGTCCTTTGTAGGGACATGGATGAAATTGGAAATCATCATTCTCAGTAAACTATCGCAAGGACAAAAAACGAAGCACCGCATGTTCCCACTCATAGATGGGAATTGAACAATGAGAACACATGGACACAGGAAGGGGAACATCACACTCTGGGGACTGTTGTGGTGTGGGGGGAGGGGGGAGGGTTAGCATTAGGAGATATACCTAATGCTAAATGGTGAGTTAATGGGTGCAGCACACCAGCATGGCACATGGATACATATGTAACTAACCTGCACATTGTGCACATGTACCCTAAAACTTAAAGTATAATAACAATAACAATAAAAATAAAAATAAATAAAGAGACTATCCTTTTCCCAAAAAAAAAAAAATTGTTAAACCTTAAACATTTCAAATCATTCCATATGTCATTCAAAATAGGCTCTCAAGTCCTGCTGTCAAGCCACTGGCTCCATGGCCCAGAAGTGCTTTGGTTTCCAATGTTTCATCTGTACTTCTACATTTATTTTCTTCATAGTTTTGTGGAAGAGAGCTGTCAGCCTTATAATTCCACAGATTATCTTGTCTTATAATGTAAAACCTGTCTTGTATTAATCATAGAAATAGTTTCTACAGGACTTCTCTACGATAGCCGCTGTCCCTTCCTGCCTAAGCTTCCTCTGGCTGTGTCTGCTGCCATGGATGCACCATCATCTAGGCTCACAGCCTCACAGCCCACGTCTGACAACTATGACTTCACTGTATGATTGCTCAACCTTGTTTATTCTTTACATATTTTAAGAAACATTTGATTTGATTCTATAATTGGGGGAGAGTAAAAACTAGATTCCTGACTGATGCTCATGGTTGGTACATGGTTATAAGAAATGTATATTAAAATAATTAATGTTCTGCGGTAAGAGGATGTGAATCTTTTTTTTTTTAAATTAAGACTACAGAGGCCAGTAGAGTTAGATTCATTCACTCATAAATTCATTCATCGATTCTTTCATACAGATTGAAGAAATCTTTGTAACTATCTACTCCTGTTCTGTTATTTGACAAATGAGGAAACTGAGGCTAAGAGACATATCTGAAGTGTAGTCACCAAGAATCAGAGCATGGTGTGATGTGGCTCAGTGTGCCCTCTGCTAAGGCAGTGGCCCAGTGTGGCCACCTCGGGATGGTTGGCACCCCTGTTTCCTCCAGTAGCAACACAGGATCCCAGGAGCAGAGGGCACTCTTTAGCCACAAGCACAGAGGCTTTGACAGGTCACTATTAAAACAAAGAAATACATCTTAGGCTCTATGAGAGACCTTAAAATAGCTCCCAAGTGGCAGCACTGCTTTGAATGGCTTTGGAAAGACATCATCACACCCACAACCCAGAGAAAGCTTTTAGTTCCAAGGTGAAGAAGCTTGCATGCTAAGGTCAAGGAGCTGGAGCCTCAGTAATGTTCCAATAATCCGGACACGTATTCAACCCTGTGGGTACTGAGGAATGTTTAAATTTAAAGGGGGGAAGTGCTGTCAAAGTTAACACAAGGAACTCCCTTTTATTTAAAGCTTTTGTTCCTCATTCATTCTGGATGGTGAGTAATATATCTTAAGGTTGGAGGGGAATTGACATGCAATCGTAGATGCCTGGTGATAGTTTTCAGCTTGTGTGGCAAAGCTGAAAAGTAGGGGGGAAATAAATACAGAGAATATTTAAAGTCACTAGAATCCCAAGGTGGCCAAAGTACTCATTAATAGTTTCAAATACTGGGCACAGAATAACTAGTTTTCAAAACAAGTGCATGAATTCATGAGCTCTTACTACCACAAGGGCCAAACTTGGGAATTAACAGGGCATGTGGCTGGAAAAACTGCTTCTGTTTTGCCTCTAACACAATGTTATATGAAAGTAGGCATTTGATAAATACTTTAGTTACCCTGATGAGTTGAGTTTTACGTGTAGTAAGAGTTATAGTAACATCGATCAAAATTAAGAAAGCTAAAATTCTTCTTTTTTATTATTCCTATTATACTTTAAGTTTTAGGGTACATGTGCACAATGTGCAGGTTTGTTACATATGTATACATGTGCCATGCTGGTGTGCTGCACCCATTAACTCGTCATTTAGCATTAGGTATATCTCCTAATGCTATCCCTCCCCGCTCCCCCCACCCCACAACAGTCCCCAGAGTGTGATGTTCCCCTTCCTGTGTCCATGTGTTCTCATTGTTCAATTCCCACCTATGAGTGGGAACATGCGGTGTTTGGTTTTTTGTCCTTGCGATAGTTTACTGAGAATGATGATTTCCAATTTCATCCATGTCCCTACAAAGAACATGAACTCATCATTTTTTATGGCTGCATAATATTCCATGGTGTATATATGCCACATTTTCTTAATCCAGTCTATCATTGTTGGACATTGGGGTTGGTTCCAAGTCTTTGCTATTGTGAATAGTGCCGCAATAAACATACATGTGCATGTTACTTTATAGCAGCATGATTTATAGTCCTTTGGGTATATACCCAGTAATGGGATGGCTGGGTCAAATGGTACTTCTAGTTCTAGATCCCTGAGGAATTGCCACACTGACTTCCACAATGGTTGAACTAGTTTACAGTCCCATCAACAGTGTAAAAGTGTTCCTATTTCTCCACATCCTCTCCAGCACCTGTTGTTTCCTGACTTTTTAATGATTGCCATTCTAACTGGTGTGAGATGGTATCTCATTGTGGTTTTGATTTGCATTTCTCTGATGGCCAGTGATGATGAGCATTTTTTCACGTATCTTTTGGCTGCATAAATGTCTTCTTTTGAGAAGTGTCTGTTTATATCCTTTGCCCACTTTTTGATGGGGTTGTTTGTTTTTTTCTTGTAAATTTGTTTGAGTTCATGGTAGATTCTGGATATTAGCCCTTTGTCAGATGAGTACGTTGCGAAAATTTTCTCCCATTTTGTAGGTTGCCTGTTCACTCTGATGGCAGTTTCTTTTGCTGTGCAGAAGCTCTTTAGTTTAATTAGATCCCATTTGTCAATTTTGGCTTTTGTTGCCATTGCTTTTGATGTTTTAGACATGAAGTCCTTGCCCATGCCTATGTCCTGAATGGTAATGCCTAGGTTTTCTTCTAGGGTTTTTATGGTTTTAGGTCTAACATTTAAGTCTTTAATCCATCTTGAATTAATTTTTGTATAAGGTGTAAGGAAGGGATCCAGTTTCAGCTTTCTACATATGGCTAGCCAGTTTTCCCAGCACCATTTATTAAATAGGGAATCCTTTCTCCATTGCTTGTTTTTCTCAGGTTTGTCAAAGATCAGATAGTTGTATATATGCGGCGTTATTTCTGAGGGCTCTGTTCTGTTCCATTGATCTATATCTCTGTTTTGGTACCAGGACCATGCTGTTTTGGTTACTGTAGCCTTGTAGTATAGTTTGAAGTCAGGTAGTGTGATGCCTCCAGCTTTGTTCTTTTGGCTTAGGATTGACTTGGCAATGCGGGCTCTTTTTTGGTTCCATATGAACTTTAAAGTAGTTTTTTCCAATTCTGTGAAGAAAGTCATTGGTAGCTTGATGGGGATGGCATTGAATCTATAAATTACCTTGGGCAGTATGGTCATTTTCACGATATTGACTCTTCCTATCCATGAGCATGGAACGTTCTTCCATTTGTTTGTATCCTCTTTTATTTCGTTGAGCAGTGGTTTGTAGTTCTGCCTGAAGAGATCCTTCATGTCCCTTGTAAGTTGGATTCCTAAGTATTTTATTCTCTTTGAAGCAATTGTGAATGGGTGTTCACTCATGATTTGGCTCTCTGTTTGTCTGTTATTGGTGTATAAGAATGCTTGTGATTTTTGTACATTGATTTTGTATCCTGAGACTGCTGAAGTTGCTTATCAGCTTAAGGAGATTTTGGGTTGAGACAATGGGGTTTTCTAGATATACAATCATGTGATCTGCAAACAGGGACAATTTGACCTCCTCTCTGATGAAATGGGCCAGACTCCCGAAGGGTTAAAAGCCCTGCACAGACACTTCCCTTCATCATCCTCATTTGAGGTCTTTTTCCTTATTTCATACCAGGCCTCCCCAGTCATTGGCTGCATTGAAAATATTACCTGCAGTCCTGTGAATCTTTCGCCTGACTGGAAACACACATCTGACCATGCTAAATGGTTTCATTCTATTATTCAGTTACACTGTGTTGTTCCTACCAGTTAGAATATAGGCCCCATAAAGCTGGTGGGCTCAAAACATGAATAGAACTTTCTCTTTCCTAGAATACTTCAGCATATACTCTGAAACATGGGAAATCCATCTCTTCATCACAGTTTGCTAATTTTTACATCAAAAAATTACAGCTAGCAATGTCAACTGACACACCTAGGGATGTTACACTTGCCCATTTCTTAAAGAATTCTTACAGAAAGAACAAAAGATGTTTTCCTTCCTTCTCCAGTCCCACTGATCACTGTGGGCAAGACATCTATGTGGCACTGGGTATCAGCAGAGCTGGTAGTAAACATGCTGAAAAATAACCAATGAATGCTTGAAACAATGGAATCCATAATTCTTCCCAAATGGTTTTGTGTAACGAATCCAAATATGGAGCATAATTAGAAGCCAGTCATATAACGTCAGCCTATTTGGGATTGTTTCACTTTAGGCACTTTAGGCAGGTGTTTTGAATTGTGTTGTAGCTAATTTCATGTAATAAGCTAAGTCATAAAGAATGTTACCATCTTGAAAAATGGGGTAGGCTCACTGTAGGCGAAGCTTACCTACCTTAATCATGGTAGAAAAGTGACCCTAGTTAAAGAAGAAGCTGGTTATGTGAATTCTCTTTTTAGCATAACCATTCAAAACAAATTACCCCAAAGCACCAACACATTTTAAAGCATGGAAGGCTTACAGCACTTGACAAATATATATAACATTATGGAACAAAATAATATCTCTTCCACAGACAAGACTGTATTGTTTATCATTATTTTTGATGGTTTGGAAGGAGATTCAGCAATATCTGAGAGTTAAGTGCCCTGTCTCCCACTTCCTTTGGTATCATTTGTCACCAAGCAAGCACTTGATTCAAAACTATTGAAGGTTTTTCAGAATAATATGTTGTTTACTTGCCTTCCTGACTACCAACTTATTGCTCTCCCCTATGAACTGTGTGAATGTTTTGAAGTTATGGGTCTTTCTTTGCAGACCCTATTCATAGTCATACAGGGAATTTTTTTTCCCAAGGGAAGAAGGGATGCTACAATGAAGAAAGTGTTTCCATTATTGGTTCCAGCTACAATCTGAGAAAAAGTGAAAAAATAAAAAGAAGTGAAATGGGAGTAACAAAAGAGTAGCTGAAGCAGGAGGGAAACTAGAGAATGAAAATGTCCCCAGGATGTTGGAAAAGATGAAATTGCATAAGAGCAGCAGACCTTTGAATAGACACTAGGGACCTGGAGGAACGTTAATTATAATGAAAATAAAATTGTTATAAGAAAATAAGAGGAAGAAGAGTAGAACTGAAAAAGGGATGCAAATTAAAAAGAAAGAATGTTTACATAAAAACATGGATTGGATGAAATGAAGCAAGCAGCTGAGGTGGGTTGGTGCTCATATTTACCAGTGTTTCATCATTTGGTAAAATTTGTTTCTCTGCTTTAACTCTACAAAACACAAGAGCAGAACACTCTGCAAAACAGCAGAACAAGAGAGCAACTAAGCAGTCTCCATGAGCTGCTTCTTCTACCTCTTCCAGTCAAATTATAAAATAGCCACCTGTACCACATTCCCTCTGGAACCTCTAGGCATACTATTCTGTGTGAAGCACTTCAAAAAATGTTGTTCTACTGCCTTCTAGTCTCTGGGTTTTCTGATAAAGAATTACAGTCATTCCAATCATTGTTCCCCTATATGCAATGCTTCATTTTTCTGTGGTTGCTTTCGAGATTCTTTTTCTTTATCTTTGGTTTTCAACAGTTTAATTACAGACGTATCTGAGAGTGGATTTTTTTGAGTCTATCCTGATTGGCATGCAGTAAATAATTTTTTTTTTTTTTGCATTACACTTCCTTTCTTGGGCACTGCTTCCTTTAAAAGGTTTTCCAGGTCTAGCCTTAGTATTGAGACAGGAAGGAAATGAATGTGTCATGTCAGGTAAATGCCAGCTGGCTCAACTCTCAGGCCCCTCTCCATGCTGTCTCATTTTTTCCTCTTAGACTTGTAGCTAGAAGAGTTCAAACAAACAGGAGACTGTTAACGCCCTGGTAGTTCTTAGGGAAAAAAATGCCTTTCTTTCCCTACCCCTTATAAAAAAAAACCTTGCCTTCTTAATGAGTCATAAAGTTAAATATATATATATTATGTATGTGTGTATATATATGTTCTTTAAAGATATATATTTCTCTGTGTGTGTGTGTGTGTGTGTATATATATGTACATATATATATATATATATATATATATATATATATATATATATATATAAAATCTGTATTTAAGCCTCAGCGCAAGTCCCCCTGGCTTCAAATATTAATGCCTTTCATGTACACACAGACCCCAACACTCCCCTAAGACTAGGAGAACAGCTGGTGATTCTCTGTGCTGAGCACAGGACCCTCACTACCTCTTTTCTATGCCTTCTTTCACCACATCCCACCCCCCGCCCAACCAGTGCCCTTTCATTACAGCTTCCTGATTGGCTTTTCATCCTGACCTCTTTGACCCCTCACAATTTCTCAGTTCTGGGTACTATTCTTTTAAACCTAATTTCTACTCTAATGTGTTAGAAATTCCAATGAAAGTTGACTCCTTGAATTAAAAAAAAAATTAAGGCACTAAGTATTGTCTTGTCTAGAAGAGCTGCCGCCCCACTTCTGAGTGCTCCCGATGAAAGGAGGAAAGGGCAGCCCCACGCCCATGCACCAAGTCCAGCCCAAGTTCTCTCAGGGGTCTTTGAGTGGCCTAAGAGCTGAGACTGCCTCCATTTTCAGGAAGTCTGACCTCATTTAGGTCTAGCCAATGTAAGGCAGATTTACAAAAAAAAAAAAAGGTAAACCAGATGAATTTATTTATAGAAAAACAAAGACTCACCTGGAGGTGGACAGATGAATGAAGACTCAGCAGTGGGAGACTGGTAAGGAATACTTCATGGCTGGCAATCTGAAAGGGCTGTGAATTAAATGCTAAGTTGCTTTCTCTACTAACTAAAAACAGAAATATCTAGTCTTTCCCATTGTCCCAGAAAAACTTTCTGGTTACATTGGCAACTCAGCTTTGTTTGTATGCAATTGTAGAGAAGGAAGAGGAATGGCATAATTTTAAGAAACTGGCTAAAGAACATTAAGGAAAGATGATAATATGAGAAACACCAGGCACCCTAACAGATAAGGTATTTTTGGTCAAGAATTGCAATACCTTCCTTAAGAGAAACAATTGAAACAGCATGCAGTACTGTGGTTTTTTTTCCTAAGACAGCTAAATTAAGAAATCTTCAATATGCATTCAAGACCTCACCTGAAATTATTTAGAAAAATCATGTCTTAAAATCTCAAAGGTAAGAGTGGCCCACTCTCAGAACTTACATCTTTTAGCAGTGATTTTGGATAAAGCTGAAATATATTGAGGCATCTCATTAGAAACTGGCCTTTGCTTTATGCAGTCTCACAATCCTCCGAGGAATATGCTAGGGCTGTTTGCACAGGTAAATTTTACCTATTAGGGAGGCTGAAATGCAGCCTTTCTCCAGAACAGTTAAATGTCTGAATCTTCATTCTTTATATATGATACAATCCACAGCTATAGTTCCCTATAGGAAATTTTGGAAGACTGGGGAAACCATATCTCTGTCTAATCTCTATGTTATCACTTGCCTTAAGTAAATATCTCTGAAAATCTACCTATTCTTTTTGCAATTAAATAAACTTTAGGCCTCTAACTGTATCCATGGATATCTTTCAGAAAATCACATTACTGCCCCAGTGAGACTACTACACAGGAAGCAATTTTATCTAGGCACAGAAAGAGAGAGTGTATGTGAACCACTGCCCAGGGTCTCGATTTTCCCTACAAGAAAATGACATGCAATTTGAAAATGTCTATCGGCAATGGTTATTAAACAAACGTGTAGGCATGTACCATGAGCACAGCCTAAATCTGGAATTTAAAAGGATGCAAAAGTAAATGGCTCTGTTTTCAGGTAATTTACAACTTAATGGAGAAGATTGAATAAATAAAAAGTAGAGAATAGTAAGTACCGCTAAACAGGAAAGCAAAATGCCTCAGGAGTTCAGAGAAAGGAGCAATTAATCCCTACTAAGTATCTTAGAAAAGCTTCTAATACTGGCTATTTTTTTAATTGAGAGGAGGATATATAAAGAGAAGCATATATAGTATTTGGAAGGAAAGGCATTTTGAGCAAAGAGAAATGTATGACTCAAGGTACAGAGTTGAGAAATTACAAAATGTGTACAGGAAGAACTTCTAATCCAGTTTTACTAAAGCACTGGGCATATGAAAGACCATTGTCTACTTCTCCCATCCTTTATCAGGGCTCCAGCCTTGGATAGCAATCAAAAGCAAAGTTTCTGGAGCCAGAATGCTTGCCTTCAAATATGTTCTCTCTCACATCCTTCCTATACAATCAGGGGCAAGTAAATGAATATTTTTTTGCTTTCATTGCCTACCTGAAAAATAAGGATCATACAGCACATATTTCATAAGGTTGTCACAAGAAATAGAGCTTTTAGAAGACAGAATGGCACATGATGAGCACTCAGTGAATATTAGTTATTATGATCCTTATCTTGGAGAGTCTGCAAACATGGAGGCCCATAAGTAAAAATTTCTTATCTTTTCTCCTAGTTGTGTCAATATAGTTTCTTTAGCTCATACATAGAAAGCATGGGCCATTGGGGTTTGGAAGCAGCATATATATTTTTTAAAAGACTGTTAAATAACCTGATGGTCTTGCACATCTGCTCTTTATTCCTGCCATTAATTATCTCTATTACCTTGAGCAAGTCACATAAATTATCTATGCTATGGTATGGATATATTTCCTCCAAAATTTAGGTGTTGCCAATGTGATAATATTAAGAAGTTAGGCCTCAAGGGCTCCTTCCTCGTGAATGGAATTAAGGCCCTTATTTTATGAGGCTTCATATAGCATTTTGTCTCTTGCTCTTCCACTTTTCACCATGTGAGAGCAGAGCATTTCTTCCCTCCAGAAGATGCAGGGCCCTCACCAGATAACTGACTTATTCTTGGATTTCCCAGCCTGTCATATTTATTCAGGAGGAAATAAATCTCTGTTCTTCATAAATTATCCAGCCTCAGACATTTTGTTATAGCGACACAAACAGACTAAGACACGCTGCATCTGAGATTATGTAAAATAAGTGAGGATTTCCTGTTAAAAACCAAAGTTGAACATACTTCAAAATGATAGTAAAAGTTTGTAAAACATATAAATCCACAAAAACAGGGAATGGGAGAAAAGACAACAGAAGATAAGAGATTGTGGAGGATGAATAGCAGACAGATGATGGTAATTGCAGAGACACACGACTGCAACCAAATTGTCAGCACAGGAGAAAGTAAGTAAGAAGGAACCCAACTGTGGTAGGATAAGTAATGGCCTCCAAGATATTCACATCCCAATCCCTGGCACTGTAACTATGTAATCTTACATAGCAGATGAGATTCAGTAGGATCTTGAGATGGAGATATTGTCCTGGATTATCTGGGTGGGCCCAATATAATCATAAGGGTCCTGAAAAGAGAAAGAAGGGAATAAGCAAGTCAAAGATAGAGAACAAGACGTGATGATGGAAGCAGAGGCTGGAGTGATGCAAGGTCTGAGCCAAGATATGCAGCAAGCTTTGCAAGCTAGAAAACAGCCCACCCTATGGGTAGACAGGAAGATGGTGGTTACAAGACAAGGCTAACATGCAGCTTCCACATGGACAGACGGAAGAGCGTGTGGAGACTCACACTGTAATTTTTTGCTCCAAGAACCACCAGAGGAATGTACCAGGAAAACCGAAAGAATTCACAGATCCTTTGAAAGAGGCAGTACACTGATGCAAATTCCATGAAATGGTGAAAAGCTGTGAGTTCCCAGAGTGTGACGGGGGAAAACCAGCCTCCAAATACACATTCCTCCTGGGGAATCTGAAAATCCAGATTATGGGAGAAGGATTTAACCTTACCTATAGAAGAAATGAATTTAGAGAGTCGTGTGAAATATGAAAGTAGAAGTAGCAGCAGGAAAGTGCCTTGCAGGTACTCCCAGTATCCAGCTCAAGCCTAGGGAAGCCATTCTTGACTATATATAACAAAGGCCCTTGGGAAATGCAGCCAGTGGAATTGGGGAGGGGGTCACAAGGCAAAGGAAGCTCCCAACTGAAATTGATAGTGATTTCAACTGTGTACAAATTTTATTGGGCAAAATTTGGGGGATGAGTGGGAGCTGCTGCAGGTATGAGTGCAGGAGCAGCCGACAGAGTGGGCAGGTGGGGAAGGGTGAGATCTGAAAGCCATAACTGCTTTCTCAGAGGGGTAGCACATGGCCTGGGGTAAGGTCTGAGCAGGGCACTGCAGGAGTGAGACCAGCCTTACCAACTCCATGGGAGCTTGGTGAGGCCTCTTGCTACCAGCTTTGCTCTACTTCCCTGGCAAACTGTATGACACAGCAGAGGCAGCACTCTGGAACTAACCCCCTCTGGAATATAACCCCATTGGCCAAAGAACCACAATCCCTCCATCCCCACAGTGGCCACAGCAAGCCCCACCAAAGTTTAAGCTGAGCCCAGAACTGCCTACCTCTACCCCCACCTAATGGAATTTCCCTACCCACCCTGGTAGCCAAATATAAAAGATAGAAACTCTTGGGAGCTTTATGGCCATGCCCATTGCCTGAGAAACCAAAATACTTAACGCTGGCTATCTTAGGGCAATCTTAGAGCCTGCTACTACTACCACCACTGCTAGTGGTCTCTTGAAAGCACTACCTCCTGGTTGAAGGCCAACCAACTCAGGCCATTACAGCAACTCATGACAGAATAACCCTGATCCCAGGAAGAAGATAACATCTAACCCCACTGCCTGCAACATCCTGACAAATCCAAGGTTCTGAGTACGTCCATGTGACAACTTCACTGCTAGCATGACCAGCATTAAAGAAAGCCAGCACACTAAACATATATACAGCCAAGGACTCTCACAGAGTCTACTTCACTTTCCTGCCACATCTACCAGAGCAGGTACTGGTGTCCAAGGCTGGGAGACCTGAAGATGGATCACATCACAGGACTCTGCAGACATCCTTTAACACCAGCCTGGAGCCTGGTAGCCCCACTGGGTGACTAGACCCAGAAGAGCAATAACAATCACTGCAATCCAGCTCTCAAGAAGCCCCACCCCAGGGGAATGGGAAGAGCACCACATCAAGGGATCACCCCATGAAACAAAAGAATCTGAACAGCAGACCTTGAGTTTCAGACCTTTCCACTGAAATAGTCTACCCAAATGATAAAATGATAAGGAACCAGAAAAGTAATTCTGGTAATATGAAAAAACAGGATTCCATAATACCCCAAAAGATCACAACAGCTCCCTAGCAATGGATCCAAACCAAGAAGAAATCTCTGAATTGACAGATACAGAATTTAGAATGTTGACTATTAAACTATTTATTAAAGGAGATACCAGAGAAAGGTGAAAACCAACTCAGAAATTTTTTTAAAAATACAGGATATGGATGAAAAATTTTACAGAGAAATAGATATCATAAAGAAAAAGCAATCACAACTTCTGGAAACAAAAGACACACTTAGAGAAGTACAAAATACACTGGAAACTTTCAACAATAGACTAGAACAAATAGGAGAAATAACTTTAGAGCTCAAAGACAAGGCTTTTAAATTAACCCAACCAGAGAAAGACAAAGAAAAAGGAATTTTAAAAAATGAACCAAGCCTCCAAGAAATTTGGGATTATGTTAAACAGCCAAACCTAAGACTAATTGGGGTTGCCGAGGTGAAGAAAAACCTAAAAGTCTGGAAAACTTATTTGAGGGAATAATTGAGAAAAACTTCCCTGGCCTTGCTAGATACATAGACATCCAAATACAAGAAGCTCAAAGAACACCTGGGAAATTCATCAGAAAAAGATAATCACTTAGGCACTTAGTCATCAGGTTATCTAAAGTCAAGACAAAGGAAAGAATCTTAAGAGCTGTGAGACAAAAATCATCAGATAACCTATAAAGGAAAACTTATCAGATTGACAGCAGACTTCCCAGCAGAAACCTTACAGGCCGCAGGGATTAGGTCCCATCTTCAGCCTCCTGAAACAAAATAATTGTCAGCCAAGGATTTTGTATCCAGTGAAACTAAGCTTCATAAATAAAGGAGAGAGAAGGTATTTTTCAGACAAAGAAACAGAGAGAATTTGTCACTACTAAGTCAGAACTACAAGAAATGCTAAAAGGAATTCTAAATCTTGAAACAAAACCTCAAAATACACAAAAATAGAACCTCCTTAAAGCATAAATCTCACAGTGACTAAACACAACAGAAAAAAAAAGTATTAAGGCAACAATTAACATGATGAATGGAACAATATCTCACATCTCAATACTAACATTGAATGTAAATAGCCTAAATGCTCCACTTAGAAGATACAGAAGCAGTGTGAAGAAGAAGAGGCAAGAATGACCCCCGGACTGACCAAAGCCCGCACGCCACTGCATCCCGCGACCAGCACCTACCTCCCGCCGCCGTCGCAGCCGCCACCATGCCCAAGAGAAAGGCTGAAGGGGATGCTAAGGGACATAAAGCCAAGGTGAAGGACACACCACAGAGAAGATCCGCGAGGTTGTCCGCTAAACCTGCTCCTCCAAAGCCAGAGCCCAAGCCTAGAAAGGCCCCTGTAAAGAAGGGAGAGAAGGTACCCAAAGGGAAGAAGGGAAAAGCTGATGCTGGCAAAGAGGGGAATAACCCTGCAGAAAATGGAGACGCCAAAACAGACCAGTCACAGAAAGCTGAAGGTGCTGGAGATGCCAAGGGAAGTGTGTGCATTTTTGATAACTGTGTACTTCTGGTGACTGCACAGTTTGAAATACTATTTTTATCACGTTTTATAAAAATGCAGAATTTTGTTTTACTTTTTTTTTTTTTAAAGCTATGTTGTTAGCACACAGAACACTTCATTGTTGTTTTTGGGCAAGGGGCATATGTCACTAATAGAAAGTCTCCAAAGCTGGATTGATGTGGAGAAAACACCTGTCCCTTCTAGTTTTGAGAGACTTCCTCTTGGCTCCCAGGAGGAGGGATTCCCTGACTTTGACACACATGGCCACCTTGGCACAAAAGCCTTGTGGTATGAAAAAAACAAATTCGTTTTTATGTCTGCTTCTCGTTTTCCAACTTTCAGCATAGACTTAACTCCCTTAAGCCCAGACATCTGTTGGGACGTGACCCCCAGTCATTGGTTACCAGTGTGTCAGGCAATCTGGACTTTCCAGTGATGCCACTGAGATGGCACCTGTCAAAAGAGCAGCGGTTCCATTTCTAGATTGTGGATCTTCAGATAAATTCTGCCATTTTCATTTCACTTCCTGAAAGTCAGGGTCGGCTTGTGAAAAGTTGTTAAACAATATGCTAAACGTGAAATGTCAACTCTCACTCTAAACTTTCCCTGTTCAGAGCGTGAGATAAAGACTTCATTGAGTTTTATAGTGGCTTTCTGATTTTTGGTAGTCCATTGAAGAAGGGAGTTTGAAAGTTGTTGTATACTGTTAACAATTGTCTGCCCATGTCCTGCCTGAAATACCATGATTGTTTACGGAAAGTATCTTTAATAAAGCTGGATACAGTTTGAAAAAAAAAAAAGAAGATACAGAATGGCAAAATGCGTAAGAATTCACCAACCAAGTTTCTGCTGTCTTCAAAAGATTTACCTAACACATGAAAGATTCACATAAACTTAAGGTAAAGGGGTGGAAAAAGATAGTCCCCACAAATGGAAGCCAAAAGTGAAAAGGAGTAGCTGTTCTTATATCAGACAAAACAAACTGTAAAGCAACAACAGTTAAAGAAGACAAAGATGGATATTATATAATGACAAAAGGACTAGTCCAACAGGAAAATATCATAATCCTGAATATATATGCAGCTAACACTGACAATCCCAAATTTATAAAACAATTACTACTAGACCAAAGAAATGAGATGGATGGCAATGCAATAATAGTGGGGGAATTCAATACTCCACTGATAGCACTAAACAGGTCACCAAGACAGAAAGTCAACAAATAAACTATGGACTTAAACCATAACCTAGAACAAATGGACTTAACAGATATTTACAGAACATTCTACCCAATAGCTGCAGAATATACATTCTTTTTTCAGCACATGGAACATTCTCCAAAATGGATCATATGATAGATCACAAAATAAGTCTTAATAAATTTAAGAAAATAGAAATTATATTAAATATCCTCTCAGACCACAGTAGAAAAAAACTGGAAATTAACTCCAAGGGAACCCCCTAAACTATGCAAATACAAGGAAATTATATAATCTGCTCTTGAATGATCTTTGGGCCAATAATGAAATCAAATGGAAATTTAAAAAATTATATGAGCTGAACAATAATAGTGACACAACTTATCAAAACCTCTGGGATACAGCAAAAACAGTGCTAAAGGAAAAGTTTGCAGCATTAAATACCTACATCAAAACTCTGAAAGAGCACAAATAGACAATCTAAGCTCACAACTTGAGAATCTAGAGAAATAAGAACAAACCAAAACCAAACCCAAACACAGCAGAGGAAAGAAATAACAAAGATCAGAACAAAACTAAATAAGAAATACAAAAGATAAATGGAACAAAAAACTAGTTTTTTTTTGTTTATTTGTTTGTTTGTTTGTTTTTTAGGAGATTAAATCTTGCTCTGTCTCCCAGGCTGGAGTGCAGTGGCGCGATCTCAGCTCACTGCAACCTTCGCCTCCTGGGTTCAAGCAATTCTCCTTCCTCAGCCTCCTGAGTAGCTGGGATTACAGGCACATGCCACCACGCCTGGCTAATTTTTGTATTTTTAGTAGAGATGGGGTTTCACCATGTTGGTCAGGCTGGTCTCGAACTCCTGACCTCATGAGCCACCCTCATCAGCCTCCCAAAGGGCTGTGATTACAGGCATAAGCCACCACACCC
This sequence comes from Pongo pygmaeus, assembly GCF_028885625.2. NCBI lineage: Eukaryota > Metazoa > Chordata > Mammalia > Primates > Hominidae > Pongo > Pongo pygmaeus. Next base: position 23,460,888 of record NC_072388.2, on the reverse strand, counting down.
AGCCAAAAACTAGTTCTTTTAAAATATAAACAAAATCAATAGACCGTTAGCAAGATTAACCAAGAAAAGAAAAGACCCAAATAAACTCAATTAGAAACGAAAAAGGAGATATTACAACTGAGACCACAGAAATACAAAAAGTGGTCTAAGAACGTGAATAGACAATTCTCAAAAGAAGATATGCAAATGGCCAAAAAACTATGAAAAATGCTTAACATCACTAATTATTAGGGGAAATGCAAATTAAACAGCACAATGAGATGCCACCTTACTTCTGCGAGAATGGCCATGATTTAAAAATCAAAAAATAATAGATGTTGGCATGGATGTGGTGAAAATGGAACACTTTTACACTGCTGGTGGAAATGTAAACTAGTACAACCACTATGGAATACAGTGTGGAGACTCCTTAAAAAGTTAAAAGTAGAACTACTATTTGATCCAGCAATCCCACTACTGGATATCTACACAGAGGGAAAAAAGTCATTATATGAAAAAGACACTTGAACACACATGTTTATAGCAGCACAATTCACAATGGCAAAAATATGGAACCATCCTAAATGTCCATCAACAAGGAGTGGATAGCTGGGCATAGCAGCTCATGCCCGTAATCCCAGCACTTTGGGAGACTGAGGCGTGTAGATCACCTGAGGTCAGGAGTTCAGGACAAGCCTGGCCAACATGGTAAAACCCCATCTCTACTAAAAATACAAAAATTAGCCAGGCATGGTGGCAGGCTCCCATAATTCCAACTACTGGGGAGGCTGAAGCAGGAGAATCCCTTGAACCCGGGAGGCGGAGATTGAGGTTGCAGTGAGCCAAGACAACGCCATTGCACTCCAGCCTGGTCAATAAGAGTGAAACTCCATCTCAATAAACAAACAAACAAAAAAAAAGAGTAGATAAAGAAAATGTGGTAAATATACACAATCAAATATTACTCAGCCATAAAAAGGAATAAAAGAATGTCTTTTGCAGCAAGTTGGATGGAGTTGGAGACCATTATTCTATGTAAAGTAACTCCAGAATGGAAAAACAAATAGTATGTTCTCACCTATAAGTGGGAGCTAAGCTATGAGGACACGAAGGCATAACAATGATACAATGGACTTTGGGGACCTGGGTAAAAGAGGGTCCCGGGGTAGAAATAAAAGACTACACATTGGGTACAATGTACACTGCTCAGGTGATGGGAGCACCACAATCTCAGAAATTATCACTAAAGAACTTATCCATGTAACCGAAAACCACCTGTTCCTCCACAAACTAGTGAAAATTTTTTTATTAAAAAAAAAAAAAGAAAACATCCATCCAGAAGCCACCAGAAGGAACACAACCCTGGGAACACCTTGATTTTAGTTACATTAAACCTCATTTTGGACTTGAAAACTCAGAGATAATAAATTTGTCTTGTTTTAAGGCACTAAATTTATAGCAATTTGTTACAGTAGCAACAGGAAACTACACATCAATTCACACCACAGAACTTGGGCAGACTCAGGAATTGGAAGCCACAGACACCTCTGAAGGTGGTGTCAGAAACAGGCAGAAAAACAGGTCAATAGGAAGTCTAGATAAGGAAGACTTTGACCGCCAGTTCTCCTCTCTTACCTTATGTAGCCAAGTGACATCTCCTCTCCCATCATCACAGGAGCAGAGTACTTTATGTTCTAGAAAAATGGAACCAGGGACGCTCCAAATTTGATAAAATCTGGCACAGTGGAGGGAAGGGCCAAGGCACCAGGCTGAAAAACATCTGCTTACTGAATGATGAAGATGCCAACCCCTTCCCTAGACTCACAGTCTCTCAGCACAGGGGAACAGAGGGTTTCTCTCTGAGGAAACATCTCCAGATGCAGCATGTCAGGGTCCATCAGCAATCATCTAGTTCTTGCTTTGTTCCCTACAGAGAAGTCTGGCAGCTGAGAGGCCCCAGCTATGCACACAGAATTTCCTCACAGTAGTTTGGAGCTCCACTCTAAAATATGGATAGATAGACAAGACACAAGATGTTTGAGACAGACAGCCTAGGTTCATATCCTGACTCCAACACTTACTAAGTGTGTGACCATTGTCAATCTGATTAACCTTTCTTTACCTCAATGTTCATATCTGTAAAACAGAACAAGATTTTTACTTCATAAGGTTGTTGTAAAGATTAAATGAGATTTTAGATAAAAAGCATTCACAAGGCCAGGTGCAGTGGCTCACGCGCAATGGCTCATGCCTGTAATCCCAGCACTTTGGGAGGCCGAGGCAGGTGGATCAAAATGTCAGGAGATCGAGACCATCCTGGCTAACACAGTGAAACTCCGTCTCTGCTAAAAATCCAAAAACTTAGCCAGGCATGGTGGCATACGCCTGTGGTCCCAGAGGCAGAAGAATCTCTTGAACCCAGGAGGTGGAGGTTGCAATGAGCCGAGATCGCACCACTGCACTCCAGCCTGGGTCTCCAGTGAGACTCCATCTCAAAAAAAAAAAAAAAGGCATTCATAACAGTGAATAGATAAATCCAAATAAAAAAATTCAGGTGAAAAAGAGATAATGTAGGGATCCAAAGAAAATTTTATTAATAAAAAGATCCTTTAATATCTTCAGATGAAGTGAGAAGAATATGCTATAATAAATTAAAGAAGGGCTCTTGAAAATTAAAAGTATGATATGAGTAATGAATATGTCCATAGAATTGTAGAAAAATAAAGTTTAAATAGTCTCCCAGAAAGTAGAATATGACACAGACATGAATTATATATAGATAACTGTTAAGAAAATTCAAGGATCAATCGGGGTGCCCCACTGTTGCTCCTCCCTCAGATTATATAGGTACATATCTGGCATATGCACCTACATTTTCACTTTTCCATTTCTATTTTCCAGTCTTGGTAGATAAAGCATATTTACCAAGTAGTAGTATTTACAGAGATAAAATTTTGCATTTTGAACCACAACTACATAGTTGGTAAATAATCTGTATAATAATACCAGAGGCAAAATATATTGTTTCCAATCTTCTCTCTGGTTCTCATTTCCTTTAAACCTTATCAAGAAATACTTAGGAACCATTTCTTTATCTCATCTTTTCAACCTAATTCATTTGGGCAGTTAGCCTCCAACCGATTTTCATTCCTATTTCATTTCCATTATAAATGTGAAAGAGAAGGCGAAGCAAGAAAAATGATAAAGTCCTAAAATTATAATTTCAAGAAGCTTCATAAGAACAGTTGTGTTCAAATTATTTTAGTTTATGAATTCATTTTTATGTTATATGGCCTGTATATTCCTAAACCCCTTTTGTCTTATCTGTTCCTGAGTACTACCTAAATTTTTTTTTTTTTTTTTTTTGAGACAGGATCTTGCTCTGTTACCCAGGTTGGAGTGCAGTGTGTAACCACAGCTCACTGCAGCCTCAACCTCCTGGGCTCAAGTGATCCTCCTGCCTCAGTCTCTTGAGTAGCTGAGACTACGGGAATGCACCACCACACCCAGTGTATGTGTGTGTGTGTGTGTGTGTGTGTGTGTGTGTTTGTGTGGAGATGGGGTCTCCCTATGTTACCTAAGCTGAAGTCAAACTCCTGGATTCCAGAAATCTTCCTGCCTTGGCCTCCCAAAGTGCTGAATTTACAGGTGTGAGCCACCACATTCAACCACTTTAACTCTTACAATCTACTTTCATTTTTTGTTGTTGTTGTTTTTGCTTTTTTTGTTTTTTGGTTTTTGTTTTTTGTTTTGAGGCAGAGTTTCTCTCTTGTTGCCCAGGCTGGAGTATAACGGCACGATCTCTGCTCACTGCAGCCTCTGCCTCCCAGGTTCAAGCGATTCTCCTGCCTCAGCCTCCCAAGTAGCTAGGATTACAGGCATGCGCCCCCATGCCTGGCTAATTTTGTATTTTTAGTAGAGACGGGGTTTCTCCATATTTGGTCAGGCTGGTCTTGAACTCCTGACCTCAGGTGATCCACCCGCTTCAGCCTCCCAAAGTGCTGGGATTACAGGCATGAGCCACCGCACCCGGCCACAACCTGTTTTCCAATCCTTTTAGCTAATATGTTTCTCATTAGCTGAATTAGCTCATTCTCCTATAAAAAGTATAATAAGGGGAAAAAATTAAAGAAAAAGGAAAAGAAAAAATTGTTGAAATTCAGAGAACTTCATTATTCTACATAAAGCACATTATTATCAGCTTCTATAAAATTGAGCCTGAAACCCTCAGACCCAATTATGGTTTCATTTACGCAGGTATTAAATCCTTCCAATGACCCATTGTGGGTTTATGTAAAATTACCATTAGTTACATTTATTTAAATCAGTGTTTAGCCAGATGAAAACTGGTAAAAACAAAAATCAAGAGCTGCCTTTTGAAAAGTAATTTTTTTAATAAGAAGAAGATTTTTAAGAATCTTTTTGTTAAAAAAATAGTATTTGTAAAAATAGTTATGAGTTGGACTCCCAACCCTGACGTGTTTATCTAAAGGATATAAGCTTCAGGTCACATTTAGCACCAGCTAGTAGCATTGTTTTTATTGATTTCACTTTCTTTATTTTTCAGTTATTGTGCAATTCAAGAAACTGGTTTCCCTAGCAGAAATAGATAAAATATCAAGGAAGAAAACACCAGACTTTACAAATGAGATTTTAGGATTGTGGGTGGATTTACATCAGCTTTTTCTTCCTCATTCATTGTCTCCATGACTAATCGAAAGTAAGCTCTCTTAATACATTTAATAGGGTTTTCACTGAATAAAATACATCGTTTAAATCAGCTAGATCCCTTGACCTTCAAGGCAAAATCTCAAAGCAGCTGAAACAAACACCAACTGAAAAACTGCCACCAAAACTCATTCTGCATCTGAGAATGGACAGACCAAATATACTAAATGAAAGCGTGCCAACTTACATACACACCATACATGGAAAGTTGATAGATGATGTTCCTCAATCCTTATGAATCTCAAAACAATGCCCCACCCCCCTCCCTCAAAGCTAAACCACAACCAAGCTGACCTTGGTCAATGGCATCATCTGGTGGTTGCCACAAAAGACTGCCCAAACCACCTTCTTCCTCAGGAGATCAAGTGCATACAGTAGTGTCCCCAAGCCCATTCGCGGTTTCACTTTCTGCAGCTTCAGTTACCTGCAGCCAACCACAGTCCAAAAATATCAAGTAGAAAATTCCAGAAATAAGCAATTCATAAGTTTTAAATTGTATGCCATTCTGAGTAGTGCAATGAAATCTCCTTCCTGCTCCTTCCAGCTTGGGATCTGAATTTTCCTTTGCCCAGCATATTCATGCTGTCCACGCTTAATAACTTAGTAGCTGTCTTGGTTATCAGATCTGCTATTGCATGTCACAGTGTTTGTGCTCAAGTAAACCCTATTTTACTTAATAATGACCCCACAGCACAGGAGTAGTGATAATGCCAATTCAGATATGCCAAAGAGAAGCTGTCAAGTGCTTTCATTAAGTGGAACATGTTCTACTTAAGAAAGAAAAAAAATATTATGCTGAAATTGCTAAGATCTACAGTAAGAATGAATCTTTCATCCATGAAACTGTAAAGAAGAAAAAAGAAATTTGTGCTAGTTTTGCTGTCTTGCCTCAAACTGCAAAAGTTACAGCCACAGTACATGATAAGTGCTTAGTTAAGATAGAAAACACATTAAATTTGTGGGTAAGATATAAACAGAAATGTGTTCTAATTTATGGCAGCAGGGTCCAGTACTATCCAAAGCTCCAGGCATCCACTGGGCATGTTGAAACATATGCCCTGCAGATAAAAGGATGCTACTGAATAGTGATTCCACTCTTTCATTACATATAACTGTTTATTTCACCTCAAGTAACTTCTATCTCTGGGGGCAAGAAAATGTTTAGAATTTTCAAAATAATCCTATGAGCTTGTATTTTGTATTTTGTTTTGTTTTGTTTTTACCAGAGTAAAATATTAACAAGTGTAGTAAATTCAGAATATATAGAATTCACAAATTAAAATCACAAAAAGTAAGATAAAAATGTAAAAGTATTTTAAAATGCAAAAAAAAAAAAAATCACATTTAAACCTACCATCCAAACTAACACTAATAGCCAGGCATGGTGGCCCACACCTGTAATCCCAGCTACTCAAGAGGCAAAGATGGGAGGATCCCCTGAGCTGAGGTGGTCAAGGCTGCAGTGAACTGTGATTGTGCCACTACCCTCCAGCCTGGGTGACAGAGGATAACACTAATGAGCTGCCCATATTCAGGTGATTTAATAATTAAAATGCATATTTTATTTCCTCATCCAACACCATTAAACTACAATAAAGGAATTTTTTTAAGAAATAAATCCACAAAGATGGGAAGTCCTGGAGAAACAGCAACAAAATTTTGGGAGATGGAAAGCAGATCATGAGAGGGAACTGACTTACAGACCCAGACAAAGATGTCTAAAGCCAACGGTTAAGAAAGCTGGTAAATTAGATGATTTACACTGTAAATTCCAGCTACCTGTAGAACTAGGAATAAGCAATGAAGACAAAGAGGTTAGCATAAGGAAAATTTAATTATAGTTGTGTGTGTAGCAGTTAGATCCTTTTCCCCACAGCATGCTGAAAGATGACCGTCTTTCCCAACACCAGGAGAAACGTAGAGTTTTGCCTTCAGAAGGATAAAACAGGGTTTCTGAACCAGGGAATGACTCAGTCATAATTGAAGAATTGGGTGCCATACATAAAAGGGAAATTAGGATATCAAATGCTTATTAATTGCTTTACACTAAGTGCTGAGACCTTTAGCCACCTGGCCCTAACTTCCCACAACTCTGGGAGCCAGACTTCACCCCGTTAGAAAGAGCTGAAAAATTTACCTGAATAACCTCAGAGAATAAGATAAGGAAAGAAAACCAAATCATCCTAAGTGAAACTCAAATCGCCCCACATTCTGTGAGCACTTTAGGCTCTCACTTTTAATCCAAGCAGACAACCAAGGGTCAAGGAACATTTGAAGAAATCAGGTAATAAGACAGATAAAGACAAAAACAAATTATTATTCTGTAAATAATAATTTACAGAAAATAGAGATAATGCCACTAGAAAAAAAAAACTTAAAATAATCTGTACTTACCCTCAGAGTAATAAGAGGAGAAGCTACTTTCATGAAGTATGATGCTATCTTTTTTTAAAGCTCTTGAAAATTAAAAATATGGTAACAGAAAAGTTTTTAAAATCAATAGAATGATTAGAAGATAAATTTGAGAAAATCTCCCAGAAGGTAAAGTAGAAAGATAAACAAATAGAAAAAAAAAGAAATTGAAGAAGGAAGCAAAAAGTATAATGTTCAAATATTAGGTTAATTTGAATAAGAGTTCCAGAAGGCAAAATAACAGGTGGGAGGATATCATAAATAAAATAATTTAAGAAAATTTCCCAGGACTAATAGACCTGATTTTCCAGGTTGAAAGGAGCTACCAAGTGCTCAACACAATAGGTGGGAACTTTTCAAAACATTGAGGACATGGAGAAGATACTGAAAGCTCCTGGGAAAAAAAAAAAAACAGATAATATACTGTAAAACCAAAATGAAGCATCAGAATGGCTTCTGACTTACCAGCAACCCTGGAAGCTGAAGGATTGTGAAGCAATACCTGCAAAATTCTGAAAGGAAATTACTTTCGACATAGAATTCTATACATGTCAAATTATCAATCAGGTGGAAAAGTAAACTAAAGATACTGATGTACAACATCTCAAATTTATTTGTCACATACCCTTTCTCAAAACATAACTGGTAGTTATGTGTTCCAACAAAATGAGAAAGCAAACTAAGAAAGAAGTATATATAAAATGTAAGAAAAAATGCCTTCAACCAAAGAGAACAGTGAAGAGAATGTCCAGGATAATGGGGAAGGAAGAATCCAGGTTAACCACTGCATTCCAAGATAGAGGGAAACTGGTTTAGATCAGGACATATTAGAAAATTTGTGCCCAAGGACAGCACAAGGCACCATATCCATAGCCATCCATCCATTCAGAGGGAACAAGTAGACATGGATAAGGTCAACCAAACCACCATTTTACTGATGTTATCCACACTAAAGATGGCATATGGCTGCAGCTGAAAGATGAGACTATAAAGAAATATGTTTCAGCCGGGTGTAGTGGCTCACACCTGCAATCCCAGCACTTTGGGAGGCTGAGGCAGGTGGATCACTTGAGGTCAGGACTTTGAGACCAGTCTGGCCAACATGGTGAAACCCCATCTCTACCAAAAATACAAAAATTAGCCCGGCATGGTGGTGGGCACCTGTGGTCCCAGCTACTTGTGAGGCTGAGGCAGGAGAGTTGCTTGAACCTGGGAGGTGGAGGTTGCAACGAGCTGAGATTACACCACTACACTCGAACCTGGGCGACAGAGTGAAATTCCATCTCAAAAAAAAAAGGGAAAATATGTTTCTAATAATAAAGGTTTTTAATAAAGCTTGACATAACTGTCTTACTGAACTTCTTGACAAGAGACTTCAGGTCCTCAACAACTTCAATGCCAATTGCAAATAAATCTATCCAAGTAATTCAGATTTTTAGATATGTATGTGTGTGTTGATGGATGTATACATACAAACACTTGCCTATTCATAGAATATCTCTGGTACACTGAAATATCAGCCTTTACCACTGTACAATTCATCCATATAACCGAAAAACACTTGTACCCCAAAAGCTATTGAAGTAAAAACAAACTAATAGCATCTCTGGAAAGATACATAATGAATCCACAATGTACCCTCTTCTCCTAGGGAAAGCAACTGGGTCAGCAGGATTAAAGAGGTATGAGGAAGACTCACTTTTTTCAGTAGTTATCTTTTTGCCTCTTTTGATTTCTCAAATACAGACTTACTTAATAAATAAGACAAAATTATTTTACCCACAAAATAATAATAAGGTGCATTAAGGTGCATTATCTGCTATTTCCATCTCCCCATCAAGCTGTTCATTTTGCTTACCCACACACATTTATTTTTAACACTTTTCTTCATTTAGCTCACTATTTCATTTTTTGCCCAATTATCTTGTAGGAAGGATAGGGAAATCTATCTTTTCATTTCACTTGTGAGGCAAAAAATTATCCTAATTATGTCTGATCTGCCTAAGAGTAGTGTTAATATTTCCATATCAAGAAACAGTAAATTCACAAGTTCTGAAGGGACATTAACCATAATAAAATGTCATTGCCACCAGTTTCTAAAGACCTTGCCTTAAAGGCTCAGAAAATTCAAATTTTTAAAGTAAATTCTCATGTATCTCCTCTTTTACTTTAATTAAGACTACTTTATGCATCAGATTTAAAGATTTAGAAACTCTTATTCAATTTGTTTCCAGTTTCATTTAATTTCCATACTGCAACAGCATTGCTTCCATGTTTTTTATCCAGTTTCCTGATTTGGGCTGGGTCATGTCTGCAGTAGAGTACGACAGCTGTTAAGCTTGGTGCTCAGGCAAACCCTTCCTAGAAAAGAGTCAGGAGCTAGAGACCTACCTCCCAGAACAATGTGGACAATTGTTCTGGGAGAATTGCAATAAGCAGATGGACATGGCCTCTTCAGCCTGGAAGGAAGGAATAATTAGATGCCCCATTATGTGTTGATAACAAAAAGGCTCCACAAAAGCGGCAAACAAGTGGCCCCGTGGGACTTCGAGAACAACCATCCGGGAGTCTGGCAGTGGCAGCAAAGAGAGAAGTAAAGCAGGACATAAAGCAAATGAGACCCAGATAGAGACTACATCAGTAACTGGGATGTAAGAAAAGAACAAGCTCACTGGGGATACGGTGAGAGCCACAACAAGTTCTGATCAAGCAAAACTCTGATCTGAAATCAATATGCTCCTGAAATATGGCTCCGTAAATTCTCCTTGATCAAAGAGACTTTAAGAAAAGCCTATTTTAGGAAGAGGGAAAGAGATTGAAAGATTGGAATTAAGTTGTCTGAGTCTAAGAACTTGAAGTAGGGATTGTGAATAGGGGTCATGGAAGCCAGGCAGGTGTCACCAGCCTGGAGACATAGTCACCATTTATATTCTGCGTTACATATAGAGTGATGTGTTCTACATTTCAACTTAACAAAGTCATCTTTGAAAACATAAACTGTTCAAGTTAGAAATTACTTACATCTAGGTAGTAGTTGCCCTTTTACCATCTGCAATGAGTTATACCTTAAGAGTTGCTAGATAGCTGTGTTGGGATGTTTTTGGTGGTTGCAGTAACTGGAGTGTGCTCCTGGCATTTACGGTGTAGGGTCCAGTGATTGTAAAAGTCCTTTAATAAGGTAGACAGACTTGCTCATACACACAAAATGTCCCCCACACCCACAAAATGCCAGGAGCCTCCCCATTGAGATATACCCATTGTTTCACTTCACTGACGTGCTTCCCATGTGTGAATGCAGCACTGTGAGAATTCAAAGCTTCCATTAGAGACCTTAAAACTTCTATGCTAGGGGAGGATAGTGGAAAAAACAAGAACAAACAATAACAACAAAAGTATTCTCTGATCAGGCATGGTAGTTCACGCCTGTAATCCCAGCACTTTGGGAGGCCAAGGCAGGCAGATGACCCGAGGTCAGGAGTTCGAGACCAGCCTGGCCAACATGGAGAAACTCTGTCTCTACTAAAAATACAAAAATTAGCTGGGCATGGTGGCTGGTGCCTGTAATCCCAGTTACTTGGGAGCCTGAGGCAGGAGAATCGCTTGAACCCAAAAGGCGGAGGTTGCAGTGAGCCGAGATCATGCACTCCAGCCTGGGTGACAGAGCGAGAGACTGTCAAAAAAGGCCGGGCGCGGTAGCTCACGCCTGTAATCCCAGCACTTTGATAGAGACCATCCTGGCTAACGTGGTGAAACCCCATCTCTACCAAAAACTACAAAAAAATTAGCCGGGTGTAGTGGCGGGCGCCTGTAGTCCCAGTTACTTGGGAGGCTGAGGCAGGAGAATGGCGTGAACCCAGGAGGTGGAGCTTGCAACCAGCCGAGATTGCGCCACCGCACTCCAGCCTGGGCGACAGAGCGAGACTGTCTCAAAAAAAAAAAAAAAAAAGTCTTCTTTACCTAAATTCATTGTTGAGTGTTTTTTAAATATGGAGGGAACATCAGGTTAGGTTTGTAGACATGTCTTTCATAAACATTTTACCTAATTATGATAAACATGTTAGAATTAGTTCAGAATTACCATGTAAAAGACTGCAGAAGAGGAATCACTTGCTAATGTTTATTCTGAATAGCAAAGGAAACATATGGGTGAGAGAATCTAAGCCATTCTCAAAGTAATAAACTCACTCTAGGGAACAAAAATCAATTAAAGCAAATCTGCCATTGATCTTAAATTTGACAAATCACCTCTCAGCTTTGCAACAGGTAGCTGTTGTAGTTTAATATTCAGTCAGGACACTGAAGGAAACGTCTTCAAAATAACTTCCTATGTCATTACCTTCAAGAGAGACTTGTTTATCAGAAAGTCACCTTCGGTTTTTAAAACAAGAGAAGGACATATGTTCTGTGATTCCAGGCAGTGCTTGAGTTCCAGGCACCAGGAAATTAGAATGAACTTTTCACCTAGTTCAGCTCATTAAATTCAATGGAGGTGCCGTCTGTACAAGGGAATAACGACACCCATAAATCCGCTGTCGGCTGTGGATTTACTACGACACATTCACATGTGAGGCTTCTCTACACATTTACCTTAGCGTAAAGTACATCATCAAGGCCACTCGTGTTGTGCCTAAGCACCGTTTAGACAAAGGCATTTCTACAAAATGCCTTTAGAGCATACCTACTTCAATAACGTCACACACACAAGCGGAATGCATGGACTGTTAAATCAAATCTGTCTTGCAGATTGAACTTTCACAGTTCGGAGTGATGTGAATTAGTTTCTGATGGGAAAATGTGATTCAAATCTTATAGAATTTGGTCAGCCAAATTTAAAGAGCAGAATTTTTTTATGTCACCATTGGCAGACTAAAAGATAGACAATCTGGTTGTCCTCCCACCAGCATGCTCCGAACCTACCCCCCACCCACCAGCTGCCCTATATACATACCACCCATATAAGCTCTATCCACCTTCCTGGTACATGTCAAATTCAATTTCTCTCCTTTTCTGGGTCCCGTGGTTCTTGTTTTCTCTAACACACATTTAGCATATGTTACTCCCTGTTACTGATTTTGTTAAAACAAGTTTCATGTTTTCATTGATCATATATATGCCATGTGCACAAATTGTACATACCATAAGCCTGTGCAGAGTAAGCACACAGGTACTTATTAATAGGCATATATTCTTATCAACTTAACATCTAAAAAGCAATTTTCTTGAATTCATTTTATTAGTACTTATCTCAGTGATTATTTTAAATGGGCTGATCAGACAGCTGCCTAGGCAGGAGACTTGAAAGTGACCAAAAGTACTGGTCTGGATAAAAATATCTCCCTAGGGTTACTGGTTTTCTTTCTTCCAGTCTGAAATTTCCCATTAATGGATTAAAATACCAAAATGAGGACATAATTTCTAAAATTCTCAAACAATATCAGGAAACTGTATTTTCTTACATAAAAACAAGGAATGCATATAATAATTTATCATTCAGTAGAAGTACAAATATGCTACAAAAAGGAGGATATTTTCATTGGGAAGAGGTCTGTGGAGAGAATCAGCCAGAGCCTAGAACTATGGGAGTAGATTGAACTATGGGAGTAGATTGGCCTCTTTGTCCAAGACAGTCCCAATATACTCCAGTTGTTCTGGAATAATTACTCATGAAGCTCTCTTTCACTCTCAGAAATGTCTCAGTCTGGGTGATAAATTACAGTTATTTGATGGATGAAGATCTTGTGCTAAGACTTGGGCTCAGTTCTTGGGCACATTAGCTTCCGGAAGGTAGTGGAGAGAAATTATTGTAAGAGCTGGAATTTAAATTTGCTTCTCCTGACTCCCAATCAGTGCTCTTTTTTCCCTAGACAGGCTTTTATAACAACACTGTTACTGTTCCCGTCTCCTCTAGGCTCCTTTTGTCTTCTCAAAAAGGTTTGAAGAACTTTAATGATTGATGTCATCTCTGGTCATTCTTTCACTTGTCTTCAGCCTCAAGAATCATGCTAAAACAAAAAATAGTCGTTCAAGATATGTTTACTAATGGATTGATTATCTTCTTAGATAATAAAGGGAATGGCATACTGCAATTTTATGTTCTGAAGTTCCTGACATTTGTCAGGCCTAAAACTGAGATTTTCACAACCTGAAAAATTGATTTTTACATTTTTTTCCTCCAGCTTATTATCTTCTCTTCCATCACTACTACCAGCTTCAGATTTCTTTGTAGATTTACTTTCATAATCTACAAATATATTGTCTGCATATATAACAAGTCAACTGAGATGTAGTTGCTGGGTGGCAAGCATGGCATATTCACCAGCCAAAAGGGTGTCAACTTGCATGCCATCCTAAAAACCCATGACTCCAAGGTGTCCCTCAACACATTGATAAAATGTGAGAGATGTGAGCTTTGGGGCAGTAGCATTGTGTTGTGCAAATCTAGGTTGCCACTCATGTGATGTACTCAAAAACAGCAGTTCTGCTCTGGCCTTCCATTAGTCAAAATGACAAATTTAAATTCATGAATTTTAAGTGCCCATTAGATGTTAAAAATGCAAGTTATAATAGGCACAATTGTAAGTGTTTTTTTGGTTTGCTGTTGGTTCTGTCTGAATTCAAAGTTGAAAGATTTTCCTTCTGCCCACAATTTTATTTTTTAATTGTCCAAAATCAAGATCCATTCAAGCTTCAATATCAAGTTTATGACAGAGAAAGAAAAGGAAATCATCTGGGATAGATGCCAGGTCTCCTGATCTAATTTCGTCACCTACCAAAGGACAGACAGATTTTGATGGATCTGTTTACACACATCTAGTCATATAACATAATGATCATGTTGTACTAACCTGGCACTTCTGCACTCTTACTGCTGTGAACTGGCATAGAATTCCTTGATATTTATCACAGCCAGGTTTCTAAGAAAGGGATTAAAATGGAAATACATTTTATTTGAACCAAGTTTAGTTTTTGATTAAAGATAATTTTATGATTCAGAATGTTACTTTTTATGATTGTTAAAAATGACCAAAAATGTTTAAGCATATATTTGGGTTAAATATAAAAATGAATCCAAAAATGCAGCTGGTGTAACTCACCATAGATCCAATTATTGACATGAGACATATCCCTCAATGGAGGTGAAACAGGTAGTTAATGCACAACAGCTTGGTGATTGTTGATACCTCCTGGTATATGACAAGTCTTTTTTTTAAAAAAAAAATTGCTACATCAAACTCTCTTCACAGAATTTCGTAGAGAAAAAAATATACCCAGCTGTTTAAAAAAAGCAAAATACTTAACTGACAGCATGATTATCAGTGGAAGCCATGGAATGTTTAGTTGCTGGGGTTCTCAAGGGCAGATTTTGCAGCTTTGTGAAACCCTTACTTACGAAGTGCTTGATTCAAAAACAGGGCTTTCATCTTCAGAGTTGGAACTTCATCTCATGAGTGCTTGACATCCCATGGCAATTACAAAAGTATTTACTGGAAGTTGCTAATAGAAAAATAATTACAAAAAAAAAAAACGATGAGCTACCACTTAACCCCCTGAAGAGAGCTGGATTTATTGGCTGTGCCAAGTGGCATCTTGAAGTGATTAGATAATTCTGTACCAAAAATGCCCTAAATGAGGAAAAAAGTAGACTTTGGGTCCTCATGGTACAAATAGGCTCTCTAAATCTCAGGGGAGCACTTTCTTCTGACTGAGTAGACATCACTTCTCTATACACATACTTCTGCTTTTATAGACCATGTCTCCTTAAGTATTTCCTAATTAAGACTTACAGGCAAGAGCCTGCCCAAATTAACCAGAGTTGTCTACATGAGTTGCTTTGTTTGTTGTTTTAAATTGGACATTATTTTAAAATATATTTCCATTTTAATCTTTGAAATAATTTTAGATTTCCAGGAAAGTTACAAAGATAGTACAGAGTATTCCCCTATACCCTTCTCCCAGCTTCCCATGATGTTAGTACTTATAAAACCATGTTGCATTTTTGAAAATTAAGAAATTAATATTAGCACAATACTAAACAATACTAAACTAAACTACAGACTTTATTCGTATTTCACCACTTTTCCCACTCACCTTATTTGCTATTCTAGGATCCAATCCAGGATATCCCAAAGCATTTAGTCACCAGGTCTCTCCATTCTTCTCTGATCTATGACCGTTTTCTAGTCTTGTCTTGTTTTGGGGGATCTTGACACTTTTGAAGAGTATTGGACATTTTGTAGAATGCTCCTCAATTTGGATTGTCTGATATTTTCTCATTAGACTGAAGTTACAAATTTTGACAAAAAATACTAAAGAGGTAAAGTACCCTTCTCATAACACCCCTGAGCTGTTTTCTTAACTTACTCTTAATTTTTTAATTTTCTTGGCATATATGAAGGAAACCTCTGAGCTGTTTTTGAGCAAGGACTAAAATGGCAAAAAGTTGTATGTAATCTCTTATATAAAGATGTAAAGTTATATGTATAGCTTATAAGTAAATAACTTGAGAAGTTGCTTAAACATGAAAAATAGTTGTTAGCATCGAGTTCCACGTTCTAAACCTGGATCTGTTTGCTTTAGAGATTTCAACCAAAGCATCCCACCTAAAACATTTTGAATCACAATTAGTTACCAGGCCTTCAAATAAATGTAGTATTAATAATAAAGTACTAAAGCCTACACTTGATTAGCTCTATTTATAACTTTGAGTAAATGTAAGAACATCCCCATAATAGAAGTACTCTTTCTGATTTGTGTCAATATGCTGCATGGGGTGGGAGAAAAAGGGGTAGAGGTATATCTAATATGCTCATAAAAACAGCACATGTGTGGCACATAGTTTGCCACATGTACAAATATTAGTATATTATGGGCTTATTTTTTACAAATACATTGATAATCAATGCTTTAGATTAGTAGTCTCAAAAATATTTGTCTTATACCCTTTCATAAAGATGTTTTAGTATACATCTTGCATAGCCTGGTTTCTTCCTCAAAAAGCAAGAGTCTAAGACAATGGCTTCCATAAAGGGAGTTTATTTGCAGGAATAATCCTACCAAGGAGAACAGGATAGTAGGGGCTGGAAAAGGGAAAACAGGGAAGGGCAGAGGCCAATTCAAAGGGGACATAATTGGGCTGGTTACTATTAAGGGCCAATAAGGGCCAATGAGGTCCCTCTGAAGAGCCATGTAGGATGCACTTTGGAATTGTTCATCCAGGACATAGGAAAGGCAAGTATTTATCCATTGGCTCTCAGCTCCCATTGAGTCAAGTTTCTCACACTTCCATATTTGTGCATGCTTGAGCATGGCTGGACAGAGGTAAAGAAAGAATAATAGATGATAGAGATACGGAGGAGCTGAAGCATGAGGCTGACAGATCACACCTGTGCACAACTGGATGCCACACAATAGAGTACAAAGGAAGACCAAGATTATGTGAGCCAGGGTTTAATATCCACAGCCAATGTATGTAAATTTATATATAAATGTATGTGTTATGTGTTAACCCATATTAAATTTTAGTAAAGTTCATTTCATTGTTTTCCTTGGGTAACATAGAAACGGCACTAAAATTTTGGTTTCCATAATCGGTTAAAGATTGTGCTATAATTATTCCTGTCTCTAGTTTCTTTTTCTCACTTCCTGACTCACCCTAGTCTTTGTTCTGCTGTTAACATTTTTCACACAAGTGTGTCGGGGAGAGAAAGAGGTGGCTTCATGGGCCTGAACACCAGCACAAAGGGAAGGGTCCAGCACTGGGCGGGCACAAGAGTTTCCAGGGGGTGAAAAACCTCTGTTGATCTCTCCCTTGCCTTTAATAAAAATGAGATTTTTTAAAATCTGTCAAATGTCTTATGGAGCACTAGGTAAATGTTCTGAGTTTTAGAGTATGAAAATATTTCAGATTGTCCAGTCTTTTGGCAATATCTTCAACTCTACATTTTATTTAAAATGCGTATATTCATCTTACAATTATTTTTACTATGTTGAGTTGCTCATCTATAAATATATGCTGCTTAAGTAGTAGTTTAAATGTAAATTTTAATGAATGCTATGAATCAGTGCCTAATTTGCACATTTTTTTAATTACCTGTGGTTTGGGATAATCCATCCAAGATGTTCCCTATTACCTTGGGTAATTAAGAGTTGACCTATTTTCAAATTTTTGCGGCTCAAATAGAATGAATTCCAGTCAATTTTCTTTCCTAATAGAAAAACCATCATTTATTTAAATAGTCCATCAGCCATAATTGGAATATGAAATCTTGGGATGAAAATTGACTTTCAAAGGTCATAGAGTCCATCCTCCTACCTCTGGGTAGACTGTAAACCAGCCAGCAAATATATTCCATCTTTTACAGCTTATTTGTAAAATGTAGCCAAGAATGTGCACCAGCCTGAGGCGCAACCTGTTTCTCCCTCCTAACCATCTGAGTCCTTGCCCTAAAGAAAGGTCAATCAGGCAGTTACCAATATTTGCCGAAATAAACATGTGTGCAAATACACCCAGACGCTGTATCCACACACCCTCACACAGAGGCATGACAATGAAGTTTCATACAGCATGGGTGCACTCCCCCTCAACATTCTCTTCCTTGGGTGTGATTCATGCTCTTTTTATGCCTAAAGAAGGATCAGGCATTTCCTTATGAGATTTTTCCTCACTCAAAAAAAAAAGAAGCTGACTTTAAATTGTGGGCCATATTCCACATTTACAAGATCCAGGGATAGCTTTGCTGTAGACACTTACCTGTGCGGGAATGGGAAATTTTTTTTCCAACATATTATGCACTTGTCTCTTATCTTTTTGTTAAGGACCGTAGATGCACAATGGACCAATGGTTATTCAAGGGCTTCTCCCAGGTCTTCCTCTAGGCTGTTATGTCCATTTCTGAACCCCTGTACCCCTTGAGTTTTCTTACAAACCTCTTGTAATCCTTCATCCTGGAACTTCTGTGGCATTATTTACCTCACCCTGTCCGTTGCCAGACAAACCACATAGCAAGTTCACTTTCTAGAATGTAGAGGCCTTCTCTTGCCCATTTTCCATTAGAGCCAACGACACCTACTTGTCATCTTCTGCTTGCTTGGACTTCCCACTCTCAAAGACCAGTGTTGGCCTCAGACAGCCTTTGACTTGATATGAAACTGCATACTGAGTGCTGGTACAGGGAGCCTGCCCTTCGGTTCCCCTGACTGAATCCTGCTCTTCTCACCCAAAACTTAATCTACCCACAGTCTTCCCCACCTCAGTTGATTAAAAACTCCTACTTGCCAGTTGCCTAAGCCAGAAATCTCAAAGTCATCCCTGATTCCTCTCTTTCTCTCACATCACATATCCAAATTATACTCTCAAAATACTGAATATTTTTTGGCTGGGTGTGATGGCTCACACTTTGGGTTTACAAAGTAAAATCCCAACACTTTGGGAGGCTGAGGCAGGAGGATCCCTTGAGCCCAGGGGTTCAAGAC
Organism: Pongo pygmaeus; assembly: GCF_028885625.2. Classification (NCBI taxonomy): domain Eukaryota; kingdom Metazoa; phylum Chordata; class Mammalia; order Primates; family Hominidae; genus Pongo; species Pongo pygmaeus. The sequence goes on along the minus strand of NC_072388.2, from coordinate 23,442,297 downwards.
CACCCTAGGCAATATAAAAATGCCCCTTCTTTAAAAAAACAAAAAAACTGACAAATTAGCTGATTAGCTGGGCATGGTGGTACATGCCTGTAGTCCCAGCTACTCAGGAGCCTGAGGCAGGAAGACAACTTGAGCCCTGACATTCGAGGCTCCAGTGAGCTACGATTGTGCCTGAGTGACAGAGTAAGACCCTATCTAAAGAAAAAAAAAAAAGGGTACTAAGTACTTCTTTGGTGAATTAAAAAATTGGATACAAACTCCTCCTACCCCAGGTTGCAGGTTCCTTTGCAATGAACTTTGCTATTCCTCCCATCATGACATGGAGTCTATTTCCCTCACCACTTATATCTAAACTGCCCTTGTGACTTGGTTTAAAAACGTAGAATGTGGCAGAAATGATATTATGTGACTTCAAGGTAGGTACTTTGTAGCATCCCCACTCCCTCTCTTGGAATACTCCCTAAAGCCACCACATAAGGAGGCTGGCCTAGCACTGGGGGATGAAAGGCTGGAGGCTGGATGAAGGAGAACCAAGGTCCCCTGGCCATGTGAGGGAGCCAGCCTTGCCGCAGATGCAGCCACATGAATGACTCCAGAAGAAACCATCAGAAGAACCACTTGGCCAGCCCACAGAATGAGGATAATAAATTATTTTAAGCCACTTGGTTTTAGGGCAGTGTTACCCAGCAGTGATGATGTTCACTTCTCACTACCTGCACTGCCACTTGCACTGCTTCCATTTTGATTGGAGCCACCAGCCAGAATCACTTCAGTAGCTTCTGCCTGGCCTTCCTCCTCCTGTCCTTGGCCCCTACAGCCTCTTCTCAACACCACCCCTAAGTGATTGCTTCAAAATACAGGCCAGATCATGTCACTCTGCTCCAAATCTACACTACTGAAGGCTCCTATATTCATTCTGAGTGAGTACCCAAGTACTATGATGGCCAGTGTGGTTCAACGGGGCTTAGCCCTCATCATCTCTCTGACCTAAGCTCTTGTTCTGCTCTCTCTCACTCTGCTTCAGACACACTGGCCCCCCATGTTGCTGAACATGCCAGATATGTGCCCACCTTTGGGCCTTTGCATTGGCTATTTTCTCTGCCTGCAGTGCTCCTCTTCAAATCTCTGCTCAAATACCATCTTCTCCATGAAGCCTACTCTGACAACCTTATTTAAAATTGCACTTTTCGTCCTGCCCAGGACTCCTAGTCATCCATATCCTCTTTACATCTCTTATCACTTTCTATTATGCTACAAAGTAACTTACTATGTTTATTGCCTATCTTCCCCCATGAAAGCAGAGATTTGTCTATTTTGTTCAACTATGCATTTCAAACATCTAGAAGCATATACAAATATTGAATATTTTTTAATATTTATTGAATGAATATTAATTATTTACAGAAAAGTTCATTGGAATCTTTGGTAATTAATTTCAAATTTTAATAAACCTTTAGTGGTTTTCAGGAATTCTGTGAATATTTTACTTGAATTTTTTTAATGTGCTTTAGCCATTTTGATAAATGGCATGGAAAATACATTCTTAGATATGGTATTAACCAAATTTTGTGTTACTCAAAATGGCCTCATTATTGTCATGGATTGAAGCATAGCAGCTGTTTCTTCCCATTTTCCCCTCCTCACTTTCTGTCCTAAAGCCCCTCTGCTCATTTGAGTTTTCTCATATCAGTCTCCCACAGACCTACCCTGATGCTCCATGCTGCACTGTGAGCTCGGGTGCGCACAGGAAATGGCTAAAGTTGTTTACCACGGAAACATGGGAAGAAGCCAAGAAGAAAGAAAATGAAGGAACCAAGAACAGCCCCTGGAAATCAGAAAAAGCCAACTGGAATTCCCAGAATGATGGCAAAGGGAGTCCTAGAAGCACCCAGGTGGAGTGCAAACAATCTACATGTCTCCAGAAAAGGAAAAAAAAGAATGGATCTGATTAACTGGCAGATTTGACAGTGTGGAAAATCAAGAGGCATTTTACAAAACTGTTTACAAAGCTGTTGGAGGGTGTAGGAGGACCTAGTCTCAGGCTGAAAGAAAGTAGGCTAAAGAAAAAAAAAAAATGAAACAACGATTAACAATTGACAACTAAAATAGATATAATAAAAATCAATCCTTATCTACAAATATCGTTATAGCAAATACCATACTTAATGGTAAAGCATTAAAATCATTCTCCCTGAAATCAAGAATGAGACAGAGATGTATGCTTTTACCTCATCTATTCGATTTTGACTTGGATTTCCTAGCTAGTACAGTAATGCAAAGGAAAGAAACAGTATAAAGATTTTAAGGGACAAACCATTACTACCATTATTTGCACACAACATAGTTTTGTACTTAGAAAATCCAGCAGAGTCTACAGGTGAAATATTAGAACAAATAAGTGATTTTTAAACATCTCTAGATACAAAATCAATATACAAAAGTCAACTGTATTTCTACATGCTAGCAACAAACAACTGGATTTTTTTTTCTTCTACCCTTTATAATAGCTTCATAAATATCAGTCAAATACAGGAATAAATCTAATGCAACTTACACAAGACTTCTATCTGGAAAGCATTTATAAGAGAAATTAAAGCTACTCATATAAATGATAAAATGCACCACGTCTGCATACTAGAAAACTCAATACTGTAAAACTTCAGATCTCCTCCAATTGCTCCATAGATTAAATGCAATTTCAGATAAAATCCCAAGAGGTTTATTTGTCTGGTTGGTTGGTTGGTTTTTGGCTTTGGTGGTTGTTGTTGTTATTGTTGTTGCTATTGTTTTCAATTGTTGATATTAACAAGCTGATGCTAAACTAAAACTTGTATGGACATAAAAACTCTTAAGAATACCCAAAACAAACTTAAAAGAAAAATAAAGTTAGAGGATTTTCAGATTGCAAGGGTCAATAAATAACAGTTATTAAGATGGAATGGATGAAAACATAGACGAATAGAAAAATGACACAAAATAGAGTGCAGAAACAGACTCACAAATATACAGTTGGCTAATACACAATGAAAGTGGTGGCACTTTCCACCATCGGGCAGAGGGAAAAGAAGTACTTTTCAGTAAACAGTACTGACGCAAAATTAAATTAATTTTTTTAACTTTTAGTTTAAGGGTACATGTGTGGGTTTGTTACATAGGTAAACTTGTGTCATGAGAGTTTGTTGTACAGATTACTTCATCACCCAGGTATTAAGCCTAGCACCCACTAGTTATTTTTCCTGATCCTCTCCCTTCTCCCACCCTCCCTCCTCCAATAGGCCCCAATGTGTGTTATTCCCCTCTTTGTGTCCACGGGGTCTCATCGGTTAGCTCCCACTTATAAGTGAGAACATGTGGTATTTGGTTTTCTGTTCCTGCATTAGTCTGCTAAGAGTAAAGGCCTCCAGCACCATTCCTGTCCCTGCAAAAGATATGATCTCATTCTTTTTTATGGCTGCATAGAATCATATTAACAAAATTTTAAGAAAGAATCTCACAGGATAAACAGGACAAATTGATAATACAACATAGACAAAGAAACAGTGTTTTTGTGTTCAGGATCTTGTCTGCAGATGAGGTGTGGTTTTTGATCCTAAGAAAGGAACTCATTGCATCTGCTTTGTATCTAGGCCCATCTTTGACTTTTGCAGGAAAAGGGCTGACAGACATATGAAACATTCTTAGGTAAGGAGGGCTCTGAAGATATTTTGATGGATCTCTTTTGCTAGATTTTGGTAGGTCTTCTGAAAAATTCCAGCAGTTCTAAAACTATCTCTACTCTCTTTCCAAATTATTCCTAGTTCCTGGTGATAACCAGACTACTACTTGTTATTTTTTGAATGACACTTAAAGAGTAAATACATTCCAAATCTGAAATGTTAAATTCCATGTATAACAGGAGTCTTTTCATTTTATGGTATCTTTTTGAAAGCAACACTAGCATGCACTAATTTTAGTTAAAATATTTTAAACTAGCTTTTTCTATCATTTAAGCCATTTCTTGAGGTAGTAATAAAAATTTATTTACTCCAAATTGAAGACTCAAGAAAGAATGTTTTTTTTGCTCTTTGCCGTATTCCAAGGGACCTCCCAATCAGATTACACACCATTTTGAGAATCTATCAAAGGAAATCTAGACTTCGAAAGAATATAGTTTAAATGATTCTGATTTTTCTCTACCTAAATTTGTAAAATTAACTTTGAAACCCTCTTGAACTTCTGCATAGTTTGAATTCTAGTACCCACACAGTGCCTTGATCCCTGCAGACATCCAATAAATGTTAATTGCATTGAATTGAAATTTAATTTGAAGCCTTTGAGGGAATTAAATCTTCTACTTTTTTGTAGCTTTTTGCTTTCCACCAAGGAGTCTTTTCCCTGAGTGTATTATAAATTAATTATAGAATGTAATGTTTAAATGAAGGCAAAGCAACTCAATACACAGCTTGAAAAAGCTGAAAATAAAAACTCTCCCTGTGATAATCAAACTGCTTTGGAACCTTTGCAATAATTCTCTTCAGCGGAAAATCAAATGGATAATAGTCTGTGTGCTTAGCATATTCTTGCCATCACAATAATAGCTCTTTTAAAACAGGTTCCAAAGGGAAATGCTATTGAATATTACATCGATTCACATTGATGATTTGTGAGAGAACATTCATGGAGCTGTGTGTCATGAAGTGCATTTATGAAAGCCAATGCTTACCCAGATTCTCTCTGACTAAATCTGAAATAGGAATGACAGATCTTCAGCCCTTTCCACAATGGTAAAGAGTCAATTTCCTTTACCCTTGATTTTATTTGATTTTATTTTTGATGAAGAGTTAATTCTTCAGGACTAACCATTTTCCCTGTGAAACAGAAGATGAGCTGAAGTGAAAAGAGAAGTTCTGACTTCCCAGAAGACTGTTGATTAGGACATTTCCTCCCTAAGTCTTCCTATTTCTCATTCTGGATCCTCATGGCTCTTGTTTCTCCTTGTCAAGGTATCAGGAAAAGAGAGGTGGGAGGGAAAGTGCTCTTGCATGGAAGGAGAGAGTTTTAAGTGACCCTCTGAGTATGTGTATATGGCAAAAATTGGTCTAGGTGGAATCTCCTACATGAGCTTTTTGGTCTCAAGCCAATATAAAAGGTCAAATACAGAAGAAAGCTATTCTCTTCACCCTGAGGTATACATTGCCTAGGAGAAGGAAAATAATTAGATGTTCTCAGTTCAATTGTGGTGACAAAATGAAAGTAATCTGTCACTTGCAAGAAGAATAGAAAAAGAAACCTTAGATATTCCTATTACTTTTACAGGAGTTTTTATAACGTAATTCAGAGACTCCTGCTTCATTTGGGAAAAATGTCAAAATATGTCTGTAACTCAGATGTGTCCAAAACTGTAGATGTCCTCTCCTCTTGTCTCAAGCCCACTTAAAGCAGACCTCAGGAGCAAATCCAACTCCACAAAACATTAATGAGTGTATTAGATTTACTGAAAATTGGGTGAGGAGGCTGAGGAATGGTTCATGGCACATTATGTATAAAAATAATTTTCAAATTTCTAATAAATATTTCTGTGGCCTTGTTCTGTGGTGGCTAGCCTCCAGGATGGACCCCACTGATCCATGTTTCCTGATTTTTATGACCTTGAGTAATCTCCTCCTATACTGAATCAGCACTGGCTCTGAGTGATCAAGAGTATACAGTGGAAGCATGGCTTCCAACTTGCCCTCTTGGATTGCTTGCTTTGGGAAAAGCCAGTTATTGTGTTATGTGGACACTCAAGCAGCTCCATGCAGTGGCCCACATGGAGAACTGAGGCCTCGAGTCAACAGCCAGTGCTAACTTACCAGCTATGCTAGTGAGTTCTCCAGCACCCTCATCAAATTTTCAGGTGTGTGAAGCCCCAACCAGCATATGACTGCAACTGCATGACAGACTGCCCAAACAAATCTAAGAATTCCTGACTCACAGAATCTGTGAATATAGTAAATTTTCATTTTATGTCACTAAGTTTGGGGGTAATTTGTATGCAACGTTGACTAGATGGAACACCTCCCATCTCCAACACTCCTCTCTAGCTGCCACCTACCTCTTCATCCTTTCTCTATATGGCTTAGAGGCACCTTTCCTACCTCCTGAATCATCAGAGGTAGTGTCACTCCTCTTTCCCCATCCCCCCAACCCCCTTGGCCTTTTTATGCAGAACAAGTTAGCTTTCTCATGTTCTCTTATTCCTTTCAGTAGACATAGCTACACTTTCTCTTAATAGTGCCCTTTCTTTTAAATAACATAAAATAATTCCCCAGTAATTATTTTTCTTTTACCTACAGAAGTCTTGATCTTACTTTTTAAAATTGAGACTGACATCTGGTGTCATTAGCACTTTTAGGTCTCAAATTTACTTAGATGGAATAGTTCTGCTTTTAAAACCTCATTAAATCAAATTTAAAAGTAAATAAACAAGTGAGTCCATCTCCTTGAAACTAAAATGTTAACAAACGTGAAGATTTTTTTTTTTGACATAAAATATCTTGCTTTTATTCTTTTTTTTTTAATTTTTTATTTTTTATTATTATTACTATTATTATTATTATACTTTAGGCTCTATGGTACATGTGCGCAACGTGCAGTTAAGTTACATATGTATACATGTGCCATGCTGGTGCGCTGCACCCACCAACTCGTCATCTAGCATTAGGTATATCTCCCAATGCTATCCCTCCCCTTTTCATTATATACATATTTTGTGTGTGTGTCCTCATTATCCAGCATTATACTCAACTGAGTATGTGATTATACTGAGAAATGTGATTCAATTATCTTCAGTCATCTTAGTATTTTGTGACTTATTGTGCAATATTTGCCAAGCCTTAGAAAAAAATAATTTGCCCAAAAGATAAATCTCTATCTCTATAGTTGAAATTACATATTGGAAATTTTGGTGGGTAATGTGAGCTTTCTGAAAATAAATCTTTTTTTCCAAAATATGTAATGTTTTATTTCTGTTCTATTGCTATCAATTCAAGTGTCTCTTGCTTTAAAAGTACTTATAAAGAGGAAAGAAAGAACTTCTATTTAAATGTTGCATAAACAATTTATTTTCATTCTAGCCTTAAATTGTAAAAACACTGGTTTCTAAATTTAATTCCATTTCCAAAAATGCCTACCACTTGCAGCTTCTCTAATTCTTCCCATCACCTCACAAAGCCTCCTCAGCCTCTGGTGGTATATGGCAGCCTTCAAATCCTCACAGCAAGTATCACCATCCTGCTGAATTTTATGATCCCTATCATTTCACTACTTTACCATTGTTTGATGCTGTTGTTTTTTTCACTCTACTCTAGAGCGCAAAAAAATTGACTGTCTTGGTTGATAATCATATTCAAAGTTTAAAATCATAAGTTTGTCATTTTTTTCTAAATCTTTTTATTACTGTTTAAAAAAATGTATTCTTCATTTTGTAGGAAATAGCAGTCTTCTGTTAATTAACAGATAACATGTAATTAAAATCTAATGATCCCATATACTTACATTATGCCTACATAAATAAGCTCAAAGATAAGTTTTAGAATTGTTCTAATTCATTCTCGGTGCTCTAATTTATTTCTATAATTTCACCTCAATTCTACATCTGTGTGGTAGGCAAAAGCGGGAATTATTTCACTAGTATTTCAGGGAGAGAAAAATGCGGTCCTTATGAAATTTTCTTTCCTAATTACATGTGTATTTGTGGCCACTCCCCTTCTCTTTTACCCAAAGCCCATCTAGCATGTGTTTATGAAGATTCAGATGCCTGTAATGGTGAATTCAAGGTAGCAATCACCCTGATGTTGGTCCCAAGCTTGTTTTAAAAAAAGAAAAACATATCAAGTTAGCAGATACACGCAAAGAGAAAAATACTTAAAACTTCTGATGAGTAAAGGGTCTAAGACAGCACTATCCAAAGAACTTTCTGCAAGGTTGTGAGTATTCATCACTTGAAATGTGGCTAGTCTGACTGAGGAACTGAGTTTTTAATTTTATTTACATTTAAATAACCACATGGGGTTAGGGGCTGTTATTTTGGACAGCACAGGGTCGAGAAGCTAAAAGGGACCTAGTTTTCTTTCAGTGCCTCATGGGGGCACTGGGAGAGAATAAAAGCTCTGACTTGAAGAAGCTGAACAGTGAAGCAGAGAGAGCACAAGATGAAACACTGAAAAACAGGCATCCCGGGCCCTGATTGCTCCACGAGCTGGAGCAAGTCATTTGGCCCTTTGTTTCCCATCTGTGAGTTGGGAGCATAACTATGTCTGGTTCATTTCACAAATTTTCTGTGATACTCCAAATAAGACCACAAAGAAGAAAACCTGAAATTGTAGTTCAGACTCATTCAGATGTACTGTCTTGTGCTACTGTTCATTGACTCAGGGCAAGCTCCAAAAGGGAAAATAGGAGGAAAAAGTTTGACTTTATGTATAACCAGCTCTCTTACTCAGATTCCCCAAAAGTAAACATGAGAGGGAGATTTCTGTGCTAGTGATTTATTAAGAAACTGCTCCCAGAGAAACCAGGAAAAGAATGAGGAAGCAGGACAGGAAAGGAGAAGACGACAAGCCAAGTCCCAGGCTTTGCCAGATTCTCGGAGCAGCTCTGGGGTATAAAGTTTGTCTCAGCTCAAGGTAAGGGAGCTGGACTTTCATAGCCCTCATCACATGAGGCTATGAAAGCCCATGACTTCCTGGAGGACATAAAACTCCAAGCACTTTCAGCTCGTGTTTGTGTGTCAGTGTGTGTACACCCTCATGCACATATACATGCATGGATGCACTTTCAGCTCATGTGTGTATGTGTGTGTGTGTGTACCCTCATGCACAAATACATGTATGGATTCACTTTCAGCTTGTGTGTGTGTGTGTGTGTGTGTGTGTGTGTTTGTGTACCCTCATGCACATATACATTATGGATTCACTTTCAGCTCGTGTGTGTGTGTGTGTGTGTGCACCCTCATCCACATATACATGCATGGATGCTACAGACAGCATGAAGCACTTCTAGTACCCCAAATACAAGGAACTTCAAAAAGGTTATAGAAAAGTAGAATTAAAAGATAAAAATTAAAACTATAAACTTTGTTTCTCAATGTAAGTTCCATCAAGTTTAAGACACTTTTATAAGCGATGATATCAGCCATTTAGTCCATCCCTAAAGAACTGAAGGTCCTGAGAATTTAGTCATGTCAATGAAGACTTTTTTACATTATAAACTGAAGAAAAATTGGTACCCTTTAAAGATATTTTTTAAGATTAGGAAACAAAATAAGTAAGAAAGCGTCAGACAAAAACTGTAAGGTGGATACCTTATGATTTTCCATCAAAATTCTTGCAAAATTTCTTTTGTTTGATGAGAGGAAGGAGCAGGAGTATTGTCATGGTGGAGAAAGACTCCAGTGAAGCTTTCCTGGGTGTTTTTCTGCTGAAGCTTGGGCTCACTTTCCCAAAACACTCTCATAATATGCAGAAGTTATCATTAGTTGGCTCTCCAGAAGGTCAACAAGCAAAATGCCTTGAGCACCTCAAAAAACTGTTGTCATGACCTTTGCTCTTGATTGATCTGCTCTGGCTTTGACTGGACCACCTCTAACATCTGATAGTCATTGCTCTGGTTGTGCTTTAGCTTCAGGATTGTACTGGTAAAGCCATGTTTCATCTCTTGTTACAATTCTTGGAACCAGTGCTTTAGGAAATTGATCCCACTTATTTAAAAGTTCCATTGAAAGCTCTGCTCTTGTCTGCAGCTGGTCTGGGTGGAACAGTTCTCTACCCATCATGTGGAAAGTTTGCTCAACTTTTTCAGTCAGAACTGTGTAAGCTACACCAATTGAGATGTCTATTGTGTTGGCTATTTTTTCTGCTGTTAATCATCAATCCTCTTCAATTAGGGCACAAACAAGATTAATTTTTTCCTCAAAAATTTATGTGGATGGTCTGACATTGTGAGCTTCATCTTCAACATCATCTCATCCTTTTTTAAAATGAGTTATCCATTTATAAACTGCTGATTTCTTTGGGGTATTATCCCCATAAACTTTTCAGAAAGGATCAATGATTTTACCATTCTTCCTTCCACCCAAGCTTCACAATAAGTCTGGTGTGTGTTCTTTCTTCAATTTTCGAAGAAGTCATGCTGTTCTGACAGGAGCTCTTTTCAAACTCATGTCTTACCTTTCTTAGTACCTCAAACTAGATCCCATTCAGTGTTATAAGTTAGTACAAGTTAATTTCGGCACGAAATTTTTTTTGAAATCTATGCATAGCTGTGGGTTTTTTTCAACTTTTATTTTAGATATAGGTGGTACATGTTCAGGTTTGTTACATGGGTATATTGACCTCAGGTAGTGAGCAAAGTACCAAGTAGGTAGTTTTTCAACCCATCTCCCACTTCTTCCTCCACTTTCCTGTAGTACACAGTGTCTATTGTTCCCATGTTTATGTCCATGAGTGCTGAATGTTTAGCTCCCTGTTATAAGTGAGAACATGTGGTATTTGGTTTTCTGCTCTTATGTTAATTCACTTAGAATCATGGCCTCCAGCTACATCCATGTTGCTGCAAAGAACATGATTTAATTCTTTTTCATAGCTATGTAGTATTCCATGTTGTGTGTGTACCACATTTTCTTTATTCAATCCACCATTGATGGGCACCTACGTTGATTCCATGTCTTTGCTATTGTGAATAGCATGGCAATAAATTTGCAAGTATGTGTCTTTTTGGTATAATGATCTATATTCCTTTGGGTATATACCCAGTAATGGGATTGCTGGGTCAAACAGTAGCTCTGTTTTCAGTTCTTTGAGAAATCTCCAAACTGCTTTCCACAGTGGCTAACCTAAGTTACATTCCCACCAAGAGTGTATAAGCATTCCCTTTTCTCCACAGCTTCACCAGCATTTGTTGTTTTTAGACTTTTTAATGATAGCCATTCCGACTGATGTGAGATGGTATCTCATTGTGGTTTTGATTTGCATTTCTCTGATGATTAGTGAGGATGAGCATTTTTTCATATGTTTCTTGGCCACTTGTATATCTTCTTTTGAGAAGTGTCTCTTCATGTCAACAAGCAAAAAGCAACCTCATTTAAAAATGAGCAAAGAACAACTTTTTTTAATAATATGCATTTTCTGTGAAATTTTTGAAGACCTACCAGGCAAAAAAGTCATTGAAAATGTTGACCATTGGAAACAAAGGCCCACAGAGACCAGTCCAAATGACTGAGAGGGTCTGGAGCCCTAGACAAAAAGTGATCTTGGCTACTAAAGAACGACAGGGAAGACTAGACAGAGAAATTCTAGAAGTGAAAATAATCTCTAAATAAACCACCTAGAACATGAATAGAAAGAGCACTTAGCAGGCTGGGCAAGGTGGCTCACGCCTGTAATCCCAGCACTTTGGGAGGCAGAGGCAGGTGGATCACCTGAGGTTAGGAGTTCGAGACCAGCCTGACCAATATGGTGAAACCCTGTCTCTACTAAAAATACAAAAATTAGCCGGGTGTGGTGGCATGTGCCTGTAGTCCTAGCTACTGGGGAGGCTGAGACAGGAGAACTGCTTGAACCCAGGCGGTGGAGGTTGCAGTGAGTATTGATCGCGCCACTGCACTCCAGCCTGGATGACAGAGCGAGAATCTGTCTCAAAAAAAAAAAAAAAAAAAAAAAGAAAAGAAAAAAAAAGAAAAAAGAAAGAAAGCACTTAGCTATAGTAATTAATCAGAGTTGTGCTCTAGGGCTTTTTCTCAGTTTTGCATCTTTTTGCTTTTTACTTTCCATAATCCAGAAAAGAAATAAAATCTTTCGGCTTTTAGAAAAAAATCATTTTGTTTTTCCAGCCCATAAAACAAACAAATATCTCATTGATTTGGGAAAGACTATGCGGTTAAAAGTTAAATTTACTGCAGACAAGTCACACTTGAGAGGCCTGTCTACCAAGCAGGTTCACATTTATTTAGGTCCACCAACTTTCACTTTCAACCCAAAATAACTATGCTTCCACGGCTTTGTGTTTTCTTTTCCTTTTCTTTTCATTCAAAAGGATTGTGGCCAGGATATAATGTAACCTGCTCTGATTTATTGTCTTGAACCAATGCTGATTGCTTTACCTACCTCATATGTTCTTATATATACTACTTCATTCTTCTGTTTGCTTTTTCTTACAACACCTTCGGTAAAGATTTAAGACTGTGTCAGGTTTTTGATGTGCCAGTATATTACTTGAAGGACTATTGGTTGTAAAGGGGCTCTCTTTATGTCTACATGTAGCCTTCACATATTTATATTTTAAGACCACAAACAAAAATGAGGGCAGTCATGATTTTGAAACAATTGGTATGGTATCTAACACTCTTTCAATTACTTTTATGATAGAGAAAAGAACGAAACATACATATGCATTTAAATTATGTTGGCAATGCTTAAAGTTTTTATTGCTTGAAAAGAAGACTTTAATATCTATGTTGCAGCTATGTACTAAACAGCAGAGAATATGTACAATACACTTAATTCCAACATGTATTTTGTCTGAAAAAGTATTCTAAGTATTATAAATAATATTTAGGGGAGGAGCCAAGATGGCCGAATAGGAACAGCTCCGGTCTACAGCTCCCAGCGCGAGCGACGCAGAAGACGGGTGATTTCTGCATTTCCATCTGAGGTACCGTGTTCATCTCACTAGGGAGTGCCAGACAGTGGGCGCAGGTCAGTGGGTGAGCGCACTGTGCGCCAGCCGAAGCAGGGGCGAGGCATTGCCTCACTCGGGAAGCGCAAGGGGTCAGGGAGTTCCCCTTCCAGGGGTGACAGAAGGCACCTGGAAAATCAGGCCACTCCCACCCGAATACTGTGCTTTTCCGACGGGCTTAGGAAACGGTGCCCCAGGAGAGTATAGCCCACACCTGGCTCAGAGGGTCCTACGCCCACGGAGTCTCGCTGATTGCTAGCACAGCAGTCTGAGATCAAACAGCAAGTCGGCAGCGAGGCTGGGGGAGGGGCGCCCGCCATTGCCCAGGCTCGCTTAGGTAAACAAAGCAGCCTGGAAGCTTGAACTGGGTGGAGCCCACCACAGCTCAAGGAGGCCTGCCTGCCTCTGTAGGCTCCACCTCTGGGGGCAGGGCACAGACAAACAAAAAGACAGCAGTAACCTCTGCAGACTTAAATGTCCCTGTCTGACAGCTGTGAGGAGAGCAGTGGTTCTCCCAGCACGCAGCTGGAGATCTGAGAACGGGCTGACTGCCTCCTCAAGTGGGTCCCTGACCCCTGACCCCCGAGCAGCCCAACTGGGAGGCACCCCCCAGCAGGGGCAGACTGACACCTCACACGGCCGGCCAGGTACTCCAACAGACCTGCAGCTGAGGGTTCTGTCTGTTAGAAGGAAAACTAACAGAAAGGACATCCACACCAAAAACCCATCTGTACATCACCATCATCAAAGACCAAAAGTAGATAAAACCACAAAGATGGGGAAAAAACAGAGCAGAAAAACTGGAAACTCTAAAAACCAGAGTACCTCTCCTCCTCCAAAGGAACGCAGTTCCTCACCAGCAACGGAACAAAGCTGGACGGAGAATGACTTTGACGAGCTGAGAGAAGAAGGCTTCAGACGATCAAATTACTCCGAGCTACGGGAGGATGTTCAAACCAAAGGCAAAGAAGTTGAAAACTTTGAAAAAAATTTAGAAGAATGTATAACTAGAATAACCAATACAGAGAAGTGCTTAAAGGAGCTGATGGAGCTGAAAACCAAGGCTCGAGAACTATGTGAAGAATGCAGAAGCCTCAGGAGCCGATGCGATCAAATGGAAGAAAGGGTATCAGCCCTGGAAGATGAAATGAATGAAATGAAGCGAGAAGGGAAGTTTAGAGAAAAAAGAATAAAAAGAAACGAGCAAAGCCTCCAAGAAATGTGGGACTATGTGAAAAGACCAAATCTACGTCTGATTGGTGTACCTGAAAGTGACGGGGAGAATGGAAACAAGTTGGAAAACACTCTGCAGGATATTATCCAGGAGAACTTCCCCAATCTAGCAAGGCAGGCCAACATTCAGATTCAGGAAATACAGAGAACGCCACAAAGATACTCCTCGAGAAGAGCAACTCCAAGACACATAATTGTCAGATTCACCAAAGTTGAAATGAAGGAAAAAATGTTAAGGGCAGCCAGAGAGAAAGGTCGGGTTACCATCAAAGGGAAGCCCATCAGACTAACAGCGGATCTCTCGGCAGAAACCCTACAAGCCAGAAGAGAGTGGGGGCCAATATTCAACATTCTTAAAGAAAAGAATTTTCAACCCAGAATTTCATATCCTGCCAAACTAAGCTTCATAAGTGAAGGAGAAATAAAATACTTTACAGACAAGCAAATGCTGAGAGATTTTGTCACCACCAGGCCTGCCCTAAAAGAGCTCCTGAAGGAAGCGCTAAACATGGAAAGGCACAACCGCTACCAGCCACTGCAAAATCATACCGAAATGTAAAGAACATCGAGACTAGGAAGAGACTGCATCAACTAACGAGCAAAATATCCAGCTAACATCATAATGACAGGATCAAATTCACACATAACAATATTAACTTTAAATGTAAATGGACTAAATGCTCCAATTAAAAGACACAGACTGGCAAACTGGATAAAGACTCAAGACCCATCGGTGTGCTGTATTCAGGAAACCCATCTCACGTGCAGAGACACACATAGGCTCAAAATAAAAGGATGGAGGAAGATCTACCAAGCAAATGGAAAACAAAAAAGGGCAGGGGTTGCAATCCTAGTCTCTGATAAAACAGACTTTAAACCAACAAAGATCAAAAGAGACAAAGAAGGCCATTACATAATGGTAAAGGGATTAATTCAACAAGAAGAGCTAACTATCCTAAATATATATGCACCCAATACAGGAGCACCCAGATTCATAAAGCAAGTCCTGAGTGACCTACAAAGAGACTTAGACTCCCACACATTAATAATGGGAGACTTTAACACCCCACTATCAACATTAGACAGATCAATGAGACAGAAAGTCAACAAGGATACCCAGGAATTGAACTCAGCTCTGCACCAAGCAGACCTAATAGACATGTACAGAACTCTCCACCCCAAATCAACAGAATATACATTTTTTTCAGCACCACATCACACCTATTCCAAAATTGACCATATACTTGGAAGTAAAGCTCTCCTCAATAAATGTAAAAGAACAGAAATTGTAACAAACTGTCTCTCAGATCACAGTGCAATCAAGCTAGAACTCAGGATTAAGAATCTCACTCAAAACCGCTCAACTACGTGGAAACTGAACAACCTGCTCCTGAATGACTACTGGGTACATAACGAAATGAAGGCAGAAATAAAGATGTTCTTTGAAACCAACGAGAACCAAGACACAACATACCAGAATCTCTGGGATGCATTCAAAGCAGTGTGTAGAGGGAAATTTATAGCACTAAATGCCCACAAGAGAAAGCAGGAAAGATCCAAAATTGACACCCTAACATCACAATTAAAAGAACTAGAAAAGCAAGAGCAAACACATTCAAAAGCTAGCAGAAGGCAAGAAATAACTAAAATCAGAGCAGAACTGAAGGAAATAGAGACACAAAAAACCCTTCAAAAAATCAATGAATCCAGGAGCTGGTTTTTTGAAAGGATCAACAAAATTGATAGACCGCTAGCAAGATTAATAAAGAAAAAAAGAGAGAAGAATCAAATAGATGCAATAAAAAATGATGAAGGGGATATCACCACCGATCCCACAGAAATACAAACTACCATCAGAGAATATTACAAACACCTCTATGCAAATAAACTAGAAAATCTAGAAGAAATGGATAAATTCCTCAACACATACACCCTCCCAAGACTAAACCAGGAAGAAGTTGAATCACTGAATAGACCAATAACAGGAGCTGAAATTGTGGCAATAATCAATAGCTTACCAACAAAAAAAGTCCAGGACCAGATGGATTCACAGCCGAATTCTACCAGAGGTACAAGGAGGAGCTGGTACCATTCCTTCTGAAACTATTCCAATCAATAGAAAAAGAGGGAATCCTCCCTAACTCATTTTATGAGGCCAGCATCATCCTGATACCAAAGCCTGGCAGAGACACAACAAAAAAAGAGAATTTTAGACCAATATCCTTGATGAACATTGATGCAAAAATCCTCAATAAAATACTGGCAAACAGAATCCAGCAGCACATCAAAAAGCTTATCCACCATGATCAAGTGGGCTTCATCCCTGGGATGCAAGGCTGGTTCAATATACGCAAATCAATAAATGTAATCCAGCATATAAACAGAATGAAAGACAAAAACCATATGATTATCTCAATAGATGCAGAAAAGGCCTTTGACAAAATTCAACAACCCTTCATGCTAAAAACTCTCAATAAATTAGGAATTGATGGGACGTATCTCAAAATAATAAGAGCTATTTATGACAAACCCACAGCCAATATCATACTGAATGGGCAAAAACTGGAAGCATTCCCTTTGAAAACTGGCACAAGACAGGGATGCCCTCTCTCACCACTTCTATTCAACATAGTGTTGGAAGTTCTGGCCAGGGCAATTAGGCAGGAGAAGGAAATCAAGGGTATTCAATTAGGAAAAGAGGAAGTCAAATTGTCCCTGTTTGCAGATGACATGATAGTATATCTAGAAAACCCCATTGTCTCAGCCCAAAATCTCCTTAAGCTGATAAGCAACTTCAGCAAAGTCTCAGGATACAAAATCAATGTGCAAAAATCACAAGCATTCTTATACATCAATAACAGACAAACAGAGAGCCAAATCATGAGTGAACTCCCATTCACAATAGCTTCAAAGAGAATAAAATACCTAGGAATCCAACTTACAAGGGATGTGAAAGACCTCTTCAAGGAGAACTACAAACCACTGCTCAAGGAAATAAAAGAGGATACAAACAAATGGAAGAACATTCCATGCTCATGGGTAGGAAGAATCAATATCGTGAAAATGGCCATCCTTCCCAAGGTAATTTACAGATTCAATGCCATCCCCATCAAGCTACCAATGACTTTCTTCACAGAATTGGAAAAAACTACTTTAAAGTTCATATGGAACCAAAAAAGAGCCCGCATCGCCAAGTCAATCCTAAGCCAAAAGAACAAAGCTGGAGGCATCACACTACCTGACTTCAAACTATACTACAAGGCTACAGTAACCAAAACAGCATGGTACTGGTACCAAAACAGAGATATAGATCAATGGAACAGAACAGAGCCGTCAGAAATAATGCCACATATCTACAAGTATCTGATCTTTGACAAACCTGAGAAAAACAAGAAATGGGGAAAGGATTCCCTATTTAATAAATGGTGCTGGGAAAACTGGCTAGCCATATGTAGAAAGCTGAAACTGGATCCCTTCCTTACACCTTATACAAAAATCAATTCAAGATGGATTAAAGACTTAAATGTTAGACCTAAAACCATAAAAACCCTAGAAGAAAACCTAGGCATTACCATTCAGGACATAGGCATGGGCAAGGACTTCATGTCTAAAACACCAAAAGCAATGGCAACAAAAGCCAAAATTGACAAATGGGATCTAATTAAACTCAAGAGCTTCTGCACAGCAAAAGAAACTACCATCAGAGTGAACAGGCAACCTACAAAATGGGAGAAAATTTTCGCAACCTACTCGTCTGACAAAGGGCTAATATCCAGAATCTACAATGAACTCCAACAAATTTACAAGAAAAAAACAAACAACCCCATCAAAAAGTGGGCGAAGGACATGAACAGACACTTCTCAAAAGAAGACATTTATGCAGCCAAAAAACACATGAAAAAATGCTCACCATCACTGGCCATCAGAGAAATGCAAATCAAAACCACAATGAGATACCATCTCACACCAGTTAGAATGGCAATCATTAAAAAGTCAGGAAACAACAGGTGCTGGAGAGGATGTGGAGAAATAGGAACACTTTTACACTGTTGGTGGGACTGTAAACTAGTTCAACCCTTGTGGAAGTCAGTGTGGCGATTCCTCAGGGATCTAGAACTAGAAATTCCATTCGACCCAGCCATCCCATTACTGGGTATATACCCAAAGGACTATAAATCATGCTGCTATAAAGACACATGCACACGTATGTTTATTGCGGCATTATTCACAATAGCAAAGACTTGGAACCAACCCAAATGTCCAACAATGATAGACTGGATTAAGAAAATGTGGCACATATACACCATGGAATACTATGCAGCCATAAAAAATGATGAGTTCACGTCCTTTGTAGGGACATGGATGAAATTGGAAATCATCATTCTCAGTAAACTATCGCAAGAACAAAAAACCAAACACCGCATATTCTCACTCATAGGTGGGAATTGAACAATGAGAACACATGGACACAGGAAGGGGAACATCACACTCTGGGGACTGTTGTGGGGTGGGGGGAGGGGGGAGGGATAGCATTGGGAGATATGCCTAATGCTAGATGATGAGTTGGTGGGTGCAGCGCACCAGCATGGCACATGTATACATATGTAACTTACCTGCACATTGCGCACATGTACCATAAAACCTAAAGTATAATAATAATAATAATAATAATAATAATAATAATAAAAGAAAAAAAAAAAAGAAAATGTCAAAAAAAAAAAGAAAAAGAAAGGAAGGAAGGAAGGAAGTCTCTGTAGATAAGAAAAATGTTATTTTCAAAGCCTTTTAACTATTCAAGTTTAGTGTAATAAAAAAATTATAATCCAAAAAAAAAAAAATATATTTAAATAAATACATGTTTATTCAAAATAATGATTGCATCACTACTCATGTTAAAAAATTTCCCCAGCAAGTTAAATAAAATTCTAGCATGTAATTTCTATTTTTCTGTTTTCCATATAATTTCTATATTTCTGCTTACTTCATAAAATTAAATACATGCTTTAACAGAGGGAAAAAATGGGTTCCTAGATATTTAAGAACTCACACTGAGCTTACTATCCTTTACAAAGAAAATATCAAT
Organism: Pongo pygmaeus; assembly: GCF_028885625.2. NCBI lineage: Eukaryota > Metazoa > Chordata > Mammalia > Primates > Hominidae > Pongo > Pongo pygmaeus. The sequence continues at coordinate 23,423,288 of NC_072388.2, read as the reverse complement.
ATTGCTAGACTAATGTTAAAAATAGTAACAGATCTCAAATGAATAATAAGGACATTTTAAAATTGTATTATTTTCCTACAAATGTCAGAAACTGAAAGTGAAAATGTGATGCAGCATCATAAACTGTGCAGATATAATTATTTATTTGCATTAAGTTTTCAGCAAATTGCATTTCAACCGGCTGCAAACTTCCTTTAAGCTACTTGATTTCCTTCATTATTTTTCTATCCATTAGCCTTACTATTCCTGATGCTTACTATACCAAATGACTTCTTGTCAAATTTTTACACCATCCATATACATAAAAGAAATCTACCCATTTACCAGACTGTGGGATAAATACAGCATAGTCCTTTCATTACAGTCACAGTCCAGTAGGGAGGGATGGAACCTAAGTCCTATCCGCAGATATATATCTATTAGAAAAGGCCAACCACACCTTTTAAATGGGCAAAGCTTTTGAATGGCATATTAACCTCGCCTTCACACACACATACACACACACAGAGTGGGAGGGAGGGAGGGAGGGAGGGAGAGAGAGAGGGAGGGAGGGAGGGAGTGAAGCAGGGAGGGGGAGAGAGAGAGAGAGAGAGAGACAAGACCAACTGGTATATGGAAAAGATATTCAAACTTACTCAGAATTAAAGAAATGCAAACTATAAAAATTAGACATAATTTTTTAACTTTCAAATTGGCACAAACTGAAATGTTACAATATGTAAGTTTAGCAACAGTGAAGAGAAATAAGCACTCTCATGGTGACTTTCTATTCAAGATGCCAATATAGCAGTTTCATATTTTTAAACACAAATATTCCTTGTCTCAGAAATACTTCTGTCAGGAACTTGCTTTACAAATATACTCATAACATTATGTCATGGGACATTACAGGTATATTTATCTTGTTCTTTGCATAATAGTTAAAAAAAAACCTAAATACCAACTATCAGTACTGTCCCATTAATTAAATTATTAAACACACACAAAATAGAGCACTATGCAACCATTAAATAAGAATTGGTTACATTTGTTTGTGCCGTAAAAATCTCCTAAATGTGGCGTTAAGTAAAATCTCAAGAGGAATGCTTGTGACATTTTATATGTGGATAATGACTAAAACATGCATCTGGAAAGGGACTTTGGGTAGACAGACTAATTCTAATTGTTTATCTTTCTGTTCCATTTAAATATTCAGCAAAGGCCAGGCGCGGTGGTTCACACCTGTAATCCCAACACTTTGGGAGGCCGAGGCAGGTGGATCACCTGAGGTCAGGAGTTTGAGACCAGGCTAGCCAACATAGTGAAAACTCATCTCTACTGAAATACATATATACATATATATAGCTAGGAGTAGTAGCGCATGCCTGTGATCCCAGCTACTACTCGGGAGGCTGAGGTGGGAGAATTGCTTGAACCCGGGAGGCAGAGGTTGTGCTGAGCCAAGATCAGGCCACTCCAGCCTGGGGGACAGAGCAAGACTCCGTCTCAAGAAATAAACAAATAAATAAATAAATATAAATAAATATTCAGCATGTAAGTATAACTTTTATTTAAAAATAAAAACTCAGAAATAAATTCTTAGAAGTGGCAGTGAAACACTAGGATGATGCAGGAGCTACTCACTCGTTCATTCTTGTATATGCATCCTGTAATCATTAACAGGCAAGACATCCAATCTCTCCTTAGTAATAGAGGCTTCCTCAATGTATCCTGGGACATGAAGTTGTCTGGCAATTAACTAATGTCCAATAATGCTCTGTAAATTAGTAGATTCATCACATGTGCAGCTTCTGCTTCCAAACTAATGGTTTGTTTAACAAATGGCTGATGTCTCCATTAGAGGTTCTTTTGTTTCTAAATGGCATTTGTTGAGTTTGGCAAGTACCCCAGCATGGCTGTTTGCTAGCTGGCTTAATGCCTATAATAGCAAAAATGGTACTCTGCAGCAGAGCAACTGTGATAGAAGACCAGCAGATTCTGAAAGTTCAGTGGGAAATCCATTAATCCATTGTAGACCAGGCCTATGGCTTAACGTGCTTCCCTTTGTTGGCTGACTCTGCAGCTCATTCACTAATTCATTTAGCAGGTGTCTGCTGGGACCCACTATGCACAGACGATGTTCTAGATGCTGGCCATGACAAAAAGCAATGAAATTCCTGCCTCACAGGCTTCACATCCTAGCAAAATGATGCATAATACAGGGAATTTTAAAACAGCTCATTCAGACTGCATTGGATTATAAATGTGCAAAGAAAATAAAGCAGGGGCTGTGCACAGTGGCTAATGTCTGTAATCCCAGCACGTTGGGAGGCTGAGGAGGTTGGATCACTTTAGGCCAGGAGTTTGAGATCAGGCTAGCCAACATAGCAAACCCCATTTCTACTCAAAATACAAAAATTAGCCAGGCATGGTGGCACACACCTGTAATTCCAGCTACTTAGGAGTCTGGGGCATGAGAATTGCTTGAACCCAGGAGGTAGAGGTTGCACTGAGCCAAGATGGTGCCACTGCACTCCAGCCTGGGTGGCAGAGCAAGATTCCGTCTAAAAGAAAAAAAAATAAAAAATAAAAAACTAGCCAAGAGTGGTGGCTTACACCTGTAATCCCAGCTATTCAGGAGAATGGTTTTAGCCCAGGACTTTGAAGCTGTAGTGAGCCTTGATGGGGCCACTACAACTCCAGTCTGGAGTACCCTGTCTCCAAAAAAAACAACAGCACCATTTTTCATTATATGACACTACTTATCCAGCATTATTTGATTCTCATATCAAATCCCCAGTGCAGCAGTGAAGACTCACCAACTTCACTTCTAAATTGTTTCTTCCATGCATTTTCTACCCCAAACATGCTGACTTTGGATCTTCTGCATGGAACTCATTTCATTCTCTCCTTGGAATTTCCTCTCCCTTTGTACCTCTAAGATAGAAGCTCCTTATGAAAATCTGGCCCCATCAATGTCCATCTTTCTAAGAAGGCTTCCGTGATTAAGCCTAATTCTGTTCACACCTCTACTAGGAAGTTGGCTAGATGACCGCTTGGTGGGCTCCTTTGAAAATTATTGTTCTCTTGATTTCTCTGTATACGCCGAAACTATTCTGTAAGTTTCACGGGAAAAAAATTATATCTTCTGTTCCCTTTGTAGCTCTCTTCCCTGAGTTCTATATTGTGCTTTCCACACAGGAAAAATAAATTCAATGCTTTGATTTGCTGACTGATAAACCCTGGCTTATATTTATCACATAAGAATATTTTGTATGATGCAAAAATTTTTAAAGACACACAATTATCCATATAAATTACTTCTAAAAATGTGCCTGCATAAGGCTCGCTTTCCCTATTAAAAGTGAATTTTTCATCAAAAGAAATAAAATGAAAATTCAATGCCAAGAGAATGAGAAATGTATTTAATCAGTAGAATCTCCAAGACAGGACATAGAGAATATTGGTGGAAGAGAGTATTTCATCATAAATGCACCGATATTACTATCACAAAAACAGAAAACCAAACACCACATGTTCTCACTCGTAAGTGGGAGTTGAACAATGAGAACACATGGACATAGGGAGGGGAACATCATACACTGGGACCTGTCAGGGGATGGGGGGCTAGAGGAGGGAGAATGTTAGGAGAAATACCTAATGTAGGTGATGGGTTGATGGTTGCAGCAAACCACCATGGCAAGTGTATACCTATGGAACAAAACTGCACATTCTGCACATGTACCCCAGAACTTAAAGTATAACAAAAAAATAAATGCACCGACATTGTATTAACTCTGAGTTTGGGTATTATCTGGCCAAATGGCTAATGAGAAGGACTGTGGGTGCATATCAACAAAGGTAAAATGCCAGCCAGCCTGCTGTAGTCTTTTCCAATGAATGTTCTTGATGGTTTCTGTAGGCCCAATGACAGCAGGCATTAAGACTTAGGAGTATAGCCCCAAGTCATATCCAGTAAATCTCCTCAAGAGGTAACATTTAACCTCACACATGTAGATGACCCTTACAATAACGTGGCCTCGTGGCTGACCTCCTCCCCTCCAGTTAACTTGTTCTCCTCCTACTTCAGCCTCTCCTCCTGTAGCCATGCTTCAACAGTGGCATTATCAAAAAATTGTCACCTTACTGTCATATCCTAGCCTTCTAGTTGGTCTCCCTGCTTCTCTATGTTCCTCTGAAGTCTATTCTGAGCACAGCAGCCACAGAAATAGAACTCAGATCATATTCTTCCTGCAAAACCCTCCAATGGCTTTCATCTCACTCCAAAAGAAAGACAAAGTCCATAAAGTCACCTCTATAGGCAGACAGGATCTAGACTCCTGTTTTTCCCTCATCTCATCTCCTACTACTCCCCTTCACTCACTTTTCTCCAACAACCCTGACCTTCTTGGTGTTCTCCCAACATGCCAGCATGCCCAGCCTCGGAGCCTCTGTAATTGCTGCTCTTTCTACTTACAATGCTTTTTCCCCAAAATAATTCCATGGCTCACTTCAGCCTTCCACGCTCACTCTATTTAACAAAGCTGTACCTCCCACAATATTCCTTTTCCTCTGCCCGTGTTTTATTTTTCTCTGCAGCACTTACCAGTATCAGACATGCAACATAATATACTTATTATTTTTATTATTTATTGTATTTCTCCCTCCACTAAAATATAAGCTCCATAGCGTAGGAATTTTTCTTCACTCCTATACCTTCAGCACCCAGAAAAATGTCAGGCAGACTGCCTGCAGTGCCAGGACCTATGCTTATGCTTGTGCCTTTTTGCACACACTAATGTGCATGCACACACATACATACACACAAAGACATACATGTATGCACATACACATATGATGTGTGGGAAATCAGCAGCCCCGAACGGAGGGACCGGCTGAAGCCATGGCAGAACATAAATTGTGAAGATTTCATGGACATTTATTGGTTCCCCAAATTAATACTTTTATAATTTCTTATGCCTGTCTTTACTGCAGTCTCTGAACATAAATTGTAAAGATTTCACGGACACTCATCACTTCCCCAATCGATACCCTTGTCATTTCCTATGCCTCTCTTTACTCTAATCTCCTAATCCTGTCATCTTCATAAGCTGAGGAGGATGTATGTTGCCTCAGGACCCTGTGATGATTGCATTAACTGCACAAATTGATTGTAGAGAATGTGTGTTTGAACAATATGAAATATGGGCACCTCGAAAAAAGAACAGGATAACAGCAATGTTCAGGGAACAAGAGAGATAACCTTAAACTCTGACTGCCGGTGAGCTGGGTGGAACAGAGCCATATTTCTCTTCTTTCAAAAGCAAATGGGAGAAATATCGCTGAATTCCTTTTCTCAGCAAGGAAAAACCCTGAGAAAGAGAATGCGTCCCTGAGGGTAGGCCTCTGAAATGGTCGCTTTGGGGGCAGCTGTCTTTTACGGTCATAGCTGTAGGGATGAAATAAGCCCCAGTCTCCCATAGTGCTCCCAGGCTTATTAGGATGAGGAAATTCCTGCCTAATAAATTTCGGTCAGACCATCTGCTCTCAAACCGTCTCCTGATAAGATGTTATCAATGACCATGCGTGCCCAAAACTTCATTAGCAATTTTAATTTCGCCCTGGCCCTGTGGTCCTGTGATCTCGCCCTGCCTCCATTTACCTTGTGATATTCTATTACCTTGTGAAGTACGTGATCCCTGTGACCCACACCCTATTTGTACACTCCCTCCCCTTTTGAAAGTCCCTAATAAAAACTTGCTGGTTTTATGGATCAGGCGGCATCACGGAACCTGCCGACATGTGATCTCTCCCCCAGACACCCAGCTTTAAAATTTCTCTCTTTTGTACTCTGTCCCTTTATTTCTCAGACCGGCCGACACTTAGGGAAAATAGAAAAGAACCTATGTGACTATCGGGGGCAGGTTCCCTCAATATACATATACATGCATATGTACACACGCACATACATACCCACATATAAATTTAGATTACAGCAGCATTGCTAGAAAGTAAAAGCCTTAGAAAACTTTTCTTATTCCTCCAGCTCTTGGCTTTGTGTTAAGTTTACTCTTAAATTCAAAAGCTATGGAAATTGTACTTGCATAAAGGACAAAATGACCAAGTCAAACTCTGTCTGTGTTCATTCATTTCTTTAGGCAGATGCTACTCCTGAAACTCCCTAGTTTTCCACACACTCACATCTCCTCTAACTTTGCAAAGCTTGGAGTTTCAAACCTTTACTACCTTAGATCCAAATAGCATCCCCATCTACTTGATAAAAAGAAATAACTGGCTTTATCTGTGATAGGATATGGAATTGACTTTTATGCATTAGTCATTCAACCTTGAATTGAATTTTGACAGGCTCTGCAGTGTATTAAATTGCTCCTGCAAGGATGAGAAGTGTATATAACTCAATAATGCCTGTCATTTTCCACTGCAGAGATGAACTTGAATTAAAGCAGAATTAATTCAGCTAACTTAAGCAAAGGTCTAATATCAAGTTTATTTCAGTTAAGGTATAAGACAAATAAGTCAAATTCCTATGCAAAGTTCTGCAGTAGTTCAAACATTAATCTCTAATTCAAAACGATCGCTAGAAATATGTCAAAATCAAGAATTTTATGAACCTTTTACAGCCCACAGAGAGGCTTAGATGAATGGCATGTGTTAAAAAGAAATGAACTATATATTTAGAAAGGACATGTCATTGCAGAAATTAGTCTGTCATTAAGATAGCTTTGCATGTATTCATAGACAAAGTGAACAACTGAGGCATATGTGGAGCAAGCAATCAAACATTTTTTGAGCACCTACTAAGTATCAGGTACTGTCCTAGGCAGTTTATATTCAGTATTTCACTTAATCCTTGTAGAAAAAAATAAAGTAGACATCTGATTCCATTTTAAAAGTGAGCAAATAGACTCAAAGAGGTTTAGTTAATTGTAGCTAATAGATGACAGAGCCAATGTCTAAACCCAGGGCTGAGCCCAAAGCTGCATCATCTTCCAGTTGTCTCAATAACACCCCACCTAATGGAAGGTCTCAGAGCAAAGAGGAATCTGATAATATTGGTGGAAGATGAGCAACTGGAGAGCCGGCTGGGAAAAGCTCTGAATTAGAAATCGGGGGTAGTTTGCTAAATAACTTTAGATATCTTCTTACTTTAGTTTCCCATCTGTAAAACTGAGACAGTGATTTCTTTACTGCATACTGTGAAGTGTTAACACAAAGGCAATACCTATGTAACAGATTTGCTATGGATGGGCTCCCTGCCTTGGTAAAAGCTTGGATCAGATTTCCCCTATGGCCATGCCAGTTCAAAGGCAATAGTCCCCCAAGAATGCATGGTCAATGCTGAAATGAACCCTTTTCTAATGTAACAAATCACCTCCAATATGTATGTTTATATATATGAATATATACTTTTGTATATTCAGTTTTCCTAAAACAGCATACACCTCTCTTTGATACAGAAAAGATAATAGCAATGATCTGGGTTCAAAGCTGAACAAGTACAATGATTTCATACAAGCCCTTTGCTGCTACAAATATTTTATGTAACTTTATAGCCCCATATCCTGAATCTATAAATACTGAACACCTCCTCAATCTTATATCAATTTCTCCTTAAGTCACTTGTTACAATTCCTTAAGGCACACCTCACTACATCCTTTTAACGCATATAACCTATGTGTCCCTCATTTTTCTTTGTCTAACCATGCCTTCCCTTTACCTAGGAATCTACACATCTGACTCTGGCAACACCACTACCTGAACAGTTCCCATGTGACCGCTTAGTGCCTCTCATGTTAGTGCATCCCACTGCCTTCCCATTTGTGGATTTCAATCTAATTTCAATTATTTATGTATTTGTTTTGAACTACAACACACACAAAAAAAACAAACACAAACAAGAAAGAGTCACAACCCATCTTTCCTTCCAATATAAACCTTACTTAACCTGTTGATTTACTGCTGTACCGAACAGTCGTGGACAACATTTTACGGTAACTGAAGTTTGTCCTTACCAAATCTCTGCATTCCTTTATTGGAATTTCTCCACTCCCTTAGAGCAACAAGAACCTTCACAACTCCCCAGATGTTCAGGACCACTCACTACTTTTAACCCAGGCTTGCAATCTGTGGAGATATCTATCTAAGTGTCTAATTTCTTCTGTCCTCTCCTACCCTACACAAAGCAAATCTGTTCTGTGTCTTATTCTCTCTGTGCCTCAGCCTAAAACATGTCAACCTCAAACCATTAAGACTTTTTACCCAAGCAAAATATCTATATTTCAGAAACAATTATTCAAAGAGTAAATAAAATCTAGGAGAAAGAGAGAGAAAGCAAGTGGCGGGGAGTGGGGAAGGTCTGAAGATACTGAATCAGACAACAAGCCAGTCAAAGAGCCATTTTGAAGCAGATGATCCTTTCATTGGTCATTGAACCACATCTTTAGATGACTACCTGCTTACTGGGCCAGCCTGTAAACACTTTCATTAGTGTTCCCTGTTAGTATTATTTGAAGGCATTTCACTCTCCATAGGTCATCTCTAGGTCCCTAAAGTTCACCCTATGTCCCCGTTATCTAATCCAACAAATCAGACCTGCCAAAGCATGCGTAGTAGACACTTGATGGTGGGTGAACATCACCACTAAATTTATTGTAACTTTAAACAGGACTGCTACTTAGTTCTGATAAGTAGGGATTGGAATCCTGAGCTCATCGTTTCTCCCTAACTGTCCTGCGGGGCCCCTAAGATCAACTTGTCCCTGATTCCCCATTTCTGGGTTTTGACAAACTATTTGGATTTCTATAGCCGGTTTCTGGGCCCCTAATGTAATTGCTTGCCTGATTGACTTTATTCCGTGGATACTAAATTTAATGTGGACTTTCTTCTAGCCCTTACAGGATAATTTTCTTATCCCAACCATTCTAGAACTTGCCCTTCCCTTAATAGGAAAGTCTAGTTCTTGTTCTTAGCCCCTCTAAATCTATTCTTCCCACTGTAATTAAGAAGCCTCTACATCCTGCTAATTCCCAGATAGAACAGTTTTGTCTTTCCTGTTAGAGTTCTATCACCATCTAATCAAAAATTGTGACATCTGACTCTATAGAGCACTTTCTTCTACTCTGTTCATCTCATTTTCCTATAATTTCTCCCTAGTATCTACTTTGAAGTACTTCACTGAGAATGTAAATCAGTCCTTTACTTCTGAAGTCAAACAGGTGTCTGAATGTCATTTCAGTGGCCTAAGCAATTCACCACAATGACGTTAGTCCTTCTGTCCAATTAATATCTAATTTAGCTAGACTCAATAAAGGATAGAAGTTTGCTAATAAATGATAAAGAAGGTAAAAGCTATATGAAGTTGTAAATATTTTTAAAGTGAGCTTAAAAGACATTTAAGAAGAAAGAATAGAGGTAGGTGAACATAGTTAAATCATACACCATTCCAAAGCAAAAGCATGAATCTTGCTAATATAGTTTGGATCTGTGTTTCCACCCAAATCTCATACAGAATTTTAATCCCCAGTGTTAGTCAGGGCCTGGTAGGAGGAGACTGGATCATGGGGACAGATTTCTCCCTTGCCGTTCTCGTGATAGTGAGTGAATTCTCATGAGATCTGGTTGTTTAAAAGTGTGTAGCACCTGCCCTTCACTCTCTTCCTCCTGTTCTGACCTTGCAAGATGTGCCTGCTTCCCATTCACCTTCTGCCATAATTGTAAGTTTCCTGAGGCCTCCTCAGCCGTGCTTCCTGTGGAGCCTGTGGAACTGTGGACCTCTTTTCTTTATAAATTATCCAGTCTCAGGTCTTGACAGAGTCTCACTCTGTCACCCAGGCTGGAGTTCAGTGGCACGATATCGTCTCACTGCAACGTCTGCCTCTGGGTTCCAATTCTCCTGCCTCAGTCTCCCAAGTAGCTAGGATTACAGGTGTGCACCACAACACTCAGGTGTGATTTTTGTATTTTTAGAAGAGACAGGGTTTCACCATATTGGCCAGGCTGGTCTCAAACTCCTGACCTCAAGTGATCCACCCACCTTGGCCTCCCAAAGTGCTGAGATTACAGGTGTGAGCCACTGTGCCTGACCAGGTATTTCTTTATAGCAGTGCAAGAATTAACTAATACACATGCATGCCTTAACTTCCATGTATCTTCATGCTCTTCAAGGTGCTTTTAGTTAAAACTCTAGTGAAATTTCCATCCCCACTGATTGATCTAGAATATATCCATAATCTGAACTTAAGGAAAAATACCATGGACTAGAACCCTTCCTGACAAATTCCATCACATAGAGATGAACCCCATAAGGATGTTTTCTCCTTCATGTTTGCTGCCTCACAATAAGTGTGGGTAATCACAGGCTATTCATCTTTATTTTCAGAGAACTCTGGGAAATCAGAAGAGATGAGAATTGATTAACACTCTCCATGAAAAGTTCAATAACTGTTTAATCACAGCTTGAAAATAAAGCAATGCTTCTGATCTTTTACAAATTAATTTAACATTGCATTAAAAACAAAATGGGCTGTAAATTGTGCTGTGCAGGGATAATCAATGGCTCATTATCTTTGCTTCTAGCAAAATGCACTGATTCTTTTAAAGCCATTAATGAGCAATACTGGGCAGTACACAGCTGCAAATGTGTTCAAGTATTATTGATTCTACATCTATAAAACTAATCTCATCATGGCAGAATTTATGAGCAGTAATAATGCAAACTGTTCCATGGTCCATACAGAAGAAATAAAAAAGAAAATTCATGGGCATAAGGCAAGATTACAAGATCACTGGAGAGGAACAATTTCTGAGCCCTTATTCTATTCTGCTGCCAGCACATTATGGTACTTAATCACTGTTAAATATAAATCTAATAAAAAGAGATTATCAATGGTGACCAATGAAATGTTAACAGTCTTTTCATATAACTAAACCATTATGATAATTCTGTAATTTGGATTGATGTTACCACTTTCCTTAGACATTACTAGGACATTATGTACAAATTATCTATCAGGTTACTTCTATATTATTTCATATTTTATTACATAATGCTTGCAAATATTTTGCTACTGAAACAGAAACATTGAGTTGATATATTGTTTTCATTGTCCAACTTTGTAAAATAAATGTGTTGTCCATGTGTCCAACTGCCTGTTAGATCTCTCCCCCTTGGAAGTCCATTAAGCCTTTCAATCTAACATGTACAAAAATCTTGAACTGGCTTCTAGGAAGCTGAGGTAGCTGCTGAATCTTGGGATCTGGTTTATCCTCAATGCCAGAGGGTGGGAAAAGGAAGAAAGGGCCCTTGAAGCTTCTTCGGGAGGAGAATGGTGGGAGAATGGAGAATTTTCCACAAAGAGAAATAGAGGATGGAAATGAAAATCTAACAACTCTAACATGTATCAGGCCAGATTTTATCTTCTATTTTACTTTAATTGCTACAATGCAGAAGTAAAGCTTAATTATGTTCAGTTAATACCAAGGACTGCCTTACAGAGAAACTATCATCACTAAGAAGCGTCATAACAAAGAGAGAGAGCATTTTGCTGAAAACTGACAGACTAGCATCCCACTTGTTGTTATGAAACTTCACCACGTTTGTTGAGCTGAGCTCTGAAATGCAAAGATTTAACATCCCTACTTTTATGCCAGATATTTAACAGCAGGAATTAGAAATAACAATCCACATAATATAAATGTGTAGAAATTGCCAAAAATTGTTAAATCTTTTAAAAAAAAACTTGCCTAGAAATTTCAAGCTAACAATACTGCATTTTCAGGGGTTTAGGATTGCTGCTATTAACAGTGGCAGCCTACTGATCTGAAGGTTCATGGAGAGAGAGCAGAACTTGATTTCTCTTCTCAGCATCTCAAGGCCCCAACATGCAGGTAAGTGACACACTCTAATCTAGCAATGGTAAGGAGGAATAAAAGTGACATATTTCCATCCAGTTTTCTTACACAGCACTTAATTTTAAAGGAATTTTCCTGCTTATTTATAAGAACATGCAACTTATAATAGAGACACAAGTAAAAACTACTGCCCAGCATTTCCTCAAAAAGATTGCCCAACTTTTTGTTTCTCAGACTCTCAAACAGTATTTCAGAGCCAGGTTATATCAACACTCAGTTACATTTAGAGAGTGTAAATTTGGAAACACCTACGTTTCTCAGGATTGGACAAAAAAGAATGTAAATTCAAAAGGTGAGTGAAGCCAAAAGCAGAAGCTGGACCTGGATGAAACAGTAAGTCCGAACTAGGGGATGCTGAACTGTTTCTAAAGGCTCAGCCACCCTGTAGTTAATCCACGAGAGGGCACAGCGATGGTCGTGTCTCTAGTAGTAAAACAAGGGTCACACCCAGGATATCACACAAGGATGGCTTCTCTTTCCCACTCACTAGCTCCCAAGACAAAGTGGACTTTGCCACTTACTGCTCTCAGAGGTTAGATGTCACAGATGCAGGCAAGAAAACAAGCTGGTGTGAAGTTTCTGAGGTCACATCACATATACTCCTAAGGACTGATTGGCCTACTCATAAGTTATCTTTAACATAGATATTTTATACTGACCATACTATAGCATAGGTCACTTTAATTTGGACAACTAAAGTCCCAGATAAAGGGTTTAAGCTGGGTAACAACTTTGAATTATGATAAATCTGCAACATCAGTTCTCAAACTTTGGAATGAATAAAAATTATTTGTGAACTTTGTTTTAACAAGCCTACAAGAAATAATGCACACATGAGTCATTCAATAAATATAAATCAAAATTGCAATGAGATACCACTTCATACCCACTAAAATGGCTAAAAAAAAAATTAAAGCAGACAATAACAAGTGTTGACAAGGATGTGAAGGAATTGGATTGTAAAATGGTGCAATTTTTTGAAAAGCAGTATGGCAATTCCTCAAAATGTTAAATATACAGTTACCATATGAGCCAGCAATTCCACTTCTAGCTGTATACCTATATTCATTTGCTAGGGCTGTCAAAACAAAATACTATAGACTGGGTGGCTTAAACAACAGAAATTTATTTTCTCATAGTTCTGAAAGCTGGAAAACTAAGATCAATGTGCCAACCAGGGCTGCTTTCTCCTGGAGCCTCCCTCCTTGCCTTGCAGCTGGCTGCCCTCTTGCCACCTCTTCACGTGTTCATCCGTCTGTGTATGTGCACCCTAGGTATCTCTCTGTGGTCATGATCTCATCTTACATCAGATTGGATTTGGGCCCATCCTAATGGCCTCACTTTAATTTAATCATCTCTTTGAAACCCTTATATCCAAATGTAATCACATTCTGGGGTATTGGGGTTAGGAATTCAACATATGAATTTGTGGGAAGGGCATAATTTAGGCCATAACAATATCTAAAAGAACTGAAAACATGTCCACACAAAATTTATACATGAATGTTCATAGCATTCATAATGGCTAAAAGTTGATGCAAACCAAATGTCCATCAGCTGATGAATGGGTAAACAGAGTACACTATATCCATACAATGGATTATTATTGGGCAATAAAAATGAATGAAGTACTGATTTATGATTCAACATTGATGAACTTTGAAATCATTATGCTAAGTGAAAGAAGCCAGTCAAAAAAGGCCACACATATTGTATTATTCCATATATAAAATAACCAGAATAGGTAATCATAGAAACAAAAAGTAAAGTAAATTCGTGGTTGCCAGGAGCTAGGGAGAGGGAATATGGAAAGCGATTGCTAATGAGTTCAAGGTTTGTTCTGGGGGTGATGAAAAATGTTCTGAAATTAATTACTGGTGATGGTTGCCGACCTTTGTGAATATACTGAAAACCACTGAATTGTGTACTTTAAAAAGGTAAATTCTTTGTATGAAATTTCATTTTAATAAATGTATTATTTAAATTAAAAACCACCAGCCTTGGTGACATGGCAAAACCCCATCTCTACAAAAAGACAAAAATGAGCCAGGAGTGGTGGTGTGCACCTGTAATCCCAGCTACTCAGGAGGCTGAGGTGGGAGGACTGTTTGAGCCTGGGAGGTTGAGGCTGCAGTGAGCTATGATCATGCCACTACATTCCAGCCTGGGTGATACTGAAAGACCCTTTCTCAAAAAAAAAAAGAAAATCACAGATATAGTCTGAGTCTCCCTACCCACCCAATTACAGAGATTTTGATTCAGAATATCTGGAGAAGGCCTAAAAATGTGCATTTTTTAACAAGTGATTTCCCACCTTCCAAAAAGTAGAACTTTGACAAATAATAAGATAAAATATTCTTGATATGGGCTTCTGGACTACTTTGATTGAGAGGCCAGAGAGCTTTATAAAAAGCTGACACTAGAATCCCTAGAGTGAGTTATCTAAGCTGCTGAGGGATAATGGTCAACTTGGAGTAGGGAAGGGGCTCAACCTGAGTAGAGAAGAGCTGAGGTGTAAAAGCTTGCACTTAAGATGGGAAGGGAGAAGCTACGTCTACCACAATGACACAGATGGTCTTTTGGACCTTGGATGTCCTGAGAAGATGGAGCTGTCATTTAAAGACAATCAACACATGTTCATTCACTGGGCACTTATGTATTAAACCAAATGCACATGGTCTAAATAGCAGGGTGCATTGAACTGGGGAAGAATATTTACTCTCACTTTGCCAGCTTCAACTCTGAGACAATTGTAGATAAAACAAAAATTGCCGCAGTCAAAGAGTAATAGAAAAGATACTCCAGAATAGAAAGATGGCCCCATATTTGATCAGATATTATTGGATTTTTTTAAACATTATTGAGGCAATTTGTGGGCATATGATGCTTAGGTTTGGGGTTGGGGTTAGAGCTAAAATAGATACAGGATGAGAATTCCATATCTCTTTCTATAAAGAGGGTTCAGGATATGAAGCCTGAATAGTCCCTACAAAAGTAATAATCAAAGTTCCTTCCAGCACATGTGTTTGATATTAAGCTAACTAGAGAATAATCAAATTAGATAACCTTTAAATATTATCATGGAAGAAGCAGGCAAAAGGCGCCCAAAAAGACAATTCATGGAAGACGTTTTTCCCAATTCTCAACCAAGAAAAAGTATTAAAATTGTAGAAAGTGTGATAGCCAACTTCCAGGAAGGCTCACAGATAGCCTCCTCTTATTCATACCTCTATATAGTCCTTTCCCACATTGACCAACAGAATACAGCAGAAGTGATGAAATATCACTTCCAAAATCAGATTGTAAAACACAGGACAGCTTCCAGCTTGCTTACTCTCTTTCTCTCTTATAGCACATGGTCTGGGGAAAACTAGTTGCCATGTCATAAGTAACCTAGTAAGAGGCTCATGTGGCAAAAAAAAACTGGGGCTTCTTGCTCACAGCCATCTTACACATGGGTCCTCCTACCCCAGACAAGCCCTCAGAAGACTACAGCCCCAGCCAGCAACTTGAATACAACCTCGTAAGGGATCCTGAGCCAGAATCACCCACCTAAGTCACTGTCAGATTCCTAACTCTTAGAAAGTGATAAATATTTATTGTCATTACTTGCTATGTTTTGGGGTAAATAAGTTTTGAAATTTTTTTAAGATTTCATTTTTTTTAGCAGTTTCACATTCACAGTAAAATTGAGAGAAAGGTATGGAAGTATCCCATACATCCTTTCTTCCTCCATGTGTGCATGGAGCCTGGCCCATTGTCAATATCCCCCACCAGAGTGGTACATATGTTACAACTGATGAACTTACATTGACACGTCATTATTACCCAATTGGGATAATTTTTACATAGCAATAGATAACTAATATAGAAAGTTAATACTATTTTTATATTATACTGTTTTATAAATTATTGTTTTATGGTATAATGTTTTAATGAATTGTTGGCACCTAATACCTATTATCTGCCAAAGAGACAATAAAATATTTAAAACAAGTAACTAATGGTACTAATGGGAAAGTCAGAAAGCACCGTCAGTGGGGATAGGAAATAACGCAGTGAGAAGTTTGGAGTCAAACAGATCTGGATTCAACTCAGACTCTACCTCTTTCTTGATGTGTGACCTTGGGAAAGTTTCTTAAACTCTCCCACCCGTCAGTTGAGGACAATGCCTTCCCCATGGGGCTTTTGTGAAGTTTAAATAGATGACCATATATGAAAAGCACCCAACGCACAGAAAGTTTTCAACATATGTTTATTTCTCCCCATCCTTTTTGATTCTTGTAATTGCAATTTGGGACATGAATGATTGCCTAATAGACATATTTTCTTCTAGCAAAAGTTTCCCTTTGTAGATATCATAAAATATAATACATAAATCTTTCTGGCCCAGGTGCAGTGATTCACCCCCGTACTCCCAGCACTTTGAGAGGCCAAGGAAGGAGGGTCAGTTGAGTCCAGGAGTTCTAGACCAGCTTAAGCAACATAGTGAGATCCTGTCTCTACCAAAAATAAAAACTCGCTGGGTGTGGTGGTGCACACCTGTAGTCATAGCTACTCAGGAAGTGAGAGGATAGCTTGAGCCCAGGAGATAGAAGCTTCAGTTAGCTGTGATAGCACCACTGTACTCCAGCCTAGGCAACAGAGCAAGACACTGTCTCCAAAAACAAAACAAAACAAAACAAAAGCAATAAAACAAATAAATCTTTCCCAATATTTTATGGGAAAAAAAAACTTGACTTCTAGGTGAACCATTTGAATTTTATGAGAATAACTGGATCCTATGACTAACTTGGAATACCTGTAATTGGCCATTAATCATATGCAAGTGGTAGAAAAAATAACATCAAAATTCCTCCTTATAATACCAACTCCCTTCCCTATTTCCATCTTCAGAGACGGCCAAATTAAAGTGATATTATCTTCCACATTCTGAAAGACACATACCACCTTTGGGTAACTTTTAAGAAAGTTTCAAAGCAATCCTATAGTCAACATGGCCTGCCCTTTCCTGTACAGAGGTGAAAAGAGCAGAATTCAGCAGAAGTTTAGAAAGTCATAGTAAAGTCACACCTGAACCAGTCTAAGAGAGCAAACAAAAAGTCTTCTTTGGAGAAGTGTTCTTGGAGAAGTTTCCTCTTAAAACATGTTTCTTAGGCTGTAAAACTCTGGAGGTCCTCATTGTAAGGAAGGAAGAAATATAAGGTGATCAACCTTCCAGTTTTCTGCCATGAGAAGATTCCTAGTGAAAATTCTCTGGGTAGTTGGTTTCCTCCCACCCACCTGCACTGTCTGTCTGCACTTCCATATGCATGCATAGGACATTGCCTAATGCAACCACTGTGAGACACAGGTGCCATCTGCCTCACCAGCTCCCCGACTCACCTCATGACACATCTAATGCTACAGAGATGAAGAAGATTCAGATGGCACAATAGAACTCAAGCTTATTAACAGCCCATCTGCTCAGCCAGACATCACCTCAACTGGATGCAAGAACGGGATTGTAAAGGACTAGCAGAGCAGACCCATATACCATAATCAGGCTGATTTGACAGTATTCATAGAGGTTTCAAGATTTTTTGCTTATTTATTTATTTTCTTATTTATTAGATTTAGAAACAAATACAAATAATCTGCTTAATATTAAATTTTTCTATAAATGTAAACTCCTGTGATATCCACATCACTTGCACCTTCTCTCAAGTCTTTGCTCAAATATCACATTCTCACTGTCCCTTTCCCAGACCACCCTATTTAAATTATAGGCCTCCATTCTTTGAACACCCTATACTTCCTGACTCCTTTATTTTACTCCTTAATACTTATCACCCTATAATATATCATTTAATTTACCAATATGTTTGCTAAATGTTTTTCTCACTCCAGTAGCATTTAAAGTCCATGAGAATTGAGAATGTATCTCCAATGTCTGAGACAATACCTAATACATGATAGGTACTTAATAAATATTTGCTGAATGACTACTATTTTGTTCTCTTATCTTCATGTAAAAACATTTTGTCTTAAAGCTTTGTCTCCACCTCCTTACTGATGCCACTCTCTTCCCCCTGCACATAATAGCCCTGTCCCATTGCTAAACACATAGTAAAAGTGCAATAAATATTTAAAATATTGACCAATTAATTAACCATTGACTCCACTAGAGACATCTGAGAGAGCAGAGGGAAAAAGAAAGCTCTGTCACCTGGATTGAAAATATCAAAATGTTGTTATTCTTATGTTCACTGGACAAATATTCATTAAAAAGCTTGCATGCTATCTTTGCTTTCACAAATGGTTTTGCACATAAGAGATCGGAGAATGCAAAGATTAATATCTACATTCAATGTAGTCACTTCGGTATGCTGCTGGAATTTGTGATTTTGCTTTTATGCAGTTTTCTTGAAGCAATAAAATATAAGCTTACATATATAATGAGCTGTCTAAGGACCTGGCACAATTATATATCCAATTCTCTTAAATCAGCTGCTTAGAAAATGGCAGATAACCCTTCTGATTTACGAAAGGAATTTTCAGGACTCTATTTGAAATGCAGAAATAGTTTAAAAACTTGATAGCAAGAAATGAGCTGGTAGCTTATATAGGAAAAGAGAGATAAGGGAGAAATAGAGCTTAACTTTAAAATTAGACCCAGAAGGTAGGTTGGGGGTGAGATAACAAGGGTTAGTGGGATCCAACATCAATGGGGCTTAGATTATTTATGAACCACCCCAGAAATATTGCCATTTTGATATCTTTTGAGATACTATTGAAAGTTAATGGCAAAAACCACAATTACCGTTGCACCAACCTAATACATTTCTTTGCTAGTCTATTAAATGGTCTATCATTAACTTGCCACAACTGGCCCAGATTTCAGAAGGTGTCTAACTTCCCTAGCGAGCAGTGCCTTAAGCACTGCAGGAATCTGGTTCACAGTGTGAGAACAGACTCTTAAGTGTTCAGTGATCAATCATACGTAACATATATGTTCTTTGGAGTTAAAATTTTCTGAAGCTACAAAAGTTATTTCATTCATTTATTTAGAAAATGAATATAGTGGTGACGAATCACATAGTTATGAATCAGATAATGTGCCTAATTTCAGAGAGCTGACATTTGAGATAGAGAAGCAATCAGAAACAAAAAATTAAAAAATTAAATTTTTGAAAAATGATATCTTGAGTTAATTTGTGTATATGGTGAAAGGTACAGGTATAGTTTCATTCTTCTGTGTATGGCTAGCCAGTTATCCAGCACCATTTATTAAATAGGGAGTTCTTTCCCCATTACTTGTTTTTGTCAACCTTGTTGAAGATCATATTGTTGTAGGTGTATGGCTTTATTTCTGAGTTTTCTATTCTGTTCTATTGGTCTGTGTATCTGTTTTTGTACTCATACCATGCTTTTGATTACTGTAGCCTTATAGTATAATTTCAAGTTGGGTAATGTGATGCCTCCTACACCATGGAATACTATACAGCCATAAAAAATAAGGAAATCATGTCCTTTGCAGCAACATGGATGTAGCTGAAGGCCATAATCTGAAGTGAATTAACACAGGAACAGAAAACCAAATACCACATGTTCTCATTGATATAAGTGGGAGCTAAACATTCAGCACACATATACATAAACATGAGGACAATAGATGCTGTCAACTACTAGAGTGAGGCAGGAGGGAGTGGGTACCATGCTCACTACCTGGGTCCAATATACCCATGTAACAATCCTACACATGTACTCCCTATATCTAAAATAAAAGCTGATTTTTTAAAGAAGTATAAAAATAAATTACCAATTAAGATATACACTGTGATAAGTGCTGTGAAAGAAATATATACAGTGATGAGTAGAGATTACGGTCACACTGAGGAGGACACTGAGGCACTGACATTGCAGTCTGACTTGAAGGGTAAACTAGCCCTGCAAAGAACTGCAGAAAAAAAGGTTGTAAGCAGAGGGACAGCAAATACAAGGCCTGGCATTAGGAAAGGGCTTGTTGTACTCTACAACAGAGAGGAGGCCAGTGCTGCTTGAATGAGGAAGGGAGTTGTATGAGATGAGGTTCAAGGGGTGCACAGGAGCCAGTTCATACAGAATAATGTGGGCCAGGTTAAGTAGGTGAGATTTTATTTTAAGTGCAATGGGAAATAACCTTTATCTTAGACTTCTACTTAATGTCATATTTAAAGTAAGATCACTTGAAAAACTTCCATCCATAAACACCTAGAAATGCTGGATAAAAGAGCAAAAAAAATTGAGTGTAGATAGGAGCTTCTGATTTTAAAAAAGGAGAGAGATCCAAGTGCTAGAGGGGAAAGGGTGGATGTTGACTGAGAATGGACATAAGGGAACAGTCTGGATACTAGAAATGTTTTTAAACCTTGATCTGAGTGGTAAAGTGTGTATATATATTAAAATTAATAGAGTTGTACAATTATGATTTGTACACTTCGTATGTGTATTTTATATTTATACATCAATAAAATTTTAAAAATAAATAAGAGTAACCAGAGAGGAAAAACAAATCAATTAGAAAAACAATAGATTTCTCAACTGCAGCAACAGGGGCTAGCATCCAAAAATAATATTTCATTGTGCTGGGGGAAAATATCTTAGTCTAGAGTTCTATATCCTATTAAATTATCATTCAAAAAATGTGGGCAAAATAAACACATTTTTAGACAAACACTAAGAAAATTCCCACTCCCACAGATTTTCACTCTACATAGACTTAAACCAATAGCAAATTGAACTTAGTAGAAAGGCATGGAAATCAAGAAATGACGAGTGAAAAATATCTTGCAGACACCACTGATCTGCAGTCAGTGGGATCACGAAATTAGAAGACCATGAAACTGGGGATCACCAGTTTGGCTAAGGTTTCTTTGTCTGGATTTTTAGATATAAATTATCTGTGCCTTTGCCTTCTTACCTATAAAATAGAGATGATACTAGCACCTTATGTATATAATAATGATGAGGATTGTGTGTGTGTGCGTGTGTGTGTGTGTGTGTGTATGGGTGTGTTCTTGAAGCAGTGCCTAGTGGTGACAAACTATTACTATTACACATTATATATCTGAACCCCTGACAGGAAGTCTTGCTTTATGGATCATAAAGAAAGTTCTTTGAGAAGTATCGAACTCTTTTCCCTTATATATCACAAATAGCTTATTACTTTTTAAAGTCTTCAGATGTTCATTAATCTATTTTTTTAATAGAATGATGGAAATCCACCCACAAGTTTGAAGCAAAAGAGTGAAAAAATTTGCTTTATATTTTTAGATGGTCACTGTGGCTACTGTACAGGAAAAAAAGTTGGAAGAGGGCAAAAGGGGAAACAAGAAAACCAGTTATAACGTATTTCCATAGGAAAAGGATGAACTGACAGTGTACTAGACTGGACAAAAATTATTTTAGGAAAAAGTTTAGGAAAAAATAATAAAAACAGAAATTATACATTAAAATGTAAAATCTAGTACTAAAAAACTATTGAGAATATTGGAGCAAAAAGTTACTAAATTATATCTAGATTCTCAAAATCAGAAAATGTAATTCTGAAAACTCTTATTGTACTCTGGCATTATCTTTCACTTATGCAATACCTTTAGTAACCTCAAATTTCCATCCAAATTTATCTCCAACTATACAATTTCAGACTATCCAATTCCTACTCCTTTGATCATACAATCGCATCTGCCCTAACTGTTCCTCTCTCCCTCTTCTGCATAAAGTCTTATGCATACTTCAAAGACTTGGTCAGATTTCATCTTCTCCACCCCAGATTTTCTACTGTTGGAATCAATATTTCTATCCCTTATTTTCCAAATATGCTAAGTCTACTACATTAATGGACCTTTCCTTATGCCAACCTGCCTTGTAGTTACCTGAATTACAAAATGAATTACAAAACTAAAAATTAAGAGTTTTCTATCCGAAGATTACAAAACTCTGAAAATTAAGAAATACGTCATATTCACTACAAAGAACTCAAGCAAATCAGCAAGAAAAAAAATCCTATAAAAAAGTGGGCTAAGGACATGAAGAGACACATTCTCAAAAGATATACAAATGGCCAAAAAGCATATGGAAAGATGTTCAACATCACTAATTATCAGGGAAATGCAAATAAAAACCACAACGCAATATCACCTCACTCCTGCAAGAATGGCTATAATAAAAAAAACTTAAAAATAATAGATGTTGGCATGGATGTGGTGAAAAGGGAACACTTTTACACTGCTGGTGGGAACATAAACGAGTACAGCCACTATGGAAAACAGTGTGGAGATTCCTTAAAGAAATAAAAGTAGGTCAGGCATGGTGGCTCACACCTGTAGTATCAGCACTTTGGGAGGCCGAGGTGGGCAGGTCACCTGAAGTCAGGAGTTTGAGACCAGCCTGACCAACATGGAGAAAACCCATCTCTACTAAAAAAAGTACAAAATTAGCTGGGCATGGTGGCGCACGCCTGTAATCTCAACTACTCGGGAGCCTGAGGCAGGAGAATCACTTGAACCTGGGAGGTGGATGTTGCAGTGAGCTGAGATCGTGCCATTGAACTCCAGCCTGGGCAACGAGAGTGAAACTCCATTAAAAAAAAAAAAAAAAAGAACTAAAAGTAGATCTACCATTTGATCCAGCAATCCCATTACTAGGTATCTACCCAGAGGAAAAGAAGCCATTATACAAAAAAGATACTTGCACACACATGTTTATAGCAGCACAATTTGCAATTGCAAAAATTTGGAACCAGCCCAAATGCCCATCAACCAACGAGTAGATAAATAAACTGTGATATATATATATAACATGGAATACTACTCAGTCATAAAAATGAATGAAATAATGGTACTTGCAGCCACCTGAATGGAATTGGAGACCGTTATTCTAAGTGAAGTAACTCAGGAATGGAAAAGCAAACATTGTATATTCTTTCTCATATGTGGGAGCTAAGCTATGAGGGCGCAAAGGCATAAGAATAACACAATGAACTTTGGGAACTCAGGGGAATGTGTGGAGGGTAGTGAGGGATAAACGACCGCACATTGAATACAGTGTACACTGCTTGGGTGATGGGGCCACCAAAATCTCACAAATCACCACTAAGGAACTTATTCATGTAACCAAACACCGCCTGTTCCTCAAAAACCCATTGAAATAAAAAAACATTTTAAAGAAATACGTCATATTCAGTCTGCATCCCCTACATCTTCAAGCAGAGTTCTTTAAAAAATATTAAATATATTGAAATTGAGGTGAGAAGGGAGTTATCATCATTTGAACTATCTGAATAATGAGACCTCAGAAAAAAAGAATGAGGCCAATGATCATGACTAATGGATTTCAATACCCAAAAGCCACATGAGGTGCCTCTGATTGCATTATTCCAAAAAGTTTGCCTCTTTGTGCTTTAGTCTTGATTTCTGATATATGACTTTGCCACAGAAACACATTTCTACTTCCGAGTACCAGAGAAGTGGAACAACAAATGTTGAAAGCAATAAATTTTTATTTGCCATCACGGCTTTGGGCACTTCAATTTAGATATGTTATTCTTATTTAACAGGAGAATATTTTTTATTCTTTAGCAGTTGGCTAGTTTGGCACCTATTCATAAATTTTTGTGGTTGTCAAAGCTTTGCCCTGTAAAGCCCTTCATGGAAGTAACATTATGAATTGGAAAGCATCCAAGGAGTAAATGAAAAGGATCTAGCTCAAAGACAAAACAAAATAAAATAGAAATGGAAATTAAGATAGGCTTTCTTCCTGCTCCCATAGTGAAGCAGCTTTATGTGCCCTTGGAATTACTGCAATTACATGACAGTTTTCAAATTTCATCTGAGGGCAACAGACATTGTAGCATGTTGGATTGAATGTGGCAATCTTGGCTGCTAGTGCTCATGTTCTTGCACAGTGGCTGCTTTATAGACTTACTTATAAAAACTGTATTATAGATGTCCTCTCCCAAATAGTCTGAGGCCTAATTAAAAATACATTAGCTGCTAAATCATGAAGTTAACGGTAAATAGGCAATTTCCAAATAGCACAAGTACAATTTTGCAAATTTCCAAACTGATAAGTTTAGGAAGACCCTCTCCTCACCTACAGAAGATTTCTAATTTACAAAAACACATTTAGAACCCTAAACCCTATTCAGCTACCCACATTTCAGGCCAATCTTTAGCCTCTGGACATGGAAAGTTTAGTCTTACCATGTGCAGAAAGTCTAAAATAAGCAACAACAAAAGGACAGAACCAAAGCTGTTTTCTTTTCTTGAGGCCAAAAAATAGGAAATGGCCCTGCATAGGATGGCTTTCTATGGATGTTGAGACAGAGTCTCGCTCCATCACCCAGGCTGGAGTGCAGTGGCGCGATCTTGGCTCACTGCAAACTCTGCCTCCCGGGTTCACGCCATTCTCCTGCCTCAGCCTCCTGAGTAGCTGGGACTACAGGCGCCCGCCACTGCACCCAGCTAATTTTTTGTATTTTTAGTAGAGACGGGGTTTCACCGTGTTAGCCAGGATGGTCTTGATCTCCTGACCTCGTGATCTGCCCACCTCAGCCTCCCAAAGTGGATCCTCACTTTCTACCTCACTTTCTATCCTCACTTTCTACCTCTGATTCTCACTTTTCCCATCTATAAAACGGGAACAATAATATTTAACTCACACTGTAATTGTTAATGAAATGTTGAATGAAGAGATCACAGTGTCATCTGTGTGGGAAGGTGTTTCCAAATGTGTGTGTTCCTTTTAATGCCCCTCAATCTCACACCCCACATCCCTGCAACAGCCACACTTTTTCCCTTCATCAGAAGGAAGGGTTGTAGTAGAGCCAGATTAAAAAGCAGACTGTCAGCTGCACAGAGTGATGAACTCTAAGGGCTAAAATATTCCCAGAAAAAAAATCAACATAATTCCATATTCAGTTGGTAAATTTTAAAAGACTCATTCAGTGCATATATTTTTTATTTAGATGTCAACAGCTTAATATCATTTGTTGTATGTATTCTCTTGAGGCCTTCACAGAAGAATGGGTTTTGGTAACAGGTGGATTTTTTTTTCCTGAGAACAATTAAAATCTTAATCCTTGTTTTAATGACTATGGAGTACTTGAAGACAGTATTAAGTAGTGGGTAGTGGTAGAAAAGCTTGCAGATATACACCAAAAAGAAAAAAAAAATGCTCTGAATGAAAGAATGACAAAGGTGTAGAATTGAGAAGAGAGATAGGGAAGAAGTCAGATACCCAAAGGAAATTTCTGGAAATGCTATGTAGCCCAAGATGTAAACATCCTCCTTACTCTCTCCTATTGAATTTTTATTAAATGCCATATTTGCTCAGTAATGCACTTACACAGGTACATATGTCATAAAAGGAGGGAGTTTCAAAAAGTCAAAGTTACAATCAATGTTAAATGCTGCAGTGAGGGCAAATGAGATCAGAAGAAACATTTCTGTTTGGTGGCAGAAAGCCATCTCAGTGAAGAAATGAAACCTTGACTGATATCACAGATTAACCAAGAAACCAACTTTAAAAATGAGTTTGAGAGTTGGAGAAGGGATCCACCTGAGGCTCTCTTCTCTCACCTGGCATGTTCTCCTGAGATGAGTTCATCTATTTCTTTGACATCAGTTATACTCTAAATGATGGTCTATCCCAAGAAAACCACTCTAACACTCTAACCCAGATTCTCTCTGTCTCTCTCTGTCTCTCTTTCTGTCTTCCCTCTTTCTCTTTCCCTTCCCTCCCTCCTTTTTCCCCCACCAAGCTTCAAGCCAACAGCCTATCAGACATTCCCACTCACATGTCCTGTGAAAATTCCCATTTCATCACATCCAAAATAGAACTCATCTTTCTCTTAAACTGTTCTACTTTTTAACTTTCTCTTTCTTGGTGAACAGTATCCATATTAACACCTAAGAATAGCCTGGATTCCTCCCTTTTCCTTACTTTCCGCATAAACCACTAACCAAATGCTAGTGATACTTGTAACCCCTTGATAGCTCTTTAATCCATCTTCTACCCTCTATCCCCTATTCAGCTAGTTTTATTTTCAATTAGGTCTTCATTTCCCATGTATGTTATGGCACCAGTTTCCTAACTGGTCTCCCTGTCCAGCCTGGCATTGCTCTAAAACACTACAACACTACTCTTCCTGTAGCACAAACATAATCATGCAAATATCTTAGATTCAAATTCTTCTTTTAACATCAATAATTAATGTTGCAGGAAGTCAAGGATCCTGAATGGAGGGACCGGCTGGAGCCGTGGCAGAGGAACATAAATTGTGAAGATTTCATGGACATTTATCAGTTCCCAAATAATACTTTTATAATTTCTTATGCCTGTCTTTACTTTAATCTCTTAATCCTGTTATCTTCATAAGCTGAGGGTGTATGTCACCTCAGGACCACTGTGACAATTGTGTTAACTGTACAAATTGATTGTAAAACATGTGTGTTTGAACAATATGAAATCAGTGCACCTTGAAAAAGAACAGAATAAAAGCAACTTTTAGGGAACAAGGGAAGTCAACCATAAAGTCTGTCTGCCTATGGGGTTGGGCAAAAAGAGCCATATTTTTCTTCTTGCGGAGATCCTATAAAAGGACATGCAAGTAGGAGAGATATCACTAAATTCTTTTCCTAGCAAGGAATATTAATATTAATAACCTGGGAAAGGAATGCATTCCTGGGGGGAGGTCTATAAACGGCTGCTCTGGGAATGTCTGTCTTGTGCAGTTGAGATAAGGACTGAGATAATGCCCTGGTCTCCTGCAGTACCCTCAGGCTGACTACAGTTGGGAAACTCCGCCCTGGTAAATTTGTGATCAGACCAGTTCTCTGCTCTTGAATCCTGTTTTCTGTTGTTTAAGATGTATATCAAGACAGTACGTGCACGTCTGAACATAGACCCTTATCAGTGGCTCTGCTTTTGCCCTTTGCCTTGTGATCTTTGTTGGACCCTTATCAGTAGTTCTGCTTTTGCCCTTTGTCCTGTTCCCTCAGAAGCACGTGATCTTTGTTAGACCCTTATTAGTAGTTCTGCTTTTTGCCCCTTGAAGCATGTGATCTCTGTACCTACTCCCTGTTCTTACACCCCCTCCCCTTTTGAAACCCTTAATAAAAACTTGCTGGTCTGAGACTCAGGAGGGCATCACGGTCCTACCAATATGTGATGTCACCCTCGGCAGCCCAGCTGTAAAATTCCTGTCTTTGTACTGTCTCTCTTTATTTCTCAGCCGGCTGACACTTAATGGAAAATAGAAAGAACCTACATTGAAATATTGGGGGTGGGTTCCCCCAATAAATTAACATGGATATAAGATATAAGAAAAATCACTTCACCTCTGCACTTTAATTTTCCTTCAGTACAAAGAGGATCAAGTTTAATTTCTTTACCTACAGCAAAAGGATTTCTATGATGATTAATTCAACAATGCATTCCAAAAACTAAGTTTTAAGGATTATAAATGTCATAGAAATGAGCTGATGAAATAAAGCTAAGTTTTAAAATTTAAACTAGTAGAACACTAAATTATATTTTACAGTATGATACCATCAATGTAAAAATGCATAGTATAATCCAAGAAGAAAATAATCTAAAATGTTAATGGTGATTCACTCTTAATGATAGGATCATGGACAACTATTATTTGCTTCATAATATATTTTTTACATTTTCCACAATGGGCACATAATTCTTTTATAATAGAGAAAAAATATTCATCTTTTTAAAATCTGTGCTATCTGAAAGAGGCACCCATATAAAGAGAAATCCCAATATTTAAAACTACTGCCACAGTTCTGGGGAGGACTGTGGGCCTTGATTACTTACTGAACTGTTACAAGGAATTGGTCCTCCCTTCAAGCTTCTTCCAGAGTTAATGTACAGGAGACATTACCAAGGATAATTCTGGACCATCTCCACATTACCTGGCTGAGGAGGACGAAAGCAATACAGAAGCTGACAGTTAATTAAAGAGGTTGTCACATGGCTAACAGGTCCAGACTGTGGTGGGTGACAACTGTAGCTCCTGTAGGGCCTCAGAATAAAATTCCTTATACTAAATCAGGCACTAAATAAAGCGAAAGTTATATTTGGACTTTAGAGAAATTGCTAAGTTACATTTCAGTCAATAATATTCTCTACTAATTTTATACATACCATCTAGAGGAACTGAAGAATAACCCAAAAAGGAATCATATATAGATTCTTTCTTGGCAGCTGGATTTTCATTAAAAAATTATTTTCTACCTTTCTGTATTTTCAGCTTCTTGGCTTGTCTCTTTCATAGAGAAAGTTCCTTTTAAGTATTTCTACCATGCAGGAGAGTAGACCCACACTAATGATGGGGCACAAGTAGATTTCTACAGCTTAGTTCTTCTCACTTCACACAGAACAATCTGCATAACAACCTTTTTTAAATATAATAGACTTAGTAAAAGTCATCACTGGAAAAACTTCGTAGCTTTAAACCACTGGTTCTCAACCAGGGGTGATTTTTGTCTCCAAAACAACATTTGGCAATGTCTGGAGACATTCTTCATTATACAGTTATATAACTGAAGGATCCTGCTGGCATCTAATGAGCAGAGGCCACAAATGCTGCTAAGCATTGGGCAATGCACAGGACAGCCCCCACAGCAACTGATTATCCAGCTCAAAGGTCAACCATGGCAGGTTGACAAATCCTTGAACAACCAAAACAAAGAAAATCCTAGATCTAGTTCACAGTCACCAGCATTCAAGAGTGAGAGATAAATTTATATCTTGTTGTTGTTGTTGTTATTAGACTCAAAGTCAATTACATTCCTCTTAAGTGCCTGCCCAGTAAAACTTGGGATTTGCTACAAAAACTGGGAGAAAGGGTCAATTGTCCAGTCTTTACCAATCTCTCCCCACATAATACAAGCAGCAAGGCTTTTCTTATAAATAGAAAACAGAAAGCATTCCTTCTAAATTTCATACATACCTGCTCATCACATTAACTGTTATTTTATCACATTAATTATCATTTTATATTTGGCAGAGACTATTTAACAACCTGAGAACAGAGAACAAGAATTAAATACAAATTAGGCTCTGGGGTTGTGTGGAGCCATAGGGAGAAGAAGAAGGATAGGTAAAAGTGGATTAAGAAAATGTGGCACATATACACCATGGAATACTATGCAGCCATAAAAAATGATGAGTTCATGTCCTTTGTAGGGACATGGATGAAGCTGGAAACCATCATTCTCAGCAAACTATCACAAGGACAAAAACCAAACACCACATGTTCTCACTCATAGGTGGGAATTGAACAATGAGAACACATGGACACAGGAAGGGGAACATTACACACCGGGGCCTGTTGTGGGGTGGGGGGAGGGGGGAGGGATAGCATTAGGAGATATACCTAATGTTAAATGACGAGTTAATGGGTGCAGCACACCAACATGGCACATGTATACATATGTAACTAACCTGCACGATGTGCACATGTACCCTAAAACTTAAAGTACAAAAAGAAAAGTGAAGGTAATCAAGACAAAATCCAATAACCTCAAATTGTGCCTAAATTCATCATACCAAACAAAGTACATGAGCTTTGAAATAAGTTAAGCGGAGTTTGAATTCCAACCCTTCCATTTAGTTGCTGCACAATATAAGACAACTACCTTCTATGAGTCTGTTTTTTTCTATCTTAAGTGGAAATAATAATGACACCTTCCTTCCAGGGCTCTTTTTGATCCCCAAAACCACAAGTGATAAATAAACATTAGCTTTCTTGTCCCCTCTACATTCAATGTTCTAACAGTGACAAGGTCATATTTATTTTCAAATACTCTTCCTCAATGGAAAATTATTTAGTGTCTCAGGGCTTTGATTTTCACATAATAAAGAGTATGCACATCTCACATATATAAAGTGAATATCAAACAATTTATTAGCATCTATTATTATGCCTAGTACTCAGATAGTGCTGTAAATTGTTAGCTATTGTTACTCCCCAGAAAGGTCCCATGAATGCTCATCTTCCTGAAGAAGTCATCTTGGCCCACCGTGTGTTCTGATTAAAAGTCTCCAATATCTGTGTGATCCTGCACCAAGAAGTTACCTTCTCTGGGTATCGCTCCCTTAGAACACCATTTGCTCACTCCTAGGGAGTCTCTTGGATCCTGGTGAGAAGAAACTAACATTTCCCAAACGTATTCCCATCTTTTGCCTTATTCTGGGGCTTGCAAGAATGAAAAATTTTAAGTTTCAAACATCAGGGTTTGTGTTCAGTATTGTACCTAGACCTTGGTGTACAGATAAATAAATCAATAACAACCCAGAAATAGGAATCTTGTGTCTGGGGCTTTGAAAGGGAGAACAGAGGTGTCCTTAGAGCTGTATTCTCACTGACCTTATATTAAATAATCTCTGAAATGTTGTCTACTTCTCTACTTTGAAAGCCAGCCTAACTTTTTTCTATTACGATTTTTGTAGCATATTTGAGAGATTGTATCTAACTATAGCCTGTCTGTATCTTTTTACAGATTTTAACCCAGAGCAGTCAAAGTCACCCTCTCAAAACTGTTCCATGTGTTATGCTGTACAATCAACCCTACAAAGAATTTCATTCCTCCTCTAGTTTGTCCTGCTTTCGCCCTTCACAGAAACACTAAATTGATTTGGCAAAGATTCATAAATGCAAGAAATATTTTGTCCCAGAAAAAAAATTCCATCATATGTCACATCTTTCTATTGCAGCGGATTTTTCCCACAGCAGCTAGGACAATGCAGTATGAAAGGAAGTTTACAGTTAATTTCATGTCTTCTTCCATGAACTAACTTCCAGATAGTCCCTCAACACCCCTGCTCTATCCTCTATCTCAGGACACTAAAGAGCTCACCATTCTTTACTCGATTCTTTTTTATATACAGCTTGATGTGTATTTATCTTCCAGCCTTGTACCTATTTACCTATCTTCCCAAAAAGACACGGAGCAGATTCTAAGCAGGACTGGCTCATTTGTTCCTGTAAACTGACATAGCACAGGTAATAGTCCATTAAAGGTAAGCAGTAAATGTTTGTTGAAAGAGTTACACCTAAAATACATGTCTATTTGTATACAAAGTATAAGACAGGGAGACCCTATATACCGTCTAAAAACCCATGCACAGAGATGTTTTGTAAATATATGTTATTGCACTAACTCAGGTATCAAATGAACTGCTACCTGAACTGATGACAGACTGAGAAAGGTCATCTTGGCCTTTGAGTAATGGAAAGTCACAGTGCCATCCAGCAAACTCAATTCACAATAAAGAATTCTAACACGTATGAGAACTGGCATCAGAGTATCTTACTTTTTCTTTCAGGCAGGCCAGTTCAAATTAACTCCAGCTCTTACCTGAGGGTGTGAATCTTCAGCTTAATTTCCATGGAACCATGTTCCCTGGCTCATCCCTCAGAGGGATAGCTTCTTCTTTAAGGAGCTTTGGCAGTGACACATTCGAAACACACTTACCAATGAGTAGCTCTTAGAATGGCTCCAGATCATGAGACTTGTGTACACTAAGCAAAAAGCAAACATCTTCTAAAATTGCTACAAGTGATGTGAACTTCAATAAGAGCAAGAAAAGAGGGCAAGCGAAATGCTTTCTCGTTTTACTATAACAATCCTGTGTACAGTACTGTAGTAAATGT
Organism: Pongo pygmaeus; assembly: GCF_028885625.2. NCBI lineage: Eukaryota > Metazoa > Chordata > Mammalia > Primates > Hominidae > Pongo > Pongo pygmaeus. Next base: position 23,391,681 of record NC_072388.2, on the reverse strand, counting down.
TGGAGAAGAACATATCTTACAAAAGCAGCTTCTAGGTCATTTTCAAGAACAGGAATGTTCTGAATAATCAATAATTCCATTAGCAAAGGGATAATGGTTGATGTTTAGTCAGTTTTAGGTACTTTATTATCTGTGATGGCTCAAACTTGAAAATACTCCCAACTTCCTTTAGAAACAGAAACTGGTGAGCCAAAAAGAAAAAAACTTAAGGGTTCATCTGTTCCAAATCTCACTGTACAGATGAAGAGTCAATGCCTAGTAGATTACAAAAATGTATCCAACTTACCCAAGATTTCTATTTATTGATTTATTTGCACTCCAACTTTTTCCAGAAAAGATTAATGGCAACTACCAAAAAATCATTCAGTTTGACAAGAGGAAATAAATAATTGAATGAGGTTAAAGAGGGGTGGGTAGCAAAGAGTGAAGTCAGCACACCAGAAAACCCTCTATATTAGTTAGAAGTAGGCAACAAAATTGCTTCCAAGCATTCTAAAAGCCACTCGTATAAAGAAAGACTCACAATCTGGTTCATGGTTTCACATCTATAAATTAAGAACACACCAGTTTCTCCGGAAGTTATTAATCCTGTGCCAAGATCACAGAATAATTTCTTTCATATGTTCTCATAGAGAAGACCCTGAGTGTCACAGAAAATGCAGCAGTTAAGTGTCAGATGATTCTTTCTCATAACATCCACTCCGAAAATATGATAGCATCCAACTGGTATCTTCAACTGCTGTTAAATAAAAGCAATTCTTGAAAGGACTAAGATGTTTCGGGCACATAACTCAATTAAGGGGTAGAATCTAGGGAATAGAGAGAAGTGGGTGAACTGCATAACCTTGAGGCCAGCCTCAATAAATAACATTTTTCTCAAACATAATTGTGATAGATGTTGAGTAGCAGTGATTTGTCAATACTTAACCAGCCCCATCCTCAATGTGTTCTCTCAAGTTGGCCTTCCATTCATCCACTCACTGTTCAACCAAGACTGAAGAGCATTCCTTGATGTCTCCCATTATTTCCCCACCCATCAGTCAATAAGTTTATTAACTTTGCCTATCAGAACAAACCATTTCCCTCTAGCCTAAACTTCTACACTAACTTGTCATGATTTCACCTAAAACAAAATTCCCTGAATGTAATCTTGTGCTCCCCCGGTCATGGTTCACACAGAGACTCTGTGACCTTTTTAAACACAACTCTAGTGATATCACTTCCCTACTTAAAACATTGCAGTATTTCCCTGGTGCCCTCAGAATAAAATTCCACGTTATTCACAGCAGGCCAGGCTTTGCATTGTCTGGTTCCTGACTGTCTCCAGCCTTATTTGGGGCTCCTCTCCTCTTCACTCTTTACCCCAGGCATATGGGTCTTTGGGTAATTTGAGGAGGAGCTTAACCCTTTTCCTTCATCAGAACCTTGATGTCTCCAATTATTCACTTTTGTTGAACCTTATTTGCATATGCCACATTGTAATGAGTTGGTATTTGTGTGATTATGTTGTTAGAGTCTCTCTTCACTATGGAATATAAGCTTCACAAGGTAAGGAACTGCATATTTCTGGCTCACTGTTGTATTTCTAACCTAGCACAGTGCAATGTAAGCATTGAGATATGAGAATGAATAAGAAAAAGATGGGATGATTAAACAGATTAATAAAAAATGAGTATGTAGAGTCTAGCTAATTCTTTTCTCTAGACATAAATACACAATAGACAGATAGATCATAATTTTATATATTATGATGATATGTAAAGCCATGTGTTGGCAGACATACCCCACAGTTTTCTTGTGTTTCTGCCTGTCTTCTAAGAAAAAGGTATTGACACCTTTGTTCTGGACTATCTTTGCAAAGATGTTTACACAGCCTTAGAAAACAGAAGTAGTGTCTCCCTCTAGGGTAGAGGGCATATTTGTTTTCTCACCAGGATAATAAATGTAATGTCTTCCTCTTGAGAAAATGTTGGGGAAGTTTGCCAGCAGCACTCTTACACAATTGAGGGTTTTCTAAATTCAGGGGTTCTCAGCTGTGACAAAAATCTACTGTCTGCACAGCATCTATCTGGGCTACTTTGCATTGTATTTATGAGATATAATGGACAAGAAGAACCAATCTGAACATGAAGCTCATGATACTTGCTGTGCTAAGAGAAATAAAGTCCTTTGTCTCTGACACAAGAGTTTTATATCTCCTGCCAGCATCTACGAAACTATGACAGGCTAACTTGTTAGCTTTCAATTAGGGTAAAATCACAGATCCTTAACAATTTTTGACATTAGGTGCTTTAACAATTGACAGGGTGGGGAGGAGAACAGTGGAGGCTGATATCTTCCTGTGAAAAACTGGGAAACCTAGCAAAGACAATATCCCAATTTGTTGTGAATTGGAAATCCTCCTTGAAAGGTAATTTTGGAGTGACCCAAAAAATAAAAATCTTGGTTCCAGAGATGTATATCATAAAATAGAGTTAATAAATCTGTGATTCTTGGAGCACTTGCAAAAGAAATGCCTACGTTTAAAATGAAGACCCCATGCCAAATAACAAATCTATTAAATCCAAACTATACTCATAGGAATGTATTTCTAGTTGACAAATCAAGTTTGCACTGATTTTTTTTATTTTTCCCTGACATTCTTAAAACCATGACCATGCATCTTCCCTGAGACAAAAATATTTTTCTTAATGTGTTTATTGTACAAATGGCACTGTGTTAGGGTTGGGCCAAAATAGGAAGCATATAGAACTTGTTCAACACCAAGATCAGAAACCCTGAGCTCCTAAACACATTCTAGCCATGCCCCCATCTCACTCTCATTTCATTCTCAGTATTTGCAATTATCCCATTCACTGTCTCCAATTCTATATATTACTATTATATAAACATTATAGATAGATGATGGGTGGGTCGACAGATGAAAGCTAGCTAGCTAACTAGATAGATAGAGAGAGAGATAAAAGTAGATCCAAAAGCAAGATAAACAAGATATACTAAAAATCTCCATTTTGAACAGGACAAGTATGTAAGTTATCCATTTAAGAATTTTAAAGTTTTACATTAGCAGAAAATGAATTGTTGGAGTAGTCTTCTGTTTAAATTCATTGGTGGAAAATTAAATGACATTCCCAGCAAATAAAAAGCTCAATATCTAATAGTCTTAATTGCCAAAGTATAGTCTGCATTTTCTGCTTCCTTTACTTCACAAATATGCTCCAAATCTTGCAGTGTCCTAGCATGACAAGCACTGCTTGTTCAATGCCAGGAATGAAATATCTAATTACTGATGGAAACTCACCTGTGAGCACAACCCAGCAAGAGCCACTAGTGGGGCTCATTTAGAGACTCCTAATGGTTTTGATTCAAAGAACTCCCTGAAAACTGAACTGATTACATCAGAATTTCTGGCTGCAATGGTCAAAGTAATATCCACAGGATATGACAGGAATTATGATAAATATCGAAATCTCTGTAAGTCAAAGAGTAAAATCACTTTTCTACCTGAGAGTTCTGTTCCATATAAAATGCAGAATATATCAACAGTAAAAAGCTAATCTTTTCACAGTGGAAGTAATGAAGATATACAACACATAACTTGGCTAAAGAAAAGAAAAAGAATCACTTCTGCATGAAGATTTTCTCTTTAATTTAGTTGGAAATGTGAATATCATACTAAATAATTCATTGAATTATTAAATGTCCACCAGATTAACTTGGAAAAAAATTGACCAGCCTTCACTATATATGTAAATCTTTTGTTGAAAACTTTCTCCTTTCAAATCAATGTCTTCCAGATACGAGGTAGGTCTTTGAAAGTGACCTGAGGTTTGGTGCTATGACAAAAATAAGAAAAGTCTGAGAAACTGTCATAGCCAAGAAGAGCCTAATGAGACACAATAACCAAATGTAATGTGATATCCCAGATGGGATCCTGCAACAGAAAAAGAACATTACGTAAAAACTAAGAAAATATGAATAAAGCATGGACTTTAGTTAATACAAATTGATTAATATTGGTTCATTAATAGTGACAAATGTACCATACTATAAGATGTTAATAGGAGAAACTGGAAGTAGAGTATATAGGAACTACCTGTACTATTTTTGCAATTTTCATGTAAATCTAAATCGATAAAATATAAAGTTTATTTTTGAAGTTTTTTTTTTTTAATGAGCCAATAAACTATTTTCTGAGAAACAAATTAAAGCTACAAATATCTGAAGCAGACTTGATGGTAAGCCAGTAGTGATTATCTGATTATATCCATGTAGGCTAATTATAAAACAGCTATATTTCAACAGAACTAAACATAATCTAAAGCAAGACAGAATGTTATATATAACAAACCAACCAAAGAACAACGGCACACCCAAGATTAGAAAATCTTCTATGCCTAAATGACTAGCATCTTCCTAAATGTCCACTTTTCTAGGACATTTTTTCAAACTGAAAACCACTATTTTACTGTTCCTGGGAAATATAGGCAGGAAACTAACCTTAAAGGGCAGTAAGAATAAAGTATGCAGAGATAATAAGCCACAAATTCAGGATAAAAAGTTACCTTCTCTTTTAAAACTTTTTTCTATACATGGTACCTGAAAATTATTTTCCAGGGTACAAAGTATCTCACTATTACAGAGACTTAATTGCAAATTCTTCTGACCCAGGACAAATTAAATTTCAACTCAAATCTAAATGACTGGTAAGGAGTAGTTTGCTTCCGCAGCTGGGTGATGACCTTTCATGAAAACATGGATTGAAATGAGAAAGTGAGAGAGAGAAATAGGAGGAGATGGTCATATTCATACTATAATTCAGCAGCTCAGCTGTATTTGAGCTAAATATAGGCTCAAGAGATATACTGGGAACCAAAATACCAATTATAACATAATTTTAGTATAAAAATATGTTTTGATTTTCAAACACTAAACTATAAACAACTGACTTTGGAACTCAGACCTTGTATAAAATGTCTGCTGATATATATTCATACTGTTAGAGAGTAGGCAGACAGCCAAAAATGAGTAGGCAAGGGAGCCCCCTAGGAAAAGAAGTCCTGGAGATGCTGCCCACTGATGGTCAGGGCTGCTCACTGACAGTCAGCAAAAAGGATGATGGCTACGTTGGCTACATCTGGCCTCATGGTTGGGATCCTCTGGCCCTGAAGGGGACTTACCATGCCTTAGCTGGAGACAGCTATGTGAGGGATTTTCCCCACTGACGAACATGCCCACTCCTCTAAAAACTCACCCTAGAGTAGCCTTCTGCTCATTATAATAGTAAAAAACACACCTCTGGGAGATTTTAAATGCTAATAACACATGCACTGTGTGTACCAACATGTACAACCATAGAACCTGTGTAACCAAAAAGAACTCCCAAAACATGCTTGCAATTAACGCCCACTCACGCCTCTTCATAAATAATCATGTAAGATTCTCCTAAAGAGTGTCCCTCAGCATTAGCTCCTGGTTCCTTCTTTTGTGCATTCCACTCTGTTTTGACTTTCAGAGGGTACTGTCTTTTTAAATAATGGTGATACTGCTGCTGCTATTTTTCCAGCTGGACCAGCCCAGAGCTGTTTTCTACTCCTCTCTAGGAATGTACCTATAGTCCTTCAGTAAATTCTGCTACAATGTGTCTCTTGGCTGAATTCTTTCTTCCAAGTTAGACAAGAACAAAAGATGCTCACACTTCCTGATAACAATACCAGGAATTTTACATGTTGCTGAGGTGTTTGACTAGTGCTATGCCTATCCTCATCTCCACAGAAGGCCTATTAAAGTACTGATGCTATTTGTCCTAAGGAAAAATTTGAGAAGATGAACTAAACTCTGGTTGCAGAGTTGTTCTATATTCAAACTAGGGAAGAGCTAATTTCCAGCCAAAAAGGAGACTGCAGAAATGGATATGTACATCTATATATTGGTCTGTTATGCAGTTACTAGAATGACTATAGAAAAATGTATAATATCAGAGAAAATTTTTTATTATATGCCATGGAGGTCAAAAAATTGTTCTCAGTTCATTTCCCATCATTCTCTGCTCTGTCCCATCACAGAGGTAGTCATATTTCCTTGTCCTGTGGTTCCAATAGTTGCAATGACAGGCACAAGTAGAAAGCTGAGCACAGGTACAGCCAACAATGTCAGTACTGCACCCAGATTGCCTGGGATCCCTTTTTTATGGATTTTGTGTGCATCCTAGCTGCTTTCATGTGATTTCATTTCAAGGAAATGCCTTCAGTTATTTTCCAGAAAACTGTTTGCAGGTTCCCAGGGCCCACTTTTTCTAGCAAATAACTGGAAATGCCCAGGAATTTAATTCCAAGAGGGGGGCAGTCACCCTTAACCAATGACTAAGATGACTGGAAGTAAGAAAACATAGCTCTTTTGTTTCGGAGTCAAATAATTGAGGTATAGCTTACACTTCAGATGGTCCCTGCAGGATTCAGCTACAGCCATCCTCTAAGGTACTTTGCCTGGATTTTGGCTTTTGCCCCTCTCTTATCCTACTCCTTCCACTCCCCTATGGAGTTTCCCCAGAAACACTTCTGTAATAGTTCTTTCCATACAAATTCTTGCCCCAATAAAACTCATTATAAACCAGTAGAAGAAAGGGAGACACTAAGTCCCTCTGCTTCAGTGCTGTTCCCAGCAAAGGCTGCATCTTCTCCTTGGCTCCAATTTCCATCGGGTAGCCTTCAATGGGGTTACTCATTGCAAGTACACTCAAGTCTTTTACATTACAGTTAAGACATTATGTGGAAGAATGTGACTGCAAGATTTGGGATGGGTGTCTCAGATAAAGCTGAAAAATCTTAAACCACCAAAAGCCTCCTGCTATTTTAGGGCAAAAATGGAGACTTGTACCTGCACTCTTCCCTCATCTTATCATGTAGCCCAAGAAGCAGCTAGCCTAACAGAATAGGAGATGGTCTACAGAAGATGTACTGGGGTTGGTATGCTATTTTCTAAGATCTAGTATGTTTTAAAACAGAGGCAAATATAAGGTGTTATTTTCTCCCATTGCCAGTACACATAAACCTGAAATCAATAGATGGATATAGAAGTGGCGCTTTCACTATTACACATAATATTCCATCACTGGAATTTTGCAGCCCTGTGTTCTGATGCTTTATAGATCTTAGTTCCCAACCGCCATCTGGTCACTTGGGGCTCCTCATGCCAATGATTCAACTGGCAGAAGAGGAGTTACTGCACCAGTTTTGATGGTTTAACCAATTTATCAAAGGGAAATTGCATTGTTGCTACACAATAGGGACTGGGAAGACTATGTCAGAATCCACTAGGAAACATCGTAGTACTTCCATATCCAGTAGTAAAAGTTAAAGGAAGATTATAACAACCTAATCAAGGCAGGACCACTAAAGACCAAATGTTTCAGGAAGAAAGACTTGGATCTCTCCACCAAAAGAGAACCCAGTTAAGGTGCACTTGAGTATAAGAGAACAGGGAGCAGATGGTGAAAGAAGAAATTGAAAAATATCAATGATGGCCTCATGACCAGTTACATAAATGAAGACTGGATCAGCTATGCATATTTTTATTATTACTATGCCTGCATTTCTTAACAAAATACCCATTTTCCCCTTTAATCTATTCTTTACTATTTTGTTGGAGGAGTACTAGTGAGTTCTAATTTTATAAACTTGGTTTTCAGAGATGACCCCACCATAAATAAGTATTCAGAATTAATGAAAGGGGCTACATATCACCTGGATAAACTGTCCTTGGATAATACACTAACTTTTTGCCTCCACTTTGAGGGAAAGGAAGAAAGTGGGTTTTTTTCTATATAAATGACTGCTGTCTTCTCTTAGATGGAAATATTAAGTTGTTGTGTGGGCATTAAACATGGGTAGAAGGATGAAAATGGAGGCCAAGTAACAAAAGGATAGACTATAAACAGCCATTCTACTGTTTGTTTGTTTGTTTTATTGTTATTATACTTTAAGTTTTAGGGTACATGTGCACAATGTGCAGGTTAGTTACATATGTATACATGGGCCATGCTGGTGTGCTGCACCCATTAACTCGTCATTTACATTAGGTATATCCCGAATGCTATCCATCCCCCCTCCCCCCGCCCCACAACAGTCCACAGAGTGTGATGTTCCCCTTCCTGTGTCCATGTGTTCTCATTGGTCAATTCCCATCTACGAGTGAGAACATGCGGTGTTTGGTTTTTTGTCCTTGAGATAGTTTACTGAGAATGATGATTTCCAATTTAATCCATGTCCCTACACAAGACATGAACGCATCATTTTTTATGGCTGCATAGTATTCCATGGTGTATATGTGCCACATTTTCTTAATCCAGTCTATCATTGTTGGACATTTGGGTTGGTTCCAAGTCTTTGCTATTGTGAATAGTGCTGCAATAAACATACGTGTGCATGTGTCTTTATAGTAGCATGATTTATAGTCCTTTGGGTATATACCCAGTAATGGGATGGCTGGGTCAAATGGTATTTCTAGTTCTAGATCCCTAAGGAATCACCACACTGACTTCCACAATGGTTGAACTAGTTTACAGTCCCACCAACAGTGTAAAAGTGTTCCTATTTCTCCACATCCTCTCCAGCACCTGTTGTTTCCTGACTTTTTAATGATTGCCATTCTAACTGGTGTGAGATGGTATCTCATTGTGGTTTTGATTTGCATTTCTCTGCTGGCCAGTGATGATGAGCATTTTTTCATGTGTCTTTTGGCTGCATAAATGTCTTCTTTTGAGAAATGTCTGTTCATATCCTTTGCCCACTTTTTGATGGGGTTGTTTGTTTTTTTCTTGTAAATTTGTTTGGGTTCATTGTAGATTCTGGATATTAGCCCTTTGTCAGACGAGTAGGTTGCAAAAATTTTCGCCCATTTTGTAGGTTGCCTGTTCACTCTGATGGTAGACTACTGGTACATAACGAAATGAAGGCAGAAATAAAGATGTTCTTTGAAACCAATGAGAACAAAGACACAACATACCAGAATCTCTGGGACACATTCAAAGCAGTGTGTAGAGGGAAATTTATAGCACTAAATGCCCACAAGGGAAAGCAGGAAAGATCCAAAATTGACACCCTAACATCACAATTAAAAGAACTAGAAAAGCAAGAGCAAACACATTCAAAAGCTAGCAGAAGGCAAGAAATAACTAAGATCAGAGCAGAACTGAAGGAAATAGAGACACAAAAAACCCTTCAAAAAATTAATGAATCCAGGAGCTGGTTTTTTGAAAAGATCAACAAAACTGATAGACCGCTAGCAAGACTAATAAAGAAAAAAAGAGAGAAGAATCAAATAGACGTAATAAAAAATGATAAAGGGGATATCACCACCGATCCCACAGAAATACAAACTACTATCAGAGAATACTACAAACACCTCTACACAAATAAACTAGAAAATCTAGAAGAAATGGATAAATTCCTCGACAATACACTCTCCCAAGACTAAACCAGGAAGAAGTTGAATCTCTGAATAGACCAATAACAGGAGCTGAAATTGTGGCAATAATCAATAGCTTACCAACCAAAAACAGTCCAGGACCAGATGGATTCACAGCTGAATTCTACCAGAGGTACAAGGAGGAACTGGTACCATTCCTTCTGAAACTATTCCAATCAATAGAAAAAGAGGGAATCCTCCCTAACTCATTTTATAAGGCCAGCATCATCCTGATACCAAAGCTGGGCAGTGACACAACCAAGAAAGATAATTTTAGACCAATATCCTTGACGAACATTGATGCAAAAATCCTCAATAAAATACTGGCAAACAGAATCCAGCAGCACATCAAAAAGCTTATCCACCATGATCAAGTGGGCTTCATCCCTGGGATGCAAGGCTGGTTCAATATACGCAAATCAATAAATGTAATCCAGCATATAAACAGAACCAACGACAAAAACCACATGATTATCTCAATAGATGCAGAAAAGGCCTTTGACAAAATTCAACAACCCTTCATGCTAAAAACTCTCAATAAATTAGGTATTCATGGGACCGATCTCAAAACAATAAGAGCTATCTATGACAAACCCACAGCCAATATCATACTGAATGGGCAAAAACTGGAAGCATTCCCTTTGAAAACTGGCACAAGACAGGGATGCCCTCTCTCACCACTCCTATTCAACATAGTGTTGGAAGTTCTGGCCAGGGCAATTAGGCAGGAGAAGGAAATAAAGGGTATTCAATTAGGAAAAGAGGAAATAAAATTGTCCCTGTTTGCAGACAACATGATTGTATATCTAGAAAACCCCATTGTCTCAGCCCAAAATCTCCTTAAGCTGATAAGCAAGTTCAGCAAAGTCTCAGGATACAAAATCAATGTACAAAAATCACAAGCATTCTTATACACCAATAACAGACAAACAGAGAGCCAAATCATGAGTGAACTCCCATTCACAATTGCTACAAAGAGAATAAAATACTTAGGAATCCAACTTACAAGGGACATGAAGGACCTCTTCAAGGAGAACTACAAACCACTGCTCAATGAAATAAAAGAGGATACAAACAAATGGAAGAACATTCCATGCTCATGCATAGGAAGAATTAATATCATGAAAATGGCAATACTGCCCAAGGTAATTTATAGATTCAATGCCATCCCCATCAAGCTACCAATGACTTTCTTCACAGAATTGTTTGCTTTTAAATCCATTTCTTCTCCTCTCCAGCTTCCTATGTATCACAGCCAACTACATTTCCCTGGTCCAAAGTATATAACAAGCAGAAGTCCAAAGGAAAGGAAAAGTGAGGAAACTTGGTTATGTTCTTTATTTTATTTAATTTTTATTTTTTTGAGATGGAGTCTCACTCTGTCACAAGGCTGGAGTGCAATGGCGCGATCTCAGCTCACTACAACCTCCACCTCCCGAGTCCAAGCTATTCTCCTGCCTCAGCCTCCCGAGTAGCTGGGACTAGAGGCACCCATCACCATGCCCAGCTAATTTTTGTATTTTAGTAGAGATGGGGTTTCACCATGTTGGCCAGGATGCCCTTGCTCTCTTGACCTCGTGATCCACCCACCTCAGCCTCCCAAAGTGCTGGAATTACAGGTGTCAGCCACCACGCCCAGCCTATGTTTTCCTTCTTTTCCTGCTGTAGGTGCACCCCAGCAGCAAATGTATCTTCTCTGTGGCTCCAGCTTCCACTGAACATCACCATTATCCCAGCTCTACTTTGCAGCCCCTCTGTATATCTAACTCTCACTGGATGACCCTGGCATCTGTGTTATGTTAACTCCACTTCTTCTCTTTATTCCTTAAGGTCTATGAAAGCAGTAAAAAGCATTTGCCTACTGTTGATAATTTCTGGGTTCCCTCATCATTCTGTTTGGCTTCTCAACTCTTGAATCAGCAGTGTAATACATTTCCTTTATTTTACACTTCTACTTAAAATATTGCCATGGCTTGATTGTCCCCACCAAAACTTATGTTGAAATTTCATTGTCATTATAACTGTGTTGAGAGGTGGAACATTTAAAAGGCGATCACTAGAGCTCTGAACTCATGAATGGATTAATGACATTATCATGAGAGTGTGTTAGTATCAGGAGAGCAGTATCCTGATAAAACAATGAGCTCAGTCTATTTTTTTTCCCTCTCTGTGCCTTGTGTACACATTTCCTTGCCATGTGATACCTTCACCAATGATGCAGCAAGAAAGCTCTCACCAGATGCTAGTTCTATGTTCTTGGACTTCCCAGCCTCCAGAACCATGAGCCAAATAAACTTCTGTTCTTTATAAATTACCCAGTCTGTTGTATTCTGGGTAATTTCTATAGCGGCAGAAAATGGACCAAGATAAACAAGTACGGTGTTTTCTATTTGCTCCTAATACCATTCTTAAGTGTACAATATAGAATACCACATAATATATACAATATGATCTCACTTTATTAAAGAAAATACACAAAAAATACACAAAAAAATGTTTTGGAAAGATATACTTGTATATTACTAATGGTGGTCAGGGAAGTCAGGTATATATATATATATTTGAGACAAGGTCTCACTCTGTTGCCCAGGCTAGAGCACAGTGGCACGACCATGGCTCACAGCAGCATCAATCTCCCTGCTCAGGTGATACTCACCTATCCCTCAGGTGATACTCTCACCTCTGCTTCTACGAGTTTGACTATTTTAGATACTTTATATAAGTGGAATCATGTAGCATTTGTCTCCTGTAACTTGCTTACTTCACTTAGCAAAACATCCTCCTGATTCATCCATATTGTCACAAATGGCAGGATTTCCTTCTTTTAAAAGGCCAATAATATTCTATTGTATGAGTATGCTGCAATTTTTTCTCAACTCATCTATCTGTGGACACTGAAGGGTGGTGTTTTAGTTGGACTTATTAACGCTAGTTGTTCTGACAACCCCTAAATCTCAGTGGTTTAACACAATGAAGTTTCATTGCTGGCTCACCTCACAGTCCAATCAGATGTTTGGCAGATCAGTAGTGGTTTAGAGCTTCTTGCTTCTTCTGTCTGCGGTTCTAGTATCTATCCTTTGGTATTTCTATGGAGTTATCTGTTGGATCCTCTGCATTCAACCAGCTAACAAGTGAATTGGGAAGGTATAAAAAATGGCATAAAATACTTAGGGGCCAGGTCTCTCCCAAGTGCTTGAATCATCCACAAGTTTTCTAAGTACATCCAGTATATTTTTCAGGTTTCTTTTGTCTACACATAACAGAAATCTAAGTACGCTAGCATTAACAAATTGAGGTTAATTTTTTCCACAAACAGCAACACAAATAAGCAAAAATGAGAAGCCTAATACTAACACAACTGTACCAAGTTGCCACCAGGAACCCAGGATTCTGTATCTTTTCACTTTACCATCCTTACATTTGTATCTTTCTTCTTTATACTTGCAAAATGGTGCTATACTACTAAAGATTAGCATATTAGATCAAGTTCCAGGAAGGAAGGGAGAGGAGAAAGGGTTAACAGCATGTGCCACCTGTCCATCTCTTTTTATTCAAGAAAAAAATAGCTTTCCCAGAAACCATACCTAGAATGTTTTCTCTTATTTTTCATTGGCAAGACTGTATGTGCAGGGAAATTAATGCAATGAGTATTTAATTGGCTGCCTTGCCATAGTGAACAAAGATGAGCTCCTGTAGCTAAGGCAAAAGGGAGAAAGGATGTTGGGCAGCAACTATGAGCTTGTGCTTCATGTAGATGTGCCAGTACTCCAGAGCTTTAGTTGAGATCTCTAGTACACTGATTTTTTTTTTCTCTGCCTCCTTTAAGGCCTTTAACTGTGCAGCCCAACCAATCAAAATAAACATCCTCATGTTCTTTAATATCCATAAGTCGAACCAGTTGAATAATTCAGATTTCCTTCCTCACACAAGCTATAACTCTCATTTCCTGTTTCAGTCAGATAAGAGTTTGACTCAAGATATAATAATATAGGGTGGGGTCCCTTTTATAGCACAGGCTTGTTGCCTTTCAACTGAGGCACTTTCTGCCATACTCTAAGTTTATTCATGTTTCCTGACCTGGGAATGTGATTCAAATGACTGTGTATAACTCTGGTTGGCAAGAACAGAAATCACACATGTAATTGGAGAGGCCTCTGGACATGCAATTAGTGCTTACTATCAACTTTGCCCAGGATCGGGGAGAGGCTTAGAACACTATTTTGCATTCGATAGTGTGGTTTTAGTTCACTTACCTAAGACACATCTTTAAAATAGTTTCTGCTATCTGTAAGATTGATATTAGGTAATTGGGAAGACATGAGGATATATTAGACACAAAGCCATCTTCAAATATTTGACAAATTAATAGAGGGTAGATAACATGTATTACAATCCCCACAATACAAATTAGATTATGATAAGCATAATGTGTGTAAAAAAATTATTTCCTTTGTGGGTGTGTAGAAAGATGACTATGACATCTATCTGGGTAAAGTTTTGATAGATAAATATAGGGAAAAGGAAGTTCAAATGGAGAGAAAATATAAACATGTAAGCTTAGCAAAAAAAAAAAAAAAGCGGGGAGGGGGGTGAAGTCTATGTTCATAAAATCTAGAAAATACCTTAAAATTGAAGTTAACAACATGGGTTGAGACCAAGTTGTGGGACCGGGAAAGTCTATATCTTAGGTGAATTAAATATGCCCACCTGTCCTGAGTTGTAAAACTGACAAGAAGCTTTTTTTTAAAAAAGTTACATCTTAAAGGGGCAAGGGAAGAATTTGCAATAACAAGTTTTCCAAAGGTCCAATTAAAGGAAGTCAGAGGCTTAGAGTGAGGAATAAGGCTTGTCTAAAGTCTACTCAAGCTGAAGGAAATGTTAAGTCTGTCTTGGTGGTGTCTAAAAATATAACCCGGGGTCTACACAGGTCATGGTTGTTTCATGCAATATGGAGGGGAACCATAATATTGAAGTAAAACATAGTTAACAAATCCTGTATCTTCTTAACATTCATATTTAAGGAGGTGAATATTTTAAATTAAATATATGACAGGTTTTATAACAATGGCTTTATTTTAAAATTCAAAAGCATCTCTGTTCTCAAAATTTATTAAATCAATGCACATTTCTAACTGCATGCCAAACAGCCTGCAGTACTGGGAGTACAGAGACGGCACCAAGACCAGAATCTTGCCTCATTTCTCCTAAAGCCAATAATGTTATGCTTGCTTGGCATTGTTGCCAGCACAGCTGTAGCTTGCTGTCACTCATCTCTAAAAAATTAATGGCATTACTATAGAAAGTGTTGCCCTCCTACCAGTGTAATCCTGAGTTACTGGTGTCACTAACGCGAAGGTGGGAAGTTGAAGATTATTTTCATAATTGCTGCCTACTCTGATGGAAACATACAGTGAACTGCTTTTTTTCAAGTGTCAGTGAAAATACCATCTTGCACATATCATTTGAATGATTCATAAATCACAATGAAAGTTTGCCCTTGCTCAAAGGCAAAGAAAAAAATTTATGGGGGACTTAAATAGGTAGAAGTGGGTTTAAAAACAGCTTCTCAAACAAAAATGTTGGATAACACTAAGCGATAATTAGAGACACTAGCTTCAGAATAACTCAGCTTTTCTTCAAGATTACTTGATTCTTTCAGAGTACATCTGAAATTTTCTATTAATTTTTTGCTTCTCTCAACTGTATGGATGGGAGGCATAATAAGATTTAGTGTAGGTGGTATTTCCAAAATATATTTATGTAAATGTCACTTGGATAAAAATCCTGTACTCCCAGAGCAAGAAAATCAATCCCCAACCTCACTGAATATTTGATCTATAATTACCTTCCAAAATTAGGTACTGGAAAGACATAATAGGTCTAATTCCACTGAAGTGTTTTTAACAGCATATTTAAATCATCCCTGATTCCTCTTATACTTATTAACAGTTTCCTCAGATAATTTTATGAATGATGATGACAATCTTCAGGGATTACTTAAAAGGAGTTTTCAAAACCATGCATCAGGAAGACAAAAAAAAAAAAAAAAAAAAAACACTCCATTGCTTTTTAGAGTGATTTTCTCTCTAGTGAATGGAAAACAAGAATCAAACGTTTTGCACTATTCACAATAGCAAAGACTTGGAACCAACCCAGATGTCCAACAATAATAGACTGGATTAAGAAAATGTGGCACATATACACCATGGAATACTATGCAGCCATAAAAAATGAAGAGTTCATGTCCTTTGTAGGGACATGGATGAAACTGGAAACCATCATTCTCAGCAAACTATCGCAAGGACAAAAAACCAAACACGGCATGTTCTCACTCACAGGTGGGAAATGAACAACGAGAACACATGGACACAGGAAGGGGAACATCACACTCTGGGGACTGTTGTGGGGTGGGGGGAGGGGGGAGGGATAGCATTAGGAGATATAACTAATGCTAACTGACGAGTTAATAGGTGCAGCACAGCAACATGGCACATGTGTACATATGTAACAAACCTGCACATTGTGCACATGTACCCTAAAACTTAAAGTATAGTAACAAAAAAAAGAATCAAACGTTTAAATTTCAGTGTTTCATGAAAATAAAATATCCTATTATGCCAAATTATTTAGGAATTCAAAATTAAGTCCAAAATATCTTCAGGTTATGGTTTAGTTTAGTGCCATCTAAAAAATGTATGGGGCCAATTTTCTGGCAGAAGCCATATACTTTCATATTTTTCTTTCAAAACTAAATAACAGCAAGAAAAAGGGAATATGAAGAACAAAAAAATAGGTGAAAGTAAGAAAGAAGAGAGGTCAGTGAGTACTAAGCTGGCTGGCAAGAATGTTTCTGCTGAACTTGGAGCCCTTCAACTTCTGCTTTGAAGTCTGCATAAGTCAGGGACAGAGGCAAAGCCTAGAGCAAGTGCTAAGTAAGGAATCTTATAAGAAATTATACTTCATAAAACTGAAATCTCACTGGGTTCCACCCTCAGTGTAAGGATTTGAAAAAGAAATACATACTCAGGCCCAAGAATATAATAGTCTCAACCTTGGCACTGGAAACTGGAAAGAAAAGACTTCCCTTGAGAACTCATAACCACAATCCAGACCTCATACTAGTATGCAAGCCAAACCATGCAGTCTGTGCAATCCATGCAACTTTAATTGAGAATTCAAAGTGTTTCTGCATTGGTAGTGACCTAAGGGAACTGGCAGAAGCAGCACAAATTATCTCTGGAGACCTCAAAAATATTCCCATAGGTGAAATTCAAAGAAATACCAGCAAGTCAAGTCAAAAGTCACAAAACATACAAAGAAACAACACTATAGGTGAGGGCAATGAAAAATTATAAATGTTAGGATCTGACATGCAAAGAATTTCAGATTTTTGAAATTATCAAAATACTAATATTTCTCACAGAATATTAAAGAACTATTAAAATATTTATACAGAAATATAAGGGATCATTGAAAACATGAGTAAGAAAACTCTAAATGATTGTAAGATATATATGAAAATAATAGAATTTCTAAATATGAAAATATATAATTAAAATGTAAAACTCAATGGATACATTCAACAGCATGCTAGACACAGAGAAAAAATCATTAACTAAAAGATAAAGCCTAAATATTATTCACAGCATAGCAGGAAAGACAAAGAAATGAACATATTAGTATTTATTTAAAGAGAGATTAAGGAAATAGAAGAGATTGAGAGGATCTAGCATGAATCTAATGGAAGTTCTAGAAAAATAAAATAAAATAATAGGGGAAATTTAGAAGAATATGGAAACAGATATCTGAGAATATTCTAGAATTTTTGAAAGTTTCCAACTATCGGAAGCCCAACAATATTAAGCATGATATAGGAAAAAAATACAGATACAGATATAATCTCCACAGTTAGATACATTATTCATTTTGGAAAACGACAGGACACCATATTTCAAGAAACCTTAAAATCAGCCAAGGAGATAAGGATCAATCATCTTGACTGTTTTACAGTAATGAAAGCTAGAAGCAAGATATGTTCCATGTGCTAGAAAACAAAAACAAAGAAACTGCCAGTCTAAAATTTTATAACCGGCGACAAAAACCTTCAATACTGAAGGTGAAATCAGTACATTTTGAGACAAATAAAAACTGAAAAGAGTCTGCCTTTGTAAACCTGAATGTATTAATCAGAGTTGTCCAGAGAATACAACCAATAGGATGTCTGTATACACACACAGACACAGAAAGAGAGAGTCACAGAGAGAGAGAGAAAAAGAGAGAGAATGAGATTGATTATGGATATTGGCTCATACACTTAATGAAGGATAAAAAGTTTCACAATCTGCTGTCTGCAAGCTGGAGAACCAGGAAAGCCAGGGGTGTAATTCAGTCTGAGTCCAAAGACCTGAGAACGAGGGAGAGGGAAGGGGGATGTGGGGAGGAGATACTAGTGTAAGTCCTCAAGTCCAAAGGCCCAAGAACCAGGAGCTTCAATGTCTGAGAGGCGAAGATGGATGTCCCAGCTCAAACAGAGAGAGCTAATTCACACTTTCTTTCCTCCTTTATGTTCTATTCAGGCCCTCAATAGATTGAATGATGCTCCTCTACATTGATGACTACAGAGTTATACTCAGCCTACTGCTGCAAATGCTAATCTCTTCTGGAAATACCCTCACAGACACACCCAGAAATAACGTTTTACCAGTTACCTGGGCATCCCTTAGCCCAATCGAGTTAACATAAAAAAATCACCACCACACTGCACTAAAAGAAATTCTAAAGAATGCATACTACAGAAATATGCCTTCTACAATTTTTATATAGAATTTAAGTATACCCAAAGAAAAATATAATTGAGTTGGAGATACATTAAGTTATAATGTTTTATGGACCCTGTGTTTTCCTGGAGGAAGGTGAAGGTTTTGATTAATAATAGGATTTTATAAGTTAGGAATTTATGTTTTAATTTATATGGAAATAATAAAATAATAGAAACAGGCCAGGCCTGGTGACTGATGCCTGTAATTCAGCACTTTGGGAGGCTGAGGTAGACAGATCACCTGGGGTGAGGAGTTCGAGACTAGCCTGGCCAACATGGTGAAACCCCGTCTCTACTAAAAAATACAAAAAATTAGCCTGGCGTGGTGGTAGGCACCTGTAATCCCAGCTACTCAGGAGGCTGAGGCAGGAGAATCACTTGGACCAGGGAGGTGGAGGTTGCAGTGAGCCAAGATCGTACCACTGCACTCCAGCCTGGGCAACAAGATAAAAACTCTGTCTTAATAATAATAATAATAATAATAATAATAGAAACAAATTATATAAATTCTAAACTAGTAGAAAGAGAAACTGAGTTGGTTAAAAAAAAATCAATCTACGAAAGGGAATAAAAGAATACAAAGCCCAGGAAACGTATTTTGGAGAAAAATGTACAAGTTATAAATGCATATGTAAGCTAAATATAAATAATATACTAAAATTTAAAAACATACATAAAAATGTAGAATAAAGTGAATGATAGTACAAATAAGATGGTAGATTTAAATCCAAATATATTATTATATTAAATGTCAACAGACTAAATGCAGCAAAGACAAAAATTATAAAAATGGGTATAAAAGAATTACATGTGCATTGTGTGTGTATACACAAACATACATATTAATATATATTTATATACACACATGTATAAACTATGAGGAAACAGAACATTTCAAAGTTAAAAGGTACAAAAAAAATACTAACAAAAAATGGTGAGATAAAGATACAAAAGTTTTATATATATATATTTTTTATTATACTTTAAGTTCTAGGGTACATGTGCACAACGTGCAGGTTTGTTACATATGTATACATGTGCCATGTTGGTGTGCTGCACCCATTAACTCGTCACTTACATTAGGTATATCTCCTAACGCTATCCCTCCCCCCTCCCCCCACCCCGCAACAGGCCCTGGTGTGTGATATTCCACTTCCTGTGTCCATGTGTTCTCATTGTTCAATTCCCACCTATGAGTGAGAACATGTGGTGTTTGGTTTTTTGTCCTTGCGATAGTTTGCTGAGAATGATGGTTTGCAGCTCCATCCATGTCCCTACAAAGGACATGAACTCATCATTTTTACGGCTGCATAGTATTCCATGATGCATATGTGCCACATTTTCTTAATCCAGTCTATCATTGTTGGACATTTGGGTTGGTTCCAAATCTTTGCTATTGTGAGTAGTGCCACAATAAACATATGTGTGCATGTGTCTTTATAGCAGCATGATTTATAATCCTTTGGGTATATACCCAGTAATGGGATTACTGGGTCAAATGGTATTTCTAGTTCCAGATCCCTGACGAATCACCACACTGTCTTCCACAATGGTTGAGCTAGTTTCCACTCCCACCAACAGTGTAAAAGTGTTCCTATTTCTCTACATCCTCTCCAGCACCTATTGTTTCCTGACTTTTTAATGATCGCCATTCTAACTGGTGTGAGATGGTATCTCATTGTGGTTTTGTCTTGCATTTCTCTGCTGGCCAGTGATGATGAGCATTTTTTCATGTGTCTTTTGGCTGCATAAATGTCTTCTTTTGAGAAGTGTCTGTTCATATTCTTCGCCCACTTGTTGATGGGGTTGTTTGTTTTTTTCTTGTAAATTTGTTTGAGTTCATTATAGATTCTGGATATTAGCCCTTTGACAGATGAGGAGATTGCAGAAATTTTCTCCCATTCTGTAGGTTGCCTGTTCACTCTGATGGTAGGTTCTTTTGCTGTGCAGAAGCTCTTGAGTTTAATTAGATCCCATTTGTCAATTTTGGCTTTTGTTGCCATTGCTTTTGGTGTTTTAGACATGAAATCCTTGCCCATGCCTGTGTCCTGAATGGTATTGCCTAGGTTTTCTTCTAGGGTTTTTATGGTTTTAGGTCTAACATTTAAGTCTTTAATCCATCTTGAATTAATTTTTGTATAAGGTGTAAGGAAGGGATCCAGTTTCAGCTTTCTACATACGGCTAGCCAGTTTTCCCAGCACCATTTATTAAATAGGGAATCTTTTCCCCATTGCTTGTTTTTGTCAGGTTTGTCAAAGATCAGATGGTTGTAGATGTGTGGTATTATTTCTGAGGGCTCTGTTCTGTTCCATTGGTCTATCTCTCTGTTTTGGTACCAGTACCATGCTGTTTTGGTTACTGTAGCCTTGTAGTATAGTTTGAAGTCAAGTAGCGTGATGCCTCCAGCTTTTTTCTTTTGGCTTAGGATTGACTTGGCAATGTGGGCTCTTTTTTGGTTCCATATGAACTTTAAAGTAGTTTTTTCCAATTCTGTGAAGAAAGTCATTGGTAGCTTGATGGGGATGGCATTGAATCTATAAATTACCTTGGGCAGTATGGCCATTTTCATGATATTGATTCTTCCTATCCATGAGCATGGAATGTTCCTCCGTTTGTTTGTGTCCTCTTTTATTTCATTGAGCAGTGGTTTGTAGTTCTCCTTGAAGAGGTCCTTCACATCCCTTGTAAGTTGGATTCCTAGGTATTTTATTCTCTTTGAAGCAATTGTGAATGGGAGTTCACTCATGATTTGGCTCTCTGTTTGTCTGTTATTGGTGTATAAGAATGTTGAGATTTTTGCACATTGATTTTGTATCCTGAGACTGCTGAACTTGCTTATCAGCTTAAGGAGATTTTGGGCTGAGACAATGGGATTTTCTAGATATACAATCATGTCATCTGCAAACAGGGACAATTTGACTTCCTCTTTTCCTAATTGAATACCATTTATTTCCTTCTCCTGCCTGATTGCCCTGGCCAGAACTTCCAACACTATGTTGAATAGGAGTGGTGAGAGAGGGCATCCCTGTCTTGTGCCAGTTTTTAAAGGGAATGCTTCCAGTTTTTGCCCATTCAGTATGATATTGGCTGTGGGTTTGTCATAAATAGCTCTTACTATTTTGAGATACGTCCCATCAATAACTAATTTATTGAGAGTTTCTAGCATGAAGAGCTGCTGAATTTTGTCGAAGGCCTCTTCTGTATCTATTGAGATAATCACGTCGTTTTTGTCTTTGGTTCTGTTTATATGCTGGATTATGTTCATTGATTTGCATATGTTGAACCAGCCTTGCATCCCAGGGATGAAGCCCACTTGATCATGGTGGATAAGTCTTTTGATGTGCTGCTGGATTCGGTTTGCCAGTATTTCATTGAGGATTTTTGCATAGATATTCATCAGGTATATTGGTCTAAAATTCTCTTTTTTTGTTGTGTCTCTGCCAGGCTTTGATATCAGGATGATGCTGGCCTCATAAAATGAGTTAGGGAGGATTCCCTCTTTTTCTATTGTTTGGAATAGTTTCAGAAGGAATGTTACCACCTCCTCCTTGTACCTCTGGTAGAATTCAGCTGTGAATCTGTCTGGTCCTGGACTTTTTTTGGTTGGTAGACTATTAATTATTGCCTCAATTTCAGAGCCTGTTATTGGTCTATTCAGAGATTCAACTTCTTCCTGGTTTAGTCTTGGGAGGGTGTATGTGTCCAGGAATTTATCCATTTCTTCTAGATTTTCTAGTTTATTTGCGTAGAGGTGTTTATAGTATTCTGTGATGGTAGTTTGTATTTCTGTGGGATCAGTGGTGATATCCCCTTTATCATTTTTTATTGCATCTATTTGATTCTTCTCTCTTTTCTTCTTTATTAGTCTTGCTAGTGGTCTATCAATTTTGTTGGTCTTTTCAAAAAAACAGCTCCTGGATTCATTGATTTTTTGAAGAGTTTTTTTTGTGTCTCTATTTCCTTCAGTTCTGCTCTGATCTTAGTTATTTCTTGCCTTCTGCTAGCTTTTGAATGTGTTTGCTCTTGCTTTTCTAGTTCTTTTAATTGTGATGTTAGGGTGTCAATTTTGGATCTTTCCTGCTTTCTCTTGTGGGCATTTAGTGCTATAAATTTCCCTCTATACCCTGCTTTAAATGTGTCCCAGAGATTCTGGTACATTGTGTCTTTGTTCTTGTTGGTTTCAAAGAACATCTTTATTTCTGCCTTCATTTCATTATGTACCCAGTAGTCATTCAGGAGCAGATTGTTCAGTTCCCATGTAGTTGAACGGTTTTGAGTGAGTTTCTTAATCCTGAGTTCTAGTTTGATTGCACTGTGGTCTGAGAGACAGTTTGTTATAATTTCTGTTCTTTTACATTTGCTGAGAAGTGCTTTACTTCCAACTATGCAGTCAATTTTGGAATAGGTGTGGTGTGGTGCTGAGAAGAATGTATATTCTGTTGATCTGGGGTGGAGAGTTCTGTAGATGTCTATTAGGTCTGCTTGGTGCAGAGCTGAGTTCAATTCCTGGTATCCTTGTTAACTTTCTGTCTCATTGATCTGTCTAATGTTGACAGTGGGGTGTTAAAGTCTCCCGTTATTATTGTGTAGGAGTCTAAGTCTCTTTCTAGGTCTCTAAGGATTTGCTTTATGAATCTGGGTTCTCCTGTATTGGGTGCATATATATTTAGGACAGTTAGCTCTTCTTGTTGAATTGACCCCTTTACCATTATGTAATGGCCTTCTTTGTCTCTTTTGATCTTTGTTGGTTTAAAGTCTGTTTTATCTGAGACTAGGATTGCAACCCCTGCTTTTTTTTGTTTTCCATTTGCTTGGTAGATCTTCCTCCATCCCTTTATTTTGAGCCTATGTGTGTCTCTGCATGTGAGATAGGTTTCCTGAATACAGCGCACTGATGGGTCTTGACTCTTTATCCAATTTGCCAGTCTGTGTCTTTTAATTGGAGCATTTAGCCCCTAATCCACACTCACAACACGCTAGGCTCACTTAATATTATACTACTGACTCTCACTGCCCGAGAACTAACAAACTCCTGATCTAACAGCCTAATATGACTGGCATACACAATGGCCTTCATAGTAAAAATACCCCTCTACGGGCTACACCTATGACTCCCCAAAGCCCCTATTGCCTGTTCAATGGTACTCACTGCAGTACTCTTAAAGTAAAGCACTTCTCAGC
This sequence comes from Pongo pygmaeus, assembly GCF_028885625.2. NCBI lineage: Eukaryota > Metazoa > Chordata > Mammalia > Primates > Hominidae > Pongo > Pongo pygmaeus. The sequence goes on along the minus strand of NC_072388.2, from coordinate 23,368,216 downwards.
AAATGTAAAAGAACAGAAATTATAACAAACTGTCTCTCAGACCACAGTGCAATCAAACTAGAACTCAGGATTAAGGTTACATATACATTTAAGGTTAATATCGTTATGTGTGAATTTGATCCTGTCATTATGATGTTAGCTGGTTATTTTGCTTGTTAGTTGATGCAGTCTCTTCCTAGCCTCAATGGTCTTTACAATTTGGCATGTTTTTGCAGTGGCTGGTACTGGTTGTTCCTTTCCATGTTTAGGAGCTCCTGTAGGGCAGGCCTGGTGGTGACAAAATCTCTCAGCATTTGTTTGTCTGTAAAGGATTTTATTTCTCTTTCACTTATGAAGCTTAGTTTGGCTGGATATGAAACTCTGGGTTGAAAACTCTTTTCTTTAAGAACGTTGAATATTGGCCCCCACTCTCTTCTGGCTTGTAGAGTTTCTGGCTTGTAGAGAGATCAGCTGTTAGTCTGATGGGCTTCCCTTTGTGGGTAACCAGACCTTTGTCTCTGGCTGCCCTGAACATTTTTTCCTTCATTTCAACTTTAGTGAATCTGACAATTATGTGTCTTGGAGTTGCTCTTCTCGAGGAGTATCTTTGTGGCGTTCTCTGTATTTCCTGAATTTGAATGTTGGCCTGCCTTGCTAGGTTGGGGGAGTTCTCCTGGCTAATATCCTGCAGAGTGTTTTCCAACTTAGTTCCATTCTCTCTGTCACTTTCAGGTACACCAATCAGATGCAGATTTGGTCTTTTCACATAGTCCCATATTTCTTGGAGACTTTGTTTATTCATTTTTATTCTTTTTTCTCTAAACTTCTCTTCTCACTTCATTTCATTCATTTGATCTTCAATCACTGATACCCTTTCTTCCAGTTGATCAAATTGGCTACTGAAGCTTCTGCATTCATCACGTAGTTCTCGTGCCATGGTTTTCAGCTCCATCAGGTCCTTTAAGGACTTCTCTACATTGGTTATTCTAGTTAGCCATTCATCTAATCTTTTTTCAGGGTTTTTAACTTCTTTGCAATGGGTTTGTACTTCCTCCTTTAGCTCGGAGAAGTTTGATCGTCTGAAGCATTCTTCTCTCAACTTGTCAAAGTCATTCTCCATCCAGCTTTGTTCCGTTGCTGGTGAGGAGCCACGTTCCTTTGGAGGAGGAGAGGCGCTCTGATTTTTACAATTTTCAGTTTTTCTGTTCTATTTTATTCCCCATCTTTGTGGTTTTATCTACCTTTGGTCTTTGATGATAGTGACATACAGATGGGGTTTTGGTGTGGATGTCCTTTCTGTTTGTTAGTTTTCCTTTTAACAGTCAGGACCCTCAACTGCAGGTCTGTTGGAGTTTGCTGGAGGTCCACCCCAGACCCTGTTTGCCTGGGTATCAGCAGCAGAGGCTGCAGAACAGTGAATATTGCTGAACAGCAAATGTTGCTGTCTGATCGTTCCTCTGGAGGTTTCGTCTCAGAGGGGTACCCAGCCATGTGAGGTGTCAGTCTACCCCTAATGGGGATTGCCTCCCAGTTAAGCTATTCAGGGATCAGGGACCCACTTGAGGAGGCAGTCTGTCCATTCTCAGATCTCAAACTCTGTGCTGGGAGAACCACTACTCTCTTCAAAGCTGTCAGACAGGGACATTTAAGTTTGCAGAGGTTTCTGCTGCCTTTTGTTCGGCTATGCCCTGCCCCCAGAGGTGGAGTCTACAGAGGCAGGCAGGCCTCCTTCAGCTGCAGTGGGCTCCACCCAGTTCAAGCTTGCTGGCTGCTTTGTTTATCTACTCAAGCCTCAGCAATGGCGGGCGCCCCTCCCCCAGCCTCACTGCCACCTTGCAGTTCGATCTCAGACTGCTGTGCTAGTGATAAGCGAGTCTCTGCGGGCATAGGACTCTCCGAGCCAGGTGCGGCATATAATCTCCTCGTGTGCCGTTTGCTAAGACCATTGGAAAAGTGCAGTATTAGGGTGGGAGTGACCCAATTTTCCAGGTGCCGTCTGTCACAGCTTTGCTTGGCTATGAAAGGGAATTCCCTGACCCCTTGCGCTTCCTCGGTGAGGCGATGCTTCACCATGCTTTGGCTCATGCTCAGTGCACTGCACATACTGTCCTATACCCACTGTCCGACAAGCCCCAGTGAGATGAACCCAGTACCTCAGTTGGAAATGCAGAAATCACCTGTCTTCTGCATGGCTCATGCTGGGAGCTGTAGACTGGAGCTGTTCCTATTCAGCCATCTTGAAACCACCCCCACCAGTAATAAAAGTTTTAAATCACCAGGATTTACAACAATTTTATATTTATATGTATTGAATAAAATGGTCTCAAAACATATAAAGCAAAATTGATAGAACTACAAGAAAAATAGAAAATTCCAGCACCATAATGATGAAAAAAAGTGTCCCCATGTTTCTCACTGATTGCTCACTACAAAAAAGAAAAGATGCTCAAAGTCATTAGTAATCAATGAAAAGCAAGATATAGCCATAACAAGATATAACGTCACGTCTGCCAGCTTGGCAGAAATGTATAAACTGAACAATAGGCCATGAAGCAACAGGAATGCTCATCCACTTGCAACTGCTCAGAAAAAAAGAGTTTTGTATGTGCATTCCTTTGAACTAACAATTACATTCCTGGAAATAGACCTTAGAGAAACTTCTTGCACATCTATATCAGAAGAAAGGTTTGTTCATGAATTTTTTTTTTTTTTTGCATTTTTCAAAACCCAAAAGTGCAAACTACAGAAAGTATAAACTATGGTATATATCTACAAAGGAAAATTGTAAAGCAACAAAAACATATGAAAATAAACACAGCAACCACCAGATAATGAGGAAATTTCAGAAATATAATGTTGAGTAAAAGATTCAAATCACAAGAGAGTATAAGAACTGTGATTCTATTTAAATAAAATTAAAAATAGGCAAAATCAAAGAATATATTTGAGAGAGAGAAAGAGAGTGTGTGTGTGTGTGTTTGTGTGTGTGTGTGTGTGTGTGTTGCAATACAGTACAGTGGCTTGCATCGGGCCAACAAACCAAGTTGACTAAGGTAATTCAGAAAAATCAGGACATCTGGATGTGACAGCCCACACATTCAGGACTATTAGAACCCAATTTTCAGAACACTTTCCAGTTTTCCAAAATTTTCCCAAGTCAATATAGGCAATGAGGAATCAGAAAGAAATTTGAAGTTAAAAGGAATCAAAGCTCAAAGCTCTGAAAGAGAAATAGTAAGGCTATGGCCTGAGAAACAAAAGCTGTACAAAGTCCACAGAATTCATCATATTCTCTCCCTCAAATCCTCCAATTACTCCTCATAATTAAATACTAATCCCTTAGCATTCTGAATTCAATCCACTTTAGCTAAGCAAAACAGGCCACTTTACCCTCCAGCTTCACATTTTCTTCATTCCTCATTTTTGTTACTATTATTCCCTCTCTCTAAAATCTTTTTGCACATCTCATCATGTCAAATCCCTGCTGAATAGGGAAAAACTGAAGGCCTTTCCTCTAAGATCTGAAACACGACAAGAATGCCCATTGTTACCACTGTTATTGAACCTAGTACTGAACATCTAGGTAAGGCAATTAGACAAGACAAAAAAAAAAAAAAAAAAAAAAAGAGCATCCAAATTGGAAAGGAAGAACTCAAATAAGCCTTGTTTGCAGAGGGTATGATCTTATATTTGCAAAAACCTAAAGCCTTCAGCAAAAAACTGTTAGAACTGATAAATAAATTCAGTAAAGCTGCAGGATATAAAATCCACATATGAAAATCAGTAGCATTTCTATATGCTAACGGTGAATAATCTGAAAAGGAAAGAAAAATGTAATCCCATTTACAATAGCCACAGATAAAATTAAATACTTAACCAAAGAAGCAAAAGGTCTCTATAATTAAAACTATAAAACACTGCTGAAAGAAATTGAAGAGGACACCACAAAAATTGAAAGATATTTCATGTTCATGAACTGTAAAGATCAATATTGTTAAAATGCTCATACTACCCAAAGCAATCTACAGATTCAATGAAATCCCTATCAAAATAGCAATGACATTCTTCACAGAGATAGAAAAAACTATTCTAAAATGTATATGGAACCACAAAAGAACCCAGAATAGCTAAAGCAATCCTAAGCAAAAAGGACAAAATGGGAGGAATCACGTTACCTGACTTTAAACTATAGAGCTATAGTAACCAAAACAGCATGGTTCCGGCATAAAAACAGGTGTATGGACCAATGGAACAGAATAGAGAACCCACAAACGAATCTACTTACCTATAGTAAACTCATTTTTGACAACAGTGCCATGAGCATACACTACACAAAAGATAGTCTTTTCAATATGCAGTGCTGGGAAAACTGAATATCCATATGCAGAAGAATGAAACTAGACCACTATCTCTCATCATATACAAAACTAAAATTAAAACAGATTAAAGACTTAAATCTGAGACCTCAAACTATTTAACTACTACAAAAGTATTTCGAGGAAACTCTCCAGGTCTGGGCAAAATTTTCTTGAGTTATTCCCCACAAGCACAGGCAACCAAAGCAAAAATGGACAAATGGAATCATATCAAGTTAAAAATCTGCCCAGCAAGAGAAACAATCAACAGTGAAGAGACAACCCACAGAATGAGAGAAAATATTTGCAAACTACTCATCTGACAAGGGATTAATAACCAGAATGTATAAGGAGCTCAAACAACTCTATAGGAGAAAAATCTATTAATCCAATGTAAAATGGACCAAAGATTTGAATAAACATTTCTCAAAAGAAGACATACAGGACTGGGTGTCATGGCTCATGCCTGTAATCCCAGCACTTTGGGAGCCAAGGTGAGTGGACCACTTGAGCCCAGCGGTTTGAGACCAGCCTGGGCAACATGGTGAAATTCTGCCTCTACAAATAAACACACAAAAAATTAGCTGGGTGTGGTGGCACGTGCCTGTAGTCCCAGCTACTTGTGGGGCTGAGGTGGGAGGATTGCTTGAGGCCAGGAGGTCAAGGCTGCAGCAAGTCAAGCAAGCAAGCACTCCAGCCTGGGCAACAGAGCAAGAGGCTGCCTCAAAAAGAAAAAGACATGCAAATGGCAAACAGGCATATGAAAGGAGCTTAACATCATTGATCATCGGAGAAAAGCAAATCAAAACTATAATGAGATATCATCTCCCCCCAGTTAAAATGATTTATATCCAAAAGATAGGCAATAACAAATGCTGGCAAGGATGTGAAAAGGGAACCCTTGTACACTGTTGGTGGGAATGTAAATTAGTACAACCACTGTGGAGAATAGTGTGCAAGTTACGCAAAAAAAACTAGAAATACAGCTATCATATGATCCAGCAATCCCACTGCTGATACCCAAAATAATGGAAATCAGTATATCAAAGAGATATCTGCGCTCCCATGCTTGTTACAGCACTGTTCACAATAGTTAAGATTTGGAAGCAACCTAAGTGTCCATTAACAGAGGAATGGAAAAAGAAACTGTGTTACATATACAACATAGAGTATTAACAGAGGAATGGAAAAAGAAACTGTGTTACATATACAACATAGAGTACTATTCAGCTATAAAAAAGAACGAGATCCTGTCATTTGCAACAACATGGATGGAACTGGAGGTTATCATGTTAAGTGAAATAAGTCAGGCACAGAAAGACAAACATTGCATGTTTCTCACTTATTTGTGGGATCTAAAAATTAAAGCAATTGAACTCCAGGAGATAGACAGTAGAAGGACGGATACCAGAGACTGGGAAAGGTAGTGGGGAGGTTAGGGGGAGGTGTAGGGGAAGTGGGATGCTTAATGGCTACAAAAAAATAGCAAAGGGAATAAATAAGACATAGTATTTGGTAGCACAACAGAGTGACTATAGTCAGTCATAATTTAATTGTACACTTTAAAATAACTAAAGGAGTATAATTGGATTCTTTGTAATACAAAGGATAAATACTTGAGGGGCTGGATACCGCATTTCCCATGCTGTGATTGTTATGCACTGCATTCCTGTATTAAAACATCTCGTGTACCCCATAGTGGATGTGTATACCCTTATTATGTACCCATAAAAAATAAGCTAAAAAAAATGGATTGAGGTCACCAAGGGACAGAGTGATGGCATTTTTCTCAGGAAAAGTGACTAGCCTTCAATACCTGTTTCTATTAATAGTTATCAGATATTTAGACAAATGACATTATTAAATGTACAAAAGCCAGCTTCTTTCACAACTCTGAATACACTGCTTAGACGTGAAAGCTGCAAAAGAATGCAGACTGAAAAGAAGTAGCCATCATTTAATGTTTCTCCACTCCTTTATGTACAGGAGTCAACAGTTTTATTATTTACTAGGATAATTGCATAGGCTGAACTATCAAGAATGAAATGGAATTGCCGAACCTTAACCCAAGGACTACCATATTGCTTTGAAACTCCAATTTTACTTCATCAGAAATCCCATTCATGAGGAATTATGAGTGTAGCACAGCTGTGCTATCTGTAAACTTTAGTCTCACCTCACCTTCTGTTTCTGAGGTGATCAAGGAGTTGCCTGTAAACTCTACAATCTAGTTCTCCCATGTTTGGCCTGCTCACTGAATGGAACAAATCTCATGGGGGCAGGAGAAGTTAGAGGACAAATACCAACCTGTGTAGTACCTGTGGAGTAAAAGGTATAAACTTGGTGTTCTGCAGTTTATTATCTGGCAACACCTGTAAGCTATCTCCAAACAATAAAAGTTAATTACATTAGTCTCTTCCCCTGGTCATAGTCTCTTCCCCTGGTCATAGTTATCATTCTAGCCCACATCAGCATACAGGGTTATTTAACATATTAAATAATGTTAATATGTTACTGTCATATCTAGTTACTGTCATATCCCAGTTGATCCAAGCACTGCTTGGATATTGGCTGCAAGTCTGTTGGTTGCAACAAAATGCTCTTTGGAAAATCTCATGCAGCAGGGGTATGTAGAAGATTCATTGTGTCACTACACTTAATGAAACTGGTTTTTGAATATAAAATTTCCCCATGAATTATATTCAAATATATTACTTCCATTTGTGTCATTCACTTTCTCCAAAACCAGCTCAAAAATAAATTATTGAACTCAAATTATTTTACTCAGCCTTGATTAAACTCAGAGGTCATATGTTTCAGTAGCAACTAGTGGAAATTTTAAGTAAGGAGCTGTTGAAATAGGGTTTTTGAGAATGTAAGGCAGATGATTACAAATTATCTTTGTTGAAATGGAAAATAAGAGGAATGTTAGTGGTATTTGCATATTAGTTGCCTCAAAATTTCAGTGAAAGTTGTTTTTTTAAGATCTTATAATCGTAGTTGATTTTTTCCTAAATCTGTTTACCCAAGAAAAAAAATGAAATGCTTAACAACTACAGGAGTCATTAATTTATAAACTTGAGACTATAAATGTTTATTATCAGAAACTATATTTGTTAAAAGAACTTACTAACTCTTTCTTTAAACAATGTTTATCTTGGGAAATTGGCTTTTCTCACCAACCTTAAGATCATTAACCTACTATCTATGATTTCACTGATCTGGCTCTAAATTACTTAATCAGTGTAAAATAACAGAAAGATACTCCTATAATTAAAAATATACATAAGAGAAATCAATGCCCAGAGTGATGATGTGAGAAGTGTGGACCCTCTTGCCAGTCAACCATTCAACTGCTGAAAATGAGATAAAAAAATAATCTCCGGAAATTGTCTTAAGGCATACAGCAAATGGAAATCATTTAGTACAGAAAATCTACTAAATCTCACTAAGGACATCAAGAGCCTGGGGCAATTGAGCCATGAATTTGCTCACATACCATCACTTCCCCCAGGCCCCAGATCAATATGATGGAAGCTCTACTGCAGGCATGTGCAGCTGAGACCAAAATTCTTCTCTACCTAGCTGCCAGCCAGAGACACACAGAACGAACAGACATCTATAGAACACTCACTCAATAAAAGCAGAATACATATTCTTCTCTAGTGCACATGGAACATTTTCCAGGAGAGCCCATATGCTAGGCCATAAACAACATGGGTATTAACCACAGGAAAAGGTCAAGAGAATTGTAAAGAAAGCAATTCTGACTTCACTAAACCCCTGAACCAACCCCAGCAGCCACCTACTTATAGACTTCTTGTTATGAGATGAAAATAAACGTCTTTTTATTAATCTGCTGTTAGTAAGGATTTCTATTTCTTGTTGAAAGCTGAAAGTATTCATAAAAAATTCTATTGCTATACCAGAAAGAGGAGAAGATGGTGCTTAAAATTTTTGCAGGAGACTGAGGCTTTTTACAAAAGAATATGCTTTTTTCTTCCCCACATACACCATTCTATTAGGACAATGTTAGAAGTCACTTGCACTATGGCTATCCGCTATCTCACTTAATACTATGCACAGCCTGACAATAGAGCAGCCCAGTCATTCACCCTTATTGCTCAGGTTCTCGGTGTGCATGTGTAATGATGTCTAATCCTTCCTGTTTGTTTTCAAGGCTCTCAACTTGTAGTTTAAAGCCTTTAATAATGATCTAAAAATCACTTTTAATTTGGTCGACAAACTGAAAAGAAATTAGAGTCGATACCAGAAAGTGGTAAACATCTTTCCCAGTCTCTTCCCATAAACTCTTATAGTGGATCTCAAAGTGTAGTCCCCAAGCCAGCTGCATCAACATCATCTGAGAACTTATTAGAAATGCAAATTCTCAGGCCCCCACAGACCTTCTGAACCACTTGCTCAGAGTTTGAGAGTCCCTGCCCTACAGTGCAGAACCATATCAGGTGATGCACTCTCTCCTCCTACTCTTATGCTTTTCTTTCTTCCCATCTTCTTCCAGTATCTAGCTTTTCCCCTCTCTTCTGTCAGTGTTAAAAGCCTGCAGATAGTATCCAAATCCATCATCTGATCTCATTAATTATCAGGATGATTGCTGGCCCCACTATAAGGCTCACGGAAGATTCTCCACTTCCATATCATAATACATAACCCAAAAGCCCACGCCCCAAATATTTAACCACAGACTGTCAAAACCAGGAGGGAAGTAGAGTAAAAGGTCCTATATGTCTGTCCACATCCCAAGTAAAGACATTGAACCTCTTTCTTCATTTAATCCACCCTTAATCATGGGCCCTTCCTCTAATTTTTCCTTCCTTCCCACTCTTATCTCTTCACCTAGTACTCAGTCAACTCACTTCATGTTCAAAATAGCTCTCACTGTCAACTCTACCTCATTTCAAACTCCAATTATTATCTTTACTCTGTCTAAACTTCACACTGTCTATTTTCATTTCTTTTAGCCAGGAGAATGAAAGCTGAGCATCGGTGAGCTGTGTGTATATATCCTAGAGATTCAGCCTAATTATCTTGTGTTAAAGACAATGTATTATTTTTCATCCATTTTTAATCAGCCCTCACTGCAGTGAAAAAATGTCCTTTTTGAAGAAGTGATCTCAGTGTGAACCACCCCCAACCCTGGTTACGTTTTACTAACCTCTAATTAATGTACATATTCACAAGGTTGTTTTTATATGCTTCTCACTGTGTATCCCATAGCAGATTTTTTAACAGATATTTCTCATGTATTTTCCTGATTGCTTGAAGACTTCTGAAAATCTGACTTTGGTTATATGTTCATTAAAATGTCATGCAGCACTATCCTTCCAACTAGAGACACAAAAAGTAATGAAAGACAAACCAAAGCCAAGAGACTCCTCAGCCTGGGTGTACAGTAGAGTTCACCCCAATTACAATAAAGTATCCCTCATTTAAGCATCTAAAAAACAAGTTTAAACAGTACTATAGAATAGACGTCTCTCCTCAGGAGTGGCAGCCATTTGAAAAAAGATTTGAAGAGTACAATGGAAGCAACGCCTACATGTGTCTCTATTTGCTATTCTATGAACAAAGCTACACTCTGCCAACCTTTATATTCTTCTTTTTTCCTTGGTACTGATATTTCTCTGTTTTTATTTTATTTTGCTCTTTGAAGCCACCACAAATCCTTCTTGGAAAAAGCATCATAAAACCAATGATTTATTCTTAAAAAGAGTTTCAGTAGCATATTTGTTACTTTTAGTAATATTAAAGTGATAATAATAGAATAACTTATATAGTGCTTTTAACTTTTCTATGCATTTCATTAACATTTTTCCATGGATTCTTACAGTAAATCTAAGAGCAGGAATTTTTAAATTTTAACAATAAGGAATTAAAATTTAGAGATGTAAGTCTCTCAAGGTCATTCATTTAGATATTATTAACAATAACAAAAACAACAGCAGCAGCGGCTCACTACATTTGCAGATTGCTAAATAGGACTTAAACTAAGGACCACCGACTCCGATTCCTACACTATTTTCTCTAGTCATAACATACCTCTCCAGCACCTATGAGAAAAAGTAACTAAAGTACTTAGAATTATCAGGAAGGAGAAATGATTAAAGCCCAAGCCAATGATACACATCATCAGTCACTAGCATACACCTGAATATTCACATAGTTGCTCATTTCTCTATTTAAGAAAGTCTAATAAAGAAAGAAGTTAACAAAAAAAGAGCCTAAATAACCAAAGAAATCCTAAGCAAAAAAAACAAAGCCAGAGGCATCACAATGTCCAAATTTAAACTAAACTATAAGGCTACAGTAATCAAAACAGCATGGTGCTGGTTAAAAAAAAAACAAAAAAAAACAAAAAAAAACAGCAGACACATAGACCAATAAAACAAACTAGAAAGCCCAGAAATAAAGTCACACCCTCACAACCGTCTGATCTTTCACAAAGATGCAGAAAGGACACCCTATTCCATAAATGGTGCTGAGACAGGTCGTTAACCATATGCAGAAAAATGAAATTAGACACTTGTCTTTCACCAGATACAAAAATTAACTCAAGATGGATTAAAGATTTAAATGTAAGACCTCAAACTATAAGAATCCCAGAAAAAAAAAAAAAAACCTAGGAAACACATTTCTGAACATTGGCCTTGGGAAATAATTTATGACTAAGTCTTTGAAAGCAATTATAACAAAAACAAAATTTAGTAAGTGGGACCTAATTAAACTAAAAAGCTTTGGAACAGCAAAAGAAACTATCAACAGGGTAAAAGAAAACCTACAGAATGAGAGAGGAACTTAAACTATTGAACAAGAAAAAGTCAAATAACTCCATTTTTAAAAATGGGCAAAGACATGCACAGACACTTCTCAAAAGAAGACATACATATTAGCCAACAAACATATGGAAAAATATTCAACATCACTAATTATCAGAGAAATGCAAATCAAAACCACAATGAGATACCATCTCACAGTAGTCAGAATGGCTATTATTAAAAAGTCAAAAAATAACAGGTGCTGGTAAGGTTGCTGGGAAAAAGGGAACACTTAAACACTGCTGGTAGGAATGTAAATTTGTTCAGCCACAGTTTGAAGACTTCTCAAAGAATTTAAAGTACAACTGCTATTTAACCCAGCAATCCAATTACTGGGTATATATTCAAAATAAAATAAGTCATTCTACCAAAAAGTTACATACACTTGGATGTTCATTGCAGTACTATTCACAATAGCAAGGATATGAAATCAACCTAGGTATCCATCAGTGGTGGACTGGATAAAGAAAAGGTGGCACACATACATCACAGAATACCATGCAGCCATAAAAAAGAGTGCAATCACGTCCTCTGCAGCGACGTGAATGCAGCTGAAAGCCATTATCCTAAGTGAATTATCACAGGAATAGAAAACCAAATCCCACATGTTTTCACTTATAAGTAGGAGCTAAACATTGGGTATTCGTGGACATAAAGATGGCAACAAATCTGGAGGCTGCTAAAGGGGAGGGAAGGAGGCAGACAAGGGTTGAATAACTATTGTATGCTCACTACTTGATTGATGGAATCACTCACACCCCAAACCTCAGCATCACACAATATGCCCAGGTAACAATCCTGCACATATACCCCTTGAATCTAAAATAAATATTGAAATTATTTTAAAGAGAGATTGAGGTTCAGTGGTAGGACAAAATAATAGAAAAATCAGGGGCTCAAGATCCACCTAGTAGGTAGAGTCAAGACTAATTACTATTCTTATCACATGTTGGGAATGCCCATTACTTCCACTTGAACCTATTCTTTTCTGTCTTCCACTCTAACATACAAACTTGGAGCAGGTCATTGAGTTCTATGAACCTTGGTGGTGTCGCCTGTAAACTAACGTTATTGGACTAGATGATCTCTAAGCTCCCTATTCTAATGGCCCCTGCTTCTATAAATAAGAGGTGGGCAGGTTATTTTAACAATTCTTGAAAAGTAATAAGTGAGAAAGCAATGCTCAGAGATCATCAAGTTGGGCTTGATCAACCCTAGCTAATGATTACCACACTTTAGTGTGCAGCAAAATCATCCGTAGTATGCTTAGGATTCAGGCTGCGTATGTGGGGAATATAGCAGAGTTATGTGTATAAGAATTACTTCAATCTCAGTGTTTTAAGTTCTCAACTGAGGAGCAAAAGATCTCAGCCTTTTTACATACGGCCTTCTCTCTCCAAACAGTTGAAAAAGTTCCAGAAGTACCCACATGTACCATTTAAATGGCCCCTAACCCTCATCAGGATTGGACCTCTTATAAAAATCACTTTTTCAGAGTCTCCAAGGGAGGGATTACTAAGGGAAGAGTTCACCAAACACCATGACAGCAACTCCTTACAGCTCAGGTCTGGGATCTTCTAGTGATGCTGGTCTCAGACCTCTGCCCCCCTACAGATGCTCATTTGGGATCATTGACTGTTAGCCCTGGGATGTGTGTGGCTTATCATTCTCTCCAGTTAGGAGAGAAATGCTTTCCCTTTTCCTGTACAATTTTGTAAGATTATCTCAGAGTAAAGCTGTTTTGAACCCAGACAACAGTGGGGTTTTTCTGTTTGTTTTTTCCCACCCCTCATGAGACTTATGCAGTTATATTTATCTTCCTTGAGCACCTAGAACTCATTGGTGGTGGAGGGCGTCTTACGGCATAGGTGGCCTCTCAGAGTCTCAGCAAGGTCACTCTTTTCCATATGCAATAATGAGCCATTGTTCTATTCATCATTACCTCATAGAGCCTTTTCTTTTTCTCAGTTCTCATTTACTTCCTCTTTTTTTTTTTCCTTTTCCTTTTCCTATACCTTCCTTTGGTCCTTATAAGTATCCAAATTGCTCTATAAGTATGAATTTTACAGTAATGTCCTCAATTTGGTATATCAAGACTGATCTTAGTAGTTTCCTTGCACTAGGCTTGTTCAGCTTAAAAAAAAAAAAGTGCAATCTATTTTCAATAGGAAGAGATAATGTTGTCCAAAAGCCTGAGGATAACAGTTAAACCCATTGAAAATCACTAAAAAGCCCTTTAAAGGCTACTATTTTCTTTAATGACATTTTTCTTAGTGTTGGATGTCCCCTACCACCAGACAATTGGTAATAGGATTGCAACTGGTATAGGGAAGGTGGAGGGACTGAGGAGAAAAGAGAAATTGAATTTATGTGTCTCCTCCTTAGCACAGCCTCAAATTTCTTTTTCAGAAAATAACTTCTGCACATACAGCATTAGGAAGCAGTGCTTCCCAACCACTACATTTGAATGGTAAGTACCCAACCCAGAGGTCTCAGGAACCTACTAGATTCCCAACTCTGCCATGATTTTGCACCAAAGGGCACTTAACTTCTTTGTGGATGTAAAATGAAGAGAAAGATGCCTGCCCATCAGAAGCCGGCACCATGCTCCAGGCATAGGGCTTCAAAAAAACACAGAAGATTCAAAAATGAGGACTGTCATCTCAGAGAAGTTTATGAAATTATTAAAATTTGCAAAAACAATTTTAATCCTATCCAGGGGTCAGCATGACAAAGCATTCTCCCCCATTCAAGCAGCAAGCGAGGGAAAGGAAGAGCTGCTCATCTTCCATCTGAGGGACTGGGCCAGGGACAGTTTTATCGAAAGTGAATCTAGGCATTTCACCTCCATACATGACCATCAATTTTTACAACTTTCTTTTCTGCATTTACTCTGGTTTCACCTTTCATATGGGACTCCTCTGACCTTCAATTCTCTCCCAACTCATGTCTTACCAGGCTGGCTCTGACATCTGATCCCTGACATCATCTGGCCCTGTAACTTCTGTCTCTCATGAATAGGCAGTCAAGGTCTGGCATATCCTGACTTCTGTAATCAATTGTTGTGATGAAAAAATTCATTTGAATAAACATAGAAGTGTCAGAAACATTTTAGGAAGGCAGGACCGACCCTGGAAACAGAGTAGGAAATGATGACAACATGCCAACTCGAAAATAGTGTAAGTTATTCTACAAATAAAACCTAGTCAACATGAACAAATGACCCAACTGTTTCTCCCAACAATAGCTATAGAAAATATTTTTTTAAATGTTGAAAAATATAAATATTTGGGTAATTACCCACTGCCATTATTCTACACAGTGTCTGGATTTTCAGATTTGCCTTCCAGTCAGATGAAAGATTCTTGAACTGGTATGTGATTTCCACATCTTCTTTTTAGGAGAACTGTTTAGACAAGGCTCAACTTACAAAGAAATTGCCACTACTCCTGTGCGAAAGAAGGGCACACAGGAGAAGTAGTGGCAATTTCTTTATAAGTTTAGAGGAACTCTGCTAGTTGAGAGGAACTGCTCAAGTTCCTCTCAACTAGCAGACTTTCCTGGACTGCCTGAATCCCTGTCTGCCATAAGAAGAGAATTTCAAAACGTGCTGGTGCTCTTGGAGAGCTCCTGGGTTCAGAAGCGAGGAAAGGGAAGAAGTTTCAAGACCTATGTGTATCAATTAGTAATTTTTTTTGCAATTAAATAAAAAACTCTGGTAACAAAAAACATTTGTTTCCTTAGCAAGAAATTCAAGAGGAGGACTGAGAGAAAGGCCCCAATTTAGCAACCAGAAAAGCAGAATCAAATAGGTTCAGCAGACTTCAGTAGAATCGTCAGTGTAGAGACCATGTTGCAATGGGTTGTCTGAGAATAGGCAGGTTTTTTTTAAGTGCAGAGATAAATTATATACTCTAGACCTTAAAAAACTTAAAAAACACACAAATGGCCAACAAGTATATGAAAAAAATGTTCAACATCACTAATCAACAGAGAAATGCAAATCAAAACCACAACAAGGTATGATCTCAGCCCCTATTATCAAAAAATAAAAACTAATGAATGCTGGCAAGGATGCAGAGAAACGGAAAATTTGTATGTGGTTGGTAGGACTTATACTAGCAAGCTACTACAGAAGACAGTATGTGGTTCCTCAAAAAACTACAAATTGGGCTACCACATAATCCAGCAATCCCACTACCGGGGCATTTATCCAAAGGAAAGAAAATCAGTGTAACAAAGAGACCTCTTCACTCTCGTTTTTTTTACAGCACTATTCACAATAGCCAAGATATGGAATCAACCTAGGGTCTAACAACAGATGGCTGGATAAAGATGTGGTATATACACACAATGGAATACTATCAGCCATTAGAAAAAGATGTTGAATCGGACTTACAGTTCCACATGGCTGGGGAGGCCTCAGAATCATGGCAGGAGGCAAAAGGTACTTCTTACACGGCGGCGCGGCAAGAGAGAATAAGGAGGAAGCAAAAGTGGAAACCCCTGATAAACCTATCAGATTTCATGAGACTTATTCACCATCACAAGAATAGCACAGGAAAGACCAGCCCCCATGATTCAGTACCTCACCCTGGGTCCCTCCCAAAACACGTGGGAATTCCGGGTGATACAATTCAAATTGAGATTGGAATGGGAACATGGCCAAACCATATCATGTATATATATGACATTTCATGGATGGAACTGGAGGACATTATGTTAAGTGAAATAAGCCAGGAACAAAAAATTAAACACCACATGTTCTCATTCATACGTGGAAGCTAAAAAAAAGTTAACCTCATAGAGGTAAAAAGTAGAACAGAGGATACTAGAGGCTAAGAAGGGTAGGGGAAAAGGGATGGGAGGTAGGGAGAGATTTGTTAAAGGATACGAAATTATAGCTAGACAGGAGGACTAAGTTCTAGCATTCTATAGCACTGTAGGTAACTATAGTTAATAACAATATAAAGGTTCAAATAGCTAGAAGGAGGATATTGAATGCTCCTAACACAAAGAAATGATATTTGAAATGATAGATATGCTAATTACTCCAATCTTATCATTACACATTGTATGTATTGTCATATCACTACGTACCCCATAAACATGTATGATTATCTATCCATTTAAATTTTTTTTTAATTTAAAAAATAGAAGAAAAAACCTTAGCTTTAGAATTTGGCAGAAATTTTGTCTCACAGAGACAAGAAGAATTTACCAAAAGGTATCTATAGATATTAAAAAAATTACAAAAGATTAAAAAGAGAAAGGGTAGGTTTTATGGTAAAATAATTTAGGGATATACAGAGTAAGCAAAGGTAAGCAGATGTCTTTTCATTACTGCAGAACTTCTCAGCACCTTTAACAAGCTACTGTGAGTTCTAAATATGCAAAAGGAAGTTAATATTATATGAACGACTCAAATTTATTTGACGAAATGATTATTTTTTCCACTGAGTACCTCCTAAAACTAGTGTTTAGAAGACAGGCTATGGAAAACGTGGCTTAAAGGATAGAGGATACCATTTTATAACCAGGTAGAAACAGGAAGTAAAAAAGGAGAGATTAAAGAAGCATTAAGGGATACCTGATGGGAGAAGGGCTCAGAAAGTATAAGAAGGGATGTGGCAAAAGTGAACAGGTGGAGGCTAGAAGGGTGCTTCTTCCTCAGCTGTCTGAGAGGCATAAAGAGAGAGGGAGAGAAACAGGTGTCAGGACATCTACACAGAGCGAAGGGAGTGGAGGAAATTCACAGGGGAAGACTTCATTCTTTTCACAAAAGAAAAGGTTAGATGTGCATAAAGGACAAAGGGCAGGGCTGACTAAGGGAAAGAGAAACATAAAGCCATCAGGGCCTGGGAAGGGATACCAGGAACAAGGAATAAGTGAAGAAAGGGAGATGGGACAATATCAATTTCAAAAATATGCTTTTATTAACTGTCAAGATTATAATTACGCATAAGCTTTGACCTAAAATTTTATTTTAATGACATTTACTCCATATATAGATGTATATATATGTATATATATACTTGTATAAGTCTGTAGTTACATGCCCTAGGATGTTTATTAAAACATTGTTTACAGTAGCAGAAAATTTTAAAAACATCTACATCTAAATTACTTAAGGATAGTTAATAAATTAGCCCACATTCTTATATTAGAACAGTAGATAGGCAGACAATAAGCATACACTGACTTGGGCCAGGCGCGGTGGCTCATGCCTGTAATCCCAGCAGTTTGGGAGGCCGAGGCAGGCGGATCACGAGGTCAGGAGATCGAGACCATCCTGGCTAACACGGTGAAACCCCGTCTCTACTAAAAATACAAAAAAATTAGCCGGGCGCGGTGGTGGGCGCCTGTATTCCCAGCTAATCGGGAGGCTGAGGCAGGAGAATGGCGTGAACCCGGGAGGTGGAGCTTTCAGTGAGCCGAAATCGCGCCACTGCACTCCAGCCTGGGCGACAGAGCGAGACTCCATCTCAAAAAAAAAGAATATACTGACTTGAAAAGATGTCCAAGATACTTTATTAAGTGAAGAAATCAATTTATAGAACAATATGTATAACATGAACCCATGTGAAATAGAGTGTGTGTGTGTGTGTGTGTGTGTGTGTGTGCACAAAAAAATGTCTGGTGGTTGCATGTCTAAGTACATAGTTCTAGGCTATGGTTTTGGCGGAACTCAGGCTGGAAAAAAAGGAGGAATTTTTACCTTTTACTATATGTCCGTTTGGACATTTTTACAGTAAGCACATACTGCATTTATAGTTTTTACAGTTTGTTCCTTTCTGGATCTGCACTCTTGAGACCCTCCTCCTTCTCTCCCGCAGCAGGACTTTGCCTCCCAGCTCCCAAGAATCAAGGGCAGGCTGTACTCTCCTGATGTGACTCAGGCCCTCCTAGACCTCAGGGCCTCATGAAAGACAGAGTTTGCTTAGATTTACTGAAAATTTCACTTTGTGACTTCACTTTGTGGCCAATCCTTTCTGGCTCTCTGGTCTTCAGACCACAAAAATGTCATCCAGCTCTAAGTTTGATCCCAATTCTACGCAGACTAGAAAGGGCATGCTGGGACAATGACAACACATTAATTTTGGGGGCAAACAAGGTTTGTTTCCAATAAATAACATAGCATGAATTCCTGGAACATAAGTGTGTTATGTTCAGCATAAGTGTGTTATATATGTCCAGCCTGATCACATAATACTAAAAAATCAGTAAAAATACCGATTTGAAATTATTTTTATAGAAACATGATTTTACCTGAACTTCCCTATTATTTTTTCTATGAACTCAAAATTCTTCCCTCATTTTTATTTTATTTATTTTCAAGGAGAAATTCATTGTCCAATATTCACTTTTCAGAAAATCCAGTCAAAATTTGCTTACAAGCCGTGCAGATGTTTCTCATAACCACTAGGGGTCAGACTACTACATTAGTAGAAGTCAAACCCAACTTGAAACGTGGTGTTAATTGGTTGAGGATCAGGCTGACATTCTCCTGCGTAAGAACAGAAGACTGACCATTTAAATTAAACATTTTATAAAGGAGATAATGAGAAAGAATGCATTTGACAAGAGAGACTCAGAAAGTTGAAACTATCATATATAATAAATATAATATAATAAAGAAATTTTATCCTTAATAAAAATTTCAGTTACTCACTTGCTCGTTCTCATTGGCAAGATATTACTCCAATCTAAGTGGGCTCGGATCAGAGGATTAATCATTGAACTGGGCGAATGTTAAAAGAGCAGAAACAACTAAAATCATGAAACTGTCAGCAAAAAGAAGAAATCCTCATTTATAAAGGATAAACCGCATGACTAGCAGAGGATTGAGATGAATGGCAGAAACATTTTTCCAATGGATTTCAGCCATGGTAACAATAAATCTGAGTCATCTCACAGCAATGGGTGTATTCAAGAGTGTGGGCAGAGGGTAGCTCTGGACTGGGCCTCTGTTCCACTGCCAGCCCTGCCACAAATTGACCCTGTGGTCCTGAACACATTCCTTCTCTTCTACTGGTCTCAAAATGTCTTGAGTAAGATTACATGATTTATAAAGAATCTTCAGGCCTTAAAATTAAACAGACTTATCTAATAATATTGTTACATAAAAGGTAAGAAAGTGAGGGGAAAACTTGCCAAGATTTAAGTTTTAACGAAAATTTTTAAAATGAGGGTATTCACTCTCAAGATACATTATTACAAATTGTGTTTTTTAAAAATGGAACAAACTGAGATCATAGACCATATTTACTGTCAAAGTAATAAAAAGTCAAAATTTATTTACATTTTTATTGATAGCGTTTTGAAGTAAATACTCTAAGTGAATATGTAAACATATATGCAGGTTATTCCCTGGAAGGATAAACAAATTAAAAAGTGGTTACCTGTTGAGGGTGGGGTAGAATTAAATGGATATGGATAGTGTGGCTATAAGAATATAAGGTTTGCTTCTTCATATATTGTTTTGATGTTTCTGTGATTGTATTGCATGATGCATTACATTTTTTAAATTTTGTATATATCCATTGCCTATTCAAATTTTTTAAAAATTAATGTTAAACTTTACACATAGGACAAAAATGTGGGCCAATACAAAAATAAACACAACTGAATATGAAAATCCTCCATGATTTGAATGGGGGTTAGAAATGACACAGGGATGTTCGTTACTAATATAAGTTGGCAATACAACAGTGATACTGTGTTTTAAATAGGCTGCATCAAAATACCTGAACCAAATTGTTCACATCTTAATGGTTGTATCTAAAGATTTTATTTGGTAGATTTTTCACCTGTGCCCCAAACCCTCACTGAGCTGCTTATACCTCATATGACACTAAATCAGGAGAAGGAAGAAGTTTCCCCCTCCCCTTTTTTTCTTTACATGCACACATGCATGCATGTGACACACACTGGCTTGTGTGTCAATGAATATTATATATGCAAATAAACAATGGAGATGGTTACAGGGAAATTGGTTCTGCAAATTGCTAACCTAACTCACAGCCTTCTCAATATACAGGTCAAATGTAATTTCTATCAAAATTCCAGCAAGAGAATTTGTAGATGTAGACAAGATTATTGTAAAATGTATATGGAAAGGCAAAGGAACTAGAATAGATACAACCATTTTGATAAAGAATAAAGCAAGAAGAATTACTCTACTTGATTTCAAATTATATAGCTACAGTAACCAAGGCTATATGGTAATAAAATAGACACATAAATCGATGGAACAGGATGGAGAACCCAAAATAGACCCATACAAATATGTGCAGTTTCTTTTTCACAAAGGTGCAAAAACAATTCAATGGAGGAACGATAACTTTTCAACAATGGTGCTGAAACAATTGGACATCCATAAGCCAAAAAGATGAACGTGGCCCTAAGCTTCAACATCAAATTAAAATTAACTCAAAAAGTATTAGCCTGAGCAACATGGTAAAACCTCATCTCTAAAAAAAAAATACAAAAAAATTAGCCAGGCGTTATGGCATGTGCCTTTGGTCCCAGCTACTGAGGTGAGAGGATGGCTTGAGTGTAGGAGGTCAAGTCTGCACCCCAGCCTGGGTGACAGAGCAAGGCCCTGTGTCAAAAAAAAAAAAAAAAAAAAAAAAAAGGATTAAAGATTTAAGTGAAATTTTAAAACTATAAAACTTTTAGAAAAGAGTAATAAGAGAAACTCTTCAGAATCTAAGACTAGCTAAAGAATTTTTAGATTTGACACCAAAATCATGATCCATAAAAGAAAAGATTGACAAATTGGATTTCATCAAAATTTCACACTTTTGCTCTGTGAAAGGTTCTATTGAAAGGATGAAAATACAAGCTTCAGATTAGGAGAAAATATTTGCAAAAATGTATCTGGCAAAGGGCTAGTATCTATAATATATAAACTATTCTAAAAACTTAACAAGGAAAAACCCAATTAGAAAATGAGCAAAAGACATAAACAGACATACTAGTGAAGAGGATATACGGGTGGCAAATAAGTACATTATAAGACATTTCACATCATTAACTGGCAGGGGAATGTAAATTAAAACTACAATGAGATATCATTACACGCCTATTAGAATGGCTAAAATAAAAAATTGTGACAACACCAAATACAGACAAAAATGTGTAGAAACTGGATCATTCATACATTGCTGGTGGGAATATAAAATGCTACAGACACTCTGGAGATTATTTTGGCAGCTTCCTATAAAACTAAATATGCAACTGTCATACAACCCAGGAACAGAATGGAGAACCCAAAATAGACCAGCTTTTAGTCGGGGGGGCAGGGGGTAGTAAAAAACTTCCATCCGTAAAAAAAAACCTATACATGGATGTTTTTAGTTACTTTATTTGTAATAGCCTAAAACTGAGTACAGCCCTGATGTCCTTCCATGAGTGAACAGTTATACAAAATCTGGTATATCCATACATGCAATACTGCTCAGCAAGTAAAAGGAGTGAACTATTGATACACGCAACAACTTGAATGAATGTCCGGAGAATTTAGGTGAGCCCAAAAAGCCAATCCCAAAACGTTAGGTACTGTATGAGCCCATTTATATAACATTCTTGAAATGACAAAATAATAGAAATGGAGAACAGGTTGGTGATTTCCTGAGGCTAAGAATGAGGTTGGGAATTGGTGAGAAAGAAGGAAGAATACTATAAAAGAATGCTACAAGAATCTTTGTGATGAAAATTCTCTGCATCTTGACTGTATCAATGTCAATATCTTAGTTGTAATATTGTACTAAAGTTCTGTAAGATATTAGTATTGGAGTAAAGTAAGTAAGGGTATGTGGGATTTCTCCATGTTATTTCTTAGAACTGCAGGTAAATCTACAATCATCTCAAAATGATTGTTTGGTTTTATATATATACACATATATATGTGTGTGTAATTTTAATTTTATACCTATATAAATATGTTTACTTTACATTAAATACTTCTAGAAGAATAATATAAAGTATGACCTCGAGTTGTTATGGAAATGAGGATTATAGTAGCTATGCATATTTTTTCCTTGCTGGATGTGCATGTGTATGTATGTACAAATTATTAAGTTATTATCTACCAGTTCCAAAGCTACTCTTCCCTCTGCCTTATGTTTCTGGAACTGAGACTTCACAAACCACACTTCTACTTTCCCAACTTAGGCTTTCCCTCTTAAGCTCCACCAACATAGGGAAACTAAAAGACAGAAGGAGAATAAAGGAACTTCCTCCTTCTCATTTGCTTCCTGTGGACTTCTCTGTTCCATGTCCCTCTGGGCATCACACAATAATAGGTCTTCCTCATCTGAGAGTATCAAGGCCTTCCAGTAGCAGCAGCTGAATCCAATTTGCATGTTTTCCAATCCTTGCAAAACCAATCACATGGAATGGGTGTCAGCAAACTTTTGCTATAAAGGACCACGTAGAAAATATTTCAAGTTTTGCAGTCCATTCGTTCGTATAGCAACTACTCAACTCTGCTGTTGTAGCAACAGTTGTAGATAATATTTAAATGAATATGCATGGCAAGTATAACTTTATTTTTAGACATTGAAATTTTAATCTTATATGAATTTCATGTGTCACAAAATATTATTATCATTATAAGTGGAATTGTGCTCTCTAAAACATATGTTTTACTTCTAACCTCCTATATCTGTGATTGTGACCTTATTTGGAAATGAGGTCTCTGCAGATAATCAAATTAAGGTGAAGTCATTAGGGTGGCCCTAATCCAATATGACTGGTATCCTTCTTTTTAATTTTTTTTTTTTAGAAATGAGGTCTTGCTATGTTGCCCAGGCCAGTCTTGAGCTCCTGGGCTCAAGTGATCCTTCCTCCTCCACCTCCTAAAGTGCTGCAATTACAGGCATGAGCCTTCATGCCCAACCAAATGGTGCCCTTCTAAGAGAAAAATGTAATGCAAAGACATGGACACAGAGAGGAGTCCGTTCTGTGAATGGAAGCCAAGACTGCAGCAATGCAGCTACAAGCCAAGGACTGATTGCCACTTCCAGAAACTAGAAAAAGTCAAAGAAGGATTCTACCTAGAATCCCTGGGAAATCATCGCCTTGTTGCTAACTCTATTTTGGATTTCTAGTTCCCAGAACTGTAAGAGAGTAAATTTCTGTTGTTTTAAGTCATGTAATTTGTGGTGCTTTGTTACAGGTGGCCCTAGGAAACTAATACCCTTATTCTTTTATTTTTTAATCAATGTTTTAAAAATATAAAAACCATCCTTAACTCCCAGGTTATACAAAAAACAGGTAGTAGGCTGGGTGGGCCTATAGGCACCTGACCCCCACCTCAAAACATCAACATGTGCCAAGCAATGCCCACGCAGTCTGAGTTTTAGACCTACACTACTAAATTTTAAGAATTTCAATCTTTTCCCTTTTCCTCCACCCTGAGGGAAAGGTAGATGCTTCTGTAATTGCTACTTACATTACACTTTGCTATTCTCTCTTTCCTTTTCAGTTACCTAGCTAATAATTGTATACCTAGTTAACAATTATTTATGTTAAATTTTCTCTTGTTAAAATAACTTTTTTTCCTGGCTGGATCCTGACTGATATAATTTTCTTTTTAAAAGATTATTCAAGATTTTATATGAAGTACATTGACCTTTAAGGCTTTCGGAATGCCATGGTAATTATTAAGTTTGATTTTAGGTAATTAAGTTTGATTTTAGGTAATTGAGACAACTCTTTGCAGAGCTGAAATCCCTGACACAAAAATTGCATACTTTATTTGTCACAAACTTTAATTAATAATCATTCTTGCTTTAATAGATTAATTCCTCTGAGGACCCTCAAGTACTTCAGAAGAACTAAAAAATGAATACCATGTTACACCAAAAAAGGAATGAAAGCTGCCAGTGTCTTCTGAAGTTAAACAGGCTCCTGTTTTTGACCCAGCAATCCAATCCTAGGTACTTACCCAAGAGAAACAAAAATATGTATTTACAAAAAGACTTGTATAAAATGTTCAAAGCAGCCTTATTCATCATAACAGCCAAAATCTGAAACAACCCAAATGTCAATCAATAGGATAATGAATAAGCAAACTGAAATATAACCATACAATGAAATAGCACTCCATCAATAAAAAGGAATGAACTTCTGATACACAGAACAATGTGAATAAATTTTAGGGACATTATGTTAACAAAAGAAAAGATAAAAAAGAACATACGTAATTTTGTTTATATGAAGTCCAAGAACACGTAAAAAATAATCTATGATGATGGAAACCAGAAGAATGGTTGACTTAGGGCACAAGAAGAATGTTGACTGGAAAGGGGCAGGAGGGAAGTTTTGGGGAGATAGAAATATATCCCAGTTGAGATAAGGATGAGAGAGGCTTATATATTTGTCAAAGCTCATCGATATGCACTTGTTTTTTTTTTTGTTGTTTTTTTGTTTTTTTTTTTTTTAGATGAAGTCTCACTTTGTCACTCAGGCTGGAGTGCAATGGCACAATCACTGCTCACTGCAGCCTCAACCTCCAGGGTTCAAGTGATCCTCTCACCTCAGCCTTCCCAGTAGCTGGGACCACAGATGTGCACCACCACACCCGGCTAATTCTTTTATTGTTTGTGGAGATGGGATCTGCCTATGTTGCATAGGCTAGTCTCGAACACCTGGGCTCAAACAAACCTCCCACCTCAGCCTCCCAAAGTGCTGGGATTACAGGCATCCACCACTGCGCCCAGCCAATCTGCATTCTTAATAGGTGCATTCCACTCTATGTAAATTTTACTTTAAAATCTTAAGAATAAGTAAAAGAAAAAAAAGGCATAGGTGAATCTCTAATTTTAAGATCTGAAATTCATAGATAACCTTTGGAATTATAGACTCTAAGCCTGTAGAAGGCAAGCACTAACACTATCTTGTTTATTTTATATATAATTTAACATGCTGTAACATATCTATTGATCCAATAGGTATTAATATTAGAAGCATGAGCATTTTTCAAACATATAAAGTAGGTATCACTTCCAAATAAAATCTGCATAAGTAATTCAAGTTTGGCCTTCCCTTTCATCCTTCCTCTTTTAGAGTATAAAAGATTCTGAGACATTTTTTTTTTCTGAGAAATTTTTTTTCTCACCACATTTTGATTCCCAGCAAGCATCACCAATATACAATAACTCATTGAAGGAAAGTATTCTTCCTTTGGGAAAAGACTAAAATTAAACCCTTTTCATATACCTAAAAATCAT
The DNA here is from genome assembly GCF_028885625.2 of Pongo pygmaeus. Classification (NCBI taxonomy): domain Eukaryota; kingdom Metazoa; phylum Chordata; class Mammalia; order Primates; family Hominidae; genus Pongo; species Pongo pygmaeus. The sequence goes on along the minus strand of NC_072388.2, from coordinate 23,342,806 downwards.
CACAATGGCGTCAAAATATGAATAATTTAATCTGCTCATAAAATATTGCCTACCACTGACAGTGCTTGGCCGTATGTTCAGATTGACCCAATTTAAGAATTTCTAGACACAGGCTGGGTGCGGTGGCTCATGCCTGTAATCCCAGCACTTTGGGAGGCCGAGGCGGGTGGATCACGAGGTCAGGAGATCGAGACCATCCTGGCTAACACGGTGAAACCCCGTCTCCACTGAAAAATACAAAAAATTAGCCGGGCGCGGTGGCGGGCGCCTGTAGACCCGGCTACTCAAGAGGCTGAGGCAGGAGAACGGTGTGAACCTGGGAGGCGGAGCTTGCAGTGAGCCGAGATCACGCCACTGCACTCCAGCCTGGGCGACAGAGCGAGACTCCGTCTCAAAAAAAAAAAAAAAAAAAATTTCTAGACACAAAAAGTCAATTTCAAGTTGAAAAGTGGTCACAACAGTCACCTTTTCAAGTCTAGTCCACAGACATTATGAGTAATTTTTTTGCAGTGTACAACCCATTTTGGCATAACATTTGCCTTGTGTTATGAATGGCTAAGTGTTCCTTGTCTTTTTTTTAACCTTACTTTTAATTAAACAAATAATATATTGTTGGGGGCTGGGCATGATGGCTCACACCTGTAGTCCCAGTACTTTGGGAAGCCAAGACAAGCAGATAGCTCGAGCTCAGGAGTTCAAGACCTATCCGACCAACATGGTGAAAGTCCATCTCTACAAAGCAAACAAACAAACAAAAAAACCCAAATAACAAAATAACATATTTTTGGGTGTGTGTGCATGTAACTTAGAGAATAAATTTGAAACAACCAAAGTGTTCACTGATAAGAGAATTGATGAAATAATTATGGAAACATGTAGCTTTTTTCCTTCTTAATGAGATACCTTTAAATGTGGTGGCATGAAAATTTTTCCTGGATATATTAAGTTGTTAAAAAGGAAGTCCCAGAAAGATAGGCATAGTATGATCATATTATGTTCAAAAATCTATAACTGCATAAAATAAAATGTATATAAATACTATCAAAGGAATAAAGAAAACATTTAGAAGGATCCATCTACACTGTTAAAGTGGTTAACTAGAAATGTTAAAAAGAAGGTGTACACAAAAGGATTTGCACTTGAATTTTATAATCAGCACATAAATCCAGTTTCTGGAACAATGCTTGATACAAAGTAGATAACAAATAGTTGTTGAATGAATTAATAGATTACTTAAGGAATCAATGGCTTCTATAACTTTAAAACAAAACAATTATATGAAAAAAACACAAATAAGTAAAACAAATAGAAACCACTTAAAATCTGCCACCCAAAGAACTGTTGTTTACATTTTGGCATATACATATAGACCAATATTTTTATTTTTAATTTTCAAAAATTCTATATATTTATGGTGTGCAACATGATGTTTCGATATATGCACACATTGTAGAATGGCTAAATCAAGCTAATTAACAGATCTATTACCTTACGTACTTTTCTTTTGTGTATGTGATGAGAAATCTAAAAACTACTCTAAGCAATTTTCAGCAATATTAATAAGTATACAACATATTATTAACTATATTCATCATGTTGTACAATAGATCCCCTGAACTTGTTCCTCCTATCTAAATGAAATTTTGAATTCTTTGTATCCAATATTTTTCTTTTTCATATACAATATTAAAACACCAGGCCAGGCATGTAGCACAAGCCTATAACCTTAGCACTTTGGGAGGCAAAGACAGGTGCATCTCTTGAGGTCAGGAGTTCAAGACCAGTCTGGCCAACATGGTGAAACCCCATCTCTACAAAAAATACAAAAAGTAGCCGGGCGTGGTGGCTCCCACTTGTAGTCCCAGCTACTCAGGAGGCTGAGGTGGGAGGATCACCTGAGCCCGGGAGGTGGAGGTTACAGTAAGCTGTGATCATGCCACTCCACTTCATACTAGGCAACAGAGTGAGACCTGTCTCAAAAAACAAAACAAACAAACAAAAAAGATAAAACAATGCACAATATTTTGTAAATTGTCTCTTTCCCCAATCAAAAATATACCAGGGTATCTTTCTTTTCTTTTCTTTTACTTTTTTTTTTTTTTTTTTTTGGAGATGGAGTCTCACTCTGTTGCCCAGACCGGAGTGCACTGACACAATCTCGGCTCACTGCAACCCCCGCCTCCTGGGTTCAAGCGATTCTCCTGCCTCAGCTTCCGAAGTAGCTGGGATTACAGGCATGTGCCACCACACCCAGCTAATTTTTTTATTTTTAGTAGAGACAGGGTTTCACAATGTTGGCCAGGCTGGTCTTGAACTCCTGACCTCCAGTGATCTGCCTGCCTCGGCCTCCCAAAGTACTGGGATTACAGGCGTGAGCCACTGCGCCCAGTCACCAGGGTATCTTTTTATGCCAATAAATACATGCCTCAATAATTTTTAATGTCTTCATTTTATTTTAGCATTCAATTTTTTTATTCTAACAGAACTACTCTTCTTAATTTAAGTGCCAATAATGTTCATTCGGTCAGTCAGTCAGTCAGTAGGTGAATCAATAAATAGTTTTAAAGACCATGCAATATTTCAGGCAGGTACTCAGGCAAGCATAGAAATACAATAGTTAGTGAGGGGGGAAAAGGCACCTGTCTTCATAGCAACTTGAGTCTATGAGGTGAGATATATATTACATGAATAAATAGAAAGATAAATACATAGTTTTAAAATATAATAAGAAACTTTTTTAAAAAATTTGGAGACAGGGTCTCGCTGTGTCACTCAGGCTAAAGTGCAATGGCAAGATCAAAGCTCACTACAGCCTCTATCTCCTAGGCTCAAGTGATCCTCCTACATTAGCCTCCCAAGTAGCTGGGACTACAGGTGTGCACCATTATGCCCGGCTAATTTAAAAAAAAAAAAAATTTTAGTAGATATGAGGTCTCTCTATGTCGCCTAGGCTAGTCTTGAACTCCTGAGCTCAAGCCATCCTCCTTCTTCAGCCTCCTAAAGTGCTGGGATTACAAATGTGAGCCACAGCACCCATCCAAGAAACTTTTTTAGAAGATGCTATTCATAATAGAAAAAAAATACGTTTAGAAGATGTAATTCAATAATTTCCCTTTGTGAGTGTCAAATTTAAGCCGAACTTGCAGGATGGATTGAATTTGGCCAGGCAAAGAGAGCAGAGAGTACTGCAGACAGAACAGAATCAGAGAAGAGCACACCACTGTGGAACACAGAGAAAGCAGAACTGAAGAAACTTCTGGAGGAAGGGGGTGGCAGTAGACTAGGTTGCAGGGTAGAACTTTGGATTTTATTATAAGTGCAAAGGGGAGCCGCCAAAGAGGGGTTTTGTTTTTGGTTTTTTCCCCTCCCCATCCCATGTATAAATGTACAAGGTTTTTATTTCTTGAGTTCACTGACCACTGAGAACAGAATGGATTGCAGGAGCAAGAATGAAAATACACCGATGACGAATAAAATGAGGGTTTCCAGGCTTGGGAAAGTGTGAAGGAGTAAGAACAGCTGTCCATGAATAGCAAGTGTTGCAGAATGACTTGGCAAAGAAAGATGATGGGGAGAGAGTTGGAAAGTGTCTTTCTGTAACAATTTGATGCACACAGTATTTTACATATAATTTCAGGGTCTTTGTAGAACCCCTGGGTAGAAGACCATAGCTTTAAGACAGGTCACCATCCTCATCAAGAGAAAAACAGGATTTGAGATGGGTTTAATAATTCTCTTGCCCTTACTGCCCAACTTGCCTTCCTTCCTTTCCCTTGAGAATGCACCAAGACCTCAGGAGTCACGGTAAGGTTAATCTTAAAATATTAAAACTAATTTACATTGTCAGTGTACCTTCATACTCATTTAAAAAAAGGAGACTGCCCAGAAGGAGTTTGCTGGGAGCAGAAAGAAACCAACTTAGTGCTATACTCTTACCACAAATCATTTAAAATGAACATTTACAAACTGGCTAGTAGGCAATGAAATACCTTCCCAAATTTCTCTGCTTGTCTTTCCCTGTCTGGTCGTTTACTGTGGTGCTTCTACATTGCTAAAAATAGGTTCTCAAATATGCCAAGAATAAGTGAGTCCACTTTCCTCAATCTCCAAGGGATAGTAGGCTGACATTAAACTGAAAGCAATCATTCTGAATAGAGAGATGTTTTATTGTTTGGGGCTTGTTGGTATGGATTCTTCACCAGTGTTTTTTGTTGTTGTTGTTCTTGTTGTTGTTTTTAATATACTTTAAGTTCTGGGATACATGTGCAGAACATGCAGGTTTGTTACATAGGTATACACGTGCCATGGGCATTTGCTGCTCTCATCAACCCATCATCTACATTAGGTATTTCTCCTAATGTTATCCCTCCCCTGCCCCCATCCCCCAGCAGGCCCAGTGTGTGATGTTTCCCTCCCTGTGTCCATGTGTTCTCATTGTTCAACTCCCACTTATGAGTGAGAATATGCAGTGTTTGGTTTTCTGTTCCTGTGTTAGTTTGCTGAGAATGATGGTTTCCAGCTTCATCCATGTCCCTGCAAAGGACATGGACTCATCCTTTATTATGGCTGCATAGTATTCCATGGTGTATATGTGCCACATTTTCTTAATCCAGTCTATCATTGATGGACATTTGGGTTGGTTCCAAGTTTTTGCTATTGTGAATAGTGCTGCAATAAACATACATGTGCATGTGTCTTTATAGTAGCATGATTTATAATCTTTTGGGTATATACCCAGTAATGGGATTGCTGGGTCAAATGGTATTTCTGGTTCTAGATCCTTGAGGAATCGCCACACTGTCTTCCACAAACTGCCTATTCATATCTTTTGAAAACTGCCTATTCATATCCTTCATCTACTTTCTGATGGGTTTTTTTTTTCTTGTAAACTTGTTTAAGTTCTTTGTAGATTCTGGATATTAGCCCTTTGTCAGATGGATAGATTGCAAAAACTTTCTCCCATTCTGTAAGTTGCCTGTTCACACTGATGACAGTTTCTTTTTCTGTGCAAAAGCTCTTTAGTTTAATTAGATCCCATTTGTCAATTTTGGCTTTTGTTGCCATTGCTTTTGGTGTTTTAGATGTGAAGTCCTTGCCCATGCCTATGTCCTGAATGGTATTGCCTAGGTTTTCTTCTAGGGTTTTTATGGTGTTAAGTCTTATGTTTAAGTCTTTAATCCATCTTGAGTTAATTTTTGTATAAGGTGTAAGGAAGGGGTCCAGTTTCAGTTTTCTGTATATGGCTAGCTAGTTTTCCCAACCCCATTTATTAAATAGGGAATTCTTTCTCCATTGCTTGTTTTTGTCAGGTTTGTCAAAGATCAGATAGTTGTAGATGTATGGCATTATTTCTGAGGCCTCTGTTCTGTTCTATTGGTCTATCTCTCTGTTTTGGTACCAGTACCATGCTGTTTTGGTTACTGTAGCCTGGTTGTATAGTTTGAAGTCAGGTAGCATAACGCCTCCAGCTTTGTTACTTTTCCTTAGGATTGTCTTGGCTATACGGGCTCTTTTTTGGTTCCATATAAAATTTAAAGTAGTTTTTTCTAGTTTTCTGAAGAAAGTCAGTGGTAGATTGATGGGGATAGCATTGAATCTATAAATTACTTCGAGTAGTATGGCCATTTTCACAATATTGATTCTTCCTATCTATGAGTAGGGAATGTTTTCCTATTTGTTTGTGTCCTCTCTTTCATCTTTTCATGTAGTCCCATATTCCTTGGGGGCTTTGTTCTTTCCTTTTCATTCTTTTTTCCCTAATCTTGTCCTCATGCTTTATTTCATTAAGTTGATCTTCAATCTCTGATATCCTTTCTTCTGCTTGATCAATTCAGCTATTGGTACTTGTGTATGCTTCACAAAGTTCTTGTACTGTGTTTTTCATCTCCATCAGATCATTTATGTTCTTCTCTAAACTGGTTATTCTAGTTAGCAATTCCTCTAACCTTTAGTCAACGTTCTTAGCTTCCTTGCATTGGGTTAGAACATGCTCCTTTATCTTGGAGGAGTTTGTTATTACCTATCTTCTGAAGCCAACTTCTGTCAATTTGTCAAACTCATTCTCCATCCAGTTTTGTTCCCTTGCTGGTGAGGAGCTGTGACCCTTTGGAGAAGAGGCATTCTGGATTTCGGAATTTTCAGCCTTTTTGTGCTAGTTTTTCCTCATCTTCATGGATTTATCTACCTTTGGTCTTTTCTGTTGGTGACCTTCAGATGGAAATTTTGCGTGGTCATCCTTTTTGTTGATGTTGATGCTATTGCTTTCTGTTTGTTAGTTTTCCTTCTAACAGTCAGGCCCCTCTTCTGCAGGTCTTCTGGAGTTTGCTGGGAGTTCACTCCAGACGCTGTTTGCCTGGGTATCACCAGCAGAGGTTACAGAACACCAAAGATTGCTACGTGCTCTTTCCTCTGGAAGCTTCTTCCCAGAAAGGCACCCGCCAGATGCCAGTCAGAGCTGTCCTGTATGAGGTGTCTGTCGATTCCTGCTGGGAGGTGTCTCCCCGTCAGGAGGCACGAGGATCAGGGACCCACTTGAAGAGACAGCCTGTCCCTTAGCACAGCTCAAGTACTGTCTGTGAGATCCTCTGCTCTCTTCAGTGCCGGCAGGCAGGAACGTTTAAGTCTGCTGAAGCTGCACCCACAGCCACCCCTTCCCCCAGGTGCTCTGTCCCCAGGGAGATGGGAGTTTTATAAGCCCCTGAATGGGGCTGCTGCCTTTCTTTCAGAGATGTCCTGCCCAGAGAGGCAGAATCTAGAGTGGCAGTCTGGCTACAGTGGCTTTGCAGCACTGTGGTGTGCTCCGCTTTGTCTAAATTTCCAGGCTTTGTTTAAACTGTGAGGGGAATACTGCTTACTCAAACCTCAGCAATGGTGGGCACCCCTCCCCCCACCAAGCTCCAGCATCCCAGGTCAACTCTAGACTGCTGTGCTGGCAGCAAGAATTTCAAGCCAGTGGATCTTAGCTTGCTGGACTCTGTGTGGGTGTGATCCACTGAACAAGACCACTTGGCTCCCTGGCTTAAGCTCCCTTTCCAGGGGAGTGAATGGTTCTGTCTTGCTGGCATTCCAGGCACCACTGGGGTACGGAAAAAAACTCCTGCAGCTAGCTTGTTGTCTGCCCAAAAGGCACCCCAGTTTTGTGCTTGAAACCCAGGTCCCTGGTGGCACAGGCACCTGAGGAAATCTACTGGCCTGTGGGTTGCAAAGACTGTGGGAAAAGCGTAGTATCTGGGCCAGAATGCACTGTTCCTCATGGCACAGTCCCTCATGGCTTTCCTTGACTATGGGAGGGAGTTCCCTGACCCCTTGCACTTCCCGGGTGAGGCAACACCCCACCCTGCTTCTGCTTGCCCTTCGTGGGCTGCACCCAGTGTCAATCCAGTCCCAGTGAGATGAACCTGGTACCACAGTTGGAAATGCAGAAATCCCCCTCCTTCTGCATTGATCTCACTGGGAGCTGCAGACCGGAGCTGTTCCTATTTGGCCATCTTGCCTGGGAATCCCTGATTCAACCCAGTGTTTTTAACTAAAAGCAAAAATGTAGTCATTTCTCTGCCCCAATAAGGTACTGCACCATATGTTTTCACAGTGTTCTGTAAATATCAAGAATATGACATGTCCTTTGCCTTTAGGTATAAAGGAAATACCAAGATAGTTTCCAGTCTGTAACTTTCTGCTGGGAGGGCTAAAGGAAAGAGTCATACCGTAAATCTAAGGGTCTCTTCACTGAAGTTTCCATAGCACCTCTCTAACTTCTCCATGCCATAGGGTCCTCCCCTCCTCTGAACTCATTCAGTGGTCATAGGCTCCTCATAGTATTAGGTATCTTTTGTAATATATGTCTTGCCTTCACAAGACCCTGGAGGCATTATCTCTTACCTTTATCTGTGCTTCCCATGAAATTGGTACAGTGCTTGCTCCCTATAAGCACTCAGCTAATGCCGATTCATACAGCATAAAAGTTTCTAAAACTTGGTAGGGGATAGAGTCTTTTTTTTTTTTTTTTAAAAAAAAAAGGCATCCAGAATAACAAGATGTTCTATACTTTAGAACAGTTCATATGGCTATTAGGTCATCCTCCAAGATTCACATTCTTGTGAATGTGGTACAATCTTGAATGTTTTTTAGGAATCCTCTGGCTCTGGGTTTGTCTAGGCAATAGAAAATGAAGACTCTAACCCCAAGGAGGGCAAAGCTCCTGGGAAGTAACGTGAACACCTCATTTCACCACCTCTGACTTGGGAGTCAACACAAGTTTATCTTTAAGAAAAACAGACATCCTAAAGAACTCCAGGGCCAATGGAGGACCCTGGCCTTCCTCAGAAGCTGACACAGAAGGCCAAACCTTGCTCACTCTCAATCTAATTTCCCTAAGCTCATTTTTAACCGGTCAGGTCACCACAACTCAAATAGCCAGCATTCCCACAAGAAGAGGTCCAGGTCAGGACAGCTGTATTAATTGTATTAATAGTACAATACCCACAATAAAGGAAATGAGAAGCCCATCCCCCCATCATGAACTCAGCCCTGCACTGACCAAACCCAACAGAGCAGTCAAGGAGCCACAATTTAAGACAATGACATATTAAACTGAGGCAAGAGGTGAGAGACTAAAACTGCACTTTGAGGAATCATTAAAGGAAGCCGAGGGTGTTTGACCAAGAAAAGAGAAGGCCTGGTAGCTGCACTGTAGAATTTAAAGGAAGAAAGTATATGAAAGATGTTGACCATTCCAAAGTCAGCCAGATGGCAGAATTAGAAGCAGTGAGTGAAACATATACAGGGCAGATGTCTTAGTCTAGGTTCCTTAGAAAACAGACTCTAAGGCAAAGCTTAGGCATTACTGCTTTATTTGGGGGCAAAAGGTAAAAAAAAAAAAAAAAGACATGTGGCAGGGAAGGAGGGAGAGCAAGAAAAAAATAGTATGTTATCAGGCTGTACACAGCTTCCCAAGAAACACCGCTGGTCACACGTCTCTGCAGAAGCAGGGCAGGCACTGCACTATGCAGCAGTCAGCAGGAAGAAGAGGAGCTAGTCATTTATCTCCCGGATCCTTCCTGACTCTTCACTCTCCACATAGCACAAATATCCCTACACTTCTTTTTGTTTTGTTTTGTTTTGAGACAGTCTCACTCTGTCACCCAGGCTGGAGTGCAGTGGTATGATCTCAGCTCACTGCAACCTCCGCCTCCTGGGCTCAAGGGATTCTCATGTCTCAGCCTCCCCAGTAGCTGGGGCTCCAGGCATGTGCCACCATGCCCAGCTAATTTTTGAATTTTTAGTAAAGATAGCGTTTCACCATGCTGGCCAGGCTGGTCTCGAACTCCCTACCTCAAGCGATCCGCCCTCCTCAGCCTCCCAAAGTGAAATACCCCTACACTTCTTAATAACCTTCTCCTACCCCTTCAAGGGGCACTGAGAGAGCCAGAGCCTCAGTGGTGCAGCAGGATCTGATCTGGCCCAAGCCCTGGAGTTGCCACAGCTCCTACCACAGAGAATGTGACCAAAGCTGTGCCAAAGCCCAGCTGTCACACCCAGGAAAGTCAGAAACTACTGAGTGTAAGGAAATGAGGTGGCCATTTCCTTGGCCAGAAGTTGGGCTAACAGCCGAGGCTGTAGGGATCGGTTCACAGACCACACCAGTACATCAGGTTTTAGTAAGATGTCAGTTTCTAACATTTGAAACCATCTAACGATAGAATTAGCCAGTGCTTTTCAAACATTACGTATATATGAGTACCCAGTACCCAGGAATCTTGTCAAGTGAAGATTCAGATTCAGCAAGTCTGGGATAGGGACTCAGATTGAGCATTTCCTGCTAACTCTCCAGGGATGCCCCATGGCTGCTCCCAGGCTACAGTCTGAATATTAGGTGAATGTTCTGCTTCACAAAGTGGTGAGTTTTACATCCCTAGGTGTGTTTTAGCAGATCCTGAACTGATTGATCTTCTGTCACAAAAAGTCAGGTATTTTGCAGAAAAGGTCTCCTGCCTAGGAATAAAAGGTTGAACTAAATGACCACTATAGAACTTTCCAAATCTAAGATTTTGATTTATTTACCAAAACCTGATGAGCACTAAACCAATAATGAATGATACATTAGTTTAAAAAGAAATGCCTAGCTTTAATCTTATTCATTGCTCACTTTTCAGTGACTCCTTATCAAACCCAAAGCACAATTAGCCAAGATCCTGATTGAAATTTAGAGCTTTACCTAATCACGACTGACCAGAAATGGATGTAATTCAGTCAGTAACTAATATGAGTGATATTTTTCTCATCATCTCCCTTTCAAAATCCTTCCTCATCCACAAGAAACTCAAGGAGTAAATGCAGAGATGTTAAAATGTATAGACAGGACATCTAGGATTATGGGATTATTAGAGACTGTCTCCTCCAGACTCTTATTGAGCCTGAGTTAAGTGTAAAGTGAAAATTCAATCCTTTCACTTCATTCCCTGATGAACGAAAACCAAAAGAAAATCTCAATCCAGAACCTTAGGAATGTGAGTTTCTAGACAGCTGAGTTTGCTAGCAAGACAAAAGCTAACCCTTTAAAACTAGATATATTTTTCCTTTTTATCGAATGATTTTATTCTAATTATCACTTAGAACTGCCGTACAAATTTGAATTCGCCACTTCTCTGCACTTTTCAATGAATTTATCAAGTTTTCATATTCCCTATTATCAAGAGGCACGGTATCGGCTTTTTTAAGCCTTCTCCACATACACACTGGGCTTTGTCCTTAGATGCTGAAGCCCTCACACTCCGGGGAGTTTTCAAGGCTGGGCTGGGAGAAGCGGCATATAATTCTACGGAGTTATAACTGCCACTGCTCCTCTCTGCCACACGGTGGCACTGTTGAAGACTGGCTCTACCCGGTGATGCGTGTCCGCTGCTGCAGAGCCTCTGCCCGCCCAGACCCAGGTAGAAATTTCCGTGGCTCCCAGAGGAAGGACCGCCCCATCTCCCAGGGCTGAGCTCAGCCACGCGGTTGCAGCTCTTCCTTCCTTGCACTCTCGTGCCGCATACGCCCGCTTCCCCAAATGCTGCCCAGCCCCGAGGGATGCTGTTCAGGACTCGCTCCAACATTCACCACTTCTCAGATCCAGAATCCTTTTCTCTCTTCCCTCCCTCAGATTGGGGTGTATAGTTGGATTTTAAACCTTCAAAATACAAAAGGTCTTATTACAGCCCTCTTTCCTGTACAACCTACACCAACCTTTCTTAGGAAAGCTGTCTTCAATGACTCCTAGGTGCCCTTACCCAGCCCCAGCCTCCTATTCACTTTCCTGACTTCTTAGACTAGATACACTGAACACAATTTAACTTTTTGTTAACAAAAAGTGTTAACAAAGAAGTCTCACAGCCATCATTATGAACATCATAGTTTGGTTTGGCCATGGTATTTTTTTAAGGTAAGTATACACGTGTCTTTTGTGTTAGAAAAATTATAGATTCGTAGACATGATTTGACAATCCTATTGCAGAGCTAATATTTTGGGGAGATCCTTGATTTCTAACCCATCTCTGGCTGGGAAGCACATGCTCTTTGCAGTTCACCGTGTGGTCTCCCCACCTCCCTACCTCACTGCCTCCCTACCCAGGACTCTCTGACGTATGCCATCACTTCTCCTTCAATCTTACTCACTTCTTTTTACATACATATCCTTATGCTCCAGCTAAATTTAACTATGACCATTTCTCCAAAAACAAGCTATACTTTCCCATCTCTGTGCCTTTGCTCATGTTGTTCCTATTTTCCTAAATTGCCCCTTATTTTATCCCTGCCTTTTGAAAGCTTAACCATCCTTTGAGGTCCACCCACACACTAAATCCTCCTCCAGGTTTTTTATAATCCCTCCCACTGAATGTGATCTCTTCCTCCTTTGTACCTCCACAGCAATTTATGCATTATCTCTTTTAAGGTAATTTCATTCCTACATTGCAAATATTTGAGATGTTGACTTCAGTGAACATAGCATTTTAATTTTTTTCCTACAGCATTGAGAATAGCATCTTATACTTAGTAAGCATTTAGTAAATACATGCTGAATGGAATTTCATTGCCAAAAGCATCATTGACCCTTTAGCAAAATTCTTCTGCTAATCTAAGCTTGGTCCCTTTTAGCATATTCTAATCGCATGAGGATTAAATTCAAAAGAGAAAATATAAAATAGGAAGAAAGGGAGGATATTGAAGTTTTGTATAGGTTGCAAAAGTCCCAAATAGTTCTGAGAGCTAGGAATTTCTACTGATATGTTCATTGACCTCACGGCGTAGAAGAAAATCATCCACGTTTGCAGCTGAGAAAGACAAATGGGGAATTGGGGGATGTAAAAATGGGGGTGTCATTTCATAGAGCTGATCACTCTCTCTTCTCTTGGTTCCCATGATGACACTCTTGCTTTGCTTTCCTGACATCCAACTGATCCCAGTTCCTTCTCCTCAATCTCTTGATACTGGAGTACCCCAGGACTTAGTTCCACCTCTTCTATTGTTCTCCATCTACCCCTTCTTCCCAAGAGGTTAACTTTGCCACATGAGCAGCTTACAATCCACTAGAAAATGACTGATAAGGAGCACAGGTGGGGACTCATCTTAACCATCATAATATATTTCCAGCTTCTGACATTGGCACAGAGACTTGCAGGCTGTGAGTGACAGGTGGCAGTGAGTGTATCAAATCAGAACTTTAGTTCACCTAGGTGTTTCTTTGGACATGTGATGATTTGTAAGACTTGTGAATAAAATCAAGTGCATGTTTGAGAACCAGCCATACCCAGTGATGTGTATCTGCTGCTGCAAAGAGCTTTTGCTGGTCTAGACCCAGGTAAAGATTTCTTTTACCTGGAAAGAAAAGGATAAGTAGAAATGATCCTGAACCAATGTTTTTCTTTCTGCTTTTCTTGATGGTAATCAGAGAACTCCACAGACATTAGACCTCATAAGGCAAGTCACTGTGCGTTTACACATGCCAAATATTTTGTTCTTTGGAGCCTTTTTAAGAATGGAAGAAAATAAAAAATGCAAGAGCCTTTTATGATCATTTATTGTACTGCTGCTAATTTGAAGCCTGCCACTCATAACATGGGGAATGATGATTACTATACATATAGTACTATACACATATTTTGTTCTTTGGAGACTTTTTAAGAATGGAAGAAAATAAAAAATGCAAGAGCCTTTTATGATCATTTATTGTACTGCTGCTAATTTGAAGCCTGCCACTCATAACATAGGGAATGATGATTACTATACATATAGTACTATACACATAGAAATATATAGTAATATATATAGTCATATACATTTATATATAGTATATATATTATTATACTATAATATATAGTGTATATTGTTTATACATAATATACTATATATTCCTATTTTCCTAAATTGCCCCTTATTTTATCCTTGCCTTTTGAAAGTGTAACCATCCTTTGAGATATATATTATATAATATTATATATTATAGTATATTATATATTTTATATTATATAACATACATAATATAGTATATGCAAAACAATATATATTATATATAGACATAGTAATATATATTACTATATATTATATATAGACATAGTAATATATATTACTATATATTTCTATATATAGTAATATGTCTATATATAGACATGTCTATATATAGTATACATTGTTTTACATATAACATATATAGTAATATATATTACTATATGTTAAAATATATATAAAAATATTACTATATATTTCTATATATAGTAATCTTACTATATATTACTATATATACTCTATTTAGTACTATATATATAGTCATATATATATACACACACACACACATATATATAAAGTCAGAAAACTCCACAGACATTAGACCTCATAAGGCAAGTCACTGTGTGCTTACATATCCCAAATGTTTTGTTCTTCGGAGCCTTTTACTATATAGAATAGTAAGAGGTAATATATAGTAATATATTCTATATATATAGTAATCATCATTCCCCATGTTATGAGTGGCAGGCTTCAAATTAGCAGTGGCACAATAAATAATCATAAAAAGTTCTTGCATTTTTTATTTCCTTCCATTCTTAAAAAGGCTCCGAAGAACAAAACATTGGGATGTGTAAGCACACAGTGACTTGCCTTATGAAGTCTAATGTCTGTGGAGTTTTCTGACTTTATATATATGTGTGTGTGTGTGTGTGTGTATATGACTATATATATATAGTACTATATAGAGTAATCATCATTTAATAATCATTCCACAATGAGAGAAAAAGAGAGAGTCTTGCTCTGTCAGCCAGGCTGGAGTGCAGTGGCACAATCACAGCCAACACAGTCTTACCTGTACCTCCTGGACTCAAGTAATTCTCCAATCTCAGTTTCTCAAGTAGCTGGAACTACAGGTGCATGCCACTACACTTGGCTAATTTTTAAAAATTTTTTGTAGAGATAGGGTTTCCCTATATTGTCCAGGCTGGTCTCTAACTCCAGAACTCAAGCAATTCTCCACCTTGGCTTCCCAAAGTGCTGGGATTACAGGCATGAGCCACGGCACCCAGCCTTATATATTCTTCTACCATGGAAGTTAGTAGCTTTGTCTCTGATAAAAAGTCTTTCCCTTAGGATACATAAATGCTGGTGTGTGTAATGTGTGTGTATTTGTGAATATGTAAGTCTGTGTGTATGTATAAGTGTATATTTATGCATGTGTGTGTATGTATTAATGTGTGTATATGAGTATGTATGTGATGTGTGTGAAATTCTCTCCTTACCCAGTTCTGCACACTGATGCTTTGACTGAATCAAATTGCATTCTCCAGAGGTAGCTGCTGAACTTCCTAATTTTCTTCTATACAAAATACCAAAAATACTTCCAAATAAATGGGTTGTTAAGTACCATTCACTACTTTGTAGGGCTGTGCCTGATTTTCTTGCCACTGTGGGAACTTTACCAATAGTATTAAATGAAAGTCCAATGTTTAAAAAATAAACAAAACTTACTTTCTAAAAACAGGTTCATTTAAATCATTTTAGAAACTATCTTTAAAACCTGATACCTATAAAGAAAACATTTTTATCTAAATCTTCATAGGAGAATATGAGTCATCCAATTCATAAATTCTTTCCTCTTATAGTGAAACTTTGGTTAGTTCAGGACTTCTATTTCCTTGATAAATTGCCCTAACATGTCCTATATCTGAAGAACCTAAAATAGCCAGGTTTAGAAAGGAGGAATCTAAGCCACATTATCATGGCCAGTGGTCCCTAAACATTTTAAATTACATACCTCATCAATAAAACACATTTTAGCATTTGATCATATTTATGTATATTTATTTGTAAATTATATGCATGTACTACTATATAGATATCATATTATCTATATAGCAAAGTAGAAATAAAATAATTTTAGGAGCCAAATTAAAATAAATGTCACTATTTTAAAATTTTTATTTTTTAATGGCACAAAAAATCCTTTCTTCTCCTCTTAGAGATCTTATTATTGATGGTAATATTTTCAGTGGCAGCAGTGAATTGAATATATTTCATTTTTTGTGAAGTCTTGGTTTGTCTTCATGTTCTGAAAGCATAGTTTCAAATGTCTTTCTAGTCGTAATGGCTTCACACTATCATTAATAACTCAAGGCATAATATACAATGACTAAGGCACATGGCTAATGAGACTGGACGTGAATCTATATTAGTTTGTTAGGGCTGCCTTAATAAAGAGCTAAGACTGGGTGGCTCAAACAACAGAAATTTCTTGTCTCACTGTTCTAGAGGCGGGAAGTCCAAGATCAATCAAAGTGTTGGCATCGGTTTATTGTGAGCTGTTCTTGCGAGAGAAGGATCTGTTCCAGGTCTCTCTTCTTGGCTTGTGGATGTTTGTCTTCTCCCTGGGTCTTCCCATGTTCTTCCCTCTATTCATATCTCTGTGTCCAAATTTCCTCTTTTATAAGGACACCAGTCATATTGGTAGAGCCCACCCTAATGAGCTCATTTTAACTTAATTACCTCTGTAAAAACCTTATCTCTAAAAAATGTCATATTCTGAGATACTGGAGGGTTAGGATTTCAAAATATGAATTGGGTGGGGTAGAGACACAATTCAGCTCATAAGAAAATCCATATTTCAAATAGTTTTGTTTATAATGTTGAAGTTATGGGTCGATTTCTTGTCAGATGTGATCACCTCTGCCATTGACCTTGCATTACCTTTATCACATGATTTCAATACATAAATCTTTTAAGACCGTTGCCCATTTCCCATGCTTATATATGTAAACTGCAAACCCTCATAAGATGCTGAAAGAAAAGGATGAATGACAGCACTGTTGTGCGGCACCACCCCTCCCCTCATGGCACCTTGACCATCGGAAATCTAGACCATCTGAGGGCACTACCAATTTCTTCATTTCTTCGTCTTTTTTATATTAGTTCTAATATATGATAACTAATTTTATATTTAAGTACTATATTTTATATTAGTTCTAATATTTTATGCATGCTATATATATACTTAGTTATAATATATTCTTCCAGTGTGGCAATGGATTGTCTTGTGGGTGTGATCATCCCATGTTGGAGACCTCTGATCCAGACCACACTTTCTAAAAACTACCTGCACATTTTCAAATTCAGACTGAAAAAGTTATTTATAAGAAGGGCCTGTGGCTGTGATGTAGGCTGTGAAATCATGTTGCAGTCAAACCAAATCAAAAGGGCCCACAGACTTATGATACTTTCTCTTTTCATTGCCTCCAATACACAGGTATTTAGTTGTTCCCTGAGGTTTAAGGCAGTGGACTGAGGATAATACAGGCTCCAGCTTTCATTAGTTCAATGGATGATGCTGTTCAATCCATACTGTTTGGGGAATCTGTTGAAAATGTCATTCAGAGGATATCAACACTTTCTGAGTCATGGTTTGATTGAGTTTATAGAATTATGTAATGGAAACTACATTCTTCACAAAAGTCACAAGGCAATAATGACGACAAGGGTTGAAAATGAAAGATGCCAAATATTCTGATCAATTCAATAAGGCAAAAAGACAAGTTAATTCACTCAGTGCTCCAGGCATCAACTTCATAGAAGGAATGGAAATTCTACCTGTTTCCTAAAGAACTACAGAGGTAAAATCTCCTTTGTTTATAATGCATTTGGCCAAGTGTATTCTAGTTCTGGGGGCCTAAATAGGCCATCAAAAGAGCAACAATGCAGAGGCCAAATTATATATTCAGAGGAAATTAACAGCCTGCCAAAAGGAAAGGAGACCTATCAAAAAGAACAAGACGGAACACCCTGTTGAGGTGGCTCTAAAATTCTCAGAGCTGGTCCTGCAACCATAATTCAAAAATAGCAACAAAAGCCAATTAAGTGGAGAATGTTTGATGTTTTTCATCCTCCAAGTGCATTCTAAACTGGCACAAAACAATTACTTTCTACAGTTCTGGGTAGAAAGGAAATAGCACGGGTGAGCATTACAACGGTATCTAATCATGGTACAGCTAAAGTAGAACAAGTCTGGACCCTTGGTCCTCTGTGACCTAGGGATACTTACCTCACATCCTGCCCCACCTCACTGATGTTAATTCCCAAACACACCATGCTTCTGGGTGTTTCTATGACTTGTAATGTTAGTTAGAAGCTAAGTTCATGTCTCTGCTCTATGTAGCTTAAACTGTCCTACTCAAGTCGCTTTGGGTACTGCCTCTATTTCATTGCATATAATTCTACAATTATCCATCTTACTACATCACAATGTTCTTATCTAAACACTAATCTCCCTCACTAAACTACAAGTTCATTAAGATCAGGGATCGTGTCTAATCTTTGTATTTCCAGTGCCAACACAGATACTGACATTTAATAAGTACACAGTAAGTGTTTGGGGGACATAAAAATAATAACCTGTTCTACTGTTGAAAATTTTCAAAATCCCTAGTGTTGTCATACACATAGTCTTATAGAACCCTCACAATAAATTCATTATCAATATTCTTATTTTAAAGGTGAGAAAATTGTGATCAGATGAGATAAATGATTTGCTCAAGGTCACAGAGCTTTTAAGAGCAGAAGCAGGACTTCCACCCAGTTTCTGATGCCTAGATTAGTTAATATTTTTTCACCACCCTACAGCAAATTCATGCCTTCTTTTGAGAGAGATGGAAGGAGTCACTCATGCCCAATAGTAAGGGAACCAAAGGCAATATTCTAGGTCTGTAAATGAGAGAGTAAGGACCTGTGAGTTGCTTTCTTATACTGATAGAATACCTGGAAGGGTAGCCCACTATTCTGTACAATTAGTTAATGAATAAATGAATGAACAGGCTGCCAGACTTCAAGGCACAGACAGCAATTTTCATCCAACAATACAGCTCATCACTGGCTTCAGGTAAGGGCCTCAAATGTCCAGATGAGGCCTGAAGGCTTTGAGGCTGATTCTGAGAGAAAGTACATGTGGGGTAAATCGGTTCTTACAATTGAGACCTTTGTCCCACAAAACAGACACTGCATTAGTTCAGCTTATGGTTAACTTTTTCCAGTAACTGCAAAGAGGCTAGGCATGTGTCCCTGTCTGCCCAGTGATCACTCCTATGTACTTCCCTCGGGATTCTGGACAGATTTTCTAGAGTAGGGGTATTGAGAGTTCTCAAAAGAGAGGCTTTGGAGACAGATGGGCTTGGGATGAAATCCTCATTCCTCTCTCACAGCCTGTGTGGTGCTGAACAAGTTGTTTAACCTCTGTGTGCCCCAGAGTCCTCGTTGGTGGAGTTGGGTTGATGCTAGCGTCTATGTCATAGGGTTTCTGTGAGAATTAAATGGGGCTGAAACTTAGGTGATAATTCAACCAAGATTTCTTAATTTGGAGCCCTAGGACCTCTGAGAGTCCTCAGATTTTTCTCAAAATTCAACAGGTCTGTGAGAATGTAAACTTATGCTTTCATTTTCATAATATAAATATTAATGCAACACAGCTGTGTCATCCGGATGAACATGAGATTCTAATAGCTGCCTATGTATTTCTGTTCACAATCAGCTGTACACCAAACTGAGGGCAAATGCTGTTACCACTCATTGTGCAAGACTTTTGAGGCAATTTGGACATAGACAAGTGATGGGAAAGTTGAATCATTATATGGCTCATGACAGTGTTGAAAATTCAAACATCCAAGGACCTGTACCTTTGCTAAGTGCCATGCATATGTTGCTGGTAAAGACGCAATAAACACTCTTTTGTTAAATTGTACTTACTATTTTTCAGTATGGGGAGCATGCATTCTAAATTGACCAATCTTCAGTAGTTTAAAATGACTTTATAATTAAAATAGCAAAATAATAATAACAATTACAATTTAAATAATGATTAGCAATAATTAAGATTGTCATGAGTAAAAATAATTATGCCAACTCATCTTTCTATTAATACACCTACCATTGACAATTTAAGTTCAGCCAATATCTGCTTTTTAAACTGTCATGAATTTGAATTGTATTGGTTGTCATTTTGTTTATATATATATACATATATCTATATCTATAGATAGTTGGGTTTTTTTTTTTTGAGACAGGGTCTCAGTCTGTCACCCAGGTGGGAGTGCAGTAGCACAATATCGGCCCACTACAACCTCCTCCTCCTGGGCTCAATCCAACCTCCCACCTCAGCTTCCAGAGTAGCTGGGACTATAGGGTACGCCACCATGCCCAGCTAATTTTTTGGTTTTTTGTCAAGATAAGGTCTCACTATGTTTCCCAAGCTTGTCTCAAACTCCAAGTTCAAGGGATCCACCTACCTCGGCTTCCCAAAGTGCTAGGACTATAGGCGTAAGCCACCATGCCCTGCTTATATTTAATTTGCAAATTTGTTTTAGTTCTTATGATTGTATAGCACACATGTAGTTTTATATTTTTACATATTTCAGAAATTTTATAATAAAAAGTAATAAAGATATGCTGAAGATCTGCAAGAATTTATTTTCTTTAAAAGAGATTTGTATATACCCTGGATTACTCAAATTCAGACATTAAACCAGATTATCTCTTTCACATTGAAAACCCTATGATAAGGAAACTAATAAGTGCAGGATACAGACAGAAGGGATAGGAACCAATGGGGTGTCCTCAGATCATTATGAGACTTTTCATTATAATCATTAAACTATTTTATTTTTTGAGACAGGGTCTCACTCCATCACCCAGGCTGGAGTGCAGTGGCATGATCTCAGCTTACTCCTCAACTTCCTGGGCTCAAGCAATCCTCCCACCTCAGCCTCCCAAGCATCTGGGACTACAGGCATGCACCACCACACTCAGCTAATTTTGTTTTGTTTTGTTTTAGATGGTGTTGTTGTTGTTGTTGATGGTGGTGGTGGTGGTGGTAGAGACAAGGATTGAGAGTGAGTTGCTTGGGGTGGTCTCAAACTCCTGGGCTCAAATGATCCTCCCACCTCGGTCTCCCAAAGTGGTGGGATTACAGGCGTGAGTCTCCACGCTCAGCCCAAACTATTTTTTCTGTCTGCTTTCCTACAAGGAGAAAGTAAAGACAGCAGAGATATTCTAGCTGATCAAGAACAAAATGCTACCATGCAAATTCAAAACTATAAAGGGAAGCATCTCACACTTTGCATGGTTGTATCTCATCACTCAGAGGTCAGTAGACAGGGAAAGAAGTTACCATCTAGTCAAATAAGGACTGTCTTGTCCGTGGAGGATTCATTACAAAACTGCTCTTAATATTTGTGAGCTACAAAGTCCACACATCTGCGTGGATTAACCCAGCAGTTTTGTTGTAGGAACCCAGCTGGAAAGTGTTTCTAAACGACTGATAGCAGCTCCTGTTTTCTTCAAGCCTAAACAATGACAAAGACTTTTCTTTTTAAAGTTCTGGGGAGGGTGGGAAGGGTATGGCTTTTTAAATGTGTAGTGTTTATTCCTAGGTTGGCATCCTCTTTGCCTCTGTTGATGAGCAGCACCTCTCGCTTTCATTTAAATTCACTAGTTGGTGATCATGTGGTTCCAGAGGGGAAGGCAGAAGTGATAATGCTGCAGAGTCCCCACTCCTATAACCCATGTGCCAAGTTATAATTCGACAGATTCATGTAATAATAGGTTTCTAAACTGTGGAGTCAGACACAAAAGGTCATCAGCAGATGGTGAAACTGGTTGGGCCAAGCTAAGGGAATAAGACACCCTGAAGGGCACACTGCCTTGGACTGGCGCAACATCACACGTGCTTTCTTCCTTCTTTTAGTCCTAAAGTGAATGCATCTTCTCAAGTACATGAAGTACTCGAGACCAGAGGAGGGCATCTAACCCCAGACAGCAAAAAGACAGGATGTCCACAGATGCTTGGTGGGAGAGATTGGACCAATAACCATGACAGTGACTCACTCCAGCAATCTGTGCCTCTTTTGCAAACATTTGAACTCAGATTGAGAGTGAGTTCATGGTAGATATAACTAGAAGCATAAAGGCACAAAAAGACAACAATGACAGCTTGATATTTTGAACAGTTATTGGGTCCCGAGCAATGCTTTAAACATGTTACACCCATGATCTCATTTGATCCTACAACAAGTCTATGAGGTAGGTAGCATTAGTATGTGGAAACTGAAGCCAAGAGAGATTAGGTAAAGTGTCTGATAGTACACATAATAAGCCAGAATTCTAACTCAAGTAATCTCATTCCAGGACTCCAACTAAGCCACTATGCTGGGAGCAGAGATGGGGAAGAACTGCTGAGTCATGATAAGAGAAGGCACTACAGGAAGAAACAGTGAACTCTTACAGCTGGGCAAGCAATGAGTCAGCCTGGGTGGTCACTCCAGATGCTCCCGGACACATCCCAATTTCTGGGATGCCTTGCTGTGAGTGGTTTGTCACATATGTCCTAGTTGTGCAACTGTTCCTTGGGTTCCTATGAAGCCTAATCTCACTTCCACAAGTATCCTTGTAATAAGCCTTCTCCATTGTTTTGGATAAACTGTGGATAAACTCTCTTGCCTCCCAAAAGCCTAAACCTAGAGTAAACTGGAAATGATTCTTCAGCAGTGGTTCTCAAACTTTAGTGTACATCAGAATCACCTGGAGGTTTGTTAAACCAGATTGCTGGACTCCACCCCCAGTTAGTGATTCACTAGGTCTGGGAGGGGCCCAAACATTTCCATTTCTAACAAGATCCCTGGTGATGCTGATGCCACAGATACAGGGACCATATTTTGAAAATGGCTAATTTAGAGCCTCACTAACCCCAACGTGGAGATGCCCAGAAACAGCAGCCTCAACTGGGAGCTTGTTAGAAATGCAGGGTCTCAGCACCCACACAGGCCTACTGAACCAGACTCTGCATTTTAAAACCCCTAGGTGCTTTGTGCTCATGTAAAGTTAGAGAAGCACTGCTAGAAATATCAGGAAGCCACACACACAGAGACTAATTTAGCAGGTTGGGAGTGTGGCCTGGGCATGAGGACTTCCCAGATCTCTCTGTGTGAATCTAATGTTCAGCCAAGGTTGTGAACTGCTAATCTTTCGGTGACATACTGGCATTTTCTTTTCCTCCACACCAGTGCACAGAGTATGTACTTCTCAAGGAAAAAAAAAGTGGTCACTATATATATTAAACTGACAGCGGAAAAGTGGAAATAACATATGTCTTAGATCTCCATTTTGGCGAAGACAGGCTTCAGCTATAAAGAATCGAAGAGTAAAATGAGACCAACAAAGTGAAATCATTTCTGAACCCAGTAAATATTACTGCAGCACTGATCTGCTGAACCAGCAGAGGAGTCCAAAAGAAAAATCTACTCATCCCAAATGAGTATTTACTCTCAATATGATGTGTTTCACTAGCTCCTTTCCTCTAAAGCACTTTTTTTCCCTTGCATTGTTTTTTTTTCCAATTATATGTGTGGCTTTAGACAAATTATTCCAATTCTCTGCACCTCGAGTTTATCAAATAAAAATCAAGAATAATCTCTAGCTCACAGTGTGTAGAGACTGAGTTTGATTCTGTATGAAGTGTCCAATGCAGGCCTGGCCATCTAGTGAGAGAACAGTAAATGGTCTACTTGGGAGAACTCCTCAGTTAGAACTTTAATGATTAGGTAGCTAATGATCTGTAATACCCTCCTTAGCACTTGTTAATCTCACTTTAATAAGGAGAGTATGTCCAGCCTTTTATAGGAAGCCACAGATACTCCAGCCAGCAAGGTTGGAGGCAAGGCTGGATCTGGACCAAAGAGGCCGGTCAGCAAGTGCTTGGGAGCCGAGTCCTGAAAATGTTCATCAGAAACGTTTCCTGCAGCTTCAATGGCCTGTAGACTGGGCAGCAGGCAGCTCTCTAAATTTTACTGCAGTCAGAAGTTCAGGATGGGAACCTGCTCAGAAAGGGTGGGGCGCAGCATTTCAGGGGTTGTGGTCATCTCCAGGAGAGTGGAGTAGGTGGTTGTGAAGAGGCGAGTACTTCTACAGAATCTCTAAAGCCATCATTTTGAAATAGGAGATATAGAGGGTAAGGGATTGAGATGGAAAATGAAACAACTCTTTCAAGTGTCTTTCCTCCACACTTTTATCCTCCTTTGTCTGAGCTCTTCCATGGGTGGTATTTTAAAAGATGCCTTTTCCAGTAGAAGTTTTGTAATACTTTAAAAATGCTCAGAGGCATTTTTCCAATTTGGAGTCAATATACTTTGTATACTGATGAGATACTGCAGTTAAGTAATTAGCTGTCTGCAACTAGTTAATTAAGAGATACTGCAGTACCTTGGCCTCAGGCATTAAGCAAGTCTAGCTGATAAGCTGGAAATTGGCAAATAGGAGGATTGACAAGACACAAGAGCATAATGCGACACTCAGTCACATTTGACCAAAAAAAAAAAAAATTGTTTTTTCAGTGGGTAAATGAGTGAGTGCCACCTAAAGTCGTACAGGTGGATCTTTTAAGAATCCAAGATACTGTCAGGAAAGCAGAGACTTCCAACTGTTGGAAAATGTAGCAGTAAACAGAATTCTTCCTGAATTTCGTTCTATTTTTACTTTTCCTATCACCCCAGTCCTGAAATTACTGAATTCAAGGGGAGAGTTAAGACTGAGAAACCCTTGAGGTTGCCACCTGGCAGGGTCACAACTAGCAGAGACCTCGTGTGGACTTTTAAAGGGCAGCTTTTCCTCTAGCCAGACCCTTGCCCTTGCTCCAGCATCCAGCTTGCTGAGTAGGACCTGAACAGGATTCCACCTACACTTACCCTTTGGGAATTCATGCTCAACCTGCACAACCGTAGGCAGGACCCCCACCTCCCACCCACCCAGATCAAAGGAAGACTAGACTTTGGAGAGTCAATCCTCTCGGAGAAGAGATCAGATCATTTCTCCCTACCTTGGAAGGAAAGGAACATTTCCAAGTGAAAGGTCTTGTCTGCTACTCACCTACAGCGCAAGTCCCACGGTGCCTTGAGTGTTTGCGAGTGTCTCCTCACACCCAGAAATGCCCCAATAAGGGACATCTGCGTTTCTTGGAGCTAAGAATTATCTATTGGTGAGTTGAGTAGGAAACAGAGGAATAGTATCAGAATCTGGGCGGGCCTTCCACATGCCCACCTGAAGACCATGATGTGTGACCACACCCCCTTAGGAGCATGCCCTCTCCCACTCCCCGCTCCCATCGCTTGCAAATTCTTATGTAATGAGAAAATGCTGAAAGAGTATACACATGTGAAGAGGATCAAAGCAGAAAACAAACTGGGAAATTACAGATTCCTCCTTAAGTCAAAGCACTAGACTATTTGAACGGTATTTCTCTCCCACACAGTGTTCTTCAATGCCATGCTCATTGTGAGCTGCACTGACTGCCTGCATAAGAATCACTTGGATACATGTCAAAAATACATCTTAGGCTTACTAAATCTGCTTAGTAGGAACAGAGCTAGAAATCTACATCTTTTAACGAAGTCTCCAGGTGATTTTATTTATTCCGAAGTTTGTGAATGACTAATCTACCAGGACTGGTATCTTATACAGTCAATGTTTGTTTAGCTATCAGAATCTAGGAGGGCTTTCCACATGCCCACCTGAAGACCATGTGTGACCACACCCCCGGAGGAGCATGCCCTCTCCCACTCCCCAATCCCATCGCTTATGACTTCATTCACATTTAGAGAGTGGACAGTGAATCCCCAATGTCATTTACACCGGTATCTATTAGCCCAAACCTAGTATAATTCTACTTGACTGTAAGCACAGAACAGCAATCTAACTTCCACTGGCCATAAATAATCATGAGCTTTTGCTAAGCTGTTTCCATTGAACTTATATGGGATCAATCATCCAGTTCTGAAACTGCCCTTAAACCAATCATATCTCAAATACATGCCCGTTATCATGTATCCCCATTCACTCTGTTTCCAAATCTTGGGACAGTGCTGAGAAGAAGCTCTTTGCTGAAAGTGTGAAGGTATAGTTGGGATGGAAGGAGAAACACATGAGTAGGTCAACTTGTCTCTAAACAAGGCAGTCCATTACCTGGCCACATCCAGAACCTCCCTTTTAGTGCCCATAGAAGACTCCATGAAGTTAAAGGGTGCAAAGGGCTTTAGGACAGACCAGGAGAACAGCTTTAAAGTAGCCAGGGTGTATTAGTTTCCTATTGCTGCTATAGCAAATTGCTGCTATAGCAAATTGCCACAAATTTGGTGGCTTAAAACCACACAGATTTATTATTTTATAGTCCTCTTTTAGTTAAAAATCTGGTATATGTCTCACTAGGCTAAAATCAAGGCACCGGCAAGGCCGCATGCATTCCTTTCTGTGGGGCCTAGGTAGGACATTTCCTTGCCTTTTCCAAGTTCTAGAGGCTATCTACACTTGTTGGCTTGTGACCTCCTTCCTCCATCTACAAAGTCACAAAGGCAAAGCAAGTCCCTCTCATTTGGCATCCCTCTGAGCTCCTCCTGTGACTCACTATTCCACTGGTAAGGATCCCTGTGACTATACCGGGCCCATCAAGATAATCAAGCATAATCTTCCCATTGTAAGGTCAGCTGATTGACAACCTTAATTCCATCTGCAACCTTAATTCCCCTTTGAATGTAAGCAACATATTCACAGGTTCCAGGGATGAGAACATGGACATCTTGAAGGCAAGGGTGATTATTCTGCCTACCACACAGGAGAACTCTGAACCCTAGTTAAGGATGAGAGTAGATGTCATAAACACCACATGTCAATTCCAAGATATGAGGTTAGGCTACAAATAGGAAAGTAAATCTAGTGATCAGAAACATGAGGGATTGAAGCAAACCAAGTTGCAGAACAGGAAAGAGGTTAGATAAAGTGGTTCAGGACCCATACAGAGAGTTATGCAGTAGAGTTGAAGGCTTGCTTTCACAGGATGCCAGTTGCATTGTGGCACCACTCATGAGCTTGAAAGGGTGTGTAGGTCCAGACAAAATTTCACTGATGCTATCTCATCTCTCAATCTCTTACCATTTTTCATAATCCTCCTGCTTACCTTTCTCTCTGTTTACCTCTCTGATCTCTTCCATATCTTCCTCCTAACCCTTACTTTTTCTTCAAAAATAAATGAAAGAAAATCAACTACATATAAAATTGGGGGAAAATTAATGTTTTTACAGTATTTTCTGAATTTCATTACATACATATACTACATGCCAGTGACATCTGGTTTGATTATAACCTTCTAAGAGGCATTGTCTTGTATTTATCTTTGAAAAAACTTGAAAAAGTTTTACATACATTTTAGCACCTATTACAAAGAATCTAACACTGTCATGAACCCAGTAAACATTAAAATGTAAATTGATGGGAACAAAAAAGCATTTAAAAATTGTTTCGGGGAAAAACAAGAGGTCAACCTGAGGTTCAGAGTTAAAGGAATTGCTGAGGAATAGATAATGCTACTAGGAACACTGGCTGAAGTACACTGGAATGCAGAAAAAAATGGATTCCTGTTCTACTGGCTGCAGTTCTGCCTGGAGCAAATTTTTTTTCTTTTCTTTTTTTTTTTTTTTTTTTTTGAATGATACTTTAAGTTCTAGGATACATGTGCAGAACATGCAGGTTTGTTACATAGGTATACACGTGCCATGGTGGTTTGCTGCACCCATCAACCCATCATCTACATTAGGTATTTCTCCTAATGCTATCCCTCCCCTTGCCCCCTACCCCCTGACAGGCCCCAGTGTGTAATGTTCCCCTCCCTGTGTCCATGTGTTCTCATTTTTCACCTCCCACTTATGAGTGAGAACGTGCAGTGTTTGGTTTTCTGTTCCTGTATTAGTTTGCTGAGAATGATGGTTTCCAGCTTCATCCATGTCCCTGCAAAGGACACTAACTCATTCTTTATGGCTGCATAATATTCCATGGTATATATGTACCACATTTTCTTTATCCAGTCTATCATTTATGGGCATTTGGGCTGGTTCCAAGTCTTCAGTATTGTGAATAGTGCTGCAATAAACATACATGTGCATGTGTCTTTATAGTAGAATGATTTATAATCCTTTGGGTATATACCCAGTAATGGGATTGCTGGGTCAAATGGTATTTCTGGTTCTAGATCCTTGAGGAGTTGCCACACTGTCTTCCACAATGGTTGAACTAATTTTCACTCCCACCAACAGTGTAATAGTGTTCCTATTGCTCCACATCCTCTCTAGCATCTGTTGTTTCCTGACTTTTTAATGATCGCCATTCTAACTGGTGTGAGATGGTATCTTGTTGTGGTTGATTTGCATTTCTCTAATGACCAGCTATGATGAGCCTTTTTTCATATGTTTGTTGGCTGCATAAATGTCTTCTTTTGAGAAGTGCCTGTTCATATCCATCACCCACTTTTTGATGGGGTTGTTTGTTTTTTTCTCCTGGAGCATATTTTTTTGGATCTCCTAACTGGAGCAGATTTCAGCATGTGTTTGTATTTCTGTATTAGATGCTGATACAGAAGCATCCATGACCTTAAGTCATCATTCTCTGCCTCTGGCTCAGAAAGATAGTTGTATTCTACTGACTGTTCACTTTCGTGTTGGGTTTATTTTAAATTATAACAGTAATAAATGCTCAATTTATCTTCTCAAAATTCAAACCATGCAGAAATGCATGAAGAGCAAAAGTCACTGCTCTACTCCTTCCCTATTCCACCTTCTCTCCCCCCAAAATAACCATTAAAGGGTACATATTCTTCCTGGCCTTTCTCTGTGTCACACAGAGGTATATGAGCATATAAGTATATCATTTTTGTTGTTCTCATTAACTTGCTTTTCGCACTCAATACATGCTGGATATCCATCCATGGAAGTATAATTAATTCAACCACCTTTTTAATTGGCTTTATAAAAGGAAAAATGCCCTGTGATTTGTTTAACTCCTCCTTTGTGGATGGATATTTACTTAGTTTCAGTTTTTTTTTAAAAAGTATATAATGATTAATTTCACTTGCTTTTTCCTGATCAGTTTCAACAATGGGCATATTCTTACGCTGTATTGTGATGCTTCCTTTGAAGGCTATTAGGCTCCTGTGGATCCTTTAGAAGGTTGCTGTGGTCATCAGTACACAGTATCAGGCCACCTGGAGTTAATCTGGAACAAAGCAAACTGAGATTCTGGACAATGGTGCAGAACCATCCTTCATTCTCCCCTGGGCATCGCCCTATCTACCCATAGGCTTCCTCTTCCCTCTGTGAACTAATACAGAGGGTTGTGGGACTTAAATCAATAGTTCTCATGGGGCAAGTCATCAAGTTTGGGGAATATCTTAGTCTTCTTTATTCCTCAATTTATGGAAGAGTATTGGGCAACAATCTCTGAGAATTCTCAAAATGGCATTTAAAAAAGAATATGGATTTTAGAGACAGACAAATCTAAATCCTCCATCTGTTAAATTCCTGGTCTTGATCAAAACACTAAACATTTGTGTTAAGGGTGCTCCCAGGATTGCTGCAAGAATTAAATAGAATATTAGATTCTCAATAAATTTAAGAGTTCCTTTCATCTTCTTGTCTCCTTCTGTGTAGCACCCTTGAATACCTGGGTCTCTCCTTCAACCTGACAAGGCACCAGTGCCAGCCAATATAGTCTTGCCCTCTCCTTGAATCATGGACTGGAGGCTGCTATTTGGTCTCGGTTCAGCCAGCTGATTTCTCTGAAGACTGGGTTTTTGTCCTTGCTCTTCTTTCACCTAATGTTTAGAAAGGAAAGATTTTCTTGAAGTACACTACTCCACCTAATAGTCCCATCCTTGTTTCTCTAAAGCTTAAAAGCCTCTGGATCCAAAGCCTACCTGGCATTGGATCAAAATTGTCAAGTTTGGATTTAGACTTGACCTTCTCTTATTCATCATTCCTTTCATCTCCTCCCACCCCATCATTCAGTCTCCATTTATGTTTCTATGCCCCCATTCCCTTAAATCTGTGCCTTCATTCCCTCCAATCCCTGTGCTGGTTCTACTATAGCTTTCCTTTGCTAGAACAATGAGGCATTGCCATGCAGTCCATTAGGCTCCCAGAAGTTCACCTGGGCTGACTGTTTATCTTGGTTCTAGTAAATAACGCTGATAAAGAGAAGGAAGTAAAGTTGTCCAAGAGAAAGGTATGTTTCTCTCTCCTCTCTGTCCCTCTTTCTTGCCTATTAGTCACTCATGGTACAGGAAGCTCCCCTTTCTCCCAAATTGGGAAAATTTATCAGTCTATGGAGATAAATCTCTGACAAAGTCAACTAAATCAATGAGCATACAATAGCTCATTATAGGAGCAATGGGCGAGAGCAGAAAACAAAAATAGCCATTAATATTCCACAGGTCTGAGATCAAGTTAAAACCTTATAGAAACTAATCAAAGCTTTCACCTTTTTATATTTGTACCTGGCTCTGTTATTATTAGAGTTATAACTAAGTGCTTTTCTGAAACATATGCAAATATGATTGCCAGAATGGCAGAGGCATAATGTCAAGCATTCTGCTTTCATTAACAAATCTATCAGAACTTGTCTCTTAGCTTTATCACTAAGATCATTAGTGTCTTTAAGTATAAAATAATCATAATAATAAAGAAGGAAAATGTTGTATATAATTTGCAGAGGTGCTATCTGCATTCATTAGGATATTATTTCAGCTGTTTAAACAGAGACCAAATCACAATAGCTGAAAACTAGATAAAAGGTTATTTCTCTCAGTAAAGTTCAGTCAGATAGGTTCAGGAGGTAGACACTCTACTCCACAAGATCACCCAGGGATCAAAGCTCCTTCTATCTTGTTGTGTCATTTCTTACAGTGTTGTTCTTGTCATGGTCTAAACCAGCTTACCCCACTGCCACATTCATCAATCAGCCTATGGGAAAAGGGAAAAAGGACATGGAAGGCAAGCAGCTTCCTTTTGGGAACATGATCTAGAATTTTGGACGTTATTTCTGCTCACATGCCATTGGCCAGAACTTGGTTGTGTGGCCACACCTTGCTAAGAGAAACTGTGAAATGTAATTTCTAATTGAACAGTCATGTGTCCACTTAGACCTCAGGTGGTTCTGTTACCAAACTTCACCATGCCACATATACAACTTCTAGCCTACTTAAAAATATATATTTTAATAATCATTTCCCCATGCTGTTAATAAATCTTCATGAACATCATCTTTAATGACTATGTAATGATTGTACCTATGAAAGTATTTCCCTGCTGTCAAACATGTAGGTAGTTTCCAGTTGGGGATTTTATAAATAGTACTGCAGTTAATATCTGCCATATGAATCTTTATTTGCTTTTCTGGTTATTTCGTTGGTATTTATTCCTACAGGTAAGACTGTTTTACTGAAAAATTATACCAATTAACCTTCTCCTCAGAAGCAAATGAGGGGGCTACATTTTACACCACCATCACTTGCAATAATTTGGTCTTATTTTTTATCTTTGCAAATTCGATCAATTGAAAATTATATCTAATTATAATTTTAAATTTCATTCCTTTAATTATTAGTGCATTTATTACTCATGAATTTTAACATGTTTCAGATATTTATTAATTATTTGTATTATTTCTCTTAAGAAGTCATCTTTGCCCATTTATTATCTTAGCTTTTTTCCAACTGTAAAACAAGATAGTAATAGTACCTGCATAATAGGGTATGGTGAGAATCAAACAAGAAAAGGAATGACAGAAACTTTGTTTCTTCTGGTTTCTTCTGAACAAGTTCTGCAGACTTGGGCTCAGTCTATGTTGTAGCTACAATGGAGTGGTCTGAAGAGCCCTCATCACTCTGCCACACAACCCCATCTTATTTTCTTCATCGTACTGATGATGATCAAAGATTCTATTTTTCAATGGTTTACTTATTCTTGTTCCTCCCCTTCCCCACTAGAACCAGGCCCTGGTCTCTCTTCTCTACTCATATTTCTTTATCACCGAAACAGCATCTGGCACACAGTAGATGCTCAATTAATATTTTCTGGATAAATAAATAAACCTCCTTCCCTCACTGCCAGAATCTCTTGACCTTGTTAAAAACTTAGGCATAGTCTTCAATTACCTCTTTTCCAAAGACAAGATGTGATGCCCCCAACAAACCCTCCCACATTCATGAATACTCACTGACTCATGCTTCTAGGCTCTTCTTGCCTCGGCCCCCATCTGTCACGTTTACAATCCCAATTCAAAGTGCCACCATCAGTTGCTCCCTAACATTCCACTGAACTGCATCACACATCTGGCATGGTTTCTACTAAAACATATAAGTTTCTAATTAGGAGTAGTCTCTAATGTAGTCTCTAATCAAGAATGAAAAGAGAAGGCAAAAAAGAGGAGAAGAACTCTGATCTGGCTGACTATAAAATATTATTCTCATGCAGAAAGGAATGTGGCTGCCTGACTTTCTGGTTGGAATCTGAGAGCTAGCAACAGGCTGTGTTGGTAACAGAGAGCTTTTTCATATCCTCTGCCAGATGATGTGTACTTTTCCACACCACAGGGTGGAACAAATGGAATCCATGACTGTGCTTCTCAATCCAACACCACTGATGTGGCAGGATTTGGAAATTCTCGAGTCCAGCACGTAGTCTTTCTATATCCTGCTTATCAGAGCTGCTGCAATTAAAAAATATATACTTGTACATTTTGAGAGGGATTTTCATGGGGTGTTAGGAGAGAACAGATGTGGTCCCTCTATCTAGAATAAAAGTCTAGTTAATGTCAAATTTTAAATTTGCTTTATTTAGCATGCAGTAAGAGGTATTGTACATTTTTTTCTTCAATGTCTTGTCCTGTTTTACTTTTGTTGCTTCAGAATTAATATGAATAGTTTCAAATGCATTTTAATATTTGAAAATTAATTCTACTTTAATTGGCAACTATTATGGTCTATAGGAATAAACGTTTCTGAGACCAAATAATTAAGGAATTAAATTTCAGAGTCTCTTTGACAAATTAAAAAGCAGGGAGAACATATTGATTGTTTTTGGAACTTAGGGCTGAATACTCCCTAGTAAAAATGTGAGCTATCTTTCTGAAGTTCCCATGGAACACATACCTCCAGTTCTCTCAATTCCGAAGCCTCTCTCAACCTCTGCTTCTCTTCCTGCATATACTCAGTTCCTTTCTGAATTGAATAGAAGTCCTCTTTAGTAAACCTACTTCAAAAGTATGTTCTGACCACCCTTAACCCCAGATCTTCCCATCTTGAAACAAGGGAAAAGACCCTCTTCTCTCATTGTTCTATTTAAAAGTGTCTATAAACTCATGAAAAGACTGCATGTTACTTTAGAGCCACACAAGACACATTTTTACTGGAGATTCACTGGCAAGGGAATAAGTGGTTGGCCAGATAAATCTTTTCATGTGTCCCATCGTCTCACTATGTCCTAAATGTTCGTTCAACGAGGCTGTCTATCTTGGCCAACATTCAACATGCCTGCAACTAAAGCAGACTTTGTTCTTTCTTCAGTCTTTTCCAGATACGGCCTGGGATTTACATCTGGGGAGCAAGGATATAGCAGCCCAAGAATAATTAGGTTGGGCAAAATATTTACTCTGATGAACAAGGCACTGACATGGCAAGCGAACCAAAATATCCCCAGTCATGGATACGATGACAAACTCTCTCTCTCCAAGTCCTCCTGTCCTACCGTTGTTTGAGTGATTATACCTAATTCCATCTCAGGTCCTCTCAATGTTCCTCACAAATTGATGACCTAATACTTCATGCCAGGATATTCCTGGTTATACTGGAATTCTAAGGCATTTTAATTATCATTATGCGTCCAGGGATACTGATTTCTACAATACAGAAAATGTTGAAACTTAGAAGTCTGTGAAACCAGAACTTACAAAACCTATCTTGTTCTGAGTAGCATTGAAACTGTCAAGGGATAAATTGGTATTTAATAAAATCATCTTTTATTATTACCATGGGAACTCTCCACAGTACACAAATACAGATGCTGACAAGGAATAAAATACCCAGCACCTCTGGCATATATTAATATAAAGGCAACATAAAATGACATACAAATATACAAAATTCTAAAATAACTACTCAGGACAATGTTTAAAAGTTTCCAAGGTTTTCAGTTTAGAAGACCAATTTTTTACAAAGTTCTAGTATGTCAACAAAAGTGGGCATCAGTAAGACCTAGCCCAGTAGCTAATGAATCTGGAAAATTCAATCTAAACAGGACTATCTTTTTCCATAGTAATTTAAAAGACACTGCATATCAGATGTTCCAAGATTATTCTTCAGAAGAGTTCATAGAAATGGCTTTGATAATGACAGCTTTGAATGTGGGCAGATCTTCATTTTTAAGAGGAAATCTGAAACTAGGTTGTGGCAGTGACAGTCACAGGATCCTATAAGCAAGATCACTGTTAGGAAAGTCAGTAGCATGCCATCCTCTCAGCTGATAGGAATGGGCCTTGGGCCTGAAATACTTCCTTACCAAGAGATAAAGAGTCCTCACAGCCTGTGCTGGACTTGTTACCTTGGGTGGGAATAGCTTTCCCTGTTTCATACTCAATGTATGCTCCTTTGTTCTGCATAAGCATGTGGGTTATTTGGCACCTGGCCAACCCCATGATTATATCTGTTCCCTGTGGAAAGGGAATGGCATTCTTCCAATATAGCACAAGAGGGGTGTGTGCAGGCCAATGATCCTGTGCCAGCTGCCAGGAGGGACTCCCTGGCCATGGAGGACCAACACCTACCACTGAAGCTGACCTCACTCCATCTCTTATCTATATGAGTGAAGCATTACTCCATCCAGTACTTCACTGCTTTGGGTTTTCCTTGGAGACTCCAATACCAAGATGCAATGGGCAGAAGTGCTCCTGCTTCTGCTTCTGATAATAGGCAACAGATGCCACTTGCTTGACAGTCATGCTTTAGATGCGGCAGGAGTCCTGCCTCATAAGCACCTTAGAATGAGAATAAGTTGAATATGCTAAGCTAGCTGCAGTAGCAGATGAGCTTCCAAGTTATCCTGCAGGACTTGTAACATCACATAGACATCACTAAGATGGGTTCATCCAGAGGAGACGTGGAGGGAACACTGAACACTGTTTGTCTTGAAGAAGTTGTAGAAACTCCTAGGAAAAGCAGTGTACTGACCTGGATTTAATTTGTGAACCCAACCCAATGGTGAACCAACAATGAACTCATTGAGTTGCAATAGGCCATCGAGGCCATGTGATCTAAACACTTACATCATTATTTCACAGAGGCCAGCCTGCCAAACAGCTGTATCAGAATCCACCTTGGGGAACGTTCTTTTTTTTTTTTTTTTCAATACTTTAAGTTCTGGGATACCTGTGCAGAACATGCAAGTTTGTTACATAGGTATACAAGTGCCATGGTGGTTTGCTGCACCCATCAACCCATCATCTACATAAGGTATTTCTCCTAATGCTATCCCTCCCCTAGCCCCCCACCCCCAAGAGGCCCCATTGTGTGATGTTACTCTCCCTGTGTCCATGAGTTATCATTGTTCAGCTCCCACTTATGAGTGAAAACATGCAGTGTTTGATTTTCTGTTCCTGTATTAGTTTGCTGAGAATGATGGCTTCCAGCTTCATCCATGACCCTGCAAAGGACATGAAGTCATTCTTTTGTATGGCTGCATAGTATTCCATGGTGTATATGTGCCACATTTTCTTTATCCAGTCTAACATTTATGGGCATTTGGGTTGGTTCCAAGTCTTTGCTATTGTGAATAGTGCTTCAATAAACTTATGTGTGCATGTGTCTTTATAGGAGAATGATTTATAATCCTTTAGATATATACCCAGTAATGGGATTGCTGGGCCAAATGGTATTTCTGGTTCTAGAACTTTGTGGAATCGCCAACACATTGTCTTCCACAATGGTAGAACTAACTTACACTCCCACTAACAGCATAAAAATGTTCCTATTTCTCCACATCCTCTTCAGCATCTGTTGTTTCCTGACTTTTTAATGATCACCATTCTAACTGGCATGAGATGGTATCTCACTGTGGTTTTGATTTGCATTTCTCTAATGACCAGTGATGATGAGCTTTTTTTCATATGTTTGTTGGCCACATAAATGTCTTTTTTGGGGAAGTGTCTGTTCAGATCCTTCACCCACTTTTTGATGGGGTTGCTTTTTTCTTGTAAATTTGTTTAAGTACTTTGTAGATTCTGGATATCAGCCTTTTGTCAGATGGATGGATTGCAAAAATTTTCTCCCAAACTGTAGGTTGCCTGTTCACACTGATGATAGTTTCTTTTGTGTGCAGAAGCTATTTAGTTTAATTAGATCACATTAGTCAATTTTGGCTTTGGTTACCATTGCTTTTGGTGTTTTAGTCATGAAGTCTTTGCCCATGCCTATATCCTGAATAGTATTGCCTAGGTTTTCTTCTAGAGTTTTTATGGTTTTAAGTCTTACATTTACGTCTTTAATCCATCTTGAGTTAATTTTTGTATAAGGTTTAAGGAAGGGGTCCAGTTTCAGTTTTCTGCATATGGCTAGCCAGTTTTCCCAACACCATTTATTAAATAGGGAATTCTTTCCCCATTGCTTGTTTTTGTCAGGTTTGTCAAAGATCAGATGGTTGTAGATGTGTGATTTTATTTCTGAGGTCTTCATTCTGTTCCATTGGTCTATATATCTGTTTTGGTACCAGTACCATGCTCTTTTGGTTACCGTAGCCTTGTAGCATAGTTTGAAGTCAGGTAGCATTATGCCTCCAGCTTTATTCTTTTTGCTTAGGATTGCCTTTGCTATGCAGGCTCTTTTTTGGTTCCGTATGAAAATTAAAGTAGTTTTTTCTTATTCTGTGAAGAAAGTCAATGGTAGCTTCATGGGGATAGCACTGAATCTATAAATTACTTTGGGCAGTATGGCCATTTTCATGATATTGATTCTTCCTATCCATGATCATGGAATGTTTTTCTATTTGTTTGTGTCCTCTGTTATTTCATTGAGCAGTGGTTTGTAGCTCTCCTTGAAGAAGTCCTTCACATCCCTTGTAAGTTTTATTCCTAGGTATTTTATTCTCTTTGTAGCAATTGTGAATGGGAGTTCACTCATGATTTGGTTCTCTTTTTGTCTATTAATTATTGGTGTATAGGAATGCTTGTGATTTTTGCACATTGATTTTTTTCCTGAGACTTTGCTGAAGTTGTTTAACAGCTGAAGGAGATTTTGGGCTGAGACGATGGGGTTTTCTAAATATACAAGCATGTCATCTGCAAACAGACAATTTGACTTCCTCTTTTCCTCTTTCATTACCTTTGTTTCTTTCTCTTGCCTGATTGACCTGCCCAGAACTTCCAATACTATGTTCAATAGTAGTGGTGAGAGAGGGCATCCTTGTCCTGTGCTGGTTTTCAAAGGGAATACTTCCAGCTTTTGCCTATTCAGTATGATACTGGCTGTGGTTTGTCATAAATAGCTCTTGTTATTTTGAGATCCATTCCATCAACACCTAGTTTATTGAGAGTTTTTAGCATGAAGGGGTGTTGAATTTTATCGAAGACCTTTTCTGCATCTATTGAGATGATCATGTGGTTTTTATTATTGGTTATGTTTATGTGACGGATTATGTTTATCAATTTGCATATGTTGAATTTGCGTGTGCATCCCAGGGATGAAGCCAACTTGATCATGGTGGATAAGCTTTTTGATGTGCTGCTGGATTCGGTTTGACGGTATTTTATTGAGGATTTTTCTCATCGATGTCATCAGGGATATTGGCCTGAAATTTCCTTTTTTTGTTGTGTCTCTGCCAGGTTTTGGTATCAGGATGATGCTGGCCTCATAAAATGAGTTAGGGAGGACTCTCTCTTTTCGAATTGTTTGGAATAGTTTCAGAAGGAATGGTACCAGCTCCTCTTTGTACCTCTGGTAGAATTCAGCTGTGAATCCATCTGGTCCCAGGCTTTTTTTTTTTGGTTGGTAGGCTATTAATTACTGCCTCAATTTCAGAACATGTTATTCGTCTATTCAGGGATTTGACTTCCTGATTTAGTCTTGGGAGGGTATAGGTAACCAGGAATTTGTCCATTTCTTCTAGATTTTCTAGTTTATTTGCGTAGAAGTGTTTATGGTATTCTCTGATGGTAGTTTGTATTTCTGTGGGATCAGTGGTGATAGCCCCTTTGTCGTTTTTTATTATGTCTATTTGATTCTTCTCTCTTTTCTTCTTTATTAGTCTGGCCCCTCTGCTGCAGGTCTGGTAGAGTTTGCTGGAGGTCCATTCCAGACCCTGTTTGCCTGGGTATCACCAGCAGAGGCCGCAGAACAACAAAGATTGCTGCCTGTTCCTTTCTCTGGAAGCTTCGTCCCAGAGGGGCACCCACCAGATGCCAGGCAGAGCTCACCCACATGAGGCGTCTGTCGGCCCCTGCTGGGAGGCGTCTCCCAGCCAGGAGGCACGGGAGTCAGACACCAACTTGAGGAGGCAGTCTGTCCCTTAGCAGAGCTTGAGAGCTGTGCTAGGAGATCCTCTGCTCTCTTCGTAGCCAGCAGGCAGGGACGTTTAAGTTTGCTGAAGCTGCACCTACAGCCACCCCTTCCCCCAGGTGCTCTGTCCGAGGGAGATGGGAGTTTTATCTATAAGCCCCTGACTGGAGCTGCTGCCTTTCTTTCAG
Source organism: Pongo pygmaeus (assembly GCF_028885625.2). Lineage (NCBI taxonomy): Eukaryota > Metazoa > Chordata > Mammalia > Primates > Hominidae > Pongo > Pongo pygmaeus. Next base: position 23,304,709 of record NC_072388.2, on the reverse strand, counting down.
AGATGCCCTGCCCAGAAAGGAGAAATTTAGAGCGGAAGTCTGGCTACAGTGGCTTTATGGAGCTGTGATGTGCTCTGCCGGTTCAAACTTCCCAATAGCCTTTGTTAAACTGTGAAGGGAAATGGTCTACTCAAGCCTCAGTAATGGTGGATGCCCCTCCCCTCAATAAGCTTGAGTGTCCCAGGTCGAATTCAGACAGCTGTGCTGGCAGCGAGAATTTCAAGCCAGTGGATCTTAGCTTGCTGGGCTCCATGGTGTTGGGATCTGCTGAGCTAGACCACTTGGCTCCCCAGCTTCAGCCTCCTTTCCAAGGGGGAGAACGGTTCTGTCTTGTTGGCATTCCAAGTGCTACTGGGATATTTAAAAAAAAAACTCCTGCAGCTAGCTTGATGTCTGCCCAAACATCCACCCAGTTTTGTACTTGAAACCCAGGGCACCAGTGGTGTAGGCACCCGAGGGAATCTCCTGGTCTGCGGGTTGTGAAGACTGTGGGAAAAGCGTAGTATCTGGGCTGGAGTGCATCGTTCCTCATAGCACAGTCCCTCACTCTTCCCTTTGGCTAGGGGAGGGAGTTTCCTGACCCCTTGCACTTTCTGGGTGAGGCAATGCCCCACCCTGCTTCTGCCCCCGCTCTGTGGGCTGCACCCACCGTCTAACCAGTCCCATTGAGATGAGCCGGCTACCTCAGTTGGAAATGCGGAAATCACTCGCCTTCTGCGTTGATTCGGCCATCTTACCAGCCACCTCGGGAACATTCTTAAAATACAGATTTCCAGGCCACATCTTGGGGACTTCTAAATTAGTTAGTCTAGAATAGGGCCCAAGCAACTCTACTTTTAACAAACTCCACTGTTGGAAAAGCAACTTGAAAAGATGCATGTACATACTGGACAATGGGTGATATTCCAGGCAGGAAATCATGTCAAAGAGCCATCAGACTGTGGGTCCTAGCAAGAGGCTGAAGCATGGCAGCATTTAGAGATGAAAGCAGACAGGCAGGCCAGCAGAGGCCGCCAGTTCCTGTCCACAAGGCCTAGAAGAAGGAGCACAGTCACAACCATGAAGTGGGGTTTAGATAAAGCTGCTCAGTGCTGAAAATGATCAAATCCTGAGCAGGTTATCCACACATGGACACAAGCATGGCAGGACCAAAGAGATGAGTGGAACTGGACAAACCTGGGGCTTGGTCATGAGAATAGGACAGAGGCCCAGTCTTTAAAGCTAACACAGAATTAAGGGGCATTAGTGCTCGCTGATCATCAATTCTGTGGAAGGTGCTTTTCACAGGCTGGCTCTGGTGTTACCCTCACACACACTGACTTAATCCCCATTTAATAGATGAGGTGGATTTAAAAGGTGAACAGGGGCTAATTTTTATCTTACTGGGCCACAATATTACCATCTTTAAAATGAGTAGAATAATTCTTACCCTGGCATGGTATGGTCCCTGGTACACAGTAATGTTTAAAAGAAATTTCATAGTCTCTGAAAGGAAACCCTACACTTACGTTTTGCTATTTTGCAATACAATGTGTTCAAAAACCTACCACAGCTTTTTATATCTAGTTAACTTCCCTAACTAGCTTTTAAAGCCCTTTCTTACCCAATCACACTCCACACCAAATGCATTTCTCACACTCCTCTGAGCCCCACACTCCATGCAAACTAACGCAGAGGCACACCAGGCCTCCTTTACCTTCCTCTCTATCGCTAGGTGGTGGAACACATCTGTACGTTTTCCCCTTCGTCCTTCCTTATATATATATATAAACAGTGAATTTTTAGTAAATACATGATCTATGCCAGGCACGGTACTGCATATTTTATTTGCATTATTTCTTTCAAGAGTCACGATGACCCTATGAGGTAGCTATTATTATTTTAACACTTTTACCAATGAGTAAAGTGAGGCCTTAAAGAAGAGACACAGCATACATAAGATGACACATTTAGTAAATGACAGAGACATGCTTTGGTCTCAGGTTTATCTGTGAACAAAGCCTTCGCTTCTAGCATCTGTGCCATGCTCTCTGCTGTTGACCCAAGCTGTTGGTCATGCAAGGCTGAACTAACACTTACCTCCTTCCCTGAAGGGAATGGCACCTCTAGGCTTCACTGGATCAAAGACAACACCAAAAATTTTATTTAAGCACATCAAAGTCTGGAAACCAAATAGAGAATCAGTGAGAACACTTCATTATCCCTTGCAAAAGGTGCCCTCAAGGCAAAACAGGGAGAGTGAAGCTCTCTGAATCCTTAATACTTGAATCTTGTTGCAGGAAGACATTAGCTGGGCCTCATTTATTTATTTATTTATTTTATGGGAATTTTTAAATTTGTGTCTAAGTAGGTATATGTATTTGAACATAAGACAGGCCATATTTCATACAGATTGTGTGTATTATGGGTGAAGACATATTTTGTGCAAGTCAGAAATAGGCATCACTTTCACCATGGCTCGCCTGAGATAACTGTTTTGGTTGCAAAGCCACTTGGTGACCAACATCTGTTAGTCCCTTAGGAACCAATCTAAATTAGATAGGTGGCAGAAAGAGAGTGATTCTGTGTGTGTAGCACTGGAAAGTCAGATATCTTCAAATAGCAATCTTAAGGTAATTTGGGGTACTGTCTTCTTTTAATATGTTTTCTGATTATAAAAATAATACGTGGTAATCATAGTATCATTGAAAAATACAAAAATATATAAAGAACAAAATTCTTTAATCCTGTGGTCCCACTTCCAGAGATAACAACTAATACCCTTTATCTTTCTTTCCAGTGAAGTAATCTTTAAAAGCCAAGGAAAGGAAGATAGGAAAAATGAAGATAAATCCCGAAAGATCAATATTTACTTTTAGTCTGCATTTAAGTGTGCATCGTTGAGAGAATCCACAGAAACTCCAGGAAACTTTTATCAAAGATAGAAGTTGAACTTGCCAACACATCAACAATTTATGCTTAGAAACAAGATACTCAATCTCAAGTTGTCTTCCCTCTGTAATCCACATTTAGCTTTTTAAAAATCAACATATTGAGATACATTATACATATTGCGAAATTGATGTTTTTAGGTGTACCGTTTTATAAATCCTGACAAATTTATACAGTTGTGTTTACAATACCACAAACAAGAAACAGAACATTTCTATCACTCCAAATGTTTCTTTGTGTCCTTTGTAATCAGTTTTCTTCCTCCAAGGTCAGAGCCTGATAACTACCAATCTGCTCTGTGTCTTGATAGCTTTGCCTTTTCTGGAAGGACATCTCAATGGAATCCTATAGTATGTAGCATTTGAGACGGGCATCTTTCTTTTAATATATTTGAGATTCATCAGTGTTGTTGCATGCTAAATAATATTCGATTGAATAGGTTTGCTGCAATATGGTTTATGCATGCACCAGTTGGTAGACATTTCTATTGTCTGCCAATTTCGGCAATTATGAATAATACCAATATAAACATTTGTGTGCAAGTCTTTGTGTGCAAGATGTGTTTTCATTTCTTTTCAGTAAATTTCTAGTAGTGAGATTTTGAAGTCATATGGTAAGTGTTTGTATAACTTTAAAAGAAACTGCCAAACCATTTTCCAATCAGGCAGTAAAAATCTGCATTTGCATTGGCAATGTGAGATAGTTTCACTCACTCCACATTACTATAAGCACTTAGGATTACTGAAATTTTTAAATTTTTAGCCATTTGACTAGCTGGGCTGCTGTTATGATTTAGATTTCCCTAAGCACTTAGAATTATCGGATTTTTTTTTTTTTTTTTTTTTGAGACAGAGTCTCGCTCTTGTCTCCCAGGCTGGAGTGCAATGGTGCCGCCTTGGCTCGCTGCAACCTCTGCCTCCTGGGTCTAAGCAATTCTCCTGCCTCAGCCTCCCAAGTAGCTGGGATTACAGGTGCCCACGACCACGCCAGGATAATTTTTATATTTTTAGTAGAGACAGAGTTTCACCATGCTGGCCAGGCTGGTCTTGAACTCCTGACCTTAGGTGATCTGCCCGCCTCAGCTTCCCAAAGTGCTGGGATTACAGGCGTGAGCCACTGCACCCAACCAGATTATCTGATTTTTTAAATTTTAGCCATTGGAATAGATGGGCTGTGGTTATGATTTAAATTTCCCTAGTGACTAATGATAGTGGGCATCATTTTATGATTTTTTTTTTTTTTTTGCCATCTGTATCTCCTTTGGTGAAGTATAGATTCAAATAGTTTGCCCATTTTAAAATTCAGTGTGTTTGTTTTCTAATTATTGTGTTGTGAGAGTCATTTATATATTCCACACCAATGCTTTGTCAGGTAAGTGTTAACCAACATATTATTCTAATGTGTGGCTTGTTTTTCATTTTCTTCTTTTTTTTAGGGTTTTTTTTAATTTAAATTTTATTTTAAGTTCAGGGGTACATGTTTATGTTTGTTATATAGGTAAACTTGTGTCATAGGGGTTTGCTGTACAGATTATTTTGTCACCCAGGTATTCAGCCTAGTATCCATTAGTTATTCTTCCTGATCCTCTCCCCCATCCCACCCTTCATTTTCCAATAGGCTTCAATGTGTATTGTTCCCCTCTATGTGTCCATGTGTGCTCATCATTTAGCTCTACCTTGTAAGTGAGAACATGCGGTGTTTGGTTTTCTGTTCCTGAATTAGTTTGATAAGGATAGTGGCCTCCAGCTCTACCCATGTTCCTGCAAAGGACATCATCTCATCCCTTTTTATGGCTGCATAGTATTCCACGATATATATATGTACCATATTTTCTTTATCCAATCTACCATTGATGGGCATTTAGGTTGATTCCATGTCTTTGCTATTGTAAATAGTGCTGCAGTGAACATACGTGTACACTTGTCTTTATGATAGAATGATTTATATTCCTTTGGGTAAATACCTAGTAATGGAATTGCTGGGTCAAATGGTATTTCTGGCTCTAGGTCTTTGAGGAATCGCCACACTGCCTTCCACAATGGTTGAACTAATTTACATTCCCACCAACAGTGTAAAAGCATTCCTATTTCTCCACAGCCTCATCAGCATCTGTTGTTTCTTGACTTTTTAATAATCACCATTCTGACTGGCGTGAGATGGTATCTCATTGTGGTTTTGATTTGCATTTCTCTAATGATCAGTGTTGTTGAGCTTTTTTTCATATGTTTGCTGGCCAGATAAATGTCTTCTTTTGAGAAGTGTCTGTTCATATCCTTTGCCCACTTTTTAATGGGATTGTTTGTTTTTTTCTTGTGAATTTGTTTAAGTTTTTTGTAGATTCTGGATATTAGGCCTTTATCAGATGGACAGATTGCAAAAATTTTCTCCCATTCTGTAGGTTTTCTGTTCACTCTGATGGTAGTTTTATTTGCTTCAGAGAAACTCTTCAGTTTAATTAGATCATATTTGTCAGTTTTTGTTTTTGTTGCCATTGCTTTCAATATTTTTGTCATGAAATCTTTACCTGTGCCTATGTCCTGAATGGTATTGCCTAGATTTTCTTCTTATAGTTTTGGGTTTTACATATAAGTCTTTAATCTATCTTGAGTTAATTTTTGTAAAAGGTGTAAGGAAGGGGTCCAGTTTCAATTTTCCGCATATGGCTAGCCAGTTTTCCCAGCATCATTTAGTAAATAGGGAATCCTTTCCCCATTGCTTGTTTTTGTCAAGTTCCTCGAGATTAGATTATTGTAGATGTGAGGTCTTATTTCTGAGATCTCTATTCTGTTCCATTGGTCTATGTGTCCGTTTTTGTACCAGTACCATGCTGTTTTGGTTACTGTAGCCTAGTAACACAGTTTGAAGTTGGGTAGCATGATGCCTCCAGCTTTGTTCTTTTTGCTTAGGATTGTCTTGGCTATACAAGTGTTGTTTTTTTTTTTTTTTTTTTTTTTTGGTTCCGTATGAATTTTAAAGCAGTTTTTTCTAATTCTGTGAAGAAAGTCAATGGTAGCTTGATGGGGATAGCATTGAATCTATAAATTACTTTGGGCAGCATGGACATTTTTGCGGTATTGATTCTTCCTATCCATGAGCATGGAGATGTTTTTCCATCTGTTTGTGTCCTCTGTTATTTCCTTGAGCAGTTGTTTGTAGTTCTCCTTGAATAAGTCCTTCACTTTCCTTATTAGTTGTATTCCTAGATATTTTATTCTCTTTATAGCTATTGCGAATGGGAATTCATTCCTGATTTGGCTCTCTGCTTGTCTATTACTGGTGTATAGGAAGGCTTGTGATTTTTGCACATTGATTTTGTATCCTGAGACTTTGGTGAAGTTGCTTATCGCTTAAGAAGCTTTTGGGCTGAGATGATGGGGTTTTCTAGGTATAGGATCATGCCATCTGCAAACAGAAACAGTTTAACTTCCTCTCTTATCCTTTATTTCTTTCTCTTGCCTGATTGCCCTGGCCAGAACTTCCAATGATATGTTGAATAGCAGTGGTGAGAGAGGGCATCCTTGTCTTGTGCTGGTTTTCAAAGGGAATACTTCCAGTTTTTGCCCATTCAGTGTGATATTGGCTGTGGGTTTGTCATAAGTGGTTCTTATTATTTTGAGCCATTCCCTTCAATACCTAGTTTATTAAGATTTTTTAACATTAAGGGATGTTAAATTTTATCAAAGGCTTTTCTGCATCTATTGAGATAATCATGTGGTTTTTGTCTTTAGTTCTGTTTATGTGATGAATTACGTTTATTGATTTGAGTATGTTGAACTGGCCTTGCATCCTGGGGATGAAGCTGCCTTAATTGTAGTGGATAAGCTTTTTGATGTGCTGCTGGATTCTGTTTGCCAGTATTTTATTGAGGATTTTTGCATCAAAGTTCATCAGGGATATTGGTCTGAAGTTTTTTGCTTTTTGTTTTTTTTTTTGTTTTTTTTTTTTTTGTATCTCTGCCAGGTTTTGTTATGAGGAAATGCTGGCTTCATAAAATGAGTTAGGGAGAAGTCCTTCCTTTTCAATTGTTTGAAATGGTTTCAGAAGAAATGGTACCAGCTCTTCTTTGTACACCTGGTAGAATTTAGCTGTATATCCATCTGGTCCTGGGCTTTTTTTGGTTGGTGGGCTATTTATTACTGCCTCAATTTCAGAACTTGTTATTGCTCTATTCAGGGATTCAACTTCTTCCTGGTTCAGTCTTGGGAGGGTGTATATGTCCAGGAATTTACCCATTTCTTCTAAATTTTGTAGTTTATTTGCATAGACGTGTTTATAGTATTCTCTGATTATTGTATTTCTGTGGGGCCAGTGGTGAGGCCTTTTTTTTTTTTTTTTTTTTTGAAATGGTGTTTTGCTCCTGTTGCCGAGGCTGGAGTGCAATGGCACAATCTCGGCTCACGGCAACCTCCACCTCCCGGGTTCAAGCGATTCTCCTGCCTCAGCCTCATGAGTAGTAGGGATTACAGGCATGCACCACCACTCCTGGCTAATTTTGTATTTTTAGTATAGACGAGATTTCTCCATGTTGGTCAGGCTGGTCTCGAACTCCCAAACTCAGGTGATCCGCCTGCCTTGGCCTCCCAAAGTGCTGGGATTACAGGCGTGAGCCACTGCTTCCGGCTGGTGATGTCATTTTTTTAAACAGTGAGTCAGAAGCATGAAAACAAATAGTGATAAATGCTTTAGAAAAATCACTGTAGACTTTGGTTTTAACAGCATTTCAAGTGTAAAGTGTATTTTAGAACAAACAAGTCAGTCTGCCCAGTTCTCATCTCTGTATTCTTCCTGTCTTTGTACTTGCATTAGGGCTTCTTTACTCACACCCATGGACTCAGCCTTGGTCAGCTCAATCATGGGACAGGAGGAATTTAAGAGCTCTAGCCTCACACTCACTGAGGATTATGTTCGCTTATGCTACTCTGGCCCTGACCTTATACTCAGGTTCAAATACTAAGACATGATTGATTGACAGATAGATAGATAGATAGATAGATAGATAGATAGATATAGATAAACAGATAGATAGAAGTTTATATTATACACATATGCACAGATCTGTGTATCTGTATCAGTCAACGTAGCTGTCTATCTATATAGATATTTCTGTATGCCAGTCACCTGGTAGGTGATATGGCACAGTTTAACAAATATTTATGAAGGGCCTACTATGTACCAGCTTCTGTAATGAGTAAGACATTACTAATAAAATTAGAATAAGATCTGGTTCCTGCACCTAAATAGTTTATAGTCAGCATTATGCAAGTAGAGATTACCTTTTTAAATCATCAAAGTCACTCCGTAATGCAGTTATTATTTAAACAGAATTGTTTTTAAAAGACCAGAAAAACACAGAGAAATTAAACAGCTTGCTCAAGGCTCTGAAGAGAATAAATGGTAGATGTCTTTGACCCCCAAATACAAACATTTAATATACTTGATATACTGCCTGATATACTGCTACTTCCTGTGAATCTTTCCAAGATCTGGTCCCCAACTTTCATCCTGTTTCTAGCATGTCAATCAACCTATTAATCACTTTGCCTGACTCTTCTCTTGCTAACTCTTAAGAGTCCTCTAGGGAAGTCCCTAGGGACCAAAATTCTCCCTATGTACCCCAGGTGGCGCTTGAAGCAGTGCTTGCCAGATGCCCAGAGCTGGGCCCTCAGATCTCCTCTCTGGGTCCCCCTGTTCAAGGTGGAGAGAGTCACAGTGCTAGAGTCCATGGGCCTAATAGGATCCCTGTTTTTCCAGTGGTGACCTCCGTAATGCTCCTGGCTTCATCAGATGATCCCACTCATCTGTCCCCTAGCTCCGTGGATACCATGCAACTGCCTAGCTGCCAACACACCTCTGGGGCCTCCAAGGCCTGGTTAGGGGTGTTCTAGGTTCTTGCCTCTCCATATGTGACCTATCCCAAGGTAGTTAGTCAATTTATGCCTGGCCACACCCCACAATATTACAGGAAGTTCCATAAAGGCATTCAGTCTTCCAGCAGAGCAGTCAGTCACTAAAATCACACAGCAGTGGGGTTCTGCACCAGAGGAGAGAGGACTGGCAAGCTGGAGGGAACGGTGCAGTCTATCTCTGTTTCACATACGCGCACACACACACACATGCATACTGCCTGTCTTTCTTTCTCTCTTTCACATACACACAGTCTCTCTCTCTCTCTCCCACACACACTCTCCTCTTCCTCTCTCTCCTCTCCACACTTGCCTTCACTCCCACAACCCCCTGAGAATTATGGTTCTCTGGAACTGAGCCAAAGCAAGGAGTCTTCACCCAAAGCCACAGTGAAGGGGTCAGAGGGTCAGAGTCATTTGCTATGAAACTAGCGACACTCAGGCTTTAGGGCCCCTTTTGTTCACTGGCCTCTGTGAGTCTTGGGGGTTGTAGAGTGTTCCATGTGGCAAAGGGAAACCAGGCTACAACAGGAAACATTTCATGTGAGCATTTCTGATAAATTACTTAAAGATATCTCTCCAGAAAGGGATAGGAGCCATGCTGTGATTTATTTTCTCGTTCTAAATAAGTATTCTTATTTATTCTGCAGGAAAATCAGAGATCACTTCCAACTCTCCTTAAGCTCTTATGCAGGTTCTTCTAGCTGGATCTAGAAACCAAATTGACACCAGGCAGATTAACAAGAGAAAGCATACAAATCTTATTCATCTTACATGTACGTGGGGATCTTCACAAGAAAGAAAATTAAAAAGTGGCCAAAGCAAGATGTTTTTATGCTTTTTAGACAAAGAATGATAAATTTGAGAAGCAATGTCAAGACAAAGAAAATCTGGCTAGGAGTAGTACATTTCTAGGGGAGTCAGTAGGAGATATATTGGGGGGCATGTAAAACTAGTGAAAGATAAGAGTTACTTCATTAAGCATATTTATCCAGATCCATTCCAGTTCTCAATTCCCAGTGTCTCATGATAAGGGCTATCTTCTCACCCTGGTACAGAGAGAGTACCCCTCCCAGAGGAACCTTTATGGCTTGCTGCATGCAAGAAGAGACAGGTCAGCTAGCCTTTTCTAAACTACAATTTCTCCAATGTTTTCAACTCAAAATAATCAATACACCAATTCAGCATGTTGTGGGATGGCACATCCTTCCCTCCTTTAATATCTAAGTTAATATTGATGATTTTGTATATTAAGAAGGTTCCCAAAATCGAATGAGCTATGGGCACTACAAAGCCAAGATCTGCTCCTGAGGAGGGGAGTACTGGTACTGAAGAAGCAAGGAAACTCAAAAATTGTGCTGAGATCAAAACATCAGGAGGAGAATCTGAAGTGTCAGCCCATTGGAAGAAGCAAAAGCATTTAGGGAAGTAGTTGCATGGAGTCTGGGATTCTGGAGTCCAGTTACAAGCAAACAAAGTGGGAAGAATTCAAAGAATTGCCTGAGTAATTGCTGCTAATGGACAAGGCAGGGTGTCAGGGACCCAACCAAGAGAGCTGGAGTTGGTTTTGTGGCTGCAGTCCAAGCAGAGGAAACCAGAACATGAGCGCCACTGCACAGACTGGGCAGATGGTGGGAGAGGGGAAGAGAAAGCCACTAACAGTCACCGTCATTGATCCTGAGACATTGTACTTCAGTAGTGATGTTGGGTGCCTTACACTTTTAGGCTGCATCAGAGATTCCTCAAAGAGGATACAGTGCTAAATCTGCAGTTATCAGGACAGGCAGCAGAATCTTGCCCATAAAGAGGGAATAAAAACGCATACCTATCTTATAACATTGTTGAGATGATTCAGTCAATGGTATAGATAAAATGTGTAGCCTGGTACTTTATGCAATCATGGAGAACAACTCAAGCTCTCTGGAATATGATCCTACCTTGAATATAGTAAGAAGAAAAGGAGTTTAAATTCTCCTGGTAGGAGGGATGCAAATTCATTCAAAGGAAATAAGGCAGTAGGAAGGAACAGCTAATTTGGCTTTTAGAAGTAAATCATCAGTGCAATGCAAAGATGCTGTTTATGTGCTTGGCTTATTGATTTGATAAGTTTCTTGGTAAACTTTTTTTCTGCTCAGTTAGTAATTGGTTAGTTTTCTTTTGTAGTAATAGTAATAGTTTAAATGTTCCTTGCAGTAATGACTGTCATTGCTATATTTTATTTTCTAAGTTGATTTTGTACTCTAACATCACTCTGCTATGTTTTCCTGTGTTGTAGGAAATTATTTTTAAATGTCTTTCCATTTCAATGCCATGTTTGTGGACATTCCCCCACTGCCCTTCATCCTCAGAAAGGAACAGCCTCCTGTGGGTTGACTTGGTGATATCTGTCCATAGATAATGTCTCCAGCCCCAGGCTCATCACTCAGAGATCTGCCCTCAGGAGGACACGTTCATCCCCAGCACCAGAGACATGTCTGTCAAGGCTTTTGGAACTGATTTTATCCCCATGCAAAAAGCTAGATTCTAATTCTGTTTGATCACAAAAGGTTGAATCTAAGCCTTACAACTGAGCTTCATAGACCAAAACAAGAAATACATGGAAAAGTTGCTGTAATTCATTATAGATGTGGACCCTTTTGCTTTCCTCTAAGGAAAAAAAATTTTCAATTTTATTAAGAAAAAATTCCCACTAACTGTGGCCATGTTCAAAGCACTCACAGAAAATATTTTGAACATACAGGATTTCGCTCAAGGAAGAATATTCATCATTTCAGTGTGGGGGAAAGGAACTGGTCATTCATTTTCTCTAGCCTTATCCTAACATTTATAGTTAAAAAGGGATGGATTTGGCTTTGCCTAATCTTTATGACAAAGCAATTCTTGCCTGACCTCTCAAATTCTCCCCAGTCCAGAGACTGTATGACCAGAAGGTGGAATCATAAATTTCCAAGAAATGACAAAGGTGAAAATGGAATCAACAATCGCTACCTAAATTTTCAGGCTCTGAGACACCTTCCTAAACTATATGAATAAGCCACAGCAAAATGCTTAAATCTCTCCAGCTATTTTTTCTTTCATTGGTAAGTTATATTTCTTTTTGAAGGAAAGAAAATATCTACCTCAGCTCTTATTTATTAAAACTTACATAACAAAGACACTACAGGTGAAAACACAGCCACCATCACTCTATATTATTTTCTAAAATGATTTATAACATAACATTCAGCATAGATAACAGTAAAAGTTCAAAGAGGATCATGAAATACAAAATAAATCCAATTTAATAAAGTCAAAACAAAATCATTGTTCTTTTGTAAATGTTGATCACAAAGCTTAAAAAATGTACTTGAAATGAAAAGCTTCAGAAATAAAACAATTGTACCAAATTCAGTTTAGTGTTTTGTATTTAGTATGTACCAAATAAATTTTTATTAAATTATTCATGATCTGTGTCACCAACAACTGTGATGATCAATACACAGTCATATGATCTTGGGTGAAGTCTGTGCAGCTCAACATAATTCAGTTAATTCAATATTATAAGTGCCACTGCTAATTTGCCCAAATTATACTATCAATTCCTCCTTAATTATCTAGTTGATTTCTCAGCCCCACATTCCACTTTACGTCTGACCTCAGAATGACATACAAACATAAAAGTGGAAATTTAAGACCCCTCAGATGTGGTTCAAAATCTAAATCCATGACAGCGTGGGCAGCAAGACTAGTGGTACTCACACCATGAGGCCCCCAGGGATCGAGGTGTTCACAGGCTGTCCTTGTAGCCATGCCCTCACCTGTGATGAAGGAAACCACTATACAGTGACTTCTCTGAGAAAATCTTCCCTCTGCTGTAGAGAAAATACAATCGGGGCATTACCTGATTGGGCAAATTGATTTCTGCTCTAATAGGTATTGATTATCTGCCAGGCCATGGCCTCCTTCTGGGGGTACTACAGAGAGAAACCCACAGACATTTTTCTCACACCAGTCAAGTAGCTTAATCTATTACCTTACACGGTGGCTAGGGCAGCCTGTAATTAATATAGTTCAGCCAGTTTGAGAATCTGGTTGGAAAGGCAGAGAAAACCGTTGTGGTGCTTTGCAAATGATTCTGACTCTGAGATATCAGAAAAAGGGTGCTTAGCAAAAAAAAAGGATAGGGGAGGCAAAATTTTACCTCTAGTTTCATAGGACTGTTAAACTGGGCCTGAGAATTAAACTGACTGCAGACAGATTAACAGAAGAAAAGTAACAAATTTGTTTGGTATAAGTTTTACATGACACCAGGGCCCTCATCAGGAAATGAAGACCCAAAGAAGTGGCACAACTGAAATGATTTTGTATATGCTAGGTTGAACAAAAAGAGTCAACTGTTGAAAACTAAACTATTCGGGGAGGCTAAAGGAAGATAAAAATAATTTTCATAGGGTCTGTTTGTTCAGAATTTTCTCAGTCTCATCTTCCCATTCTAATGATAAGAATGTTACTTTCCTTCTGATATAAAGAGGACGTCTTTCATCTGGGGGTTTTATCTCCTGCTTTTAGGAAGAAAAAGAGAAGCATCGGAACACCCTTCTACCTGCTGTTTTGTTTTTTTTTTAATTATACTTTAAGTTTTAGGGTACATGTGCACAACATGCAGGTTTGTTACATATGTATACATGTGCCATGTTGGTGTGCTGCACCCATTTTTTTTTAATGACTTTAATTCAAAATAATCCTTCTGCTAAAGTGGCACATTTTTCAGGGGGCAGGGAATATTCTGCCTCCTTTCAGTAGGTGCAGATGGATTGTCAGTACAGGTGAATATGTCTAAGTGCTCATACAACAGGCAGATCTGCCTCGCCGCCCCCTTGGGATTTTTCAGTGGTTGGCTTTGAAGTTGGCATAATTTTTATCTTGAGTTTCTTAGACATTCATCGTAAGACTGAATACTTTTACTAGGAAAACTGGTCTTGCTAGCTTTTAATGGTTTCAGTTGTAACTTTCAGTGACAAGGAACACATTCCACAGTGCAGTGTGGGAGGAAGCATTCCTGACTATGAGTCACAAGACTCAGGTCTGGTTCCACCTCCACCAGCAATAATCACATAAAACCACCATCAAGGTCCGTTCTCCATCTCCAAAATGGAATTGATAGGCTACTCTCTGCCATATCCAAAAGGACTATTGAGAGGAAATATTATAAGACAGTTCAAATAACTTTGGAAGAGAAGCAAATATACCCTGATAAGATAGTCAGGGGCATAGGCTGTCTGCACACAGAGGCAGAGAATGAAGGCAATTAGTCAAACAGTTACTGCAGAAACCACTCCTACCTCCCACAGAGGAAAAAAAAAAAAAAAAAAAACAATGCACAGGGACTTACCAACACTTATTTTACTCAGCAGAGTATTTCAGATAAAAGGAAAATTTTGGCTGTCTGAATTACCCATATAGTTTCCTTAAAACCCTCTATTTCACATGAGTAGTGATAACCTCAATAAGGACCCTATTCTCTCCCTAGGAAATGGGACAGTAGACCTGAAGTTACATCTTTCCCTTGGAATTTAATTCCTAAAGAAGACAAATTATTATGTTACGTTCACCCAAATGGGACTTCAGAAGGCCACAATACCTATCTGGAGTTAGCTAAGGGGTTAAGATTCAGAGTCTTCCCGACGGTGTCTTTTCAAGGCATATTTTTAGAGTATCAGACTGAATCCCAGGGATTTCTGGGTGACTCTTGCAAAGCATTACAACTTAGCCCTGTGGTTGTGCTGCCAGGACACATACATCAGGATCTCAATAAATTGCAGTGCTTCAGGCTTAGACAAGCTTTGGGGGATTTTATTGTGATCATTATTTTAATTTCTGGAAAGAGATTGTGAAAGTTCTTCTCAAACCCATAGATAGGATAAGAGGATGATACACCAGTTTTGCACACTCAACTTAAATATTATTTGAAGGGAGAGAAAAGGAAATTATTCACTTGCTGTGTCTTGCTCTTAGATTCCAGAAATGAATCTATAGTCCTAATTTTTCAAAGACATTTGATGGAAGCCTGTGCTTCTCAATTTAGAAGACTAATTCACCCTATACTCTCTTTATAGCTCAGGTATATTATTTAGCATGGCAATTTCCCTATATTTATAAAGCAGATAATTTTAATAATGCATAATAGTTATTGAGAATTTCAATTAGAAACTCTTTATTTATGCTACTTTTTTTTTTTTTTTTTGAGACGGAGTCTCACTCTGTTGCCAGGCTGGAGTGCAGTGGCATGATCTTGGCTCGCTACAACCTCCACCTCCTGGGTTCAAGCAATTCTCCTGCCTCAGTCTCCCAAGTAGCTGGGACTACAGGAGCACACCACCACACCCAGCTAATTTTTGTATTTTTAGTAGAGACGAGGTTTCCACATGTTGGCCAGGATGATCTCGATCTCTTGACCTCATGATCTGCCCATCTTGGCCTCCCAAAGTGCTGAGATTACAGGCGTGAGCCACCACGCCCAGCTGCTATTTATGCTACATTTTTGTAATCAACTTGGATGGAAGACAGACAGAGCTCTATATTCATGACTACAAAATGTTTTATATGCAACTTCCTGAGTATAACCTAATTGCCTATAGAGAAAAAAAATGCTCTTCTAGAAGCACTTTCTGTTAAAGTATCTTATGTTCAGGAGAAATTGAACAAATGTGACAATGCAAACCTCATACCTACTTATGGTAGCACTCTAGGAGCCTGCCACGCCTCCTGGAAGCTGTCAAATTCACTTCTGGGTCTCAAAAATGGGAATACAAACATTTTTCTAAGTTACTGCATAAGTCTTACCCACACCTAGCAGAGGTCAAAGTCTCCTCCTTTACCCTTAATACTAAGACCCTTTTATCTAGGCAGTGGTTTTACTCTGTCCTAAGAGGTAGGCTATCCCTTCAACTGCTCATCTCAGACCAGGCCAAGTAATCAACCCTACATCTACCACTCCCACGTTCAGGAGAGCCACCTCCTGCTGGGTCCATACTGGACCCTAATTCAGAGCAGGAACAACCTGATACTACACAGGAAACTAGCAGCAGCAAGGGAAAAAAAAAAAAAAAAAAACTAGTCTCTGTCCTAATCTTTCTAAACAAGGTTTTCATACAGATGCAATTTGAACCATAGTAAGAGCCCAGCATTAGATTTATATTTGGATTTCCAGACCAACAAACACTTACTTGTTTTAGAGATTCAAAGAAAAACATGATGTGCAAAGAGATGTCAGAATTAAGGATCTTGTTCAAAAATATGCTCTGTGCCAGGTGTAGTGGCTCCTGTCTGCAATCCCAGCACTTTGGGAGGACAAGGCAGGAGGATCACTTGAGACCAGAAATTCAACACCAGCCTGGGCAACATGGTGAGACCCTGCCTCTACAAAAATGAAGAAAACAATCAGGCATGGTAGTGTGTGCCTGTAGTCACAGCTACTCAGGAGGTTGAGGCAGGAGGATCGCTTCAGCCCAGGAATTCCAAGCTTCAGTGAGCTATGATCACACTATAGCACTCCAGCCTGGGTAATAGAGCAAAACCCCGCCTCCACCTCAAAAAAAGAAAGAGGGGTGGGCAAACATAAAAAACAAAAAAGTTCTGACTACATACAGAAAGTAAGTCAAAGTAATATAACTATATATCAAGTTCCAAAAACAAACCACAACTTTTTTCTTTTTTAAGACAGGGTCTCACTCTGTCACCCAGGCTGTAGTGCAGTGTTGTGACACAGGGTTCACTGCAGCCTTGACTTCCTGGTTCAAGCAAGCCTCACTCCTGAGTAGCGCATGGTGTTGCATGTGCCTGTAGTCCCAGCTACGATAATGCACCACTATGCATTATTTTTTATTTAATGTAGAGATGGGGTCTCAGTATGTTGCCCAGGCTGGTGTTGAACTCCTGGGCTCAAGCATTCCTTCCACCTCGGCCTCCCAAAGTGCTGGGATAACAGACATTAGCCACCACACCTGTTCCCCAAAAAATTTTATTGGAAAATGTCTTCTTAGACCTAGCTAAGCCTCCAAATTAAATATATGTATGTAAATATATATTTGTCTGTATTTGTGTATCTTGACTCAGTATTATTGAATGTCAGGTTTAAAGGGGGCCTGAGGATACTGATGCTCAAATGATGATCTACAAGCCCGTTAAAACACTATTGATGTTTGCAGGATCTAATTAAAATGATAGTAAAAGATATTGTGCGTGTGTGTGTGTTTGTGTGTGTGTAACATTGTAAGTTTGCCACTATCCTTATCCCCAAAAGATCTATTCTCTATTGTGTCCTTCTGTTTTTTTGTAAAAATTATCTTTTATGAAATGATAGTTGTAGTAGAAAGTCGTTTTGGTTTTTTGTTGTTGTTTGGCTTGGGTTTTTTTAATTTGAAAAAATAAAGCATTGAAAACCTGGTAAGTCCACATTTTGGGGTGGCATGGGTATTTTACTGATCCTTGAAATTCATACATCTGGGATGTATGACCTAGACAACATGTGCCAAATCTATCTGATGTTTGAATGCTTCTTAATAACTTTCACCTATTAGTCCTAGCTCTAGCTCCTGCACCCACACAGACTCAGCTGTCCCTGTTCCAGATGAAAATCCTTTCTATAGTTGAAGACAGTGCTTCTGTTCCCCCTAAGATCTTTTTTTCTCCAGAATTAAAAATCTTCTATTGTCTTCAACTCTAGTTTTGAGCCAGACCTCAAAATAGAGCCTGTGAGATAGAAGAAAACATTGAAAGAAAGAAATATGTATATACTTAAAGAAAGAAATGCCATTTCTTTTATGTTTTATAAATGAGGAAATTGAATCCAAGTGGTTAAGAGACTTAACTAAGATCTAACAGTTTGTTAATGACATTCACTACTCAGCAAATCAAAACATCTTACCCTTGAGAAATGTTTGCATTAAAGCAAAGAACAAAAAGACAGTAGCAGATGTATGTAAATTGATTCAACAAATATTTTCAGTGTCTAAACTATGCCATGAATTACGGTAGCTAAAAGGAAACAGGTTCCCTGCTTTTGAGGAGCTTAGAAGCAAGAAATAGTAAGTAAATAAAATAGCAAAAATATGAAAAAATAGCATGACAATAGAAACAACTACTTCACTTGGGGAAGCTGGAAAGGCACAAGAGAGAAAGTGAAATTTAGGTTGGGCAATGAAGGATGAATAGGAATTTTCCAAGGAAGTTTAAGTGTGTTTGGAGGAAGATATAATGAGTTCAATTCCAGAGAGCTGAATTTCAGGTAATTTTGAGGCACCCGGAGGAGATAACCAAGGGGCAATTACACCATGAAAAAAGAAAGCTGAAAAAAAACAGACATATGTGGTACATGCCCACAGAAAGTAGTGCTGAAAGAAAACTTTTTCATTTTTCTACCAGATTGGAAAATGCTTTGTATAAAAGTTTAAGATGAATTTACTTTTAACTATATGGACAAGGAAGGTTTTCTTTCTGAATCACGATGGAGAAGTCCATTCTCACTGATAGCAACAAAATAAGAAAGAGAATAGGAAATATAGCTACGAAGGAGGTGAGTTTCAACATAATGAGAATAAAGTTACTTAGTGTTAAACTTCCTATCTTTAACTTGTAGATACTTGTAGAGGTAGTGTTAGCTTTGAAATTTCTTGAGATTGCCTGCTTAAGATTAATTTCATATAAATATGGAAGTTACTTCTTGATACTTGGTAAGCACTTTGAAATTATTTTTATCCCAGTAGAGACAGGTAGTTTCATTTGGAGTTCAGGCAGATCAGGATTACTCTGTAGTGAGAGCAAGTACATACAATACAACAGGCTGCATTTGTATGAGACAGTTCCGCTATGATCTCTTCAACCACGTGCCCGGTGAGCCTGCCTCCTCCATGCTCCCTCTACCACCCACAGACTTCCACTCCTGGTGTCTCATGGAACATAAACATAGACATCATCACCTCAGCTTCCAGATACGCTTAAACACAATACCGTGCACATAATAGCAGCTTAGTAACTACTCCAAACGTGATAATTACAATTTTAAAAAAATAAATAAATTTGAATCAACAATACCGAGCAACACTGCCTGTTCACATGCTTAGGATATGTATTTGGAGGTCTTTTAGCAGGCATAGATCTTGGAGAAAACTTCTTGCAGGTACTCCTTCCTTTTTACCCATCTCTTTGAAAGTTTCAACTCGAAATTTTAAACAATATCCTGGATACTCGATTTGGTTATGTTAACCTCTAATACTACATTTAAACTTACTGAATAAAATGATCACTCTCTGTCCTGGGGCTTCTATTTTGAGTTTTCTCTTGGCACCATTTTAGCATGCACTTAAAAATGGGATTTTTTTTTTGAGCTTGGATGAGATGCAGAATAATTTTCTGTTATGCATGACTGAGAGGCAGGAAAGATATTTCAGAAAAACAAAGCTGTCTCTAAGTGGTTATAAGAATAATTTGAGATAGGACCGCTAGAGAATTTAATTTTAGCAGTATTAATATGTGGAACAAAATACTAAAATGTTGCTTTCATACTTTGTGGTACATTGTTAATCATACATAACAGCTATGATTAATTCAAACTTTGGTTGCATGTAAAGAATTCTCTATTTTCCTGCATTATTCTGTAAATATGAGATGAATAAAAGCATTTCAGTCTGATGTTGTTAATTATCTCACCCCTTAGTCATAGACAAATCTCATGGAAATGTCCTTTGTAAATGCACTCTAATAACGACCCCAGAACATTTAATTTATGCACAAAAGTTGCTATAATTATTTCTCTTGGTAGCTTGTTTTAACACATTGATAGCAAGAAAATCAACAGCCTCCATTAAAAATATAGAGCTTCAAAATAAAAAACCAAGACTTAGATACAAACTATTCAAGGATATTTTTCTCTTGGGCTGTTGGTCAGCCTCTCTCCAGTTTAAACTGCCTCTCAGCAAAAATTCCAAGATAGTTTCAGAGAATATTACACTCAAAAATATTGCCTCTATATATATTGGCAGTGAGCATTGTCTGGGAAGGAATAATATTATCTCAGAAGGCTACAGAAATTGTTCAGTGAAAAATAATGAAGTAAATTCAATGAGGCAATTCAAAACATTGAAAGTAAAGGCCTATTTTACAAAGGTTTTCAAAGCTAATTTGAAGTTTTCTTTTGAAAATTTTTGACTCCAGCATAGACCCTACTCCTTAAGGCTTAGTAAAAAAAGAAAGAAAAAATTTCTCCTTTGTAATGAATGCTTCAAAGAAACTTCTGAGCAATAACTTGTGGTACTGTGAGATCATTCATTTTAATGCTAATTGTGAAGCAAGGCCATCATTTAAAGAAAATCAAAGGACAGTTTTTCCAGCTAATCACGGAACTGATGTATTCCTTGTTCTCTTTCTCCTTGACTTCTTTATACCACTAAATACAGTTGAAAACATTTGCCCCTTTTCCTCTGGTCATAGCGCTTGCCTCGTTCTTTACCTTTCTCTCCAACCATATTCTAGGTCCCTCATCTCTATGTTACCTTCTATCCCCCTCTGATCATTAACTCACCATCAAAATCTTAGCCATGTAAAGCAATGGGATTCTATCTTTAACTTTATGATTTCCCACATCAAATTTAATCCTGACTGTTTTAGTTCTAGCAAAGGCACATTTATTCTTCCAACCACTCAGAATTACAACCTCAGTCAACTGATTATCTCATACTCATGCCCAATATCTAGTTAGACACCAGCCCCTCTGGATGTTTTCATTGTAATGTCACCTAACAATATTCATTTCTGTGTGATGGGATTTTGTAATAAGTGTATATTAATTATTTAAACATACACACAAAGTACATCTCTGATATATCCATAGGCAATACAATCCCTATAGATCTATATCTTGTATCTATCTTTTTCATATCTCATTGTTAACCTTTCTATTCATCTTTTCTTGATTTCCCAGCTCATTTCACACGTCCTCAATCCCCCACTTCTATCCTGTACATGTAAAGTAGACAACTTCACGTCTTACTTGGCTAAGAAATATTGAAGCCTTCCAGTGTGGGTTTTCCCCATTTACATTCTTAAAAACCCTCAATATTTTACAGAATCCTCATTCATTTTTCACTTTCTTCATTTTCCAAGTGGCCTTGGTTCTTTGCCTTTCTATCTGTTCTTGGGTCTTGGCCCATCAATCAATTATCCCCTATCCCTCTCTGGCATTTTCTACCTCTTTCTGAAAAAACAACTTCTTCCCTTCTACCTGCAACATTCTCAAGAACTTCATCTGAGAAGAAAGGGCCTTCTTTTAACCCTGCTAATCTCTAAAACTACCAGGCCAAGTCTCCCTTTCCTTCACACTACTCTTCTTGAGTGGGCTCTGCCTCCCCTTCTTAATTTCCCACTGACTTCTCAACCCACTGTATTATTTTCAGTCTTGAGCACTTTGCTGAAACAGCAATCTTGAAGACCATTGCTTAATTACTAAAAGCCAAATCCAATAGCCTTATTGCAGTTCTTAGTCTTCTCAGCTTCTCTGATACATTTGCCACTGCCAACTGCCTGCTGATTCTCAAAATTCTCTCTTCTATTGGCCCTGTGATTCTCCAATCCCCTGAATCCCTTTCTATTTTCTTGACCCTTATTGGGTTTTGTTTTTGGCATGTCTTCCTCTTTCTATCCTTTAATTATAGATTTATCCCAAGGTTCTATTGTTAACCCTTCCCTTCTCTCTGTATATTATTTTTTAGGCCAATTTCACTGGCTTCCATGTGGCTAGCAAATCTGCATATCTTCATTTTCTCTTGAAATGCAGACCAGATTTCTAACCACTACCCAAACCACTTTATTTGGTGTTTTGCAGGCACCTTCAACTCAACATATACAGAATGTAGCTTACCACTTTCCCTATAAACTTCCCATCCTTGCCTAAATTTTGTTTTATCAATTTCCTTTCATATTAAAAAAATCCAATAGAATTATTCTATTTACTGTCCCCAAACACAGCTTAACCATTACTTCCTAGATATTTTAAGTTATCCTCATTAATGGAATTACTTTCTTCTCTCTTTCTAGCCATCCAAATACTACATAACTTTTCAGATTTAGGTGTTGAGTCTCTATTGTTCCATGGTCTGACCACTTCTCTCCTCTGACTCCTACATCACTGATGGTCCCTTTCTTTGATTCACATTTAACAGATTGTTACTTATGACTCATTTATTTTTTATCATATTTTCATTTAACTTATTAATATGTCTATAACTTATTTACTAAATTTGATAGTAATTCTTTTTCAAAAGCATCACTCATAGATTATATTTCCTCAATCTACCTCTCTTATTCATGTATTCAAAGCATGTTTGTGAGGTATGTATTTGTCTTGGTCTATTCAGGCTGCTGTGACAAAATACCATAAATTAGGTGACTTATCATAACAGAAATTTCTTTCTCACACATCTGGAGGCTGGGAAGTCCAAGATCAAAGCACTGGAAGATTTGGTGTCTGATGAGGGTCCAATTCCTGGTTCATAGATGGCCATCTTTTCACTGTAACCTCACATGGCAGAAGGGGCAATGAAGCTCTCTGTTTTTTTTTTTTAAATAAGGGTACTAATTCCATTTATGAGGTCTCTATCCTTATCACCTAATCACCTCTGAAAGGCCCCAACTTCTAATACTATTACATTGGGTGTTAGGATATCAACCTATGACCATTGGAGACACACAAATATTCAGTCCATAGCAATACTATATGACAAACACAATGTTAGACTCTGGGAAAAGATATATATATCATGTTTCTGTCCATGGAGGAATTTACCATCCAGTAAAAGTGTCAGAAGTAAAAACAGATAGGTACAGCAATGTTATAAGTGTTTAGTTAAAGATGTATATGGTAGGCTTTGGGCACACAAGAAAGTAATGCCTTAAGGGAATTAAAATTTGTCCCAAAAGATGCCACTTGGGTTTATTTTTAAAGGAGGAATAATATTTAAGAAGGTAGGCAATGATGAAAGGGCATTCTGGGCAGAGCAAAGACAAGTAGTCTAAAAAATACATAATTAATTTTCAGAACACAAGTGATTACACATGGGAATATTAGGATAGTGACAGGAATTTGGAAAGACAATAATCACAAAAGGCTTTAAATATCAAGCTAAGGGTTTTTATTCTGTCCTGGGGACAATGGGAAGCCGTGGGAGGTGGATTTTAAAATATAATCTTTTCATTTAAGTCATACATACAGAAAGGTGCACAAACCATAAGTTTACAGCTCAGTGAATTTTCACAAAGCAAACACACCTGTACAAACAACACATAAATTAGGAAAGAAAGTACTACCAGAACCAGTGGAAAGATTTTAAGCAATGGAAACATATTATCAGACTTGCATTTTGAAAGATCTTTCTGGTGCATTGGGGAAGGAAACTGTTGGCAGGGAAATAATTTCAATTGTAAAGGTAAAAAATCACAAAGGCCTTAAAGTAGTGGAACTGTGAACAGAGAGGAAGGATTATGTTTAAGAAATATTTAGGGCTGGGTGCAGTGGCTCACGCCTGTAATCCCAGCACCTTGGGAGGCCGAAATGGGCAGATGGCTTGAGGTCAGGAGTTGGACACCAGACTGGCCAACATGGCGAAACCCCGAATCTACTAAAAATACAAAGATTAGCTGGCTGTGGTGGTGCATGCCTGTGATCTCAGCTACTCAGGAGGCTGAGGCACAAGAAACACTTGAACCAAGGAGGCGGAGGTTGCAGTGAGCTGAGATCATGCCAGCCTGCACTCCAGCCTGGGCGACAGAGTGAGACTCTGAAAAAAAAAAGAAGAAAGAAAAAGAGAAAGAGAGAGAGAGAGAGAGGGAGGGAGGGAGAGAGGGAGGAAGGAAGGAAGGAAGGAAGGAAGGAATGAAGGAAGATTTAGGAGGCAAAATTAAGAGACTTTTTAATATATCAATGTGCGAGGTGATGGAGAAGTGGAATCGTGGAATCTAAGACATGCAACTGGGTTAATGATGGTGGGTAGTTTGCAAAGACAACCACAACAACCCCTCCCATTCATGAGTGGATATTATTTTGTAATTAACTATGCCAGTTCTCCTGTCAAGAGGTAGAATCTATTTCCCCACCGCTGAAATCTGGGCTGGCTTTGGGACTTGCTTTGACCAACAGAATTTGGCAGAAGTAGCACTGTGTGACTTCTGAGGATAGATTTCAAGGGGCCTAGCAGCTTCTGCTTTAGTCCTCATGGATACTGCCCGGAGTCTGCCATAGATAGACACTAGTCCTAGAAAATAAGAGAAAATACGGTGTGAGGGCCATTAAGTGGGCTGGGGAACGGGTAGGAGAAGGTATGCTAGCCAATAGCCAGAACCAAGATCCCATCTTGGACCTTCCATCCCAGATGACTTTCTAGCTTAATGCATGAGTAATCCCAGGAAAAAAAAATACCAGAACTGCCAGCTAACCAATGGAATCATGAAAAAGAATGATTTGTTGTTATCTGGGGTGATGTGTTGCATAGCAATAGATAACTAAAATAAAAATTGGCACTTGGAAATAGAATAGAGTGATACCATAACAAAAACCTAAAAGATATAGCATTTGTTTGGTGACTGGCAGCTGGTGGAGGCTGGAAGGCAGTGAGGAGAATGTCAGTGAAAGCCATGAGGCATTGTTATTAGAAGCAGGAATAGAGTGACTTGTGTTATGAAATGGTGGAACAACTAGCAAATATATCACTTGTGGTAACTTATTATAGAAGATATATAATTTGCCTGCCAAGATTTTGGATTTCCAGGCAGAACACTGAACTTATCAAGTGGCCTTTTTTTTTAACCTGGGTATGTATGATAAAGAATTGCAAAATAAAGATGAACTAAAAAGGAAATTGTTCCATTTACCAGTTTAATTTACAGGAAATATAGATGGGTCAGGATTTGCTAAGTTGGAAAATAAAACTGTTTCTCATCCTCACTCTCTTCAGAAAGCAACAGATTTTCAAAGTTAGAAATGGTCACAAGATAAAGATCAAACCAAGAATATGGTTTATTGTAAGATCCCTTGTTAAGACCTCTGAAAGATTTTAAATAGCGACTAGTAGATACATTCAGCTTGGAAAAAAAAAATCTTCCAAGAACCTAAAGTTACTACCCTATGGCAGCCTTACAAATAGC
The DNA here is from genome assembly GCF_028885625.2 of Pongo pygmaeus. NCBI lineage: Eukaryota > Metazoa > Chordata > Mammalia > Primates > Hominidae > Pongo > Pongo pygmaeus. Next base: position 23,279,705 of record NC_072388.2, on the reverse strand, counting down.
TCAAGGTAGAAAGAAAGGTCTGTCTCAAAAAGAATTATGGATGTGGCTGACTTGTGGGGTATGAGAATCCAATCAGATTTATAGGAAACTCACAATGTTTTAAGAAAATTATATCACCTTGGACTAAAAGGTCCAAAGATCATTCAAAATGAAAAGAGAGCTCTAGACCCTAATTTCCTATTGGCAAGAAGCAGACTGAGAAAGCTACTCAGCTGCAAACATGGTTCGCTTCTTAAAGAAAAACAAGACCCAGAATATGAAGCAAGAGCCCTGAGTGTAGAGCCAAGAGACTAGGAGAACAATGGGTTAGGGAACCACTGAGAAAGCAGAATATACTCTAATTAAAGAAAACAGGAGAAATTGGAGAAACTGGTGACATGTACCTGGCTACAGAATTGCTACAGACTAGTTGTTGGTCTTCCTCCTTTTGAATGGGAGCATCTATTGGAATGATCTGTTTGGATGTGTGAAGTGTAGATAGCTGGGTCTTTTAAATTCACAGATCTCTGGAACAGGATCCACACCCAGGACAAGATTGAATGTACAGGAAATTTATTTAGGGAAGTGCCTGTGAGAGAACATGATAATCAATCCTATAAACGCCAGGATGCACGAGTCTGCAATGCCATTCTGACCCCAAGTGAAGGAGAGAAGGAAGTAAAAGTGGATAAAAGCATCTTAGACTGCTGTGTGGTTATAAGGAGTGTTTGGCAAGGTCACCGGAGAAGACTCATACCAACATCACTTATCATAGTATTCCCTCATTTCCAAAAATTAGCCTTCCATTGTATCCCTTGTGCACCTTGTCATTGTCTGGGAGCAGCCCATGGGAGGGTGGCCACAGTGCAAATATAGGAAGGATTGTGAAGCACAGAAGCCAGCTGTGCGTAAATCAGTTACGCTCCCTACTGTCACTGATCTGAGAGATGCCTTCACGTAGCCACCACAAACCACCACCTGACAATTCCCAAACCCTAATCTCCAAGACTAGCTTCTGTTTAAGAATTCGAATCATAATTTTTATTGTCACCAATTATGTTCAGCAGAGGCCCCAAATGCACTGCATTAAGAAGCCGTTATTGAGTCCCTATTATACACCAGACATTGTATTATTCTGAAGAAGCTCATAGACTGAACAGAGAGATAAATATGTAATAAATAATTACAAGTCATATGTTCTTTCAACAAGTATTGACTATGAACCTATTATATACCAGGCACTGGTAGAAGTGCTGGAGATATAACAGTAAATAAAACATGACAATGTGCCCTACTTGGATGACTGGTGCCAGCTGGATAAGTCAAATAAATAGCCACATAATTATCATGCAATGTAGTATGCGAGTTAGAAAAGACATTCTCTATAGCTTAAAGTACAAATAGGAGCTGGAACTGTTCATGTGAAAAAGGGGAAAGGCAGGGCCAGATTCTCAGAACAGCGCAGGCAATGACATGTAACAACATGGTTTGTGAAAAACTACCTGATCTTAGTTGTCGCAACGGCAATTTAGTAATTGACGTGAAAAATAACAAGTCCTGAAGTTGAATGTTTGCTGAATAAATGAACAGTTATGAAAGGAGAAAGGGGGTGTGGAAAAGATGAGAAACATATTTAAGAAATACAATTGTGAGGATTTGGTGAAAGATTGGATTTGGGGTGGCAGAAAAAATACTTGGTGAAAGATTGGATTTGGGGTGGCAGAAATAAAGAATCCTCTCAGTCTTAATATATCCAACACTTGTCTCACTTTCTGTATTTTATCTCTTTCTTATTCCACCATTCACGAAGGTGCTCTAGTTGGAAACCATAGAGCTTGGTATGCATGCCGTAAATGCATATTGAGTAAATTAATTACTATGAGTCAAAAACATGAACTGATGTCATTCCTGTATTATCAGGGTTCTTGGCTGCAACCAGATAATCCATTCTGGCTAATTTAAGCAGAAAAATGATTTATTAAAGGGTATTAAATAGCTCACAGAAAAACGAGGGAGCTGGAGAAACAGATTGGAAGTTGAGCTTTTAGGAATAATGCGCAAAACCAAACAGCAGAACTGGATGAGAGGAAATCATGCTACCACCTCCAATGCTAAGAACTGAGCACTAGGAACTTGACTGAAATGTCTGCTGCAGATGGCACCACTGTCACTCTTCATCATGTATTTGGCCTTCCCAACACCAAACTGCTGCCACCCACAGCAGCAACGACAAAGTCTTACGTGAAGCCTGTTTCCTTAGGCATCAAGTCTTGCATGGGCTTATCTGACTGGTGGAGCCTGAGTCACTTGCCTGAATCTCAGCTTCATGGAAGACTGAAGGATTTGAGTTTTATCTTCAAAGTTAGAACACCTATGTTGAGAAAGTGGAATTCAATGTGAGAAATTCCCCAAATATGGAACGTATTCAAGCCATGATGGGCAGTCATGCAGATGCTGTGCATAACTTCATTCATCTTGTGATTTTTATCTAACAATTAACTTAAATGCCTATTTAGAAAAGGCTCCAAGCAAACCATCCAAAATTAAAAAGGAACAGTCCCTGTCTTAAAGTACACATTTCAGAAGTTAAAACCCCTTTAAAAACTGAGACTGTTGCCTGCTGCAAAGATGGTGTGTCACAAGTTTTGATTGCAACTAATGTGTGACACTGTTTTAAATAAACAGGCCTGTGTTCCTCAAAACACATCTTCTTTCTCCAAGTGTACAAAGTTGGCTGACAATTTCTTCCATTTAGTGGGTTCCATTATTTATCTTGGATTGAATAACAGTCTACTTTCTTCTTCAAATTGAACAGTTTGGGAGTGCAGTGTATTATTCTGTCAGCTACCACTGCTAGTTCTTGAATAAAATTTGCTCAAATGTTTCATAGTCTAATCCAGTGCTTCCAGTAGAACTGTCTTTGATAATAGAAATGTTGTGTATCTGTGGTGTCTGATCAGAAACTACTAGCCACAAGAAGCTATGGAGCCCTTGAAACGTGGCTACTGCCAGGGTGAGATTGAATTCTTCATTTAAAATTTTAATTTAACTGTAATTTATCTAAACCGAAATAAATTGTCACATATGGCTGGTGGCTAGTTAATTAGACAATGTAGGTCTAAAGATTAAATATTCAAAAAATAATCCTAGGCTCTTCAACTTCCAGCATTCTTTCCTTCACCTCTCTTCATCTAAAATATTACTATCTTTAAGATCTGGGATTGGGTCATTCTCCCTTTCTTTAAAGCTCATTGAAAGTCCCTGGCATAGAGTTACATAAGTGTCTCCTTTATTGGAATCAATCAGAACTGGACACAATCCAATGACAAAATCAAGATGACCTAGACAACTGGCTACGAGGTTCCTTGATCCATCCCGATCTCACTAGAAGAAAAATCCAGTGATTAACAGTGAAGTGGATTACACAAAAAAAATTAGGCCAGGTTATATACATATCCGTTTTAACAACAGAGAGATAGACAATTCATATTAATTATACATACACTTTAAAGTCTAGTCACAGAAAAAAAATGGCCACAATGCTATTAACGCAAACATGCATCACTACAATTGTAGGATTAATCGTATGATCTTAAATGAAAATAAATGCATCATGATGAAATTAAACCAATCACAATTTAGGTTTTTTAAAAAAGACAGTAGTGATGAAAACCACACCAAAGTAAGTCCACACTGATAAGGCACCTAGAAAGCAACTCTCACTCACATGCATGCTGTTTGGGAACCTGCTTCCCAGCCAAACAATGTGTGGTAGCCTGAATTCTTAGCATTACCTAGATTCAATTTTAGTTTGTAAATACAAAATTTTATAACTCATTTGAGAGAGCAGTTAAATTGAATGCAAATTTACATCCACATAAGTTGCGCATCACTCACCTGGAAAACCTGAAGGAAGGACATGCTTTGCTTTAGATTGATTCACAGCCCTAACCAAGGACTCTCACACCTTAAGAACCCATGAGCCAGAGAGGACCTTAATTGAATTTGGACTCTGCCATTGTGTTCTCCTCATTTGGGCCATAGTCTCCAGAATATAAATAGATAAACAAGCAGATCAGATAAGCAAGGGTCAGACACATGATATTTTACTGGATTGGACATTAAAATGCATCCTTATCTACACTGAGACCAGTTTTCTCACTCTTCTAAGATGTAATCTTCTCCATCGTGAAAGCCATCTTGATCACTACAAATGAAATCAGGGAGGAAACAAAGTAGGGGAAACTTGAAAACTCAGAGGTTCTGCAAAAGTGTCATTCAGAGCATGGACAAAGACATTAAAGCAATGTGACCTCTCCCAAATATACTTAAGTCCAGCTCTGTTCCTTGGCATTCTTTAAGAAAGTGAAATCTCCCAGACAGAAAATCATTTACTTATTTATTCGTTCAACAATATGTATTGGGGCCCTGCTTAACAGCCTCATCCTAGGTAAATAAATACAGAGAAACATAAACACTGTTCCTACCTTCCAGGGATTACAAGCTACTCACCGACACTAATTTACCAGGCTCATTCTCAGCCTGAAGTGACAAAATTCAGTTCATCTTAGCATTAGGTGACACTCATTTTTTTAAAGGATGGCACATCACATCTAAATGTTCCACAAGTTCTAACGCATTTAACTATTTTTATATTATTACAGTACTGAATAGAAACAAAATGACTAAGGAATCACTTATTCATAGCAATAATCACAGCATTATGATAATCAATTGGATAAATAGATAATATTTCTATGATGAAAGATCAGTATATAAAAGTCACCCCTGAACATCTAGAAAATTCAGATGTCAGATGGAAATCAAACATCAGATTCTTTTTTTTTTTTTTTTTTTTTTTTTTTTTAATATTTCACATCTTTATTCGTAATGGTTACCTAATAATTTAAAAATAATACAGTGGCTTTGCAAAAAGGATTTCTTGTTTTGCGACCTAGGTATTTGAATGGCTGACTTTTAAGAATAAATAACATAGCCAGGTGTGGTCACATGTGCCTGCGGTTCCAGCTACTCAGAAGGCTGAGATGGGAGCATTGCATGAGGCCAGGAGCCCAAAGTCAGCCCGGGCAACATAGACTCTGTCTGTTAAAAAAAAAAAAAAAACACAGTAGATAATCATTGTAGATTATTATGGTACAGTAGAAAATTATGGTATCTACATTCTGCAGAGGTAGAAAATATTTAGACATGCTCAAGGCACAGGGGATTTTTAGAAATGAAGGTAAAATCCTTTCATGAAGCATTTTAGCCCCAAGGATTAGTTCATACTGTGGGTCACTGATGCTTGACTAATGATGTAGTGCACATCTCATAGTATATATAAAATGCTAGCTTGTAAGAGAGTGGTTACTATTGTTGCTAACAAATGTATGCATGGCCTCATATAGAAACCATTTTTTTCACCTTACTATTCAGAGGGTCTGAAGGTTGTGTCATGTTTTTCTTTCCCTGCTTTGAAGAATAATTTCAAATAAAAATTTGATAGGAAATAGTGCTAAGACTGCCAATAAAAATTCCCATAAGCGGGGTCACTTTAACAATTTTTTTTTTTTTTTGAGATGGAGTCTTGCTCTATCTCCCAGGCTGGAGTGCAGTGGCGCGATCTCGGTTCACTGCAAGCTCTGCCTCCTGGGTTCACGCCATTCTCCTGCCTTACCCTCCTGAGTAGCTGGGACTACAGGTGCCTGCCACCACGTCTGGCTAATTTTTTGTAGTTTTGGTAGAGACGGGGTTTCACCAAAACATCAGATTCTTTATTTTTGAAGAGTAATATAAAATCCAATGTATTGAGAATAGTTTCACAACCAGGGACAAAGATAATCTTTAGAAAAATAGAACATTAAACTAGTTTTAATATTTCTACTTGTAAAACATCGTGTTCAATGTGAAGCATAAATGAAAGTTTAGCCCTCCTCCTTCCATCAATTTAATAGTAGGGACTACTTGCAGGCATTTTTACTCAGCAGGTCCTTCCACTACCTGGAGGTAGAGAAGAGTAAACCAATAAATTAATGCTGTTTCACATTATCTTTGTGAAAATCCTTAGAAGGTTTTCTGTGACACGTTCATGACAGATTTCCAAATACAAAAATACGGATAGCTGCCTGTCCAGAGAGACCACTCCTTATACATTTTCATATACTATAACCTCCAGCTTAGGAAGCAGACACAAGCAAATCTTTTAAGCTCCTGTTCCATATACATTCATATTCTACAGCACTAATCTCCAAAGCAATGTGCACATACCCCTGCAGGATACAAGATAATTCATCGGAATTCTGAGAAGAATTTGGAACATTTGCTTGCATGTATATAAAAAAATAAGAAACAGATTAAGGTGACTACACACTACAGCCCTCACGTGGTCCACATGTCAGATGGTCACACATGTGCACAACACAAGAGGTCTCCAGAGGGAAGCAGAGGAGTTCCATGACACTGAGCGACTGGTATTGGCAACCCCACCCAGTCTTTGCCTCTAGCATACTGCAATAAAATTGTTGTTTGCATGCACTTTGTTAAGTGTATTTAAAAATTCTTTCATCTATATTAGTAGAATCCCAGGCACCGGAGTCTAGCTGTCAAAAGCAGAGTTGTTAAAGCCAAAATGGCTAGGTCCAAATCCTGCATGATTTTGAATAAATTTGTTGTTATTTAACTTCTCTCTGCCTTACCTATCTCATCTGTAAAATAGGAATAAAACCTAACTCATAATGTCATTATGAAATTAAATTAGTTAATATTTATAATAAAGTGCTTACAGTAGCTCGTAGCAAACAGTAAGCACCATATAAATCTCTGTTAAATAAATATGTACTCATGAGATGAGGAGTATGCCTAAAAATATCTTGCACTGCAAAGAGATTTGATGATTAGCTTGTGGCAAAATATTTCAAACTCTTGTCAAATTAAAGATGAATTATATTTTAATCTTCATTAGTAGAATTCCAGGCATCAGAGTCTAGTTGTCAAAAGCAGAGTTGCTAAAGCCAAAAGGCATGTACTCCAAATTTGCTGATCTTTTCTGTGATAAGTGGCTGTTAATATTGAATGTTCTAGCAGATATTAAAAAAAGAAAAGAAAGTTGGCTGATATTTTCTGTGATGTCAAATGCCTCCTACAGATATGTTATACACACTAATATGTCCTATCAAGGTAAGGGTGATATTTGAGCAATGAGTAGAAAGTAACCGCTTCTTTTTGAGTGGTATGAAAGCAGTATATTGAAAATGAGTGTTTAGAAAGAATGTTTCTATCATTGTGTGATTTTTTTGTGAAATGATATGTGTCATCCATTAGCATTTTTATTTCTACACACAGAAAAACTTGAAAACAGAAGTTTATAATTTGCTTTGTAAAAATCCAAAGAGTTGCATTTGTTTGAATGCATTTGTTTGAAGAGTTGGAATTGTTTGAAAAATTTTAAATGCAACAATATCCCATTTGTACTTTATATTTTTATTTATTTTTTAAAGTGGGGCTTATTTTATCTTTGTCACATTATTTATAGATTTTCCTTTTGTGTTGTATGCTCATGTTGTATTAGTCAAGAAGAAATGTATATAATTTATAAATAAGTAAATAAGGGCTATATAATGAAAATATATTTTTAATAATTTGGGTGCATGATTAAAAAAAAAAAACCACCATTCTACTGTCTGGAAACAGTAATAACTGAATGCTTTCTATGTGCCAGGAACTTATCATACATGATTTTATTTAATCCTCACAATAACTCTAAGAGATAGGCACTCATATTATTTCTATTTTACGGAATAGGAGATTAAGGTTTAAAAGGTGTTAAATCATTTCCCCAGAGCCATAGAGCATGTAAGTGATTGAATCAGGTTTGGACAGTTTTATCTGGCTCCAAGGGCATGATCTTGACCATGCTTAATGGCCAATTTCCTAAATACAGAACAGAGGGACTGTGGTGGTATTGCATGGCAAAATAACTTGAACAGAATAACAACAGAAAATTCAGATTGCTTAATTTATAGTAAAGACATTTAACTGTACTTTGGTTACATATGTGCAGCCTTCAACTTTCAAATGGTTTGTACTCTAAACTTGGAAATCCCTTGTTAGAAATGTAGAATGCATTTTATTCTGGCAACAGGATTAAAGATAGTGGCTGAATTCCTGGATTATACAGAATCGTATTTTTCTCATAATATATCTGAATTATTAGACATTAGCAATGAAAAATAGTAGAAAACTAAACTTCGGCAATGTCAATAATTAAACAGATACACAGAATCAGAATATTGCTACTTAAGGAAAAACATGTTTTAAAGTACTGTGATAATGTATAGGGTAATTTTGTGCATGCATTCAAAGGAATAATTTCCAATTTTCATGGACTGTAGAAGTTAATGGCATTAGTTCTTCACAATGCCTAATTTAACATCACAGTATATAAATTTAATTTTCTTGATAGAGGTGAATAATTAGTGTTCTTTTACTTTTATTAGAATTAAAGCTGTCTTTTGAGCAAATGGAAAAATGGGAAAGTGAGCAGACAGAGAGGGGTTGAGACTTTGGTTTTCCTGAGGTAATTAGGAAAAGTTAGAAGAAAAAGAGAAAAAAAAGGAGATTAATGATATGTGTATACTTGTGGGAAAAAAAAAACAAACTATAGTCTTTAGTAAAATTGGCTGACCCTTGGGATGTAGAAAATCAACCGGAGCATGGCCCATGCTTATTCAAGCCCATTCATGTGGTTCTGCTAGGTGCCCAGCACATCGTGTATTGTAATCTTGGTTAATGCGTTTGGATGATATAGTGCCCCTTCTCCCAAGGTTGCCAGACCCTCGGTTCTGTTGGTCCAGGGCAGTTTGATTGATGGCGGTAGTGGTGGGCAATGGGTGTCTGTGATGAATGGATGTCATCTAATGTCTCTAATGCCAGAAGAACGGCCTCAACGTGGCTTTGATTGCCGTGAATAACCAATGCCCAAATTATGTGTCCAGGAATTTAAATTCAGGAAAACTTAAGATGAAGCCTAATTTTTTCAATGAATTAAATGAGCAACCTCCATTGAAAGAAATATTTTACAAGGCATCCTTTGAAATCTCACAGTATTCTCTAATTCACAGGAGGAAAAACATTAGAATTGGAATGGTTTTTGAAGACCAGGTCATTCTCCTTATCTTTAAGAGATTTATTTTCTGTGTCAGCTTTCCCAGATTGCTGAACTTAGAAATATACCGCCCACCTCCATTATTTTTACAACATACTTCAAAATTTATTGTAATTTAACTTCTTAACCCGTGCCCTCTGTAACCTTAAGATGGGGCATAAATTGATATGACTTACCCCCTTCCTTCTTGAAACTCTTTTCTTCTACTTAACTCTTCTTACTCTCCTACTGTGTAAAATGCTCCATTTCTATCTCTCTCTGTAACTTTGTATTTACTACACTTCTAAATTTAAGTGTCCCTTGACATTCTTCTTTCAGCTCTATTTTTCTTCCTTACACTCTTCCATGGGATGTCATCCACACATTACTTGAGCAATTACTACCATAGAATAACTCCCTGATGTACATCTCTATGTACCCCACATTTACATATCTTGACCTCTAAAGTCTCATTACTTTCCATCAACATCTGACAGTAAATCAACTTGCTAAATTCAGTAGATTCTATTTCATCAATGATTTTACCATTCAGTCTCTCTATACAGTCATACCGTCACCTCAACAATTTGGAGGCACTAATTACATCCACCCTGGGCTGTCAAATAGCAATCCAAATACTCCCTGCTTCCAGCTTTCCTCTGTAGATTCTTTTTGCTCAAGTAACCTTCCGCAAGCATTTTCTAAACATATAGTGTCCTTGTTCAAAAACATTTGACAGCTAACAGAAGATTATATACATACACATAAAATGTATATACATATCTATATATGTGTGTGTTTTTTATTATACAGGTATACAGAAATTAGTTTCAATGACTTTCGGTATGCCATTCTCTCTGCAATATGGCCACAGCCGATAAACATAATGGGGCAGTTTAACATACTAGTTAAGTGCATGGACTCTGAAGCCTGACTATCTGGGTTTGAAAACCAGCTCTACCAATCAGTAACTACGACAGAGAGAATTCTCACATGGCCCTAACAGTCCTGGCTCCTGGTGCACACACACCTTTTCCCAGTTATTCTGCCAAACAATAATCTAGGCACTGCCTGTGAAGGGATTTTATAGAAGCAATTAAGGTCCCAACTCAGTTACCTTAGGATAGGGAGACCACCCAGGTGGGCCTCATGTAGTCAAACAAGCCCTTTACAGACTGAGAGTCTCCTCTAGTGACTAGTACACAGGCAAGTCAGAGATTCAAAGCATCGAAAGCATTCAACGCGCTAATGCTGACTACTTGAAGATGGAGAAGGCCACACGGCGAGGTATATGGGCTTCCTCTGAGGACTGAGAGTGGCCCAGCCGACAGCAAGCAAGGAAACGGGGACCTCAGACTTATAGCTGCAAAGAAATGAATTCCACCAACAATAAGAATGAGTTTGAAAGCTGATTTCCACCCCCAGACTCCAGATGAGAGCTCAGCCTGCCTGACACTGCAGTTTCAGCCATGTGATACCCTGAGAACCTACCAGTGCTGTTCTGGAACTCCGACCCACAGAACTGGGGGCTAACAGATGGGTGCTGTTTTAAGCTGCTAAATGTGTGGCAAATGGCTACACAGAAATAGAAAACTAACACAAGCTTCATGACATGGCAGCTATCTCCCCCCAAGAGACAGCAAGGAGGTAACCGCAATACTTTTTTGTAGAAAAACAATGCCAGAGTCTGCTTGTTAGAAGTCAACAAGTCACTAAGCCCAGCCGAGACTCAATGAGAGAGAAATAAGGCACCATCCCTTAAAAGAAAGAGTATCAAATAACCTATGAACATACGGTAATTTTTAAGTTACCATAAGCCAGGCATAGTGGCTCATGCCTGTTATCACGGTACTTTGGGAAGCTGAAGTGGGAGGATAGCTTGAGCCTGGAAGGTCAAGGCTACATTGAGCAGAATTTGTGCCACTGCACTCCAGCCTGAATGACAGAGGGAGACCCTGTCTCAAAAAAAAAAAAAAAAAGAAAAAAAAGAAAGAAAAAAGAAAAGAAAACCTACCATAATAATAGTAATCATTAACGCTTTCTTATTTTTATTATTGCTAGGTAATAGCTTATTTAACCCCAAAAACACCTTCTAAAGTAGGTAGTATTTTAAAATACCTTTTATAGGTGAGGAAAGTGAAGCACAGAGAAGGTAAGTAATTTGCTCAAGATCATGACTGGCAGCTGGCTGTGCTAAATGCCAGTCCCCAAATCTTAATTCTGAAGCCTGAGCTCCTACTCACTATGTTAATTTTAGCTATACATTTGAAAATATGCTTCATAATAAAATTTGTGAGTAAAATAATAAAATATTGGCCAATGAAAATGAAAACAATAATTGAGTGAGCTCATAATTAGTTCAATGACCATTTTCAGAGATGACCAATTAATGACAAATGCAAAGTTGACCTGGGGTCAGGCTCTGTGGCTCAAGCTTGTCATCCGAAAGCTTTGGAAAGCCATGTCAGGACCCTCTTTTGAGGCCAGGAGTTCAAGACCAGCCTAGGCAACATAGCGAGACCTTATTTCTACAAAATAGCAGATAAAAAAAAGCTTAGGTGGGCATGGTGGCACACTTGAGCCCAGAAATTCAAGGTTACGGTGAGCAATAATCCAGGCACTCCAGCATGGGTGACACAGCAAGACTCTGTCTCTTAAAAAAAAAAAAAAAAAAGTCACCTGGAAGGAAACATTCAGTAGTTTGTTTAGAATTCTATCACCTACATTTATTTCTAAAGCAGTTTGTTAATGCCTTGAATATGAACATCAATGGCATGCTTACCAAATTAATAAATGGTAAGAAGGTAGTAGAGTAGCTAATATACCAGCTGACAGAATCAAGATCCTAAAAGTTCTCACAGTATGAAATTATGGGTCAAATCTAACACAATGAAATTTTAAATGATAAATTTAGAAATTCAGCACCTGAGTACGGACTTGGTGAGAAATAACTTGATATGCACTTACAAAAAAACAATTTTAGGCAGGTGTTAGTTGACTCTAAATTCAATATATGTCAACTCAGGGAGGTACCTGCCAGAAATTTGACTACAACCTTAGGTTGTATTAGAAGCAGAAGTGATGTTGCTCAGAATAGACCTACAAAAATAAATTCAGCACTGGTTGATATATTGCAAAGGGATGCAGGCTGCACGTGATGACTCATGCCTGTAATCCCAGCACTTTGGGAGGCTGCGGTGGGCAGATCACTTGAGCCCAGGAGTTTGAGACCAGCCTGGCCAACGTAAAGAGACCCCACCTCTACAAAAAATGCAAAAATTAGCTGAGTGTGGTGGCACATGCCTATAGTCCCAGTGACTTGGGAGGCTGAGGTGGGAGGATATCTTGAACCCAGGAGTCAGAGGTTGAAGTGAGCCGAGATTGCACCACTTCACTCCAACCTAGGTAACAGAGTGACACCATGTCTCAAAATAAAACACAAAAAAAGAAAAAGAGAAAAGGGATGAAGGAATGTACAGAGAACAGATTCACTAGAATTGCAGGAGTCTTAAAAAGCATGCCAAAGGAGAAACAATTGAAGGACTCAGGAATATCTAATTTGGAAAAGAGAAGAAAGAAAGGAGACTATATTTCCTGACTCAAATACTAGAAAAACTGATATGAAAAAAAAAAATTTCATTTTATTTTGCGTGGTTTCAGAAAGCAGAACTAAAATAAATGGCTAGTTCTGAGGAGGCAGGTTTTTGATCAATACAAGAACTCTGACAATTTCAGTCACCCGACAGCAGTGCAGGCTTCCTGAGAAGACAGTGACTTCTGAGTCACTAGAGGATTTCCAAGGGCAGCTGAACGGCCACTTGTCAGACCTTGTAGGGAAGATCGATTTTGCAGGTGGAGAGTTGGAATAAATTACTTCATCACATTCAAACTCTAAATGTCTTCAATCCTATGCTATGATTCATTGATACTCCTTCAACCTTAACTTTCACCGTTTGGCCTACTAAACCATGCCTGTCAGAAAAGCATGGATAGTTTATATCGTCTGTAACTACCTTTCATTTCTTGGCTCCACACCTTTTCTCATTTTCCTTTCACCTGGACTGACCTTTGCCATCTTATGAGATTGGCAAAACCATAGCCATCGTTAAAGATCAAGCACAAAGCTATCTTATCCCTGATACTTTGTCTAATAATTGATCTAATTATCCTCTTCACTCTCTTAGTACTGTGTGCATCTCTCTAGTACAGCTTTATGATATTCTGTCTGGTATTATACATTTTTATAGCTGTTTTTGTTCGCTATAGAATTGAAATCTACTTGAAGGCAAGGGCCATAGATTGCTCATTTCAGCATTGAAGTGCAATTTTTAATATAACTGCTTATGACTGCCCTAACAATAAATACTTATTAAATAGGATTTGACACAGTTGCTGCATAAACTCAACAGCGAGATTGGAAGGATAATTTAAATGTATTTTCTGATTAAATGAACTTCTGAAGCAGAATATCTATGCCTCTCTTTCATTGACCCTACTACTAGTTCCTTTTCTTTTTTCTGCCTATTTTTTTGTTGTACTAAAATATATAATATTACCATTTTACTTATTTTAAAGTGTACAATAGAGTAGCATTTAGTATAACTGTCACTGCTATGTAGTTCCTTTTTGATCATCCAAAAAGAAGACCCCATACCCCTTAAACAATAACTCCTTATTCTTCCTCTCCCCAGCCCCTGGAACTACTAAACTGCTTTCTGTCTCAATTCTCCTAGTCTTTTGAGTTCTGGCACAGTCTTGTGCCAACTGGTTGGTTATTCAGTAAATATCCGTAGAGCTGAATTTGAATAAAAAGGCACTCTCAGAAAATACCCATGATGAAAGAGAAATAAAAAAGCCAAGATGGATCTATTGCTTGAAGAGTAAATTATTTTAAAATAATATTGTTTCTAAGCTTAATGTTGTATAGAAAAATGTGATTTCCAATTTGCCAGTCAAATACTTTGAAATATACATTATTATGTAAACCTAAAGAAACCACAAATAAGAAAGTAGCTGTGCAAAAAATATATTTGAAGGAAGCCTTTTAAAGTCTAATTTTGTAATTAGAACCTCCTAATTTCCCTAACAATACACATGAACAGTTAAGATAACAAAGAGACATCATAGGAATTACTCTTGAAGAACTGTTAGATTTTTCATAAATTCTTCACCACAATAGCTTATTTTGTAATATTGAAAATGCTATTGTATCTGACCTTGCCTTCTTAAAATAAAACTATTTAGTAAAGAAGGACTTCTTTTTTATGTACTTGTGTGATTTCTGGAAGTTAGAGAATTCACAAGGGGTAAGTTTCCCAAACGAGCTGTCACTTCTAAGCAACAACCCCATTTAAAATTCTGGCACTGGTTTGTTATCTCATTTATTAATGGTCACAAAAGTTTGGCTCATAAAAATATTCCTTCACACTAATTTTCTCTTCCTCCATGATAGCATCTATACCTTTATAATTTTATTATATGTTTTGTTTCTGCCAACGGAAGATCTACTGCTTCATGCCTCAGTTTCTGCACTTAATACATTAGTTCAATAGATTCTGTTACTTAGAGGAGCTGTACATTTTTTGTTCAGTACTAAGAGCTCTCTGAAGTGGGTTTACCAAAGTATAATGATGTGCAAGTGACAATTTAAGTTAATTAAATTCAGTGACATTAAACTAACCATAAAACTCCCAGTGTGTACAAAATGACTTATTTTCAATAAGTCCTATTTAGTATCATGAAATTGTGAAGGGTTATGATTTTGTTAGATATTATTTCAAACAATGTTGAGACCAAAATTAAGAGGATTCTTTTTTTTCAAAGAAAAAAGGCTGCTTTGCTGTCGCAGTTATTGTCACGGTTATTTTTACTTATTCTATCCCATTCAAGACATTTCTTGGCAGGGCGTGGTGGCTCAAACCTGTAATTCCAGCACTTTGGGAGACCAAAGCAGGTGGATCACTTGAGGTCAGGAGTTCAAGACCAGCCTGGTCAACATGGTGAAACCCCATCTCTACTAAAATACAAAAATTAGCCAGGTGTGATGGTGGGTGCCTGTAATCCCAGCTACTCGGGAGTCTGAGGCACAAGAATCACTTGAACCTGAGAGGCAGAGATTGCAGTGAGCCGAGATCCTGCCACTGCACTCCAGCCTGGGTGACAGAGAGACTCTGTCTCAAAAAACAAACAAACAAACAGACAAACAAACAAACATACAAGACATTCTTTAAGTCATATTTTGTTTCTTTGTATATCACAGGAAAAAACGTAATGAGGGAATTTTTTGATTGCTCTAAATGGAAGAAGAGACAATATTAGATATACAAAAGAAAGCAGGCTGGGTGTGGTGGCTCATGCCTGCAATCCCAGCACTTTGGCAGGCCAAGGTGGGTGGATTGCTTGAGCTCAGAATTTCAAGACCAGCCTGGACAACACGGTGAAACACCATCTCTACAGAAAAACAGAAAAATTACCCAGGTGTGGTGGTGCTCACCTGTAGTCCCAGCTACTCAGGAGGCTGAGGTGGGAGGATCACTTGAGCCTGGGAGGTGGAGGTTGCACTGAGCCGAGATCAACAGAGTGAGACCCTGTCAAAAAAAGGAAAGAGAGAGAGAGAGACAGAGAGAGAGACAGAAAGAAAGAAAGAAAGAAAGAAAGAAAGAAAGAAAGAAAGAAAGAAAGAAAGAAGAAAGAAAGAGAAAGAAAGGAAAGAAAGAAAGAAAGTAAGAAAGAAAGAAAGAAAAGAAAGAAAGGAAGGAAGGAAGGAAGGAAGGAAGAAAGAAAAAGAAAGAAAGAAGGAAAGAAAGAAAGAAAAAGAAAACAGTGAGGGCGGGGAAATCTTTCAAAAAGCAACACTGACTGTGGATTGGAAGGTATGGTAGAGTCACATGGCTAGAGAGGATGTAAACAGATTCCATCTTTCTGGGCTTACCTTGACAAGGGTCTCAAACATGTGCATACCCTTTGCATTAGCAATATCACTTAATGTATTCTATGGAAATACTTGGAAAAAGTGAAATAAATGTATAAATAATAATGTTCCTTTAAGTGTTATCTATAATGAAGAATGAACCCCAAATAAACCTAGAAACAACCTAATATTCGAAGCTAGGTTCTGAAATACCATATAGCCAGTAAAAACAATTATATAGCTCTATATTATTGTCAGGCAGAGAGATGACAACATACTTAATGATAAAAACAGTTTACAGATAGTATGCACAGTCTGAGTCCATTGTAATTACGTATATAACTGAAGTTTTGAAAAGATAAAAAAGACTATCTGTAGGTGGTACATTTATGGAGTTTTCTTCCTTCTTATCTATATTTTCCTAATTGTGCTATAATGATGATGGATTTCTCACATAATTTGAATGCAGAAATTTCAAATAATTTTTTTTCTAATTCTAAATTATTATGCAAATTACCTAAAACCCACCACGTTGTTCCCAGAGGACTATATAAGCTGCAAAAATAATAAATGCAGGTAGATGGATGGATAGAATAGAGAATTATTTCCAAACAACAGCACATTGCAGTTCTGTTGCTACTCACACCACCTTGCCTTATTTAAGAACATTTGTTTTGGGAAAACTCCTGCTAAAATATTTAAAAATGAAATGACTTGATTAATTTTGAATGTCTTTATTTTATTTATTTTTAAATTCAATGTATTTTAATGTTTTATTTCATAAAAGCCATATAGTGAGCCCATGCCTTAGTCCATTTGGGTTGTTACAGCAAAATAGCATAAGCTAGGCAGCTTATAAATGACAGAAATTTATTTCTTAAGTTCTGGAGGCTGGGAAATTCAAGATCAAGGTGTGGGCAGATTTAGTGTCTGGTAAGGGGCTGTTTCCTGGGTTATAGATGGCATTTTCTGGCTATGTCCTCACATGGTAGAAGGACAGAATGAGCTCCCTTAGTCCAATTTTATAAGGACACTGATCCCATGCATGAGAGCTCTGCCCTCAAGACTTAATCATTTCCCAATAGGACCCTTTCCTAATATCACTACCTTAGAGGTCAGGATTTCAACATATGGATTTTGTGCACACAAACATTCAGACCATAACAGCCCAGTGCATTTTAAGCTAAATAACATGACTAAGTGGTTTTGGTGTGCCCAATTTTTAGGGCCACACAAACATAGTAAATGCTCAAGGATCTGCAGGTGACTATGGTTTAGCTGATCTAGGTTGGTTTGGCTTGCAAGTCATGTTTCTGGATTCAGGATGGCTGAACTTGGCTTCAGGCTTTGGATGGGGTTCTGGTCTGCTCCATTTGTGTTTCTTCTAGAATCCAGGGTGAAGCAGCAGCAGCTATCTGGGCATGCTCTTCTCATGCCATATCCCTGGAGTACAAAAACTAAGCCAAATTACCCAAATACGTGTATAACTTCTCCTCGCTTCCATTGGCCAAAGTAAGTCACATGGCCAAGCTTAAAGTCAGTGGGTCAGGGAAGTATATTCTGTCCCTAGGGAAGGGAAAGTGATTGGATACTGGATACATGATTATCCTAATTAGCACAGTAAATGAATCTGTGAGTGGGAAGTAACCTACAAGTCATTGCATGGAAAACCATGTGAAAGGAGACTTTAATTTTGGCATTGAGAGAAACCTTAAGCCAGTTCTTGGGTGAGCATTTCCATGTTCTGTTTTTGCCTTAACTACCCCTCTACTTTCCCTCTCATTTTATTCACTAAATCTTCAAGTAATCTTCATTTGTCCATATATGAGGCCACTACACTATGGTAACAGACACTTCTGTGGACCCATATGACTATTATGGGCTGAACATTTCTGTCTCCCCAAAATTCATATGTTGAAACCCTAACCTCCAATATGATAGGATTAAGAGGTAGAGCCTTTGGTAGGTAATTAGTTCATAAGTGAGGAAGCCCTCATGTATGGGATTAGTGCCCTTATAAAAGGGATCCCAGAGAGCTCTCCTCACCCTCTTTCTATCAGGTGAATACAATGAGAAGACAGTTTACAACCCCGAAGAGGGCCTCACAGAACCCAACCAAGCTGGTTCCCTGATCTTTGACTTCCAGCCTCCAAAACTGTAAGAAGTTAAGTTTCTGTTGTTTATAAGCCACCCAGTCTATGGTACTTTGTTGTAGGAGCCTGAATTGACTTAAGACAATAGCTTTTGATAGGATGAAAAGTATATGTTCTCAACATCACTGGACAACTTCACAACAAGTCTACCCCAAAGAACAGTCAAAATCAGTTGAATCATTCTACCAAAGAGTAGCTAGTTTAAGGCAAGTGAGATGGTGATCATAGAGAGGCATTTTTCCTCTGTGACCTTGAAGGGCTCCTGTTGTCATTGAAAGAAAGAAACATAAGTTAAACATGACCATATTTAATTGTTTCCAGGTGAAAATTGTCACTGGAAAAAATGCAGTCAACCCTCCCTGAGTACTCTTCCTCTGGCATACTGGCACCAGCCAGGCAAAACCTTTAAATACACGTCTGCTCACTCTCCTCCATCCAGTTGCCAGGGGTCACCAACATTCCCATTTACTCCTTTATCCCTGGTGGTGTATAGGTTATATTGCATCATGCATTACACAAAGGGAAAGGATAACATATTTTCTTGACACCTGTTTGAATATGCCCAGTGACACAGATAACAGAAGAGAGAAAAAAATGAAATGAGTGACAAGGAGATCTATTTTGTTTCATGAGACATTCATCAGAGCAGTGACTTTGGGCTTATTCTAGTAAACATAACACAGTTGTAGTTATACAGAAGATAATCTGCATAAATTTGATTTCTTGTCAAGAAGAATTTGTGCATGAGGAGAGAATGCTGTATAACAACATAATTAAAACCTAAGGTGCAGAGTTAGGGGAAGTGAATGCAGTCTTGCCAATTTTGTTAAGGCCAGTCCTTTTGAAGGCTCCTTCCTCTTTCTTTTTCTTTATTCATGAGTACCACAGGGTGGTGACACTCTGAGTCATGTTGAAAAAAGTGAATAGTCAAGGTATAAGTGGCAGGTTGGAGGTGAAGGGTTAGAGAGTTTCTCCTATCCCACCCTTCGCACTCCCCAAGCTGGGAAGACAACAGTTCCTGTCCTTCCTGGCCAAATCATCTCACATCCTTTCTTCAGTTCCTGAATGTCAGAATATCAGAAGAAAAAAAAAGAAAAAGAAAGAAGGAAGGAAAGAAAAAGAAAGAAAGAAAGAAAGAAAGAAAGAAAGAAAGAAACCATCTTATTCTGATACTTTCAGTCATCTTTGCCTAATGCATATCTGTCAAACTGAGATCAGAATTTATCTGAATAAGGTAGTTTTTTTCATTTTTAGGGAAAGGAGCACTTTTGGTGAAATTCTATAAATAATAAAAGAAATAGATCATTTGTTATAGATTATTCAAATTCTTGTATATGTAGCAAACTGTATATTCTATGTGCTGCCTATAGCAAAAATAGGGACATTGTGCATTTAGAAAGTGTGTTATTAGACTGGACAGCTGGGCAGGTTTAAAACTTTTTTTTTTAAGTTTTTTTTTTTTGTTTTTGGTTTTTTTTTTTTTTTTTTTTTTTTGCCCAGGCTGATCTCTAACCTAACTTCTCAAGTGATCCTCCTGCCTCAGCCTTCCAAAGTGCTGGGATTACATGTATGAGCCACCATGTCCGGCTAGGTTTAAAACTTTCGAAGATTTAATCCTAAATTGAAGATAAGAGAGTTAACTAATATATAATGAAAATAAAGAGATGCAAAAATAATAATTAACACAAAGAATTTGGTGATCAAGTAAATATATCCTGCTGAAATTAAGCTATTAAATGAATCAGATATGATTAAATAAAGTTTACATGTATAAAAATACTTTTAAAACCACCACTTTAATAAAACAACTATTTCTTATCCATAGAAGCACATAATCTTGCCTGACTTCTCAACAGTATTCAACACAGTTGACCACACCTTCCATCTCGAAATACTATTTTCCTTGCTCTAGAATTACTCAACACTTTTCCAATGTGCAAGTCACCTTTGACAGCTCTACCTCCTCATCAAGACCTTATGCTGTCTAGTTCCTTGCGGCTAAACATGGGCTTTTTGCCTAGTCATTCTACAATCATTCTATACTATAGCACTAAATACCATCTAAATGCTAATTGCACACAAACATATAATTTCCAAACATCTATTTTCTGAGTTCCACACATGTATTTTAAACTATCTATTTGACCCTTCCATTTAGCTTTCTGACAAGATCTCAACTTCTTGTCCAAAATGGATTTTTCAGTTTCCTTCCTAAATTTTCAAGCATAAAAAATAAATGAATGACATCATCGTCTATCCAGTGGATTAAGGAAGTAATATGAAGATTGTAATTAATGTTTTCATCCCTATTCCCAATCCATTAGTAAACTTTGTTTTTCCTACCTTTAGAATATAGCTCAATCTGACTACTTTTCTTCATTTAACAGTTTCATATCTAGTCTAAACCACAGTCATCTCTCTCGCTTGGATTACTGCAATGGTCCCCAAAGTGGTTTCCCTTCATCTACTTTTTCTGAGACAGGCTGGAGTGCAGTGGTGCAATTATGGCTCACTGTAGCCTCAACCTCCTGGGCTCAAGCAATCCTTCTGCCTCAGCCTCTTGAGTAGCTGAGGACTACAGGCACAGGCCACCACACCTGGCTAATTGTTTATTTTTATTTTTTGTAGCAATGAGGTCTCACTATGTTGCCTAGGCTGGTCTTGAATGCCTGGGCTCAAGTAATCCTCCTGCCTCGGCCTCCCAAAGTGCTGGAATGACAGGCATGAGCCATCATGCCCAGCCTCCCTTTTTCTACTCTTCATTTATTTCAATCCATTTAACCATATAGCATAAGAGTGGTTTTATGATGTAAATGCATCCCTGCCACTCTTCTGCTTGAAAAGCTTCAGTGGCTTCCCTGCAGGTTAGAAAGATAAATCCTGAAGGCACTGCATGACCTGGTCCCTCAGTTTTATCTTTCTTCTCTTACTCATTATGTTCCAATCAGTCTGGTCCTTCTTTTACTCCTGTAAAAGAGGAAACATCAAACCCTCCTGTAAAAGAGGAAACATCAGACCCTCCTGTAAAAGAGGAAACATCAAACCCTCCTGTAAAAGAGGTAGCACTGACCCTTTCCCACTTTGGGGTTTCTGTTCCTACTGCTTCCACCTAGAACAGTCTTCCCCTAGTCTTCCTTGGTTATCTGTGATTATTCCATCACCTCCTCAGAGGGTGCCTTGATGAACAGCCCCCAACACGCTGCGACCAGCTTAGGTCCCCCTGTTATATATTAATATACTCTTACTTCACAGCCTGAGTTATGGGTTGTAACTATATGTTTACTTGCTTAATATCTTTCTCCTGCATCAGACTGTGAGGTCTATATTGGGAATCATATTCGTGTTTTTCATAGCTGTATCCCCAGTGTTTAGCACAGTGCCTGACCTAGAAAAATTTTTAATATTAGGTATGTGATTAGTTGCAATAATACTTTTATATGATTTTATGTTCTGAATATTTTCAGTTGAGCTGGTTTTATAAATGCTCTAGTAAGTTATCCCATTTACTATCTATAAAAGATACATAATATTCCATCAAATAAATACGATAAAATGTACTTATTTCCCCATTTTCTTGTTACCCATTTTTGCTGTTATAACTTTGTTATAATAGAGCTGTTTCTTTTTTTTTTAAGTATCTCCTTGAGGAAAACTTACAGAGGTGAGACTCACAGGATCACAGCTTCTGAATATTTTTTTCGCATAAGATCAAGATCACCTATTTTTCTTTGAAAGTATAACAAATTACACTACCCCCAAATGACTCATCTCGGATAAACTGGTCATACTTTTTAAAGGCTTATCAAAGAAAATATGCCTACTCTATGTGAACTGCAGGTCCTGCCACAAATCTGTCCATGTGGGTCATACTAATTGTATGAATTGCAACTGTATCAACACTAGTGAAGTCTAATTTCTTGTAAGTCCTAGGAGCATTGCCCATTATACTTTATGTGTGATAAAATTATAGTGACACTGGGATATCTGTTGGGAAGATAGATTTATCATAAATATGGCATCGTATGTCTAATCTAGATCAAAGTTTTTAATTGAGTCTGCTATCAATTAAAAGTGACGAAATGACTTGTTCTTTTCCTTTCCTTTTTTTTTGTGACATGGTCTTGCTTTGTCACCTAGGCTACAGTGCAGTGGTGTGATCCTGGCTGTGATCATCGCTCACCACAGCCTCAACCTCCCAGGCTCAAGCAAACCTCCAGCCTCAGCCTCCCAAGTATCTGGGACTACAGGCACACACCACCATGCCTAGCAAATTTTTTTTTTAATTTTTTTGTAGAGATGAGGTCTCATTCTGTTGCCCAGGCTGGTCTCCAACTCCTGGGTTCAAGCAATCCTGCTTCCTTGGCTTCCCAAAATGCTGGGATTACAGGCATGAGCCATCATGCCCAGCCATGACTTGTTCTTTTAACTTGTAAGTTGCAGCCAGAAACTCATTGCCTTTACTCAATGAGGCAATACAAAACTTGAATTATAAAAACTAAATATTTTTCAAAAAGGTTTCTTTATAAAGAAAAGATGCCAGAAACTGAAAAAGCTTTCCCAAAATACCTTTTTTAAAGAAATAAATTAATGTATTAACTCTTAGGTGGGAATAGACATGAGACAAAAAGTAGGCAGAGAGGGTAATCCTTTGAGAGTCCACAGCATGTTTAAAGCCAGAGGTCAAGGCCCTAGCAAACAGAAGTTTTATTCTACTTCCAGAAAGAGAGGGTAGGCTGATTTTGGCCAGGTCTGGTTGGGGAGTGTTGTGATGAGGTGAATTCGGATCTGATCCAGGCCAGTAGCTCCTGCAAAACTGGGATAGTTCCATGCCCATAGTGAATGGGGGCTCTTCTGGGATGGATATAACATGGTTCCTGGGTTCCTGTATCAAACAGGCCCAAGTCCACCCGCAGGGCTGAACTCAATTTTCTAGAGCTATACTACACGAATTGAGCTCTTTCTCTCCTCTCTTCTTTCCTTCCTTTCAATAAATAAATAAGTTTTTGTTTGTTTGTTTGTTTGTTTTTCTGGGACTGCCCTGCTAGACACTGTAGAGGATGTAAAGAAGGTTCCAGAAAGGCCTCAAGCAGGACAGATTAGACCCATAAATAGATACTTGTACAGTGTAAGAAGCAAACCATGGTAAGAACCAAAGGAAAAATATACAGGTAAATGAGTGGGAGATGCCTCCGGCTGACTCTATCAGTGAAGATTTCCGCAGAGGAGGCATTTCAGGCGGCTCAAAAAAAGGGGAGGATTTAGCTACACAGAGATGGGGCCTGGAAATTGGAGTAAGAAAGGGCATCAAGGGCAAATAAAATTGATTTCACCTTTGAAGTGCTTTTTGTTTTCTCCAGTCTTTCTGGCTGGGTATCCTAGTGAGAGCAGTGCTTCTTAAACTTTAATGTGTAAATGAATTACCTGGAGATCTTGTTAAAGTGCAGATTCTGATCTACCAGGTCTGGGCTAGGCGGGAGAATCTGCATTTCTAACAAGCTCCCAGGATGATGCTGAAGCTGCCAGTCCAAGAAGTGCACTTTGAATAACAACATGGTAGGCCTTATGTTTCCAAGATGGGGCAGATGCAGTGGGAAATTATAGGGCCACACATCTGGCTGTGCAGGTCCATGGGGCCTGGAAAGCTTCTGAGGACACAGCAGCAGTGCTTCTCTCATTGTTAGCCTTTTGGTAGGTGTCAGGGACCCTAATAAACACAAGAGAAGGAGCTGCCCTGCGTTTGTAATATAGAAGATCTCTCCATCTCAGACTGCGGGTGGACGGCATCGTTCCATCATCTCCAAACCAACACCACAGAAACTCTGTGTGGTCACTGACTCACTTGTGTCCTAGCAGAATAAGGGATTCTTTGTTAGCTCAAAGTCTAGCAGTTCTTCTGGCTCTTGGTGGAGACAGAGTAATTTTAACCCAAAAATAGGTCTTTCAAAAATCTTGCTGAAATAAAGGAAGCAGTAATTAGGATGGTTCAGTCTACCAAACTCCAAACTTAATACAACAAACCATGTCTGCATTAAGATAGAGGCCTTGCTGCTGCAGAGGGTGGTTAAAACAGCCTTTGTATATTTTTATTTTTCTGCTGGATATTATTCTGTAAGACTTCTAATTCAAGCAATTCTAGAGATAAGGGAAGAAGAGCCATATGTAACTATTTATGACCAAAATTCAGAACTAGTCACATCTTGAGTCATAACTTCATAAACATAAGTAATTAAATCTCTAAACTATTAGTCTACCCTTTTTGAGCTTTTATTTGGAAATACAGTAATAGGTGGAAACACTAGGACATCTGGACAAGAGAAGGTAGAAATTTTTTAAAAGCATTTTCTATGTATATAACATTTTCTGTGTGTGAAAAAAGAAATGCTATATTCCATCTGTAGAGTAAAATAGGATTGCCTGTGGCAAAGGCAAGGCTTCTAAGAAACAGCTCAGACGGGAAATTCAAAACACACTCCGGGTTTCCCCCTTCCATTTTTCTTGAAGTTACCAAGATGAGTGGTCATGCGATGAAAGTGCAATATTTATTCAGCATTTGCTGTGGGCCAGATACATTTCTAAGCATATTACATATGTGCTCCCTTTTAATCCTCCAATTACAACTATAAATAGATCTTAATATGCCTATTTTAGAGATAAGACAGCTGACAGAAAAGTTATAGAAGATCATAAAGCAAGGAGTTGGAACAGAATTTCAAACCCACATTTGTCCAATATAAAATCCATATACTTTCTACCACGGCATGGTGCCTCCTAATACCAGATTTCTTGGTGTCTCTTGCTGAGGACAGTTTGCTTTTTGTGGCAGCTGTCCTTATTAGATGTTGAGTTACATAGAAAAGTCTGTGGGGTTGGCGACAGGTCAAACTTAAAGATCTTTAAGATTCCTTGCAAACTTTACATACATCCTCCCACCATAGTGCCTTTGTATATGCTATTTTCTCTGCCTGAAATTCTCTCTTTGCTGGTTTTTTTTTTTGTGCCTATTTAACTACTTCAGATTTATCCTGCAGACCTTAGCTTAATAATTTCTTCGAAACAGTCTTCTTTTCCTTTGTTCTGTTCACTGTTTCTACTACACGCTTTTTTTTTTTTTTTTTTTTTTTGACAAAGTCTCACTCTATCACCCAGAATGGAGTACAGTGGCACGATCTTGGCTCACTGCAACCTGCACCTCCCAGGTTCAAGTGATTCACCTGCCTCAGCCTCCCAAGTAGCTGGTATTACAAGCATATACCACTACACCCAACTAATTTTTGTATTTTTAGTAGAGATGGGGTTTCACCATGTTGGTCAGGCTGGTCTCGAACTCCTGACTTCAGGTGATCCACCCACCTTGGCCTCCCAAAGTGCTGGGATTACAGGCGTGAACCACTGCGCCCAACCTCTACTACACACTTTTAATAGCGCGATGTACCTTTTGATTGTGTAACTTATCACAGATGCAATTTTACATTTATGTGTGTGTTCTAAATATCAGATTCCTTATCTCTAAAATGAAATATTTGTCTCCTGTCCCCAGTGACTCACCTGAATGATAACAAGTTGTAACTGTTATTTGTTGATTGGCTCTTGCCTCTGTGCTAGGTGTTTGGTGAGGTAATCAAAGATCCTTAAGATTCAAGGAACTAATAATCTGATTGAAAGGGTGTTGCTAAGAAATATAAAATGATTACAGAGCAACCAAGTTCAGGATGTAACCACATTTTTTGCAAGAAAAAACTGCTTTCTTTTGTTTTTTTCCAAGGAATTATCTCTCCTTCTAATCTATGTCTTACTTATAAACATTGGCATATGAAAGCTGATGCAGTTTCAGGAATAAAGTAATGTAATTAGAAAACTGGAAAGAAGCTTGGAGAACAATGGAAAACCAATAAAGGTGAGAAGGAAGAAATGAGAACCACAGTTTGCCACATATCTCAAAAATCTCAAAATGTTCCATCTTATAGTGAATGATAGTGGGCCAAAGCTCACCAAATTTGATATCAGCAGCCAATATTTATCTTGACTCTTAAAAGCAGAGCAGAGAAGGAACTATATGTTTAGTAAATTAGAGATAAAATGTGGACCATGTCACCTCAGTCAAAAAAGAAGGTGGACTCCAGTTATAGACAGCTAGAACCCTTAAAGGATAAAATCACAGACCAAGGGTAATTGTATAGGAAACAGAATAGGGTCCCAAATATAAGCTCCATAAGCCCATCTGAATTCCAAAGGTCTCCCAGATCCCATCATACCGATGTTACCAGAAGTGACACATTTCATTACCAATTTACAAATGGCACATACATACAGTAGGCGCAGACCTCTCCCTAGTCTGGAGGTGCTCACTGCTACTGGCAAGACAGCCATTGTGAAAGTCAAAATGAAATCCTGAACTTTAAAAGAATGCATATTTTTAAATTAAAAGGGTGAGAAGAAATTACAAAACATAGAAAAATGGGGAACTGAACCAAATATTCCTGCTCCTCAATATATTATTTCTGTCCCTCACTACCAGGATTCTTTCTCTAGTCATTTTTCAAACTCCAAAATTTTCTTATGGAAATGTTCATTTGCAACTACAAGATACTCTTAAAATTGCATATGTCTTTGGAACAGCAGATAGTCTTGCACACGACTGTGAATTCATTTAATCAAGTTATTTTACTTAGTTCCAACTTGCAGCATACTAAATGAATGCTGATTGTTAAGAATAAAGAGCAAAGGCAAGCTGATTGAGATAGAAAAAGGGCAGACAGAATGAGGACAGTAGGTGCAGGAAAAAGGACTTCAGGAGAATATTGCAGAAGGTGCAAAAAGAGCAGAAAGGAAAATAATTATTATTTTCACCTATTTCAAGGCCCAGAAAGGCCGGTGCTATACCCCTCAAGACAGGAAGATAAATTTTTTTCTTTTTCTTGACGCTGTTGAACAGAATAGGCCCAGCTCCTAGGACCAGATGTGAATCTGGTACCATTACAAACTACAAACATTAAACAGGTTTTTTGGAACTAGCTTAGTGACACAGCTCTTGCAGGAAAATGCGATATTCTAAAAAACTTAAAGGAAGTCCTCTTACAGCTCTAGAACAAGGACTAACTTTGAGGAATATAATGAAGATGGAACATTTGAAATTTCCAATATTTTAGAAACTATGACCAATAAAAATGGCAGTTTCATATGGTTCAACCCAAACGTTAATAAGCTGATGACTTCCTAAATGTCTTATCTGAAATTACATCATCAGAATGAAGAATTTGAAAAGCTACTTGCTACACCATGTAGCAGAAAAAAAATTTTAAATATAGAATTTACTAGTCTTGAAGACACACTGTGATTAATGATGCATAAGAGATGCTGTTCAAAATAGTCACATTATAATACCCAATTCCAGATCAAGCTCTCTGTGTCCATGTCAATTTATTCCATTTGTTATTTAGACAGCACTTCCTTCAACAGCCGTAGGGAACCTAAGACATCTATATCCATGGGTGTTGAGGTTGACAGTGGGCATTATGGGTTTCAGGGCAACTTTAGGTGAACTCAGTCTTTCCTTGTATCACTTAATGTGATTAATGTTCACACGGAGGGTTTTGCTACGTGATCTGGCATCCTTACTACCATGAGTTTACTTACAACACAGGGAAGATCGCTTTTAGGTTTTCCTTTTCTTTCCCAGAATAGCAATTTAAAAGCCTCTAACTTGACATCTAGATGAACCATAAGGTCTTTTTCAGTTCTATCATTTAATGATTAGATTTTATGGAAAAGAAAATGACTATGCTTGCTTTCACATGCATAGGGTATTTCTATAACTATATGCAAGAAACAGGCAACATTAGTCTTTCTTGAGAAGGGAAACTTGCTTTTTCCTGTACTGAGCTTTTGTGTACTGAACTCTTTTTAAATACCATGTATTATTTGCTAACAAGAATTAAAAATACAATTTAAAATGTAAGCAAAGCATTTTACTTGTTAAAGTACAGAACCCCTCCCTGTATAAATGTTTAGTTCCTGTTCTTCTTGTTCTTCTTTATGACCTTACCATTATTGTAATTAAAAAAAAAAAAAATTCCTAGGCACTGCGGGAGGTGAAACAGATGCAGACGACTTTGACGATGGAAATTGCTATTTATTCTGCAAATATTTGTAAATACTTGTTATGTCACAGATCCTGGGCTAGGTACTTCCTCCTTTACATGACTTCTGGAAGGCTTCTTGTTTAAACACCCAAGGTTTTTTTGTTTTTGTTTATGTTTTTGTTTTCTTTGAGAGGTCTGCATGCTTAAAATGCTTCCCATAGATAAGCAGTGGTTTGTTCTCCATGAATGCAGCAACAGATTAGGTTACCTGCAGGGAGAATCACCTCCCACACTAAGGTAGGTCTGAGGTGTTTGAGGCAGACACTACCATGATGACCGGTACATGAGTTAGAGAACACTTTGTACAGAGGGAGAGAGTCCTTTTGACTAGATCTGCAATATTGAGAACAAAAAGAGGCAAGTGAAGATAAAAAAGGAAGGTAGTGGAGGGAGATGACTGGCAATAGAAGCTAGTACAATAGTATCTTACTTCACAAAATTATTGAGTTACCCAAAAGCTGATTCCAAAGTTTTGTAAATATCATCCCAACACATTAGAAAGGCTTGCTAAATTAAAGAAGCTTGCTACTGAGATCAACTTTTGTCAAGCAAAAAGGCCCTTATTTCAATTCAAATTTTACATAGATGACGTGTAGATAAGAACTCTCAACATTTTCAAAGCCCTTAGACATACATTTCTTTGGATTCTCACAAAAACGCCATGAGAATTGTTTTCCATTCCACACATGAGGAAAGCGAAGCTTAGAGGTTGAGCCACTTGCCCATGGAAGCCTGGTGGGGAAATGGCTGAGGTTTAGACCAGGACCCCGGCGCCCTACTCATTGGCACTAAGGTAGCCCCATGACATGTCTCTACAGAGATAGGGAGAGCACAAGAAACTTACTTTTTCAAGCAATTTTCTCTGATTTTCATAAAACTGTAGCTACCAAATGGGGATACCTAGGGTATCAGTTTTATGATACCCTAGGTATCCCTGTTTCTCCCATTCTTCCCCTCCAAACCATCTTCCTGGGTCTGCTGCCCTGTCCATCTTCACAGAATTCAGTTTGGATTGTCTCCTCCCCCAGCATCTCTGCTATCTCCACATAGTCTACAAATAAAGTGCAGGAGCCACAGACTGGCAGTCAGGACTTCTGCCTGAGCCCCCCATCCACAGCTCAAACCCTCTTTCCTATTTCACTATGCTAACGCTTACCCCTTGCACTCCAAACAAGCAGGTCTGTGTACCACCATCTAACACCCCAACAGGGCCACCAAGCTAGGGTGAGGCGAGTCACAGCATTTAACGGTTCTCCAAAGAACTCAGTAATCAAGGTTAATAGTTTAATGGAATATTTCAAAAAAATAAAAATGAATATCAAAAATGCATGATGGAAAATATCAAAATTTTAAATAAAGACAGGGTCAGTTTAGGGTTTTTTCCTATTGCTTCAGGCTCAAAAGTGCCTTCCAGGGCACTGTTACCGGCCCTGCAGTGACTCCCCACTCAGATACTTTCACTAATGATGCTTCCCAAAAGTTAGTTCTTACAACCGCTTTCTACGTTAGTAACCTCTTTCTTCTTGAACGCTCCAGCATTTAAGTGTAGCGCTGTACTGTCAGGAAAACCCATTTCCCTTAGTAACTAGTAGTACTTTGAAGATATTCTGAATCATCTTGGATCCTTTCCAGCACTTTCCCAAACCACAGTGAGCACTCAGCACCACTTCGCTAAAAGAGTGCAGAATCACAATGCTCAAATCACTGTCTGGGGGGTTCAGCAGGGAGGGGAGGCAGATTTGTTTAGTCCAGGGTGTTTTGAGAAAATTGAATTTGTTATCAAGATTTTACAAGTCAGGATATTGTACATGAATATACTCCGTCATTTCTGGAAAAATCAGAAAATCTAGCAAGGTCTAATTCTTGCCCGACAGCAAGGGACACTGAGAGCAAATAAGCGGCCCTGCCTTCGGAGCTCTCTCCAGTTCGCCTCCTCCCAGTTACAGTGCCTGTCAGGCCCCATTAGCTCTTTGAGTTTGCTACCCTAAGAATAAAGGAACGAGCGCACAGGATAAAAACCCATCGGCTGGGTCTATTCGTTTTTTCCTAGTTTCCTGGTTGTCCTTTCGAATATAGTCTCACAGAGAAGCTCACAGAAGCAGCCCACCTTTCTAGCTCACAAACTTCCCACAAGCCGTGAAAGTCGCACCGGCTCTTGCACCCAGATCGGTTTCTCCCGGGTCTTTGGCTCAGGGCCCCCGCCCCTACATTGGCCTTTCCCTTCCTCCGCCACCTCCGCGCTCCGAAGCCTGGGGCGGGTCGCGGGTCCCGGCCTCCAGCCCTCAGCCCCCAGCCCCAGCCCCCAGCCGCTGCTCTTTGCCCCGAGCCAAGGCGCTCGGGCTCGCCCACGGCGGCACTGAGCATGCTCAGAGGCGGCCGCGGGGGCAGGTTTGCTTCGCAGGCGCTCGCACCCGGCGGCGGGCGGGCGCGCGGCTGCAGCTGGAGCTCCAGCGCCCGGAGTTGGAGTTGCCGGGAGTTTCCCCCCAACCCCTCCCTTTTCGCGCGGCAGCAGGAGCTGGCGCGGGAGCCGAGAGCGGCGGCGAGCCAGCACCCGGGCCGGCTAAGCCTTGTCCGGAGCCCGGAGCCCGGAGCCCCGCGCGGGGCAGCCCCCCGGGGAGGAGCCTCGTGCGCTGGGACGCGTGCCGCGCACTGGCACGGCTGGGGCGCGAGCCAGGCTGCACGGTAGGACGGGGTCGAGGGGAGCCAGGCGGTCAGGGCGGAGGCCAAGCCCGGGAGATGCGGTTGCAGCCGCCACGGCTGTTGGGGCGCCTGGAGCTCCGTCCGAGGCGGGTGGCTGTGAGGCCAGGGGAGTAGGCAGGCGCCCAGAGAGATTCTTCCAAGTTGGCGGGTGGCGGGAGAGGGGGCCGCGCGCCCCGGCGCAGCTGCTTTGTGCGCGCAGAGAGGGACTCATGTCCCTGGTTCTCTCCAACCCTGGGACCCGTTGTGCGGGCAGTATTGGGGAAGCCACTGAACGGAGTGATTTCCTCCGAGAAAGTTGAGGATGTAGCCTTTTTTTCCGCACTGTCCCCGCGATGGGATGGGCCCCGAGAATGCCGCCCCGAGGCTCCCAGTGTGGGGGAACTCAGGGTCGCTGCGCCTCTAGCTTGAGCGCAGAAATCCGCGAATCACTCCGATCTTCGCGAACTCTGGCATCTTCTAGGAAAATCATTACTGCCAAAACTGAGGCGAGCTTTTCTGGCGGGCACGGCACCCTGCCCCCAGGGCGCTGGCCCTGGGCGATGCCCCCTTTCCGATCTCAGACTTGGTCAAGGGCGCCAGGTTCCGAATTCGCGCTTGCCGTGCACGCCGGCATCGAGCCTCACCAACACCGCCGGGCAACGTGGCTGGAGTAGGTGGGTGGCTCGATTTTCCCTCCAGCCTTTCCTCAGGTTTACAACACCCCGCCACCTCACCACCCCACCCCGTTCATCTTCGCAGAGGACAGGACCTGCAGGTGGAGAATTTGGAAAGACATCTTGTTCTTTAGGAGAAAGTCCGCGGGGTGTATCTGCCTTTGGTTCTGGCCCCAGGATTTCATAACGAACCCTCTCCCCTTCCTATTACGCTTCCCTAGGGACTGGGTGGGAGAGAATAGGGTCGGTAGGTCCGCAGGAACTTCCACCTCATTCCACCCTCTCCTAAGATTGCCTTCCGGGCGACCCCAGGACCCTGGAACTGGCATTGCGCGGATTGTAAGGGTGTGGAGGATGCCGACGAATTTTTCCTGGCTCCACTTTTTTTCACTTCTTGTTTTGAGTTTTGGGGTTTTGCCTGCACACTAGTCAGAGCTGCGCACTAGTCAGAGCCACCCTGGGGGTGGAGGAGCTTCAGCCGAGGCTGTGAGCCGCTGTTCGTCTCAGAGGCTGCTAGTGGGAATCGGTCCAGAAATGATTATGCAGGCTAGAAATATGCCTCTCTTTTTTTCTTTTTTGGCTGAACACCTTGGCTGTTGGGTTTGTGTGTTACGTTCTTAAAGGGACACCCTCACACTGCTCAAGTGCCAGGATTTAGGGGCTCACCATTCTGCTGCCTGTTTTTCTCTTTGCTTTTTCCTTGAGTGTAGTCTGCTTTAGGGCAGATTTCTAGATGTGCGAATCACATAATGTGGATACATTACACAGTTCTAGAGTCAGACAGACTTGAGGTCAAGTTTCAGCTTTACAGCTGATGACAGTGCTGATGGACAAATGATTAGCCACTCTGAACTTCAGTTTTCTCTTCTGTCAAATGGAGATAATCGTGGCCTTACCTCCCTCCATTGCAGGGTTGTTGTAAACCCAGATGAGATAATGGAAATGAAAAGTGCTAAGAAAACTTTAAAAGCACCGTTCAGGTGTTAGATATTGTCTCTGTGCTCTTTACTCAGTTGTTTTGAATGAGCTAATTCTTAATTATAACAAGACATCTAGGTCTTCTCTCTATCCACTCCTCACCAAGTGGTTTAGTTGCTTGGACCTTTGGAAGCATCTGTTTACCATTTTTCTTTCTCTATCCTCAAATCCGTCTCTTTTGATTTTAAGAATTGGAGCTCCAGTCCTCATATTTATCTGAGGAAGGCAGCATGATGTAGATTAGGAGATGACTGGGGTGGCCTTATCAACATTCAGGGTCTTAGGCCCCAGAATTGTCACGGTCAGAAAGGCCTTAGTTTGAAACTCAAGGCTGATGAAGAAGTCAGCAGATCCTGGAATGGAGCTCTGACTTGACCTCTAATAGTGACCTTGAACTAAGGTCTCAACTCCTAATCTGTGATATCAGTCTATGAAGATTAAAAGCCAATATCAATTGAAGGCAAGAACAGGTGACATTATCACTCAGTTGAAATGGGTTCACACAGGCTCCTGAGCCACCCCAGGTGCAGCATCTTCCCTAATCTTAGGGCAGTGGTTCTCACACTTGAAGATCTGAATCATCTGGAGGGCTTGTTAAATCACAGACTGTTGGGCTATACTGCCAGAGTCTCTGGTTCTCTAGGTCTAGGGTGGAGGCCCAAGAATTTGCATTTCTGACTAGTTCCAGATGATGCTAATGCTGCTACAGACCATGCCTATAGAATCACTAACTTATGGGGTGGGAGATAGTAAGAGAGCTGAAGTTTGTTGTGAAATGCCATTATTTTACTAGCTCACATACAGAGACAAGGTTTATTTGGGGGTGTGTTGGGAAGTCTCCTTAGGCATTTTATGTTCCAATGCCTGTGCCACTTACCATTATCTAGGTTTAATAATTCTGATTGCTCTTCAAATCGATGAATTTTACAAAGAGGTAGGATTCCCCCTTCTTTTCATACTGTAAAATATGTATTCTCAGGTTTTAGATCACCCTTGGGTAGTGCCGGATTGGTGACCTTTATAATTTATAAAATCTAAACACTATCCCATTTCCTTTTTTGGAGAAACCTCAGACATTTGTGGAAAGGAGGTTACGTACAGTTCTGACAGCTTGAACCTTAAGGTTGGAGGACAGAATAGATCACCTAGGGAACAAGTTTAAGAAGAATTTGCAGTGGTGTCTTTTCCGAATGGACAGCTTATCCAGGCCCTGGAAGGAGCATGAAGTACACCCCATGACAAATGTCCCATGGTGGTTAGACCTGGCAAAGCCCTTTCATTCCTTCTGGATAATGGTGGTGGCATTGGCAGTGGCTGAGACCCTCTCTTCGTCTCTAAGAGGGTAGAAGGCTGGCTTTCAGGGGCAGCTGATCAATATTAGTGTGGTGTCCTGTGTAACCTAGCTTGTAATCAAGCACTATTGGGACCTAACCCAATCTTAAGCTCTTTTCCTTTTCCCCCACGCCATAGTCCTGTGCTGAGAGCTCACCATGACTTCCTATGACCTAGACTGTGGCCTTGAATTTTGACTGCTTTGCATCAGAGAGGCTGTGGGAGCCTGCTTGAGTCAGGAGGGTTCCTGCAATAACATCCTAAGGAAGAAATAAAGTTTACATAATGTAACGCCCAAATCAATTAGGTATAAGAGGAGGTCAGTCAGTGCCTTAACTAGTTCTTGTGTTGCTAGGCCAAATGGGATCCCAGCTCACGTCATGCTTTATCTCAGCTGTCCATTTGTGCTTTGTTTTAGTTTTAAACTGATTAGCACTAGAGAAACCTATCAGTAAATCAGAAACCTTTTAAAAACTCAAGTGTACACTTAGTGTTTTAGTAGATAAAACTTCCAGGCCCAAACCTGTCTTCCTGACAACAATCAGCACTTGGTGAAGGAGCAGCCTTCTGGTTGTCACTCTTAAGATTCATTAGCTAATTTCAATGGTTTTTCCCACTTAATATAAGTAGGGAACATTTCTATTTTAAAATTCCTTCCCATAACCTGATGTTTATATTTTGGGTGTTACCCATGCTTTGAGGGCAGCCTCTTATCACTGTTGTTCACTTTTCTCAGTACATGGTATCTTTGCTCCCTTTAATAAGTCTGTTGTGAGACGGTCATGATGACACTTTATTTCTTTTTGGTCGTTAGGACTGTTATTACTGAGTCACAGAGAGTCAGGGCCTATTCCTAGAGCATTATTCTCTATGTTCCTAGAGGGTGCTTTTAAACTAAAACACTAGTTATACTGCACTAGTTCATTTCTAAGATACATTCTTTTTCTGATTTCAGAAGTCCAGATGGATCTTAAAAATTATGAACACATTTAGGCCAGGCGCAGTGGCTCACACCTGTAATCCCAGCGCTTTGGGAGGCTGAGGTGGGTGGATCACCTGAGGTCAGGAGTTCAAGAGCAGCCTGGCCAACATGGTGAAACCCTGTCTCTACTAAAAATACAAAAACAAATTAGCTGGATGTGGTGGCAGGCACCTGTAATACCAGCTACTCGGGAGGCTGAGGCAAGAGAATTGCTTGAATCTGGGAGACGGAGGTTGCAGTGAGCCGAGATCGTGCCATTGCACTCCAGCCTGGGCAATAAGAGTGGATCTCCATCTCAAAAAAAAAAAAAAAAAAAAAATATGAACACATTTAATGTAGTTTTTTTTTTCTTCTGTAACCTAGTGTGTTAGTGTAGTGCCTATCGATTGATGACATCCTCAAACAAAGCAAAGTTAGTTCCTTATTCTGGTAGACAATATGGTTTCTACTCAATGCTGTCCAGCTGATAGAATTGCTGAGCAGTTAGCTCAGCAGTTCCGAGAATATGTTGGGTAAAATGCTGTTGGGGTGGGTGTTAATCAGTGTGCTCTTATAAAGGGCAAATCCATCTGGGAAGCACTGCCTATTATTTTTTTTCCTCTTGTAGAGATTCTCAACATGGGCATCATTATATCAAAGACTGTGAGAAGTACTATAGTTAACTATATCAACAACAAAAACTTGGTTACATTTATTCAAGTCAGCGTTTCCCAGAATACAGAATGTTTCTGAGGTTATATATGTATCTTTTAGGACTCCATTAGTGAGTTAGCACAAACCACAATTTTAATATGTGATTTAATATTGTGAGTGGGATGGTTTCACCTAGTATATCCCGAAAATATAGGGACATTCATTAAGTATGGCTATTAATTAATTAACTCTATAAGTGGTTACTTATTTTTTATTTCAGAGTAGAGAAGAACATTTTAAGCGTGGTAGCTAAGAAAGTCTCCACGAAGGGGCTGGACTGTGATAATATAAATGGTGGGTAGCACTCTTCGATGGATAAGGGACATTTTAGGTTGGAGGGATAATGAAGCAGGAGTAAAGACTTGCATTTGTGCCTGCATATAAATAATTTTCAGAGCATACAACAAAATGGATTGTGCCCAGCACAGTGTGAGATTTACTGAATCTGTGGTGGTGGTCAAAGAACCTATTAAGCCCAGGCTTGGTTGCTCATGCCTGTAATGCCAGCAGGTCAAGGCTGCAGTGAGCCCTGATCGTGCCACTGCACTCCAGCCTGGGCAACAGAGTAATATCCTGTCCCAAAAACAAAACAAAAAGTTCTTTGATTCTGTAAATTAATTGAAGTAGCAGACGAGTTATAGAGAGGACTGGACAGCTGGTTGCAGGAGTGGAGGCGCAACACTCAGGATGAAAGCAGTCAGGGGTGCCTGGAACTGGACGGGGGCATGGAAGTGTTCCTGTGCCATTAGTCATTAGGGGGATGCAAATCAAAACCACAGTGAGATGCCACTTCACACCCACCAGGATGGCCAGGTGGAGAATGTGGAGAAATTGGAACCCTCCCACATTAGATTGCTGGTGAATATGTAAAACGGAACAACCACTTGGGAAAACAGTTTGGCAGTTCCTCAAAATGTTAAACATTGGCTTCCTAATGACCAATTCCCCTCCAAGATAGATACACAAGAGAACTGAAAACATGTTCATGAAAATATGAATATTCATAGCAGCCTTATTCCTTTTTTTTTTTTTTTTTTTTGAGGCAGAGTCTCATTCTGTCTCCCAGGCTGAAGTGCAGTGCCATAATTTCTCCTCACTGCAGCCTTGACCTCCCAGGCTCAAGCAATCCTCCCACCTTGGGTTCCCGAGTAGCTGGGACTACAGGCATGTGTCACCAACTCCAGTTAATTTTTTTATTTTTTGTAGAGATAGAGTTTTACCATGTTGCCCAGGTTGATCTCGAACTCCTGGGCTCAAGCAATCCACCTGCCTTGACCTCTGGGATTACAGGCATGAGCCACTGCGCCTGGCCAGCAGCCTTATTCTTAATAGCCCTAAAGTGGAAACAACCCAAATATCCATCAGCTGCTGAATGGATAAACAAAATGTGGTACATCCATGCAAGGAAAACTATTCAGACATAGAAAGGAACAAAATGTTGATCCATGCTACAACATTGATGTACCTTGAAAACATGCTGTGTGAAAGAAGCCAGATACAAATGACCACGTATTGCATGATTCCATTATGCAGTGTACTGAATAGGAAAATCCACAGTGACAGAAGTAGATTAGTGGTTGCCAGGGGTTGGAAGAGGGAGAAATGGGGAGAGACTGTTGATGGGTCTGAGGTTTCTTTTTGGGGTGATGAACATGTTCAGGAATTAGATAGGGTGATGATGGCACAATTTTTTGAATACACTGAAAACTACTGAGTTGCACACTTCAAAAGTGAATTTTATGGTGTATGAATTATTAAATTTTTAAAAATAGGAAGAAGGTGGTTGGATCCAAAGGAGAGTTTTTTTTGTTTTGTTTTGTTTTGTTTTAAAAAAAAAAGATGATGAGACAACTCCAGAAATAGGGTTTCAGTTTCAGGTTAAATTTTCTGCTATTGGGAAAAAATATCTGGATTATTCCTTTCTCCTTGTTTGTCTTTGGCTTTCTAGAATGCTCTTGTTACTCTCCCATTCGAAAGTTTACTACCTGAATTAAAAGGGTTTTGTTCCAAGTTCCTCCTGAGTCAGTGGGATCGTTTTCATGGCAAGTGCCTTGTCATCTTCATATTTGAGTGTGTTTCTGGATTTTCCTCCAGAGACAAATTCCCTATTCAGGCTTCCTTGTGATCCACCAGAGGGCATGCTGACTCTGCAGTTTCAGTTTAGCTTCCCCCTTAAGATCTGACTGTGATAGACATTTTAGTGTTATCTTCTAATTTGTTTGTAGAACTCTGTCGAGACTGCTTCTTCCCTCTTTTAAAAAAATCTCTATTTAAAGAGGGTTCATTGGTGCTCAGCATTACGTGAACATCAACGTATTTGGGTCCAAGAGGCATGATACTAAATGAGGTTTAACACCACTGGAGCTGACACAGTTGGCCCTTGGGTAGACATTCTTCTCTCTTTAACAGTGTGGTGCCACAGTGCCTCTTGAGATTTTGTTAGAATTGCTGGTTCTGATTCAGTAGGTCTGGGATGAGGCCTGAGATTCTGCACTTCTAACAAGCTCTCACTGATGCAGATGCTGCTGTTGAGTGGATCATACTTTGAGTAGAAGCTGATACAGTTTAGAGAAGATGGTTTCAGAATGGGACAGGGCTGAGTGTGAAACATAGCTCCACCATTAACGTGTGTGGGACCTTGGGCAAGTTAATTAACATCTGCGCCACAGTTTCTTATCTGTACGATCAGAGTAAGACCGAGCAGGTAGAAATGTGCCTAGCATCATGTGCCTGAAATGCTAAATGTTATTGACCTTCTCCTGCCTACAAAGATCAAGAATTCTATGGTAAGGAGTAAGGAACAAAATACATGACTGTGATTCTCCCACCTGGAGCCTGTGCCCCTTGCCCTCACCAGCCTCTGCTTCTTCTGTTGCCTTTGAGACTGGCACTGATCCCCGCTGGCTTGCCTTCTTATGGGATTGGCATGAGGACATTATGAGCTGTAACATGAAGCACCTCTGTGAAGTATATGCTATTACTCTACAGTGCTGGCTTGGGGAATTACATCCTCACAGGTTACCCAAGGTGAGCTGGTGGCTTGTTAAATTTGTTCTGTTTCTGTTTCCTTTATCATCATTTGAAGTGGAAGGAAATAGGAGATTGTGTTTACATTTCAATTAAGTTGATGGATCCTCTTAACTTTCTTCTGGGAAACAATACATACAAATAGTTTTTAAGAATTAAACTAACAAAGCCACAAGTGCAATAAATCAAACTAGTTACCGGTCTTCACAGCCTGATGTTTATTGCTTTCCTAAGGGTAGTAATTGTACCCTTTGAGACCCTGTTCCACCTTCTTGTTTTGACTCTTGCATGGATTGTCAGGTTTGGGTCTTTAACGCCTGATGACTTTGAAGAAATGAGATTGTTTACTTTGTTACAATGCCAGGGCAGAGCATTTGAACTGATGTTGCATCGACATCAGGTAATCAAAGATAAGATATTTGGGTTGAAGCCGAATACACTAGGCTTCACTGGGACTCACTGCCCTTCTGAAAGGTAGAGGTGGCCGTGTCTTTTGGAAGTGAGAATTATCTGATTCCTCTGGCAGGTGAATATGTGTGCTGCAGTCTAGTCACCTTCCATAACCGCTGTCTGGTAACTAAGCTTGGTCAGATAGGGCGTATATCAATGAGCTGTTTTTTGTTTGTAGGCTGCCTAGAAATATGTGGACTTGTACAGTCTAAGCTGAAAGCCAGCAGTAACTGCTGGTTGAGAAGTTAATAATATTCTTGAAAAATTTAATCTACCCTATCATTAAAAAGCAATAAGGAAGCAGTCCTGCTGCTGAGAAGGAGCTGGGAATATGAAGCTGGGTGTTCCTGAAGCAAGTTGTTTTAAGATTAAATCCTTATCCACTATAACAATATATATTTTTTATATTTATTTATTTATTTATTTATTTATTTATTTATTTATTTATTTGAGATGGAGTTTTGCTCTTGTTGCCCAGGCTGGAGTGGAATGGCACAATCACAGGCTCACTCTGCCTCCTGGGTTCAAGAGATTCTCCTGCCTCAGCCTCCAGAGTAGCTGGGATTACAGCTGCCCACCACCACTGCCCAGCTAATTTTTTGTATTTTTAGTAGAGACCAGGTTTCACCATGTTGGCCAGGCTGGTCTCGAACTCCTGACCTAGGTGATCCACCCACCTTGGCCTCCCAAAGTGCTGGAATTACAGGCATGAGCCACTGTGCCCAGCCTTTTTATCTTTTATCTTTTTTTTTTTTTTTTGAGATGAGTCTCGCTCTGTCCCCCAGGCTGGTGTGCAGTGGTGCAATCTCAGCTCACTGCAACCTCCGCTCCTGGGTTT
This sequence comes from Pongo pygmaeus, assembly GCF_028885625.2. NCBI lineage: Eukaryota > Metazoa > Chordata > Mammalia > Primates > Hominidae > Pongo > Pongo pygmaeus. The sequence goes on along the minus strand of NC_072388.2, from coordinate 23,239,729 downwards.
GAGCAATTCTCCTGCCTCAGCCTCCTGAGTAGCTGAGACTACAGGTGCATGCAACCACACCTGGCTAATTTTTGTATTTTTAGTAGAGATGGGTTTCACCATGTTGGCCAGGCTGGTCTCGAACTCCTGACCTCAGGTGATCCACCTCGGCCTCCCAAAGTGCTGGGATTACAGGCGTGAGCCACCGCGCCCGGCCCCTTTTTTTCTCTTTAAACTGTCTACCTTGAATATAGGAAGTTGGCACTTATATAAGGAGCTTAAAGCTAATAAAGTAGACATTTCTCCCAGTTTCACTACTGAGAAATGAGACTTCAGATCCTTTTTTGTCATTGCAAACCACATACTTACTGGTCTATCTAATAGTTGATTTTAAAAAATGGAACAGGAATCTTGAACTCAGACATCGTCTTTAGGGACAGCCTTTGCTTTCAATCCCCACTAGATTGTGAACTCCTTCAAAGACAAGGATCTTCATTTTTGTATCCCAGAGGATACAAACTATGCATGTCTGTCATACAGTAGAGAATCAATAAACATATGTTGAGCTGCTTTTCTTCTGTGATTCCCCTTCACTATCTAGTCTATTATTTTTTGTTTCTTTATCAGAGAGAAACCAACTCCATGACATAAAAATAATAAATTTTTATTTAACACTACCTATACATTATCGTATGCTAACATAATACATGGTTCTAAGCACTTTACAAATGTTGATTCCTTTAATCGTACAACACACTCTCAGAGGAAGGTACTGTTACTTATCTCTATTTTACACTTGAAAAGACTGAGATACAGAAAGGTGAAGTGACGTCTGTCTAAGGTCCTGCAGTACTATGTAGCAGCCTCAGTAGACTTTAGCTCTCAAATATTACCCTCTTTTCCTGAGTTGCAGAGAAATGAGATCAGACATGCCTTTCCATCTTCAATTCTAACCACCTCCCTTGTCCTCTGCCTCCTTTCTGACCACCTCAAGTTCCAAAAGAATGTGACTTGAGTTTGGAAAATAAAGTTACAGGTGTAAGACATGGCTCATTCTTATGGCCCCAGGCTGGGAGTGAGGCCATTCACACAGGAGCCATTTAGGCTGAACCATATGACCTTTGCAAGGCTGTGACCTCTAGCCCTAGGCCTCTGAGTTTGTCAGGTCACCATATGCCCCAGGTCCGTGCCTCTAAACCTTTATGTACATGTGGTCACCTGGGTATCCCGTTAAGATACAGATTCTGGCTGGGCGTGATGGCTTACGCCTGTAGTCCTAGCACTTTGGGAGACCGAGGCGGGCGGATCACTTGAGGGCAGGAGTTCAAGACCAGCCTGGCCAACATGGTGAAATCCTGTCTGTACTAAAAATAAAAACAAATTAGCCGGGCATGGTGGCAGACGCCTGTAATCCCAACTACTTGGGAGGCTGAGGCATGAGAATTGCTCAAATCCAGGAGGCAGAGGTTGCAGTGAGCCGAGATCACGCCACTGTACGCCAGCCTGGGCGACAGACCGAGACTCCGTCTCAAAAAAAAAAAAGATGCAGATTCTGATTCACTGGGTCTGGGGTGGGTCTTGGGATTCTGTGTTTCTGACAGCATTCCAGGAAATGAAGAGGGCTAATCCCTGGGCCAATGCTATAGCGGAGCCGAGTCTGCATGGGTCCAGCCTTAGTATTCCAAGCACTTTCTTGCTTGAAGAAGGCCTAATTCCTAACCTGGGACCCAGAAAAAGACATAAGATATCCAGAGAGATATGCACCAAGAAACTGCAATTTATACAAAGACAGTCAGAAAGCAGCTGAAGACAGAATGAGAGACAAACTAAGTAAAAGAAACTTGATGCCTCCAAAATGAAGAGTATGCCTCATTTCCACATGTGAACTGAAAAGCTCTCCACTTTTGAAATAAAGGCTTACTATAGAGCAGCCCTGGTAATAGAACTACAAGACTTATAACTTCCTGTTTGAGTTGAAATGAAAATTCATAAAGAATCTATGCTACTAACCCCCTAATTTATACTTTTGTATTCTTTTATGTTGTATTTTGTATTTTATGTTGGACTTCTTTTTAAAAATTTTGTATTTATTTTTAATTGAAAAATAATTGTGTATACTTATTGTTGTACAACATGATGTTTTGATATATGTATATGTTGTAGAATGACTAAATCAAGCTAGTTAATATATGCATTACCTCCTATACTTATCATTTATTTGTGGTGAGAACATTTAAAATCTACTCTGTTAGCAATTTTGAAGTATAGAATACACTATTGTCAGCTATAATCATTATGTTGTACAGTAGGTCTAAATGTATTCATTTCTCCTAACTGAAAATTTGTATCTTTTGACCAACATCTCCCTGGTCCCTCCATCTCCTCCCCTGGTAACTAACATTATTATTTTTTTCTTTTTTTTCAAAAAAAGCTTTTAGGTTTGAGGGTACACGTGTAGGTTTGTTAAAAAGATAAACACAAGTCATGGGACTGTGTTGTACAGATTATTTTGTCGTCCACGTACTAAGCCTAGTGCCCAATAATTATTTTTTCTGCTTTTCTCCTTCCTCCTACCCTCTGCCATCAAGTTGGCCCAATGTCTGTTGTTCCCTTCTTTGTAACAACCACTCTAATCTCTGCTTCTAAGGGTTCCTATGTCTGACATCTTTCCCTTGATTTTGTGAGATTCATCCACATTGTGTATGCAGCAGTAGTTTATTTATTTTCATTATTGGATAGTATTCCTTTGTGTGAACATAAATTGCTGATGGCAGATGTTTGAATTGTTTCCAGTTTTTGAGTATTATGAATAATGCTGTTGTGAACATTTACGTGTATGTCTTTTGATGAACATGAGTTTGCTTTTCTGATTGTGGGTGTGTGCCTACAACTGCTGATTTCTAAGATGTGAATATGTTCAGCTTTAGTGAGTACAGCCAGTTCTCCAGTGTGGTTCTTCACACTCCTATCAGGTATGAATAAGAGTTCCATTGTTCCACATTCTTGCCAACACTTAGTTTGATAAGTCATTTTCATTTTAGCCATTCTGATGTTTGTATGGGGGGTCTGTCATTATGATTTTAGCTTATCTTTCGCTTATCACCATTTGAAGTTTAGTATCTTTCCGTGCCTCTTGTTTATGTTTCAGTTGTGTGTGTGAGTGTGTGTGTGTGTTGGTATTTTTAAAAACACAATGAAAGTTCCACAGAACATTTGTAAAAAGTCTTGAAATCTGTAGTCATGGGGGTTACCTGTCACTGATATCTGGTTTTATCCTCAAATGTTTCTGGGGAAGGAGGACATGAAGTGGTATATAGAGGTATAAAACCCTTTAGCAAGGAAACTTGCTGAATGGTTGGAGCCAGCGTAGATGGCCCAGGGCAATTGTAAAGTCAGAGACCACTTGAAAGCTTAAAACCATTTAATCTCCAGATGAGTTTGCCTTTTGTAGAAGTCCCTCTAGAAGATAGTAAACCACCTTAAAAAGTATTGCTGAAAACATTTTTTGGAATTGCTCTAAGCATATATACTTTTGAATACTTTAGGTGCTTTTAAAATGACCTTTGAGCATGTACGGTGATTTTGGGAAATAGCAAGACTTCTCAGAGCCCAGTCCCACTGGAAGGAAGGACTAATGCCATGGGTGACAGACAAACAAAAAACCCTAAGCATTATTTATAAGACTTGCCTGTAAAGGAATGCAACTTCCTTTCTTGAGTGAAGACTGAAGACATTAGCAGGGAGGGAGAAGATGCCATTTGAATGATGTCTTTTAATCTGTTTTGAGTATTCTCACTATACAGATGAAAAGTCAGGTTTAGAGAGCAAAAGAGAACGTGATTTAAAAGTCAAACCTTACTGTCTTGGCTTTTCCTTTCCCTACCCTGCCTCTCCTGTGATAAATGTTGGAGGAATTAACAAAACTCTGTTGCAGCCAGAAAAACAGGTGCTGATAGTGAAGTTCTGGTTTCCATTCCTGTCCTATTTCAGAGTCCCAGGAGCTCTCCGGGCCTCTGTCAAATGGGGCCCCGTGGAGACAGGAGTCCTACCTAGGTGGCCTGTGTCAGGCGTCAGGACACTCCTGTTTCCCAAACCTGGTTCCTGAGGTCCTTCTGATCTTGGAAGCTCTTCAGGGCCTTTCAGGGTCCTGCCACATTCTGTCAGGACTGTCTTACCTGTAGACTTTGCTGTGTCTGCTCCTTTTTCTTCCTGACTGGCAAACAGCTACCCAGAAAATACTTTCAAGATATGCTGATGAATAATGTCACTGTTGGAAATTATATTCTGTGTAAAAAACAGGTCTTTTTCTGGGTGGATACTTACATAAAATCTGACCAGTAGAGGAAGGGTATAGCTGATTCCTTTTTTTTTTTTTTTTTTTTTTGAGACGGAGTCTTGCTCTGTTGCCCAGGCTGGAGTGCTGTGGCACCATCTCGGCTCACTGCAAGCTCCACCTCTTGGGTTCACGCCATTCTCCTGCCTCAGCCTCCCGACTAGCTGGGACTACAGGTGCCCGCCACCACGCCTGGCTAATTTTTTGTGTATTTTTAGTAGAGACGGGGTTTCACTGTGTTAGCCAGGATGGTCTTGATCTCCTGAACTCGCGATCTGCCCACCTCGGCCTCCCAGAGTGCTGGGATTACAGGCGTGGGCCACCGTGTCTGGCCAGCTGATTTCTTTAATGTTCATTTATTCCTGAACTTAAAAGAAAATCTCCTGTTAGTTTTCCCCAAGCCCCAGTGGGTTAATGTTCTTTGGTGTGCAGTAAAGACTTTCAGAAATTTTTCCTGAAAGGGATGCCCTGGGCAAGTAGCTTTCAGATAGACAGTGGGGCATTTGGCTGCCCTAAGGGTCCCGAAGAAAGGCATATGTGCTTGACCATCCCAAAGACCTGTTCTCACCCTTTTGGGTTCATTGACCCCAACACACTAGCCCTCTTCCACTGACACTGGGAATGTTGTCTATAAGCTGAGAAAGCTGCAATCCACAACCCGTTTTTTTTTTTGTTTTGTTTTGTTTTTTGTTTGTTTGTTTTTTGTTTTAGATGGAGTCTCGCTCTGTCGCCTAGTCTGGAGTGCAGTGGCACAGTCTCAGCTCACTGTAACCTCCGCCTCCCGGGTTCAAGTGTTCTCCCACCTCAGCCTCCTGAGTAGCTGGGATTATAGGCACACGCCACCATGTCCGGCTACTTTTTGTATTTGTTGTAGAGACGGGGTTTTACCATGTTGTCTGGGCTGGTCTCAAACTCCTGACCTCAGGTGATCCGCCCACCTCAGCCTCCCAAAGTGCTGGGATTACAGGCGTGTGAGCCACCGCGCTCAGCCCACAGCCTGTTTTTCTGGCTCAAAGTAGTAGCAAAGAAACCTCTGTGTTTCTCCTGAGACTACATAATAGAATGCTTTCTTCATTTGGTAGTTTATTTTTAACACCTATAATCCTGCACAGTCTTGGTTTCTACTGCAGAGTATTTGGCCATGGGTAACCAGATTGCTAAATTTCCTGTACAGATTATAATTTTATTTTGTTCATTTTCACATAGTTTTCCCTGGATAAAATGAGGTAGCTGAGAAAAAAAAATTCTGAGGACATTTTAATGAAAACTTCCTCTGGTAAGATATTCATTTTTATGCCATATTTAATTCCTGTAAAGAATTCCAGGTGTTATTAAGAAGCAGTTGAACCCAGTGGGTGTGAATATCTGGCGATCTAAACTCATTTTCTTATCAGATTATGTTGTCCTGTACACCTGTGTAGGTTGTACATGTCAGATCTGGACTTGGCTGGTGGACGTTTGAACTTATGCACTTCCTGCCAAACGAAAGAAACATATAAATGGTGCTTTGTACTT